>NC_133588.1:0-1275496 GCF_964106895.1 Numenius arquata
CCTACGGAACCCTACACAACCCTCGGGAAACTTATGGAACCCTACAAGCTCCTACCAACCCCTGCGGGCACTTACTCAACCCTACAGGCCCCTACGGAAATCTACGGGACTCTACGGGCCCCTAGGGAACCCTACAGATTTCGACGGAACCTTACAAGCCCCTCTGGAACCCTACAGAATACTCCAGGACCCGACAGCACTCTACAAGACCCTTAGCAACACAACGGAACCTCACTAAAACCCTATGGGCTCCTACAGAACACTGCAGGCGCCTACGGAACCCTACAGACCCCGACGGAACCCTACAGACCCCTACGGAATACTACCAGCCACTACGGAAACCTATGGCCCCTATGGAACTCTACGGAACCTGACAGAAACACTGTGCGCCCCTACAGGCCCTTCCGGGCACTTGCAGAACTCTGCAGGAACCCACGGAACTTTATGGAACCCTACCAGCCCCTACGGAAGCCTAAAGACCCTTGCAGGCAGTTATGGAACGGTACAGGGCCCTACGGAACTTTACCAGCCACTACGGAACTCTACGGGCCCCTACGGAACCCTGCAGAACCCTCCGGAACCTTACAGAATCCCATGGATTCCTACAGACTCCTGCGGGCACTTACTCAACCCTAGAGGACCCTACGGAACACTGCCAGCCCCTATGGAAGGAACCCTACGGGCCCCTACAGAACACTACTGGCTCCTGCGGTACTCTACAGGCCTCTAGGGAACCTACGAAGCTCTACGGAACCCTATGGATCCTTACGGAACAGTACGGGCCCCTTCAGACCTCTGCGGGCGCTTATGGAAACCTACAGGACCCTACGGAACTGTACGAGACTCTAGAGGCCCCTAGGGAACATCACAGGCCCCTACGGAACCGTACGAGATTCTACAGGCCCCTAGGGAACACCACAGGCCCCTACGGAACCCTACACAACCCTCTGGAAACTTATGGAAACCTACAAGCTCCTACCAACCCCTGCGGCCACTTACACAACCCTGCAGGCCCCTACGGAAATCTACGGGACTCTACAGGCCCCTAGGGAACCCTACAGAGGGCCTAGTTTGACGATCCCCCCCTCTGGAACCCTACAGAATACTCCAGGACCCGACAGCACTCTACAAGACCCTTAGCAACACAACAGAACCTCACTAAAACCCTATGGGCTCCTACAGAACACTGCAGGTGCCTACGGAACCCTACAGACACCTACGGAACCCTACAGACACCTGCGGGCACTTACAGAACCCTGCAGGCCCCTACGGAACCCTACAGGTCCATACAGAACCCCACAGGGCCCTACGGAACTTTACCGGCCACTAAAGAACTCTACGGGCCCCTACGGAACCCTGCAGAACCCTCCGGAACCTTACAGAATCCCACAGACTCCTACAGACTCCTGCGGGCACTTACACAACCCTACAGGGCCCTACGGAACCCTACAGAACCCTCCGGAAACATATGGCACCCTACAAGCTCCTACCAACCCCTGCAGGCACTTACTCAACCCTAGAGGCCCCTACGGAACACTGCCAGCCCCTATGGAAGGAACCCTACGGGCCCCTACAGAACACTACTGGCTCCTGCGGTACTCTACAGGCCTCTAGGGAACCTACGAAGCTCTACGGAGCCCTATGGATCCTTACGGAACAGTACGGGCCCCTTCAGACCTCTGCGGGCGCTTATGGAAACCTACAGGACCCTACTGAACCGTACGAGACTCTATAGGCATCTAGGGAACATCACAGGCCCCTACAGAACCGCACGAGACTCTACAGGCCCCTAGGGAACACCACAGGCCCCTACGGAACCCTACACAACCCTCTGGAAACTTATGGAACCCTACAAGCTCCTACCAACCCCTGCGGGCACTTACACAACCCTACAGGCCCCTACGGAAATCTACGGGACTCTACGGGCCCCTAGGGAAGCCTACAGATTTCAACGGAACCCTACGAGCCCCTCTGGAACCCTACAGAATACTCCAGGACCCGACAGCACTCTACAAGACCCTTAGCAACACAACGGAACCTCACTAAAACCCTATGGGCTCCTACAGAACACTGCAGGCGCCTACGGAACCCTACAGACCCCTACGGAATACTACCAGACACTACGGAAACCTATGGCCCCTATGGAACTCTACGGAACCTGACAGAAACACTGTGCGCCCCTACAGGCCCTTCCGGGCACTTGCAGAACTCTGCAGGAACCCACGGATCTTTATGGAACCGTACCAGCCCCTACGGAAGCCTAAAGACCCTTGCAGGCAGTTATGGAACGGTACAGGGCCCTACAGAACTTTACCAGCCACTACGGAACTCTACGGGCCCCTACGGAACCCTGCAGAACCCTCCGGAACCTTACAGAATCCCACAGACTCCTACAGACTCCTGCGGGCACTTACACAATCCTAGAGGCCCCTACGGAACACTGCCAGCCCCTACGGAAGGAACCCTACGGGCCCCTACAGAACACTACTGGCTCCTGCGGTACTCTACAGGCCTCTAGGAAACCTACGAAGCTCTACGGAGCCCTATGGATCCTTACGGAGCAGTACGGGCCTATTCAGACCTCTGAGGGCGCTTATGGAAACCTACAGGACCCTACGGAACTGTACGAGACTCTACAGGCCCCTAGGGAAAACCACAGGCCCCTACGGAACCGTACGAGACTCTACAGGCTCCTAGGGAACACCACAGGCCCCTACGGAACCCTACACAACCCTCTGGAAACTTATGGAAACCTACAAGCTCCTACCAACCCCTGCGGCCACTTACACAACCCTACAGACCGCTACGGAAATCTACGGGACTCTACAGGCCCCTAGGGAACCCTACAGATTTTGACGGAACCCTACGAGCCCCTCTGGAACCCTACAGAATACTCCAGGACCCGACAGCACTCTACAAGACCCTTAGCAACACAACGGAACCTCACTAAAACCCTATGGGCTCCTACAGAACACTGCAGGTGCCTACGGAACCCTACAGACCCCTACGGAACCCTACAGACACCTGCGGGCACTTACAGAACCCTGCAGGCCCCTACGGAACCCTACAGGTCCATACAGAACCCCACAGGGCCCTACGGAACTTTACCAGCCACTACGGAACTCTACGGGCCCCTACGGAACCCTGCAAAACCCTCCGGAACCTTACAGAATCCCACAGACTCCTACAGACTCCTGCGGGCACTTACACAACCCTACAGGGCCCTACGGAACCCTACACAACCCTCCGGAAACATATGGCACCCTACAAGCTCCTACCAACCCCTGCAGGCACTTACTCAACCCTAGAGGCCCCTACGGAACACTGCCAGCCCCTATGGAAGGAACCCTACGGGCCCCTACAGAACACTACTGGCTCCTGCGGTACTCTACAGGCCTCTAGGGAACCTACGAAGCTCTACGGAGCCCTATGGATCCTTACGGAACAGTACGGGCCCCTTCAGACCTCTGCGGGCGCTTATGGAAACCTACAGGACCCTACGGAACTGTACGAGACTCTACAGGCATCTAGGGAACATCACCGGCCCCTACGGAACCCTACACAACCCTCTGGAAACTTATGGAACCCTACATGCTCCTACCAACCCCTGCGGGCACTTACACAACCCTACAGGCCCCTACGGAAATCTACGGGACTCCACGGGCCCTAGGGAAGCCTACAGATTTCAACGGAACCCTACAAGCCCCTCTGGAACCCTACAGAATACTCCAGGACCCGACAGCACTCTACAAGACCCTTAGCAACACAACGGAACCTCACTAAAACCCTATGGGCTCCTACAGAACACTGCAGGCACCTACGGAACCCTACAGACCCCTACGGAATACTACCAGACACTACGGAAACCTATGGCCCCTATGGAACTCTACGGAACCTGACAGAAACACTGTGCGCCCCTACAGGCCCTTCCGGGCACTTGCAGAACTCTGCAGGAACCCACGGATCTTTATGGAACCGTACCAGCCCCTACGGAAGCCTAAAGACCCTTGCAGGCAGTTATGGAACGGTACAGGGCCCTACAGAACTTTACCAGCCACTACGGAACTCTATGGGCCCCTACGGAACCCTGCAGAACCCTCCGGAACCTTACAGAATCCCACAGACTCCTACAGACTCCTGCGGGCACTTACACAACCCTAGAGGCCCCTACGGAACACTGCCAGCCCCTACGGAAGGAACCCTACGAGCCCCTACAGAACACTACTGGCTCCTGCGGTACTCTACAGGCCTCTAGGAAACCTACGAAGCTCTACGGAGCCCTATGGATCCTTACGGAGCAGTACGGACCTATTCAGACCTCTGCGGGCGCTTATGGAAACCTACAGGACCCTACGGAACTGTACGAGACTCTACAGGCCCCTAGGGAAAACCACAGGCCCCTACGGAACCGTACGAGACTCTACAGGCTCCTAGGGAACATCACCGGCCCCTACGGAACCCTACACAACCCTCGGGAAACTTATGGAACCCTACAAGCTCCTACCAACCCCTGCGGGCACTTACTCAACCCTACAGGCCCCTACGGAAATCTACGGGACTCTACGGGCCCCTAGGGAACCCTACAGATTTCGACGGAACCTTACAAGCCCCTCTGGAACCCTACAGAATACTCCAGGACCCGACAGCACTCTACAAGACCCTTAGCAACACAACGGAACCTCACTAAAACCCTATGGGCTCCTACAGAACACTGCAGGCGCCTACGGAACCCTACAGACCCCGACGGAACCCTACAGACCCCTACGGAATACTACCAGCCACTACGGAAACCTATGGCCCCTATGGAACTCTACGGAACCTGACAGAAACACTGTGCGCCCCTACAGGCCCTTCCGGGCACTTGCAGAACTCTGCAGGAACCCACGGAACTTTATGGAACCCTACCAGCCCCTACGGAAGCCTAAAGACCCTTGCAGGCAGTTATGGAACGGTACAGGGCCCTACGGAACTTTACCAGCCACTACGGAACTCTACGGGCCCCTACGGAACCCTGCAGAACCCTCCGGAACCTTACAGAATCCCATGGATTCCTACAGACTCCTGCGGGCACTTACTCAACCCTAGAGGACCCTACGGAACACTGCCAGCCCCTATGGAAGGAACCCTACGGGCCCCTACAGAACACTACTGGTTCCTGCGGTACTCTACAGGCCTCTAGGGAACCTACGAAGCTCTACGGAGCCCTATGGATCCTTACGGAACAGTACGGGCCCCTTCAGACCTCTGCGGGCGCTTATGGAAACCTACAGGACCCTACGGAACTGTACGAGACTCTAGAGGCCCCTAGGGAACATCACAGGCCCCTACGGAACCGTACGAGACTCTACAGGCCCCTAGGGAACACCACAGGCCCCTACGGAACCCTACACAACCCTCTGGAAACTTATGGAAACCTACAAGCTCCTACCAACCCCTGCGGCCACTTACACAACCCTACAGACCCCTACGGAAATCTACGGGACTCTACAGGCCCCTAGGGAACCCTACAGATTTTGACGGAACCCTACGAGCCCCTCTGGAACCCTACAGAATACTCCAGGACCCGACAGCACTCTACAAGACCCTTAGCAACACAACAGAACCTCACTAAAACCCTATGGGCTCCTACAGAACACTGCAGGTGCCTACGGAACCCTACAGACACCTACGGAACCCTACAGACACCTGCGGGCACTTACAGAACCCTGCAGGCCCCTACGGAACCCTACAGGTCCATACAGAACCCCACAGGGCCCTACGGAACTTTACCGGCCACTAAAGAACTCTACGGGCCCCTACGGAACCCTGCAGAACCCTCCGGAACCTTACAGAATCCCACAGACTCCTACAGACTCCTGCGGGCACTTACACAACCCTACAGGGCCCTACGGAACCCTACAGAACCCTCCGGAAACATATGGCACCCTACAAGCTCCTACCAACCCCTGCAGGCACTTACTCAACCCTAGAGGCCCCTACGGAACACTGCCAGCCCCTATGGAAGGAACCCTACGGGCCCCTACAGAACACTACTGGCTCCTGCGGTACTCTACAGGCCTCTAGGGAACCTACGAAGCTCTACGGAGCCCTATGGATCCTTACGGAACAGTACGGGCCCCTTCAGACCTCTGCGGGCGCTTATGGAAACCTACAGGACCCTACTGAACCGTACGAGACTCTATAGGCATCTAGGGAACATCACAGGCCCCTACAGAACCGCACGAGACTCTACAGGCCCCTAGGGAACACCACAGGCCCCTACGGAACCCTACACAACCCTCTGGAAACTTATGGAACCCTACAAGCTCCTACCAACCCCTGCGGGCACTTACACAACCCTACAGGCCCCTACGGAAATCTACGGGACTCTACGGGCCCCTAGGGAAGCCTACAGATTTCAACGGAACCCTACGAGCCCCTCTGGAACCCTACAGAATACTCCAGGACCCGACAGCACTCTACAAGACCCTTAGCAACACAACGGAACCTCACTAAAACCCTATGGGCTCCTACAGAACACTGCAGGCGCCTACGGAACCCTACAGACCCCTACGGAATACTACCAGACACTACGGAAACCTATGGCCCCTATGGAACTCTACGGAACCTGACAGAAACACTGTGCGCCCCTACAGGCCCTTCCGGGCACTTGCAGAACTCTGCAGGAACCCACGGATCTTTATGGAACCGTACCAGCCCCTACGGAAGCCTAAAGACCCTTGCAGGCAGTTATGGAACGGTACAGGGCCCTACAGAACTTTACCAGCCACTACGGAACTCTACGGGCCCCTACGGAACCCTGCAGAACCCTCCGGAACCTTACAGAATCCCACAGACTCCTACAGACTCCTGCGGGCACTTACACAATCCTAGAGGCCCCTACGGAACACTGCCAGCCCCTACGGAAGGAACCCTACGGGCCCCTACAGAACACTACTGGCTCCTGCGGTACTCTACAGGCCTCTAGGAAACCTACGAAGCTCTACGGAGCCCTATGGATCCTTACGGAGCAGTACGGGCCTATTCAGACCTCTGAGGGCGCTTATGGAAACCTACAGGACCCTACGGAACTGTACGAGACTCTACAGGCCCCTAGGGAAAACCACAGGCCCCTACGGAACCGTACGAGACTCTACAGGCTCCTAGGGAACACCACAGGCCCCTACGGAACCCTACACAACCCTCTGGAAACTTATGGAAACCTACAAGCTCCTACCAACCCCTGCGGCCACTTACACAACCCTACAGACCGCTACGGAAATCTACGGGACTCTACAGGCCCCTAGGGAACCCTACAGATTTTGACGGAACCCTACGAGCCCCTCTGGAACCCTACAGAATACTCCAGGACCCGACAGCACTCTACAAGACCCTTAGCAACACAACGGAACCTCACTAAAACCCTATGGGCTCCTACAGAACACTGCAGGTGCCTACGGAACCCTACAGACCCCTACGGAACCCTACAGACACCTGCGGGCACTTACAGAACCCTGCAGGCCCCTACGGAACCCTACAGGTCCATACAGAACCCCACAGGGCCCTACGGAACTTTACCAGCCACTACGGAACTCTACGGGCCCCTACGGAACCCTGCAGAACCCTCCGGAACCTTACAGAATCCCACAGACTCCTACAGACTCCTGCGGGCACTTACACAACCCTACAGGGCCCTACGGAACCCTACACAACCCTCCGGAAACATATGGCACCCTACAAGCTCCTACCAACCCCTGCAGGCACTTACTCAACCCTAGAGGCCCCTACGGAACACTGCCAGCCCCTATGGAAGGAACCCTACGGGCCCCTACAGAACACTACTGGCTCCTGCGGTACTCTACAGGCCTCTAGGGAACCTACGAAGCTCTACGGAGCCCTATGGATCCTTACGGAACAGTACGGGCCCCTTCAGACCTCTGCGGGCGCTTATGGAAACCTACAGGACCCTACGGAACTGTACGAGACTCTACAGGCATCTAGGGAACATCACCGGCCCCTACGGAACCCTACACAACCCTCTGGAAACTTATGGAACCCTACATGCTCCTACCAACCCCTGCGGGCACTTACACAACCCTACAGGCCCCTACGGAAATCTACGGGACTCCACGGGCCCTAGGGAAGCCTACAGATTTCAACGGAACCCTACAAGCCCCTCTGGAACCCTACAGAATACTCCAGGACCCGACAGCACTCTACAAGACCCTTAGCAACACAACGGAACCTCACTAAAACCCTATGGGCTCCTACAGAACACTGCAGGCACCTACGGAACCCTACAGACCCCTACGGAATACTACCAGACACTACGGAAACCTATGGCCCCTATGGAACTCTACGGAACCTGACAGAAACACTGTGCGCCCCTACAGGCCCTTCCGGGCACTTGCAGAACTCTGCAGGAACCCACGGATCTTTATGGAACCGTACCAGCCCCTACGGAAGCCTAAAGACCCTTGCAGGCAGTTATGGAACGGTACAGGGCCCTACAGAACTTTACCAGCCACTACGGAACTCTATGGGCCCCTACGGAACCCTGCAGAACCCTCCGGAACCTTACAGAATCCCACAGACTCCTACAGACTCCTGCGGGCACTTACACAACCCTAGAGGCCCCTACGGAACACTGCCAGCCCCTACGGAAGGAACCCTACGAGCCCCTACAGAACACTACTGGCTCCTGCGGTACTCTACAGGCCTCTAGGAAACCTACGAAGCTCTACGGAGCCCTATGGATCCTTACGGAGCAGTACGGACCTATTCAGACCTCTGCGGGCGCTTATGGAAACCTACAGGACCCTACGGAACTGTACGAGACTCTACAGGCCCCTAGGGAAAACCACAGGCCCCTACGGAACCGTACGAGACTCTACAGGCTCCTAGGGAACATCACCGGCCCCTACGGAACCCTACACAACCCTCGGGAAACTTATGGAACCCTACAAGCTCCTACCAACCCCTGCGGGCACTTACTCAACCCTACAGGCCCCTACGGAAATCTACGGGACTCTACGGGCCCCTAGGGAACCCTACAGATTTCGACGGAACCTTACAAGCCCCTCTGGAACCCTACAGAATACTCCAGGACCCGACAGCACTCTACAAGACCCTTAGCAACACAACGGAACCTCACTAAAACCCTATGGGCTCCTACAGAACACTGCAGGCGCCTACGGAACCCTACAGACCCCGACGGAACCCTACAGACCCCTACGGAATACTACCAGCCACTACGGAAACCTATGGCCCCTATGGAACTCTACGGAACCTGACAGAAACACTGTGCGCCCCTACAGGCCCTTCCGGGCACTTGCAGAACTCTGCAGGAACCCACGGAACTTTATGGAACCCTACCAGCCCCTACGGAAGCCTAAAGACCCTTGCAGGCAGTTATGGAACGGTACAGGGCCCTACGGAACTTTACCAGCCACTACGGAACTCTACGGGCCCCTACGGAACCCTGCAGAACCCTCCGGAACCTTACAGAATCCCATGGATTCCTACAGACTCCTGCGGGCACTTACTCAACCCTAGAGGACCCTACGGAACACTGCCAGCCCCTATGGAAGGAACCCTACGGGCCCCTACAGAACACTACTGGTTCCTGCGGTACTCTACAGGCCTCTAGGGAACCTACGAAGCTCTACGGAGCCCTATGGATCCTTACGGAACAGTACGGGCCCCTTCAGACCTCTGCGGGCGCTTATGGAAACCTACAGGACCCTACGGAACTGTACGAGACTCTAGAGGCCCCTAGGGAACATCACAGGCCCCTACGGAACCGTACGAGACTCTACAGGCCCCTAGGGAACACCACAGGCCCCTACGGAACCCTACACAACCCTCTGGAAACTTATGGAAACCTACAAGCTCCTACCAACCCCTGCGGCCACTTACACAACCCTACAGACCCCTACGGAAATCTACGGGACTCTACAGGCCCCTAGGGAACCCTACAGATTTTGACGGAACCCTACGAGCCCCTCTGGAACCCTACAGAATACTCCAGGACCCGACAGCACTCTACAAGACCCTTAGCAACACAACAGAACCTCACTAAAACCCTATGGGCTCCTACAGAACACTGCAGGTGCCTACGGAACCCTACAGACACCTACGGAACCCTACAGACACCTGCGGGCACTTACAGAACCCTGCAGGCCCCTACGGAACCCTACAGGTCCATACAGAACCCCACAGGGCCCTACGGAACTTTACCGGCCACTAAAGAACTCTACGGGCCCCTACGGAACCCTGCAGAACCCTCCGGAACCTTACAGAATCCCACAGACTCCTACAGACTCCTGCGGGCACTTACACAACCCTACAGGGCCCTACGGAACCCTACAGAACCCTCCGGAAACATATGGCACCCTACAAGCTCCTACCAACCCCTGCAGGCACTTACTCAACCCTAGAGGCCCCTACGGAACACTGCCAGCCCCTATGGAAGGAACCCTACGGGCCCCTACAGAACACTACTGGCTCCTGCGGTACTCTACAGGCCTCTAGGGAACCTACGAAGCTCTACGGAGCCCTATGGATCCTTACGGAACAGTACGGGCCCCTTCAGACCTCTGCGGGCGCTTATGGAAACCTACAGGACCCTACTGAACCGTACGAGACTCTATAGGCATCTAGGGAACATCACAGGCCCCTACAGAACCGCACGAGACTCTACAGGCCCCTAGGGAACACCACAGGCCCCTACGGAACCCTACACAACCCTCTGGAAACTTATGGAACCCTACAAGCTCCTACCAACCCCTGCGGGCACTTACACAACCCTACAGGCCCCTACGGAAATCTACGGGACTCTACGGGCCCCTAGGGAAGCCTACAGATTTCAACGGAACCCTACGAGCCCCTCTGGAACCCTACAGAATACTCCAGGACCCGACAGCACTCTACAAGACCCTTAGCAACACAACGGAACCTCACTAAAACCCTATGGGCTCCTACAGAACACTGCAGGCGCCTACGGAACCCTACAGACCCCTACGGAATACTACCAGACACTACGGAAACCTATGGCCCCTATGGAACTCTACGGAACCTGACAGAAACACTGTGCGCCCCTACAGGCCCTTCCGGGCACTTGCAGAACTCTGCAGGAACCCACGGATCTTTATGGAACCGTACCAGCCCCTACGGAAGCCTAAAGACCCTTGCAGGCAGTTATGGAACGGTACAGGGCCCTACAGAACTTTACCAGCCACTACGGAACTCTACGGGCCCCTACGGAACCCTGCAGAACCCTCCGGAACCTTACAGAATCCCACAGACTCCTACAGACTCCTGCGGGCACTTACACAATCCTAGAGGCCCCTACGGAACACTGCCAGCCCCTACGGAAGGAACCCTACGGGCCCCTACAGAACACTACTGGCTCCTGCGGTACTCTACAGGCCTCTAGGAAACCTACGAAGCTCTACGGAGCCCTATGGATCCTTACGGAGCAGTACGGGCCTATTCAGACCTCTGAGGGCGCTTATGGAAACCTACAGGACCCTACGGAACTGTACGAGACTCTACAGGCCCCTAGGGAAAACCACAGGCCCCTACGGAACCGTACGAGACTCTACAGGCTCCTAGGGAACATCACCGGCCCCTACGGAACCCTACACAACCCTCTGGAAACTTATGGAACCCTACAAGCTCCTACCAACCCCTGCGGGCACTTACTCAACCCTACAGGCCCCTACGGAAATCTACGGTACTCTACGGGCCCCTAGGGAACCCTACAGATTTCGACGGAACCCTACAAGCCCCTCTGGAACCCTACAGAATACTCCAGGACCCGACAGCACTCTACAAGACCCTTAACAACACAACGGAACCTCACTAAAACCCTATGGGCTCCTACAGAACACTGCAGGTGCCTACGGAACCCTACAGACCCCTACGGAATACTACCAGCCACTACGGAAACCTATGGCCCCTACGGAACTCTACGGAACCTGACAGAAACACTGTGCGCCCCTACAGGCCCTTCCAGGCACTTGCAGAACTCTGTAGGAACCCACGGAACTTTATGGAACCCTACCAGCCCCTACAAAAGCCTAAAGACCCTTGCAGGCAGTTATGGAACGGTACAGGGCCCTACGGAACTTTACCAGCCACTACGGAACTCTACGGGCCCCTACGGAACCCTGCAGAACCCCCCAGAACCTTACAGAATCCCACAGATTCCTACAGACTCCTGCGGGCACTTACTCAACCCTAGAGGCCCCTACGGAACACTGCCAGCCCCTATGGAAGGAACCCTACGGGCCCCTACAGAACACTACTGGCTCCTGCGGTACTCTACATGCCTCTAGGGAACCTACGAAGCTCTACGGAGCCCTATGGATCCTTACGGAACAGTACGGGCCCCTTCAGACCTCTGCGGGCGCTTATGGAAACCTACAGGACCCTACGGAACTGTACGAAACTCTAGAGGCCCCTAGGGAACACCACAGGCCCCTACAAAACCCTACACAACCCTCTGGAAACTTATGGAACCCTACAAGCTCCTACCAACCCCTGCGGCCACTTACACAACCCTACAGGCCCCTACGGAAATCTACGGGACTCTACAGGCCCCTAGGGAACCCTACAGATTTTGACGGAACCCTACGAGCCCCTCTGGAACCCTACAGAATACTCCAGGACCCGACAGCACTCTACAAGACCCTTAGCAACACAACGGAACCTCACTAAAACCCTATGGGCTCCTACAGAACACTGCAGGTGCCTACGGAACCCTACAGACCCCTACGGAACCCTACAGACACCTGCGGGCACTTACAGAACCCTGCAGGCCCCTACGGAACCCTACAGGTCCATACAGAACCCCACAGGGCCCTACGGAACTTTACCAGCCACTACGGAACTCTACGGGCCCCTACGAAACACTGCAGAACCCTCCAGAACCTAACAGAATCCCACGGATTCCTACAGACTCCTGCGGGCACTTACTCAACCCTAGAGGCCCCTACGGAACACTGCCAGCCCCTATGGAAGGAACCCTACGGGGCCCTACAGAACACTACTGGCTCCTGCGGTACTCTACAGGCCTCTAGGGAACCTACGAAGCTCTACGGAGCCCTATGGATCCTTACGGAACAGTACGGGCCCCTTCAGACCTCTGCGGGCGCTTATGGAAACCTACAGGACCCTACGGAACTGTACGAGACTCTACAGGCCCCTAGGGAACACCACAGGCCCCTACGGAACCCTACACTACCCTCCGGAAACATATGGCACCCTACAAGCTCCTACCAACCCCTGCGGGCACTTACACAACCCTACAGGCCCCTACGGAAATCTACGGGACTCTACAGGCCCCTAGGGAAGCCTACAGATTTCAACGGAACTCTACAAGCCCCGCTGGAACCCTACAGAATACTCCAGGACCCGACAGCACTCTACAAGACCCTTAGCAACACAACGGAACCTCACTAAAACCCTATGGGCTCCTCCAGAACACTGCAGGTGCCTACGGAACCCTACAGACCCCTATGGAATACTACCAGCCACTACGGAAACCTATGGCCCCTACGGAACTCTACGGAACCTGACAGAAACACTGTGCGCCCCTACAGGCCCTTCCGGGCACTTGCAGAACTCTGCAGGAACCCGCGGAACTTTATGGAACCCTACCAGCCCCTACGGAAGCCTAAAGACCCTTGCAGGCAGTTATGGAACGGTACAGGGCCCTACGGAACTTTACCAGCCACTACGGAACTCTACGGGCCCCTACGGAACCCTGCAGAACCCTCCAGAACCTTACAGAATCCCACGGATTCCTACAGACTCCTGCGGGCACTTACTCAACCCTAGAGGCCGCTACGGAACACTGCCAGCCCCTATGGAAGGAACCTTACAGACCCCTATAGAACACTACTGGCTCCTGCGGTACTCTACAGGCCTCTAGGGAACCTACGAAGCTCTACGGAGCCCTATGGATCCTTACGGAACAGTACGGGCCCCTTCAGACCTCTGCGGGCGCTTATGGAAACCTACAGGACCCTACGGAACTGTACGAGACTCTACAAGCCCCTAGGGAACACCACAGGCCCCTACGGAACCGTACGAGACTCTATAGGCCCCTAGGGAACACTACAGGCCCCTACAGAACCCTACACAAACCTCTGGAAACATATGGCACCCTACGAGCTCCTACCAACCCCTGTGGACACTTACACAACCCTACAGGCCCCTACGGAAATCTACGGGACTCTACGGTCCCCTAGGGAAGCCTACAGATTTCAACGGAACCCTACGAGCCCCTCTGGAACCCTACAGAATACTCCAGGACCCGACAGCACTCTACAAGACCCTTAGCAACACAACAGAACCTCACTAAAACCCTATGGGCTCCTACAGAACACTGCAGGTGCCTACGGAACCCTACAGACCCCTACGGAACCCTACAGACACCTGCGGGCACTTACAGAACCCTACAGGCCCCTACGGAACCCTACAAGTCCATACAGAACCCCACAGGGCCCTACGGAACTTTACCAGCCACTACGGAACTCTACGGGCCCCTACAAAACCCTGCAGAACCCTCCGGAACCTTACAGAATCACACAGACTCCTACAGACTCCTGCGGGCACTTACTCAACCCTAGAGGACCCTACGGAACACTGCCAGCCCCTATGGAAGGAACCCTACGGGGAGCTACAGAACACTACTGGCTCCTGCGGTACTCTACAGGCCTCTACGAAACCTACGAAACTCTACGGAGCCCTGTGGATCCTTACGGAACAGTACGGGCCCCTTCAGACCTCTGCGGGCGCTTATGGAAACCTACAGGACCCTATGGAACTGTACGAGACTCTACAGGCCCCTAGGGAACACCACAGGCCCCTACGGAACCGTACGAGACTCTACAGGCCCCTAGGGAACACCACAGGCCCCTACAGAACCCTACACAACCCTCTGGAAACATATGGAACCCTACAAGATCCTACCAAACCCTGCGGCCACTTACACAACCCTACAGGCCCCTACGGAAATCTACGGGACTCTACAGGCCACTAGGGAAGCCTACAGATTTCGACGGAACCCTACGAGGCCCTCTGGAACCCTACAGAATACTCCAGGACCCGACAGCACTCTACAAGACCCTTAGCAACACAACGGAACCTCACTAAAGCCCTATGGGCTCCTACAGAACACTGCAGGTGCCTAAGGAACCCTACAGACGCCTACGGAACCCTACAGACACCTGCAGGCACTTACAGAACCCTGGAGGCCCCTACGGAACCCTACAGGTCCATACAGAACCCCACAGGGCCCTACAGAACATTACCAGCCACTACGGAACTCTACGGGCCCCTACAAAACCCTGCAGAACCCTCCGGAACCTTACAGAATCCCACAGACGCCTACAGACTCCTGCAGGCACTTACACAACCCTAAAGGCCCCTACGGAACACTGCCAGCCCCTATGGAAGGAACCCTACGGGCCCCTACAGAACACTACTGGCTCCTGCGGTACTCTACAGGCCTCTAGGAAACCTACGAAGCTCTACGGAGCCCTATGGATCCTTACGGAGCAGTACAGGCCTATTCAGACATCTGCGGGCGCTTATGGAAAACTACAGGACCCTATGGAACTGTACGAGACTCTACAGGCCCCTAGGGAACACCACAGGCCCCTACGGAACCGTACGAGACTCTACAGGCTCCTAGGGAACATCACCGGCCCCTACGGAACCCTACACAACTCTCTGGAAACTTATGGAACCCTACAAGCTCCTACCAACCCCTGTGGGCACTTGCACAACCCTACAGGCCCCTACGGAAATCTACGGGACTCCACGGGCCCCTAGGGAAGCCTACAGATTTCAACGGAACCCTACAAGCCCCTCTGGAACCCTACAGAATACTCCAGGACCCGACAGCACTCTACAAGACCCTTAGCAACACAACGGAACCTCACTAAAACCCTATGGGCTCCTACAGAACACTGCAGGTGCCTACGGAACCCTACAGACCCCTACGGAATACTACCAGCCACTACGGAAACCTATGGCCCCTATGGAACTCTACGGAACCTGACAGAAACACTGTGCGCCCCTACAGGCCCTTCCGGGCACTTGCAGAACTCTGCAGGAACCCACGGAACTTTATGGAACCCTACCAGCCCCTACGGAAGCCTAAAGACCCTTGCAGGCAGTTATGGAACGGTACAGGGCCCTACGGAACTTTACCAGCCACTACGGAACTCTACGGGCCCCTACGGAACCCTGCAGAACCCTCCGGAACCTTACAGAATCCCATGGATTCCTACAGACTCCTGCGGGCACTTACTCAACCCTAGAGGACCCTACGGAACACTGCCAGCCCCTATGGAAGGAACCCTACGGGCCCCTACAGAACACTACTGGTTCCTGCGGTACTCTACAGGCCTCTAGGGAACCTACGAAGCTCTACGGAGCCCTATGGATCCTTACGGAACAGTACGGGCCCCTTCAGACCTCTGCGGGCGCTTATGGAAACCTACAGGACCCTACGGAACTGTACGAGACTCTACAGGCCCCTAGGGAACACCACAGGCCCCTACGGAACCGTACGAGACTCTACAGGCCCCTAGGGAACACCACAGGCCCCTACGGAACCCTACACAACCCTCTGGAAACTTATGGAAACCTACAAGCTCCTACCAACCCCTGCGGCCACTTACACAACCCTACAGACCCCTACGGAAATCTACGGGACTCTACAGGCCCCTAGGGAACCCTACAGATTTTGACGGAACCCTACGAGCCCCTCTGGAACCCTACAGAATACTCCAGGACCCGACAGCACTCTACAAGACCCTTAGCAACACAACAGAACCTCACTAAAACCCTATGGGCTCCTACAGAACACTGCAGGTGCCTACGGAACCCTACAGACCCCTACGGAACCCTACAGACACCTGCAGGCACTTACAGAACCCTGCAGGCCCCTACGGAACCCTACAGGTCCATACAGAACCCCACAGGGCCCTACGGAACTTTACCGGCCATTAAAGAACTCTACGGGCCCCTACGGAACCCTGCAGAACCCTCCGGAACCTTACAGAATCCCACAGACTCCTACATACTCCTGCGGGCACTTACACAACCCTACAGGGCCCTATGGAACCCTACACAACCCTCCGGAAACATATGGCACCCTACAAGCTCCTACCAACCCCTGCAGGCACTTACTCAACCCTAGAGGCCCCTACGGAACACTGCCAGCCCCTATGGAAGGAACCCTACGGGGCCCTACAGAACACTACTGGCTCCTGCGGTACTCTACAGGCCTCTAGGGAACCTACGAAGCTCTACGGAGCCCTATGGATCCTTACGGAACAGTACGGGCCCCTTCAGACCTCTGCGGGCGCTTATGGAAACCTACAGGACCCTACAGAACCGTACGAGACTCTACAGGCCCCTAGGGAACACCACCGGCCCCTACGGAACCCTACACAACCCTCTGGAAACTTATGGAACCCTACAAGCTCCTACCAACCCCTGCGGGCACTTACACAACCCTACAGGCCCCTACGGAAATCTACGGGACTCCACGGGCCCCTAGGGAAGCCTACAGATTTCAACGGAACCCTACGAGCCCCTCTGGAACCCTACAGAATACTCCAGGACCCGACAGCACTCTACAAGACCCTTAGCAACACAACGGAACCTCACTAAAACCCTATGGGCTCCTACAGAACACTGCAGGTGCCTACGGAACCCTACAGACCCCTACGGAATACTACCAGACACTACGGAAACCTATGGCCCCTACGGAACTCTACGGAACCTGACAGAAACACTGTGCGCCCCTACAGGCCCTTGCGGGCACTTGCAGAACTCTGCAGGAACCCACGGATCTTTATGGAACCGTACCAGCCCCTACGGAAGCCTAAAGACCCTTGCAGGCAGTTATGGAACGGTACAGGGCCCTACAGAACTTTACCAGCCACTACGGAACTCTACGGGCCCCTACGGAACCCTGCAGAACCCTCCGGAACCTTACAGAATCCCACGAACTCCTACAGACTCCTGCGGGCACTTACACAACCCTAGAGGCCCCTACGGAACACTGCCAGCCCCTACGGAAGGAACCCTACGGGCCCCTACAGAACACTACTGGCTCCTGCGGTACTCTACAGGCCTCTAGGGAACCTACGAAGCTCTACGGAGCCCTGTAGATCCTCACGGAAAAGTACGGGCCCCTTCAGACGTCTGCGGGCGCTTATGGAAACCTACAGGACCCTACGGAACTGCACGAGACTCTACAGGCCTCTAGGGAACACCACAGGCCCCTACAGAACCGTACGAGACTCTACAGGCCCCTAGGGAACACCACAGGCCCCTACGGAACCGTACGAGACTCTACAGGCCCCTAGGGAACACCACAGGCCCCTACGGAACCCTACACAACCCTCTGGAAACTTATGGAACCCTACAAGCTCCTACCAACCCCTGCGGGCACTTACACAACCCTACAGGCCCCTACAGAAATCTACGGGACTCTACGGGCCCCTAGGGAAGCCTACAGATTTCGACGGAACCCTACGAGCCCCTCTGGAACCCTACAGAATACTCCAGGACCTGACAGCACTCTACAAGACCCTTAGCAACACAACGGAACCTCACTAAAACCCTATGGGCTCCTACAGAACACTGCAGGTGCCTACGGAACCCTACAGACCCCTACGGAATACTACCAGACACTACGGAAACCTATGGCCCCTACGGAACTCTACGGAACCTGACAGAAACACTGTGCGCCCCTACAGGCCCTTGCGGGCACTTGCAGAACTCTGCAGGAACCCACGGAACTTTATGGAACCCTACCAGCCCCTACGGAAGCCTAAAGACCCTTGCAGGCAGTTATGGAACGGTACAGGGCCCTACGGAACTTTACCAGCCACTACGGAACTCTACGGGCCCCTACGGAACCCTGCAGAACCCTCCAGAACCTTACAGAATCCCACGGATTCCTACAGACTCCTGCGGGCACTTACTCAACCCTAGAGGCCCCTACGGAACACTGCCAGCCCCTACGGAAGGAACCCTACGGGCCCCTATAGAACACTACTGGCTCCTGCGGTACTCTACAGGCCTCTAGGGAACGTATGAAGCTCTACGGAGCCCTGTAGATCCTTACGGAACAGTACGGGCCCCTTCAGACCTCTGCGGGCGCTTATGGAAACCTACAGGACCCTACGGAACTGTACGAGACTCTAGAGACCCCTAGGGAACACCACAGGCCCCTACGGAACCGTACGAGACTCTACAGGCCCGTAACGAACACCACAGGCCCCTACGGAACCCTACACAACCCTCCGGAAACATATGGCACCCTACAAGCTCCTACCAACCCCTGCGGGCACTTACACAACCCTAGAGGCCCCTACGGAACACTGCCAGCCCCTATGGAAGGAACCCTACGGGGCCCTACAGAACACTACTGGCTCCTGCGGTACTCTACAGGCCTCTAGGGAACCTACGAAGCTCTACGGAGCCCTATGGATCCTTACGGAACATTACGGGCCCCTTCAGACCTCTGCGGGTGCTTATGGAAACCTACAGGACCCTACGGAACTGCACTAGACTCTACAGGCCTCTAGGGAACACCACAGGCCCCTACGGAACCGTACGAGACTCTACAGGCCCTTAGGGAACACCACAGGCCCCTACGGAACCGTACAAGACTCTCCAGGCCCCTAGGGAAGCCTACAGATTTCGACGGAACCCTACGAGCCCCTCTGGAACCCTACAGAATACTCCAGGACCCGACAGCACTCTACAAGACCCTTAGCAACACAACGGAACCTCACTAAAACCCTATGGGCTCCTACAGAACACTGCAGGTGCCTACGGAACCCTACAGGTCCATACAGAACCCCACAGGGCCCTACGGAACTTTACCAGCCACTACGGAACTCTACGGGCCCCTACGGAACCCTGCAGAACCCTCCGGAACCTTACAGAATCCCACAGACTCCTACAGACTGCTGCGGGCACTTACACAACCCTAGAGGCCCCTACGGAACACTGCCAGCCCCTGTGGAAGGAACCCTACGGGCCCCTACAGAACACTACTGGCTCCTGCGGTACTCTACAGGCCTCTAGGGAACCTACGAAGCTCTACGGAGCCCTGTAGATCCTCACGGAAAAGTATGGGCCCCTTCAGACCTCTGGGGGCGCTTATGGAAACCTACAGGACCCTACGGAACTGCACGAGACTCTACAGGCCTCTAGGGAACACCACAGGCCCCTACGGAACCGTACGAGACTCTACAGGCCCCTAGGGAACACCACAGGCCCCTACGGAACCGTACGAGACTCTACAGGCCCCTAGGGAACACCACAGGCCCCTACGGAACCCTACACAACCCTCTGGAAAGTTATGGAACCCTACAAGCTCCTACCAACCCCTGCGGGCACTTACACAACCCTACAGGCCCCTACGGAAATCTACGGGACTCTACGGGCCCCTAGGGAAGCCTACAGATTTCGACGGAACCCTACGAGCCCCTCTGGAACCCTACAGAATACTCCAGGACCTGACAGCACTCTACAAGACCCTTAGCAACACAACGGAACCTCACTAAAACCCTATGGGCTCCTACAGAACACTGCAGGTGCCTACGGAACCCTACAGACCCCTACGGAATACTACCAGACACTACGGAACCTATGGCCCCTATGGAACTCTACGGAACCTGACAGAAACACTGTGCGCCCCTACAGGCCCTTCCGGGCTCTTGCAGAACTCTGCAGGAACCCACGGATCTTTATGGAACCGTACCAGCCCCTACGGAAGCCTAAAGACCCTTGCAGGCAGTTACGGAACGGTACAGGGCCCTACAGAACTTTACCAGCCACTACGGAACTCTATGGGCCCCCACGAAACCCTGCAGAACCCTCCGGAACCTTACAGAATCCCACGAACTCCTACAGACTCCTGCGGGCACTTACACAACCCTAGAGGCCCCTACGGAACACTGCCAGCCCCTACGGAACGAACCCTACGGGCCCCTATAGAACACTACTGGCTCCTGCGGTACTCTACAGGCCTCTAGGGAACCTACGAAGCTCTACGGAGCCCTGTAGATCCTTACGGAAAAGTACGGGCCCCTTCAGACGTCTGCGGGCGCTTATGGAAACCTACAGGACCCTACGGAACTGCACGAGACTCTACAGGCCTCTAGGGAACACCACAGGCCCCTACAGAACCGTACGAGACTCTACAGGCCCCTAGGGAACACCACAGGCCCCTATGGAACCGTACAAGACTCTACAGGACCCTAGGGAACACCACAGGCCCCTACGGAACCCTACACAACCCTCTGGAAACTTATGGAACCCTACAAGCTCCTACCAACCCCTGCGGCCACTTACACAACCCTACAGGCCCCTACAGAAATCTACGGGACTCTACGGGCCCCTAGGGAAGCCTACAGATTTCGACGGAACCCTATGAGCCCCTCTGGAACCCTACAGAATACTCCAGGACCTGACAGCACTCTACAAGACCCTTAGCAACACAACGGAACCTCACTAAAACCCTTTGGGCTCCTACAGAACACTGCAGGTGCCTACGGAACCCTACAGACCCCTACGGAATACTACCAGCCACTACGGAAACCTATGGCCCCTACGGAACTCTACGGAACCTGACAGAAACACTGTGCGCCCCTACAGGCCCTTGCGGGCACTTGCAGAACTCTGCAGGAACCCACGGAACTTTATGGAACCCTACCAGCCCCTACGGAAGCCTAAAGACCCTTGCAGGCAGTTATGGAACGGTACAGGGCCCTACGGAACTTTACCAGCCACTACGGAACTCTACGGGCCCCTACGGAACCCTGCAGAACCCTCCAGAACCTTACAGAATCTCACGGATTCCTACAGACTCCTGCGGGCACTTACTCAACCCTAGAGGCCCCTACGGAACACTGCCAGCCCCTATGGAAGGAACCCTACGGGCCCCTACAGAACACTACTGGCTCCTGCGGTACTCTACAGGCCTCTAGGGAACGTATGAAGCTCTACGGAGCCCTGTAGATCCTTACGGAACAGTACGGGCCCCTTCAGACCTCTGCGGGCGCTTATGGAAACCTACAGGACCCTACGGAACTGTACGAGACTCTACAGGTCCCTAGGGAACACCACAGGCCCCTACAGAACCGTACGAGACTCTACAGGCCCGTAGGGAACACCACAGGCCCCTACGGAACCCTACACAACCCTCCGGAAACATATGGCACCCTACAAGCTCCTACCAACCCCTGCGGGCACTTACACAACCCTAGAGGCCCCTACGGAACACTGCCAGCCCCTATGGAAGGAACCCTACGGGCCCCTACAGAACACTACTGGCTTTTGCGGTACTCTACAGGCCTCTAGGGAACCTACGAAGCTCTACGGAGCCCTATGGATCCTTACGGAACACTACGGGCCCCTTCAGACCTCTGCGGGCGCTTATGGAAACCTACAGGACCCTACGGAACTGCACTAGACTCTACAGGCCTCTAGGGAACACCACAGGCCCCTACGGAACCGTACGAGACTCTACAGGCCCTTAGGGAACACCACAGGCCCCTACGGAACCGTACGAGACTCTCCAGGCCCCTAGGGAACCCTACAGATTTCGACGGAACCCTACGAGCCCCTCTGGAACCCTACAGAATACTCCAGGACCCGACTGCACTCTACAAGACCTTTAGCAACACAACGGAACCTCACTAAAACCCTTTGGGCTCCTACAGAACACTGCAGGTGCCTACGGAACCCTACAGACCCCTACGGAATACTACCAGCCACTACGGAAACCTATGGCCCCTACGGAACTCTACGGAACCTGACAGAAACACTGTGCGCCCCTACAGGCCCTTGCGGGCACTTGCAGAACTCTGCAGGAACCCACGGAACTTTATGGAACCCTACCAGCCCCTACGGAAGCCTAAAGACCCTTGCAGGCAGTTATGGAACGGTACAGGGCCCTACGGAACTTTACCAGCCACTACGGAACTCTACGGGCCCCTACGGAACCCTGCAGAACCCTCCAGAACCTTACAGAATCCCACGGATTCCTACAGACTCCTGCGGGCACTTACTCAACCCTAGAGGCCCCTACGGAACACTGCCAGCCCCTATGGAAGGAACCCTACGGGCCCCTACAGAACACTACTGGCTCCTGCGGTACTCTACAGGCCTCTAGGGAACGTATGAAGCTCTACGGAGCCCTGTAGATCCTTACGGAACAGTACGGGCCCCTTCAGACCTCTGCGGGCGCTTATGGAAACCTACAGGACCCTACGGAACTGTACGAGACTCTACAGGTCCCTAGGGAACACCACAGGCCCCTACGGAACCCTACACAACCCTCCGGAAACATATGGCACCCTACAAGCTCCTACCAACCCCTGCGGGCACTTACACAACCCTAGAGGCCCCTACGGAACACTGCCAGCCCCTATGGAAGGAACCCTACGGGCCCCTACAGAACACTACTGGCTCCTGCGGTACTCTACAGGCCTCTAGGGAACCTACGAAGCTCTACGGAGCCCTATGGATCCTTACGGAACATTACGGGCCCCTTCAGACCTCTGCGGGCGCTTATGGAAACCTACAGGACCCTACGGAACTGCACTAGACTCTACAGGCCTCTAGGGAACACCACAGGCCCCTACGGAACCGTACGAGACTCTACAGGCCCTTAGGGAACACCACAGGCCCCTACGGAACCGTACGAGACTCTCCAGGCCCCTAGGGAACCCTACAGATTTCGACGGAACCCTACGAGCCCCTCTGGAACCCTACAGAATACTCCAGGACCCGACTGCACTCTACAAGACCCTTAGCAACACAACGGAACCTCACTAAAACCCTATGGGCTCCTACAGAACACTGCAGGTGCCTACGGAACCCTACAGACCCCTACGGAACCCTACAGACACCTGCAGGCACTTACAGAACCCTGCAGGCCCCTACGGAACCCTACAGGTCCATACAGAACCCCACAGGGCCCTATGGAACTTTACCAGCCACTACGGAACTCTACGGGCCCCTACGGAACCCTGCAGAACCCTCCGGAACCTTACAGAATCCCACAGACTCCTACAGACTGCTGCGGGCACTTACACAACCCTAGAGGCCCCTACGGAACACTGCCAGCCCCTATGGAAGGAACCCTACGGGGCCCTACAGAACACTACTGGCTCCTGCGGTACTCTACAGGCCTCTAGGGAACCTACGAAGCTCTACGGAGCCCTATGGATCCTTACGGAACATTACGGGCCCCTTCAGACCTCTGCGGGTGCTTATGGAAACCTACAGGACCCTACGGAACTGCACTAGACTCTACAGGCCTCTAGGGAACACCACAGGCCCCTACGGAACCGTACGAGACTCTACAGGCCCTTAGGGAACACCACAGGCCCCTACGGAACCGTACAAGACTCTCCAGGCCCCTAGGGAAGCCTACAGATTTCGACGGAACCCTACGAGCCCCTCTGGAACCCTACAGAATACTCCAGGACCCGACAGCACTCTACAAGACCCTTAGCAACACAACGGAACCTCACTAAAACCCTATGGGCTCCTACAGAACACTGCAGGTGCCTACGGAACCCTACAGGTCCATACAGAACCCCACAGGGCCCTACGGAACTTTACCAGCCACTACGGAACTCTACGGGCCCCTACGGAACCCTGCAGAACCCTCCGGAACCTTACAGAATCCCACAGACTCCTACAGACTGCTGCGGGCACTTACACAACCCTAGAGGCCCCTACGGAACACTGCCAGCCCCTGTGGAAGGAACCCTACGGGCCCCTACAGAACACTACTGGCTCCTGCGGTACTCTACAGGCCTCTAGGAAACCTACGAAGCTCTACGGAGCCCTATGGATCCTTACGGAGCAGTACGGGCCTATTCAGACCTCTGCGGGCGCTTATGAAAACCTACAGGACCCTATGGAACTGTACGAGACTCTACAGGCCCCTAGGGAAAACCACAGGCCCCTACGGAACCGTACGAGACTCTACAGGCTCCTAGGGAACACCACCGGCCCCTACGGAACCCTACACAACCCTCTGGAAACTTATGGAACCCTACAAGCTCCTACCAACCCCTGCGGCCACTTACACAACCCTACAGGCCCCTACGGAAATCTAGGGGACTCTACGGGCCCCTAGGGAAGCCTACAGATTTCAACGGAACCCTACGAGCCCCTCTGGAACCCTACAGAATACTCCAGGACCTGACAGCACTCTACAAGACCCTTAGCAACACAACGGAACCTCACTAAAACCCTATGGGCTCCTACAGAACACTGCAGGTGCCTAAGGAACCCTACAGACGCCTACGGAACCCTACAGACACCTGCAGGCACTTACAGAACCCTGCAGGCCCCTACGGAACCCTACAGGTCCATACAGAACCCCACAGGGCCCTACAGAACATTACCAGCCACTACGGAACTCTACGGGCCCCTACGGAACCCTGCAGAACCCTCCGGAACCTTACAGAATCCCACGGACTCCTACAGACTCCTGCGGGCACTTACACAACCCTAGAGGCCCCTACGGAACACTGCCAGCCCCTACGGAAGGAACCCTACGGGCCCCTACAGAACACTACTGGCTCCTGCGGTACTCTACAGGCCTCTAGGGAACCTACGAAGCTCTACGGAGCCCTGTAGATCCTCACGGAAAAGTACGGGCCCCTTCAGACGTCTGCGGGCGCTTATGGAAACCTACAGGACCCTACGGAACTGCACGAGACTCTACAGGCCTCTAGGGAACACCACAGGCCCCTACGGAACCGTACGAGACTCTACAGGCCCCTAGGGAACACCACAGGCCCCTACGGAACCGTACGAGACTCTACAGGCCCCTAGGGAACACCACAGGCCCCTACGGAACCCTACACTACCCTCCGGAAACATATGGAACCCTACAAGCTCCTACCAACCCCTGCGGGCACTTACACAACCCTACAGGCCCCTATGGAAATCTACGGGACTCTACGGGCCCCTAGGGAAGCCTACAGATTTCGACGGAACCCTACGAGCCCCTCTGGAACCCTACAGAATACTCCAGGACCTGACAGCACTCTACAAGACCCTTAGCAACACAACGGAACCTCACTAAAACCCTATGGGCTCCTACAGAACACTGCAGGTGCCTACGGAACCCTACAGACCCCTACGGAATACTACCAGCCACTACGGAAACCTATGGCCCCTACGGAACTCTACGGAACCGGACAGAAACACTGTGCGCCCCTACAGGCCCTTCCGGGCACTTGCAGAACTCTGCAGGAACCCACGGATCTTTATGGAACCGTACCAGCCCCTACGGAAGCCTAAAGACCCTTGCAGGCAGTTACGGAACGGTACAGGACCCTACAGAACTTTACCAGCCACTACGGAACTCTATGGGCCCCTACGGAACCCTGCAGAACCCTCCGGAACCTTACAGAATCCCACGAACTCCTACAGACTCCTGCGGGCACTTACACAACCCTGGAGGCCCCTACGGAACACTGCCAGCCCCTATGGAAGGAACCCTACGGGCCCCTACAGAACACTACTGGCTCCTGCGGTACTCTACAGGCCTCTAGGGAACCTACGAAGCTCTACGGAGCCCTGTAGATCCTCACGGAAAAGTACGGGCCCCTTCAGACGTCTGCGGGCGCTTATGGAAACCTACAGGACCCTACGGAACTGCACGAGACTCTGCAGGCCTCTAGGGAACACCACAGGCCCCTACGGAACCGTACGAGACTCTACAGGCCCCTAGGGAACACCACAGGCCCCTACGGAACCGTACAAGACTCTACAGGCCCCTAGGGAACACCACAGGCCCCTACGGAACCCTACACAACCCTCTGGAAACTTATGGAACCCTACAAGCTCCTACCAACCCCTGCGGGCACTTACACAACCCTACAGGCCCCTACAGAAATCTACGGGACTCTACGGGCCCCTAGGGAAGCCTACAGATTTCGACGGAACCCTACGAGCCCCTCTGGAACCCTACAGAATACTCCAGGACCTGACAGCACTCTACAAGACCCTTAGCAACACAACGGAACCTCACTAAAACCCTATGGGCTCCTACAGAACACTGCAGGTGCCTACGGAACCCTACAGACCCCTACGGAATACTACCAGACACTACGGAAACCTATGGCCCCTACGGAACTCTACGGAACCTGACAGAAACACTGTGCGCCCCTACAGGCCCTTGCGGGCACTTGCAGAACTCTGCAGGAACCCACGGAACTTTATGGAACCCTACCAGCCCCTACAAAAGCCTAAAGACCCTTGCAGGCAGTTACGGAACGGTACAGGGCCCTACGGAACTTTACCAGCCACTACGGAACTCTACGGGCCCCTACGGAACCCTGCAGAACCCTCCAGAACCTTACAGAATCCCACGGATTCCTACAGACTCCTGCGGGCACTTACTCAACCCTAGAGGCCCCTACGGAACACTGCCAGCCCCTACGGAAGGAACCCTACGGGCCCCTACAGAACACTACTGGCTCCTGCGGTACTCTACAGGCCTCTAGGGAACCTACGAAGCTCTACGGAGCCCTGTAGATCCTTACGGAACAGTACGGGCCCCTTCAGACCTCTGCGGGCGCTTATGGAAACCTACAGGACCCTACGGAACTGCACGAGACTCTGCAGGCCTCTAGGGAACACCACAGGCCCCTACGGAACCGTACGAGACTCTACAGGCCCCTAGGGAACACCACAGGCCCCTACGGAACCGTACGAGACTCTACAGGCCCCTAGGGAACACCACAGACCCCTACGGAACCCTACACAACCCTCTGGAAACTTATGGAACCCTACAAGCTCCTACCAACCCCTGCGGGCACTTACACAACCCTACAGGCCCCTACGGAAATCTACGGGACTCTACGGGCCCCTAGGGAAGCCTGCAGATTTCAACGGAACCCTACGAGCCCCTCTGGAACCCTACAGAATACTCCAGGACCCGACAGCACTCTACAAGACCCTTAGCAACACAACGGAACCTCACTAAAACCCTATGGGCTCCTACAGAACACTGCAGGTGCCTACGGAACCCTACAGACCCCTACGGAACCCTACAGACACCTGCGGGCACTTACAGAACCCTGCAGGCCCCTACGGAACCCTACAGGTCCATACAGAACCCCACAGGGCCCTACGGAACTTTACCAGCCACTACGGAACTCTACGGGCCCCTACGGAACCCTGCAGAACCCTCCGGAACCTTACAGAATCCCACAGACTCCTACAGACTCCTGCGGGCACTTACACAACCCTAGAGGCCCCTACGGAACACTGCCAGCCCCTGTGGAAGGAACCCTACGGGCCCCTACAGAACACTACTGGCTCCTGCGGTACTCTACAGGCCTCTAGGGAACCTACGAAGCTCTACGGAGCCCTATGGATCCTTACGGAGCAGTACGGGCCTATTCAGACCTCTGCGGGCGCTTATGGAAACCTACAGGACCCTACGGAACTGTACGAGACTCTACAGGCCCCTAGGGAACACCACAGGCCCCTACGGAACCCTACACAACCCTCTGGAAACTTATGGAACCCTACAAGCTCCTACCAACCCCTGCGGGCACTTACACAACCCTACAGGCCCCTACGGAAATCTAGGGGACTCTACGGGCCCCTAGGGAAGCCTACAGATTTCGACGGAACCCTACAAGCCCCTATGGAACCCTACAGAATACTCCAGGACCCGACAGCACTCTACAAGACCCTTAGCAACACAACGGAACCTCACTAAAACCCTATGGGCTCCTACAGAACACTGCAGGTGCCTACGGAACCCTACAGACCCCTACGGAATACTACCAGACACTACGGAACCTATGGCCCCTATGGAACTCTACGGAACCTGACAGAAACACTGTGCGCCCCTACAGGCCCTTGCGGGCACTTGCAGAACTCTGCAGGAACCCACAGAACTTTATGGAACCCTACCAGCCCCTACGGAATCCCAAAGACCCTTGCAGGCAGTTATGGAGCGGTACAGGGCCCTACAGAACTTTACCAGCCACTACGGAACTCTATGGGCCCCTACGGAACCCTGCAGAACCCTCCGGAACCTTACAGAATCCCACGGATTCCTACAGACTCCTGCGGGCACTTACACAACCCTAGAGGCCCCTACGGAACACTGCCAGCCCCTACGGAAGGAACCCTACGGTGCCCTACAGTACACTACTGGCTCCTGCGGTACGCTACAGGCCTCTAGGAAACCTACGAAGCTCTACAGAGCCCTGTAGATCCTTACGGAACAGTACGGGCCCCTTCAGACCTCTGCGGGTGCTTATGGAAACCTACAGGACCCTACGGAACTGCACGAGACTCTACAGGCCCTTAGGGAACACCACAGGCCCCTACGGAACCGTACGAGACTCTACAGGCCCCTAGGGAACACCACAGGCCCCTACGGAACCGTACGAGACTCTACAGGCCCCTAGGGAACACCACAGACCCCTACGGAACCCTACACTACCCTCCAGAGACATATGGCACCCTACAAGCTCCTACCAACCCCTGCGGGCACTTACACAACCCTACAGGTCCCTACAGAAATCTACGGGACTCTACGGGCCTCTAGGGAAGCCTACAGATTTTGACGGAACCCTACGAGCCCCTCTGGAACCCTACAGAATACTCCAGGACCCGACAGCACTCTACAAGACCCTTAGCAACACAACGGAACCTCACTAAAACCCTATGGGCTCCTACAGAACACTGCAGGTGCCTACGGAACCCTACAGACCCCTACGGAATACTACCAGACACTACGGAAACGTATGGCCCCTACGGAACTCTACGGAACCTGACAGAAACACTGTGGGCCCCTACAGGCCCTTGCGGGCACTTGCAGAACTCTGCAGGAACCCACGGAACTTTATGGAACCCTACCAGCCCCTACGGAAGCCTAAAGACCCTTGCAGGCAGTTACGGAATGGTACAGGGCCCTACGGAACTTTACCAGCCACTACGGAACTCTACGGGCCCCTACGGAACCCTGCAGAACCCTCCAGAACCTTACAGAATCCCACGGATTCCTACAGACTCCTGCGGGCACTTACTCAACCCTAGAGGCCCCTACGGAACACTGCCAGCCCCTACGGAAGGAACCCTACGGGCCCCTACAGAACACTACTGGTTCCTGCGGTACTCTACAGGCCTCTAGGGGTGACCCCATTGGGTCACCATTAAGCCACCTACAAAACCTGCCTAGACACAAGATAATGTGCCTGTCATTTTCAACGCTCAGTGTTGGTCAATAAGGCAGAACGTAACGCAAGTGCCCAACCTCTCGACACTTCTTTTGGCTGTTTTCTGGCAATCGGTTATCCAAAAGTGTCCTCCGTTATACAAGCACAGCATGGTTTGAGTTGGAAGGGACCTTGGAGACCATCTAGTTCCAAACCCCTTCCCTGGCCAGGGGCACCTCCCACCAGACCAGGTTGCTCAAAGCCCCGTCCAACCTGGCCTGGAACCCCTCCAGGGACGGGGCAGCCACAGCTTCTCTGGGCAACCTGGGCCAGGGTCTCACCACGCTCGCAGGAAAGAGTTTCTTCCTGAGATCTCATCTCAATCTCCCCTCCTTCAGTGTAAAACCCCTCACCCTCATCCTATGGCTCCCCTCGCTGACCTAGAATCCCTCCCCAGGTTTCCTGGAGCCCCTTTAGGGACTGGAAGGGGCTCTAAGGTCTCCCCGGAGCCTTCTCTTCTGCAGGCTAAAGCCCCCCAACTCTCTCAGCCTTTCCTCACAGCAGAGGGGCTCCAGTCCTCGCAGCATCTCTGTGGCCTCCTCTGGCCCCACTCCAACAGGTCCATGTCATTCTGATGTTGGTGGCCCCAGAGCTGGAGGCAGCACCACAGGGGGGTCTCCCCGGAGCGGAGCAGAGGGGCAGAATCCCTCCACCCCACCCCCCACCCCCCCCACCTCACCCTGCTGGCCACGCTGCTGGGGATACAGCACAGGGTACAGGGGGCTTTCTGGGCTGCCAGCGCACATTGCGAGCTCATGTTGAGCTTCTCACCCACCAACACCCCCAAGTCCTTGTCCCTCAGGGCTGCTCTCGATCCAGTTCTATTTCCTGTCTGTGGAATCCCACTCTAATGAACTGAAATGGAGGTGATTAGATGTGGTAGAACAGATGGATCCAGAAAGAATGTAGACAAGCTGAACTGGACTGAGAAAATCTAGTTTTGTGGCCGCAGAAACTTTTTCTGGCCTGTCTTGGGCTGAATGATCCTCTGAAGATCCCCTGTGGCCCCTTCACTGTCTGAAGAATCCCATCACAAAGGGCTGCCCTGTGGGGGACTGCGGCGGGTCCGTGGAACCCTTGATTGTGGGAATGGAGTCAGGAGTTGACCTTGCAGAGATTAAAGTGTATCCTTGAGAAAGAATGGAGTAGAAAACATCCTGAGAAGTAAAACAACTTTTAGGTACCAGCTGGGGACTGACAAGATAAGGAGTAGTTTTGATGTTTTGCAAGAGACAACCAATGATATATTGTTATAACAATATGTAACCAATAGTAAAAGAACACATGTGTTAAGAAAGAATATATAAGAATATACGTGTGCTAATAAAGGGGGACTGTTACTGCTTGAACTGCTGAAGATTGCTGTCCGTGTCGTTTGTCCGTCTCAACAACAACGACATCTGGTGACCCCGACGTGATTCTGCATAGGAAAAAAGACGGCTGGAGATAGCCGTGGAGACGGAGCCCAGTATAGCTGAGAGCGGCGGGGAGAGCTGCTGATTGATCCGGATCGTGAATAAGACACCTGGAGAGGTGAGCTACTGGGAACATGGGAGGGAACTTGTCCAAAGAAGAGGGTATCATACTCTCTATGTGGCAGTTGCTTTTGAAACGGCGAGGCGTGGACCTCCCCGAGTTGACTTTACGGAAAATGCTGCTCTGGGGCAAAAGACAAGGCATTGAAGTTACCACTGTCACAGCGTTTAGTGTATCACAGTGGAAAGACTTGGGTGATAAATTGTTCGATGGTGCTACGAGAGGCTCCAAAGAAGCGACTGAACTACTAACAACGTGGCGTTTGCTACTAGAGACTTTGAAAGGGTTTAAAGAGCAGAGGGAACAAGCGGAGACTGCGGGAAAAAATGAGTCGCCTGATCCTTTCAGGCCGGACTTAAAAGGAGGGGCGGAGCCATCTGCGGTCCCAAAACCCCCGGTCCTAAAACCCCCTGTTACCAAGAAAGAAGATGGGGGGGGTGCTGATGGGGGGGGGGGGGCTGCGGCTTTCCGAAGGAAAAAAGTATAAGTATGTGCTGCCCCGAGAACAGATAGAAGCGGCAAGAGACTCGCATAAACAAGCGGCAGATTCGGGATATGTGTGGCCGCAGGAGGGACTCCCTGTATTTAAGTCAGGAGAGTGTGTGCAACCCTCTGCTCCGCCAGTGCCGATTGCGGAAGAGCAAAAAGCGCGGCCATCGCTTAACCCCTTTTTGTATCCACCTCTGCCAGAGGATTCGGACGTTAATGTTGATCAGGATGATCCTATGACAGGGCAAAATGAGCTTGAGGAGGTAGTCCCTGAGAATCCGGGTCCCCCTTTGCACACCCCTGTGCCAGTAAAACCTTCCGAGCAAGGGGGGGCAGAGTGTAGACCAAAATACCCTCGTACTTGGGATTTACCTCCAGCCTCGATTACGGTTAGACCGCGAAATCCTGTGCGATTCTGGAAAAAGGTCAAAGCTAAAGCTATGGAGTTGGGCGACTGGGATTTATCAGAGAATATATCCGTTCCCCTCACCACTGATGAACCTTTGAATGTTGAGACTGCTGGGCCTGCAGCATTTCCCATGGTGTATCATGACCCAGCTGCAGGGGAGCCTCATGAGCATGCTACTTATTCCTGGAAGGTGATTCAGGATTTACAAAAGGCCACTGCCCAGTATGGCCCCAACTCCCCTGCAGTAATGCAACTGATACGATTATTGTCAATGGAAGCTATGACCCCTTATGATATTACTCATATTGCTCAGATCATTTTTCAACCTGTGCAGCTTGCGGTGTTTCGAAATATTTGGCAGCAAAGGGCTGAGGCTCAGGCCGTAGCAAATCTGCAGTTTCCACAGGGTGATCCTCGCTATGGCAATGGTGCTGATGTTTTAATGGGTGCTGGGCAATTCAATAACCCACAGCATCAAGCGCAATGGCCCCCCTTGGTGCTTGAACAAGTGAAAAATATAGGCATCGAGGCAATAATTCGCACTGCAGAATTGGCAGAACCAAAACAAAAATATACCACCATTAAACAAGGCACTCGAGAACCATTTCTCTCCTTTGTTGAAAAATTACAAGCTGCTGTTGAACGTCAAGTGTTTGATGCGCGCCTCCGTGAAATGTTAGTGAAACAATTGGCTCGCGACAATGCTAATGCGGACTGTCAAAAAATAATTGAGGCATTACCAGGAGACCCAACCTTAGAGGCAATGATTACTGCTTGTGCCAAGGTTGGATCTGTGGAGCATAAAATGACTGCACTCGCTGCTGCAATGGCAGCCATGCGAGTACAGGGCCAAAAATGCTATGGCTGTGGTCAAACAGGTCATGTAAAAGCTGAATGCCCCAAGAAAAAAATGGGAGGAACTGGCTCGGGAAAAGTCAATACAGCGGGGGACACAGCAGAAATGAATTGCTATAGGTGTGGAAGGGTTGGACATGTTGCTAAGCAATGTCACTCTAAATATCACCTTAATGGCCAACCATTACAGCCGGGAAACGGCAAGAAGAGCGCGAAGGGGCGCGTGCAGACACAAATGCCCCGTACACAAATGCCCTACAATCCTGGCAACCCATTTCTAGGGTCAGTGCAGATGCAACCCTCTGTGACAAGCTATCAGGGAAAACCAGTGGATCAGCCGGGATGGATGTATCCACCGCCCACACAGTGACTATAACAACTCAAGGGGTGCACAAAGTGCCTTTAGATGCCTGGGGACCGATTGGTAGGGGACTGAGTGCTTTACTAATAGGAAGATCAAGTACCACCCTACAAGGACTCATGGTGCATGTTGGAGTTATTGACACCGATTTTACAGGACAAATTTGTGCTATGGTATCTACAGCAACCCCACCGGTAACAATAGAAAAAGGAACACATTTAGCTCAACTTGTGCCATTTATGAGTTGTGTCCCCAGGACCGAACAGGTTGTTCGCGGTGATGGCGGATTTGGATCAACAGGAAAACCACTTGTTTTCTGGACTCAGACAGTGTCGGAGAAACGGCCGCAAATGATCTGTACACTCATGATGAACAGTGTTACCCCCGATCAGGTGAAACTGACTGGGTTACTCGATACAGGGGCGGATGTGACTATCATCTCACTGCGCGAATGGCCGAATACTTGGCCTTTGGCCTCAAACACCTTGGGGGTGGCAGGACTTGGAGGAGTTGCAAATAGCCTAATATCAGCCAAACCGATTACGATTGTTAATTCTGAAGGTCAAAGGGCTACGGTGAGACCTTATGTGACCTCGGCCCCATTAAATTTGTGGGGAAGGGATTGTTTAGGACAATGGGGAGTACGGATAACAACGGATTTTCAGTAGGGGTCACTGTATTGCAGGGCATTTCTCGACCCACTCTGGCATTAAGATGGTTAACTGAAAGACCAGTGTGGGTCGATCAGTGGCCCCTCAGTCAAGAAAAACTCACTGCCCTGCAGTCTCTCGTAGCAGAACAACTAGCTGCAGGACACATAGAGGTCTCACACAGCCCTTGGAATACCCCTGTGTTTGTTATAAAGAAAAAATCTGGAAAATGGAGATTGTTACATGATCTGAGGAAGATTAATGAGGTTATAGCAACCATGGGAGCTTTACAACCTGGATTACCCTCTCCCACCATGATTCCGATGCAATGGGAAATTGTTGTAATGGACTTGAAAGATTGTTTCTTTACGATTCCTTTAGCAGATCAAGATATGGAGAAATTTGCCTTTACTGTACCATCCATAAACAATATGGAACCTGCAAAAAGATATCATTGGAAGGTGTTACCGCAAGGTATGAAAAACTCACCCACAATTTGCCAGTGGTTCGTGGCAAAGGCATTGAGTCCAGTACGTGCTTTGTTCCCATCAGGTTATTGCTATCATTATATGGATGACATTCTGTTAGCTGCAGCAACTCCACAGGAGTTAATTGAGATGGAGAACAAAACACGGGAATCTCTGTGCCAATATGGACTAATTGTTGCACCTGAAAAGGTGCAACGGCAGCAACCATGGCTCTATTTAGGTATGAAAGTCTTAACTCAAATGGTGATGCCACAACCCATACAATTGCAAGTGGAAGTGAAAACATTAAATGACGTGCAAAAATTAGCAGGGATGATTAATTGGATTCGACCCTACTTGGGGATTCCTTCTTCTAAATTGCAACCGTTATTTGAACTACTGCAAGGAGACACAGATATTTCTGCCCCACGCACCTTGACGGTAGGTGCACAAAAAGCAATTGCAGACATTGAGCGAGTAATTAGTAGCAAACACGTATGGAGAATTGAATTGACAGTGCCTGTCCAGGCAATCATTTTGATTAATCAGTTGGTACCCTTTGCCATGATTGCACAATGGCATGAGAAGTGGGATGATTCTCTACATGTTTTGGAATGGGTTTTCTTGCCAAATAAAACAAAAAAGACAGCCCCTGGCCTTTTTGAGCTGGTGGCTCAAGTAATTATAAAAATCAGGACACGCTGTATGGAATTAATGGAGAGAGACACGGAAAAAATTGTACTCCCAGTGCAGAGTGATTATTTTGAATGGTGCATGGCCAACAGCTCTGCTTTACAAGCAGCCATGATGAACTATACAGGGCAAATAAGTTATCATTTGCCCTCACATCCATTGGTCAAACTAGGAAGTCAGGTGAGATTTGGTCAGAAACAATTGAGTCAATTGGATCCAGTAGAGGGACCCACGGTGTTTACGGATGGATCAGGGAAAACCGGAAAAGCAGCCATCGTTTGGAAAGATGGACCACAATGGCAGCATAAAATCGAACATCAAGAAGGCTCACCACAAGTGGTTGAACTTAGGGCGATGGCCATGGTGTTTCAAAACTTCCCTGGCCCAGTAAACATCATAACGGATTCTGCTTATGTGGCTGGACTGGTACAACGATTGGATAAAGCTGTTTTAGGGCATGTGTCTAATGAAACGCTGTTTGGGGTTCTGAAGCTATTATGGTTAGAAATTCAGAAATGTCACTATGAATATTATGTCATGCATATTAAAAGTCACACTACGTTACCGGGTTTTATAGTGGAAGGAAATGCAAAAGCAGATGCTTTGGTGTCCGCAGTGGCATTAGGACCTGTTCCCGACATTAAACAACAGGAAATAGCTTCACATCGCTTTTACCATCAGGGTTATCGGGCCCTGAAACGTCAATTTCATATTTCCAATTCTGAGGCACGTGCCATTGTTGCTGCATGCCCTGATTGTCAGGGCCATCATGTCCCTATTTACTATGGCACCAACCCTCGTGGCCTCCGTGCCTTGCAGATCTGGCAGACTGATGTTACGCATGTACCCGAATTTGAAATACGTGCGTCTGAAATACGTGCATGTCTCTATAGATACTTTTTCATCAGCTCTTGTTGCCACTGCTCATACTGGGGAATCTGCACGTGATGTCATCCGCCATTGGCAACGTGCATTTTCCATTTTAGGTGTTCCCCAACAAGTTAAGACAGACAATGGCCCGGCTTACGTGTCTCAGAAAGTTGCATTATTTTTGCAGCTTTGGGGGATATCCCATGTTACTGGAATTCCCCATTCTCCCACAGGACAAAGCATTGTAGAACGAGCCCACGGTACACTCAAGCGCTTCCTCCAAAAACAAAAAGGGGGAATGCTGGGTGAACCACCTGATGCACGATTGGCTAAAGCTACATATGTTTTAAATTTTTTACAGGTTTCTGATGATTCTCCGACCCCAACACCACCCATCCTTCGCCATTTCAATTCCCTGGTAACTCAGGAGGGGGTGGAGCCAGGGGCAAAGGTGTTAGTGCGGGATCTACATACGGGTCAATGGATGGGTCCGTATGATCTATTAACCTGGGGAAGAGGTTATGCTTGTGTTTCCACAGATCACAGGCCGCAATGGATGCCGGCACGGAATGTGAAGCCTGTGTTATCTTCCTCATGATGTGTGCTGTAGTCAACGCATTTTGGATGCCAACGCAGACAAGGACCAACATATGGATCACTCTAGCCAACATGACTGGCCAAGATTCCATATGTCTGGCCACTACATCACCAGAGAATCCATTTATTACGTGTCTCGTTGGTGTTCCAGTGGACAAGTGGCCGGTACCGCATGAAGCACGGGTAACTTTTCAGAACGAGTCGTTGGTTAATACATGGGACGCATGGGTGCCTTATTTGCCTAAAGTGCCTTTGGAACCTCAAGAGCTTGAACTTTTGGGTTCTATAAAAATGGACTATTGTCTGTATTTCAATTATACAGGAAAGAATCAATCCCTGGCATGGGTGGTAAATTCAAGTATGACAATTTACAGAAATTCAAGTGTATGGTGTAACTTTACCTCCCCAAATATTTCTTGATCCTCAAATGTCCTTTTGGCGCTACCCCCGGGGATATTCCTGATATGTGGAGATCGAGCCTGGGGAGCCATACCTTCTCACATAAAAGGAGGACCATGCAGTTTGGGACGCTTAACATTGTTAACTCCTAATACGTCCATGATTTACCAACATCGTTATTATAAAAAAAGCTAAGAGGAGCCTCCATGCTTACAATGAAGACTGTGATGACCAAGTCACTTTTTGGAATAAGGGTGAAATATGGGCAGCCTCCATGTTTGTACCAGGAGCGGCTGCTGCCAAAGCATTAAGTACCTTGAATAAGTTAGGATGCTGGCTAGCAAAGCAAATGAATGCAACCTCTGCGGCATTAAGCAATTTACTATTAGATGTAGACTCAGTTAGGCATGCTATGTTATAAAATAGAGCGGCAATAGATTTTTTGTTATTAGCTCAAGGACATGGATGTGAGGATATTGATGGAATGTATTGCATGAACTTGTCAGATCACTCTGAATCAATTCATAAAAGCATACAGTTATTAAAGGAAAGAGTACAAAAGCTGCAAGTTGACAATGGATGGGATTGGTTGAACAGATTGTTTAGTGGATGGGGACTGTCAGGATGGTTGTTGTCAGTAGTAAGAACGGGATTAGTTATTTTACTGATTGTTGTAGTTGTGCTATTAATGTTGCCATATGTCATCTCTTTGCTGCAAAGGGCCCTGCAGCGGACGATGAGGGCGATATTTTTGGCACAAATACAAAAAGGGGGAATTGTGGGGGACTGCGGCGGGTCCGTGGAACCCTTGATTGTGGGAATGGAGTCAGGAGTTGACCTTGCAGAGATTAAAGTATATCCTTGAGAAAGAATGGAGTAGAAAACATCCTGAGAAGTAAAACAACTTTTAGGTACCAGCTGGGGACTGACAAGATAAGGAGTAGTTTTGATGTTTTGCAAGAGACAACCAATGATATATTGTTATAACAATATGTAACCAATAGTAAAAGAACACGTGTTAAGAAAGAATATATAAGAATATACGTGTGCTAATAAAGGGGGACTGTTACTGCTTGAACTGCTGAAGATTGCTGTCCGTGTCGTTTGTCCGTCTCAACAACAACGACACTGCACTGGTTGTAGATTAATGCGGATGAGACGGATCGAGACATGCATTTGAGATGACCAGTCCTTTGAGGAAACGTGCTCTTTCACACCAGATTGTGCCTCCTTTGTGCCAATCCCGTGAGACTGTGGCCAGTCAGAACTCAGGTCAGTCAGCACTAAGGTGGTGCCTACTTGATTCCTGGAGGATTTTGACCAAAAGAAATGACAATGTAGTAGGGGGACAAATTCCACAATATGCTTTACACTGCTTATTCTCTCTTGGGCGTTCTACAAGTAGAAGAACATTGATCACGAATCTTTCCATATTTTAAGTGGAATTAGTTTTCATTTGCAATTCAGCAGAGTGGTTGAGGGAAAAGATTTCTATCTGCCATGCGTCTTTTTTTTTGGCTAAAAGAGAAGTTCCGGTCGGGGTCACTGGACAGTCCCCAAATAATAAATTGTGATTCTGGGTTAAAAGGGAGTAGGCATGGAGAATAAGTCTTCTTAGCTTATGGTAGAACATGCCTGGAAATTATTTCCAAGACAGTCAAAATGGTAAATTATCTTTGTTGTAGGGACAATTGCCCATATTCTGATTGAAAGACATCATGTTCTTTATGTAGTGTCTATTTTAGACAATCATTTATTTACTAGAGAAGGGACTGAAATGCAAATTTTCATTCTCCCCAGAGGAACATGCTCACTAGTCACCTGTGAAGCTAAGTTTTCTGCTATGACAGCATCTCCAAGTGACGACTGATGCAGGACTGGCAGAGACAACCTGCAGTTCCAACGTCTGAAGCCCCATTCTGCACTCAGGTCACCATCAAGGAGCCTGCTATAACGTGGGGGTGCTCTTAGATGAAGCTTTTTTGCCCTCCTTGTGCCTCGCTGAAGTCTTCCTTGTTGTTGCTTGAGGTCAAAACTTCTTTCCCAGGAAACGGGAAGTGTGGGAACATTTCACTGAATTTTTAGAGTTGGAAGGGACCATAAAGATCATCTAGTCCAACTCCCCTGCTACAGCAGGATTGCCCAGGGCATGTCAGAGCACGTTACTCAGGACTGCATCCAGGCGGGTCTTGAAAATCTCCAAAGAAGGGGACTCCACACCCTCCTGCTGGTGTCCCCAGCAGGCTCTCGGGCCTGGCAGGGTGGAAAGTGCTGCCAGATCCCTTAGCCCACATGGGCATTTCCTGATTTCTGCGTGTCCCTGTTACAGGTTTCATGGCATTGACCGAGAAATGAATCCAGAAGAGTGGCAGGGACAGAGGCGCTAACGAGCTTGCACAAACCCTCAATGAGTACCTGTGTGATATTTTTGGGGGGTAAGAGCTGTGCTGCAGGACTGTCTGGCATTGGGCTGTGATGGTGGAGGCAGACACGCTGGGCAGCCTGGTCCTGCCTCCATGGCAGGGCTGGGGCTTTCTGTGAGGAACAGCGAGAGCAGCCAGGGTCTGCTGGTGGGTCAGGACCAGTGCAGGTCCTTTCTGCTCCCCACCGTGGGCGAGGAGGCACCTGCTTTCTCAGCAGCCCCCTGGGTGCCTCTGGCGTGGGCAGCCGGCTCCGTGCTGCGTCAGGACCCAGCGCAGGCTGAGGGCATCCAGCAAGTGACCTGAGGGTGCTGGCTCTGACCTGCGTGTGTGTGAGAGAGACCCTCACGAGCCCCTTTCCACAGAGGAAACCTTGACCATGAGCACATTGTGGCCACCCTTTTGGCAGCACTATTAAAGCAAGACAAGAGAGTCCTCAAAGAAGATGAAGGATGTGGAGCATCTGTGCTCTGAGGAAAGGCTGAAAGAGCCGAGACTGGTTGGGCTAGAGAAGGCTCGGGGGGGGACGACACTTTAGGAATGTGTCTACAACCTGAAGGGAAGGTGCAAAGACGACAGGGCCAGGTTCTTCCCAGTGGTGCCCAGTGTCAGGACCAGAGGCCACGCCGCAGGCCCACACTGAAACACAGGAGGTTCCCTCTGTAGGTCAGGAAACACTTTTTGATTGTGAGGGCAACTCAGCGCTGGCAGAGGTTGCCCAGGGAGGTTGTGGAGTCTCCCTTCTTACTTAGAGCTATTCAGGAACGATCAGCCATTGTCCTGGGCAGCTGGCTCTGTGCAGCCTGGCTGGAGCAGCAGGGTTGGTCCAGATGGACCCCAGAGGTCCCTTCCAGCCTCCACCTTTCCGAGGTTTGGTGGCATCTGGAGGCCCTGCCTCCCTGCCTGCTGTGCAAGTACCAGGGCAGTGGCCACTGTGAGCCTGGGAGAGAAGCCAGAGCAGATCCGTGGTACTCTCCCGTGCCACAGGGAGCTTCTCACCAGGCAGGAATGTGGGGATGCCCACCGGGGCTAGTATCAAAGGGAAGCATCTCTGGTGAGCGTTCAAGGGTCCAACTGTAGCTGGAGTGGGGATGGGAGACTGAGACTGCTGGGTTTGTGCACGTCCGCAGATGCAGAGGAAGCTTAAAGGCAGAGAGCGGGTGTCGGATCGAGCCTTAGGATCTTTGAATGTCTGCTTTAGCACAGATGTCTGCGGGAGGTCATTATCCTTTTGTTTCTTCTTCTTTTGTTTCTTCTGCAGCTTTGCATCCTTTCCCCTGCTGGATTCTCCTCTGCCTTTCACAAAGAGCAAAGGGGAACTGCTTGACTTACACCTGCAAGAAGAGCTTTTGCAGGCTGTTGGGTTTTCTCCAATGACAGCTCCAACCTGCCTGCGTGAAAAAGGAGCAGGCGGTGGTCGAGGCCCCGCTGGTTTGCTGGCCTTCTGGGGCAGGCAGCTGGGTAAGATGCCTGGCACTCTCAACACATTCTCAATGTTGACTTTGTTTGTCTGTATTTAAACGCCCATTTCAGGGAGCTGTGTTGGTGCCCCCCGAGTAGGACGGAGGTTGCTCTACCCCTTTGTGATGCCTGTCTCCCTGCTGGGCTTCAGATTGGCTTCTGAGCAGCTGAGATGCTGGGGGCTGTAGAGTTCAAAACGTTCCCTGTGACAGTTCTGCTTCTCCCTCTCCCTCTCACCAGGGATCTCTGCAGGAACCGTGAGTCTCCCGATTTTCGGAGACAGGAGGCGGCAGTGCTTCTGCATTTTTGGCCCAGGCCTGGCTGAAGTTCTTGGGGCTGAACAGCTTGCAGATGCAGGTGAAATTGTCCTCTCAGCTACCGCCTGGGAGCTCTGTGAGCAGCACCGGCTCAGGACCAAGCATCTTGCAGGCAAAAGAGCTGTGAAGGTGGGTGGATGGGATGGCCTCTGGAGCCATTCTGAGGAGCTGGACCTGGGCGTGAAGGAGGGAGGTGTCAGAAGGCTGAGGAGCTGAATGTGGAGAGAGCTGTAGCTGGGAAAGTGGGCAGGCAGCTGAAGCTCTTGTCCTCCCATCTCAGGGGTAACTGTGGGCTGGGCTTGCTTGGCTGGAGGGGTCGGGAGGCACCGGAAGGGTTTTAGCCCCACCAGCAATGTCCCGTGGGCCACAGAGCTGCGGTTGACACCTGGGGATGCTTAGATAATGGCTGCCCAGCTCCGGTGCTTCTGAGGAGGCACTGCTGTCCCAGCCAGCCAGGTGGGCTGCTTCTCCCCTTTCCTGGGAAGTGGCGGTGGAGGGCAGGCTCTGTCCCCTGGGACTTCTGGGGAGGCCAGTGGCAGTGATTTCATTCTGTGTGTCTTCAGGTTACGGGCTTGGGTCCGATGTCTTGGTCAGAATGCCAAGATGCTTTATGCAAGCTCGTCCAAGACCCACTGAGCCACCGCCCGGAAGGGGAATGTGCGTGCCATCTTCCCCTTGTTCTGTGATTGCCCCGAAAGGTGGGGCCTGGCTGCTTCAGGGGCCAGAGAGGAACCACCTCCTCCCTCTTCCCCCCACCAGTTCGCACTCGTGCCTTTGGGCCTCCTGGGGCAGTCGCTGCTGCTGCCTCCTCCTCCCAAGGGACAGCTCTGCCCTCCGCATCTGGAGGTGGCCACATGGGCGAACACAGAAGACTCTTTCTCCCCCGTTTCTAGGGCCGGCCCCTGCTTGGCAACAGCTTGTAGTCCCATTCATCCAGCGACCACCTGCTTTTTTCAGACCCTTGGAGGAGAATTTGGCATCTTTGTCATTGACAATGCCCATTTCATCAACCTTACCTCCTGGAGTCATGTCAGCTGTGCTCCAAAACGTCTCCCTCTTCATGGTCATGAGCTTAGCCCCGGCCTATGTGAGAACAGAGAGTTTTCACAAAGCCGCAGCAGACGCAGCACGATGTCCCAGAAAATCACCTATGTTCATCTGGACAAGCTGAACGCTTCAGCTGTGGTGGAGAAAGTCTGCAAGGACCTTGGAGTGTTCAGCATCCCCAGGGATCTGGTGAGGTGAGTTGGAGGCAGGGGAGCTCTCCCTGAGGGTGATAACCTCTGCCGACCATGGTGGGGAATCACTCCCTGCCCCAGGAAAGGGAGCGTAGGGTGCTGGAAGCACCACTGACTCCAGCGAGTACCAGACGTGGGTGGCTTGTTCTGCTTCAGCCTGGCAAGTGTGAGCTGAGAATGGGCAACTCCGAGATCCAAAGCCTGGGAGGTGTCAGCCCTTCGCTGCGGCACAGGGAGAAAGGGTGGAGGAGTCTGGAGCCTCGGCATGTCGGGGTGTGAAAAGAAAGGCCTTGGTGTGGGTGGCGAGGCTGTGGGGGAGATTCCCTGGGGTGGAATCCGCCCTGCTGCCAGAGAGGGACTGGGCTCCTGAGGAGAAGAAAGGCAGGGCTCGCCACGCTGTGCTTTGGACGTTGTTTGCCAATGGATCCTGGGACAAGAGTTAGCAGGGCTTGTTGAAAGAGCTTTAAACTAGGTTTGAAGGGGGATGGGGATGAAACCAGGATTACTGAAGTGGAGCCTGGGAGCAGCACGCCAGTGCTTGTGGGTAAAAGTACTAGCAAGGTCTTGCAGTCTGTTGTCTCAGTGCAGGTGGGGGATGGTGATCCATGTGGTAGCGAAGACGTGAGGGGTATTGATAGGTTGGCAACTACAGAAGGGTCTGAGCGCGGTCAGGTGGGAATTAGGGCTTGTCCTCCCAAAAAAGTGGCAGGACAATTAGCCCAGCTGAAGTGCATCTACACAAATGCATACAGCATGGGCAACAAACGGGATGCGCTGGAGGCCATTGCACAGCAGGAAAACTATGATATAGTTGCCATCACAGAAACACGGTGGGAAGACTCACACAACTGGAGTGCTGCGATTGATGGATACCAACTTTTCAGAAGGGATAGGCAAGGAAGGAGAGGCGGTGGGGTGGCCCTCTATGTTAGGGACAGATTGCCTAGATTTGGTTGCCTAGAACTTAACAGTGTGAATGACAGTGTTGAGTGTTTATGGGTAAGAATCAAGGGGAAGGCCAATAAGGCAGACATCATGGTAGGAGTTTGTTTTACCCCCCCCCCCCCCCAACCAGGATGTAGAGGTTGATGAAATATTCTGGCAGCTGGCAGAGGTCTCGCTATCACTCGCCCTTGTTCTCGTGGGGGACTTCAACTTCCCAGATGTCTGCTGGAAACACAGCAGAGAGGGAACAGTCCCGGAGGTTCCTGGAGTGTGTGGAAGACAACTTCCTAACACAGCTGGTGAGGGACCCAACCAGGGAAAGCACCCTACTGGACCTGCTGCTTCTTAACAGAGAGGTCTTGTGGGGGATGTAAACGTTGGAGGTCGTCTTGGGCAGAGTGATCATGAAATCATAGAGTTTTCAATTCTTGGAGAAGCAGAACTGCCACCTTGGACTTCTGAAGGCCAGACTTTGGCCTGTTTAGGAGCATGGCTGAGAGTGTCCCATGGGAGACAGTCCTGAAGGGCATAGGTGCCCAGGAAGGCTGGTCATACTTCAAGGAGGAACTCTTAAAAGCAGAGGAGAAGGCTATCCCCAGGTCTCAAAAAACAAGCCAATGGGGAAGAAGACCAGCCTGGCTAAATAGAGAGTGTTGGCTGGACCTCAGGAATAAAAGGAAAGTTTACGGTCTTTGGAAAAGGGGGTTGGCAACTTATGAGGAATACCAAGATGTAGTGAAGCTATGCAGGGGAAACATTAGAGGGGCCAAAGCTCAAGCAGAACTCAACTTGGCCACTACAGTTAAAGATAACAAGAAGAGGTCCTTTCAATATATCAATAGAAAAAGGAAGACTAGGGAAAATGTAGGCCCACAGATGAATGAGGTGGGTGCCTTAGTGGTGGAAGACACAGAGAAGGCGGAGTTACTGAATGCCTTCTTTGCTTCGGTCTTCACTGCTAAAGCTGTCCCTCTTGAATCCCAGACCTTGGAGACAAGGGGGAAGGTCTGGAGAGAGGAAGATTTTCCCTCTGTAGAGGAGGACCAGGTTAGAGACCACTTGGCCAAACTGGACATCCATAATTCCATGGGCTCTGATGGGATGCACCCACGAGTGCTGAGAGAACTGGCAGATGTCATTGCTGGGCTACTCTCCATCCTCTTTGAAAGGTCATGGAGAACAGGAGAGGTGCCTGAGGACTGGAGGAAGGCAAATATCACTCCAGTCTTCAAAAAGGGCAAGAAGGAGGACCCAGGGAACTACAGGCCGGTTAGTCTCACCTCCGTCCCTGGGAAGGTAATGGAGCAACTCGTTCTGGATGTCATCTCCAAACACGTTGAAGAACAGGAAGTTATTGGAAATGGTCAACACAGATTTACCAAGGGTAAATCATGCTTGACCAATCTGGTAGCCTTCTGTGATGTTATAACTGGATGGCTGGCTGAGGGGAGAGCAGCAGATGTCATCTACCTTGACTTCAGCAAGGCTTTTGACACTGTCTCCCATAATATCCTCATTAGGAAACTGAGGAAAGTGTGGGCTAGATGAGGGGGTAGTGAGGTGGACTGAGAGCTGGCTGTGTGACAGAACTCAGAGGGTTGTAATTAATGGAGCAGGGTCGAGTTGGAGGCCTGTAACCAGCGGTGTCCCCCAGGGGTCAATACTCGGTCCAGTCTTGTTCAACATATTCATCAATGACCTGGGCGAGGGGACAGAGTGTATCCTCAGCAAGTTTGCTGATGATACCAAACTGGGAGGGCTGGACGACACTCCAGAGGGCTGTGGCACCATCCAGTGTGACCTGGACAGGCTGGAGAGCTGGGCAGAGAAGAACACAATGAGGTTCAACAAGGGCAAGTGTAGGTTCCCTGCACCCGGGGGGGTGTGGACCTCCTGGAAAGCAGTTCTGAGGAGAAGGATCTGGGTGTCCTGGTAGATAGTAAATTATCCATGAGCCAGCAATGTGCCCTTGTGGCCAAGAGGGCCAATGGAATCCTGGGCTGCATAGGGAAGTGTGTGGCCAGTAGGTCGAGGGAGGTCATTCTTCCCCTCTACTCTGCACTGGTGAGGCCACAACTGGAATACTGCATCCCGTTCAAGAGAGACAGAGAACTACTGGAGAGAGCCCAGCGTGGGGCAACAAAGATGATTGAGGGCTTAGAGCATCTCCCTTCTGAGGAAAGGCTGAGAGAGCTGGGACTCTTTAGCCTGGAGAAGAGAAGGCTGAGGGGAGACCTTATTAATGCTTACAAGTATGTAAAGGGTGGGTTGAAGGAGGAGGGAGCCGGACTCTTTTCAGTGGTTCCCAGTGACAGGACAAGGGGCAGCGGGCACAAGCTGGAATATGGGAAGTTCCATTCAAATATGAGAAAAAACTTCTTTAAGGTGAGGGTGGCAGAGCCCTGGAACAGGCTGCCCAGGGAGGGTGTGGAGTCCTCTTCTCTGGAGATTTTTCAAGACCCACCTGGATACATTCCTGAGTAATGTGCTCTAGGCAACCCTGCTGTAGCAGGGGAGTTGGACTAGACGATCTCTAGAGATGCCTTCCAACTCTGACAATTCCATGATTCCATGGTCCTGTAAGTGGTTTCCATGGCGGTAAGTGGTAGCAGGACAGTGGACAAGGGAGCTCCCAGCTGTGTGCCGGTGGGGCTCCCTGGGGCATGGTGCACTTCCCCTGCTGTGAGGGGTGGCTGGAGCTCAGGCAGGCATGGCTATTTGGGATGGCTTGGCCAAAGACCTTACAGGTCAGTCTCAAAGCCCACTAGCTTTGTGCTGGAGGGAAGTTCCCACCAAGTGCCATCCCAAGTGCCTCTGCTCCCCGGCCTCCAAGCGCTGCTCATAGCACAGGCATGGGAGGGCCTGTGGAGTCCCTGACATCCTCTCCAAGCCACCTGCAGCCTCCAGATCAAAGATGCCCTCCAGAGTGCCCCAGGGCCTTTGACAGGCCTTCATTCAGCTTGGATTCCCCTGTGACGCTGGAGGAAGCTCAGGAGGCTGGGAACAGCCTTGCCAAGAGCTGGGAAAAAACGCTGGCTGGGGCTTGCTTTGGCTGGTGGAAACATGCCCAACTCCTCCTTAGAGCACAGGTGAACACCATGTCCCCAGGGCTGGGATAAAACTAGAAAGGGCACCTGGGCCCTTTTGCCTTGTATGCCCAGGGCTGGGCTGGCGCCAGCTGGCCCATCTGAGCCCCTTTTGCCCTATATGCCAAAGGAATCATAACGGCACATGGACAACTGGATGAATGGACGATTGAACACCTGGTGGAAGGAGTAACACCTGCTACGACGAATGGACACCTTGTGGGACGGATGGACAACGGATCGGACAATTGGGAACACGGTGGGACAGATGCATGAACACTTGGTAGGACAATTGCATGGAGACCTGGAGAGAAACATGGATACTTGGTTGGACTGATGGTTGGACTCCTGGTGAGACAGCTAAAGAAAAGGATGGATAGAAAACCTGGTGGGATGGAATGTCCCATGATGGACACCCGGAGGAAAAGATGGACACCTGGCTGGATAGATGAGTACCTGGAGGAAAGGATGGATGGACATAGGAAGGGACAAAAGCACACTTGGAAGAACAAAGAGATGGATGGATGGACACATGGCGGGACAGATGGACACCCCGTGGGACAGATCAACACCAGATTGTCTCAAATAAATGGACACCGGTTGGGACAGATGGACACCTGGAGGGATGGATGGATGGAAATATTGAGAAACAGATGGACACGTGGTTTGACGGATGGACAACTGGTGGGACACGTGAACACCTGAAGGGCCAGATGCACACCCCGTTGGACAGATGGACATCTCGTGGAACAGATGGGCAGCTGGTGAGACAAAAGCACACTTGGAGGAACAAAGGTATGGCTACTCTGTGGGACGGAATGATGGATACTTGGTTCTACAGATAGATGGACACCGGTTGGGAACCATGGACACCTGGAGTGATGGACGGACAGCTGGTGATATGAATGGACACCTGGAAGGATAAATGGACAAATGGGAGAGACACGGAAACCTGGAGAGAAGGATGGATGGACACATGGCAGGACAGACCGACACATGGTTTAATGAATGGACAAGTGGAGGGACACAAGGACACCTGGAGTGACAGATGGACACAGCGCTGGACAGATGGACATCCCCTGGGACAGATGGGCAGCTGGTAAGACAAAAGCCCACTTGGAGGAACAAAGGTATGGATACTCTGTGGGACGGAATGATGGATACTTGGTTCTACAGATAGATGGACACCGGTTGGGAACCATGGACACCTGGAGTGATGGATGGATGGTCACGTGGCGGGACAGACAGACAGACACATGGTTTGATGAATGGACAAGTGGAGGGACACAAGGACACCTGGAGGGACAGGGGCACACCCCGTTGGACAGATGGACATCTGGTGAGACAAAAGTACACTTGGAGGAACAAAGGTATGGATACTTTGCGAGACGGAATTATGGACAACTGGTTGTACACATAGATGGACACCAGTCGGGACCCATCGACACCTGCAGTGATGGATGGACACGTGGAGGGACGGATGGAAAATTGGAGGAACAGACGGACACTACACTGGACAGATGGACATCTTGTGGAAGAGACGGGCATCTCGTGGAACAGATGGGCAGCTGGTAAGACAAAAGCACACTTGGAGGAACAAAGGTATGGCTACTGTGCGGGACGGACTGATGGACACCTTGTTCTACAGATAGTTGGACACCGGTTGGGACAGATGGACACCTGGAGGGATGGATGGATGGAAATATTGAGGAACAGATGGACACATCATTTGACGGATGGACAACTGGTGGGACACATGGACATGTGAAGGGCCAGATGCACACCCCGTTGGACAGATGGACATCTCGTGGAACAGATGGGCAACTGGTAAGACAAAAGCCCACTTGGAGGAACAAAGGTATGGCTACTCTGTGGGACGGAATGATGGATACTTGGTTGTACACATAGATGGACACCAGTCGGGACCCATCGGCACCTGCAGTGATGGATGGACACGTGGAGGGCCGGATGGACACTTGGAGAAACAGACGGACACAACACTGGACAGATGGACATCTTGTGGAAGAGACGGGCATCTTGTGGAACAGATGGGAAGCTGGTAAGACAAAAGCCCACTTGGAGGAACAAAGGTATGGCTACTCTGTGGGACGGATTGATGGATATTTGGTTTTACAGATAGATGGACACCGGTTCGGACAGATGGACACCTACAACGATGGATGGAGACCTGGAGGGACGGACGGGCACATGGAGGGAGTGATGGACAAAAGGTGGGAGACGTGGACACCTGGAGAGATGGCTGGATGAATGTACAAGTGGTGGGACAGATGGACACCTCATTGGACAGATCAACACCAGATTGTCTCAAATAAATGGACAGCAGTTGGGACAGATGGACACCTGGAGGGATGGATGGATGGAAACATGGAGGAACAGAGGGACACGTGGTTAGACGGATAGACAACTGGTGGGACACGTGGACACCTGAATGGCCAGATGCACACCCCGTTGGACAGATGGACATCTCGTGGAACAGATGGGCAGCTGGTAAGACAAAAGCACACTTGGAGGAACAAAGGTATGGATACTCTGTGAGACGGAATTATGGATACTTGGTTGTACACATAGATGGACACCAGTCGGGACCCATCGGCACCTGCAGTGATGGATGGACACGTGGAGGGCCGGATGGACACTTGGAGAAACAGACGGACACAACACTGGACAGATGGACATCTTGTGGAAGAGACGGGCATCTTGTGGAACAGATGGGAAGCTGGTAAGACAAAAGCCCACTTGGAGGAATAAAGGTATGGCTACTCTGTGGGACGGATTAATGGACACCTTGTTCTACAGATAGCTGGACACCGGTTGGGACAGATGGACACCTGCAACGATGGATGGACACCTGGAGGGACGGACGGGCACATGGAGGGAGTGATGGACAAAAGGTGAGGGACATGGACACCTGGAGAGATGGATGGATGGATGTACAAGTAGTGGGACAGATGGACATCTCGTGGGACAGATGGACACCAGCTGGGCCACATGGATACCTGGAATGATGGATGGACACCTGGTGGAATGGATGGAGATGTGGAGGGAGAGACGGACATGTGGTGAGAGCCACAGACGCCTGGAGAGATGGATGGATCGACACCTGGAGGGACAGATGGACATCTGGAGGGACACATGGACACCTGGTTTTATCAAATAGATGGACACCAGTAGGGAGAGAAGGACACCAAGGATGATGGATGGACACCTGAAGGGACAGGTGGACACGTGGTGATAGACATGGACTCCTGGAGAAATGGATGGACACCCGGAGAGATGGATGGGTATGTGGAGGGACAGACAGACACCTGGTTTTAAGGATGGACAACTGGAGAGACACATGGAAACCTGGAGGGACAACTGGAAACCTCAATGGACAGATGGATATCTTGTGGGACAGAGGGACACCTGGAGGAAGAGATGGACACATTGTGAGAGACATGGCCACCTGGATAGATGAATGGACGGACACATGGAGGGACAGACGGACACCTGGTTTGAAGGTTGGACAATTGCTGGGATGCATGGACACCTGGAGGGAGAGATGGACACCGTGTTGGAGAGATGGACATCTCGTGGGACAAATGGACACCTGGTGGTATCAAATAGATGGAAGCCACTTGGGACAGATGGACACCAGCAGTGATGGATGGATGGACAGGTGGAGGGACAGATGGACACCTGGAGGGTGAGAGGGACCCCTGTTTGAAGGATGGACAAGTGGAGAAACACATGGAAACCTGCTGGGTCAGATAGATACCTCATTGGACAGATGGACGTCTCGTGGGACAAATGGACGCCTGCAGTAATGAATGGAGCCCTGGAGTGATGGATGGACACCTGGAGGGATGGATGGATGGATGGACACGTGGAGAGAACAGACGGACACCTGCTTTGATGGATGGACAACTGGAGGGACACATGGACATCTGGAGTGACAAATGGACACCTCGTTGGAAAAAGGGACACCTGGAGTGATGGATAGACGAGCTGGAAGGACAGATGGACACCGCCTTGGACAGATGGACATCTCGTGGGACAAACGGACACCTGGTTGTATCAAATAGATGGAAACCGCTTGGGACAGATCGACACCTGGAGTGATGGATGGACACCTGGAGGGACAGAGGGACACCTTGTTGGACACATCTGGTGGGAGAGATGGACACCTGGCTCTAGAGAAAGGTGGAAACCAGCTAGGACAGATGGACATCTGGAGGCTGAGATGGATACGTGGTGACACGCATCGACACCTGGAGAGATGGACGGAGGGACTTACGGACACCTGGTTTGACGGACGGAAAACTGGTGGGACACAGGGAAACCTAGAGGGAAAGATGGAAAACTCGTTGGACAGATGGACATCTCGTGGGACAAATGGACACCTGCAGTAATGAATGGAGCCCTGGAGTGATGGATGGACACCAGGAGGGATGGATGGATGGATGGATGGACACGTGGAGAGAACAGACGGACACCTGCTTTGACGGATGGACAACTGGAGGGACACATGGACATCTGGAGTGACAAATGGACACCTCGTTGGAAAAAGGGACACCTGGAGTGATGGATAGACGAGCTGGAAGGACAGATGGACACCGCGTTGGACAGATGGACATCTCGTGGGACAAATGGACACCTGGTTGTATCAAATAGATGGAAACCGCTTGGGACAGATCGACACCTGGAGTGATGGATGGACACCTGGAGGGACAGAGGGACACCTTGTTGGACACATCTGGTGGGAGAGATGGACACCTGGCTCTAGAGAAAGGTGGAAACCAGCTAGGAGAGATGGACATCTGGAGGCTGAGATGGATACGTGGTGACACGCATCGACACCTGGAGAGATGGACGGAGGGACTTACGGACACCTGGTTTGACGGACGGAAAACTGGTGGGACACATGGAAACCTAGAGGGAAAGATGGAAAACTCGTTGGACAGATGGACATCTCGTGGGACAGATGGACACCAGCTGGGCCAGATGGATACCTGGAATGATGGATGGACACCTGGTGGGATGGATGGAGATGTGGAGGGAGAGACGGACATGTGGTGAGAGCCATAGACGCCTGGAGAGATGGATGGATCGCCACCTGGAGGGACAGATGGACATCTGGAGGGACACATGGACACCTGGTTTTATCAAATAGATGGACACTAGTAGGGAGAGAAGGACACCAAGGATGATGAATGGACACCTGGAGGGACAGTTGGACACGTGGTGATAGACATGGACTCCTGGAGAAATGGATGGACACCCGGAGAGATGGATGGGTATGTGGAGGGACAGACAGACACCTGGTTTTAAGGATGGACAACTGGAGAGACACATGGAAACCTGGAGGGACAACTGGAAACCTCAATGGACAGATGGATATCTTGTGGGACAGAGGGACACCTGGAGGAAGAGATGGACACATTGTGAGAGACATGGCCACCTGGAGAGATGGATGGACGGACACATGGAGGGACAGACGGACACCTGGTTTGAAGGTTGGACAATTGCTGGGATGCATGGACACCTGGAGGGAGAGATGGACACCGTGTTGGAGAGATGGACATCTCGTGGGACAAATGGACACCTGGTGGTATCAAATAGATAGAAGCCACTTGGGACAGATGGACACCAGCAGTGATGGATGGATGGACAGGTGGAGGGACAGATGGACACCTGGAGGGTGAGAGGGACCCCTGGTTTGAAGGATGGACAAGTGGAGAAACACATGGAAACCTGCTGGGTCAGATAGATACCTCGTTGGACAGATGGACGTCTCGTGGGACAAACGGACACCTGGTTGTATCAAATAGATGGAAACCGCTTGGGACAGATCGACACCTGGAGTGATGGATGGACACCTGGAGGGACACCTTGTTGGACACATCTGGTGGGAGAGATGGACACCTGGCTCTAGAGAAATGTGGAAACCAGCTAGGACAGATGGACATCTGGAGGCTGAGATGGATACGTGGTGACACGCATCGACACCTGGAGAGATGGACGGAGGGACTTATTGGACACCTGGTTTGACGGACGGAAAACTGGTGGGACACATGGAAACCTAGAGGGAAAGATGGAAAACTCGTTGGACAGATGGACATCTCGTGGGACAGATGGACACCAGCTGGGCCACATGGATACCTGGAATGATGGATGGACACCTGGTGGGATGGATGGAGATGTGGAGGGAGAGACGGACATGTGGTGAGAGCCATAGACGCCTGGAGAGATGGATGGATCGCCACCTGGAGGGACAGATGGACATCTGGAGGGACACATGGACACCTGGTTTTATCAAATAGATGGACACCAGTATGGAGAGAAGGACACCAAGGATGATGGACGGACACCTGGAGGGATGGAAGGACACCCGGAGGGATGGATGGATGGATGGATGGACACGTGGAGAGAACAGACGGACACCTGCTTTGACGGATGGACAACTGGAGGGACACATGGACATCTGGAGTGACAAATGGACACCTCGTTGGAAAAAGGGACACCTGGAGTGATGGATAGACGAGCTGGAAGGACAGATGGACACCGCCTTGGACAGATGGACATCTCGTGGGACAAACGGACACCTGGTTGTATCAAATAGATGGAAACCGCTTGGGACAGATCGACACCTGGAGTGATGGATGGACACCTGGAGGGACAGAGGGACACCTTGTTGGACACATCTGGTGGGAGAGATGGACACCTGGCTCTAAAGAAAGGTGGAAACCAGCTAGGAGAGATGGACATCTGGAGGCTGAGATGGATACGTGGTGACACGCATCGACACCTGGAGAGATGGACGGAGGGACTTACGGACACCTGGTTTGACGGACGGAAAACTGGTGGGACACAGGGAAACCTAGAGGGAAAGATGGAAAACTCGTTGGACAGATGGACATCTCGTGGGACAAATGGACACCTGCAGTAATGAATGGAGCCCTGGAGTGATGGATGGACACCTGGAGGGATGGATGGATGGATGGATGGATGGACACGTGGAGAGAACAGACGGACACCTGCTTTGACGGATGGACAACTGGAGGGACACATGGACATCTGGAGTGACAAATGGACACCTCGTTGGAAAAAGGGACACCTGGAGTGATGGATAGACGAGCTGGAAGGACAGATGGACACCGCCTTGGACAGATGGACATCTCGTGGGACAAACGGACACCTGGTTGTATCAAATAGATGGAAACCGCTTGGGACAGATCGACACCTGGAGTGATGGATGGACACCTGGAGGGACAGAGGGACACCTTGTTGGACACATCTGGTGGGAGAGATGGACACCTGGCTCTAGAGAAAGGTGGAAACCAGCTAGGAGAGATGGACATCTGGAGGCTGAGATGGATACGTGGTGACACGCATCGACACCTGGAGAGATGGACGGAGGGACTTACGGACACCTGGTTTGACGGACGGAAAACTGGTGGGACACATGGAAACCTAGAGGGAAAGATGGAAAACTCGTTGGACAGATGGACATCTCGTGGGACAGATGGACACCAGCTGGGCCAGATGGATACCTGGAATGATGGATGGACACCTGGTGGGATGGATGGAGATGTGGAGGGAGAGACGGACATGTGGCGAGAGCCACAGACGCCTGGAGAGATGGATGGATCGACACCTGGAGGGACAGATGGACTTCTGGAGGGACACATGGACACCTGGTTTTATCAAATAGATGGACACCAGTAGGGAGAGAAGGACACCAAGCATGATGGATGGACACCTGGAGGGACAGGTGGACACGTGGTGGGTGAGAGGGACCCCTGGTTTGAAGGATGGAAAAGTGGAGAAACACATGGAAACCTGCTGGGTCAGATAGATACCTCTTTGGACAGATGGACGTCTCGTGGGACAAACGGACACCTGGTTGTATCAAATAGATGGAAACCGCTTGGGACAGATTGACACCTGGAGTGATGGATGGACACCTGGAGGGACAGATGGACACCTTGTTTTATCACTTTATCCCAGCACTGGCCTCCAATATTCCGAACATCCGGAGCTGACTCCCACAGCCAAGGTGGCAGCCAGAACAACTCTTGTTTTCTTTCAAGAACTCTGGGAACTACTTGCATTGCCACCCAGACTTTGGGGCTGCGGGCTTTCCTGGCCACTCTATCCTCAAAAGCACCTTTTTTCATATTTCCCAGCACCGGCCTCCAATATTCCGAACATCCGGAGCTGACTCCCACAGCCAAGGTGGCAGCCAGAACAACTCTTGTTTTCTTTCAAGGTCTCTGGGAACTACTTGCATTGCCACCCAGACTTTGGGGCTGCGGGCTTTCCTGGCCACTCTATCCTCAAAAGCACCTTTTTTTCCACTTTATCCCAGCTCCGGCCTCCAATATGCCGAACATCCTGGCCTGGCTCCCACAGCCAAGGTGGCAGCCGGAACAACTCTTGCTTTTTATGAACACCTCTGGGAACTACTTGCATTGCCACCCAGACTTTGGGGCTGCGGGCTTTCCTGGCCACTCTATCCTCAAAAGCACCTTTTTTTTCACTTTATCCCAGCACCGGCCTCCAATATGCCGAACGTCCTGGCCTGGCTCCCACAGCCAAGGTGGCAGCCGGAACAATTCTTGCTTTCTTTCAAGGTCTCTGGGAACTACTTGCATTGCCACCCAGACTTTGGGGCTGCGGGCTTTCCTGGCCACTCTATCCTCAAAAGCACCTTTTTTTCACTTTTCCCTAGCACCGGCCCCCAATATGCCGAACGTCCTGGCCTGGCTCCCACAGCCAAGGTGGCAGCCAGAACAACTCTTGCTTTCTTTCAAGGTCTCTGGGAACTACTTGCATTGCCACCCAGACTTTGGGGCTGCGGGCTTTCCTGGCCACTCTATCCTCAAAAGCACCTTTTTTTTCACTTTATCCCAGCATCAGCCTCCAATATGCCGAACATCCTGGCCTGGCTCCCACAGCCAAGGTGGCAGCCGGAACAACTCTTGCTTTTTATGAACACCTCTGGGAACTACTTGCATTGCCACCCAGACTTTGGGGCTGCGGGCTTTCCTGGCCACTCTATCCTCAAAAGAAGCTTTTTTTCACTTTTCCCCAGCACCGGACTCTGATATGCCGAACGTCCTGGCCTGGCTCCCACAGCCAAGGTGGCAGCCAGAACAACTCTTGCTTTCTTTCAAGGTCTCTGGGAACTACTTGCATTGCCACCCAGACTTTGGGGCTGCGGGCTTTCCTGGCCACGCTGTCCCCACAAAAACCTTTTTTTACTTTTCCCTAGCACCAGATCCCAATATGCCGAACATCCTGGCCGGGCTCCCACAGCCAAGGTGGCAGCCAGAACAATTCTTGCTTTCTTTCAAGGTCTCTGGGAACTACTTGCATTGCCACCCAGACTTTGGGGTTGCGGGCTTTCCTGGCCACTCTATCCTCAAAAGCACCTTTTTTTCACTTTTCCCTAGCACCGGCCCCCAATATGCCGAACGTCCTGGCCTGGCTCCCACAGCCAAGGTGGCAGCCAGAACAACTCTTGCTTTCTTTCAAGGTCTCTGGGAACTACTTGCATTGCCACCCAGACTTTGGGGCTGCGGGCTTTCCTGGCCACTCTATCCTCAAAAGCACCTTTTTTCATATTTCCCAGCTCCAGCCTCCAATATTCCGAACATCCGGAGATGACTCCCACAGCCAAGGTGGCAGCCAGAACAACTCTTGTTTTCTTTCAAGGACTCTGGGAACTACTTGCATTGCCACCCAGACTTTGGGGCTGCGGGCTTTCCTGGCCACGCTGTCCCCAAAAGAACCTTTTTTTTGACTTTTCCCTAGCACCGGACCCCAATATGCCGAACATCCTGGCCTGGCTCCCACAGCCAAGGTGGCAGCCAGAAAACTCTTGTTTTGTTTAAAGGACTCTGGAAACTACTTGCATTGCCACCCAGACTTTGGGGCTGCGGGCTTTCCTGGCCACTCTATCCTCAAAAGCACCTTTTTTTCCACTTTATCCCAGCTCCGGCCTCCAATATGCCGAACATCCTGGCCTGGCTCCCACAGCCAAGGTGGCAGCCGGAACAACTCTTGCTTTTTATGAACACCTCTGGGAACTACTTGCATTGCCACCCAGACTTTGGGGCTGCGGGCTTTCCTGGCCACTCTATCCTCAAAAGCACCTTTTTTCATATTTCCCAGCTCCGGCCTCCAATATTCCGAACATCCGGAGCTGACTCCCACAGCCAAGGTGGCAGCCAGAACAACTCTTGTTTTCTTTCAAGGACTCTGGGAACTACTTGCATTGCCACCCAGACTTTGGGGCTGCGGGCTTTCCTGGCCACTCTATCCTCAAAAGCACCTTTTTTTTCACTTTATCCCAGCACCGGCCTCCAATATGCCGAACGTCCTGGCCTGGCTCCCACAGCCAAGGTGGCAGCCAGAACAACTCTTGTTTTCTTTCAAGGACTCTGGGAACTACTTGCATTGCCACCCAGACTTTGGGGCTGCGGGCTTTCCTGGCCACTCTATCCTCAAAAGCACCTTTTTTCATATTTCCCAGCTCCAGCCTCCAATATTCCGAACATCCGGAGCTGACTCCCACAGCCAAGGTGGCAGCCAGAACAACTCTTGTTTTCTTTCAAGGACTCTGGGAACTACTTGCATTGCCACCCAGACTTTGGGGCTGCGGGCTTTCCTGGCCACTCTATCTTCAAAAGCACCTTTTTTCATATTTCCCAGCTCCGGCCTCCAGTATTCCGAACATCCTGGCCTGGCTCCCACAGCCAAGGTGGCAGCCAGAACAACTCTTGCTTTCTTTCAAGGTCTCTGGGAACTACTTGCATTGCCACCCAGACTTTGGGGCTGCAGGCTTTCCTGCCACTCTATCATCAAAAGCACCTTTTTTCATATTTCCCAGCTCCGGCCTCCAATATTCTGAACATCTGGAGCTGACTCCCACAGCCAAGGTGGCAGCCAGAACAACTCTTGCTTTTTATGAACGCCTCTGGGAACTACTTGCATTGCCACCCAGACTTTGGGGCTGCGGGCTTTCCTGGCCACTCTGTCCTCAAAAGAAACTTTTTTTCATATTTCACTAGCACCGGCCCCCAATATGCCGAACGTCCTGGCCTGAATCCCACAGCCAAGGTGGCAGCCAGAACAACTCTTGTTTTCTTTCAAGGTCTCTGGGAACTACTTGCTTTGCCACCCAGACTTTGGGGCTGCGGGCTTTCCTGGCCACTCTATCCTCCAAATAACCTTTTTTTCACTTTTCCCCAGCACCGGACTCTGATATGCCGAACGTCCTGGCCTGGCTCCCACAGCCAAGGTGGCAGCCAGAACAACTCTTGCTTTCTTTCAAGGTCTCTGGGAACTACTTGCATTGCCACCCAGACTTTGGGGCTGCGGGCTTTCCTGGCCACGCTGTACCCACAAAAACCTTTTTTTACTTTTCCCCAGCACCGGACCCCAATATGCCGAACGTCCTGGCCTGGCTCCCACAGCCAAGGTGGCAGCCAGAACAATTCTTGCTTTTTATGAACGCCTCTGGGAACTACTTGCATTGCCACCCAGACTTTGGGGCTGCGGGCTTTCCTGGCCACGCTGTCCCCAAAAGAACCTTTTTTTTGACTTTTCCCTAGCACCGGACCCCAATATGCCGAACATCCTGGCCTGGCTCCCACAGCCAAGGTGGCAGCCAGAACAATTCTTGCTTTCTTTCAAGGTCTCTGGGAACTACTTGCATTGCCACCCAGACTTTGGGGCTGCGGGCTTTCCTGGCCACTCTATCCTCAAAAGCACCTTTTTTCACTTTTCCCTAGCACCGGCCCCCAATATTCCGAACATCCGGAGCTGACTCCCACAGCCAAGGTGGCAGCCAGAACAACTCTTGTTTTCTTTCAAGGACTCTGGGAACTACTTGCATTGCCACCCAGACTTTGGGGCTGCGGGCTTTCCTGGCCACTCTATCCTCAAAAGAAGCTTTTTTTCACTTTTCCCCAGCACCGGACTCTGATATGCCGAACGTCCTGGCCTGGCTCCCACAGCCAAGGTGGCAGCCAGAACAACTCTTGCTTTCTTTCAAGGTCTCTGGGAACTACTTGCATTGCCACCCAGACTTTGGGGCTGCGGGCTTTCCTGGCCACGCTGTCCCCACAGGAACATTTTTTTACTTTTCCCCAGCACCGGACCCCAATATGCCGAACGTCCTGGCCTGGCTCCCACAGCCAAGGTGGCAGCCAGAACAACTCTTGCTTTTTATGAACGCCTCTGGGAACTACTTGCATTGCCACCCAGACTTTGGGGTTGCGGGCTTTCCTGGCCACTCTATCCTCAAAAGCACCTTTTTTTGACTTTTCCCTAGCACCGGCCCCCAATATGCCGAACGTCCTGGCCTGGCTCCCACAGCCAAGGTGGCAGCCAGAACAACTCTTGCTTTCTTTCAAGGTCTCTGGGAACTACTTGCATTGCCACCCAGACTTTGGGGCTGCGGGCTTTCCTGGCCACTCTATCCTCAAAAGCACCTTTTTTCATATTTCCCAGCTCCAGCCTCCAATATTCCGAACATCCGGAGCTGACTCCCACAGCCAAGGTGGCAGCCAGAACAACTCTTGTTTTCTTTCAAGGACTCTGGGAACTACTTGCATTGCCACCCAGACTTTGGGGCTGCGGGCTTTCCTGGCCACTCTATCCTCAAAAGAAGCTTTTTTTCACTTTTCCCTAGCACCGGACCCCAATATGCCGAACGTCCGGAGCTGACACCCACAGCCAAGGTGGCAGCCAGAACAACTCTTGTTTTCTTTCAAGGACTCTGGGAACTACTTGCATTGCCACCCAGACTTTGGGGCTGTGGGCTTTCTGGCCACTCTATCCTCAAAAGAAGCTTTTTTTTGCCTTTTCCCCAGCACGGGACCCCAATATGCCGAACGTCCTGGCCTGGCTCCCACAGCCAAGGTGGCAGCCAGAACAACTCTTGCTTTCTTTCAAGGTCTCTGGGAACTACTTGCATTGCCACCCAGACTTTGGGGCTGCGGGCTTTCCTGGCCACTCTATCCTCAAAAGCACCTTTTTTTCACTTTTCCCCAGCACCGGACCCCAATATGCCGAACGTCCTGGCCTGGCTCCCACAGCCAAGGTGGCAGCCAGAACAACTCTTGCTTTCTTTCAAGGTCTCTGGGAACTACTTGCATTGCCACCCAGACTTTGGGGCTGCGGGCTTTCCTGGCCACTCTCTCCTCAAAAGCACCTTTTTTTCATTTTTCCCAGCACCGGCCCCCAATATGCCGAACGTCCTGGCCTGGCTCCCACAGCCAAGGTGGCAGGCAGAACAACTCTTGCTTTCTTTCAAGGTCTCTGGGAACTACTTGCATTGCCACCCAGACTTTGGGGCTGCGGGCTTTCCTGGCCACTCTATCCTCAAAAGCACCTTTTTTTCACTTTTCCCCAGCACCGGACTCTGATATGCCGAACGTCCTGGCCTGGCTCCCACAGCCAAGGTGGCAGCCAGAACAACTCTTGCTTTTTATGAACGCCTCTGGGAACTACTTGCATTGCCACCCAGACTTTGGGGCTGCAGGCTTTCCTGGCCACTCTATCCTCAAAAGCACCTTTTTTTCACTTTTCCCTAGCACTGGCCCCCAATATGCCGAACGTCCTGGCCTGGCTCCCACAGCCAAGGTGGCAGCCAGAACAACTCTTGCTTTCTTTCAAGGTCTCTGGGAACTACTTGCATTGCCACCCAGACTTTGGGGCTGCGGGCTTTCCTGGCCACGCTGTCCCCACAGGAACCTTTTTTTTGCCTTTTCCCCAGCACGGGACCCCAATATGCCGAACGTCCTGGCCTGGCTCCCACAGCCAAGGTGGCAGCCAGAACAACTCTTGCTTTCTTTCAAGGTCTCTGGGAACTACTTGCATTGCCACCCAGACTTTGGGGCTGCGGGCTTTCCTGGCCACTCTATCCTCCAAAGAACCTTTTTTTCATATTTCCCTAGCACCGGCCCCCAATATGCCGAACGTCCTGGCCTGACTCCCACAGCCAAGGTGGCAGCCAGAACAACTCTTGCTTTCTTTCAAGGTCTCTGGGAACTACTTGCATTGCCACCCAGACTTTGGGGCTGCGGGCTTTCCTGGCCACTCTATCCTCAAAAGCACCTTTTTTTTGCCTTTTCCCCAGCACCGGACCCCAATATGCCGAATGTCCTGGCCTGGCTCCCACAGCCAAGGTAGCAGCCAGAACAACTCTTGCTTTCTTTCAAGGTCTCTGGGAACTACTTGCATTGCCACCCAGACTTTGGGGCTGCGGGCTTTCCTGGCCACTCTATCCTCAAAAGCACCTTTTTTTCACTTTTCTCCAGCACCGGACCCCAATATGCCGAACGTCTATGCCTGGCTCCCACAGCCAAGGTGGCAGCCAGAACAACTCTTGCTTTCTTTCAAGGTCTCTGGGAACTACTTGCATTGCCACCCAGACTTTGGGGCTGCGGGCTTTCCTGGCCACGCTGTCCCCACAGGAACCTTTTTTTTGACTTTTCCCCAGCACCAGACCCCAATATGCCGAACGTCCTGGCCTGGCTCCCACAGCCAAGGTGGCAGCCAGAACAACTCTTGCTTTCTTTCAAGGTCTCTGGGAACTACTTGCATTGCCACCCAGACTTTGGGGCTGCGGGCTTTCTTGGCCACTCTATCCTCAAAAGCACCTTTTTTTTGACTTTTCCCTAGCACCGGACCCCAATATGCCGAACGTCCTGGCCTGGCTCCCACAGCCAAGGTGGCAGCCAGAACAACTCTTGCTTTCTTTCAAGCTCTCTGGGAACTACTTGCATTGCCACCCAGACTTTGGGGCTGCGGGCTTTCCTGGCCACTCTATCCTCAAAAGAACCTTTTTTTTGACTTTTCCCCAGCACCGGCCCCCAATATGCCGAACGTCCGGAGCTGACTCCCACAGCCAAGGTGGCAGCCAGAACAACTCTTGCTTTCTTTCAAGGTCTCTGGGAACTACTTGCATTGCCACCCAGACTTTGGGGCTGCGGGCTTTCCTGGCCACTCTGTCCCCACAGGCACCTTTTTTTTGACTTTTCCCCAGCACCGGCCCCCAATATGCCGAACGTCCTGGCCTGGCTCCCACAGCCAAGGTGGCAGCCAGAACAACTCTTGCTTTCTTTCAAGCTCTCTGGGAACTACTTGCATTGCCACCCAGACTTTGGGGCTGCGGGCTTTCCTGGCCACTCTATCCTCAAAAGCACCTTTTTTCATATTTCCCAGCTCCAGCCTCCAATATTCCGAACATCTGGAGCTGACTCCCACAGCCAAGGTGGCAGCCAGAACAACTCTTGTTTTCTTTCAAGGTCTCTGGGAACTACTTGCATTGCCACCCAGACTTTGGGGCTGCAGGCTTTCCTGGCCACTCTATCCTCAAAAGAAGCTTTTTTTCACTTTTCCCTAGCACCGGACCCCAATATGCCGAACGTCCTGGCCTGGCTCCCACAGCCAAGGTGGCAGCCAGAACAACTCTTGCTTTCTTTCAAGGTCTCTGGGAACTACTTGCATTGCCACCCAGACTTTGGGGCTGCGGGCTTTCCTGGCCACGCTGTCCCCACAGGAACCTTTTTTTTGCCTTTTCCCCAGCACGGGACCCCAATATGCCGAACGTCCTGGCCTGGCTCCCACAGCCAAGGTGGCAGCCAGAACAACTCTTGCTTTCTTTCAAGGTCTCTGGGAACTACTTGCATTGCCACCCAGACTTTGGGGCTGCGGGCTTTCCTGGCCACTCTATCCTCCAAAGAACCTTTTTTTCATATTTCCCTAGCACCGGCCCCCAATATGCCGAACGTCCTGGCCTGACTCCCACAGCCAAGGTGGCAGCCAGAACAACTCTTGCTTTCTTTCAAGGTCTCTGGGAACTACTTGCATTGCCACCCAGACTTTGGGGCTGCGGGCTTTCCTGGCCACTCTATCCTCAAAAGCACCTTTTTTTTGCCTTTTCCCCAGCACCGGACCCCAATATGCCGAATGTCCTGGCCTGGCTCCCACAGCCAAGGTAGCAGCCAGAACAACTCTTGCTTTCTTTCAAGGTCTCTGGGAACTACTTGCATTGCCACCCAGACTTTGGGGCTGTGGGCTTTCCTGGCCACTCTATACTCAAAAGCACCTTTTTTTTCACTTTATCCCAGCACCGGCCTCCAATATGCCAAACGTCCTGGCCTGGCTCCCACAGCCAAGGTGGCAGCCAGAACAACTCTTGCTTTCTTTCAAGGTCTCTGGGAACTACTTGCATTGCCACCCAGACTTTGGGGCTGCGGGCTTTCCTGGCCACTCTATCCTCAAAAGCACCTTTTTTTCACTTTTCTCCAGCACCGGACCCCAATATGCCGAACGTCTATGCCTGGCTCCCACAGCCAAGGTGGCAGCCAGAACAACTCTTGCTTTCTTTCAAGGTCTCTGGGAACTACTTGCATTGCCACCCAGACTTTGGGGCTGCGGGCTTTCCTGGCCACGCTGTCCCCACAGGAACCTTTTTTTTGACTTTTCCCCAGCACCAGACCCCAATATGCCGAACGTCCTGGCCTGGCTCCCACAGCCAAGGTGGCAGCCAGAACAACTCTTGCTTTCTTTCAAGGTCTCTGGGAACTACTTGCATTGCCACCCAGACTTTGGGGCTGCGGGCTTTCTTGGCCACTCTATCCTCAAAAGCACCTTTTTTTTGACTTTTCCCTAGCACCGGACCCCAATATGCCGAACGTCCTGGCCTGGCTCCCACAGCCAAGGTGGCAGCCAGAACAACTCTTGCTTTCTTTCAAGCTCTCTGGGAACTACTTGCATTGCCACCCAGACTTTGGGGCTGCGGGCTTTCCTGGCCACTCTATCCTCAAAAGAACCTTTTTTTTGACTTTTCCCCAGCACCGGCCCCCAATATGCCGAACGTCCGGAGCTGACTCCCACAGCCAAGGTGGCAGCCAGAACAACTCTTGCTTTCTTTCAAGGTCTCTGGGAACTACTTGCATTGCCACCCAGACTTTGGGGCTGCGGGCTTTCCTGGCCACTCTGTCCCCACAGGCACCTTTTTTTTGACTTTTCCCCAGCACCGGCCCCCAATATGCCGAACGTCCTGGCCTGAATCCCACAGCCAAGGTGGCAGCCAGAACAACTCTTGCTTTCTTTCAAGGTCTCTGGGAACTACTTGCATTGCCACCCAGACTTTGGGGCTGCAGGCTTTCCTGGCCACTCTATCCTCAAAAGCACATTTTTTTCATATTTCCCAGCACTGGCCCCCAATATGCCGAACGTCCTGGCCTGGTTCCTATAGCCAAGGTGGCAGCCAGAACAACTCTTGCTTTTGACGCCCGGAAACAAACCTTACAACTCGCAGAGAGTTATAAAGCAGGTATGTTTATTGCAGCGCTGGGTGCAAGGGGCATTTCTCCACCAAACTTGCGCATCGGTTTGTGAAGCAAGCGTCCATTTATGGTGAAAAGCATATATATTCATTAAGGTGGGCAGGTTATTATAATTAAAGGCATTACTATTCTAATTATTTCTAAGAACTCATTATCAAAAATCTCCTCCCCTGTCCTGACCAGATGGACACCTTTCCCAGACAGTTAGGTTCCTCTTCAGCACCTCCTTAGCATGCAGCTGCTCCCGCTATCTTATACCCAAGGCCATTTCTTTATCTTGGAATGCTGGGGCTCCGAGCTTTTGTTCTTTCCCAGGCTGTATTACATCCGCACTAACAACCTGTACCGTACTAACAACCTGTAACCGTTCGTTTTCTGAATCAAGTCCCCCCTTTTCTTTCAACTTTGTAAATTCTTTTACAATCACCTATAACACATTCTCTCTCCCCATCTGATTTCTAAAATACTTCCCAGATTCCACCCGTTCACGGAGCTGATGCTTCTTCCATTGAATGTATTCGTCTTTGGCCCCCCTGGTACAACACATAAGACATCTAATTAATGCACACACTAAAGTTCCTAACATAAGTATTGCTATTAGAAGGATAAACAGTCGCTTAAGCCAAGCCAAGTTAGGTAACCACGAGGTTAACTTTTCCCAAAGATCAGAAAACCCGAATGTGGTGTCATCTTGCGCAGTCAAATGCAAAATCTGAGTTTTAGCTATGAGATTTTGTAAGTCTTTTTCTACTCTCCCATTCTGGTTTACATATGAACAACAGCTTTGATTAATCACTGCACATAAGCCTCCTTCTTTCCAGGTTAATAAGTCTAATGCCATTCTGTTTTGTCCCACCACATTTGCTAATGACTGGACTTCTTGTTGAAGTGCTTGTATAGCATCGATTGTAGATTTCTCAAGCACTTCTATAGTGGCCGATATGTTCACAATTGCCTTTTCCAATTCACTGACGCCCAGGAACGGTATAAACCATCTTACAAAGCTGTGGAACCTTGTTCCCCTCGTCACTAGAGGGTTTTCCACTCCCCGAATTCTCCTCCAAGGTGTTCTCAGCATTCCTGAGGGGATTTCAGACTGATTAAACACCGTATCCTGGCTAGTTAGATAGCCTATCGTGCAAGTTCCCTTCCATCCTCCGGGCAGCTGTTTTCTACTATATCCATCTCCACACAACCACCAATACCCTTTAGGTAACTTACAGGGTCCAATAGTTGCCGTCAAATTCGCACCTAAAAATTTCCCCGCCTGGTACCATCCATACTCCCAGGAATATCCTTCTCCTTTGGAAATACCACTACTTTTATATGCAACTAGTTGTGTTTTGTCTCAAAAGTCAATATATGGTACCCTTATCCCTGTTAGATCCCAACTTCCCACATAACAGTTGTTTTATTAATCCAGTACTTGCTCCATCCCCAAGTTGTTGTCTTATTCACCGGCCCACTGTGTCTATATTCCCCGTGTTCCCATGCACAATTGTTATTGCTAATTAATACCACAAACTCTTCTTTCAACAGTTGTAGATCAAATCTGGGTCCTAAGGGGTAGATATTATCATCGTACTCACAATACCCATTTGACTCATCCCCCCCTTTTGCCCAAAATTTAGGCCAGGTTCCGTTGGCATTGTTCCAATTGCTTGCTGCCACCCCACATAGAGGCAATTTCATTTCTCCTTTAGGTAGGGTAGTACATACCCAACAATCTGACAGATTAGTAGCATTTACCAATGTTTCCAGACTTCGTGTATATGTATTCACATCCCATGTCCCCCCCCATGAAATACAAAGTCCCGGCATGTTGACGATTATCAATGTTACTAATGTCCATCTTTTCGTTGGAGGCGAAGCTTCAGGGGTTCGGTCTGTGTTGATGTCCATTGGGGTTCTGGAGCCCTCTTGACGCGAGTCCAATGGATCCAAGCGGCTTGTTCCTTGATCTTTATGGCCGTGTGAGTGGTCAGCAGTACCTGGAAGGGACCTTCCCACTTTGGCTTCAGTGGTGAATCTGTAAAAGACTTAACATATACATAGTCCCCAGGTTCGATCTCGTGTACTGGTCCATCCAGTCCACGAGCTCTTGTTCCCAGAACCAGTTTTTCTACCTCTCGGAGCTGTTTTTGTAAATTTATCAGGTAATCTGTTAGTATTTCATTCCCTAGCTCTGTGGATGTCCCGTCTTGTACACTATATGGTCTCCCATAGAGTATTTCAAAGGGGCTCAAACCTTCTTTGGTTCTGGGTTTTGTTCTTATCCTGAGAAGGGCTGATGGTAGTGATTGAGGCCAGGCCAAGTTAGCTTCCTGGCCTAGTTTCACAATTTGCGTTTTGATCAAGTGATTCATCTTTTCTACTTGACCACTCGATCGTGGGTTGTATGGGGTGTGAAGTTGCCAGTCTATACCCAATAATCTGCTTACTTTCAAAACAACCCTTGCAGTGAAATGAGATCCTCGGTCCGAGGAAATTACTGCGGGAATCCCGAACCTTGGTATAATTTCATGCAATAATGCTTTGACCACTTCTCTTGTTTTGTTGGTTCGACAGGGAAATGCCTCTGGCCATCCTGAAAAGGTATCAGTTAACACCAATAGGTATCGAAACCCCCCTTTTCTTGGAAGTTCTGAAAAATCAATTTGCCATTGTTGTCCCGGATAGTTTCCCTTCCCTATCTGGCTTAATTGGACTCTGGGACGTCCGGAGCTGACTCCCACAGCCAAGGTGGCAGCCAGAACACCTCCTGCTTGTTTTGAACGTCTCTGGGAACTACTTGCGTTGCCACCCAGACTTTGGGGCTGTGGGCTTTCCTGGCCACTCTATCCTCAAAGCACCTTTTTTCTTTATCGTTTTCCTTTTTAAGGCATTTAAGAAACGTGTAGACACGGCACTTCAGGGCATGCTCTAGTGCCCGAGATTGTTGGTTTGTGTCTGTTTGCGGATGGGTGTGGGTTGTGGTGGTTTTTGGTTTTTTGTTGGTTTTTGGTTGGGGTTTTTTTGTGTGTGTGTGTGTGGTTTGGTTTGGTTTGGGTTTTGGCTTTTTTTTTTTTTTTTTTGTGATTGGACTCGATGATCTCAAAGGTCCCTTCCAATCATGAAGATTCTGTGATTCTGTGATTTCTTTTGCATTTTAAAAGTAAAGGCCAGGAAGGAAAAGCGCATATCCATTGCTTAAGGAGAGAAGAAAGAAGGGTTGAAAGAGTAGCGGCAAATACGCTTCTCCTTCGTCTTCACCAGACTTCAACCAACTTCAGGGAAATTTAGTTCTTTAAAACACCAGGATCACGGGCTGGAGGAGTATGTCAAACAGAGTTCAGATAAAACTTGTGCTTGACTAGTAAGGGAATGAGCCCAAGTGCCTTTTTGAAACTGAGGGACGGCGTTTCATCTCCGACGGCTGAAGAGCAAAGCTTGTACCTGCCTTCAAAGGGGAAAAGAGCTGAAGTGGTAATATCAGTCCAAATTTGGCTGATGACTTTATAGTGTATAAACCCCCAGGAGATAACAGGATGCAGAACATGCTCAAACTGAGGACCAGGAGTCGGGCCCGGCCCTGTCTCTGCAAACTCTGGTTGCGAGAGCATGGGGCGGAAACCTGAGCACTGCCGCCGATGAGAGCCACGGACTGGGGGGGCCGGGCTGCTGCTGCGCTCCATACGGTGACAGACGGAGGATGTCGCTGTGAGCCCATTGTGACACGGGAGGTCGGCCGGCGGGTAAGCGATGACCAACTGAGGAGGCCACCGCCCTCCGATTGTCACCCATGAGGGCAGAGGGCCAGTCATCCCGCACAGAGGCCCCGGGCTCAGTGTGCAGCTGGCACTGTGCGGTGAGGTCCTTGTCCTCGCCGCAGCTGGGCACGGCTGTCTTCTCCTGAGGTACCCCGTGTGCCACAGGGCGCTGAGGATGGCTTCTGCTTGGGAGAGGAACTATCACCACTCAGGCCTGGAGAAAGCAGCAGCTTTCCTCCCCTCGCTGCTTGCTGACAGCTCCCTCAGGAGCAAAGACGACGATCAGACTGTCCACGGAGTGCTGCTCTTTGCGGATGTCTCAGGTGGGGGGAGCAGGGAGGAGCAGACACGGACACGCGCCGTCTTGGGACACACCAGGCCCTTTGGAGCCCCTCGGACAGAGTGGCCATCTTGTCACTAGTGAGGTCTTCTGCTGGCATGCCCAGAGAGAGCGGGATGGGTTGTCTTGGGCGGTCAACCCCTGCTGCCACCAGCACTGAGCCGGGCATGGGAAGGTGTCCCCAACAGGCTCTCGGGCCGGGCAGGGTGGAAAGTGCTGCCAAGTCCCTTGGCCCCCATGGGCATTTCCTGATTTCTGCGTGTCCCTGCTACAGGTTTCACTGCGTTGACCGAGAAATTCATCCAGAAGAGCGGCAGGGACAGAGGCGCTGATGAGCTGGCGCAAACCCTCAATGAGTACCTGTGTGATATTTTGGGAGGTAAGAGCCGTGCTGCAGGACTGTCTGGCATCGGGCCGTGATGGTGGAGGGTGGAGGCAGACATGCTGGGCAGCCTGGTCCTGCCTCCTTGGCAGGGCTGGGGCTTTCTGTGAGGAACAGCGAGGGCAGCCAGGGTCTGCCGGTGGGTCAGGACCAGCGCAGGCTGGTGAGGGTGACCTGAGGGTGCTGGCTCTGACCTGTGCGTGTGTGAGACCCTCACGAGCCCCTTTCCACAGGGAAAACCTTGACCCTCCTGAGCTGACCGTGAGCACAGTGTGGCCACCCCTTTGGCAGTGCTATTAGGGCAAAGCAAGAGTCCCCAAAGGCAATGAAGGGTGTGGAGCATCTGTGCTCCGAGGAAAGGCTGAGAGAGCTGGGACTGGTTGGCATAGAGAAGGCTCAGGGGGGACCTTAGGAATGTGTCTACAACTTGAAGGGCGGGTGCAAAGAGGACAGAGCCGGATTCTTCCCAGTGGTTCCCAGTGTCAGGACCAGAGGCCACGCCACAGACCCGCACTGAAACACAGGAGGTTCCCTCTGTAGGTCAGGAAACACTTTTTGCCTGTGAGGGCGACTGAGCACTGGCAGAGGTTGCCCAGGGAGGTTGTGGAGTCTCCTTCCTCAGAGCTATTCAGGAACGATCAGCCACCCTCCTGGCTCTGTGCAGCCCGGCTGGGCTGGAGCAGCGGTGTCGGATCAGATGGAGCCCAGAGGTCCCTTCCAGCCTCCACCTTTCCGAGGTTTGGTGGCATCTGGAGGCCCTGCCTCCCTGCCTGCTCTGCGGGTACCAGGGCAGTGACCACTGTGAGCCTGGGAGAGAGGTCGGAGCGGTGCTTTCCTCAGCTCTGCCCCACGGTGCACCCTTGCCCAGGTGCTGCTCTTTGAGGGGGGCTTGCTCCGTGGCTTCTGGAAGAAGGTGTCCGCGTGACTCTTCCTTTTCTTCCCTCTGTCCGCAGAGTTCCTGGTTTTTGGAGGAGACATCTTGAAGTTTGCTGGTAGGTGTTTGGGACGACGATGCCCACGTGCGCCGATGGGTGGCATTTACCTGTTGTGGCGGCCGTTTGCTCTGCTCTCCTTCTCCAGAGGCTCTGTGCAGCACCTGGATCCCACTCTTGGCCACCACGCACCCCCCGCAGTGGCCCCTCTGCCCCCCCCCCGGGCCTGCCTGCGGCTTGGCTTTAGCCAGGGCTGTGGCTCCTCCTTCTCTGCCCTGGCTTGTAGGGCCCTGGGCTGGGGGTGGGGGCAAGAAAGCCCCCAGAGGAGGAGACCCCCGAGAAAGCGCAGCCCAAGGTGTGTGTCGGGGCGGTGGTCAGGGGCAGGGAGGCCCTGGGGATGGCGGAGCTGGGGCTGCCAGGCCGGCAGAGGAGGGAGAGTCCCTGGTGTGCTGCAGCTGCAGAGGAGCGCTCGGGGCAGGGGCTGCCACCGCTGCCGGCTGCTGCTGGAGCTGCCCGGGAGAGGAGAGGGGTCCCGGTGCCCGGGATGGGGTGTCCTCCAGGACGATGGCCCATCTTCCTCCGCACGTCAGCTGGTTTCTGCTGTCCCTGCCACTGAGCATAGGTCGGGGAGAGCCAGGTCTCAGCAGAGCCTCGACCTTCCCTCACTTTCCCCAGGAGACGCTGTGCTGGTGCTGTGGAGAACACCCCCCCGGGAGCTGGCCAGGACCATCAGCCTGGTGCTGCACTGTAGCCAGCAGATCCAGAAGAAGTATAGAAGGCGTGAGACGGACGTGGGCCAGGAGGTCCAACTGAAGATAGGTACGGGCGCTGTGCCAGACGCAGATCCGTGGCACTCTCCCGTGCCACAGGGAGATTCTCACCAGCAGGGAATGTGGGGACTGGGGCTCGTGCCAAAGGAAAGCATCTCCAGCAAGCGTTCAAGGGCCCAGCTGTAGTCGGAGCGGGGATGGGAGACCGGGACTGCTGGGTTTGCGCATGTCCGCAGATGCAGAGGAAGCTTAAAGGCAGAGCAGGTGTCGGATTGAGCCTTAGGATCTTTGAATGTCGTCTTTAGCACAGACGTCTGCGGGAGGTCGTTATCCTTTTGTTTCTTCAGGCGGGGGCAGCTTTGCGTCCTTTCCCCTGCTGGATTCTCCCCTGCCTTTCACAAAGAGCAAAGGGGAGCTGCTTGGCTCACGCCTGCGAGAAGGGCTTTTGCAGGCTCTTGGGTTTTCTCCAATGACAGCTCCAACCTGCCTGCGTGAAAAAGGAGCAGGCGGTGGTCGAGGCCCCGCTGGTTTGCTGGGCTTCTGGGGCAGGCAGCTGGGTAAGATGCCCGGCACCCTCAACACATTCTCCATGTCGACTTTGTCTGTCTGTTTCTAGACACCCATTTCAGGGAGCTGTGTGGGTGTCCCCCCGCGTAGGACAGAGGGTGCTCTACCCCTCCGTGATGCCTGTCTCCCTGCTGGGCTTCAGATTGGCTTCTGAGCAGCTGAGATGCTGGGGGCTGCAGAGTTCCAAACGTTCCCTGTGTCAGTTCTGCTTCTCCCTCTCCCTCTCCCCAGGGATCTCTGCAGGCACCATGAGCCTCTCCATTTTTGGAGACAGGAGGCGGCAGTACTTCTGCATTTATGGCCGAGGCGTGGGTGAAGTTCATGAGGCCGAAGAGCTTGCAGATGCAGGTGACATTGTCCTCTCAGCTACCGCCTCGGAGCTCTGTGAGCAGCACCGGCTCAGGACCAAGCATCTTGCAGGCCAAAGAGCCGTGAAGGTGGGTGGATGACATGGCCTCTAGAGCCATTGTGAGGAGCTGGACTTGGACATGAAGGAGGGAAGTGTCAGAAGGCTGAGGAGCTGAATGTGGAGAGAGCGGTAGCTGGGAAAGTGGGCAGGTGGCTGAAGCCCTTGTCCTCCCATCTCAGGGGTAACTGCGGGCTGGGCTTGCTTGGTTGGAGGGGTCGGGAGGCACCGGAAGGGTTTTAGCCCCACCAGCAATGTCCTGTGGGCCACGGAGCTGTGGTTGACAGCTGGGGGATGCTTGGATAATGGCTGCCCAGCTCCGGTGCTTCTGAGGAGGCACTGCTGTCCCAGCCAGCCAGGGGGGCTTCCTCTCTCCTTTCCTGGGAAGTGGCAGTGGAGGGCAGGCTCTGTCCCCTGGGACTCCTGGGGAGGCCAGTGGCAGTGATTTCCTTCTGCGTGTCTTCAGGTTACGGGCATGGAGCCGATGTCTTGGTCAGAATGCCAAGATGCCTTACGCCAGCTCGTACAGGACCCACTGAGCCACCGCTCGGAAGGGGAAGGTGAGTGCCATCTTGCCCTTGTTCTGCGGTTGCCCCAAAAGGTGGGGCCTGGCTGCTTCAGGGGCCAGAGAGGAACCACCTCCTCCCTCTTCCCCCTGTCAGTTGGCACTCCTGCTTTTGGGCCTCCTGGGGCAGTCGCTGCTGCTGCCTCCTCCTCCCAGGGGACAGCTCTGCCCTCCGCATCTGGAGGTGGCCACCTGGGCAAAGGCAGAAGACTCTTCCTGCCCCGTTTCCAGGGCCAGCCCCTGCTTTGCAACGGCTCGTAGTCCCACGCGTCCAGCGACCACCTGCCTTTGCTCTCCTCAGGTGCCATGAGGCCGGCTCTTCTCCTGCCCAGTGATCCCAATGCGGAGAAGGTGTACAGGAAGTACATCCCAGACGCTGCTCTTGGGAAGGTACGGCAAGGCCACCGCTGCTGGGGGCTGCCTTTTGGGATGGATTTCTCCCTTCCTCTGGGAGGAGGGCCAGGGCGCCTGCTCTCCCTCCGTACCTGGTGTGGGCAGTGAGACCCCGGGAGAGCAGGCTGGTGAAGCCATCGTGCTCTTGTCTTCCAGCTTGATGAAAGAGTGCCACTGGAGCTCTTCTCTGAGCTACGGCCAGTCACCATCATCTTCATCCAGCTGCAGCTTCCTGCAGATGTCAGCACGGGGAGCACCAGCACGATCCTTAACACTGCCAGCAGCGTGATGGTGGAAATCCTCTCTCCTCACAAGGGCAAAATCAACAAAGTCCTCCTGTGTGATAAAGTGAGTGTGGGGGAACAACCGCCTCCCCCAGCGCGAGACGGTGGGCAGTGAGCACGAGGGAGAGACTCCCCTCTTGGGCATCATAGCAAGATGTGCTGCCTCTGTCCTCGGCAGGGCTGCACGTTCCTCTGTGTGCTGGGACTCGCTGGAAACAAGCTGCCCTCCGAGAGCATTCGCGCATTGCAATGTGCTCTGCAGATCTTCAACGCCTGCTCCACCATGCTCGGGGAAAGAGAGTGAGTGTGTGGCGGGGGCCGGGGGGTGCATGCTGCCTGGGACGGTGCGAGGGGGCTCACCACAAAGAGATGTGCCTTCTCGCTCGCCCTCCCCTCTCCCTGGCAGGAAGGAGGCAGTGCCCGGAGAGGTGGCCGCAACCCCTGGGCTTAGCCCACGGCAGCCAGGCGCAGTCCCTCCACGCACACCCTGCTGGCCACTGCACTGGAACGAGCCCCGGCAAGGGCCAGAGGCCCTTGGTGCCAGAGGCAGGCCCTTCTGGGCCACTGGCCTATGAACAGAGATGGGGCCTGGCCACCCGATCTCCAGTTGCTGTCATCGCAGGCGGTGACGTGGCGGGCGCCTTCTTCCTTCCCTCCCTCTTTGCTCACGAGAGGGCTGTGGCCCTGCACGTGCTCTGCCCCCGTTCCTTGTCCCTTGCAACCGGCGTATGTGTCGCCCCTGAGCTCTCCACGTCCCCGAGACCCACGCTGGCAGGGCAGCACAGCCGGTGGCCCAGGCTGGCACCCAGGGCAGGTGCGGGCAGGGATGAAGCCGGGCGGGCAGGACTGCGCCTGGGGCGCTGCTGAAGCCCCGCTCTTTCCCTGTGTACCAGGGCAGTGTCCGTGGCAGTCACCAGCGGGACGACGTTCTGCGGCGTCATTGGCCACCCTCTGAGGCACGAATACACAGGTACGAGGGGGTGCCTGGGGCGCGGGAGGCTGCTGTGGGCCTGCTGAAGCAGAGCCGTCTGGCAGAGGAAGGCGGGCTGGGAGAGCGCTTGCCCAGAGCTGGCCAGGAACGGCCCCAGTGCCGCCGGTCCAGGCCCGGGACGGGAGAAGGGGCTCTGTGGGCGGCTGTTGGCCTGGGTTCCGCTGAGCCCGCCGTGGGGTTGGCCTGTGCCGGAGGTGAGGCAGCCATTGGCCCGGAAGGGTGCCGCGGGGCTGGTGGCACAGGCACACCAAGGCGTGTGCTCTCTCTCTCTAACGTGTGCTCTCTCTCTGGTAGTCATTGGCCAGAAGGTGAACTTGGCAGCCCGGATGATGGTGCACTACCCCGGGCTGGTGTCCTGTGATGCAGTCACCTACGCCGCCTCTCGGCTGCGCCCTTACTACTTCAGGGAGCTGCTGGAGAAGGAGATGAAGGGCATCAGCCAGCCTGGCCCTGTCTACCAATACGTGGGCATCACCGAGGAGAGGTGAGTGTCCTCTGAGAGGGCTGGAGGAGGGGACGGCGGCACCAAGGGTGCAGCCTGGGCCAGCAGAGAGGGAGAGTGTGCGAGTCTCTGGTGATGGACTCTTGCTATGTTCTCCTGTCCTGCCGTGGCCATTGGGCTTCTTTATGCTTGAAGCTGTCGTAGCGTGTCAGCTTGAGCCTTGCCTGGGGGAGCGTGCAGGGGATAACGCGCTGCTCGAAAGAAAAGCAGGTCCCCGAGGAGCACATCTTTCCCCGCCACGCCAGGCTGCTTCTCTAGCTCCCCTGGCTTCTCACCAGCTAATTGACTCATCTTTTCTTTTCCCCTGCTTCTAGCATATTTGGCTTGGGTCTTCCCAAGAAGAGGTCCGAGTACGTCCCCTTGCTGGGTAGGTGGAGAACGCCTTGCTCTTCTGAACCCCCGGTTCTTCCCCTTGGTAACTTTTAGTGCCACGCTGGGAAGGGAGAGGCTATTCCCAGGGATGGTGTTGCCTGCAGCAGCCCTAAGGAAGTGCCGCCTCTCTCTCGGTCGCTGCTTGCTTATACCTTTGGGGTGGAAAGCAAGGTGAGGCGCTGGGTGCTCTCTGCCATGCTCCAGACCTGGTACGAAGGCTGGTGGATGTGGTGGTGGTGGGGAGGGAAGCTGCGGTGGAGGGTGCCCGCCAAAGGGACGGCTCTTTGCTTTTCAGCGCGCCCCAGCAGCTGCTTTTCTTGTTTGTCTGCACAGGTCGGCAGCAGGAGATTGACCTCTTTTTCGGCTGCCTGAATGCCTATAGGGATTTAGGCCAACGGAACATCCTGGCATTTGAGGGCACGACGGGCTCCGGAAAGAGCCGCTTACTTACCGAACTGGCCTCTTTAGGCCAGGGCGCTGGCCACAGGTACAGGTTTTTCACCTTTAGCTTTGGGACACCGCCCCTGCCCATCCCTGACAGCCGTGGAACACTCCAGCCCCTCTGCCAGTGCGCCTGGCCCTCCCGACAAAGCCTGCGGGAGACGCTGCCCGGGAGCACCTGCGTACCCTGCTCCCACCTCTGCCTCTTTGGGGAGTTGGAGGTGGCTTCTGGAGCCATGGCCTGTGCTCCTTCCCCTCTGGGACAGGCACAGGCAGCAGGAAAGAGGCCAAGCCCAGTGCTGTTCATCTGACTCCAGACCCAACAGACAGCAGGGTGGCCTTTCTCAGAAGCCCTGCTTGCCCTCTGCCTGTTTCCCAGGAGGAGCACGGGGACCTGGGGTCTGGCAGGCAGACTGCTAAGTTCTGGAGCCCCACGGCAGACTCGCCACTTGCCCCATCCTTGCCTCGTAGCCCCGCGAGTTCCTCTGCAGGGGGCACGTAGGGAGACCTGGGCCAGTGCTGTGGAGACACAGGGTCTGGACCCAGCTCTCCCGGTGGCTTGGCAGCAACTGCCCCTCTGTGCCCTTTCTCGTAGGAGGAGTGAAAAGCTTGGCCTTCTCTGGGAAGCCCTTGGGGATGGGGGGCTGAAGAGCTGGCCCCAAAGGGCACCTCCGCCCCTCTTCTCTTAGAAGGCTGGGGCTGTTGGGGATCTCAGTCCCTTTTGCTTTTGCACGGCAGGGTGGTGTCCGTGGAGCTGCTGGAGATCAACGTGAGGCAGTCCTTCTCTGCCCTCCGTACGCTGATGGCCAGGGCCCTGGGCCTCCAGGACTGTGCGTCGTGCAGCGACAGGCAGCGCCTGCTGAGGAGCAAGCTGCAAGGGACGATCGACGAGAGCAGCTGTTGCCTCCTCAATGACATTTTCCTTGTCGAGGTGAGAGCCAGAGGCCTCTCCCGAGTTTGTCTGGGTCTGACGTTGTGTGGGCACGCCGCTGGGAGTGCCTTAGCTCTGGGGTGGGAATGGCGGGGGTCACAGCACACATTTCCTATCCCTGGGCTCCCTGTCTGTGGGCAGTTTGTGTCCCGCGCTGCATCCGCAGTGCCCGGTGCCTTGTTCAGCACCCTGGAAGTGGCACTGGAGAGAGGCTGTTCCTGACCTCGTGCCGAGGTCAGCGCTGTGTGAGGGCTCTGCTCCAGCCAGCCCAAGGTTCCCACAGCCAGAGGAGCAGCTCTTCAGCCCAGCCCAAGGCCCCGCTCTGCAGAGACCCTCAGCAGAGGGCCTTGGCTTTAGGCTCTGGATGGAGTCCCGCCTGTGGCTCCCTGCCCCTGCGTTGGGGAGAGGTCAGGTGCCGAGGCCAGCAGAGGCGGTGGGCTCTGCGCTCTTGCGTGCTGGGGATGGGGAGGTGTGCCGAGCCCCGCAGCCATGTTTCTCCCTGACTCTGCTTTTCTGGCCAGTTTCCCGTTTCGGACAAGGTCCGCGAGATGCGTGAAACTGAAAGGAAAATGGAATTGCACTTGACTTGGACAAGAGTGCTGGAGAAGGTGAGCATTTCTCCTTCCTTGCTCCTGGGCCAGAGAAGGAGAACAAGCCTGCCGGCTGCGGGCTCTGTCCCACCACAGCGTGAGGGGCGGGAGGACCACGCGCCTGGGTCATCGCCCGTCAGGGCCTGAGAAAGCCCTCGGCCCCCACCTCCCCCCGCAGCCCCACAAACACACCCAATCACTTTCCTCCTGTGAAGTGTGGCCGGGAGGAGGAACAATGTCTTCTGGGTTCCCTTGCCCAAGCTCCCTCCTTCTGCAGGGCAAGTGATGTTAGGTGTGACCCTACAGTCTCAAAGAAGTTCAGAGTCAGGCAGCTTGCGAGCAGGGAAGTGGTTGGGGAGAGACTTCCGAGCATCCTCTCCAGAGACAGAGGCGAAATCTCCTCCCCTGAAGGCAATCAAGAATCCCCCGGACTCCCCTCAGAGCAACCTCCTTTTTTCAGACACTTGGAGGAGAATTTGGCATCTTTGTCATCGACAATGCCCATTTCATCGACCCTGCTTCCTGGAGCATCATGTCAGCCGTGCTCCAGAACGTCTCCCTCTTCATGGTTGTGAGCTTAGCCTCGGGCTACGCGAGAACAGAGAGCTTTCGCAAAGGCGCAGCAGACGGCACAACGTCCCAGAAAATCACCTATGTTCATCTGGACAAGCTGAACGCTTCAGATGTTGTGCAAAAGGTCTGCAAGGACCTCGGAGTGTTCAGCGTCTCCAGGGATCTGGTGAGGTGAGTTGGAGACAGGGGAGCTCTCCCCGGGGGCTTGAACCTCTGCCAGCCCTGGTGGGGAATCATCCTCCGCCCCAAGGAAAGGGAGCGCAGGGGGCTGGAAGCATCACCGACTCCAGCGAGTGCCAGACATGGGTGGCCTGTTCTGCCTCAGCCTGGCAAGTGTGAGCTGAGAGTGGGCAACTCTGGGACCCAAAGCCTGGGAGGTGTCAGCCCTTCGCTGCTGCACAGGGAGGAGGGAGGTGGAGTCCCGAGCCCCGGCGTGTCGGGGTGTGGAAAGAAAGGCCTTGGTGTGGGTGGCTGGGCTGTGGGGGAGATTCCCTGGGGCAGAGTCCGCCCTGCTGCCAGAGAGGGTCTGGGCTCCTGAGGAGAAGAGAGGCAGGGCTCGCCTGTGGGCATTGCCCGCAAGTCTTTTCCCACGGACTTCAGCGACGGCTGGAGGTTCAGGGGGCCCAAAAGCCCAAGGCAGCGGGAGGACGGTCCCTTTCCCAAGTGAGCTGCAGCTGTGATGAAGATGAGTGACTGAGTGACTGGCCGTCCACCTGAGCTGTGTTTCACCTGACTTTCCTTGTGCTGCTCACTGCCGGCTCTGCTCCTGTGCAGGTTCCTGATGCAGAGAAGCTCAGGGATCCCATATTACTGTGAGGAGCTGCTGCGCTGCCTTCGTTCCAACAACATGCTCTCGTTCTGCCCCCGGAGCCCGGCTGGAAAAGCAAAGGAGGACTGGGAGAGCCTGATCAGTAAGCACCTTTGCCGCCAGTAGCGAGCTGCTGTGGCGCATTCTGCGCAGCACAGTCTTGCCCCATCGTTCCCCCGTGGGTCTGGGCAGAGTCAGATCCTGCAGCTGTGCTGATGTTGGTCTGGCAGAGGTGTTGGCTCCTCTGCGCCTTGCTGTTGGGACAGGCAAAGCAAGGGGCTAGCGAGTTCTGGGGGCTTGGAGGGGCCTCCATTCTTGGGGCGGGGGTTGCAGGGCTAAAACACAAGGGAAATTGTTCTGGAGCACACGTGTTCCTGGTGTTTCTTAGGCATTCTGATGGGCACGGAATTTACCTTGGCCAAACGCTAGCTCACTTGAGAACAAACCCCAGCTTGAGGTGAGGGATAGGCCCGGGGAACTTGAGTGCGAAACCATAAATCCCCACAAGGGTGCTGGTAACAGAAGAGAACGGTGGTGATGCCATCCGAGAGAGCAATGCCGGCCAGAGTGACGTGGCCTTGGGAAGAGCCAGGACTGAGGCTACATTTTGCGTTATCACCGGCAAGTTCCCGGGCTGTGGAGCTTGCGCTGCAATGTCGGAGGCAGCGATGCTGCTGCTTCCTGCCCCAGGGCATTCAGTCGCCCCCTGGGAAGTCTGGAAGCCTTGGCTGGAGGAGGGTGTGGGAAAGATGCTCTGAAGGCAGAACATCTCTGGGAGGGCTGTGCAAAGAAAGGCTTGCAGTGCAAATGGTTTTGCTCAGCTTCACGAGCACGTTCAGCGCGGGCAGGTCCGTGCGCGTGCACTGGACCATGTCAGGTGGGACTTGTCCCATCCCAGGTGCTTTTGGAAACGTTTGCAAGTTGCAGGTCACTTTGCAAATTGCCTTATTGGTGCTCTCCCGCTCCACCCAGCATCTGCAGCGGAGGCTTCATCCCTCGCAGCACCCGGGAGCTCCAACGTGAGGAATGATGGCAGGGTCTGCACCATCAGGCCAGGCGTCAACCTGGAGAACACCGTGCTGCCCGTCCCCCTGAAAGGTGAGGGGCCGAGCGCCGCTCTGAGGCTGGCGGCCGTGCTGGGGCCCCTTCGCGGGGCATGGGCTGGAGGGAGGCTGAGCATCCGTGTGCCACAGAGTCACCCTCTCGGCGTGGAAGGGGGCTCCGGTCCCCCCAGAAAGAGGCCTGGGGCTGCGGGCAGCCGCTTTCCCCTCTGGCTGTGGACCAGCTGTGAGCCTGCTGGCTGCTTTCCATCAGGAGGCAGGAGAGAAAAGGTGATCGTGCAACACTAAAATGGCTCCCTTTTCTCACAGAAGCAAATCCTTTGCTGGGAAAAAGCTTTGACTTGCACCTGTCCCAACTTTGGAAGCGGATTCTACACTGCTGTTCTCTTTTTAAGTTCCCCAGCTAATGCTGGCCTCAAGGCACTTGATCCAAACCAAAAGAAAGGAATAGTATTGCCTGGCCAAGTGAAGGCAACCGTTGTGGGGAGCTCTGAGTCCACCTGTGAGGTGGGGAAAGTTCTCGGAGTGCACTGTTGGGCACAAACCTCCTCCAGATCTGGTACGGTGCATCCTGGGATGCACAGACCTGCTGGGTCCTGCCCTCCCCACCCCGGGTGGGGGAGCGTTTGTTTGAGCCTCTCGCTTATCCCCAGGCCTCGTGGCCTGCAATTCCATCAGGAGCGGAGCCGATTTGAAGACGCCCATCCCAGGAGTTCCGAGGAGTCCTAGGGAGACGAGGCCAATGTCTACCCCGTCTCGTGTTGAACCTTTCCAGCCTCTCCAGCCTCAGCGCAGGGAAGAGGCAAGAGAGACGTGTTGCTGCTTCTTGACAGAGATCGCGCTGACTCAGCTGGATCGGATGAAGCCGCTGAAGCAGATGATCTTGAAGTTCGCGGCGGTCATCGGGCCAGTGTTTACCACCCAGCTGCTGTCGCACATCCTTCCCGCGGGCGTCCGGCAGCAGATGAATCCCCTGCTGGACATGCTGGTGAGCGACAAGATCCTGAAGTGGCTGAAAACCCGGGAGGCACCGGAAGATGTGCAAGATCCTCCTGAGGGGCCAGCGACCTCTTGGCAGGCAGAGCGCGGTAAGTGGTAGCAGGACGGTGGACAAGGGAGCTCCCAGCTGTGTCCGGCGGGGTTCCCTGGGGCATGGTGGGCTTCTCCCGCTGTGACGGGCGGCTGGAGCTCAGGCAGGCATGGCTGTGTGGGATGCGTTGGTCAAAGACCTTTCAGGCCAGATGCAAAGCCCACTAGCTTTGTGCTGGAGGGAACTTCCCACTAAGCGCCCTCCCAAGTGCCTCTGCTCCCCTGCCTCCAAGCGCTGCTCATTGCGCGGGCATGGGAGGGCCTGTGGAGTCCCTGACATCCTCTCCCAGCTGCCTGCAGCCTCCAGATCAAAGATGCCCTCCAGAGTGCCCCGGGGCCTTTGACAGGCTTTTATACACCTTGGATTGCCCTGTGGCACTGGAGGAAGCTCAGGAGGCTGGGGACTGCCTTGCCAAGAGCAGGGAGAAAGCGCTGGCTGGGGCTTGCTTTGGCTGGTGGCAACATGCCCAGCTCCTGCCTGGAGCGCAGCTGAGCCCCGTGTCCCCAGGGCTGGGCTAGCGCCAGCGAGGCCAGCCAGGCCCTGTCTCCCCGTGTCCCCAGGGCTGGGCTAGTGCCAGCGAAGCCAGCCGGGCCCTGTCTCCCCGTGTCCCCAGGGCTGGGCTAGTGCCAGCAAGGCGCGGGCGCTTTTTCCCCATGCTCAAGGCTGGGTGTGCAGCAGCGCGGGGTCGCTGCCAAGGATGCCCACCACAGAGTGACTCTCGTTCCCCAGTGGGTACGACCCCGATCCCCAGCCCCAGCTCAGGCTGATGCCAAGGCCCTTTGCCTTGCAGGTGTGCAGACCACAGAGCAGCCATCTGGTGCCCTGGCCTTCTGTGTCCCGCTGCTGCAAGAGGCCGCCTATGAGCTGTGGCCCCAGAGACAGCGGGTCACCCTACACCGCAAGTGTGCCGCCTTCCTGGAGCGGCACGCACAGAGATGCAAGAGCTGCGGCCAAGGGGATTTCGTGGCCTTCCACCGCTTCGCCGTCACCAGCAGCCAGGAGGGAGGGAGCTGTCGGGACCCTGCTGACCAGGGCGACTCTCGCAGCTGGGAGGCCTTGGTGCTGGCCGGAGAGCAACTGAGGAGGGAGAGGACCCACGCCGCTGGGGGTACGCTGTGCACCGTGCTCCACAGCCCGGGCCTTGCAGGAGCCCAGGGGGAGGCGCTGGGGATGGGCTGGGAGTGGGTCTGCCAGGGACGAGCCCAGGAGCTGAGGACAACCACCGCAGACTGTCCTCAGCGTGTCGGCACCCTTGAGAGGGTCCTTGCAAGCCCACTGGGAGAGGGAGGGCGGCTCTTACCCTGGGGGAGGCGAGGAGGTGTCTAATCCCCTCTTTTCTTTGCAGATGCTGGAGAACATCAGGATTTTGCTGAGGAGGATTTGGGGTGAGCAGAGAGGGTTTGATTCTTTGTAAAGGCAATGAGCTCAGGCTCTCCAGAGGAGACGAAGGAAGTGCCGGCATTTGGCTGCCGGTTGTGACTCTAGCTTAGGGAAGAAGCTTTCTGTGGGGTGGGAGCTGGGAGGAGACGGCCATGGAGAGGAGACGGTGCTCGAGGAAGCCCGTGGGCTCCGAGCGATGGTCACGCTACACTGGAGCAGGCCTTGCTTTCCAGTTCCTAGACAGGAGCGACAAAATGTGCAAGGGAAAAGCCACCCCGAGGAGCCGGGTGGTTTGCCTGTGGGAGGTGACAGCAAGCCCAGCTTGTCTCTTTCTCCCTACCTACAAAGCACCTGTAGGAAGCGTGGCTGCCCGTGGGCTCGTGCCCTGCTTTGAGCAAAGAGGTTTTGATGCCGTCTCTGTGGGGAGAAAGACCAGTCTGGCTGATGCCGGTGTATTCTTTGCTCTCTTCTTCCCCTGGGAACTGTAGCGTGGCAGAGCGCGATCAGAGAATGGAGCTGCCCAGCGAGAGCAACGGGAAGCACAACGGCGACTGCTCCTGCCAAGCCATCGTGGAATCGGTGCTGGTGCCTTTGGCTTGGCACTGCCTGGCAGCGGGCGATGCTGGCCGAGCCTTTTACTACCTTCTGGAGTCTGCGGCTGGCTACCTGCACGTCTCCGACTGCTACATGGTGAGTTGCCTCGTTTGCCAGCACCCACTGTGCACGGAGCCCTCTGGGTGGCCTGGCTCTGGGCAGGACAACGTCACCGCTGCAGTAGGGCCTGCCTCGAGGGGACTTTGGAAGGGAAATGCTGGGGTCAGAGCCCGACTTTTTCCTCCGCTTTGCCTCTTGTGTGGACAGAGACACAGGCCAGCGTGGCCTGAGCACGAGGGGCATTAGCAGGGAGGGGGCCTGAAGGATCACTGGTGCCTGTGCTCTGAGCCAGCGTGACTGTGTTTGGGTGGGCATCGCCAGGGGCAGAATCAGGCCCTCGTAAGACAGAGGCCAGAGGCAATGGGGGAGGACAAGGCCGGCCATGGGCTCTGCACCCACGCTCACCTGCTCTCCGTCTGCTTGCGCAAAGGCCCTCATGAAGCTGAAAGAGGCGGAGGTCCTGAGGAAGACCAAAGCGATTGTGACAGCCCGCTTTGAGGAGGCCACCTTCTTCAGCCTCAAAGGGGAGGTAAAGAGACGGGGAGGTCTGGGGGGTCTCCTGGGGGATGGAGCTGGATGCCTTCCCCAGCTGCAGGGGATATCCCTGGCCCCTCCAGCCACTGGCAGACTCCTGCAGCCCCTTGGGCCACTTGACCACGTCGGGGTGTTTCCCTTCTCCTCTGCAGGTCTGCTGCCGTATGAACCACATAAAGCTGGCAAAGAAGATGATCAGGGAGGCTTTGAGCCTGCTCGAGAGGCACTTCCCCCGGAGCTCCTTTGGAGCCTTCATCAAGTCTCAGGTGGAGAAGTTGCCGTGTGCCGCTTTTGTCAGAAGAGCAGCCTCCCTTCCGCAGGAGATCCGGTAAGAAGCAGAACTGAGACCCCAGGGGAGGAAGAGCCATTTCCTACCCAGTCCCAGGCATGTGGGCCCAGACCGGCCAAGCCTTGAGGCCACCCCTGACCTGACGCAGGGCCCTTACGGGACCCAGGCATTAAGGAGCCATGTGCGGGTAGAGCGGGGAAGGACAGAGCCCCGCACTCCCTCCCCGCCGTGCGCAGTCATGGCGAAGGAGCACACCTTGGGGTAAAAAGCAGCTGGAGCAGGGGCTGTGTCAGCTTCCCCCCAGCGGCACTTCTGTGTTTGCCCCCTTCCGCTCCGGCAGCCCTCCCTCCGGCAGCTCCCTTTCCTCCGAGGAGGTGCAACTGCCTTGTCCGCCGCCCTGCTTTCCCCCGGCCCTGCCCCATTGAGCCCTGTGCGGCAAGAGCCTCTGGGCCCAGCAGTGTCTCTTGCGTGGCAGGAGGAAGAGGCTGGCCTCGCTGCTGCGGCAGAGCTGCTGCCTTTCCTTACTGGAGCAGCTCTTCCGCCTGGAGGGCACGTCCCGCGGACGGAGGTTCTCCGACCTGGCAGCGCGCATGAAGGCCAACACGGACAGGGAGGCGGACTCGTATCAGGCAGCAGACTCCCGTCACAGATAGACTCGGGACACCGACAGATGCCGGCACAGACGCAGGTACAATTAGCCATGCAGGTACCATCGAGATACCGTCACAGACACCGGCACCAATGTAGGCAGAGACACCGGCACCGACACCGTTAGAGACCCCGCTGTCCCTCCCGTTGCTGGGGCAGGTGCCCTCGTGGAGGCCACGGCAGACACAGATGCCACTGCAGATACCCTTGCATGCGCCGGGCAGAGGCAGGCCAGCGGGAAGGCAGGCACCGCGGAGCTCGGTCCTTGCCAGAGAGTGTTTCCCCAGCTGCTGCTCTCGCCTGTCTCTCAGGATTCCAGCAGGCCTCCTTTCCCATGCGCTTTGATCTTTCCCACATCAGGGCAGGAATCTCCAGCAGGTTCCACGAGTCCCTGGCAGGCCTGTGTGATCTAAGCACAGATGTTCTCCTTGTCAGGCACACAGAAGTGAACAACAAGGTGTGATACAGGTGCTTTCCACACCTCAGCTGTAGGTCCCTGGCGCGTGTTTCCAGTCCTGCTGCCAATCTCCTGTTGTGTTCCCACAGCCCAGAAGGAAGGTGCAGCCCGTGGAGAGCCCACCCTGGAGCAGGCTCCTGGAGAGACCTGTGGCCTGTGGAGCGTCGCCCCTGCAGGAGCAGGTTTGCTGGCAGGAGCGGGGAGACCCACGCTGGAGCAGTGCCCCGACCCTGCCCCACAGCGGCCCCACACCTGGGGGCCAGACCCACACCTTGGGGACGGACCCACGGATGGACAACCCCCCCCGCCTTCCATCCCTGTGCTGATAAAGTGGTCCTGACACCGGACGCCTGGGTCCACTTGTGTTGGGGGTCTGAGGGGGGTACTTGTGGGGTCTGGACGCCTGGGTCCACTTTTGTTGGGAGGCTGGGGGAGGTAGCTGGAGGGTCCGCACGCCTGAGTCCCCTTTTTCAGTGGGGCCCAGGGGCCTGGGTCCACTTGCCCCTGGGTCCCCTTTTGTTGGGCGGGTGGGGTACTTGGGGGGCCCAAATGCCTGGGTCCTGTTTTGGGGGGGCAATCTCCGGCTGTTTGTTATTTTTGAGCCCAGCCCTGGGGAGAGTGAAAACGGGGGCTTTGAGGATTTTTTTTTTGTAATTCCCCCCCCAAATGAGACTGTCTCCCCCTCTCATCCTGCAGAGAAAATCGCCACGAAGCTTTCGGAGACGCTGGAGGCAGCCATGCAGCTCTGAGGACGAGGCGTTTATTATATATATGTATATATTTTAAGTGAGAAATTGTTAAAATAATTAAAAAGCCTTTTCTGAAATAAAAGCATGGGCGGAACGGGGGGGTGTTGGGGAGGTGTGATTTTGGGGGGGGGGGGGTGTGTCCTGAGAGGTCTCTAAACGAGGAGGTTGGAGCATGGAGGCTTTGGGAGTTCTGGGGGGAAGGGGAGGGCACCCCTAATCCCCATGGAGGTTTATTTTAAGGGGCTCCCCCATCAGCTTGGGGGGGGTCAGAATGTGGGAGACACCCCCGAATTTGGGGGGTACACCCTGATATTCCAGCAGACTCAGCTGAGGCAAGACTCAGCTCCTGGGGCTCAGCTGGGGGGGGGGCAGTCAGAGAGGAGGGTGCACCCCCATTATTGAGGGCACCCCTGATTATTCAGGGCACACCATTTCCACCTCCCAGCCTTCCCCATCCCCTATAAGGCAGCCCACATCCCCCCCGACACCAAATAAGCCCCCCCTAAACCTGCAGAGCACCTCAGACCCCCACCGCTGCACCCTGGGGTCCCACTGGTCCCCAAAACCCCTTTTATGCCCCCAAAATAGAACATTGTCTCCCTTAAGTTGTCCACCGTCCCCCTCACGGCATCTTTGGTTGTGCAGGCGGGTGGCGAAATCCTCCCTGGGGTTGTGGGGCGCAGGTTTCCCCCTCGTCCCGTACCCCAGGGCCTGGTTCAGGGGAGTTCACCCTCAGCCGCAGCAGCCATTTGATCGCCTCTTCCTCCCCCCTGAGGGAAGGGCTCTGGTGGCGCCTTACAAGGGGCGGGGTCAGCACACGTGCTTTACATCCCTTCTTTTGGTAAAACCGGCTATTTTGGGGGGTTTGGGGAAGCTTTTATCTTGTTTCTAACAGTCCAAGCCAAGCGGCGCGGCCATTTTGTGGCCCTGAGGGGAAAGGGGGCAGGGGCGCTTTTCCCGCCTTTTTCACCACCTGAGGGGAGCCTTCTCAGGAGCGAGGGGGCGGGGCGAGTGCGGCCGCTGGCCCAATGGCGGTGCGAAGAGGGGGCAGTGGGCGGGATGAGAGCTGTGGGCGGGCCAATGGGCAGTGGTGTTTGCCGGGGTGGGCGGTGCCACCGCGAGCACATGGGCAGAAGGGGAGGGCGCGCAGGCGGAAGGGCAGCTGGTATCGGCGGTGCTGTCTGGAGGTTTCTTGGCCGGCTCTGGCTGCAACCAGGGTAGAACATGAGAGATAATGGGGGATGGGGCTTGTTAGTGCTGCCCCTCGTTAACCCTGTTGCCCCCAGGGAGTGACAGGAGGTTTTTGGGTATATGAAGAAGCTGGTGATGGAAGAGGGAAGAGCTTGTGTGGCAGAAGTGGGTTGGGGTTTGGGGCGGGAGAGGGGATTTTGGCAGGGGCAGTGAGGGTGGGATGGAGAGGGTTTTTTGGGGGGGAGGGCGTTTTGGGTGGGAAGGGGGCTTTTTGGGGTGTGGGTTTGGGGTGGGAGGGTTAAGAGGGGGGGGTGTGTTCTTTGGAAAGGAGGGTTTGGGAGAGGGCCTTTTGGGATGGGGGGAGTTGAGGGTGGGTTTGGGAGGGTTAGGGAGAGGGGTTGGGAGAAGGAGGGTCGGGGTTGGGTTTTTTGAGCTGGTAAGGGGAGTTTAGGATGGGAGGGGATTTTGGGGTGGAGGGTTGGGAGGAGGGGTAATCTTTAGGGTGGGGGATTTGAGAGGGTTTTTTTGGGGTGGGGGTTTGGGAGAATGGGGGGTTTTCGGCTGTCTGGGTGGGGAGAGAGGGGAGTTTGGGGTGGGAGAAGGTTTTTTTGGGGATGGAGGAGGTGGGAGAAGGGGCCGTTTTGGGGGGGTAGGGTGGGAGAAGGGGTGATTTTGTAGTTCCCCCATTTTCCAGCCCCTGGTGCGCACAGAACAGCACCAGCCCCATCTGTGTGGTTTATACTGCACTGCAGTGAAAACCACCTGAAAACGACTGCTCCCCCCTCCCCCCCCAAACCCAGTGGCTCGAGGGGTCTGTCACGGGGCCAGGGAGTGCAGGCACCCCCCAAAATGTGCTGGAGGGGAGGGGGTCACCACCTCACACACTCACCCCCCTCATCACCCTCGTAGGTACCTGGAGATCACCCCCATCCCCCTGATGGACCCCCCCTTGGAATTCAAGTACCAGTGGGGGCCAAGAAGACCTGTAAGAGGGACGTGCTGCGCTGCGTGGCCAAGGTGAGGCTGTTGGGGGGGGGGCACGACTCTGGGTTTTGAGGGGGGTCCTGGGGCTGGATTTGACCCCCTTCCCTGTTTTTGTGTGTGTGTCATTCCCTCCCCCACCCCAGGTCCAAGGGAAGGACCCCATGTTCTGGACGAGTCAATACAATGAGGCCAAGGCCACCCCCTAATTCCCACACCCCCACAATAGAGGCCCTTTTGGGGTGCAGCCCCACAATCTCCAGGCTGAGTGCTTCGTTAAGGCAAGGTTTAATTGGGGAGGGAGAGCCTTAATTTGGGGAGGCCCCCAAAATTAAGGCCCCCCAACCTCCTCAGTAATGCTCAGGGACGGTGACCAGGGCTTTGGCTGGGAGGGCGGCTGATGTCGATGTTCTGCAGGGCAAAATGGGGCTCTGGGGGGGGGTTCCCCTAAATCTACTGCCCCCCCAATTTCAGGGGGGTTTAATGAGATCCCCTCTTTTGGGTTTTTTTTGGGGGGTCCCCCCTTACCTGGGGCTGCTCGTGGTGGGTGTTCACTGCCTCCCCCTCGTACTCTGGTTCCCCGGGAGGCAACAGCGTTTGGGGAGTGGGGAGCCTCCTTTTTGAGGGTGGTGTCCCTGTTTTGGGGGTCACACCCAGGGAGGGGACAGTCCCCTTTTTTGGGGAGATTGTGCCCTTTTTTGGGGGGAGACAGGGTGGGCACTCCCATGGGGTGGGGCAACCCCTGGCCACGCCCCCCCTTGATGGGGGCTCCTGGGGCTGTGGCCTGGCCCCTTAGCCCCACCCCGCTGTGGGTGTGTGTGTCCCCCTTAGCCCCACCCCGCTGTGGGTGTGTGTGTCCCCCCTTAGCCCCACCCCCCCACCCTGCTGTGGGTGTGTGTGTCCCCCCTTAGCCCCACCCCCCCACCCCGCTGTGGGTGTGTGTGTCCCCCCTTAGCCCCACCCCGATGTGGGTGTGTGTGTCCCCCCCTTAGCCCCACCCCGCTGTGGGTGTGTGTGTCCCCCCCTTAGCCCCACCCCGCTGTGGGTGTGTGTGTCCCCCCCTTAGCCCCACCCCGCTGTGGGTGTGTGTGTCCCCCCCTTAGCCCCACCCCGCTGTGGGTGTGTGTGTCCCCCCTTAGCCCCACCCCGCTGTGGGTGTGTGTGTCCCCCCTTAGCCCCACCCCGCTGTGGGTGTGTGTGTCCCCCCTTAGCCCCACCCCGCTGTGGGTGTGTGTGTCCCCCCTTAGCCCCACCCCGCTGTGGGTGTGTGTGTCCCCCCTTAGCCCCACCCCGCTGTGGGTGTGTGTGTCCCCCCTTAGCCCCACCCCGCTGTGGGTGTGGCCTTCCAGCTCTTGTGGGCGGGGCTCACTGCCTTAGCCCTGCCTCTTGCAGGAGGCCCTGTGGGTGTGGCTTGTTTCCCCTGGCTCCACCCCTTTGTGTCCACCCCTCATGTGGGGGTGTGGCTTCCTCCCTTAGCCACAGCCCTTTCCTTCAGCTCCACCCCTTCTCCCTTAGCCACGCCCCTTTGTCCCAGCCTGTAGTAGCCCTTGGGGGTGTGGCTTCTTCCCTTAGCACCGCCTCCCTTGGCCCCACCCCCTTTCCCTAACCCCACCTGTCTAGGGGTAACTCACACTGGTGGGTGTGGCCTTGTCCTTTAGCCCCACCTCCTCCCTGAGTCTGTGGGTGTGGCCTCACAGAGCCCCACCCCCTTTCCTCAAGCCCTGCCCTTACCTGGGGTGACTCTGGTGGGTGTGGCCTCCTTTCTTAGCCCCACCCCCTTTCCCTTAACCCCACCCCTACCTGATTTGCTGGGTGGGTGTGGCCTCAGCCCTGCCCCTGGCCCCGCCCCTCCCACCACCCTCCCTGTGCCCCCCTGCCCCCCCAGCCTGTCTCTGCTTGGTCCCACCTCACAGACATGTCCTGACCCTCCTGCTGTCCCCGAGGGAAGACCCCCGTGTCCCCCTCGATGTGGGTTGAGCTTCACTTGCTGGGGGAGGGTGTCTGCACGGGTTTTTTTGGGGGTTGAGTATGATTTTTGGGGGACACCCCCCCATAACCCCCCCCCCCAAAGGATTCTACTCTTAGTGTCGCTTCTCTCCCCCCAGGGTCTCACCTTGATGTTCCCCTCGATGATGGCGGGGTCGACGCAGATGGATTCCACAGAGAGAACCTGGATGGGGGGAAAAAGCTCTCCTGCAGTCCTGTGTGATGAGTCTGCCAGTTCTCCTGTGTCTCCACCCCCTGCCCAGACCCAGAGGGACGTGGACAGGATTGAGGTCACTCCTGTGAACCTCATGAAGTTCCACCAGGACTTCATGTGTAAGAAGTGCAAGGTCCTGCCCCTGGGTCACAGCAATCCCAGGCACAAATCCAGGCTGGGTGGAGAATGGCTGGAGAGCTACCCTGAGGAGAAGGACTTGGGGGTGTTGGTGGGTGAGAAGCTCCACATCAGCCAACAATGTGCCCTGGCAGCCCAGAAAGTTCCCCCCATCCTGGCCTGCATCCCCAGCAGCATGGCCAGCAGGGCGAGGGGGGGTATTCTGCCCCTCTGCTCTGCTCTGGGAAGACCCCCAGGAGCGCTGCCTCCAGCTCTGGGGCCACCAGTATCAAAGGGTCATGGAGCTGTTGGAGCGGGGCCAGAGGAGGCCACGGAGATGCTGGGAGGGCTGGAGCCCCTCTGCTGTGAGGACAGGCTGAGAGAGTTGGGGGGGGGGGGTCAGCCTGGAGAAGAGAAGGCTCCAGGGAGTCCGTAGAGCCCCTTCCAGTCCCTCAAGCGGCTCCAGGAAAGCTGGGGGGGACTCTTGATCAGGGAGGGGAGCCATAGGAGGAGGGGGAAGGGTTTGACACTGGAAGAGGGAAGATTGAGATGAGATCTGGGGAGAAGATTGTTTGCTGTGAGGGTGGTGAGACCCTGGCCCAGGTTGCCCAGAGAAGCTGTGGCTGCCCCGTCCCTGGAGGGGTTCCAGGCCAGGTTGGACGGGGCTTGGAGCAGCCTGGTGTGGTGGGAGGTGTCCCTGCCCAGGGCAGGGGGAGGGACTGGAGGGGCTTTAAGGTCCCTTCCAACTCTATCCATTCTGTGGTTCTGCGATCTCAAGAGCGTGCTGGTGTGTTAATGCAGGCCACCAGAGTCTCTTCAGAGGTACTTCTGTTCTGCAGGTCAGGTGCCCGGGTGGTTCCGAGTCCCAGGATGAGCCAGCTCCTGCCGACAGTTTTAGCTCCGAGGATGTGACAGAATGGAAACCATCCTTGTGGTGGACCCCAACCCTCAGAGGTGCGGACGTGTTGGTGACATCCCCCTGGCCCAGAGACGTGGGGAGTTTTGCCAACAGCCTGGTAAGGATTGTCTTTTCTGCTGGAATGGGTTTCCAGCTGGATTTCACAAAGGATTGCCTTTCTGCTGGCTGTGTCTCTCTGCAGAGGGGTGCTCCTGATTGTTTGGATTTACCCCTGTCAGGGCTTTGGAGGAGAACTGGCTAAAACAGCTTTCTCTCTCTGGAGATCGCCAGCGTTTGGGTAGAAAAGCAGCGGTTCAGTCAGTAAAGCTTCTAGTTAGCGCTGCGCTCAGGCCGTGGAGCTCCATCTCCTGGAGGTACATTTCCTTTGGACCCAGCATTTTCGGGACCCAGCATTGGACAGCTGAGCCTGTCCGAGTCTCACAGGCTGGAGCCCGTTGGGATGGTGACGCTGGAGCTGCGGTCTGTGAACCAAGTCTGATCAACCTTATTCTAATAATATAAGTTGACAATCGATATGGGTAAGGGACATCTCCTTGGCCGGGCAGCCCCCGTGGACCAGCCAACGAGAGGTAGCTTTGGGGTGCCTTTTGATGGGATTGTGCCATCTCTGTCCGGTCTGACCCACCGGCTGACGTGGACACGTCCTTTCCGTACACAGCTGGACGTGTCTGCAAGGGTTGGTGATCCGCCAGCTGGGAGTCAGCTCCTGATGTTCAGAATTTTTGGAGGCTGCTGCTGGGAAAAAGTGAAAAAAAGGTGCTTTTGAGGATAGAGTGGCCAGGAAAGGCCACAGCCCCAAAGTCTGGGTGGCAATGCAAGTAGTTCCCAGAGACGTTCATAAAAAGCAAGAGTTGTTCTGGCTGACGCCTTCATTGTGAGAGCCGCCTCCAGACATTCGGAATTTTTAGAGGCCAGTGCTGTGAAAAAAATGAAAAAAAAGGTAGTATTGAGGATAGAGTGGCAAGGAAAGGCTGCAGCCCCAAAGTCTGGGTGCAAAGCAAGTAGTTCCCAGAGATGTTCAAAACAAGCAAGAGTTCGTCTGGCTGCCAGCTTGGTTGTGGGAGTCAACTCCTGACTTTTGTAATTTCTAAAGGCTGGTGCTGGGAAAAAGGTAAAAAAAAAAAAAGGTGGCGGTAGGCTGGGAGCGGTGTCAGCGGGGGCTGTGTGGGCTGTCCCTGGAGGATGCCGGGAGCTGCCCAGGCCGGGAGGGTCTCACAGCCCCCAAGGCCCCACAGGGCAAGGCCCAGGGGACCAGCGGCGCCGTAGCCGAGCGTGGGGGTGGCCAGCAGAGGCTGGTTGGTGGTGGTCCACTCGATGTGGAAGAAGCGGGGATGGAAGCAGCAGGCACAGGGGGCCCTCTGCAGCCCTGGGGGTGGAAAGGGAGGCGTGGTGGGCCGTGGGCAGCCTCCAGGGCACCCACCGAGCCGGCCCCCATGTCCCCCATCCAGGCTGTGGGCCAGGCCCCTGGGGAGCTGGTGGCCGGGTGTTCCCCGGGGGGAGCTGCTGTGATGGCGGGTACCAGGGCTGGAAGCTGGGGAGGGGACGCGCTTAGGCGGGGGAAACGGGAGAGATAATCCCCAGGAGTTTGGGAAATTCCCTGGAAATGGGATTTACTGGGCAGGTGAGGGCAGGAATGCTTACCCAGGCTTGCTGAACCCGCCACCCCCGGTACCAAATGTGCTGGGGGGGGGCAGTGGAGGTGGGATGGTGCAGCTGACCAGGGTCGTCAGGGGCTGAAGGTGGCAGAGGGGACAGGGTATCCATACCTGGTGGTGGGGCCTGTGGGGCCCATGGGGCCGCCCCCACGGTGGGTGGCCAGGCTGCGGAGAAGGGCTGCTCCTGGCCGGGCAGTCGAACCAGAGTGGCTGAGCCTGGAAGAGAGACAGGAGCCATGGCCGCGGTCACCTCCTGTGCTCTTGTCCGACTATTGAAGACAGAGGCAAAGAAGGCATTAAGTATCTCAGCCTTCTCCTCGTCCTTGGTCGCAATGTTTCCCCCCTCATCCAGGAAGGGATGGAGATTCTCCCTGACTCTCTTTTTGTTGACGTATTTACAAAAGCTTTTTTTGTTGTCCCTTATATTAATGGCCAGGTTGAGTTCCAGCTGGGCTTTTGCCTTCCTAATTTTTTCTCTGTGTAACCTAACAAGATCTCTGTACTCCTCCTGAGTTGCCTGTCCCTTCATCCAAAGGTGGTAAACCTTCCTTTTTTCCCTAAGTCCCGTCAAAAGCTCTTTGTTCAACCAGGCCGGCCATTTTCCCCGCCCTTTAATTTTGCGCCTCATGGAGACAGCCTGCTCCTGGGCCTTTTGGATTTCCTTCGCGAAGAGCGTCCAGCCTTCCTGGACCCCTTTGCCCCGCAGGGTTATCTCCCAAGGGACCCTCCCAACCAGGGTTCTGAACAGGCTAAAGTGCGCCCTCCGGAAGGCCAAGGTGGAGGTTTTGCTAACCCCCTTCCTTACCTCCCTAAGAATTGAAAACTTGACCGTTTGATGATCGCCAAGACCAAGAGGGCCTCCGACCTCCACATCTCCCACTAGTCCTTCTTTGTTTGTGAAAAGTAGGTCTAGCGAGGCGCCTCCCCTAGTAGGCTCTCCTACCGGTTGTGTAAGGAAGTTATCTTCCATCCACTCAAGGAACCTCCTAGCCTTGCCTGCTCTCTGCTGTGTTCTATTTCCAGCAGATATCCGGTAGGTTGAAGCCCGCAACCAGAACAAGGGCTGGCGATGGCAAGACTTCAGCCAGCCGCTTACAGAATACTTCATCAACGTGCTCATCCTGGTTGGGTGAGCTTTGGGACTGAGGCATGGCTAGGAAAGGGAGGCAGGTTCATCGCTCTCCCTCATATTGGCTTTCTATTTCAGTTTGGGTTTCAATGAGGTCTGGTGTGTTCTAGTTTGTTACTTTTGAGATGAGCCGGGATGTATCAAAGAGGAGTACAGGACCGGTGAGGGTTCATAAGCGCCGTGGTAATTTTGTGTTTCTTGGTCTCTTAGGTGCCATAATTAATTGTTGCTGCAGCCTCCAGTTCTGGGATCGGCGTGGAGCAGGTGAGTGGAACTCCATGGAGCTTCTGCGGATGAGGGTGTCGTGGAAGAGGTTGGAATTTACAGTTATGATGCTCAGTCTTGGAGCTGTGGTTTCTTCTTTGCAGATGAAGAGGAGCCAGGTGACTGCAGGAAAATGAGTTAGCTGTTGTGGTTTTTGTCAAGGATGAATTCAGACGCCCGGCTCTCTGAAAGCTAAACTGAGGGAACGGCACTGGTAAGGGACTGAGGCTGACGGTTTCAGGACAGGCTTTTTAAGTTCAAGAAGGGCATAGAGCTGTTCAGGAACAGCCCCTTTTAGGCAGGTAAAGGAAGGAGGTTACTAAAGAAGACTCCCAGCACAAAATCCCCCTTAGAGGGATTAGGAAGCATTTCTTTGCCGAGGTGGTGGTCAAACGCTGGAAGAGGTGTCCTGGGGAGGTGGTTGATGCCCCAAGCGTCTCCTTGTTTGAGAGGCGTTTGGACAAAGCCCTTAAGAATGCCCTTCTTGGGTGATTTGTGGTGATTTTCCTGCAGTCGGGAGGCGAAGCCGGGCTCTGGAGCCGAGCGCGGTGTGAGCCGAGGACGGGTGTGATTGTCCCCAGGCTTTGGGGGACTGTGTCCCGAGCCCTGTCCCCGCAGGAGGGAGCGCTGGCCGGGTTCCAGAGCAAGGCCTTGCAGCCCGCGTTGTGGGGTGTGTGTGTCCCCCCCATCTCGGTCCCCAAGGGCTGTCCTTGTCCCGGGGGCTGCGTGCTGCTTTCTGCGTGGGGCCGTGTCGGTGGTTCCTGCAGGGACCCCTCTGTCCTGGCTGCCCCTGGGGAAGGGGACAGGGGAGTCCCCCCCCGGCCACTGGCACCCCGCTGGTGGTGGCTCGTCCCTGGGGTCAGCTCGTTGCCCTTTGGGGCTCGTGGGCTCCGACTGGGGGCTCACGGGGGCTGTGGCACCTGGAGGGGGTTCTGATTCCCGGTGCCCCCTGCGCTCCCTCCCTCCCCGCCCCCGCCTCCGCCCCTAAACAGGCACGGAGCGGTTCTGGAGAAACAACTTTTAATTGAGACAACTTTTTAACACAAGAGAAAAGGTCCTATTGAAGCTACTCTCAACCCCCCTCCCTCCTTCAAACACACCCCCCTCCCTCAAATACAGCCCTCTCCCCAAGTACCCCCCCCAAATACAGCCCTCTCCACAACTGCACACCCCCCTCCCCTAAATACCATGCCCCCCTCCTCTAAATATGATGCCCCCACTCCCCAAGTACACACAGCCCCTCCCCAAATACAAGCCCTCCCTCAAATACACACAAATCCCGCCCCCCCCCATCACCTCCGTCTCTTCCTTGCGGTGGGACTCGGCCCACCCTCTGCCCCCAGCCCTCTTGCAAGAGCCCTGCGTTTGCTGGGTGATGTCAACGGGGGGCTGCTCCCCCGCTTCGTCCCCCGCCTCTCCCCCAGTTTGGGCATGGCCGGGGTCAGCTCCATCCCCCCGTCCCCCCAGTGCTCCTGGGACTCTGGTGGCAGCTCCATCCCCAAGTCCCCCCAGGGTTCCTGAGACTCCGGTGACAGCTCTGTCCCCGTGTCATCCCAGGGCTCCTGGGACACTGGCGATGGATCCATGGCCACGTACCACCAGGGCTCCTGGGACTCTGGTGAGGGCTCCAACCCCATGTCCCCCCAAAGCTCCTGGGACTCTGGTGGCAGCTCCATCCCCACATCCCCCCAGGGCTCCTGGGACTTTGTCCCGGCGATGAGTTCCTCCTGGAAGCGCACGGCCTCCGTGGTCTCCTCCAGGCTGTAGCTGGGGCTCAGCAGCAACCTGGGCAGCTCGAGGGAGGGGAAGTCGCAGGGGGGGACACCTGTGCCAGTGTCCCCAAGGTCCCCAGGCCTTGGGCTGCTGGCAGGACTGTCCTGGCTGACCCCTGCCACCTCCCCGGAGCAGTGGAAGAGCCTCATGGACACCTCCAGAGGAACCTTCTGGGCCACTGTGAGGTCCCCGAGGGCTTGGCTGTGGGGGACAACAGAGGGGCTGGTGGGGACAGTGGCGGGGCTGGTGGGGACGCTGCAGCCCAGGGAGATGCCGCTGTCCCAGGTAAAGTCACCGTCTGAGGAGATGTCACTGTACAGCAGGATGTTGCTGTCCGAGGGTGTCTCCAAAGAGGTGGCCATGCTGGAGCTGGTGGTCTCTGAAGACCGTTCATCGATGTTCTCAGGGCCAGGGATGGAGTTTGGCAGCGTGGTGGGTGCTGGGACCGCTGCTCTTTCCTCTCTGCCAGTGTCACCAGGATCCCCAGGCCTGGGACTGCTCCCAAGACTGTCCTGGCTGACCCCTGCCACCTCCCAGCAGCAGTCGAAGAGGCTCAGGGCCTCCTCCAGAGGCACCTCCTGGGGCACTGCCAGCCCCCCAAAGGCCTGCTTCTGGCGGAGAGCAGCAGAGCTGGTGGGGCCCTGGCTGTCCCGGGATGGGAGGCTGTCCCAGGAGCTGTCGCTGTATGGGGGGAGGTTGCTGTGCGGGCGAGCCTCCTCGGGGGTGGCCGTGCTGGAGCTGTTAGTGCTGGTGCTGTCCTGGCCGGCCCCCACCGTGTCTGTGGAGGAACCAAAGAGCCTGAGGGCCTCTTGGAGGAGCATCTCCTCGGTGACTTTGACGGTGCTGTCCGGGTCCCCAGGAGCTGGTTTGTCGGGGGCAGCAGAGGGTCTGGGGGGCACGTGGCTGCGTGGGGGTACGTGGCTGCGTGGGGGTGCCCGCGCAGGGCTGGCCGTGCTGGAGATGTTGGTCCGTGCAGGGGGTCCCTTGACGTGCTGGAGGCCGGGGCTGGAGGTCAGCAGCAGCGGGGGGGCTGCGGGCACCGCTCTGCCCTGGTGGCCGTAGGCTGGGAGCTGTGTCAGCGGGGGCTGTGTGGGCTGTCCCTGGAGGCTGCCGGGGGCTGCCCAGGCCGGGAGGGTCTCACAGCCCGCGAGGCCCCACAGGGCAGGGCCCGGGGGAGCAGCGGTGGGGTGGCCGAGCGTGGGGGTGGCCGGCGGAGGCTGGTTGGTGAGGGTCCACTCCAGGTGGAAGAAGCGGGGATGGAAGCAGCAACCGCAGGGGGCCCTCTGCAGCCCTGGGAGGGGGGAAAGGGAGGCGTGGTGGGCCGTGGGCAGCCTCCAGGGCACCCGCCGAGCTGTCCCCCGTGGCCCCCATCCCGGGTGTGAGCCAGGCCCCTGGGGAGCTGGTGGCCGGTCGCTCCCCGGAGTGAGCTGCTGTGCCGGAGGGGCTGGGGCTGGAAACTGGGGAGGGGACGTGCTTTGCGGGAGGAAACAGGAGAGATGGCCCCCCCAGTTTGGGAAATTCCCTGGAAATTGGATTTCCTGGGCAGGTGAGGGCAGGGATGCTCAGCCGGGCTTGTTGAACCCTCCACACCCAGTACCAAAACTGCTGGGGGGGAACAGGGGAGGTGGGATGGTGAAGGTGACCAGGGTCCTCGGGGGCTGAAGGTGGCAGAGGGGACAGGGGGTCCATACCTGGTGGTGTGGCCCGTGGGGCCCATGGGGCCACCCCCACGGTGGGTGGCCAGGCTGCGGGGAAGGGCTGCTCGTGGCCGGGCAGTCGAACCAGGGTGGCTGAGCCTGGAAGAGAGACAGGAGCCATGGCCGTGGTGACCTCCCGTGCTCTGTTCCCCGAGAGTGTCCCCGGGCTGCGGGTCGGGGTCGGTCCCTACCTCGGGGGTAGAAGGTTTGTGGGAGCACAAAAGTCTGAAGCGTCTGGGTCGCCGCGGGGGCCCGGGGGCCGTTTGGTGGGAGCCAGAGTGGTGGCAGCGCCATCGTCGGTCCTCTCGGTCTCTGCGCTGCTAAGGACTCTTTAGTCACCAGGGATGGAATGTGGGGGCTCCCTGTGCCCCGCCCCCTCCGCCCATAGCCTCCCCATCTCCTGCTGGAGGCCTGGTGGGAGATGGGATGGTCTTGGCCACAGTGATCACAAAATGGTTGAGTTTAACATCATCAGTGGAATGAGAAAACTGGTGGGAAGAGTTGCTCCCCTGGATTTTGGGGGCTGAATGCCCCCTTAACGAGCTGATGATGCCAAAGCGGGAGGTGCTGTTGACCCTCTTGAGGGCCAAGAGGCCTTGCAGAAGGCTCTAGGTAGATTGGAGCACTGGGCAATCAGCAGTGGCGTGAAGTTGAAGCAGTAAAAGTGCAGGATTCTGCCCTGGGAGGGAGGAACTCTGGGCAGGAGTGTAACTGGGGAGAGGGGTGGCTGGAGAGCAGCCCTGCAGAAAGGGGTCTGGCCGGGGGTGCTGGGGGCAGCAGCTGAGGAGGAGCCGTCGGTGTCCCCTGGCACCAAGAGGGCAACCCCCATCCTGGGGGGCATCAAACCCGGTTGAAGCAGGAGGCCAAGAGCGGGGATTGTCCCGCTGTGCTCGGCGCTGGTGCGGCCTCACCTGGAGCCCTGGGTGCAGGGCTGGGCCCCACCGTTGGAGAAGGATGGGAAGGTCCTCGAATGCCTCCAGAGGAGGGCAGCCAAGCTGGTGACAGGGCTGGAAGGCATGTCCCCGAATCCTAGACTGGTTTGGATTGGAAGGGACCTGTGAGCTCACCTTGTCCCACCCTGTGCCCTGGGCAGGGACCCGTCCCACCGGACCAGGTTTTTCAAGCCCCGTCCAACCTGGCCTTGAACGCCTCCAGGGTTGGGGCAGCCACAGCTTCTCTGGGCACCGTTGGCCAGAGTCTCACCACCCTCACAGCAAAGAATTTCTTCCCCTGATCTCCTCTCAATCTCCTTTCTGTCAGTGTCACAGAATCACACAATCACAGAATCACATTGGGATGGAAGGGGCCTCTGCAGATCATCTAGTCCAACGCCCCTCCCCACACACAGCAGGCCCACCTAGAGGAGGTTGCACAGGAACTTGTCCAGGCGGGTTTTGAATGTCTCCAGAGAAGGAGAGTCTGCCACCCCCCTGGGCAGCCTGTTCCAAGGCTCTGCCACCCTCACAGGAAAGAAGTTCCTCCTCATGTTTAGGTGGAACTTCCCATGTTCAAGTTTCTGCTCGTTCCCTCTTGTCCTGTCACTGGGCACCACTGATAAAAGAGCAGCCCCGTCCTCTTGACACCCACCCTTTAAGTATTTATCAGCATTGATCAAATCCCCCCTCGGTCTTCTCTTCTCTAGACTAAAAAGACCCAAGTCCCTCAGCCTTTCCTCATAAGGGAGAAGCTCCAGTCCCCTCATCATCTTTGTAGCCCTCTGCTGTACCCTCTCCAGCAGTTCCCTGTCCTTCTTGAACTGGGGAGCCCAGAACTGGATGCAGTGCTCCAGGTGGGGCCTCCCCAGGGCAGAGTAGAGGGGGGAGGATGACCTCCCTCCACCTGCTGGTCACACTCTTCCTGATGCATCCCAGGATGCCATTGGCCTTCTTGGCCACAAGGGCACATTGTCGGCTCATGGTCATCCTATTGTCCACCAGGCCTCCTAGGTCTTTCTCCTCCAAGGTGCTCTCCAAACCCTTCCCCCCCTGTCCTGTGGCTCCCCTCCCTGATGACCCAACATTACAGAATCACAGAATCGCAGAATCTTCGTGGTTGCATGGGACCTTGGAGATCATCGAGTCCAACCACACAAAGAAAAAAAAAAGGTAGCCACACCCACAACCAACCACACAGCACACCCGCCCACAAACAGACGCAAACCAACAATCTCGGGCACTAGAGCATGCCCTGGAGAGCCACGTCTAAACGTTTCTTAAATATCTCCAGGGATGGCGACTCCACCACCTCCCTGGGCAGGCTGTTCCAGTGCCTGACCGCTCTCTCGGTAAAGCAGTGCTTCCTAATATCTAATCTAAACCTCCCCTGCCACAACTTCAGACCATTTCCTCTGGTCCTGTCTTTATTCCCTTGGGAGAAGAGGCCAACGCCCACCTCTCTACACCCTCCTTTCAGGGAGTTGTAGAGGGCAATGAGGTCTCCCCTCAGCCTCCTCTTCTCCAAACTAAACATGCCCAGTTCCCTCAGCCTCTCCTCGTATGAGTTGTTCTCTAGACCCCCCACCAGCTTGGTGGCTCTCCTCTGGACACGGTCCAGCAGCTCAGTGTCCTTCCTGTAGTGAGGGGCCCAGAACTGGACACAGCGCTCAAGGTGAGGCCTCACCGGTGCCGAGTACAGAGGCACCATCACTTCCCTACTCCTGCTGGCCCAGCTATTCCTGATACAGGCCGGGATGCCGTTGGCCTTCTTGGCCACCTGGGCACACGGCTGGCTCACGTGAAGCCGGCTGTCCACCAACACCCCCAGGTCCTTTTCTGCTGGGCAGCTTTCCAGCCACTCTTCCCCAAGCCTGTAGCGTTGCCTGGGGTTGTTGTGACCAAAATGCAGGACGTGGCACTTGGCCTTATTAAACCTCATCCCATTGGCCTTGGCCCATGGAGCCAACCTGTCCAGATCCCTCCGTAGAGCCTTCCGACCCTCCAGCAGATCAACGCTCCCACCTAGTTTGGTGTCATCTGCAAACTTGCTGAGGGTGCACTCAATCCCCTTATCTAGATCATCAATAAAGATATTAAACAAGACTGGCCCCAGAACTGAGCCCTGAGGGACACCACTGGTGACCGGCCGCCAACTGGATTTCACCCCATTAATTACAACTCCCTGGGCACGGCCATCCAGGCAGTTTTTCACCCAGTGAAGAGTACACTTGTCTATGCCATGATTCGCCAGCTTCTCCAGGAGAACGCTGTGGGGGACGGTGTCAAAGGCCTTACCAAAGTCCGGGTAGACAACGTCCACAGCCTTCCCCGCATCGAGCAGGCGGGTCACATGGTCATAGAAAGAGATCGAGTTGGTTAAGCAGGACCTCCCTTTCATAAACCCATGCTGGCTGGCGCGGATCCCTTGGCTGCCCTGCACTTGCCGTGAGAGCTCACTCAAGGTGATCCTCTCCGTGATCTTTCCCGGTACCGAGGTCGGGCTGACAGGCCTATAGTTTCCCGGATCCTCCTTCCGGCCCTTCTTGTAGATGGGCGTCACACTGGCCACCCTCCAGTTGTCTGGTACCTCTCCTGTTGACCAGGATTGTTGATAGATAATGGAGAGAGGCTTGGTGAGCTCTCCCGCCAGCTCCCTGAGTACCCTTGGGTGAATTCCGTCCGGCCCCATAGACTTACGCGTGTCCGGGTGCATAAGCAAATCCTTAAGTACTTCCTCCTGGACTATGGGGGGGTTGTTCTGCTCTCCATCCTTAGCTTCCAGCTCCGGAGGCTGAACACCCTGGGGATAGCTGGTCCGACTATTGAAGACAGAGGCAAAGAAGGCATTAAGTATCTCAGCCTTCTCCTCGTCCTTGGTCGCAATGTTTCCCCCCTCATCCAGGAAGGGATGGAGATTCTCCCTGACTCTCTTTTTGTTGACGTATTTACAAAAGCTTTTTTTGTTGTCCCTTATATTAATGGCCAGGCTGAGTTCCAGCTGGGCTTTTGCCTTCCTAATTTTTTCTCTGTGTAACCTAACAAGATCTCTGTACTCCTCCTGAGTTGCCTGTCCCTTCATCCAAAGGTGGTAAACCTTCCTTTTTTCCCTAAGTCCCGTCAAAAGCTCTTTGTTCAACCAGGCCGGCCATTTTCCCCGCCCTTTAATTTTGCGCCTCATGGGGACAGCCTGCTCCTGGGCCTTTCGGATTTCCTTTGCGAAGAGCGTCCAGCCTTCCTGGACCCCTTTGCCCCGCAGGGTTATCTCCCAAGGGACCCTCCCAACCAGGGTTCTGAACAGGCTAAAGTGCGCCCTCCGGAAGGCCAAGGTGGAGGTTTTGCTAACCCCCTTCCTTACCTCCCTAAGAATTGAAAACTTGACCGTTTGATGATCGCCAAGACCAAGAGGGCCTCCGACCTCCACATCTCCCACTAGTCCTTCTTTGTTTGTGAAAAGTAGGTGTAGCGAGGCGCCTCCCCTAGTAGGCTCTCCTACCGGTTGTGTAAGGAAGTTATCTTCCATCCACTCAAGGAACCTCCTAGCCTTGCCTGCTCTCTGCTGTGTTCTATTTCCAGCAGATATCCGGTAGGTTGAAGCCCCCAACCAGAACAAGGGCTGGCGATGGCAAGACTTCAGCCAGCCGCTTACAGAATACTTCATCAACGTGCTCATCCTGGTTGGGTGAGCTTTGGGACTGAGGCATGGCTAGGAAAGGGAGGCAGGTTCATCGCTCTCCCTCATATTGGCTTTCTATTTCAGTTTGGGTTTCAATGAGGTCTGGTGTGTTCTAGTTTGTTACTTTTGAGATGAGCCGGGATGTATCAAAGAGGAGTACAGGACCGGTGAGGGTTCATAAGCGCCGTGGTAATTTTGTGTTTCTTGGTCTCTTAGGTGCCATAATTAATTGTTGCTGCAGCCTCCAGTTCTGGGATTGGCGTGGAGCAGGTGAGTGGAACTCCATGGAGCTTCTGCGGATGAGGGTGTCGTGGAAGAGGTTGGAATTTACAGTTATGATGCTCAGTCTTGGAGCTGTGGTTTCTTCTTTGCAGATGAAGAGGAGCCAGGTGACTGCAGGAAAATGAGTTAGCTGTTGTGGTTTTTGTCAAGGATGAATTCAGACGCCCGGCTCTCTGAAAGCTAAACTGAGGGAACGGCACTGGTAAGGGACTGAGGCTGACGGTTTCAGGACAGGCTTTTTAAGTTCAAGAAGGGCATAGAGCTGTTCAGGAACAGCCCCTTTTAGGCAGGTAAAGGAAGGAGGTTACTAAAGAAGACTCCCAGCACAAAATCCCCCTTAGAGGGATTAGGAAGCATTTCTTTGCCGAGGTGGTGGTCAAACGCTGGAAGAGGTGTCCTGGGGAGGTGGTTGATGCCCCAAGCGTCTCCTTGTTTGAGAGGCGTTTGGACAAAGCCCTTAAGAATGCCCTTCTTGGGTGATTTGTGGTGATTTTCCTGCAGTCGGGAGGCGAAGCCGGGCTCTGGAGCCGAGCGCGGTGTGAGCCGAGGACGGGTGTGATTGTCCCCAGGCTTTGGGGGACTGTGTCCCGAGCCCTGTCCCCGCAGGAGGGAGCGCTGGCCGGGTTCCAGAGCAAGGCCTTGCAGCCCGCGTTGTGGGGTGTGTGTGTCCCCCCCATCTCGGTCCCCAAGGGCTGTCCTTGTCCCGGGGGCTGCGTGCTGCTTTCTGCGTGGGGCCGTGTCGGTGGTTCCTGCAGGGACCCCTCTGTCCTGGCTGCCCCTGGGGAAGGGGACAGGGGAGTCCCCCCCCGGCCACTGGCACCCCGCTGGTGGTGGCTCGTCCCTGGGGGCAGCTCGTTGCCCTTTGGGGCTCGTGGGCTCCGACTGGGGGCTCACGGGGGCTGTGGCACCTGGGGGGGTTCTGATTCCCGGTGCCCCCTGCGCTCCCTCCCTCCCCGCCCCCGCCTCCGCCCCTAAACAGGCACGGAGCGGTTCTGGAGAAACAACTTTTAATTGAGACAACTTTTTAACACAAGAGAAAAGGTCCTATTGAAGCTACTCTCAACCCCCCTCCCTCCCTCAAACACACCCCCCTCCCTCAAATACAGCCCTCTCCCCAAGTACCCCCCCCAAATACAGCCCTCTCCACAACTGCACACCCCCCTCCCCTAAATACCATGCCCCCCTCCTCTAAATATGATGCCCCCACTCCCCAAGTACACACAGCCCCTCCCCAAATACAAGCCCTCCCTCAAATACACACAAATCCCGCCCCCCCCCATCACCTCCGTCTCTTCCTTGCGGTGGGACTCGGCCCACCCTCTGCCCCCAGCCCTCTTGCAAGAGCCCTGCGTTTGCTGGGTGATGTCAACGGGGGGCTGCTCCCCCGCTTCGTCCCCCGCCTCTCCCCCAGTTTGGGCATGGCCGGGGTCAGCTCCATCCCCCCGTCCCCCCAGTGCTCCTGGGACTCTGGTGGCAGCTCCATCCCCAAGTCCCCCCAGGGTTCCTGAGACTCCGGTGACAGCTCTGTCCCCGTGTCATCCCAGGGCTCCTGGGACACTGGCGATGGATCCATGGCCACGTACCACCAGGGCTCCTGGGACTCTGGTGAGGGCTCCAACCCCATGTCCCCCCAAAGCTCCTGGGACTCTGGTGGCAGCTCCATCCCCACATCCCCCCAGGGCTCCTGGGACTTTGTCCCGGCGATGAGTTCCTCCTGGAAGCGCACGGCCTCCGTGGTCTCCTCCAGGCTGTAGCTGGGGCTCAGCAGCAACCTGGGCAGCTCGAGGGAGGGGAAGTCGCAGGGGGGGACACCTGTGCCAGTGTCCCCAAGGTCCCCAGGCCTTGGGCTGCTGGCAGGACTGTCCTGGCTGACCCCTGCCACCTCCCCGGAGCAGTGGAAGAGCCTCATGGACACCTCCAGAGGAACCTTCTGGGCCACTGTGAGGTCCCCGAGGGCTTGGCTGTGGGGGACAACAGAGGGGCTGGTGGGGACAGTGGCGGGGCTGGTGGGGACGCTGCAGCCCAGGGAGATGCCGCTGTCCCAGGTAAAGTCACCGTCTGAGGAGATGTCACTGTACAGCAGGATGTTGCTGTCCGAGGGTGTCTCCAAAGAGGTGGCCATGCTGGAGCTGGTGGTCTCTGAAGACCGTTCATCGATGTTCTCAGGGCCAGGGATGGAGTTTGGCAGCGTGGTGGGTGCTGGGACCGCTGCTCTTTCCTCTCTGCCAGTGTCACCAGGATCCCCAGGCCTGGGACTGCTCCCAAGACTGTCCTGGCTGACCCCTGCCACCTCCCAGCAGCAGTCGAAGAGGCTCAGGGCCTCCTCCAGAGGCACCTCCTGGGGCACTGCCAGCCCCCCAAAGGCCTGCTTCTGGCGGAGAGCAGCAGAGCTGGTGGGGCCCTGGCTGTCCCGGGATGGGAGGCTGTCCCAGGAGCTGTCGCTGTATGGGGGGAGGTTGCTGTGCGGGCGAGCCTCCTCGGGGGTGGCCGTGCTGGAGCTGTTAGTGCTGGTGCTGTCCTGGCCGGCCCCCACCGTGTCTGTGGAGGAACCAAAGAGCCTGAGGGCCTCTTGGAGGAGCATCTCCTCGGTGACTTTGACGGTGCTGTCCGGGTCCCCAGGAGCTGGTTTGTCGGGGGCAGCAGAGGGTCTGGGGGGCACGTGGCTGCGTGGGGGTACGTGGCTGCGTGGGGGTGCCCGCGCAGGGCTGGCCGTGCTGGAGATGTTGGTCCGTGCAGGGGGTCCCTTGACGTGCTGGAGGCCGGGGCTGGAGGTCAGCAGCAGCGGGGGGGCTGCGGGCACCGCTCTGCCCTGGTGGCCGTAGGCTGGGAGCTGTGTCAGCGGGGGCTGTGTGGGCTGTCCCTGGAGGCTGCCGGGGGCTGCCCAGGCCGGGAGGGTCTCACAGCCCGCGAGGCCCCACAGGGCAGGGCCCGGGGGAGCAGCGGTGGGGTGGCCGAGCGTGGGGGTGGCCGGCGGAGGCTGGTTGGTGAGGGTCCACTCCAGGTGGAAGAAGCGGGGATGGAAGCAGCAACCGCAGGGGGCCCTCTGCAGCCCTGGGAGGGGGGAAAGGGAGGCGTGGTGGGCCGTGGGCAGCCTCCAGGGCACCCGCCGAGCTGTCCCCCGTGGCCCCCATCCCGGGTGTGAGCCAGGCCCCTGGGGAGCTGGTGGCCGGTCGCTCCCCGGAGTGAGCTGCTGTGCCGGAGGGGCTGGGGCTGGAAACTGGGGAGGGGACGTGCTTTGCGGGAGGAAACAGGAGAGATGGCCCCCCCAGTTTGGGAAATTCCCTGGAAATTGGATTTCCTGGGCAGGTGAGGGCAGGGATGCTCAGCCGGGCTTGTTGAACCCTCCACACCCAGTACCAAAACTGCTGGGGGGGAACAGGGGAGGTGGGATGGTGAAGGTGACCAGGGTCCTCGGGGGCTGAAGGTGGCAGAGGGGACAGGGGGTCCATACCTGGTGGTGTGGCCCGTGGGGCCCATGGGGCCACCCCCACGGTGGGTGGCCAGGCTGCGGGGAAGGGCTGCTCGTGGCTGGGCAGTCGAACCAGGGTGGCTGAGCCTGGAAGAGAGACAGGAGCCATGGCCGTGGTGACCTCCCGTGCTCTGTTCCCCGAGAGTGTCCCCGGGCTGCGGGTCGGGGTCGGTCCCTACCTCGGGGGTAGAAGGTTTGTGGGAGCACAAAAGTCTGAAGCGTCTGGGTCGCCGCGGGGGCCCGGGGGCCGTTCGGTGGGAGCCAGAGTGGTGGCAGCGCCATCGTCGGTCCTCTCGGTCTCTGCGCTGCTAAGGACTCTTTGGTCACCAGGGATGGAATGTGGGGGCTCCCTGTGCCCCGCCCCCTCCGCCCATAGCCTCCCCATCTCCTGCTGGAGGCCTGGTGGGAGATGGGATGGTCTTGGCCACAGTGATCACAAAATGGTTGAGTTTAACATCATCAGTGGAATGAGAAAACTGGTGGGAAGAGTTGCTCCCCTGGATTTTGGGGGCTGAATGCCCCCTTAACGAGCTGATGATGCCAAAGCGGGAGGTGCTGTTGACCCTCTTGAGGGCCAAGAGGCCTTGCAGAAGGCTCTAGGTAGATTGGAGCACTGGGCAATCAGCAGTGGCGTGAAGTTGAAGCAGTAAAAGTGCAGGATTCTGCCCTGGGAGGGAGGAACTCTGGGCAGGAGTGTAACTGGGGAGAGGGGTGGCTGGAGAGCAGCCCTGCAGAAAGGGGTCCGGCCGGGGGTGCTGGGGGCAGCAGCTGAGGAGGAGCCGTCGGTGTCCCCTGGCACCAAGAGGGCAACCCCCATCCTGGGGGGCATCAAACCCAGTTGAAGCAGGAGGCCAAGAGCGGGGATTGTCCCGCTGTGCTCGGCGCTGGTGCGGCCTCACCTGGAGCCCTGGGTGCAGGGCTGGGCCCCACCGTTGGAGAAGGATGGGAAGGTCCTCGAATGCCTCCAGAGGAGGGCAGCCAAGCTGGTGACAGGGCTGGAAGGCATGTCCCCGAATCCTAGACTGGTTTGGATTGGAAGGGACCTGTGAGCTCACCTTGTCCCACCCTGTGCCCTGGGCAGGGACCCGTCCCACCGGACCAGGTTTTTCAAGCCCCGTCCAACCTGGCCTTGAACGCCTCCAGGGTTGGGGCAGCCACAGCTTCTCTGGGCACCGTTGGCCAGAGTCTCACCACCCTCACAGCAAAGAATTTCTTCCCCTGATCTCCTCTCAATCTCCTTTCTGTCAGTGTCACAGAATCACACAATCACAGAATCACATTGGGATGGAAGGGGCCTCTGCAGATCATCTAGTCCAACGCCCCTCCCCACACACAGCAGGCCCACCTAGAGGAGGTTGCACAGGAACTTGTCCAGGCGGGTTTTGAATGTCTCCAGAGAAGGAGAGTCTGCCACCCCCCTGGGCAGCCTGTTCCAAGGCTCTGCCACCCTCACAGGAAAGAAGTTCCTCCTCATGTTTAGGTGGAACTTCCCATGTTCAAGTTTCTGCTCGTTCCCTCTTGTCCTGTCACTGGGCACCACTGATAAAAGAGCAGCCCCGTCCTCTTGACACCCACCCTTTAAGTATTTATCAGCATTGATCAAATCCCCCCTCGGTCTTCTCTTCTCTAGACTAAAAAGACCCAAGTCCCTCAGCCTTTCCTCATAAGGGAGAAGCTCCAGTCCCCTCATCATCTTTGTAGCCCTCTGCTGTACCCTCTCCAGCAGTTCCCTGTCCTTCTTGAACTGGGGAGCCCAGAACTGGATGCAGTGCTCCAGGTGGGGCCTCCCCAGGGCAGAGTAGAGGGGGGAGGATGACCTCCCTCCACCTGCTGGTCACACTCTTCCTGATGCATCCCAGGATGCCATTGGCCTTCTTGGCCACAAGGGCACATTGTCGGCTCATGGTCATCCTATTGTCCACCAGGCCTCCTAGGTCTTTCTCCTCCAAGGTGCTCTCCAAACCCTTCCCCCCCTGTCCTGTGGCTCCCCTCCCTGATGACCCAACATTACAGAATCACAGAATCGCAGAATCTTCGTGGTTGCATGGGACCTTGGAGATCATCGAGTCCAACCACACAAAGAAAAAAAAAAGGTAGCCACACCCACAACCAACCACACAGCACACCCGCCCACAAACAGACGCAAACCAACAATCTCGGGCACTAGAGCATGCCCTGGAGAGCCACGTCTAAACGTTTCTTAAATATCTCCAGGGATGGCGACTCCACCACCTCCCTGGGCAGGCTGTTCCAGTGCCTGACCGCTCTCTCGGTAAAGCAGTGCTTCCTAATATCTAATCTAAACCTCCCCTGCCACAACTTCAGACCATTTCCTCTGGTCCTGTCTTTATTCCCTTGGGAGAAGAGGCCAACGCCCACCTCTCTACACCCTCCTTTCAGGGAGTTGTAGAGGGCAATGAGGTCTCCCCTCAGCCTCCTCTTCTCCAAACTAAACATGCCCAGTTCCCTCAGCCTCTCCTCGTATGAGTTGTTCTCTAGACCCCCCACCAGCTTGGTGGCTCTCCTCTGGACACGGTCCAGCAGCTCAGTGTCCTTCCTGTAGTGAGGGGCCCAGAACTGGACACAGCGCTCAAGGTGAGGCCTCACCGGTGCCGAGTACAGAGGCACCATCACTTCCCTACTCCTGCTGGCCCAGCTATTCCTGATACAGGCCGGGATGCCGTTGGCCTTCTTGGCCACCTGGGCACACGGCTGGCTCACGTGAAGCCGGCTGTCCACCAACACCCCCAGGTCCTTTTCTGCTGGGCAGCTTTCCAGCCACTCTTCCCCAAGCCTGTAGCGTTGCCTGGGGTTGTTGTGACCAAAATGCAGGACGTGGCACTTGGCCTTATTAAACCTCATCCCATTGGCCTTGGCCCATGGAGCCAACCTGTCCAGATCCCTCCGTAGAGCCTTCCGACCCTCCAGCAGATCAACGCTCCCACCTAGTTTGGTGTCATCTGCAAACTTGCTGAGGGTGCACTCAATCCCCTTATCTAGATCATCAATAAAGATATTAAACAAGACTGGCCCCAGAACTGAGCCCTGAGGGACACCACTGGTGACCGGCCGCCAACTGGATTTCACCCCATTAATTACAACTCCCTGGGCACGGCCATCCAGGCAGTTTTTCACCCAGTGAAGAGTACACTTGTCTATGCCATGATTCGCCAGCTTCTCCAGGAGAACGCTGTGGGGGACGGTGTCAAAGGCCTTACCAAAGTCCGGGTAGACAACGTCCACAGCCTTCCCCGCATCGAGCAGGCGGGTCACATGGTCATAGAAAGAGATCGAGTTGGTTAAGCAGGACCTCCCTTTCATAAACCCATGCTGGCTGGCGCGGATCCCTTGGCTGCCCTGCACTTGCCGTGAGAGCTCACTCAAGGTGATCCTCTCCGTGATCTTTCCCGGTACCGAGGTCGGGCTGACAGGCCTATAGTTTCCCGGATCCTCCTTCCGGCCCTTCTTGTAGATGGGCGTCACACTGGCCACCCTCCAGTCGTCTGGTACCTCTCCTGTTGACCAGGATTGTTGATAGATAATGGAGAGAGGCTTGGTGAGCTCTCCCGCCAGCTCCCTGAGTACCCTTGGGTGAATTCCGTCCGGCCCCATAGACTTACGCGTGTCCGGGTGCATAAGCAAATCCTTAAGTACTTCCTCCTGGACTATGGGGGGGTTGTTCTGCTCTCCATCCTTAGCTTCCAGCTCCGGAGGCTGAACACCCTGGGGATAGCTGGTCCGATTATTGAAGACAGAGGCAAAGAAGGCATTAAGTATCTCAGCCTTCTCCTCGTCCTTGGTCGCAATGTTTCCCCCCTCATCCAGGAAGGGATGGAGATTCTCCCTGACTCTCTTTTTGTTGACGTATTTACAAAAGCTTTTTTTGTTGTCCCTTATATTAATGGCCAGGCTGAGTTCCAGCTGGGCTTTTGCCTTCCTAATTTTTTCTCTGTGTAACCTAACAAGATCTCTGTACTCCTCCTGAGTTGCCTGTCCCTTCATCCAAAGGTGGTAAACCTTCCTTTTTTCCCTAAGTCCCGTCAAAAGCTCTTTGTTCAACCAGGCCGGCCATTTTCCCCGCCCTTTAATTTTGCGCCTCATGGGGACAGCCTGCTCCTGGGCCTTTCGGATTTCCTTTGCGAAGAGCGTCCAGCCTTCCTGGACCCCTTTGCCCCGCAGGGTTATCTCCCAAGGGACCCTCCCAACCAGGGTTCTGAACAGGCTAAAGTGCGCCCTCCGGAAGGCCAAGGTGGAGGTTTTGCTAACCCCCTTCCTTACCTCCCTAAGAATTGAAAACTTGACCGTTTGATGATCGCCAAGACCAAGAGGGCCTCCGACCTCCACATCTCCCACTAGTCCTTCTTTGTTTGTGAAAAGTAGGTCTAGCGAGGCGCCTCCCCTAGTAGGCTCTCCTACCGGTTGTGTAAGGAAGTTATCTTCCATCCACTCAAGGAACCTCCTAGCCTTGCCTGCTCTCTGCTGTGTTCTATTTCCAGCAGATATCCGGTAGGTTGAAGCCCGCAACCAGAACAAGGGCTGGCGATGGCAAGACTTCAGCCAGCCGCTTACAGAATACTTCATCAACGTGCTCATCCTGGTTGGGTGAGCTTTGGGACTGAGGCATGGCTAGGAAAGGGAGGCAGGTTCATCGCTCTCCCTCATATTGGCTTTCTATTTCAGTTTGGGTTTCAATGAGGTCTGGTGTGTTCTAGTTTGTTACTTTTGAGATGAGCCGGGATGTATCAAAGAGGAGTACAGGACCGGTGAGGGTTCATAAGCGCCGTGGTAATTTTGTGTTTCTTGGTCTCTTAGGTGCCATAATTAATTGTTGCTGCAGCCTCCAGTTCTGGGATCGGCGTGGAGCAGGTGAGTGGAACTCCATGGAGCTTCTGCGGATGAGGGTGTCGTGGAAGAGGTTGGAATTTACAGTTATGATGCTCAGTCTTGGAGCTGTGGTTTCTTCTTTGCAGATGAAGAGGAGCCAGGTGACTGCAGGAAAATGAGTTAGCTGTTGTGGTTTTTGTCAAGGATGAATTCAGACGCCCGGCTCTCTGAAAGCTAAACTGAGGGAACGGCACTGGTAAGGGACTGAGGCTGACGGTTTCAGGACAGGCTTTTTAAGTTCCAGAAGGGCATAGAGCTGTTCAGGAACAGCCCCTTTTAGGCAGGTAAAGGAAGGAGGTTACTAAAGAAGACTCCCAGCACAAAATCCCCCTTAGAGGGATTAGGAAGCATTTCTTTGCCGAGGTGGTGGTCAAACGCTGGAAGAGGTGTCCTGGGGAGGTGGTTGATGCCCCAAGCGTCTCCTTGTTTGAGAGGCGTTTGGACAAAGCCCTTAAGAATGCCCTTCTTGGGTGATTTGTGGTGATTTTCCTGCAGTCGGGAGGCGAAGCCGGGCTCTGGAGCCGAGCGCGGTGTGAGCCGAGGACGGGTGTGATTGTCCCCAGGCTTTGGGGGACTGTGTCCCGAGCCCTGTCCCCGCAGGAGGGAGCGCTGGCCGTGTTCCAGAGCAAGGCCTTGCAGCCCGCGTTGTGGGGTGTGTGTGTCCCCCCCATCTCGGTCCCCAAGGGCTGTCCTTGTCCCGGGGGCTGCGTGCTGCTTTCTGCGTGGGGCCGTGTCGGTGGTTCCTGCAGGGACCCCTCTGTCCTGGCTGCCCCTGGGGAAGGGGACAGGGGAGTCCCCCCCCGGCCACTGGCACCCCGCTGGTGGTGGCTCGTCCCTGGGGGCAGCTCGTTGCCGTTTGGGGCTCGTGGGCTCCGACTGGGGGCTCACGGGGGCTGTGGCACCTGGGGGGGGTTCTGATTCCCGGTGCCCCCTGCGCTCCCTCCCTCCCCGCCCCCGCCTCCGCCCCTAAACAGGCACGGAGCGGTTCTGGAGAAACAACTTTTAATTGAGACAACTTTTTAACACAAGAGAAAAGGTCCTATTGAAGCTACTCTCAACCCCCCTCCCTCCCTCAAACACACCCCCCTCCCTCAAATACAGCCCTCTCCCCAAGTACCCCCCCCAAATACAGCCCTCTCCACAACTGCACACCCCCCTCCCCTAAATACCATGCCCCCCTCCTCTAAATATGATGCCCCCACTCCCCAAGTACACACAGCCCCTCCCCAAATACAAGCCCTCCCTCAAATACACACAAATCCCGCCCCCCCCCATCACCTCCGTCTCTTCCTTGCGGTGGGACTCGGCCCACCCTCTGCCCCCAGCCCTCTTGCAAGAGCCCTGCGTTTGCTGGGTGATGTCAACGGGGGGCTGCTCCCCCGCTTCGTCCCCCGCCTCTCCCCCAGTTTGGGCATGGCCGGGGTCAGCTCCATCCCCCCGTCCCCCCAGTGCTCCTGGGACTCTGGTGGCAGCTCCATCCCCAAGTCCCCCCAGGGTTCCTGAGACTCCGGTGACAGCTCTGTCCCCGTGTCATCCCAGGGCTCCTGGGACACTGGCGATGGATCCATGGCCACGTACCACCAGGGCTCCTGGGACTCTGGTGAGGGCTCCAACCCCATGTCCCCCCAAAGCTCCTGGGACTCTGGTGGCAGCTCCATCCCCACATCCCCCCAGGGCTCCTGGGACTTTGTCCCGGCGATGAGTTCCTCCTGGAAGCGCACGGCCTCCGTGGTCTCCTCCAGGCTGTAGCTGGGGCTCAGCAGCAACCTGGGCAGCTCGAGGGAGGGGAAGTCGCAGGGGGGGACACCTGTGCCAGTGTCCCCAAGGTCCCCAGGCCTTGGGCTGCTGGCAGGACTGTCCTGGCTGACCCCTGCCACCTCCCCGGAGCAGTGGAAGAGCCTCATGGACACCTCCAGAGGAACCTTCTGGGCCACTGTGAGGTCCCCGAGGGCTTGGCTGTGGGGGACAACAGAGGGGCTGGTGGGGACAGTGGCGGGGCTGGTGGGGACGCTGCAGCCCAGGGAGATGCCGCTGTCCCAGGTAAAGTCACCGTCTGAGGAGATGTCACTGTACAGCAGGATGTTGCTGTCCGAGGGTGTCTCCAAAGAGGTGGCCATGCTGGAGCTGGTGGTCTCTGAAGACCGTTCATCGATGTTCTCAGGGCCAGGGATGGAGTTTGGCAGCGTGGTGGGTGCTGGGACCGCTGCTCTTTCCTCTCTGCCAGTGTCACCAGGATCCCCAGGCCTGGGACTGCTCCCAAGACTGTCCTGGCTGACCCCTGCCACCTCCCAGCAGCAGTCGAAGAGGCTCAGGGCCTCCTCCAGAGGCACCTCCTGGGGCACTGCCAGCCCCCCAAAGGCCTGCTTCTGGCGGAGAGCAGCAGAGCTGGTGGGGCCCTGGCTGTCCCGGGATGGGAGGCTGTCCCAGGAGCTGTCGCTGTATGGGGGGAGGTTGCTGTGCGGGCGAGCCTCCTCGGGGGTGGCCGTGCTGGAGCTGTTAGTGCTGGTGCTGTCCTGGCCGGCCCCCACCGTGTCTGTGGAGGAACCAAAGAGCCTGAGGGCCTCTTGGAGGAGCATCTCCTCGGTGACTTTGACGGTGCTGTCCGGGTCCCCAGGAGCTGGTTTGTCGGGGGCAGCAGAGGGTCTGGGGGGCACGTGGCTGCGTGGGGGTACGTGGCTGCGTGGGGGTGCCCGCGCAGGGCTGGCCGTGCTGGAGATGTTGGTCCGTGCAGGGGGTCCCTTGACGTGCTGGAGGCCGGGGCTGGAGGTCAGCAGCAGCGGGGGGGCTGCGGGCACCGCTCTGCCCTGGTGGCCGTAGGCTGGGAGCTGTGTCAGCGGGGGCTGTGTGGGCTGTCCCTGGAGGCTGCCGGGGGCTGCCCAGGCCGGGAGGGTCTCACAGCCCGCGAGGCCCCACAGGGCAGGGCCCGGGGGAGCAGCGGTGGGGTGGCCGAGCGTGGGGGTGGCCGGCGGAGGCTGGTTGGTGAGGGTCCACTCCAGGTGGAAGAAGCGGGGATGGAAGCAGCAACCGCAGGGGGCCCTCTGCAGCCCTGGGAGGGGGGAAAGGGAGGCGTGGTGGGCCGTGGGCAGCCTCCAGGGCACCCGCCGAGCTGTCCCCCGTGGCCCCCATCCCGGGTGTGAGCCAGGCCCCTGGGGAGCTGGTGGCCGGTCGCTCCCCGGAGTGAGCTGCTGTGCCGGAGGGGCTGGGGCTGGAAACTGGGGAGGGGACGTGCTTTGCGGGAGGAAACAGGAGAGATGGCCCCCCCAGTTTGGGAAATTCCCTGGAAATTGGATTTCCTGGGCAGGTGAGGGCAGGGATGCTCAGCCGGGCTTGTTGAACCCTCCACACCCAGTACCAAAACTGCTGGGGGGGAACAGGGGAGGTGGGATGGTGAAGGTGACCAGGGTCCTCGGGGGCTGAAGGTGGCAGAGGGGACAGGGGGTCCATACCTGGTGGTGTGGCCCGTGGGGCCCATGGGGCCACCCCCACGGTGGGTGGCCAGGCTGCGGGGAAGGGCTGCTCGTGGCCGGGCAGTCGAACCAGGGTGGCTGAGCCTGGAAGAGAGACAGGAGCCATGGCCGTGGTGACCTCCCGTGCTCTGTTCCCCGAGAGTGTCCCCGGGCTGCGGGTCGGGGTCGGTCCCTACCTCGGGGGTAGAAGGTTTGTGGGAGCACAAAAGTCTGAAGCGTCTGGGTCGCCGCGGGGGCCCGGGGGCCGTTCGGTGGGAGCCAGAGTGGTGGCAGCGCCATCGTCGGTCCTCTCGGTCTCTGCGCTGCTAAGGACTCTTTGGTCACCAGGGATGGAATGTGGGGGCTCCCTGTGCCCCGCCCCCTCCGCCCATAGCCTCCCCATCTCCTGCTGGAGGCCTGGTGGGAGATGGGATGGTCTTGGCCACAGTGATCACAAAATGGTTGAGTTTAACATCATCAGTGGAATGAGAAAACTGGTGGGAAGAGTTGCTCCCCTGGATTTTGGGGGCTGAATGCCCCCTTAACGAGCTGATGATGCCAAAGCGGGAGGTGCTGTTGACCCTCTTGAGGGCCAAGAGGCCTTGCAGAAGGCTCTAGGTAGATTGGAGCACTGGGCAATCAGCAGTGGCGTGAAGTTGAAGCAGTAAAAGTGCAGGATTCTGCCCTGGGAGGGAGGAACTCTGGGCAGGAGTGTAACTGGGGAGAGGGGTGGCTGGAGAGCAGCCCTGCAGAAAGGGGTCCGGCCGGGGGTGCTGGGGGCAGCAGCTGAGGAGGAGCCGTCGGTGTCCCCTGGCACCAAGAGGGCAACCCCCATCCTGGGGGGCATCAAACCCAGTCGAAGCAGGAGGCCAAGAGCGGGGATTGTCCCGCTGTGCTCGGCGCTGGTGCGGCCTCACCTGGAGCCCTGGGTGCAGGGCTGGGCCCCACCGTTGGAGAAGGATGGGAAGGTCCTCGAATGCCTCCAGAGGAGGGCAGCCAAGCTGGTGACAGGGCTGGAAGGCATGTCCCCGAATCCTAGACTGGTTTGGATTGGAAGGGACCTGTGAGCTCACCTTGTCCCACCCTGTGCCCTGGGCAGGGACCCGTCCCACCGGACCAGGTTTTTCAAGCCCCGTCCAACCTGGCCTTGAACGCCTCCAGGGTTGGGGCAGCCACAGCTTCTCTGGGCACCGTTGGCCAGAGTCTCACCACCCTCACAGCAAAGAATTTCTTCCCCTGATCTCCTCTCAATCTCCTTTCTGTCAGTGTCACAGAATCACACAATCACAGAATCACATTGGGATGGAAGGGGCCTCTGCAGATCATCTAGTCCAACGCCCCTCCCCACACACAGCAGGCCCACCTAGAGGAGGTTGCACAGGAACTTGTCCAGGCGGGTTTTGAATGTCTCCAGAGAAGGAGAGTCTGCCACCCCCCTGGGCAGCCTGTTCCAAGGCTCTGCCACCCTCACAGGAAAGAAGTTCCTCCTCATGTTTAGGTGGAACTTCCCATGTTCAAGTTTCTGCTCGTTCCCTCTTGTCCTGTCACTGGGCACCACTGATAAAAGAGCAGCCCCGTCCTCTTGACACCCACCCTTTAAGTATTTATCAGCATTGATCAAATCCCCCCTCGGTCTTCTCTTCTCTAGACTAAAAAGACCCAAGTCCCTCAGCCTTTCCTCATAAGGGAGAAGCTCCAGTCCCCTCATCATCTTTGTAGCCCTCTGCTGTACCCTCTCCAGCAGTTCCCTGTCCTTCTTGAACTGGGGAGCCCAGAACTGGACGCAGTGCTCCAGGTGGGGCCTCCCCAGGGCAGAGTAGAGGGGGGAGGATGACCTCCCTCCACCTGCTGGTCACACTCTTCCTGATGCATCCCAGGATGCCATTGGCCTTCTTGGCCACAAGGGCACATTGTCGGCTCATGGTCATCCTATTGTCCACCAGGCCTCCTAGGTCTTTCTCCTCCAAGGTGCTCTCCAAACCCTTCCCCCCCTGTCCTGTGGCTCCCCTCCCTGATGACCCAACATTACAGAATCACAGAATCGCAGAATCTTCGTGGTTGCATGGGACCTTGGAGATCATCGAGTCCAACCACACAAAGAAAAAAAAAAGGTAGCCACACCCACAACCAACCACACAGCACACCCGCCCACAAACAGACGCAAACCAACAATCTCGGGCACTAGAGCATGCCCTGGAGAGCCACGTCTAAACGTTTCTTAAATATCTCCAGGGATGGCGACTCCACCACCTCCCTGGGCAGGCTGTTCCAGTGCCTGACCGCTCTCTCGGTAAAGCAGTGCTTCCTAATATCTAATCTAAACCTCCCCTGCCACAACTTCAGACCATTTCCTCTGGTCCTGTCTTTATTCCCTTGGGAGAAGAGGCCAACGCCCACCTCTCTACACCCTCCTTTCAGGGAGTTGTAGAGGGCAATGAGGTCTCCCCTCAGCCTCCTCTTCTCCAAACTAAACATGCCCAGTTCCCTCAGCCTCTCCTCGTATGAGTTGTTCTCTAGACCCCCCACCAGCTTGGTGGCTCTCCTCTGGACACGGTCCAGCAGCTCAGTGTCCTTCCTGTAGTGAGGGGCCCAGAACTGGACACAGCGCTCAAGGTGAGGCCTCACCGGTGCCGAGTACAGAGGCACCATCACTTCCCTACTCCTGCTGGCCCAGCTATTCCTGATACAGGCCGGGATGCCGTTGGCCTTCTTGGCCACCTGGGCACACGGCTGGCTCACGTGAAGCCGGCTGTCCACCAACACCCCCAGGTCCTTTTCTGCTGGGCAGCTTTCCAGCCACTCTTCCCCAAGCCTGTAGCGTTGCCTGGGGTTGTTGTGACCAAAATGCAGGACCCGACACTTGGCCTTATTAAACCTCATCCCATTGGCCTTGGCCCATGGAGCCAACCTGTCCAGATCCCTCCGTAGAGCCTTCCGACCCTCCAGCAGATCAACGCTCCCACCTAGTTTGGTGTCATCTGCAAACTTGCTGAGGGTGCACTCAATCCCCTTATCTAGATCATCAATAAAGATATTAAACAAGACTGGCCCCAGAACTGAGCCCTGAGGGACACCACTGGTGACCGGCCGCCAACTGGATTTCACCCCATTAATTACAACTCCCTGGGCACGGCCATCCAGGCAGTTTTTCACCCAGTGAAGAGTACACTTGTCTATGCCATGATTCGCCAGCTTCTCCAGGAGAACGCTGTGGGGGACGGTGTCAAAGGCCTTACCAAAGTCCGGGTAGACAACGTCCACAGCCTTCCCCGCATCGAGCAGGCGGGTCACATGGTCATAGAAAGAGATCGAGTTGGTTAAGCAGGACCTCCCTTTCATAAACCCATGCTGGCTGGCGCGGATCCCTTGGCTGCCCTGCACTTGCCGTGAGAGCTCACTCAAGGTGATCCTCTCCGTGATCTTTCCCGGTACCGAGGTCGGGCTGACAGGCCTATAGTTTCCCGGATCCTCCTTCCGGCCCTTCTTGTAGATGGGCGTCACACTGGCCACCCTCCAGTCGTCTGGTACCTCTCCTGTTGACCAGGATTGTTGATAGATAATGGAGAGAGGCTTGGTGAGCTCTCCCGCCAGCTCCCTGAGTACCCTTGGGTGAATTCCGTCCGGCCCCATAGACTTACGCGTGTCCGGGTGCATAAGCAAATCCTTAAGTACTTCCTCCTGGACTATGGGGGGGTTGTTCTGCTCTCCATCCTTAGCTTCCAGCTCCGGAGGCTGAACACCCTGGGGATAGCTGGTCCGACTATTGAAGACAGAGGCAAAGAAGGCATTAAGTATCTCAGCCTTCTCCTCGTCCTTGGTCGCAATGTTTCCCCCCTCATCCAGGAAGGGATGGAGATTCTCCCTGACTCTCTTTTTGTTGACGTATTTACAAAAGCTTTTTTTGTTGTCCCTTATATTAATGGCCAGGCTGAGTTCCAGCTGGGCTTTTGCCTTCCTAATTTTTTCTCTGTGTAACCTAACAAGATCTCTGTACTCCTCCTGAGTTGCCTGTCCCTTCATCCAAAGGTGGTAAACCTTCCTTTTTTCCCTAAGTCCCGTCAAAAGCTCTTTGTTCAACCAGGCCGGCCATTTTCCCCGCCCTTTAATTTTGCGCCTCATGGGGACAGCCTGCTCCTGGGCCTTTCGGATTTCCTTTGCGAAGAGCGTCCAGCCTTCCTGGACCCCTTTGCCCCGCAGGGTTATCTCCCAAGGGACCCTCCCAACCAGGGTTCTGAACAGGCTAAAGTGCGCCCTCCGGAAGGCCAAGGTGGAGGTTTTGCTAACCCCCTTCCTTACCTCCCTAAGAATTGAAAACTTGACCGTTTGATGATCGCCAAGACCAAGAGGGCCTCCGACCTCCACATCTCCCACTAGTCCTTCTTTGTTTGTGAAAAGTAGGTCTAGCGAGGCGCCTCCCCTAGTAGGCTCTCCTACCGGTTGTGTAAGGAAGTTATCTTCCATCCACTCAAGGAACCTCCTAGCCTTGCCTGCTCTCTGCTGTGTTCTATTTCCAGCAGATATCCGGTAGGTTGAAGCCCGCAACCAGAACAAGGGCTGGCGATGGCAAGACTTCAGCCAGCCGCTTACAGAATACTTCATCAACGTGCTCATCCTGGTTGGGTGAGCTTTGGGACTGAGGCATGGCTAGGAAAGGGAGGCAGGTTCATCGCTCTCCCTCATATTGGCTTTCTATTTCAGTTTGGGTTTCAATGAGGTCTGGTGTGTTCTAGTTTGTTACTTTTGAGATGAGCCGGGATGTATCAAAGAGGAGTACAGGACCGGTGAGGGTTCATAAGCGCCGTGGTAATTTTGTGTTTCTTGGTCTCTTAGGTGCCATAATTAATTGTTGCTGCAGCCTCCAGTTCTGGGATCGGCGTGGAGCAGGTGAGTGGAACTCCATGGAGCTTCTGCGGATGAGGGTGTCGTGGAAGAGGTTGGAATTTACAGTTATGATGCTCAGTCTTGGAGCTGTGGTTTCTTCTTTGCAGATGAAGAGGAGCCAGGTGACTGCAGGAAAATGAGTTAGCTGTTGTGGTTTTTGTCAAGGATGAATTCAGACGCCCGGCTCTCTGAAAGCTAAACTGAGGGAACGGCACTGGTAAGGGACTGAGGCTGACGGTTTCAGGACAGGCTTTTTAAGTTCCAGAAGGGCATAGAGCTGTTCAGGAACAGCCCCTTTTAGGCAGGTAAAGGAAGGAGGTTACTAAAGAAGACTCCCAGCACAAAATCCCCCTTAGAGGGATTAGGAAGCATTTCTTTGCCGAGGTGGTGGTCAAACGCTGGAAGAGGTGTCCTGGGGAGGTGGTTGATGCCCCAAGCGTCTCCTTGTTTGAGAGGCGTTTGGACAAAGCCCTTAAGAATGCCCTTCTTGGGTGATTTGTGGTGATTTTCCTGCAGTCGGGAGGCGAAGCCGGGCTCTGGAGCCGAGCGCGGTGTGAGCCGAGGACGGGTGTGATTGTCCCCAGGCTTTGGGGGACTGTGTCCCGAGCCCTGTCCCCGCAGGAGGGAGCGCTGGCCGGGTTCCAGAGCAAGGCCTTGCAGCCCGCGTTGTGGGGTGTGTGTGTCCCCCCCATCTCGGTCCCCAAGGGCTGTCCTTGTCCCGGGGGCTGCGTGCTGCTTTCTGCGTGGGGCCGTGTCGGTGGTTCCTGCAGGGACCCCTCTGTCCTGGCTGCCCCTGGGGAAGGGGACAGGGGAGTCCCCCCCCGGCCACTGGCACCCCGCTGGTGGTGGCTCGTCCCTGGGGGCAGCTCGTTGCCCTTTGGGGCTGGTGGGCTCCGACTGGGGGCTCACGGGGGCTGTGGCACCTGGGGGGGGTTCTGATTCCCGGTGCCCCCTGCGCTCCCTCCCTCCCCGCCCCCGCCTCCGCCCCTAAACAGGCACGGAGCGGTTCTGGAGAAACAACTTTTAATTGAGACAACTTTTTAACACAAGAGAAAAGGTCCTATTGAAGCTACTCTCAACCCCCCTCCCTCCCTCAAACACACCCCCCTCCCTCAAATACAGCCCTCTCCCCAAGTACCCCCCCCAAATACAGCCCTCTCCACAACTGCACACCCCCCTCCCCTAAATACCATGCCCCCCTCCTCTAAATATGATGCCCCCACTCCCCAAGTACACACAGCCCCTCCCCAAATACAAGCCCTCCCTCAAATACACACAAATCCCGCCCCCCCCATCACCTCCGTCTCTTCCTTGCGGTGGGACTCGGCCCACCCTCTGCCCCCAGCCCTCTTGCAAGAGCCCTGCGTTTGCTGGGTGATGTCAACGGGGGGCTGCTCCCCAGCTTCGTCCCCCGCCTCTCCCCCAGTTTGGGCATGGCCGGGGTCAGCTCCATCCCCCCGTCCCCCCAGTGCTCCTGGGACTCTGGTGGCAGCTCCATCCCCAAGTCCCCCCAGGGTTCCTGAGACTCCGGTGACAGCTCTGTCCCCGTGTCATCCCAGGGCTCCTGGGACACTGGCGATGGATCCATGGCCACGTACCACCAGGGCTCCTGGGACTCTGGTGAGGGCTCCAACCCCATGTCCCCCCAAAGCTCCTGGGACTCTGGTGGCAGCTCCATCCCCACATCCCCCCAGGGCTCCTGGGACTTTGTCCCGGCGATGAGTTCCTCCTGGAAGCGCACGGCCTCCGTGGTCTCCTCCAGGCTGTAGCTGGGGCTCAGCAGCAACCTGGGCAGCTCGAGGGAGGGGAAGTCGCAGGGGGGGACACCTGTGCCAGTGTCCCCAAGGTCCCCAGGCCTTGGGCTGCTGGCAGGACTGTCCTGGCTGACCCCTGCCACCTCCCCGGAGCAGTGGAAGAGCCTCATGGACACCTCCAGAGGAACCTTCTGGGCCACTGTGAGGTCCCCGAGGGCTTGGCTGTGGGGGACAACAGAGGGGCTGGTGGGGACAGTGGCGGGGCTGGTGGGGACGCTGCAGCCCAGGGAGATGCCGCTGTCCCAGGTAAAGTCACCGTCTGAGGAGATGTCACTGTACAGCAGGATGTTGCTGTCCGAGGGTGTCTCCAAAGAGGTGGCCATGCTGGAGCTGGTGGTCTCTGAAGACCGTTCATCGATGTTCTCAGGGCCAGGGATGGAGTTTGGCAGCGTGGTGGGTGCTGGGACCGCTGCTCTTTCCTCTCTGCCAGTGTCACCAGGATCCCCAGGCCTGGGACTGCTCCCAAGACTGTCCTGGCTGACCCCTGCCACCTCCCAGCAGCAGTCGAAGAGGCTCAGGGCCTCCTCCAGAGGCACCTCCTGGGGCACTGCCAGCCCCCCAAAGGCCTGCTTCTGGCGGAGAGCAGCAGAGCTGGTGGGGCCCTGGCTGTCCCGGGATGGGAGGCTGTCCCAGGAGCTGTCGCTGTATGGGGGGAGGTTGCTGTGCGGGCGAGCCTCCTCGGGGGTGGCCGTGCTGGAGCTGTTAGTGCTGGTGCTGTCCTGGCCGGCCCCCACCGTGTCTGTGGAGGAACCAAAGAGCCTGAGGGCCTCTTGGAGGAGCATCTCCTCGGTGACTTTGACGGTGCTGTCCGGGTCCCCAGGAGCTGGTTTGTCGGGGGCAGCAGAGGGTCTGGGGGGCACGTGGCTGCGTGGGGGTACGTGGCTGCGTGGGGGTGCCCGCGCAGGGCTGGCCGTGCTGGAGATGTTGCTCCGTGCAGGGGGTCCCTTGACGTGCTGGAGGCCGGGGCTGGAGGTCAGCAGCAGCGGGGGGGCTGCGGGCACCGCTCTGCCCTGGTGGCCGTAGGCTGGGAGCTGTGTCAGCGGGGGCTGTGTGGGCTGTCCCTGGAGGCTGCCGGGGGCTGCCCAGGCCGGGAGGGTCTCACAGCCCGCGAGGCCCCACAGGGCAGGGCCCGGGGGAGCAGCGGTGGGGTGGCCGAGCGTGGGGGTGGCCGGCGGAGGCTGGTTGGTGAGGGTCCACTCCAGGTGGAAGAAGCGGGGATGGAAGCAGCAACCGCAGGGGGCCCTCTGCAGCCCTGGGAGGGGGGAAAGGGAGGCGTGGTGGGCCGTGGGCAGCCTCCAGGGCACCCGCCGAGCTGTCCCCCGTGGCCCCCATCCCGGGTGTGAGCCAGGCCCCTGGGGAGCTGGTGGCCGGTCGCTCCCCGGAGTGAGCTGCTGTGCCGGAGGGGCTGGGGCTGGAAACTGGGGAGGGGACGTGCTTTGCGGGAGGAAACAGGAGAGATGGCCCCCCCAGTTTGGGAAATTCCCTGGAAATTGGATTTCCTGGGCAGGTGAGGGCAGGGATGCTCAGCCGGGCTTGTTGAACCCTCCACACCCAGTACCAAAACTGCTGGGGGGGAACAGGGGAGGTGGGATGGTGAAGGTGACCAGGGTCCTCGGGGGCTGAAGGTGGCAGAGGGGACAGGGGGTCCATACCTGGTGGTGTGGCCCGTGGGGCCCATGGGGCCACCCCCACGGTGGGTGGCCAGGCTGCGGGGAAGGGCTGCTCGTGGCCGGGCAGTCGAACCAGGGTGGCTGAGCCTGGAAGAGAGACAGGAGCCATGGCCGTGGTGACCTCCCGTGCTCTGTTCCCCGAGAGTGTCCCCGGGCTGCGGGTCGGGGTCGGTCCCTACCTCGGGGGTAGAAGGTTTGTGGGAGCACAAAAGTCTGAAGCGTCTGGGTCGCCGCGGGGGCCCGGGGGCCGTTCGGTGGGAGCCAGAGTGGTGGCAGCGCCATCGTCGGTCCTCTCGGTCTCTGCGCTGCTAAGGACTCTTTGGTCACCAGGGATGGAATGTGGGGGCTCCCTGTGCCCCGCCCCCTCCGCCCATAGCCTCCCCATCTCCTGCTGGAGGCCTGGTGGGAGATGGGATGGTCTTGGCCACAGTGATCACAAAATGGTTGAGTTTAACATCATCAGTGGAATGAGAAAACTGGTGGGAAGAGTTGCTCCCCTGGATTTTGGGGGCTGAATGCCCCCTTAACGAGCTGATGATGCCAAAGCGGGAGGTGCTGTTGACCCTCTTGAGGGCCAAGAGGCCTTGCAGAAGGCTCTAGGTAGATTGGAGCACTGGGCAATCAGCAGTGGCGTGAAGTTGAAGCAGTAAAAGTGCAGGATTCTGCCCTGGGAGGGAGGAACTCTGGGCAGGAGTGTAACTGGGGAGAGGGGTGGCTGGAGAGCAGCCCTGCAGAAAGGGGTCCGGCCGGGGGTGCTGGGGGCAGCAGCTGAGGAGGAGCCGTCGGTGTCCCCTGGCACCAAGAGGGCAACCCCCATCCTGGGGGGCATCAAACCCAGTTGAAGCAGGAGGCCAAGAGCGGGGATTGTCCCGCTGTGCTCGGCGCTGGTGCGGCCTCACCTGGAGCCCTGGGTGCAGGGCTGGGCCCCACCGTTGGAGAAGGATGGGAAGGTCCTCGAATGCCTCCAGAGGAGGGCAGCCAAGCTGGTGACAGGGCTGGAAGGCATGTCCCCGAATCCTAGACTGGTTTGGATTGGAAGGGACCTGTGAGCTCACCTTGTCCCACCCTGTGCCCTGGGCAGGGACCCGTCCCACCGGACCAGGTTTTTCAAGCCCCGTCCAACCTGGCCTTGAACGCCTCCAGGGTTGGGGCAGCCACAGCTTCTCTGGGCACCGTTGGCCAGAGTCTCACCACCCTCACAGCAAAGAATTTCTTCCCCTGATCTCCTCTCAATCTCCTTTCTGTCAGTGTCACAGAATCACACAATCACAGAATCACATTGGGATGGAAGGGGCCTCTGCAGATCATCTAGTCCAACGCCCCTCCCCACACACAGCAGGCCCACCTAGAGGAGGTTGCACAGGAACTTGTCCAGGCGGGTTTTGAATGTCTCCAGAGAAGGAGAGTCTGCCACCCCCCTGGGCAGCCTGTTCCAAGGCTCTGCCACCCTCACAGGAAAGAAGTTCCTCCTCATGTTTAGGTGGAACTTCCCATGTTCAAGTTTCTGCTCGTTCCCTCTTGTCCTGTCACTGGGCACCACTGATAAAAGAGCAGCCCCGTCCTCTTGACACCCACCCTTTAAGTATTTATCAGCATTGATCAAATCCCCCCTCGGTCTTCTCTTCTCTAGACTAAAAAGACCCAAGTCCCTCAGCCTTTCCTCATAAGGGAGAAGCTCCAGTCCCCTCATCATCTTTGTAGCCCTCTGCTGTACCCTCTCCAGCAGTTCCCTGTCCTTCTTGAACTGGGGAGCCCAGAACTGGACGCAGTGCTCCAGGTGGGGCCTCCCCAGGGCAGAGTAGAGGGGGGAGGATGACCTCCCTCCACCTGCTGGTCACACTCTTCCTGATGCATCCCAGGATGCCATTGGCCTTCTTGGCCACAAGGGCACATTGTCGGCTCATGGTCATCCTATTGTCCACCAGGCCTCCTAGGTCTTTCTCCTCCAAGGTGCTCTCCAAACCCTTCCCCCCCTGTCCTGTGGCTCCCCTCCCTGATGACCCAACATTACAGAATCACAGAATCGCAGAATCTTCGTGGTTGCATGGGACCTTGGAGATCATCGAGTCCAACCACACAAAGAAAAAAAAAAGGTAGCCACACCCACAACCAACCACACAGCACACCCGCCCACAAACAGACGCAAACCAACAATCTCGGGCACTAGAGCATGCCCTGGAGAGCCACGTCTAAACGTTTCTTAAATATCTCCAGGGATGGCGACTCCACCACCTCCCTGGGCAGGCTGTTCCAGTGCCTGACCGCTCTCTCGGTAAAGCAGTGCTTCCTAATATCTAATCTAAACCTCCCCTGCCACAACTTCAGACCATTTCCTCTGGTCCTGTCTTTATTCCCTTGGGAGAAGAGGCCAACGCCCACCTCTCTACACCCTCCTTTCAGGGAGTTGTAGAGGGCAATGAGGTCTCCCCTCAGCCTCCTCTTCTCCAAACTAAACATGCCCAGTTCCCTCAGCCTCTCCTCGTATGAGTTGTTCTCTAGACCCCCCACCAGCTTGGTGGCTCTCCTCTGGACACGGTCCAGCAGCTCAGTGTCCTTCCTGTAGTGAGGGGCCCAGAACTGGACACAGCGCTCAAGGTGAGGCCTCACCGGTGCCGAGTACAGAGGCACCATCACTTCCCTACTCCTGCTGGCCCAGCTATTCCTGATACAGGCCGGGATGCCGTTGGCCTTCTTGGCCACCTGGGCACACGGCTGGCTCACGTGAAGCCGGCTGTCCACCAACACCCCCAGGTCCTTTTCTGCTGGGCAGCTTTCCAGCCACTCTTCCCCAAGCCTGTAGCGTTGCCTGGGGTTGTTGTGACCAAAATGCAGGACGTGGCACTTGGCCTTATTAAACCTCATCCCATTGGCCTTGGCCCATGGAGCCAACCTGTCCAGATCCCTCCGTAGAGTCTTCCGACCCTCCAGCAGATCAACGCTCCCACCTAGTTTGGTGTCATCTGCAAACTTGCTGAGGGTGCACTCAATCCCCTTATCTAGATCATCAGTAAAGATATTAAACAAGACTGGCCCCAGAACTGAGCCCTGAGGGACACCACTGGTGACCGGCCGCCAACTGGATTTCACCCCATTAATTACAACTCCCTGGGCACGGCCATCCAGGCAGTTTTTCACCCAGTGAAGAGTACACTTGTCTATGCCGTGATTCGCCAGCTTCTCCAGGAGAACGCTGTGGGGGACGGTGTCAAAGGCCTTACCAAAGTCCGGGTAGACAACGTCCACAGCCTTCCCCGCATCGAGCAGGCGGGTCACATGGTCATAGAAAGAGATCGAGTTGGTTAAGCAGGACCTCCCTCTCATAAACCCATGCTGGCTGGCGCGGATCCCTTGGCTGCCCTGCACTTGCCGTGAGAGCTCACTCAAGGTGATCCTCTCCGTGATCTTTCCCGGTACCGAGGTCAGGCTGACAGGCCTATAGTTTCCCGGATCCTCCTTCCGGCCCTTCTTGTAGATGGGCGTCACACTGGCCACCCTCCAGTCATCTGGTACCTCTCCTGTTGACCAGGATTGTTGATAGATAATGGAGAGAGGCTTGGTGAGCTCTCCCGCCAGCTCCCTGAGTACCCTTGGGTGAATTCCGTCCGGCCCCATAGACTTACGCGTGTCCGGGTGCATAAGCAAATCCTTAAGTACTTCCTCCTGGACTATGGGGGGGTTGTTCTGCTCTCCATCCTTATCTTCCAGCTCCGGAGGCTGAACACCCTGGGGATAGCTGGTCCGACTATTGAAGACAGAGGCAAAGAAGGCATTAAGTATCTCAGCCTTCTCCTCGTCCTTGGTCGCAATGTTTCCCCCCTCATCCAGGAAGGGATGGAGATTCTCCCTGACTCTCTTTTTGTTGACGTATTTACAAAAGCTTTTTTTGTTGTCCCTTATATTAATGGCCAGGCTGAGTTCCAGCTGGGCTTTTGCCTTCCTAATTTTTTCTCTGTGTAACCTAACAAGATCTCTGTACTCCTCCTGAGTTGCCTGTCCCTTCATCCAAAGGTGGTAAACCTTCCTTTTTTCCCTAAGTCCCGTCAAAAGCTCTTTGTTCAACCAGGCCGGCCATTTTCCCCGCCCTTTAATTTTGCGCCTCATGGGGACAGCCTGCTCCTGGGCCTTTCGGATTTCCTTTGCGAAGAGCGTCCAGCCTTCCTGGACCCCTTTGCCCCGCAGGGTTATCTCCCAAGGGACCCTCCCAACCAGGGTTCTGAACAGGCTAAAGTGCGCCCTCCGGAAGGCCAAGGTGGAGGTTTTGCTAACCCCCTTCCTTACCTCCCTAAGAATTGAAAACTTGACCGTTTGATGATCGCCAAGACCAAGAGGGCCTCCGACCTCCACATCTCCCACTAGTCCTTCTTTGTTTGTGAAAAGTAGGTCTAGCGAGGCGCCTCCCCTAGTAGGCTCTCCTACCGGTTGTGTAAGGAAGTTATCTTCCATCCACTCAAGGAACCTCCTAGCCTTGCCTGCTCTCTGCTGTGTTCTATTTCCAGCAGATATCCGGTAGGTTGAAGCCCGCAACCAGAACAAGGGCTGGCGATGGCAAGACTTCAGCCAGCCGCTTACAGAATACTTCATCAACGTGCTCATCCTGGTTGGGTGAGCTTTGGGACTGAGGCATGGCTAGGAAAGGGAGGCAGGTTCATCGCTCTCCCTCATATTGGCTTTCTATTTCAGTTTGGGTTTCAATGAGGTCTGGTGTGTTCTAGTTTGTTACTTTTGAGATGAGCCGGGATGTATCAAAGAGGAGTACAGGACCGGTGAGGGTTCATAAGCGCCGTGGTAATTTTGTGTTTCTTGGTCTCTTAGGTGCCATAATTAATTGTTGCTGCAGCCTCCAGTTCTGGGATCGGCGTGGAGCAGGTGAGTGGAACTCCATGGAGCTTCTGCGGATGAGGGTGTCGTGGAAGAGGTTGGAATTTACAGTTATGATGCTCAGTCTTGGAGCTGTGGTTTCTTCTTTGCAGATGAAGAGGAGCCAGGTGACTGCAGGAAAATGAGTTAGCTGTTGTGGTTTTTGTCAAGGATGAATTCAGACGCCCGGCTCTCTGAAAGCTAAACTGAGGGAACGGCACTGGTAAGGGACTGAGGCTGACGGTTTCAGGACAGGCTTTTTAAGTTCAAGAAGGGCATAGAGCTGTTCAGGAACAGCCCCTTTTAGGCAGGTAAAGGAAGGAGGTTACTAAAGAAGACTCCCAGCACAAAATCCCCCTTAGAGGGATTAGGAAGCATTTCTTTGCCGAGGTGGTGGTCAAACGCTGGAAGAGGTGTCCTGGGGAGGTGGTTGATGCCCCAAGCGTCTCCTTGTTTGAGAGGCGTTTGGACAAAGCCCTTAAGAATGCCCTTCTTGGGTGATTTGTGGTGATTTTCCTGCAGTCGGGAGGCGAAGCCGGGCTCTGGAGCCGAGCGCGGTGTGAGCCGAGGACGGGTGTGATTGTCCCCAGGCTTTGGGGGACTGTGTCCCGAGCCCTGTCCCCGCAGGAGGGAGCGCTGGCCGGGTTCCAGAGCAAGGCCTTGCAGCCCGCGTTGTGGGGTGTGTGTGTCCCCCCCATCTCGGTCCCCAAGGGCTGTCCTTGTCCCGGGGGCTGCGTGCTGCTTTCTGCGTGGGGCCGTGTCGGTGGTTCCTGCAGGGACCCCTCTGTCCTGGCTGCCCCTGGGGAAGGGGACAGGGGAGTCCCCCCCCGGCCACTGGCACCCCGCTGGTGGTGGCTCGTCCCTGGGGTCAGCTCGTTGCCCTTTGGGGCTCGTGGGCTCCGACTGGGGGCTCACGGGGGCTGTGGCACCTGGGGGGGGTTCTGATTCCCGGTGCCCCCTGCGCTCCCTCCCTCCCCGCCCCCGCCTCCGCCCCTAAACAGGCACGGAGCGGTTCTGGAGAAACAACTTTTAATTGAGACAACTTTTTAACACAAGAGAAAAGGTCCTATTGAAGCTACTCTCAACCCCCCTCCCTCCCTCAAACACACCCCCCTCCCTCAAATACAGCCCTCCCCCCAAGTACCCCCCCCAAATACAGCCCTCTCCACAACTGCACACCCCCCTCCCCTAAATACCATGCCCCCCTCCTCTAAATATGATGCCCCCACTCCCCAAGTACACACAGCCCCTCCCCAAATACAAGCCCTCCCTCAAATACACACAAATCCCGCCCCCCCCATCACCTCCGTCTCTTCCTTGCGGTGGGACTCGGCCCACCCTCTGCCCCCAGCCCTCTTGCAAGAGCCCTGCGTTTGCTGGGTGATGTCAACGGGGGGCTGCTCCCCCGCTTCGTCCCCCGCCTCTCCCCCAGTTTGGGCATGGCCGGGGTCAGCTCCATCCCCCCGTCCCCCCAGTGCTCCTGGGACTCTGGTGGCAGCTCCATCCCCAAGTCCCCCCAGGGTTCCTGAGACTCCGGTGACAGCTCTGTCCCCGTGTCATCCCAGGGCTCCTGGGACACTGGCGATGGATCCATGGCCACGTACCACCAGGGCTCCTGGGACTCTGGTGAGGGCTCCAACCCCATGTCCCCCCAAAGCTCCTGGGACTCTGGTGGCAGCTCCATCCCCACATCCCCCCAGGGCTCCTGGGACTTTGTCCCGGCGATGAGTTCCTCCTGGAAGCGCACGGCCTCCGTGGTCTCCTCCAGGCTGTAGCTGGGGCTCAGCAGCAACCTGGGCAGCTCGAGGGAGGGGAAGTCGCAGGGGGGGACACCTGTGCCAGTGTCCCCAAGGTCCCCAGGCCTTGGGCTGCTGGCAGGACTGTCCTGGCTGACCCCTGCCACCTCCCCGGAGCAGTGGAAGAGCCTCATGGACACCTCCAGAGGAACCTTCTGGGCCACTGTGAGGTCCCCGAGGGCTTGGCTGTGGGGGACAACAGAGGGGCTGGTGGGGACAGTGGCGGGGCTGGTGGGGACGCTGCAGCCCAGGGAGATGCCGCTGTCCCAGGTAAAGTCACCGTCTGAGGAGATGTCACTGTACAGCAGGATGTTGCTGTCCGAGGGTGTCTCCAAAGAGGTGGCCATGCTGGAGCTGGTGGTCTCTGAAGACCGTTCATCGATGTTCTCAGGGCCAGGGATGGAGTTTGGCAGCGTGGTGGGTGCTGGGACCGCTGCTCTTTCCTCTCTGCCAGTGTCACCAGGATCCCCAGGCCTGGGACTGCTCCCAAGACTGTCCTGGCTGACCCCTGCCACCTCCCAGCAGCAGTCGTAGAGGCTCAGGGCCTCCTCCAGAGGCACCTCCTGGGGCACTGCCAGCCCCCCAAAGGCCTGCTTCTGGCGGAGAGCAGCAGAGCTGGTGGGGCCCTGGCTGTCCCGGGATGGGAGGCTGTCCCAGGAGCTGTTGCTGTATGGGGGGAGGTTGCTGTGCGGGCGAGCCTCCTCGGGGGTGGCCGTGCTGGAGCTGTTAGTGCTGGTGCTGTCCTGGCCGGCCCCCACCGTGTCTGTGGAGGAACCAAAGAGCCTGAGGGCCTCTTGGAGGAGCATCTCCTCGGTGACTTTGACGGTGCTGTCCGGGTCCCCAGGAGCTGGTTTGTCGGGGGCAGCAGAGGGTCTGGGGGACACGTGGCTGCGTGGGGGTACGTGGCTGCGTGGGGGTGCCCGCGCAGGGCTGGCCGTGCTGGAGATGTTGGTCCGTGCAGGGGGTCCCTTGACGTGCTGGAGGCCGGGGCTGGAGGTCAGCAGCAGCGGGGGGGCTGCGGGCACCGCTCTGCCCTGGTGGCCGTAGGCTGGGAGCTGTGTCAGCGGGGGCTGTGTGGGCTGTCCCTGGAGGCTGCCGGGGGCTGCCCAGGCCGGGAGGGTCTCACAGCCCGCGAGGCCCCACAGGGCAGGGCCCGGGGGAGCAGCGGTGGGGTGGCCGAGCGTGGGGGTGGCCGGCGGAGGCTGGTTGGTGAGGGTCCACTCCAGGTGGAAGAAGCGGGGATGGAAGCAGCAACCGCAGGGGGCCCTCTGCAGCCCTGGGAGGGGGGAAAGGGAGGCGTGGTGGGCCGTGGGCAGCCTCCAGGGCACCCGCCGAGCTGTCCCCCGTGGCCCCCATCCCGGGTGTGAGCCAGGCCCCTGGGGAGCTGGTGGCCGGTCGCTCCCCGGAGTGAGCTGCTGTGCCGGAGGGGCTGGGGCTGGAAACTGGGGAGGGGACGTGCTTTGCGGGAGGAAACAGGAGAGATGGCCCCCCCAGTTTGGGAAATTCCCTGGAAATTGGATTTCCTGGGCAGGTGAGGGCAGGGATGCTCAGCCGGGCTTGTTGAACCCTCCACACCCAGTACCAAAACTGCTGGGGGGGAACAGGGGAGGTGGGATGGTGAAGGTGACCAGGGTCCTCGGGGGCTGAAGGTGGCAGAGGGCACAGGGGGTCCATACCTGGTGGTGTGGCCCGTGGGGCCCATGGGGCCACCCCCATGGTGGGTGGCCAGGCTGCGGGGAAGGGCTGCTCGTGGCCGGGCAGTCGAACCAGGGTGGCTGAGCCTGGAAGAGAGACAGGAGCCATGGCCGTGGTGACCTCCCGTGCTCTGTTCCCCGAGAGTGTCCCCGGGCTGCGGGTCGGGGTCGGTCCCTACCTCGGGGGTAGAAGGTTTGTGGGAGCACAAAAGTCTGAAGCGTCTGGGTCGCCGCGGGGGCCCGGGGGCCGTTCAGTGGGAGCCAGAGTGGTGGCAGCGCCATCGTCGGTCCTCTCGGTCTCTGCGCTGCTAAGGACTCTTTGGTCACCAGGGATGGAATGTGGGGGCTCCCTGTGCCCCGCCCCCTCCGCCCATAGCCTCCCCATCTCCTGCTGGAGGCCTGGTGGGAGATGGGATGGTCTTGGCCACAGTGATCACAAAATGGTTGAGTTTAACATCATCAGTGGAATGAGAAAACTGGTGGGAAGAGTTGCTCCCCTGGATTTTGGGGGCTGAATGCCCCCTTAACGAGCTGATGATGCCAAAGCGGGAGGTGCTGTTGACCCTCTTGAGGGCCAAGAGGCCTTGCAGAAGGCTCTAGGTAGATTGGAGCACTGGGCAATCAGCAGCGGCGTGAAGTTGAAGCAGTAAAAGTGCAGGATTCTGCCCTGGGAGGGAGGAACTCTGGGCAGGAGTGTAACTGGGGAGAGGGGTGGCTGGAGAGCAGCCCTGCAGAAAGGGGTCCGGCCGGGGGTGCTGGGGGCAGCAGCTGAGGAGGAGCCGTCGGTGTCCCCTGGCACCAAGAGGGCAACCCCCATCCTGGGGGGCATCAAACCCAGTCGAAGCAGGAGGCCAAGAGCGGGGATTGTCCCGCTGTGCTCGGCGCTGGTGCGGCCTCACCTGGAGCCCTGGGTGCAGGGCTGGGCCCCACCGTTGGAGAAGGATGGGAAGGTCCTCGAATGCCTCCAGAGGAGGGCAGCCAAGCTGGTGACAGGGCTGGAAGGCATGTCCCCGAATCCTAGACTGGTTTGGATTGGAAGGGACCTGTGAGCTCACCTTGTCCCACCCTGTGCCCTGGGCAGGGACCCGTCCCACCGGACCAGGTTTTTCAAGCCCCGTCCAACCTGGCCTTGAACGCCTCCAGGGTTGGGGCAGCCACAGCTTCTCTGGGCACCGTTGGCCAGAGTCTCACCACCCTCACAGCAAAGAATTTCTTCCCCTGATCTCCTCTCAATCTCCTTTCTGTCAGTGTCACAGAATCACACAATCACAGAATCACATTGGGATGGAAGGGGCCTCTGCAGATCATCTAGTCCAACGCCCCTCCCCACACACAGCAGGCCCACCTAGAGGAGGTTGCACAGGAACTTGTCCAGGCGGGTTTTGAATGTCTCCAGAGAAGGAGAGTCTGCCACCCCCCTGGGCAGCCTGTTCCAAGGCTCTGCCACCCTCACAGGAAAGAAGTTCCTCCTCATGTTTAGGTGGAACTTCCCATGTTCAAGTTTCTGCTCGTTCCCTCTTGTCCTGTCACTGGGCACCACTGATAAAAGAGCAGCCCCGTCCTCTTGACACCCACCCTTTAAGTATTTATCAGCATTGATCAAATCCCCCCTCGGTCTTCTCTTCTCTAGACTAAAAAGACCCAAGTCCCTCAGCCTTTCCTCATAAGGGAGAAGCTCCAGTCCCCTCATCATCTTTGTAGCCCTCTGCTGTACCCTCTCCAGCAGTTCCCTGTCCTTCTTGAACTGGGGAGCCCAGAACTGGATGCAGTGCTCCAGGTGGGGCCTCCCCAGGGCAGAGTAGAGGGGGGAGGATGACCTCCCTCCACCTGCTGGTCACACTCTTCCTGATGCATCCCAGGATGCCATTGGCCTTCTTGGCCACAAGGGCACATTGTCGGCTCATGGTCATCCTATTGTCCACCAGGCCTCCTAGGTCTTTCTCCTCCAAGGTGCTCTCCAAACCCTTCCCCCCCTGTCCTGTGGCTCCCCTCCCTGATGACCCAACATTACAGAATCACAGAATCGCAGAATCTTCGTGGTTGCATGGGACCTTGGAGATCATCGAGTCCAACCACACAAAGAAAAAAAAAAGGTAGCCACACCCACAACCAACCACACAGCACACCCGCCCACAAACAGACGCAAACCAACAATCTCGGGCACTAGAGCATGCCCTGGAGAGCCACGTCTAAACGTTTCTTAAATATCTCCAGGGATGGCGACTCCACCACCTCCCTGGGCAGGCTGTTCCAGTGCCTGACCGCTCTCTCGGTAAAGCAGTGCTTCCTAATACCTAATCTAAACCTCCCCTGCCGCAACTTCAGACCATTTCCTCTGGTCCTGTCTTTATTCCCTTGGGAGAAGAGGCCAACGCCCACCTCTCTACACCCTCCTTTCAGGGAGTTGTAGAGGGCAATGAGGTCTCCCCTCAGCCTCCTCTTCTCCAAACTAAACATGCCCAGTTCCCTCAGCCTCTCCTCGTATGAGTTGTTCTCTAGACCCCCCACCAGCTTGGTGGCTCTCCTCTGGACACGGTCCAGCAGCTCAGTGTCCTTCCTGTAGTGAAGGGCCCAGAACTGGACACAGCGCTCAAGGTGAGGCCTCACCGGTGCCGAGTACAGAGGCACCATCACTTCCCTACTCCTGCTGGCCCAGCTATTCCTGATACAGGCCGGGATGCCGTTGGCCTTCTTGGCCACCTGGGCACACGGCTGGCTCACGTGAAGCCGGCTGTCCACCAACACCCCCAGGTCCTTTTCTGCTGGGCAGCTTTCCAGCCACTCTTCCCCAAGCCTGTAGCGTTGCCTGGGGTTGTTGTGACCAAAATGCAGGACGTGGCACTTGGCCTTATTAAACCTCATCCCATTGGCCTTGGCCCATGGAGCCAACCTGTCCAGATCCCTCCGTAGAGTCTTCCGACCCTCCAGCAGATCAACGCTCCCACCTAGTTTGGTGTCATCTGCAAACTTGCTGAGGGTGCACTCAATCCCCTTATCTAGATCATCAGTAAAGATATTAAACAAGACTGGCCCCAGAACTGAGCCCTGAGGGACACCACTGGTGACCGGCCGCCAACTGGATTTCACCCCATTAATTACAACTCCCTGGGCACGGCCATCCAGGCAGTTTTTCACCCAGTGAAGAGTACACTTGTCTATGCCGTGATTCGCCAGCTTCTCCAGGAGAACGCTGTGGGGGACGGTGTCAAAGGCCTTACCAAAGTCCGGGTAGACAACGTCCACAGCCTTCCCCGCATCGAGCAGGCGGGTCACATGGTCATAGAAAGAGATCGAGTTGGTTAAGCAGGACCTCCCTCTCATAAACCCATGCTGGCTGGCGCGGATCCCTTGGCTGCCCTGCACTTGCCGTGAGAGCTCACTCAAGGTGATCCTCTCCGTGATCTTTCCCGGTACCGAGGTCAGGCTGACAGGCCTATAGTTTCCCGGATCCTCCTTCCGGCCCTTCTTGTAGATGGGCGTCACACTGGCCACCCTCCAGTCATCTGGTACCTCTCCTGTTGACCAGGATTGTTGATAGATAATGGAGAGAGGCTTGGTGAGCTCTCCCGCCAGCTCCCTGAGTACCCTTGGGTGAATTCCGTCCGGCCCCATAGACTTACGCGTGTCCGGGTGCATAAGCAAATCCTTAAGTACTTCCTCCTGGACTATGGGGGGGTTGTTCTGCTCTCCATCCTTATCTTCCAGCTCCGGAGGCTGAACACCCTGGGGATAGCTGGTCCGACTATTGAAGACAGAGGCAAAGAAGGCATTAAGTATCTCAGCCTTCTCCTCGTCCTTGGTCGCAATGTTTCCCCCCTCATCCAGGAAGGGATGGAGATTCTCCCTGACTCTCTTTTTGTTGACGTATTTACAAAAGCTTTTTTTGTTGTCCCTTATATTAATGGCCAGGCTGAGTTCCAGCTGGGCTTTTGCCTTCCTAATTTTTTCTCTGTGTAACCTAACAAGATCTCTGTACTCCTCCTGAGTTGCCTGTCCCTTCATCCAAAGGTGGTAAACCTTCCTTTTTTCCCTAAGTCCCGTCAAAAGCTCTTTGTTCAACCAGGCCGGCCATTTTCCCCGCCCTTTAATTTTGCGCCTCATGGGGACAGCCTGCTCCTGGGCCTTTCGGATTTCCTTTGCGAAGAGCGTCCAGCCTTCCTGGACCCCTTTGCCCCGCAGGGTTATCTCCCAAGGGACCCTCCCAACCAGGGTTCTGAACAGGCTAAAGTGCGCCCTCCGGAAGGCCAAGGTGGAGGTTTTGCTAACCCCCTTCCTTACCTCCCTAAGAATTGAAAACTTGACCGTTTGATGATCGCCAAGACCAAGAGGGCCTCCGACCTCCACATCTCCCACTAGTCCTTCTTTGTTTGTGAAAAGTAGGTCTAGCGAGGCGCCTCCCCTAGTAGGCTCTCCTACCGGTTGTGTAAGGAAGTTATCTTCCATCCACTCAAGGAACCTCCTAGCCTTGCCTGCTCTCTGCTGTGTTCTATTTCCAGCAGATATCCGGTAGGTTGAAGCCCGCAACCAGAACAAGGGCTGGCGATGGCAAGACTTCAGCCAGCCGCTTACAGAATACTTCATCAACGTGCTCATCCTGGTTGGGTGAGCTTTGGGACTGAGGCATGGCTAGGAAAGGGAGGCAGGTTCATCGCTCTCCCTCATATTGGCTTTCTATTTCAGTTTGGGTTTCAATGAGGTCTGGTGTGTTCTAGTTTGTTACTTTTGAGATGAGCCGGGATGTATCAAAGAGGAGTACAGGACCGGTGAGGGTTCATAAGCGCCGTGGTAATTTTGTGTTTCTTGGTCTCTTAGGTGCCATAATTAATTGTTGCTGCAGCCTCCAGTTCTGGGATCGGCGTGGAGCAGGTGAGTGGAACTCCATGGAGCTTCTGCGGATGAGGGTGTCGTGGAAGAGGTTGGAATTTACAGTTATGATGCTCAGTCTTGGAGCTGTGGTTTCTTCTTTGCAGATGAAGAGGAGCCAGGTGACTGCAGGAAAATGAGTTAGCTGTTGTGGTTTTTGTCAAGGATGAATTCAGACGCCCGGCTCTCTGAAAGCTAAACTGAGGGAACGGCACTGGTAAGGGACTGAGGCTGACGGTTTCAGGACAGGCTTTTTAAGTTCAAGAAGGGCATAGAGCTGTTCAGGAACAGCCCCTTTTAGGCAGGTAAAGGAAGGAGGTTACTAAAGAAGACTCCCAGCACAAAATCCCCCTTAGAGGGATTAGGAAGCATTTCTTTGCCGAGGTGGTGGTCAAACACTGGAAGAGGTGTCCTGGGGAGGTGGTTGATGCCCCAAGCGTCTCCTTGTTTGAGAGGCGTTTGGACAAAGCCCTTAAGAATGCCCTTCTTGGGTGATTTGTGGTGATTTTCCTGCAGTCGGGAGGCGAAGCCGGGCTCTGGAGCCGAGCGCGGTGTGAGCCGAGGACGGGTGTGATTGTCCCCAGGCTTTGGGGGACTGTGTCCCGAGCCCTGTCCCCGCAGGAGGGAGCGCTGGCCGGGTTCCAGAGCAAGGCCTTGCAGCCCGCGTTGTGGGGTGTGTGTGTCCCCCCCATCTCGGTCCCCAAGGGCTGTCCTTGTCCCGGGGGCTGCGTGCTGCTTTCTGCGTGGGGCCGTGTCGGTGGTTCCTGCAGGGACCCCTCTGTCCTGGCTGCCCCTGGGGAAGGGGACAGGGGAGTCCCCCCCCGGCCACTGGCACCCCGCTGGTGGTGGCTCGTCCCTGGGGGCAGCTCGTTGCCCTTTGGGGCTCGTGGGCTCCGACTGGGGGCTCACGGGGGCTGTGGCACCTGGGGGGGGTTCTGATTCCCGGTGCCCCCTGCGCTCCCTCCCTCCCCGCCCCCGCCCCCGCCCCTAAACAGGCACGGAGCGGTTCTGGAGAAACAACTTTTAATTGAGACAACTTTTTAACACAAGAGAAAAGGTCCTATTGAAGCTACTCTCAACCCCCCTCCCTCCCTCAAACACACCCCCCTCCCTCAAATACAGCCCTCCCCCCAAGTACCCCCCCCAAATACAGCCCTCTCCACAACTGCACACCCCCCTCCCCTAAATACCATGCCCCCCTCCTCTAAATATGATGCCCCCACTCCCCAAGTACACACAGCCCCTCCCCAAATACAAGCCCTCCCTCAAATACACACAAATCCCGCCCCCCCCATCACCTCCGTCTCTTCCTTGCGGTGGGACTCGGCCCACCCTCTGCCCCCAGCCCTCTTGCAAGAGCCCTGCGTTTGCTGGGTGATGTCAACGGGGGGCTGCTACCCCGCTTCGTCCCCCGCCTCTCCCCCAGTTTGGGCATGGCCGGGGTCAGCTCCATCCCCCCGTCCCCCCAGTGCTCCTGGGACTCTGGTGGCAGCTCCATCCCCAAGTCCCCCCAGGGTTCCTGAGACTCCGGTGACAGCTCTGTCCCCGTGTCATCCCAGGGCTCCTGGGACACTGGCGATGGATCCATGGCCACGTACCACCAGGGCTCCTGGGACTCTGGTGAGGGCTCCAACCCCATGTCCCCCCAAAGCTCCTGGGACTCTGGTGGCAGCTCCATCCCCACATCCCCCCAGGGCTCCTGGGACTTTGTCCCGGCGATGAGTTCCTCCTGGAAGCGCACGGCCTCCGTGGTCTCCTCCAGGCTGTAGCTGGGGCTCAGCAGCAACCTGGGCAGCTCGAGGGAGGGGAAGTCGCAGGGGGGGACACCTGTGCCAGTGTCCCCAAGGTCCCCAGGCCTTGGGCTGCTGGCAGGACTGTCCTGGCTGACCCCTGCCACCTCCCCGGAGCAGTGGAAGAGCCTCATGGACACCTCCAGAGGAACCTTCTGGGCCACTGTGAGGTCCCCGAGGGCTTGGCTGTGGGGGACAACAGAGGGGCTGGTGGGGACAGTGGCGGGGCTGGTGGGGACGCTGCAGCCCAGGGAGATGCCGCTGTCCCAGGTAAAGTCACCGTCTGAGGAGATGTCACTGTACAGCAGGATGTTGCTGTCCGAGGGTGTCTCCAAAGAGGTGGCCATGCTGGAGCTGGTGGTCTCTGAAGACCGTTCATCGATGTTCTCAGGGCCAGGGATGGAGTTTGGCAGCGTGGTGGGTGCTGGGACCGCTGCTCTTTCCTCTCTGCCAGTGTCACCAGGATCCCCAGGCCTGGGACTGCTCCCAAGACTGTCCTGGCTGACCCCTGCCACCTCCCAGCAGCAGTCGTAGAGGCTCAGGGCCTCCTCCAGAGGCACCTCCTGGGGCACTGCCAGCCCCCCAAAGGCCTGCTTCTGGCGGAGAGCAGCAGAGCTGGTGGGGCCCTGGCTGTCCCGGGATGGGAGGCTGTCCCAGGAGCTGTTGCTGTATGGGGGGAGGTTGCTGTGCGGGCGAGCCTCCTCGGGGGTGGCCGTGCTGGAGCTGTTGGTGCTGGTGCTGTCCTGGCCGGCCCCCACCGTGTCTGTGGAGGAACCAAAGAGCCTGAGGGCCTCTTGGAGGAGCATCTCCTCGGTGACTTTGACGGTGCTGTCCGGGTCCCCAGGAGCTGGTTTGTCGGGGGCAGCAGAGGGTCTGGGGGACACGTGGCTGCGTGGGGGTACGTGGCTGCGTGGGGGTGCCCGCGCAGGGCTGGCCGTGCTGGAGATGTTGCTCCGTGCAGGGGGTCCCTTGACGTGCTGGAGGCCGGGGCTGGAGGTCAGCAGCAGCGGGGGGGCTGCGGGCACCGCTCTGCCCTGGTGGCCGTAGGCTGGGAGCTGTGTCAGCGGGGGCTGTGTGGGCTGTCCCTGGAGGCTGCCGGGGGCTGCCCAGGCCGGGAGGGTCTCACAGCCCGCGAGGCCCCACAGGGCAGGGCCCGGGGGAGCAGCGGTGGGGTGGCCGAGCGTGGGGGTGGCCGGCGGAGGCTGGTTGGTGAGGGTCCACTCCAGGTGGAAGAAGCGGGGATGGAAGCAGCAACCGCAGGGGGCCCTCTGCAGCCCTGGGAGGGGGGAAAGGGAGGCGTGGTGGGCCGTGGGCAGCCTCCAGGGCACCCGCCGAGCTGTCCCCCGTGGCCCCCATCCCGGGTGTGAGCCAGGCCCCTGGGGAGCTGGTGGCCGGTCGCTCCCCGGAGTGAGCTGCTGTGCCGGAGGGGCTGGGGCTGGAAACTGGGGAGGGGACGTGCTTTGCGGGAGGAAACAGGAGAGATGGCCCCCCCAGTTTGGGAAATTCCCTGGAAATTGGATTTCCTGGGCAGGTGAGGGCAGGGATGCTCAGCCGGGCTTGTTGAACCCTCCACACCCAGTACCAAAACTGCTGGGGGGGAACAGGGGAGGTGGGATGGTGAAGGTGACCAGGGTCCTCGGGGGCTGAAGGTGGCAGAGGGGACAGGGGGTCCATACCTGGTGGTGTGGCCCGTGGGGCCCATGGGGCCACCCCCACGGTGGGTGGCCAGGCTGCGGGGAAGGGCTGCTCGTGGCCGGGCAGTCGAACCAGGGTGGCTGAGCCTGGAAGAGAGACAGGAGCCATGGCCGTGGTGACCTCCCGTGCTCTGTTCCCCGAGAGTGTCCCCGGGCTGCGGGTCGGGGTCGGTCCCTACCTCGGGGGTAGAAGGTTTGTGGGAGCACAAAAGTCTGAAGCGTCTGGGTCGCCGCGGGGGCCCGGGGGCCGTTCGGTGGGAGCCAGAGTGGTGGCAGCGCCATCGTCGGTCCTCTCGGTCTGTCCGCTGCTAAGGACTCTTTGGTCACCAGGGATGGAATGTGGGGGCTCCCTGTGCCCCGCCCCCTCCGCCCATAGCCTCCCCATCTCCTGCTGGAGGCCTGGTGGGAGATGGGATGGTCTTGGCCACAGTGATCACAAAATGGTTGAGTTTAACATCATCAGTGGAATGAGAAAACTGGTGGGAAGAGTTGCTCCCCTGGATTTTGGGGGCTGAATGCCCCCTTAACGAGCTGATGATGCCAAAGCGGGAGGTGCTGTTGACCCTCTTGAGGGCCAAGAGGCCTTGCAGAAGGCTCTAGGTAGATTGGAGCACTGGGCAATCAGCAGTGGCGTGAAGTTGAAGCAGTAAAAGTGCAGGATTCTGCCCTGGGAGGGAGGAACTCTGGGCAGGAGTGTAACTGGGGAGAGGGGTGGCTGGAGAGCAGCCCTGCAGAAAGGGGTCCGGCCGGGGGTGCTGGGGGCAGCAGCTGAGGAGGAGCCGTCGGTGTCCCCTGGCACCAAGAGGGCAACCCCCATCCTGGGGGGCATCAAACCCAGTCGAAGCAGGAGGCCAAGAGCGGGGATTGTCCCGCTGTGCTCGGCGCTGGTGCGGCCTCACCTGGAGCCCTGGGTGCAGGGCTGGGCCCCACCGTTGGAGAAGGATGGGAAGGTCCTCGAATGCCTCCAGAGGAGGGCAGCCAAGCTGGTGACAGGGCTGGAAGGCATGTCCCCGAATCCTAGACTGGTTTGGATTGGAAGGGACCTGTGAGCTCACCTTGTCCCACCCTGTGCCCTGGGCAGGGACCCGTCCCACCGGACCAGGTTTTTCAAGCCCCGTCCAACCTGGCCTTGAACGCCTCCAGGGTTGGGGCAGCCACAGCTTCTCTGGGCACCGTTGGCCAGAGTCTCACCACCCTCACAGCAAAGAATTTCTTCCCCTGATCTCCTCTCAATCTCCTTTCTGTCAGTGTCACAGAATCACACAATCACAGAATCACATTGGGATGGAAGGGGCCTCTGCAGATCATCTAGTCCAACGCCCCTCCCCACACACAGCAGGCCCACCTAGAGGAGGTTGCACAGGAACTTGTCCAGGCGGGTTTTGAATGTCTCCAGAGAAGGAGAGTCTGCCACCCCCCTGGGCAGCCTGTTCCAAGGCTCTGCCACCCTCACAGGAAAGAAGTTCCTCCTCATGTTTAGGTGGAACTTCCCATGTTCAAGTTTCTGCTCGTTCCCTCTTGTCCTGTCACTGGGCACCACTGATAAAAGAGCAGCCCCGTCCTCTTGACACCCACCCTTTAAGTATTTATCAGCATTGATCAAATCCCCCCTCGGTCTTCTCTTCTCTAGACTAAAAAGACCCAAGTCCCTCAGCCTTTCCTCATAAGGGAGAAGCTCCAGTCCCCTCATCATCTTTGTAGCCCTCTGCTGTACCCTCTCCAGCAGTTCCCTGTCCTTCTTGAACTGGGGAGCCCAGAACTGGATGCAGTGCTCCAGGTGGGGCCTCCCCAGGGCAGAGTAGAGGGGGGAGGATGACCTCCCTCCACCTGCTGGTCACACTCTTCCTGATGCATCCCAGGATGCCATTGGCCTTCTTGGCCACAAGGGCACATTGTCGGCTCATGGTCATCCTATTGTCCACCAGGCCTCCTAGGTCTTTCTCCTCCAAGGTGCTCTCCAAACCCTTCCCCCCCTGTCCTGTGGCTCCCCTCCCTGATGACCCAACATTACAGAATCACAGAATCGCAGAATCTTCGTGGTTGCATGGGACCTTGGAGATCATCGAGTCCAACCACACAAAGAAAAAAAAAAGGTAGCCACACCCACAACCAACCACACAGCACACCCGCCCACAAACAGACGCAAACCAACAATCTCGGGCACTAGAGCATGCCCTGGAGAGCCACGTCTAAACGTTTCTTAAATATCTCCAGGGATGGCGACTCCACCACCTCCCTGGGCAGGCTGTTCCAGTGCCTGACCGCTCTCTCGGTAAAGCAGTGCTTCCTAATATCTAATCTAAACCTCCCCTGCCGCAACTTCAGACCATTTCCTCTGGTCCTGTCTTTATTCCCTTGGGAGAAGAGGCCAACGCCCACCTCTCTACACCCTCCTTTCAGGGAGTTGTAGAGGGCAATGAGGTCTCCCCTCAGCCTCCTCTTCTCCAAACTAAACATGCCCAGTTCCCTCAGCCTCTCCTCGTATGAGTTGTTCTCTAGACCCCCCACCAGCTTGGTGGCTCTCCTCTGGACACGGTCCAGCAGCTCAGTGTCCTTCCTGTAGTGAAGGGCCCAGAACTGGACACAGCGCTCAAGGTGAGGCCTCACCGGTGCCGAGTACAGAGGCACCATCGCTTCCCTACTCCTGCTGGCCCAGCTATTCCTGATACAGGCCGGGATGCCGTTGGCCTTCTTGGCCACCTGGGCACACGGCTGGCTCACATGAAGCCGGCTGTCCACCAACACCCCCAGGTCCTTTTCTGCTGGGCAGCTTTCCAGCCACTCTTCCCCAAGCCTGTAGCGTTGCCTGGGGTTGTTGTGACCAAAATGCAGGACCCGACACTTGGCCTTATTAAACCTCATCCCATTGGCCTTGGCCCATGGAGCCAACCTGTCCAGATCCCTCCGTAGAGCCTTCCGACCCTCCAGCAGATCAACGCTCCCACCTAGTTTGGTGTCATCTGCAAACTTGCTGAGGGTGCACTCAATCCCCTTATCTAGATCATCAGTAAAGATATTAAACAAGACTGGCCCCAGAACTGAGCCCTGAGGGACACCACTGGTGACCGGCCGCCAACTGGATTTCACCCCATTAATTACAACTCCCTGGGCACGGCCATCCAGGCAGTTTTTCACCCAGTGAAGAGTACACTTGTCTATGCCATGATTCGCCAGCTTCTCCAGGAGAACGCTGTGGGGGACGGTGTCAAAGGCCTTACCAAAGTCCGGGTAGACAACGTCCACAGCCTTCCCCGCATCGAGCAGGCGGGTCACATGGTCATAGAAAGAGATCGAGTTGGTTAAGCAGGACCTCCCTTTCATAAACCCATGCTGGCTGGCGCGGATCCCTTGGCTGCCCTGCACTTGCCGTGAGAGCTCACTCAAGGTGATCCTCTCCGTGATCTTTCCCGGTACCGAGGTCGGGCTGACAGGCCTATAGTTTCCCGGATCCTCCTTCCGGCCCTTCTTGTAGATGGGCGTCACACTGGCCACCCTCCAGTCGTCTGGTACCTCTCCTGTTGACCAGGATTGTTGATAGATAATGGAGAGAGGCTTGGTGAGCTCTCCCGCCAGCTCCCTGAGTACACTTGGGTGAATTCCGTCCGGCCCCATAGACTTACGCGTGTCCGGGTGCATAAGCAAATCCTTAAGTACTTCCTCCTGGACTATGGGGGGGTTGTTCTGCTCTCCATCCTTAGCTTCCAGCTCAGGAGGCTGAACATCCTGGGGATAGCTGGTCCGACTATTGAAGACAGAGGCAAAGAAGGCATTAAGTATCTCAGCCTTCTCCTCGTCCTTGGTCGCAATGTTTCCCCCCTCATCCAGGAAGGGGTGGAGATTCTCCCTGACTCTCTTTTTGTTGACGTATTTACAAAAGCTTTTTTTGTTGTCCCTTATATTAATGGCCAGGTTGAGTTCCAGCTGGGCTTTTGCCTTCCTAATTTTTTCTCTGTGTAACCTAACAAGATCTCTGTACTCCTCCTGAGTTGCCTGTCCCTTCATCCAAAGGTGGTAAACCTTCCTTTTTTCCCTAAGTCCCATCCAAAGCTCTTTGTTCAACCAGGCCGGCCATTTTCCCCGCCCTTTAATTTTGCGCCTCATGGGGACAGCCTGCTCCTGGGCCTTTTGGATTTCCTTCGCGAAGAGCGTCCAGCCTTCCTGGACCCCTTTGCCCCGCAGGGTTATCTCCCAAGGGACCCTCCCAACCAGGGTTCTGAACAGGCTAAAGTGCGCCCTCCGGAAGGCCAAGGTGGAGGTTTTGCTAACCCCCTTCCTTACCTCCCTAAGAATTGAAAACTTGACCGTTTGATGATCGCCAAGACCAAGAGGGCCTCCGACCTCCACATCTCCCACTAGTCCTTCTTTGTTTGTGAAAAGTAGGTGTAGCGAGGCGCCTCCCCTAGTAGGCTCTCCTACCGGTTGTGTAAGGAAGTTATCTTCCATCCACTCAAGGAACCTCCTAGCCTTGCCTGCTCTCTGCTGTGTTCTATTTCCAGCAGATATCCGGTAGGTTGAAGCCCGCAACCAGAACAAGGGCTGGCGATGGCAAGACTTCAGCCAGCCGCTTACAGAATACTTCATCAACGTGCTCATCCTGGTTGGGTGAGCTTTGGGACTGAGGCATGGCTAGGAAAGGGAGGCAGGTTCATCGCTCTCCCTCATATTGGCTTTCTATTTCAGTTTGGGTTTCAATGAGGTCTGGTGTGTTCTAGTTTGTTACTTTTGAGATGAGCCGGGATGTATCAAAGAGGAGTACAGGACCGGTGAGGGTTCATAAGCGCCGTGGTAATTTTGTGTTTCTTGGTCTCTTAGGTGCCATAATTAATTGTTGCTGCAGCCTCCAGTTCTGGGATCGGCGTGGAGCAGGTGAGTGGAACTCCATGGAGCTTCTGCGGATGAGGGTGTCGTGGAAGAGGTTGGAATTTACAGTTATGATGCTCAGTCTTGGAGCTGTGGTTTCTTCTTTGCAGATGAAGAGGAGCCAGGTGACTGCAGGAAAATGAGTTAGCTGTTGTGGTTTTTGTCAAGGATGAATTCAGACGCCCGGCTCTCTGAAAGCTAAACTGAGGGAACGGCACTGGTAAGGGACTGAGGCTGACGGTTTCAGGACAGGCTTTTTAAGTTCAAGAAGGGCATAGAGCTGTTCAGGAACAGCCCCTTTTAGGCAGGTAAAGGAAGGAGGTTACTAAAGAAGACTCCCAGCACAAAATCCCCCTTAGAGGGATTAGGAAGCATTTCTTTGCCGAGGTGGTGGTCAAACGCTGGAAGAGGTGTCCTGGGGAGGTGGTTGATGCCCCAAGCGTCTCCTTGTTTGAGAGGCATTTGGACAAAGCCCTTAAGAATGCCCTTCTTGGGTGATTTGTGGTGGTTTTCCTGCAGTCGGGAGGCGAAGCCGGGCTCTGGAGCCGAGCGCGGTGTGAGCCGAGGACGGGTGTGATTGTCCCCAGGCTTTGGGGGACTGTGTCCCGAGCCCTGTCCCCGCAGGAGGGAGCGCTGGCCGTGTTCCAGAGCAAGGCCTTGCAGCCCGCGTTGTGGTGTGTGTGTCCCCCATCTCGGTCCCCAAGGGCTGTCCTTGTCCCGGGGGCTGCGTGCTGCTTTCTGCGTGGGGCCGTGTCGGTGGTTCCTGCAGGGACCCCTCTGTCCTGGCTGCCCCTGGGGAAGGGGACAGGGGAGTCCCCCCCCGGCCACTGGCACCCCGCTGGTGGTGGCTCGTCCCTGGGGGCAGCTCGTTGCCCTTTGGGGCTGGTGGGCTCCGACTGGGGGCTCACGGGGGCTGTGGCACCTGGGGGGGGTTCTGATTCCCGGTGCCCCCTGCGCTCCCTCCCTCCCCGCCCCCGCCTCCGCCCCTAAAGAGGCACGGAGCGGTTCTGGAGAAACAACTTTTAATTGAGACAACTTTTTAACACAAGAGAAAAGGTCCTATTGAAGCTACTCTCAACCCCCCTCCCTCCCTCAAACACACCCCCGTCCCTCAAATACAGCCCTCTCCCCAAATACAGCCCTCTCCCCAAGTACCCCCCCCAAATACAGCCCTCTCCACAACTGCACACCCCCCTCCCCTAAATACCATGCCCCCCTCCTCTAAATATGATGCCCCCACTCCCCAAGTACACACAGCCCCTCCCCAAATACAAGCCCTCCCTCAAATACACACAAATCCCGCCCCCCCCATCACCTCCGTCTCTTCCTTGCGGTGGGACTCGGCCCACCCTCTGCCCCCAGCCCTCTTGCAAGAGCCCTGCGTTTGCTGGGTGATGTCAACGGGGGGCTGCTCCCCCGCTTCGTCCCCCGCCTCTCCCCCAGTTTGGGCATGGCCGGGGTCAGCTCCATCCCCCCGTCCCCCCAGTGCTCCTGGGACTCTGGTGGCAGCTCCATCCCCAAGTCCCCCCAGGGTTCCTGAGACTCCGGTGAGAGCTCTGTCCCCGTGTCATCCCAGGGCTCCTGGGACACTGGCGACGGATCCATGGCCACGTACCACCAGGGCTCCTGGGACCCTGGTGATGGCTCCATCCCCAAGTCCCCCCAGGGTTCCTGGGACTCCCGTGACGGCTCTGTCCCCGTGTCATCCCAGGGCTCCTGGGACACTGGCGATGGATCCATGGCCACGTACCACCAGGGCTCCTGGGACTCTGGTGAGGGCTCCAACCCCATGTCCCCCCAAAGCTCCTGGGACTCTGGTGGCAGCTCCATCCCCACATCCCCCCAGGGCTCCTGGGACTTTGTCCCGGCGATGAGTTCCTCCTGGAAGCGCACGGCCTCCGTGGTCTCCTCCAGGCTGTAGCTGGGGCTCAGCAGCAACCTGGGCAGCTCGAGGGAGGGGAAGTCGCAGGGGGGGACACCTGTGCCAGTGTCACCAGGGTCTCCAGGCCTGGGGCTGCTGCCAGGACTGTCCTGGCCGACCCCTGCCACCTCCCCGGAGCAGTGGAAGAGCCTCATGGACGCCTCCAGAGGAACCTTCTGGGCCACTGTGAGGTCCCCGAGGGCTTGGCTGTGGGGGACAACAGAGGGGCTGGTGGGGACAGTGGCGGGGCTGGTGGGGACACTGCAGCCCAGGGAGATGCCGCTGTCCCAGGTAAAGTCACCGTCTGAGGAGATGTCGCTGTACAGCAGGATGTTGCTGTCCGAGGGTGTCTCCAAAGAGGTGGCCATGCTGGAGCTGGTGGTCTCTGAAGACCATTCATCGATGTTCTCAGGGCCAGGGATGGAGTTTGGCAGCGTGGTGGGTGCTGGGACCGCTGCTCTTTCCTCTCTGCCAGTGTCACCAGGATCCCCAGGCCGGGGACTGCTCCCAAGACTGTCCTGGCTGAGCCCTGCCACCTCCCAGCAGCAGTCAAAGAGGCTCAGGGCCTCCTCCAGAGGCACCTCCTGGGGCGCTGCCAGCCCCCCAAAGGCCTGCTTCTGGCGGAGAGCAGCAGAGCTGGTGGGGCCCTGGCTGTCCCGGGATGGGAGGCTGTCCCAGGAGCTGTCGCTGTATGGGGGGAGGTTGCTGTGTGGGCAAGCCTCCTCGGGGGTGGCCGTGCTGGAGCTGTTGGTGCTGGTGCTGGTGCTGTCCTGGCCAGCCCCCACCGTGTCCGTGGAGGAACCAAAGAGCCTGAGGGCCTCTTGGAGGAGCATCTCCTGGGTGACTTTGACGGTGCTGTCCGGGTCCCCAGGAGCTGGTTTGTCGGGGGCAGCAGAGGGTCTGGGGGGCACGTGGCTGCGTGGGGGTACGTGGCTGCGTGGGGTTGCCCCCGCAGGGCTGGCCGTGCTGGAGATGTTGGTCCGTGCAGGGGGTCCCTTGACGTGCTGGAGGCCGGGGCTGGAGGTCAGCAGCAGCGGGGGGGCTGCGGGCACCGCTCTGCCCTGGTGGCCGTAGGCTGGGAGCTGTGTCAGCGGGGGCTGTGTGGGCTGTCCCTGGAGGCTGCCGGGGGCTGCCCAGGCCGGGAGGGTCTCACAGCCTGCGAGGCCCCACAGGGCAGGGCCCGGGGGAGCAGCGGCGCCGTGGCCGAGCGTGGGGGTGGCCGGCGGAGGCTGGTTGGTGAGGGTCCACTCCACGTGGAAGAATCGGGGATGGAAGCAGCAACCGCAGGGGGCCCTCTGCAGCCCTGGGAGGGGGGAAAGGGAGGCGTGGTGGGCCGTGGGCAGCCTCCAGGGCACCCGCCGAGCTGTCCCCCGTGGCCCCCATCCCGGGTGTGAGCCAGGCCCCTGGGGAGCTGGTGGCCGGTCGCTCCCCGGAGTGAGCTGCTGTGCCGGAGGGGCTGGAAACTGGGGAGGGGACGTGCTTTGCGGGAGGAAACAGGAGAGATGGCCCCCACAGGTTGGGAAATTCCCTGGAAATTGGATTTCCTGGGCAGGTGAGGGCAGGGATGCTCAGCCGGGCTTGTTGAACCCTCCACACCCAGTACCAAAACTGCTGGGGGGGAACAGGGGAGGTGGGATGGTGAAGGTGACCAGGGTCCTCGGGGGCTGAAGGTGGCAGAGGGCACAGGGGGTCCATACCTGGTGGTGTGGCCCGTGGGGCCCATGGGGCCACCCCCACGGTGGGTGGCCAGGCTGCAGGGAAGGGCTGCTCGTGGCCGGGCAGTCGAACCAGGGTGGCTGAGCCTGGAAGAGAGACAGGAGCCATGGCTGCGGTCACCTCCTGCGCTCTGTTCCCCGAGAGTGTCCCCGGGCTGCGGGTCGGGGTCGGTGCCTACCTTGGGGGTAGAAGGTTTGTGGGAGCACAAAAGTCTGAAGCGTCTGGGTCGCCGCGGGGGCCCGGGGGCCGTTCGGTGGGAGCCAGAGTGGTGGCAGCGCCATCGTCGGTCCTCTCGGTCTGTCCGCTGCTAAGGACTCTTTGGTCACCAGGGATGGAATGTGGGGGCTCCCTGTGCCCCGCCCCCTCCTCCAATAGCCTCCCCATCTCCTGCTGGAGGCCTGGTGGGAGATGGGATGGTCTTGGCCACAGTGATCATGAAATGGTTGAGTTTAACATCGTCAGTGGAATGAGAAAACTGGTGGGAAGAGTTGCTCCCCTGGATTTTGGGGGTTGAATGCCCCCTTAAGGAGCTGATGATGCCAAAGCGGGAGGTGCTGTTGACCCTCTTGAGGGCCAAGAGGCCTTGCAGAAGGTGTCCCCTGGCACCAAGAGGGCAACCCCCATCCTGGGGGGCATCAAACCCAGTCGAAGCAGGAGGCCAAGAGCGGGGATTGTCCCGCTGTGCTCGGCGCTGGTGCGGCCTCACCTGGAGCCCTGGGTGCAGGGCTGGGCCCCACCGTTGGAGAAGGATGGGAAGGTCCTCGAATGCCTCCAGAGGAGGGCAGCCAAGCTGGTGACAGGGCTGGAAGGCATGTCCCCGAATCCTAGACTGGTTTGGATTGGAAGGGACCTGTGAGCTCACCTTGTCCCACCCTGTGCCCTGGGCAGGGACCCGTCCCACCGGACCAGGTTTTTCAAGCCCCGTCCAACCTGGCCTTGAACGCCTCCAGGGTTGGGGCAGCCACAGCTTCTCTGGGCACCGTTGGCCAGAGTCTCACCACCCTCACAGCAAAGAATTTCTTCCCCTCATCTCATCTCAATCTCCTTTCTGCCAGTGTCACAGAATCACACAATCACAGAATCACATTGGGATGGAAGGGGCCTCTGCAGATCATCTAGTCCAACCCCCCTCCCCACACACAGCAGCAGGCCCACCTAGAGGAGGTTGCACAGGAACTTGTCCAGGTGGGTTTTGAATGTCTCCAGAGAAGGAGAGTCTGCCACCCCCCTGGGCAGCCTGTTCCAAGGCTCTGCCACCCTCACAGGAAAGAAGTTCCTCCTCATGTTTAGGTGGAACTTCCCATGTTCAAGTTTCTGCTCGTTCCCTCTTGTCCTGTCACTGGGCACCACTGATAAAAGAGCAGCCCCGTCCTCTTGACACCCATCCTTTAAGTATTTATCAGCATTGATCAAATCCCCCCTCGGTCTTCTCTTCTCTAGACTAAAAAGACCCAAGTCCCTCAGCCTTTCCTCATAAGGGAGAAGCTCCAGTCCCCTCATCATCTTTGTAGCCCTCTGCTGTACCCTCTCCAGCAGTTCCCTGTCCTTCTTGAACTGGGGAGCCCAGAACTGGACGCAGTGCTCCAGGTGGGGCCTCCCCAGGGCAGAGTAGAGGGGGGAGGATGACCTCCCTCCACCTGCTGGTCACACTCTTCCTGATGCATCCCAGGATGCCATTGGCCTTCTTGGCCACAAGGGCACATTGTCGGCTCATGGTCATCCTATTGTCCACCAGGCCTCCTAGGTCTTTCTCCTCCAAGGTACTCTCCAAACCCTTCCCCCCCTGTCCTGTGGCTCCCCTCCCTGATGACCCAACATTACAGAATCACAGAATCGCAGAATCTTCGTGGTTGCATGGGACCTTGGAGATCATCGAGTCCAACCACACAAAGAAAAAAAAAAGGTAGCCACACCCACAACCAACCACACAGCACACCCGCCCACAAACAGACGCAAACCAACAATCTCGGGCACTAGAGCATGCCCTGGAGAGCCACGTCTAAACGTTTCTTAAATATCTCCAGGGATGGCGACTCCACCACCTCCCTGGGCAGGCTGTTCCAGTGCCTGACCGCTCTCTCGGTAAAGCAGTGCTTCCTAATATCTAATCTAAACCTCCCCTGCCGCAACTTCAGACCGTTTCCTCTGGTCCTGTCTTTATTCCCTTGGGAGAAGAGGCCAACGCCCACCTCTCTACACCCTCCTTTCAGGGAGTTGTAGAGGGCAATGAGGTCTCCCCTCAGCCTCCTCTTCTCCAAACTAAACATGCCCAGTTCCCTCAGCCTCTCCTCGTATGAGTTGTTCTCTAGACCCCCCACCAGCTTGGTGGCTCTCCTCTGGACACGGTCCAGCAGCTCAGTGTCCTTCCTGTAGTGAAGGGCCCAGAACTGGACACAGCGCTCAAGGTGAGGCCTCACCGGTGCCGAGTACAGAGGCACCATCACTTCCCTACTCCTGCTGGCCCAGCTATTCCTGATACAGGCCGGGATGCCGTTGGCCTTCTTGGCCACCTGGGCACACGGCTGGCTCACGTGAAGCCGGCTGTCCACCAACACCCCCAGGTCCTTTTCTGCTGGGCAGCTTTCCAGCCACTCTTCCCCAAGCCTGTAGCGTTGCCTGGGGTTGTTGTGACCAAAATGCAGGACCTGGCACTTGGCCTTATTAAACCTCATCCCATTGGCCTTGGCCCATGGAGCCAACCTGTCCAGATCCCTCTGTAGAGCCTTCCGACCCTCCAGCAGATCAACGCTCCCACCTAGTTTGGTGTCATCTGCAAACTTGCTGAGGGTGCACTCAATCCCCTTATCTAGATCATCAATAAAGATATTAAACAAGACTGGCCCCAGAACTGAGCCCTGAGGGACACCACTGGTGACCGGCCGCCAACTGGATTTCACCCCATTAATTACAACTCCCTGGGCGCGGCCATCCAGGCAGTTTTTCACCCAGTGAAGAGTACACTTGTCTATGCCATGATTCGCCAGCTTCTCCAGGAGAACGCTGTGGGGGACGGTGTCAAAGGCCTTACCAAAGTCCGGGTAGACAACGTCCACAGCCTTCCCCGCATCGAGCAGGCGAGTCACATGGTCATAAAAAGAGATGGAGTTGGTTAAGCAGGACCTCCCTCTCATAAACCCATGCTGGCTGGCGCGGATCCCTTGGCTGCCCTGCACTTGCCGTGAGAGCTCACTCAAGGTGATCCTCTCCGTGATCTTTCCCGGTACCGAGGTCAGGCTGACAGGCCCATAGTTTCCCGGATCCTCCTTCCGGCCCTTCTTGTAGATGGGTGTCACACTGGCCACCCTCCAGTCATCTGGTACCTCTCCTGTTGACCAGGATTGTTGATAGATAATGGAGAGAGGCTTGGTGAGCTCTCCCGCCAGCTCCCTGAGTACCCTTGGGTGAATTCCATCCGGCCCCATAGACTTACGCGTGTCCGGGTGCATAAGCAAATCCTTAACTACTTCCTCCTGGACTATGGGGGGGTTGTTCTGCTCTCCATCCTTATCTTCCAGCTCCGGAGGCTGAACACCCTGGGGATAGCTGGTCCGACTATTGAAGACAGAGGCAAAGAAGGCATTAAGTATCTCAGCCTTCTCCTCGTCCTTGGTCGCAATGTTTCCCCCCTCATCCAGGAAGGGATGGAGATTCTCCCTGACTCTCTTTTTGTTGACGTATTTACAAAAGTTTTTTTTGTTGTCCCTTATATTAGTGGCCAGGCTGAGTTCCAGCTGGGCTTTTGCCTTCCTAATTTTTTCTCTGTGTAACCTAACAAGATCTCTGTACTCCTCCTGAGTTGCCTGTCCCTTCATCCAAAGGTGGTAAACCTTCCTTTTTTCCCTAAGTCCCATCCAGAGCTCTTTGTTCAACCAGGCCGGCCATTTTCCCCGCCCTTTAATTTTGCGCCTCATGGGGACAGCCTGCTCCTGGGCCTTTCGGATTTCCTTTGCAAAGAGCGTCCAGCCTTCCTGGACCCCTTTGCCCCGCAGGATTATCTCCCAAGGGACCCTCCCAACCAGGGTTCTGAACAGGCTAAAGCGCGCCCTCCGGAAGGCCAAGGTGGAGGTTTTGCTAACCCCCTTCCTTACCTCCCTAAGAATTGAAAACTTGACCGTTTGATGATCGCCAAGACCAAGACGGCCTCCGACCTCCACATCTCCCACTAGTCCGTCTTTGTTTGTGAAAAGTAGGTCTAGCGAGGCGCCTCCCCTAGTAGGCTCTCCTACCGGTTGTGTAAGGAAGTTATCTTCCATCCACTCAAGGAACCTCCTAGCCTTGCCTGCTCTCTGCTGTGTTCTATTTCCAGCAGATATCCGGTAGGTTGAAGCCCCCAACCAGAACAAGGGCTGGCGATGGCAAGACTTCAGCCAGCCGCTTACAGAATACTTCATCAACGTGCTCATCCTGGTTGAGTGAGCTTTGGGACTGAGGCATGGCTAGGAAAGGGAGGCAGGTTCATCGCTCTCCCTCATATTGGCTTTCTATTTCAGTTTGGGTTTCAATGAGGTCTGGTGTGTTCTAGTTTGTTACTTTTGAGATGAGCCGGGATGTATCAAAGAGGAGTACAGGACCGGTGAGGGTTCATAAGCGCCGTGGTAATTTTGTGTTTCTTGGTCTCTTAGGTGCCATAATTAATTGTTGCTGCAGCCTCCAGTTCTGGGATCGGCGTGGAGCAGGTGAGTGGAACTCCATGGAGCTTCTGCGGATGAGGGTGTCGTGGAAGAGGTTGGAATTTACAGTTATGATGCTCAGTCTTGGAGCTGTGGTTTCTTCTTTGCAGATGAAGAGGAGCCAAGTGACTGCAGGAAAATGAGTTAGCTGTTGTGGTTTTTGTCAAGGATGACTTCAGACCCCCGGCTCTCTGAAAGCTAAACTGAGGGAACGGCACTGGTAAGGGACTGAGGTTGACGGTTTCAGGACAGGCTTTTTAAGTTCCAGAAGGGCATAGAGCTGTTCAGGAACAGCCCCTTTTAGGCAGGTAAAGGAAGGAGGTTACTAAAGAAGACTCCCAGCACAAAATCCCCCTTAGAGGGATTAGGAAGCATTTCTTTGCCGAGGTGGTGGTCAAACGCTGGAAGAGGTGTCCTGGGGAGGTGGTTGATGCCCCAAGCGTCTCCTTGTTTGAGAGGCGTTTGGACAAAGCCCTTAAGAATGCCCTTCTTGGGTGATTTGTGGTGGTTTTCCTGCAGTCGGGAGGCGAAGCCGGGCTCTGGAGCCGAGCGCGGTGTGAGCCGAGGACGGGTGTGATTGTCCCCAGGCTTTGGGGGACTGTGTCCCGAGCCCTGTCCCCGCAGGAGGGAGCGCTGGCCGTGTTCCAGAGCAAGGCCTTGCAGCCCGCGTTGTGGTGTGTGTGTCCCCCATCTCGGTCCCCAAGGGCTGTCCTTGTCCCGGGGGCTGCGTGCTGCTTTCTGCGTGGGGCCGTGTCGGTGGTTCCTGCAGGGACCCCTCTGTCCTGGCTGCCCCTGGGGAAGGGGACAGGGGAGTCCCCCCCCGACCACTGGCACCCCGCTGGTGGTGGCTCGTCCCTGGGGGCAGCTCGTTGCCCTTTGGGGCTGGTGGGCTCCGACTGGGGGCTCACGGGGGCTGTGGCACCTGGGGGGGGTTCTGATTCCCGGTGCCCCCTGCGCTCCCTCCCTCCCCGCCCCCGCCTCCGCCCCTAAACAGGCACGGAGCGGTTCTGGAGAAACAACTTTTAATTGAGACAACTTTTTAACACAAGAGAAAAGGTCCTATTGAAGCTACTCTCAACCCCCCTCCCTCCCTCAAACACACCCCCCTCCCTCAAATACAGCCCTCTCCCCAAATACAGCCCTCTCCCCAAGTACCCCCCCCAAATACAGCCCTCTCCACAACTGCACACCCCCCTCCCCTAAATACCATGCCCCCCTCCTCTAAATATGATGCCCCCACTCCCCAAGTACACACAGCCCCTCCCCAAATACAAGCCCTCCCTCAAATACACACAAATCCCGCCCCCCCCATCACCTCCGTCTCTTCCTTGCGGTGGGACTCGGCCCACCCTCTGCCCCCAGCCCTCTTGCAAGAGCCCTGCGTTTGCTGGGTGATGTCAACGGGGGGCTGCTCCCCCGCTTCGTCCCCCGCCTCTCCCCCAGTTTGGGCATGGCCGGGGTCAGCTCCATCCCCCCGTCCCCCCAATGCTCCTGGGACTCTGGTGGCAGCTCCATCCCCAAGTCCCCCCAGGGTTCCTGAGACTCCGGTGAGAGCTCTGTCCCCGTGTCATCCCAGGGCTCCTGGGACACTGGCGACGGATCCATGGCCACGTACCACCAGGGCTCCTGGGACCCTGGTGATGGCTCCATCCCCAAGTCCCCCCAGGGTTCCTGGGACTCCCGTGACGGCTCTGTCCCTGTGTCATCCCAGGGCTCCTGGGACACTGGCGATGGATCCATGGCCACGTACCACCAGGGCTCCTGGGACTCTGGTGAGGGCTCCAACCCCATGTCCCCCCAAAGCTCCTGGGACTCTGGTGGCAGCTCCATCCCCACATCCCCCCAGGGCTCCTGGGACTTTGTCCCGGCGATGAGTTCCTCCTGGAAGCGCACGGCCTCCATGGTCTCCTCCAGGCTGTAGCTGGGGCTCAGCAGCAACCTGGGCAGCTCGAGGGAGGGGAAGTCGCAGGGGGGGACACCTGTGCCAGTGTCACCAGGGTCTCCATGCCTGGGGCTGCTGCCAGGACTGTCCTGGCCGACCCCTGCCACCTCCCCGGAGCAGTGGAAGAGCCTCATGGACGCCTCCAGAGGAACCTTCTGGGCCACTGTGAGGTCCCCGAGGGCTTGGCTGTGGGGGACAACAGAGGGGCTGGTGGGGACAGTGGCGGGGCTGGTGGGGACACTGCAGCCCAGGGAGATGCCGCTGTCCCAGGTAAAGTCACTGTCTGAGGAGATGTCGCTGTACAGCAGGATGTTGCTGTCCGAGGGTGTCTCCAAAGAGGTGGCCATGCTGGAGCTGGTGGTCTCTGAAGACCATTCATCGATGTTCTCAGGGCCAGGGATGGAGTTTGGCAGCGTGGTGGGTGCTGGGACCGCTGCTCTTTCCTCTCTGCCAGTGTCACCAGGATCCCCAGGCCGGGGACTGCTCCCAAGACTGTCCTGGCTGAGCCCTGCCACCTCCCAGCAGCAGTCAAAGAGGCTCAGGGCCTCCTCCAGAGGCACCTCCTGGGGCGCTGCCAGCCCCCCAAAGGCCTGCTTCTGGCGGAGAGCAGCAGAGCTGGTGGGGCCCTGGCTGTCCCGGGATGGGAGGCTGTCCCAGGAGCTGTCGCTGTATGGGGGGAGGTTGCTGTGTGGGCAAGCCTCCTCGGGGGTGGCCGTGCTGGAGCTGTTGGTGCTGGTGCTGGTGCTGTCCTGGCCGGCCCCCACCGTGTCCGTGGAGGAACCAAAGAGCCTGAGGGCCTCTTGGAGGAGCATCTCCTGGGTGACTTTGACGGTGCTGTCCGGGTCCCCAGGAGCTGGTTTGTCGGGGGCAGCAGAGGGTCTGGGGGGCACATGGCTGCGTGGGGGTACGTGGCTGCGTGGGGGTGCCCCCGCAGGGCTGGCCGTGCTGGAGATGTTGCTCCGTGCAGGGGGTCCCTTGACGTGCTGGAGGCCGGGGCTGGAGGTCAGCAGCAGCGGGGGGGCTGCGGGCACCGCTCTGCCCTGGTGGCCGTAGGCTGGGAGCTGTGTCAGCGGGGGCTGTGTGGGCTGTCCCTGGAGGCTGCCGGGGGCTGCCCAGGCCGGGAGGGTCTCACAGCCTGCGAGGCCCCACAGGGCAGGGCCCGGGGGAGCAGCGGCGCCGTGGCCGAGCGTGGGGGTGGCCGGCGGAGGCTGGTTGGTGAGGGTCCACTCCAGGTGGAAGAATTGGGGATGGAAGCAGCAACCGCAGGGGGCCCTCTGCAGCCCTGGGAGGGGGGAAATGGAGGCGTGGTGGGCCGTGGGCAGCCTCCAGGGCACCCGCCGAGCTGTCCCCCGTGGCCCCCATCCCGGGTGTGAGCCAGGCCCCTGGGGAGCTGGTGGCCGGTCGCTCCCCGGAGTGAGCTGCTGTGCCGGAGGGGCTGGAAACTGGGGAGGGGACGTGCTTTGCGGGAGGAAACAGGAGAGATGGCCCCCACAGGTTGGGAAATTCCCTGGAAATTGGATTTCCTGGGCAGGTGAGGGCAGGGATGCTCAGCTGGGCTTGTTGAACCCTCCACACCCAGTACGAAAACTGCTGGGGGGGAACAGGGGAGGTGGGATGGTGAAGGTGACCACAGTGCTCGGGGGCTGAAGGTGGCAGAGGGCACAGGGGGTCCATACCTGGTGGTGTGGCCCGTGGGGCCCATGGGGCCACCCCCACGGTGGGTGGCCAGGCTGCGGGGAAGGGCTGCTCCTGGCCGGGCAGTCGAACCAGGGTGGCTGAGCCTGGAAGAGAGACAGGAGCCATGGCTGCGGTCACCTCCTGCGCTCTGTTCCCCGAGAGTGTCCCCGGGCTGCGGGTTGGGGTCAGTCCCTACCTTGGGGGTAGAAGGTTTGTGGGAGCACAAAAGTCTGAAGCGTCTGGGTCGCCGCGGGGGCCCGGGGGCCGTTCGGTGGGAGCCAGAGTGGTGGCAGCGCCATCGTCGGTCCTCTCGGTCTGTCCGCTGCTAAGGACTCTTTGGTCACCAGGGATGGAATGTGGGGGCTCCCTGTGCCCCGCCCCCTCCTCCAATAGCCTCCCCATCTCCTGCTGGAGGCCTGGTGGGAGATGGGATGGTCTTGGCCACAGTGATCATGAAATGGTTGAGTTTAACATCGTCAGTGGAATGAGAAAACTGGTGGGAAGAGTTGCTCCCCTGGATTTTGGGGGTTGAATGCCCCCTTAAGGAGCTGATGATGCCAAAGCGGGAGGTGCTGTTGACCCTCTTGAGGGCCAAGAGGCCTTGCAGAAGGCTCTAGGTAGATTGGAGCACTGGGCAATCAGCAGTGGCGTGAAGTTGAAGCAGTAAAAGTGCAGGATTCTGCCCTGGGAGGGAGGAACTCTGGGCAGGAGTGTAACTGGGGAGAGGGGTGGCTGGAGAGCAGCCCTGCAGAAAGGGGTCCGGCCGGGGGTGCTGGGGGCAGCAGCTGAGGAGGAGCCGTCGGTGTCCCCTGGCACCAAGAGGGCAACCCCCATCCTGGGGGGCATCAAACCCAGTCGAAGCAGGAGGCCAAGAGCGGGGATTGTCCCGCTGTGCTCGGCGCTGGTGCGGCCTCACCTGGAGCCCTGGGTGCAGGGCTGGGCCCCACCGTTGGAGAAGGATGGGAAGGTCCTCGAATGCCTCCAGAGGAGGGCAGCCAAGCTGGTGACAGGGCTGGAAGGCATGTCCCCGAATCCTAGACTGGTTTGGATTGGAAGGGACCTGTGAGCTCACCTTGTCCCACCCTGTGCCCTGGGCAGGGACCCGTCCCACCAGACCAGGTTTTTCAAGCCCCGTCCAACCTGGCCTTGAACGCCTCCAGGGTTGGGGCAGCCACAGCTTCTCTGGGCACCGTTGGCCAGAGTCTCAGCACCCTCACAGCAAAGAATTTCTTCCCCTCATCTCATCTCAATCTCCTTTCTGCCAGTGTCACAGAATCACACAATCACAGAATCACATTGGGATGGAAGGGGCCTCTGCAGATCATCTAGTCCAACCCCCCTCCCCACACACAGCAGGCCCACCTAGAGGAGGTTGCACAGGAACTTGTCCAGGCGGGTTTTGAATGTCTCCAGAGAAGGAGAGTCTGCCACCCCCCTGGGCAGCCTGTTCCAAGGCTCTGCCACCCTCACAGGAAAGAAGTTCCTCCTCATGTTTAGGTGGAACTTCCCATGTTCAAGTTTCTGCTCGTTCCCTCTTGTCCTGTCACTGGGCACCACTGATAAAAGAGCAGCCCCGTCCTCTTGACACCCACCCTTTAAGTATTTATCAGCATTGATCAAATCCCCCCTCGGTCTTCTCTTCTCTAGACTAAAAAGACCCAAGTCCCTCAGCCTTTCCTCATAAGGGAGAAGCTCCAGTCCCCTCATCATCTTTGTAGCCCTCTGCTGTACCCTCTCCAGCAGTTCCCTGTCCTTCTTGAACTGGGGAGCCCAGAACTGGAGGCAGTGCTCCAGGTGGGGCCTCCCCAGGGCAGAGTAGAGGGGGGAGGATGACCTCCCTCGACCTGCTGGTCACACTCTTCCTGATGCATCCCAGGATGCCATTGGCCTTCTTGGCCACAAGGGCACATTGTCGGCTCATGGTCATCCTATTGTCCACCAGGCCTCCTAGGTCTTTCTCCTCCAAGGTACTCTCCAAACCCTTCCCCCCCTGTCCTGTGGCTCCCCTCCCTGATGACCCAACATTACAGAATCACAGAATCGCAGAATCTTCGTGGTTGCATGGGACCTTGGAGATCATCGAGTCCAACCACACAAAGAAAAAAAAAAGGTAGCCACACCCACAACCAACCACACAGCACACCCGCCCACAAACAGACGCAAACCAACAATCTCGGGCACTAGAGCATGCCCTGGAGAGCCACGTCTAAACGTTTCTTAAATATCTCCAGGGATGGCGACTCCACCACCTCCCTGGGCAGGCTGTTCCAGTGCCTGACCGCTCTCTCGGTAAAGCAGTGCTTCCTAATATCTAATCTAAACCTCCCCTGCCGCAACTTCAGACCGTTTCCTCTGGTCCTGTCTTTATTCCCTTGGGAGAAGAGGCCAACGCCCACCTCTCTACACCCTCCTTTCAGGGAGTTGTAGAGGGCAATGAGGTCTCCCCTCAGCCTCCTCTTCTCCAAACTAAACATGCCCAGTTCCCTCAGCCTCTCCTCGTATGAGTTGTTCTCTAGACCCCCCACCAGCTTGGTGGCTCTCCTCTGGACACGGTCCAGCAGCTCAGTGTCCTTCCTGTAGTGAGGGGCCCAGAACTGGACACAGCGCTCAAGGTGAGGCCTCACCGGTGCCGAGTACAGAGGCACCATCACTTCCCTACTCCTGCTGGCCCAGCTATTCCTGATACAGGCCGGGATGCCGTTGGCCTTCTTGGCCACCTGGGCACACGGCTGGCTCACGTGAAGCCGGCTGTCCACCAACACCCCCAGGTCCTTTTCTGCTGGGCAGCTTTCCAGCCACTCTTCCCCAAGCCTGTAGCGTTGCCTGGGGTTGTTGTGACCAAAATGCAGGACCTGGCACTTGGCCTTATTAAACCTCATCCCATTGGCCTTGGCCCATGGAGCCAACCTGTCCAGATCCCTCTGTAGAGCCTTCCGACCCTCCAGCAGATCAACGCTCCCACCTAGTTTGGTGTCATCTGCAAACTTGCTGAGGGTGCACTCAATCCCCTTATCTAGATCATCAATAAAGATATTAAACAAGACTGGCCCCAGAACTGAGCCCTGAGGGACACCACTGGTGACCGGCCGCCAACTGGATTTCACCCCATTAATTACAACTCCCTGGGCGCGGCCATCCAGGCAGTTTTTCACCCAGTGAAGAGTACACTTGTCTATGCCATGATTCGCCAGCTTCTCCAGGAGAACGCTGTGGGGGACGGTGTCAAAGGCCTTACCAAAGTCCGGGTAGACAACGTCCACAGCCTTCCCCGCATCGAGCAGGCGAGTCACATGGTCATAAAAAGAGATGGAGTTGGTTAAGCAGGACCTCCCTCTCATAAACCCATGCTGGCTGGCGCGGATCCCTTGGCTGCCCTGCACTTGCCGTGAGAGCTCACTCAAGGTGATCCTCTCCGTGATCTTTCCCGGTACCGAGGTCAGGCTGACAGGCCCATAGTTTCCCGGATCCTCCTTCCGGCCCTTCTTGTAGATGGGTGTCACACTGGCCACCCTCCAGTCATCTGGTACCTCTCCTGTTGACCAGGATTGTTGATAGATAATGGAGAGAGGCTTGGTGAGCTCTCCCGCCAGCTCCCTGAGTACCCTTGGGTGAATTCCATCCGGCCCCATAGACTTACGCGTGTCCGGGTGCATAAGCAAATCCTTAACTACTTCCTCCTGGACTATGGGGGGGTTGTTCTGCTCTCCATCCTTATCTTCCAGCTCCGGAGGCTGAACACCCTGGGGATAGCTGGTCCGACTATTGAAGACAGAGGCAAAGAAGGCATTAAGTATCTCAGCCTTCTCCTCGTCCTTGGTCGCAATGTTTCCCCCCTCATCCAGGAAGGGATGGAGATTCTCCCTGACTCTCTTTTTGTTGACGTATTTACAAAAGTTTTTTTTGTTGTCCCTTATATTAGTGGCCAGGCTGAGTTCCAGCTGGGCTTTTGCCTTCCTAATTTTTTCTCTGTGTAACCTAACAAGATCTCTGTACTCCTCCTGAGTTGCCTGTCCCTTCATCCAAAGGTGGTAAACCTTCCTTTTTTCCCTAAGTCCCATCCAGAGCTCTTTGTTCAACCAGGCCGGCCATTTTCCCCGCCCTTTAATTTTGCGCCTCATGGGGACAGCCTGCTCCTGGGCCTTTCGGATTTCCTTTGCAAAGAGCGTCCAGCCTTCCTGGACCCCTTTGCCCCGCAGGATTATCTCCCAAGGGACCCTCCCAACCAGGGTTCTGAACAGGCTAAAGCGCGCCCTCCGGAAGGCCAAGGTGGAGGTTTTGCTAACCCCCTTCCTTACCTCCCTAAGAATTGAAAACTTGACCGTTTGATGATCGCCAAGACCAAGACGGCCTCCGACCTCCACATCTCCCACTAGTCCGTCTTTGTTTGTGAAAAGTAGGTCTAGCGAGGCGCCTCCCCTAGTAGGCTCTCCTACCGGTTGTGTAAGGAAGTTATCTTCCATCCACTCAAGGAACCTCCTAGCCTTGCCTGCTCTCTGCTGTGTTCTATTTCCAGCAGATATCCGGTAGGTTGAAGCCCCCAACCAGAACAAGGGCTGGCGATGGCAAGACTTCAGCCAGCCGCTTACAGAATACTTCATCAACGTGCTCATCCTGGTTGGGTGAGCTTTGGGACTGAGGCATGGCTAGGAAAGGGAGGCAGGTTCATCGCTCTCCCTCATATTGGCTTTCTATTTCAGTTTGGGTTTCAATGAGGTCTGGTGTGTTCTAGTTTATTACTTTTGAGATGAGCCGGGATGTATCAAAGAGGAGTACAGGACCGGTGAGGGTTCATAAGCGCCGTGGTAATTTTGTGTTTCTTGGTCTCTTAGGTGCCATAATTAATTGTTGCTGCAGCCTCCAGTTCTGGGATCGGCGTGGAGCAGGTGAGTGGAACTCCATGGAGCTTCTGCGGATGAGGGTGTCGTGGAAGAGGTTGGAATTTACAGTTATGATGCTCAGTCTTGGAGCTGTGGTTTCTTCTTTGCAGATGAAGAGGAGCCAAGTGACTGCAGGAAAATGAGTTAGCTGTTGTGGTTTTTGTCAAGGATGACTTCAGACCCCCGGCTCTCTGAAAGCTAAACTGAGGGAACGGCACTGGTAAGGGACTGAGGTTGACGGTTTCAGGACAGGCTTTTTAAGTTCAAGAAGGGCATAGAGCTGTTCAGGAACAGCCCCTTTTAGGCAGGTAAAGGAAGGAGGTTACTAAAGAAGACTCCCAGCACAAAATCCCCCTTAGAGGGATTAGGAAGCATTTCTTTGCCGAGGTGGTGGTCAAACGCTGGAAGAGGTGTCCTGGGGAGGTGGTTGATGCCCCAAGCGTCTCCTTGTTTGAGAGGCGTTTGGACAAAGCCCTTAAGAATGCCCTTCTTGGGTGATTTGTGGTGGTTTTCCTGCAGTCGGGAGGCGAAGCCGGGCTCTGGAGCCGAGCGCGGTGTGAGCCGAGGACGGGTGTGATTGTCCCCAGGCTTTGGGGGACTGTGTCCCGAGCCCTGTCCCCGCAGGAGGGAGCGCTGGCCGTGTTCCAGAGCAAGGCCTTGCAGCCCGCGTTGTGGTGTGTGTGTCCCCCATCTCGGTCCCCAAGGGCTGTCCTTGTCCCGGGGGCTGCGTGCTGCTTTCTGCGTGGGGCCGTGTCGGTGGTTCCTGCAGGGACCCCTCTGTCCTGGCTGCCCCTGGGGAAGGGGACAGGGGAGTCCCCCCCCGGCCACTGGCACCCCGCTGGTGGTGGCTCGTCCCTGGGGGCAGCTCGTTGCCCTTTGGGGCTCGTGGGCTCCGACTGGGGGCTCACGGGGGCTGTGGCACCTGGGGGGGGTTCTGATTCCCGGTGCCCCCTGCGCTCCCTCCCTCCCCGCCCCCGCCTCCGCCCCTAAACAGGCACGGAGCGGTTCTGGAGAAACAACTTTTAATTGAGACAACTTTTTAACACAAGAGAAAAGGTCCTATTGAAGCTACTCTCAACCCCCCTCCCTCCCTCAAACACACCCCCCTCCCTCAAATACAGCCCTCTCCCCAAATACAGCCCTCTCCCCAAGTACCCCCCCCAAATACAGCCCTCTCCACAACTGCACACCCCCCTCCCCTAAATACCATGCCCCCCTCCTCTAAATATGATGCCCCCACTCCCCAAGTACACACAGCCCCTCCCCAAATACAAGCCCTCCCTCAAATACACACAAATCCCGCCCCCCCCATCACCTCCGTCTCTTCCTTGCGGTGGGACTCGGCCCACCCTCTGCCCCCAGCCCTCTTGCAAGAGCCCTGCGTTTGCTGGGTGATGTCAACGGGGGGCTGCTCCCCCGCTTCGTCCCCCGCCTCTCCCCCAGTTTGGGCATGGCCGGGGTCAGCTCCATCCCCCCGTCCCCCCAGTGCTCCTGGGACTCTGGTGGCAGCTCCATCCCCAAGTCCCCCCAGGGTTCCTGAGACTCCGGTGAGAGCTCTGTCCCCGTGTCATCCCAGGGCTCCTGGGACACTGGCGACGGATCCATGGCCACGTACCACCAGGGCTCCTGGGACCCTGGTGATGGCTCCATCCCCAAGTCCCCCCAGGGTTCCTGGGACTCCCGTGACGGCTCTGTCCCCGTGTCATCCCAGGGCTCCTGGGACACTGGCGATGGATCCATGGCCACGTACCACCAGGGCTCCTGGGACTCTGGTGAGGGCTCCAACCCCATGTCCCCCCAAAGCTCCTGGGACTCTGGTGGCAGCTCCATCCCCACATCCCCCCAGGGCTCCTGGGACTTTGTCCCGGCGATGAGTTCCTCCTGGAAGCGCACGGCCTCCGTGGTCTCCTCCAGGCTGTAGCTGGGGCTCAGCAGCAACCTGGGCAGCTCGAGGGAGGGGAAGTCGCAGGGGGGGACACCTGTGCCAGTGTCACCAGGGTCTCCATGCCTGGGGCTGCTGCCAGGACTGTCCTGGCCGACCCCTGCCACCTCCCCGGAGCAGTGGAAGAGCCTCATGGACGCCTCCAGAGGAACCTTCTGGGCCACTGTGAGGTCCCCGAGGGCTTGGCTGTGGGGGACAACAGAGGGGCTGGTGGGGACAGTGGCGGGGCTGGTGGGGACACTGCAGCCCAGGGAGATGCCGCTGTCCCAGGTAAAGTCACCGTCTGAGGAGATGTCACTGTACAGCAGGATGTTGCTGTCCGAGGGTGTCTCCAAAGAGGTGGCCATGCTGGAGCTGGTGGTCTCTGAAGACCGTTCATCGATGTTCTCAGGGCCAGGGATGGAGTTTGGCAGCGTGGTGGGTGCTGGGACCGCTGCTCTTTCCTCTCTGCCAGTGTCACCAGGATCCCCAGGCCTGGGACTGCTCCCAAGACTGTCCTGGCTGACCCCTGCCACCTCCCAGCAGCAGTCGAAGAGGCTCAGGGCCTCCTCCAGAGGCACCTCCTGGGGCGCTGCCAGCCCCCCAAAGGCCTGCTTCTGGCAGAGAGCAGCAGAGCTGGTGGGGCCCTGGCTGTCCCGGGATGGGAGGCTGTCCCAGGAGCTGTCGCTGTATGGGGGGAGGTTGCTGTGCGGGCGAGCCTCCTCGGGGGTGGCCGTGCTGGAGCTGTTGGTGCTGGTGCTGTCCTGGCCGGCCCCCACCGTGTCCGTGGAGGAACCAAAGAGCCTGAGGGCCTCTTGGAGGAGCATCTCCTGGGTGACTTTGACGGTGCTGTCCGGGTCCCCAGGAGCTGGTTTGTCGGGGGCAGCAGAGGGTCTGGGGGGCACGTGGCTGCGTGGGGGTACGTGGCTGCGTGGGGGTGCCCCCGCAGGGCTGGCCGTGCTGGAGATGTTGCTCCGTGCAGGGGGTCCCTTGACGTGCTGGAGGCCGGGGCTGGAGGTCAGCAGCAGCGGGGGGGCTGCGGGCACCGCTCTGCCCTGGTGGCCGTAGGCTGGGAGCTGTGTCAGCGGGGGCTGTGTGGGCTGTCCCTGGAGGCTGCCGGGGGCTGCCCAGGCCGGGAGGGTCTCACAGCCTGCGAGGCCCCACAGGGCAGGGCCCGGGGGAGCAGCGGCGCCGTGGCCGAGCGTGGGGGTGGCCGGCGGAGGCTGGTTGGTGAGGGTCCACTCCAGGTGGAAGAATTGGGGATGGAAGCAGCAACCGCAGGGGGCCCTCTGCAGCCCTGGGAGGGGGGAAATGGAGGCGTGGTGGGCCGTGGGCAGCCTCCAGGGCACCCGCCGAGCTGTCCCCCGTGGCCCCCATCCCGGGTGTGAGCCAGGCCCCTGGGGAGCTGGTGGCCGGTCGCTCCCCGGAGTGAGCTGCTGTGCCGGAGGGGCTGGAAACTGGGGAGGGGACGTGCTTTGCGGGAGGAAACAGGAGAGATGGCCCCCACAGGTTGGGAAATTCCCTGGAAATTGGATTTCCTGGGCAGGTGAGGGCAGGGATGCTCAGCCGGGCTTGTTGAACCCTCCACACCCAGTACGAAAACTGCTGGGGGGGAACAGGGGAGGTGGGATGGTGAAGGTGACCACAGTGCTCGGGGGCTGAAGGTGGCAGAGGGCACAGGGGGTCCATACCTGGTGGTGTGGCCCGTGGGGCCCATGGGGCCACCCCCACGGTGGGTGGCCAGGCTGCGGGGAAGGGCTGCTCGTGGCCGGGCAGTCGAACCAGGGTGGCTGAGCCTGGAAGAGAGACAGGAGCCATGGCTGCGGTCACCTCCTGCGCTCTGTTCCCCGAGAGTGTCCCCAGGCTGCGGGTTGGGGTCAGTCCCTACCTTGGGGGTAGAAGGTTTGTGGGAGCACAAAAGTCTGAAGCGTCTGGGTCGCCGCGGGGGCCCGGGGGCCGTTCGGTGGGAGCCAGAGTGGTGGCAGCGCCATCGTCGGTCCTCTCGGTCTCTCCGCTGCTAAGGACTCTTTGGTCACCAGGGATGGAATGTGGGGGCTCCCTGTGCCCCGCCCCCTCCTCCAATAGCCTCCCCATCTCCTGCTGGAGGCCTGGTGGGAGATGGGATGGTCTTGGCCACAGTGATCACGAAATGGTTGAGTTTAACATCGTCAGTGGAATGAGAAAACTGGTGGGAAGAGTTGCTCCCCTGGATTTTGGGGGTTGAATGCCCCCTTAAGGAGCTGATGATGCCAAAGCGGGAGGTGCTGTTGACCCTCTTGAGGGCCAAGAGGCCTTGCAAAAGGCTCTAGGTAGATTGGAGCACTGGGCAATCAGCAGTGGCGTGAAGTTGAAGCAGTAAAAGTGCAGGATTCTGCCCTGGGAGGGAGGAACTCTGGGCAGGAGTGTAACTGGGGAGAGGGGTGGCTGGAGAGCAGCCCTGCAGAAAGGGGTCCGGCCGGGGGTGCTGGGGGCAGCAGCTGAGGAGGAGCCGTCGGTGTCCCCTGGCACCAAGAGGGCAACCCCCATCCTGGGGGGCATCAAACCCAGTCGAAGCAGGAGGCCAAGAGCGGGGATTGTCCCGCTGTGCTCGGCGCTGGTGCGGCCTCACCTGGAGCCCTGGGTGCAGGGCTGGGCCCCACCGTTGGAGAAGGATGGGAAGGTCCTCGAATGCCTCCAGAGGAGGGCAGCCAAGCTGGTGACAGGGCTGGAAGGCATGTCCCCGAATCCTAGACTGGTTTGGATTGGAAGGGACCTGTGAGCTCACCTTGTCCCACCCTGTGCCCTGGGCAGGGACCCGTCCCACCAGACCAGGTTTTTCAAGCCCCGTCCAACCTGGCCTTGAACGCCTCCAGGGTTGGGGCAGCCACAGCTTCTCTGGGCACCGTTGGCCAGAGTCTCAGCACCCTCACAGCAAAGAATTTCTTCCCCTCATCTCATCTCAATCTCCTTTCTGCCAGTGTCACAGAATCACACAATCACAGAATCACATTGGGATGGAAGGGGCCTCTGCAGATCATCTAGTCCAACCCCCCTCCCCACACACAGCAGGCCCACCTAGAGGAGGTTGCACAGGAACTTGTCCAGGCGGGTTTTGAATGTCTCCAGAGAAGGAGAGTCTGCCACCCCCCTGGGCAGCCTGTTCCAAGGCTCTGCCGCCCTCACAGGAAAGAAGTTCCTCCTCATGTTTAGGTGGAACTTCCCATGTTCAAGTTTCTGCTCCTTCCCTCTTGTCCTGTCACTGGGCACCACTGATAAAAGAGCAGCCCCGTCCTCTTGACACCCACCCTTTAAGTATTTATCAGCACTGATCAAATCCCCCCTCGGTCTTCCCTTCTCTAGACTAAAAAGACCCAAGTCCCTCAGCCTTTCCTTACTTACGCGTGTCCGGGTGCATAAGCAAATCCTTAACTACTTCCTCCTGGACTATGGGGGGGGTGTTCTGCTCTCCATCCTTAGCTTCCAGCTCAGGAGGCTGAACACCCTGGGGATAGCTGGTCCGACTATTGAAGACAGAGGCAAAGAAGGTATTAAGTATCTCAGCCTTCTCCTCGTCCTTGGTCGCAATGTTTCCCCCCTCATCCAGGAAGGGATGGAGATTCTCCCTGACTCTCTTTTTGTTGACGTATTTACAAAAGCTTTTTTTGTTGTCCCTTATATTAATGGCCAGGTTGAGTTCCAGCTGGGCTTTTGCCTTCCTAATTTTTTCTCTGTGTAACCTAACAAGATCTCTGTACTCCTCCTGAGTTGCCTGTCCCTTCATCCAAAGGTGGTAAACCTTCCTTTTTTCCCTATGAAACAGAAAACAGAGGGATTAACCATGACAGGGACGTATATCTCAACCTTGGAGGGGAGGAAAGAAAACAAAGAATTTCCCAATTAGCGGAGGCGGGCCTCAGCCTTGAAGGAACACTTCGCAAGCAAATGGGAACATCCTGACTGATAACAGGAGAAGATAACCAGAGACTTTACGACCCCTGCCAGACCACGCAGAAGACAAGCGGAACATCCTGATCGATTACAGGAAGATAGCAAGAGACTTTTACGGCCTCTATCAGCAAAACAATCGAATCGGTTCAGTGATCGTGGAACTTACTCCCTAAGACGCCCCCCCAAAGAAAAACCCCAGGAGAAGATACGCACATGCCTGAAGGATGAGACTTATTATAATGAGGCTCCGGAAATAATTAACATAGTCACACCTATTGTTAGAACTAATTGTATTAGCCCATCCCATAGTTTGCATATGTATGATTTACCTTATAAATAACTACGGGTTTAGCATAAGGGTGTGCAAGTTTGGAGGAGCGATCCCCCTTGCACCCGGCGCCGCAATAAACATACCTGCTTTATAACTCTCTGCGAGTTGTAAGGTTTGTTTCCGCGCGTCAATTTGGCACCCCAGATGGGACCCTCTCTGTCCGGCTGCGGGACCTGCTGAGGACGGGACTCCTCTGGGCGCCCCCGAGATTTCTCGGGAGGACTCCCCCACTCATCCAGATCACCGCGGGGACAGACAAGGACCATCTATTGCGGACCAGGGATGTTTAGGTTTTCTTAGGGGGGGACCTGTAAGCTGTGAGGAGACGTCCTACGCGTGGTAAAGAGTCGGCGTACTCGCCCCGGGGTATGCTCAAGCTTGGGCTAACGGTTGGGTTGTGCTGGTGTGGGATCCCTTGGTTTTAGATTTTATGTTAGTGCGTGGAAGTGTAACCCTGTGATACTGTTGGTTATATGTTGTATCTGTCCTAGGGTATCACTACCGTGTTATTACTTGTTGTATTTGTCATAAGGTACCACTACCGTGTTATTGTCTAATATAAGGTGGAAATTATTGTATGAGTGAAATGAGTGATTGAGACGCGGCACTGCTGCGGAGCAAGTGCGGAGTTCTGATCCGCGGTTCCGTGTTCTCCACGAGGAGAGCGGCCGGAGATGAATGAAGTGTATGACAGACTGTAAAGAAACATTGTGTGAACCTGATATTGAGAAGATTGAGTGGCAGTGTCTTGGACACTTGGATAATGTTTGTGATCCTATTTTTATCCTAAAGTGTTTTGCTTGTAATACGGAGGTTTGGGTAGATCAGGAAGACGATTTTTGGTGTCCACAGTGTGGAAGCTGGACTGAGTGGGAAAAGATCGAGCGGGCGGGAGAATTGAAACAAGTAATCTGTGGAGACATAGCCTACCCCTGGAGATAAAGGTAGCGACAGGGATATAGTTGTACTATTTCCCGGGGGAGAAAACAGGAATAACACCCAGGTGACACACGGAGATCAGGGTCACCTCTTCATCAAGGGGTAGAAAGAGCATAAAATGGGCAATAAACAAGGAGGCGGGATAATGAAAAAGAGTCCTCTAGGATGTATTTTAGCACACTGGAAGGAGATCGGAGGCCCACCAGGTGGCAGCGTGGACAAGAAAACCTTAATTAAATATTGCAATCAATGGTGGCCTCTTTACAAGTTAGATGATCAGGAGAAATGACCCGTTAACGGGACCCTTAATTACAATACTATATTACAATTAATGCTATTCCTTAGAAGGAAAGTGGGATGAAGTCACATATGCAGACATGTTTTTCACCCTTCGGGACCAGCCCAAATATCAGCAGGACTGTGGACTGGTGGCTCCACAAGACCCAATAGTGTAATAAGAAAGAAGGAAAAGGAAAGTTGAAGAGATGTTGCAGCAAGTGATATCCGGAGAGAGTTGAGGCTGGCAGAAAGCAGAGAAGCGTGGAGAGTGTTAAGATGGAACGAAAGATAAGTGAGAGTCAGTAGCGGCGCTACAAGAGAGTAAAGGATTTGGAGATATGAGACCTAAAAGGCCTCTGAGAAGGGAAGGATACAGGTCCAGGCAAAGGGGGACTGATGGGGACCTGGGGAATCTACCCTAGCGGATCCGCTGGTTACTCTAAGGCTAGGGAAAAAGCAACAAGAAATAGAATTTTTGGTAGATACAGGAGCAATGTTCTCGGTTTTGAATCAAGCCCTGACCCCTATTGATACTGATTTTGTAACAATAAAGGGAGCCACTGGCCAGTGAAAAGGCATATTTTCTCAAACCTCTTAGGTTCAAATTGGGAAAACAATTGGGGATACACAAATTCTTATATATGCCTAGTTCCCCGAAACCCCTGCTAGGGCGGGACTTATTAGAACAATTGGGAGCAGAAATTAAATTCAAAAAAGGAAAAATTGAACTCCGGATAAGAGAAGATCAACTAATTGAAGTACTAAGCTTGGCCCTGATAGGAACTCCCATTTCTCCAGGAGTGCCTGAGGAGATTAAAGCCCAAATTTATCCGGGGGTATGGGCCTCGGGAGTGCCGGGGAGAGCAAAAAGTGCTTCCCCTATAGCGATAAAACCTCAACAAGGAGCACGACCAGTGAGAGTCAAACAGTATCCCCTCAGGATAGAGGATAGGAAGGGGATCCGACAAACTATAGACCAGTTCATCGAGTATGGGCTGCTAAAAGAATGCGAATCAGAGTATAACACTCCAATATTACCTGTTAAAAGGCCGGATGGCAGCTATCGCATAGTACAGGATCTCAGGGCTATCAACAAAATTGTTGAAGATTTACACCCGGTAGTAGCGAATCCATACACTCTCCTAACTAAATTGGTACCTGAATTGGCATGGTTTACCATCCTGGACCTAAAGGATGCCTTTTTCTGCTTGCCGCTGAGCCCAGAGAGCCAACTTTTATTTGCATTCGAATGGGAAAACCCAGAATCTGGAAGGAAAACACAGCTTACATGGACTGTGCTACCACAGGGCTTTAAAAATAGCCCAACACTTTTTGGAAATCAGCTAGCCAAAGACTTAGAACAGTGGAAACGCCCGCCTGGGACAGGAGTGGTATTGCAGTATGTGGACGATATGTTACTTGCCACTGACACCAGAGAAACATGCATAAAATGGACTGTGAGCCTGCTAAATTTCCTTGGACTTAATGGCTATAAAGTTTCTCCACAGAAGGCGCAGATAGCCCAGCAGCAAGTGACCTATCTGGGATATGAAATAACCGCAGGCCAACGGACACTGGGGAAGGAGAGGAAAGAGGCCATCTGCCAGACACCTCGACCACAGACGCCTAAGGAACTTTGGACCTTCCTAGGAATGACAGGATGGTGTCGTCTCTGGATATATAACTACGGACTCTTGGTAAAGCCGCTGTACGAGTTATTAAAATCTAACTCAAAGAATATTGTGTGGAATAAGGAAGCGGACAGAGCCTTCCATCAGTTAAAAAAAGAGGTTAGTGGAAGCGCCTGCCCTGGGGTTACCCGATACTACTAAACCTTTCTGGTTGTTTTCCTATGAAAAGCAAGGAATGGCCTTAGGAGTCCTGGCTCAGAATCTGGGACCCTATCGAAGGGCGGTGGCATACTTCTCCAAACAGCTCGATGGAGTAAGTAAAGGGTGGCCCAGCTGTCTCCGAGCGGTGGCAGCAGTGGCAATAAACATCCAAGAGGCCCGTAAGTTCACCCTAGGCCGGAAAATCACAGTTATGGTTTCACACACCGTCTCAGCAGTACTGGAAGTAAAAGGAGGGCATTGGCTTTCACCTCAGGGGTTTCTCAAGTACCAGGCTATCCTGATAGAGCAAGATGATGTAGAAATAACAGTAACTAATATTGTCAATCCAGCCTCTTTCCTCAGCGGAACAGCAGGAGAATCAGTGACCCACGACTGCTTGGAAACAATCGAGGCGGTGTACTCCAGTCGACCAGATCTGAAAGAGGAACCATTGGAAGATGCAGAGGATTCCTGGTTCACCGACAGGAGCAGCTTCATTCAACAGGGGATACGCAAAGCTGGCTATGCGGTAACCACCACAGAGAAGGTAATAGAGTCCAAAGCTCTGGCCCCAAATACATCAGCCCAAAAGGCTGAGATAATAGCACTAACCCGAGCGCTGGAACTAGCCAAAGGAAAACGGATAAATATCTGGACAGACTCTAAATATGCTTTCGGGGTGGTGCATGCTCACGGGGCGGTCTGGAGAGAAAGAGGACTCTTATCTACACAAGGGAAGCACATCAAACATGCTGAAGAAATTCTTAAACTCTTAGATGCAGTATTACTGCCTGCCAAAGTGGCTATCATGCACTGCAAAGCTCACCAAAAAGGGAACACCGCTGTGGAACTGGGTAACGCACTGGCGGACCGAGAAGCCAAAAGGGCAGCGGAAATGGGTAATGCAGAAATACAATCCTTGGTCCCAGATGGTAAGATACAAATTGATGACGAACCTAAATATTCTAGGGATGATCACAAATTGATCAAAGACTTAAATGGGAAAATCGAAGGGAAATGGGCCAAAACCCCACAGGGAAAAATAATAGTGCCTTTTTCGTTATTATGGGCAATGGTCATGGCAGAACATAGAAAATCCCATTGCGGAACAGAGGCACTTTACAGATACCTGAGTAGGCTAATATGTGCCCGGAATCTATATGCCACGGTCAAACAAGTCACTCAGCAGTGTGAGATATGTCTGCAGAACAACCCTAGGACAGGTCCCAGAGTCCAGTTCGGCCAAATAGGAAAGGGAAACTATCCGGGACAACAATGGCAAATTGATTTCTCAGAACTTCCAAGAAAAGGGGGGTTTCGATACCTATTGGTGCTAACTGATACCTTTTCAGGATGGCCAGAGGCATTTCCCTGCCGAACCAATAAAACAAGAGAAGTGGTTAAAGCATTGTTGCAAGAAATTATACCAAGATTTGGGGTTCCCGCAGTGATTTCCTCGGACCGAGGATCTCATTTCACTGCAAAGGTTGTTTCAAAAGTAAGCAGATTGTGAAGCTAGGCCAGGAAGCTAACTTGGCCTGGCCTCAGTCATTACCATTAGCCCTTCTCAGGATAAGAACAAAACCCAGAACCAAAGAAGGTTTGAGCCCCTTTGAAATACTCTATGGGAGACCATATAGTGTACAAGACGGGACATCCACAGAGTTGGTGAATGAAATATTTACAGATTACATGATAAATTTACAAAAACAGCTCCGAGAGGTAGAAAAACTGGTTCTAGTGACAAGGGGAACAAGATTCCATAGCTTTGTAAGGTGGCTTATACCATCCCTAGGCGTTAGTGAATTGGAGAAAGCAATTGTAAACATATCAGCTACTATAGAAGCGCTTGAGAAATCTACAATAGATGCTATACAGGCACTTCAACAAGAAGTCCAGTCATTAGCAAATGTAGTTGGACAAAATAGAATGGCATTAGATTTACTAACTTGGAAAGAGGGAGGCTTATGCGCAGTGATTAATCAGAGCTGTTGCTCATATGTAAGCAAAAGCGGAAGGATAGAAAAAGACTTACAAAATCTCATAGCTAAAACTCAGATCTTGCATCAGACTGCGCAGGATGATACCACATTTGGGTTCTCAGACCTTTGGGAAAAGTTAACCTCATGGTTACCTAGTCTGGCATGGCTTAGACAACTGCTTATCCTTCTAGTAGCAGTGCTTATGTTAGGAATTTTAGTGTGTGTAATAGCTAGATGTTTTATGTGTTGTACCATGGGGGCAAGAGACGAATACATTCAATGGAAAAAGCATCAGCTCCGGGAACGAGTGGAATCAGGGATGTATTTTAGAAATCAGATGGAAAAGGAAAGTGTGTTATAGGCAATTGTAAAAGAATTTACAAATGAACAAAGAAAAGGGGGGATTGAAACAGAAAACAGAGGGATTAACCATGACAGGGACATATATCTCAACCTTGGAGGGGAGGAAAGAAAACAAAGAATTTCCCAATTAGCGGAGGCGGGCCTCAGCCTTGAAGGAACACTTCGCAAGCAAATGGGAACATCCTGACTGATAACAGGAGAAGATAACCAGAGACTTTACGACCCCTGCCAGACCACGCAGAAGACAAGCGGAACATCCTGATCGATTACAGGAAGATAGCAAGAGACTTTTACGGCCTCTATCAGCAAAACAATCGAATCGGTTCAGTGATCGTGGAACTTACTCCCTAAGACGCCCCCCCAAAGAAAAACACCAGGAGAAGATACGCACATGCCTGAAGGATGAGACTTATTATAATGAGGCTCCGGAAATAATTAACATAGTCACACCTATTGTTAGAACTAATTGTATTAGCCCATCCCATAGTTTGCATATGTATGATTTACCTTATAAATAACTACGGGTTTAGCATAAGGGTGTGCAAGTTTGGAGGAGCGATCCCCCTTGCACCCGGCGCCGCAATAAACATACCTGCTTTATAACTCTCTGCGAGTTGTAAGGTTTGTTTCCGCGCGTCAATTTGGCACCCCAGATGGGACCCTCTCTGTCCGGCTGCGGGACCTGCTGAGGACGGGACTCCTCTGGGCGCCCCCGAGATTTCTCGGGAGGACTCCCCCACTCATCCAGATCACCGCGGGGACAGACAAGGACCATCTATTGCGGACCAGGGATGTTTAGGTTTTCTTAGGGGGGGACCTGTAAGCTGTGAGGAGACGTCCTACGCGTGGTAAAGAGTCGGCGTACTCGCCCCGGGGTATGCTCAAGCTTGGGCTAACGGTTGGGTTGTGCTGGTGTGGGATCCCTTGGTTTTAGATTTTATGTTAGTGCGTGGAAGTGTAACCCTGTGATACTGTTGGTTATATGTTGTATCTGTCCTAGGGTATCACTACTGTGTTATTACTTGTTGTATTTGTCATAAGGTACCACTACCGTGTTATTGTCTAATATAAGGTGGAAATTATTGTATGAGTGAAATGAGTGATTGAGACGCGGCACTGCTGCGGAGCGAGTGCGGAGTTCTGATCCGCGGTTCCGTGTTCTCCACGAGGAGAGCGGCCGGAGATGAATGAAGTGTATGACAGACTGTAAAGAAACATTGTGTGAACCTGATATTGAGAAGATTGAGTGGCAGTGTCTTGGACACTTGGATAATGTTTGTGATCCTATTTTTATCCTAAAGTGTTTTGCTTGTAATACGGAGGTTTGGGTAGATCAGGAAGACGATTTTTGGTGTCCACAGTGTGGAAGCTGGACTGAGTGGGAAAAGATCGAGCGGGCGGGAGAATTGAAACAAGTAATCTGTGGAGACATAGCCTACCCCTGGAGATAAAGGTAGCGACAGGGATATAGTTGTACTATTTCCCGGGGGAGAAAACAGGAATAACACCCAGGTGACACACGGAGATCAGGGTCACCTCTTCATCAAGGGGTAGAAAGAGCATAAAATGGGCAATAAACAAGGAGGCAGGATAATGAAAAAGAGTCCTCTAGGATGTATTTTAGCACACTGGAAGGAGATCGGAGGCCCACCAGGTGGCAGTGTGGACAAGAAAACCTTAATTAAATATTGCAATCAATGGTGGCCTCTTTACAAGTTAGATGATCAGGAGAAATGACCCGTTAACGGGACCCTTAATTACAATACTATATTACAATTAATGCTATTCCTTAGAAGGAAAGTGGGATGAAGTCACATATGCAGACATGTTTTTCACCCTTCGGGACCAGCCCAAATATCAGCAGGACTGTGGACTGATGGCTCCACAAGACCCAATAGTGTAATAAGAAAGAAGGAAAAGGAAAGTTGAAGAGATGTTGCAGCAAGTGATATCCGGAGAGAGTTGAGGCTGGCAGAAAGCAGAGAAGCGTGGAGAGTGTTAAGATGGAACGAAAGATAAGTGAGAGTCAGTAGCGGCGCTACAAGAGAGTAAAGGATTTGGAGATATGAGACCTAAAAGGCCTCTGAGAAGGGAAGGATACAGGTCCAGGCAAAGGGGGACTGATGGGGACCTGGGGAATCTACCCTAGCGGATCCGCTGGTTACTCTAAGGCTAGGGAAAAAGCAACAAGAAATAGAATTTTTGGTAGATACAGGAGCAACGTTCTCGGTTTTGAATCAAGCCCTGACCCCTATTGATACTGATTTTGTAACAATAAAGGGAGCCACTGGCCAGAGTGAAAAGGCATATTTTCTCAAACCTCTTAGGTTCAAATTGGGAAAACAATTGGGGATACACAAATTCTTATATATGCCTAGTTCCCCGAAACCCCTGCTAGGGCGGGACTTATTAGAACAATTGGGAGCAGAAATTAAATTCAAAAAAGGAAAAATTGAACTCCGGATAAGAGAAGATCAACTAATTGAAGTACTAAGCTTGGCCCTGATAGGAACTCCCATTTCTCCAGGAGTGCCTGAGGAGATTAAAGCCCAAATTTATCCGGGGGTATGGGCCTCGGGAGTGCCGGGGAGAGCAAAAAGTGCTTCCCCTATAGCGATAAAACCTCAACAAGGAGCACGACCAGTGAGAGTCAAACAGTATCCCCTCAGGATAGAGGATAGGAAGGGGATCCGACAAACTATAGACCAGTTCATCGAGTATGGGCTGCTAAAAGAATGCGAATCAGAGTATAACACTCCAATATTACCTGTTAAAAGGCCGGATGGCAGCTATCGCATAGTACAGGATCTCAGGGCTATCAACAAAATTGTTGAAGATTTACACCCGGTAGTAGCGAATCCATACACTCTCCTAACTAAATTGGTACCTGAATTGGCATGGTTTACCATCCTGGACCTAAAGGATGCCTTTTTCTGCTTGCCGCTGAGCCCAGAGAGCCAACTTTTATTTGCATTCGAATGGGAAAACCCAGAATCTGGAAGGAAAACACAGCTTACATGGACTGTGCTACCACAGGGCTTTAAAAATAGCCCAACACTTTTTGGAAATCAGCTAGCCAAAGACTTAGAACAGTGGAAACGCCCGCCTGGGACAGGAGTGGTATTGCAGTATGTGGACGATATGTTACTTGCCACTGACACCAGAGAAACATGCATAAAATGGACTGTGAGCCTGCTAAATTTCCTTGGACTTAATGGCTATAAAGTTTCTCCACAGAAGGCGCAGATAGCCCAGCAGCAAGTGACCTATCTGGGATATGAAATAAGCCCTGTCCCCACAGGAGGGAGCGCTGGCCGGGTTCCAGAGCAAGGCCTTGCAGCCCGCGTTGTGGTGTGTGTGTCCCCCATCTCGGTCCCCAAGGGCTGTCCTTGTCCCGGGGGCTGCGTGCTGCTTTCTGCGTGGGGCCGTGTCGGTGGTTCCTGCAGGGACCCCTCTGTCCTGGCTGCCCCTGGGGAAGGGGACAGGGGAGTCCCCCCCCGGCCACTGGCACCCCGCTGGTGGTGGCTCGTCCCTGGGGGCACCTCGTTGCCCTTTGGGGCTCGTGGGCTCCGACTGGGGGCTCACGGGGGCTGTGGCACCTGGGGGGGGTTCTGATTCCCGGTGCCCCCTGCGCTCCCTCCCTCCCCGCCCCCGCCTCCGCCCCTAAACAGGCACGGAGCGGTTCTGGAGAAACAACTTTTAATTGAGACAACTTTTTAACACAAGAGAAAAGGTCCTATTGAAGCTACTCTCAACCCCCCTCCCTCCCTCAAACACACCCCCTTCCCTCAAATACAGCCCTCTCCCCAAGTACCCCCCCCAAATACAGCCCTCTCCACAACTGCACACCCCCCTCCCCTAAATACCATGCCCCCCTCCTCTAAATATGATGCCCCCACTCCCCAAGTACACACAGCCCCTCCCCAAATACAAGCCCTCCCTCAAATACACACAAATCCCGCCCCCCCCATCACCTCCGTCTCTTCCTTGCGGTGGGACTCGGCCCACCCTCTGCCCCCAGCCCTCTTGCAAGAGCCCTGCGTTTGCTGGGTGATGTCAACGGGGGGCTGCTCCCCCGCTTCGTCCCCCGCCTCTCCCCCAGTTTGGGCATGGCCGGGGTCAGCTCCATCCCCAAGTCCCCCCAGGGTTCCTGAGACTCCGGTGAGAGCTCTGTCCCCGTGTCATCCCAGGGCTCCTGGGACACTGGCGACGGATCCATGGTCACGTACCACCAGGGCTCCTGGGACCCTGGTGATGGCTCCATCCCCAAGTCCCCCCAGGGTTCCTGGGACTCCCGTGACGGCTCTGTCCCCGTGTCATCCCAGGGCTCCTGGGACACTGGCGATGGATCCATGGCCACGTACCACCAGGGCTCCTGGGACTCTGGTGAGGGCTCCAACCCCATGTCCCCCCAAAGCTCCTGGGACTCTGGTGGCAGCTCCATCCCCACATCCCCCCAGGGCTCCTGGGACTTTGTCCCGGCGATGAGTTCCTCCTGGAAGCACACGGCCTCCGTGGTCTCCTCCAGGCTGTAGCTGGGGCTCAGCAGCAACCTGGGCAGCTCGAGGGAGGGGAAGTCGCAGGGGGGGACACCTGTGCCAGTGTCACCAGGGTCTCCAGGCCTGGGGCTGCTGCCAGGACTGTCCTGGCCGACCCCTGCCACCTCCCCGGAGCAGTGGAAGAGCCTCATGGACGCCTCCAGAGGAACCTTCTGGGCCACTGTGAGGTCCCCGAGGGCTTGGCTGTGGGGGACAACAGAGGGGCTGGTGGGGACAGTGGCGGGGCTGGTGGGGACAGTGGCGGGGCTGGTGGGGACACTGCAGCCCAGGGAGATGCCGCTGTCCCAGGTAAAGTCACCGTCTGAGGAGATGTCACTGTACAGCAGGATGTTGCTGTCCGAGGGTGTCTCCAAAGAGGTGGCCATGCTGGAGCTGGTGGTCTCTGAAGACCGTTCATCGATGTTCTCAGGGCCAGGGATGGAGTTTGGCAGCGTGGTGGGTGCTGGGACCGCTGCTCTTTCCTCTCTGCCAGTGTCACCAGGATCCCCAGGCCTGGGACTGCTCCCAAGACTGTCCTGGCTGAGCCCTGCCACCTCCCAGCAGCAGTCGTAGAGGCTCCGGGCCTCCTCCAGAGGCACCTCCTGGGGCGCTGCCAGCCCCCCAAAGGCCTGCTTCTGGCGGAGAGCAGCAGAGCTGGTGGGGCCCTGGCTGTCCCGGGATGGGAGGCTGTCCCAGGAGCTGTCGCTGTATGGGGGGAGGTTGCTGTGCGGGCGAGCCTCCTCGGGGGTGGCCGTGCTGGAGCTGTTGGTGCTGGTGCTGTCCTGGCCGGCCCCCACCGTGTCCGTGGAGGAACCAAAGAGCCTGAGGGCCTCTTGGAGGAGCATCTCCTCGGTGACTTTGACGGTGCTGTCCGGGTCCCCAGGAGCTGGTTTGTGGGGCTCAGCAGAGGGTCTGGGGGGCACGTGGCTGCGTGGGGGTGCCCCCGCGGTGGTGGCCGTGCTGGAGATGTTGCTCCATGCAGGGGGTCCCTTGACGTGCTGGAGGCCGGGGCTGGAGGTCAGCAGCAGCGGGGGGGCTGCGGGCACCGCTCTGCCCTGGTGGCCGTAGGCTGGGAGCTGTGTCAGCGGGGGCTGTGTGGGCTGTCCCTGGAGGCTGCCGGGGGCTGCCCAGGCCGGGAGGGTCTCACAGCCTGCGAGGCCCCACAGGGCAGGGCCCGGGGGAGCAGCGGTGGGGTGGCCGAGCGTGGGGGTGGCCGGCGGAGGCTGGTTGGTGAGGGTCCACTCCAGGTGGAAGAAGCGGGGATGGAAGCAGCAACCGCAGGGGGCCCTCTGCAGCCCTGGGAGGGGGGAAAGGGAGGCGTGGTGGGCCGTGGGCAGCCTCCAGGGCACCCGCCGAGCTGTCCCCCGTGGCCCCCATCCCGGGTGTGAGCCAGGCCCCTGGGGAGCTGGTGGCCGGTCGCTCCCCGGAGTGAGCTGCTGTGCCGGAGGGGCTGGGGCTGGAAACTGGGGAGGGGACGTGCTTTGCGGGAGGAAACAGGAGAGATGGCCCCCCCAGTTTGGGAAATTCCCTGGAAATTGGATTTCCTGGGCAGGTGAGGGCAGGGATGCTCAGCCGGGCTTGTTGAACCCTCCACACCCAGTACGAAAACTGCTGGTGGGGAACAGGGGAGGTGGGATGGTGAAGGTGACCAGGGTCCTCGGGGGCTGAAGGTGGCAGAGGGGACAGGGGGTCCATACCTGGTGGTGTGGCCCGTGGGGCCCATGGGGCCACCCCCATGGTGGGTGGCCAGGCTGCGGGGAAGGGCTGCTCGTGGCCGGGCAGTCGAACCAGGGTGGCTGAGCCTGGAAGAGAGACAGGAGCCATGGCCGTGGTCACCTCCCGTGCTCTGTTCCCCGAAAGTGTCCCCGGGCTGCGGGTCGGGGTCGGTCCCTACCTTGGGGGTAGAAGGTTTGTGGGAGCACAAAAGTCTGAAGCGTCTGGGTCGCCGCGGGGGCCCGGGGGCCATTCGGTGGGAGCCAGAGTGGTGGCAGCGCCATCGTCGGTCCTCTCGGTCTCTGCGCTGCTAAGGACTCTTTGGTCACCAGGGATGGAATGTGGGGGCTCCCTGTGCCCCGCCCCCTCCGCCCATAGCCTCCCCATCTCCTGCTGGAGGCCTGGTGGGAGATGGGATGGTCTTGGCCACAGTGATCACGAAATGGTTGAGTTTAACATCGTCAGTGGAATGAGAAAACTGGTGGGAAGAGTTGCTCCCCTGGATTTTGGGGGTTGAATGCCCCCTTAACGAGCTGATGATGCCAAAGCGGGAGGTGCTGTTGACCCTCTTGAGGGCCAAGAGGCCTTGCAGAAGGCTCTAGGTAGATTGGAGCACTGGGCAATCAGCAGTGGCGTGAAGTTGAAGCAGTAAAAGTGCAGGATTCTGCCCTGGGAGGGAGGAACTCTGGGCAGGAGTGTAACTGGGGAGAGGGGTGGCTGGAGAGCGGCCCTGCAGAAAGGGGTCCGGCCGGGGGTGCTGGGGGCAGCAGCTGAGGAGGAGCCATCGGTGTCCCCTGGCACCATTCTGGGGGGCATCAAACCCAGTCGAAGCAGGAGGCCAAGAGCGGGGATTGTCCCGCTGTGCTCGGCGCTGGTGCGGCCTCACCTGGAGCCCTGGGTGCAGGGCTGGGCCCCACCGTTGGAGAAGGCTGGGAAGGTCCTCGAATGCCTCCAGAGGAGGGCAACCAAGCTGGTGACAGGGCTGGAAGGCATGTCCCCGAATCCTAGACTGGTTTGGATTGGAAGGGACCTGTGAGCTCACCTTGTCCCACCCTGTGCCCTGGGCAGGGACCCGTCCCACCGGACCAGGTTTTTCAAGCCCCGTCCAACCTGGCCTTGAACGCCTCCAGGGTTGGGGCAGCCACAGCTTCTCTGGGCACCGTTGGCCAGAGTCTCAGCACCCTCACAGCAAAGAATTTCTTCCCCTGATCTCCTCTCAATCTCCTTTCTGTCAGTGCCACAGAATCACACAATCACAGAATCACATTGGGATGGAAGGGGCCTCTGCAGATCATCTAGTCCAACCCCCCTCCCCACACACAGCAGGCCCACCTAGAGGAGGTTGCACAGGAACTTGTCCAGGCGGGTTTTGAATGTCTCCAGAGAAGGAGAGTCTGCTGGAACTCCATGGAGCTTGTGCGGATGAGGGTGTCGTGGAAGAGGTTGGAATTTACAGTTATGATGCTCAGTCTTGGAGCTGTGGTTTCTTGTTTGCAGGTGAAGCTATTCATCTTCATGCAGATGAAGCTATGCATCTAGCTATTACACATACTAAAATTCCTAACATAAGCACTGCTACTAAAAGGGTAAACAGTTGTCTAAGCCATGCCAGACTAGGTAACCATGAGGTTAGCTTTTCCCAAAGGGCTGAGAACCCAAATGTGGTATCGTCCTGTGCAGTTTGATGAGTTTTAGCTATGAGATTTTGTAAGTCTTTTTCTATCCTTCCGCTTTCGTTTACATATGAGCATACATATGAGCAACAGCTCTGATTAATCACTGCGCATAAGCCTCCCTCTTTCCAAGTCAGTAAATCTAATGCCATTCTATTTTGTCCAACTACATTTGCTAATGACTGGACTTCTTGTTGAAGTGCCTGTATAGCATCTATTGTAGATTTCTCAAGCGCTTCTATAGTAGCTGATATGTTTACAATTGCTTTCTCCAGTTCACTAACGCCTAGGGATGGTATAAGCCATCCTGAGAAGGGCTAATGGTAATGACTGGGGCCAGGTCAAGTTAGCTTCCTGGCCTAGTTTTACAATCTGAGTTTTGATCAAGTGATTCATCTTTTCTACCTGACCACTCGATCGTGGGTTGTATGGGGTATGAAGTTGCCAATCTATACCCAATAATCTGCTTACTTTTGAAACAACCTTTGCAGTGAAATGAGATCCTGGGTCCGAGGAAATCACTGCGGGAACCCCAAATCTTGGTATAATTTCTTGCAACAATACTTCTCTTGTTTTATTGGTTCGGCAGGGAAATGCCTCTGGCCATCCTGAAAAGGTATCGGTTAGTACCAATAGGTATCGAAATCCCCCTTTTCTTGGAAGTTCTGAGAAATCAATTTGCCATTGTTGTCCCGGATAGTTTCCCTTTCCTATTTGGCCGAACTGGACTCTGGGACCTGTCCTAGGGTTGTTCTGTAGACATACCTCACACTGCTGAGTGACTTGTTTGACCGTGGCATATAGATTCCGGGCACATATTAGCCTACTCAGGTATCTGTAAAGTGCCTCTGTTCCGCAATGGGATTTTCTATGTTCTGCCATGACCATTGCCCATAATAACGAAAAAGGCACTATTATTTTTCCCTGTGGGGTTTTGGCCCATTTCCCTTCGATTTTCCCATTTAAGTCTTTGATCAATTTGTGATCATCCCTAGAATATTTAGGTTCGTCGTCAATTTGTATTTTACCATCTGGGACCAAGGATTGTATTTCTGCATTACCCATTTCCGCTGCCCTTTTGGCTTCTCGGTCCGCCAGTGCGTTACCCAGTTCCACAGCGGTGTTCCCTTTTTGGTGAGCTTTGCAGTGCATGATAGCCACTTTGGTAGGCAGTAATACTGCATCTAAGAGTTTGAGAATTTCTTCAGCATGTTTGATGTGTTTCCCTTGTGTAGATAAGAGTCCTCTTTCTCTCCAGACCGCCCCGTGAGCATGCACTACCCCAAAAGCATATTTAGAGTCTGTCCAGATATTTATCCGTTTTCCTTTGGCTAGTTCCAGCGCTCGGGTTAGTGCTATAATCTCAGCCTTTTGGGCTGATGTATTTGGGGCCAGAGCTTTGGACTCTATTACCTTCTCTGTGGTGGTTACCGCATAGCCAGCTTTGCGTATCCCCTGTTGAATGAAGCTGCTCCCGTCGGTGAACCAGGAATTCTCTGCATCTTCCAATGGTTCCTCTTTCAGATCTGGTCGACTGGAGTACACAGCCTCAATTGTTTCCAAGCAGTCGTGGGTCACTGATTCTCCTGCTGTTCCGCTGAGGAAAGAGGCTGGATTGACAATATTAGTTTTCCAAAAAGTGTTGGGCTATTTTTAAAGCCCTGTGGTAGCACAGTCCATGTAAGCTGTGTTTTCCTTCCAGATTCTGTGTTTTCCCACTCGAATGCAAATAGAAGTTGGCTCTCTGGGCTCAGAGGCAAGCAGAAAAAGGCATCCTTTAGGTCCAAGATGGTAAACCATGCCAATTCAGGTACCAATTTAGTTAGGAGAGTGTATGGATTTGCTACTACCGGGTGTAAATCCTCAACAATTTTGTTGATAGCCCTGAGATCCTGTACTATGCGATAGCTGCCATCCGGCCTTTTAACAGGTAATATTGGGGTGTTATACTCTGATTTGCATTCTTTTAGCAGCCCATACTCGATGAACTGATCGATAATTTGTCGGATTCCCTCCCTGTCCTCTATCCTGAGGGGATACTGTTTGACTCTCACCGGTCGTGCTCCTTGTTGAGGTTTTATCACTATTGGGGAAGCACTTTTTGCTCTCCCCGGCACTCCCGAGGCCCATACCCCCAGATAAATTTGGTCTCTAATCTCCTCAGGCACTCCTGGAAAAATGGGAGTTCCTATCAGGGCCAAGCTTAGTACTTCAATTAGTTGATCTTCTCTTATCCGAAGTTCAATTTTTCCTTGTTTTGAATTTAATTTCTGCTCCCAATTGTTCTAATAAATCTCGCCCTAGCAGGGGTTTCGGGGAGCTTGGCGTATATAAGAATTTGTGTATCCCCAATTGTTTTCCCAATTTGAACCTAAGAGGTTTGAGAAAATATGCCTTTTCACTCTGGCCAGTGGCTCCCTTTATTGTTACAAAATCAGTATCAATAGGGGTCAGGGCTTGATTCAAAACCGAGAACGTTGCTCCTGTATCTACCAAAAATTCTATTTCTTGTTGCTTTTTCCCTAGCCTTAGAGTAACCAGTGGATCCGCTAGGGTAGATTCCCCAGGTCCCCATCAGTCCCCCTTTGCCTGGACCTGTATCCTTCCCTTCTCAGAGGCCTTTTAGGTCTCATATCTCCAAATCCTTTACTCTCTTGTAGCGCCGCTACTGACTCTCACTTATCTTTCGTTCCATCTTAACACTCTCCACGCTTCTCTGCTTTCTGCCAGCCTCAACTCTCTCCGGATATCACTTGCTGCAACATCTCTTCAACTTTCCTTTTCCTTCTTTCTTATTACACTATTGGGTCTTGTGGAGCCACCAGTCCACAGTCCTGCTGATATTTGGGCTGGTCCCGAAGGGTGAAAAACATGTCTGCATATGTGACTTCATCCCACTTTCCTTCTAAGGAATAGCATTAATTGTAATATAGTATTGTAATTAAGGGTCCCGTTAAAGGGCCATTTCTCCTGATCATCTAACTTGTAAAGGGGCCACCATTGATTACAATATTTATTTAAGGTTTTCTTGTCCACGCTGCCACCTGGTGGGCCTCCGATCTCCTTCCAGTGTGCTAAAATACACCCTAGGGGACTCCTTTTCAGTATCTCGCCCCCTTGTTTATTGCCCATTTTATGCTCTTTCTACCCCTTGATTAAGAGGTGACCCTGATCTCCGTGTGTCACCTGGGTGTTATTCCTGTTTTCCCTCCCGGGAAATAGTACAACTATATCCCTGTCGCTACCTTTATCTCCAGGGGTAGGCTATGTCTCCACAGATTACTTGTTTCAATTCTCCCGCCCGCTCGATCTTTTCCCACTCAGTCCAGCTTCCACACTGTGAACACCAAAAATCGTCTTCCTGATCTACCCAAACCTCCGTATTACAAGCAAAACACTTTAGGATAAAAATAGGATCACAAACGTTATCCGAATGTCCAAGACACTGCCACTCAATATTCTCAATATTAGGTTCACACAATGTTTCTTTACAGTCTGTCATACACTTCATTCATCTCCGGCCGCTCTCCTCGCGGAGAACACGGAACCGCGGATCAGAACTCCGCACTCGCTCCGCAGCAGTGCCGCGTCTCAATCACTCATTTCACTCATACAATAATTTCCACCTTATATTAGACAATAACACGGTAGTGGTAACTTATGACAAATACAACAAGTAATAACATGGTAGTGATACCTTAGAATAAATACAACATATAATCAACAGTATTACAGTATTACAATTCCACACACTAACATAAAACCCAAAACCGAGGGATCCCACACAAGCATAACCCAACCGTTAGCCCAAGCTTGAGCATACCCCGGGGCGAGTACACCGACTCTTTACCACGCGTAGGACGTCTCCTCACGACTTACAGGTCCCCCCCTTAAGAAACCCTAAACATACCTGGCCCGCAATAGATGGTCCTTGTCTGTCCCCGCGGTGATCTGGATGAGTGGGGGAGTCCTCCCGAGAAATCTCGGGGGCGCCCAGAGGAGTCCCGTCCTCAGCAGGTCCCGCAGCCGGACAGAGAGGGTCCCATCTGGGTCGCCAAATTGACGCGCGGAAACAAACCTTACAACTCGCAGAGAGTTATAAAGCAGGTATGTTTATTGCGGCGCCGGGTGCAAGGGGGATTGCTCCTCCAAACTTGCACACCCTTAGGCTAAACCCGTAGTTATTTATAAGGTAAATCATACATATACAAACTATGGGATGGGCTAATACAATTAGTTTTAACAATAGGTGTGACTATGTTAATTATTTCCGGAGCCTCATTATAATAAGTCTCATCCTTCAGGCATGTGCGTATCTTCTCCTGGTGTTTTTCTTTGGGGGGGCGTCTTAGGGAGTAAGTTCCACGATCACTGAACCGATTCGATTGTTTTGCTGATAGAGGCCGTAAAAGTCTCTTGCTATCTTCCTGTAATCGATCAGGATGTTCCGCTTGTCTTCTGCGTGGTCTGGCAGGGGTCGTAGAGTCTCTGGTTATCTTCTCCTGTTATCAGTCAGGATGTTCCCATTTGCTTGCGAAGTGTTCCTTCAAGGCTGAGGCCCGCCTCCGCTAATTGGGAAATTCTTTGTTTTCTTTCCTCCCCTCCAAGGTTGAGATATATGTCCCTGTCATGGTTAATCCCTCTGTTTTCCGTTTCACTCCCACAGCCAAGGTGGCAGCCAGAACAACTCTTGCTTTCTTTCAAGGTCTCTGGGAACTACTTGCATTGCCACCCAGACTTTGGGGCTGCGGGCTTTCCTGGCCACTCTATCCTCAAAAGCATTTTTTTCTCACTTTACCCCAGCACCGGACCCCAATATGCCGAACGTCCTGGCCTGGCTCCTATAGCCAAGGTGGCAGCCAGAACAACTCTTGCTTTTGACGTGCGGAAACAAACCTTACAACTCGCAGAGAGTTATAAAGCAGGTATGTTTATTGCAGCGCTGGGCGCAAGGGGGATTTCTCCACCAAACTTGCACACCGGTTTGTGAAGCAAGCGTCCATTTATGGTGAAAAGCATACATATTCATTAAGGTGGGCAGGTTATTATAATTAAAGGCGTTACTATTCTAATTATTTCTAAGAACTCATTATCAAAAATCTCCTCCCCTGTCCTGACCAGATGGACACCTTTCCCAGACAGTTAGGTTCCTCCTCAGCACCTCCTTAGCATGCAGCTGCTCCCACTATCTTATACCCAAGGCCATTTCTTTATCTTGGAATGCTGGGCTCCGAGCTTTTGCTTTTTCCCAGACTGTAATACATCCGCACTAACAACCTGTAACCGTTCGTTTTCTGAATCAAGTCCCCCCTTTTCTTTCAACTTTGTAAATTCTTTTACAATCACCTATAACACATTCCCCCTCTCCATCTGATTTCTAAAATACTTCCCAGATTCCACTTGTTCACGGAGCTGATGCTTCTTCCATTGAATGTATTCGTCTTTGGCCCCCCTGGTACAACACATAAGACATCTAATTAATGCACACACTAAAGTTCCTAACATAAGTATTGCTATTAGAAGGATAAACAGTCGCTTAAGCAAAGCCAAGTTAGGTAACCACGAGGTTAACTTTTCCCAAAGATCAGAAAACCCGAATGTGGTGTCATCTTGCGCAGTCAAATGCAAAATCTGAGTTTTAGCTATGAGATTTTGTAAGTCTTTTTCTACTCTCCCATTCTGGTTTACATATGAACAACAGCTTTGATTAATCACTGCACATAAGCCTCCTTCTTTCCAGGTTAATAAGTCTAATGCCATTCTGTTTTGTCCCACCACATTTGCTAATGACTGGACTTCTTGTTGAAGTGCCTGTATAGCATCGATTGCAGATTTCTCAAGCACTTCTATAGTGGCCGATATGTTCACAATTGCCTTTTCCAATTCACTGGCGCCCAGGAACGGTATAAACCATCTTACAAAGCTGTGGAACCTTGTTCCCCTCGTCACTAGAGGGTTTTCCACTCCCCGAATTCTCCTCCAAGGTGTTCTCAGCATTCCTGAGGGGATTTCAGACTGATTAAACACCGTATCCTGGCTAGTTAGATAGCCTATCGTGCAAGTTCCCTTCCATCCTCCGGGCAGCTGTTTTCTACTATATCCATCTCCACACAACCACCAATACCCTTTAGGTAACTTACAGGGTCCAATAGTTGCCGTCAAATTCGCACCTAAAAATTTCCCCGCCTGGTACCACCCATACTCCCAGGAATATCCTTCTCCTTTGGAAATACCACTACTTTTATATGCAACTAGTTGTGTTTTGTCGCAAAAGTCAATATACGTTACCCTTATCCCTGTTAGATCCCAACTTCCCACATAACAGTTGTTTTATTAATCCAGTACTTGCTCCATCCCCAAGTTGTTGTCTTATTCACCGGCCCACTGTGTCTATATTCCCCGTGTTCCCATGCACAATTGTTATTGCTAATTAATACCACAAACTCTTCTTTCAACAGTTGTAGATCAAATCTGGGTCCTAAGGGGTAGATATTATCATCGTACTCACAATACCCATTTGACTCATCCCCCCCTTTTGCCCAAAATTTAGGCCAGGTTCCATTGGCATTGTTCCAATTGCTTGCTCCCACCCCATATAGAGGCAATTTCATTTCCCCTTTAGGTAGGGTAGTACATACCCAACAATCTGACAGATTAGTAGCATTTACCAATGTTTCCAGACTTCGTGTATATGTATTCACATCCCATGTCCCTCCCCCTGAAATACAAAGTCCCGGCATGTTGACGATTATCAATGTTACTAATGTCCATCTTTTCGTTGGAGGCGAAGCTTCAGGGGTTCGGTCTGTGTTGATGTCCATTGGGGTTCTGGAGCCCTCTTGACGCGAGTCCAATGGATCCAAGTGGCTTGTTCCTTGATCTTTATGGCCGTGTGAGTGGTCAGCAGTACCTGGAAGGGACCTTCCCACTTTGGCTTCAGTGGTGAATCTGTAAAAGACTTAACATATACATAGTCCCCAGGTTCGATCTCGTGTACTGGTCCATCCAGTCCACGAGCTCTTGTTCCCAGAACCAGTTTTTCTACCTCTCGGAGCTGTTTTTGTAAATTTATCAGGTAATCTGTTAGTATTTCATTCCCTAGCTCTGTGGATGTCCCGTCTTGTACACTATATGGTCTCCCATAGAGTATTTCAAAGGGGCTCAAACCTTCTTTGGTTCTGGGTTTTGTTCTTATCCTGAGAAGGGCTAAGGGTAGTGATTGAGGCCAGGCCAAGTTAGCTTCCTGGCCTAGTTTCACAATCTGAGTTTTGATCAAGTGATTCATCTTTTCTACCTGACCACTCGATCGTGGGTTGTATGGGGTGTGAAGTTGCCAGTCTATACCCAATAATCTGCTTACTTTCAAAACAACCTTTGCAGTGAAATGAGATCCTCGGTCCGAGGAAATCACTGCGGGAATCCCGAACCTTGGTATAATTTCATGCAATAATGCTTTGACCACTTCTCTTGTTTTGTTGGTTCGACACGGAAATGCCTCTGGCCATCCTGAAAAGGTATCAGTTAACACCAATAGGTATCGAAACCCCCCTTTTCTTGGAAGTTCTGAAAAATCAATTTGCCATTGTTGTCCCGGATAGTTTCCCTTCCCTATCTGGCCAAATTGGACTCTGGGGCCTGTCTTAGGGTTGTTCTGTAAACATACCTCACACTGCTGAGTGGCTTGTTTGACCGTGGCATATAGATTCCGGGCACATATTAGCCTATTCAAGTATCTGTAAAGTGCCTTTGTTCCCCAATGGGATTTTCTATGTTCTGCCATGACCATTGCCCATAATAACGAAAAAGGCACTATTATTTTTCCCTGTGGGGTTTTGGCCCATTTCCCTTCAATTTTCCCATTTAAGTCTTTGATCAATTTGTGATCATCCCTAGAATATTTAGGTTCGTTGTCAATTTGTATCTTACCATCTGGGACCAAGGATTGTATTTCTGCATTACCCATTTCCGCTGCCCTTTTGGCTTCTCGGTCCGCCAGTGCGTTACCCAGTTCCACAGCGGTGTTCCCTTTTTGATGAGCTTTGCAGTGCATGATAGCCACTTTGGTAGGCAGTAATACTGCATCTAAGAGCTTGAGAATTTCTTCAGCATGTTTGATGTGCTACCCTTGTGTAGATAAGAGTCCTCTTTCTCTCCAGACCGCCCCGTGAGCATGCACTACCCCAAAAGCATATTTAGAGTCTGTCCAGATATTTATCCGTTTTCCTTTGGCCAATTCCAGGGCTCGGGTTAGTGCTATAATCTCAGCCTTTTGGGCTGATGTATTTGGGGCCAGAGCTTTGGACTCTATTACCTTCTCTGTGGTGGTTACCGCATAGCCAGCTTTGCGTATCCCCTGTTGAATGAAGCCGCTCCCGTCGGTGAACCAGGAATCCTCTGCATCCTCTAATGGTTCTTCTTTCAGGTCTGGTCGGCTGGAGTACACCGCCTCGATTGTTTCCAAGCAGTCGTGGGTCACTGATTCTCCTGCTGTTCCGCTGAGGAAAGAGGCTGGATTGACAATATTAGTTACTGTTATTTCTACATCATCTTGCTCTATCAGGATAGCCTGGTACTTAAGAAACCTCTGAGGTGAAAGCCAATGCCCCCCTTTTACTTCCAGTACTGCTGAGACGGTGTGTGATACCATAACTGTGATTTTCCGGCCTAGGGTGAACTTACGGGCCTCTTGGATGTTTATTACCACTGCTGCCACCGCTCGGAGACAGCTGGGCCACCCTTTACTTACTTCGTCAAGCTGTTTGGAGAAGTATGCCACCGCCCTTCGATAGGGTCCCAGATTCTGGGCTAGGACTCCTAAGGCCATTCCTTGCTTTTCATAGGAAAACAACCAGAAAGGTTTAGTAGTGTCAGGTAATCCCAGGGCAGGTGCTTCCATTAACCTCTTTTTTAATTGTTGGAAGGCTTTGTCTGCCTCCCTATTCCATATAATATTCTTTGAGTCAGATTTTAATAACTCGTATAGAGGCTTTACCAAAAGTCCGTAGTTATATATCCAGAGACGACACCATCCTGTCATGCCTAGGAAGGTCCAAAGTTCCTTAGGTGTCTGTGGTCGAGATGTCTGGCAGATGGCCTCTTTCCTCTCCTTCCCTAGTGTCCGTTGGCCTGCGGTTATTTCATATCCCAGACAGGTCACTTGCTGCTGGGCTATCTGCGCCTTCTGTGGAGAAACTTTATAGCCATTAAGTCCAAGAAAATTTAACAGGCTCACAGTCCATTTTATGCATGTTTCTCTGGTGTCAGTGGCGAGTAATATATCGTCCACATACTGCAATACCACTCCTGTCCCAGGCGGGCGTTTCCACTGTTCTAAGTCTTTGGCTAGCTGATTTCCAAAAAGTGTCGGGCTATTTTTGAAGCCCTGCGGTAGCACAGTCCATGTAAGCTGTGTTTTCCTCCCAGATTCTGGGTTTTCCCATTCGAATGCAAATAAAAGCTGGCTCTCTGGGCTCAGCGGCAAGCAGAAAAAGGCATCCTTTAGGTCCAGAACGGTAAACCATGCCAATTCAGGTACCAGTTTAGTTAGAAGAGTGTATGGATTTGCTACTACCGGATGCAAATCCTCAACAATTCTGTTGATAGCTCTGAGGTCCTGCACTATGCGATAGCTGCCATCCGGCTTCTTAACAGGTAATATTGGAGTGTTATACTCTGATTCACATTCTTTCAGCAGCCCATACTCAATAAACCGATCTATAGTTGGTCGGATCCCCTCCCTGTCCTCTATTCTAAGGGGATACTGTTTAACTCTCACCGGTCGTGCTCCTTGTTGAGGCTTTATCACTATAGGGGAAGCATTTTTTGCTCTCCCCGGCACTCCCGAGGCCCATACCCCCAGATAAATTTGGGCTTTAATCTCCTCAGGCACTCCTGTAGAAATGGGAGTTCCTATTAGGGCCAAACTTAGTATTTCAATTAGTTGATCTTCTCTTATCCGGAGTTCCATTTTCCCTTTTTTGAATTTAATTTCTGCTCCCAATTGCTCTAATAAATCTCACCCTAACAGGGGTCTCGGCGAATTTGGCAGATATAAAAATTTGTGTATCCCCAATTGTTTTCCCAATTTGAACTTAAGAGGTTTGAGAAAATATGCCTTTTCACTCCGGCCAGTGGCTCCTGTTACTGTTATAAAATCAGTATCAATAGGGGTCAGAGCTTGATTTAAAACTGAGTACGTTGCTCCTGTATCCACCAAAAATTCTATTTCTTGTTGCTTTTTCCCTAGCCTTAGGGTAACCAGTGGATCCGCTAGGGTAGATTCCCCCGGTCCCCGTCAATCTTCTTTATAATGGGCCTGAATTTTTTCTTTTCGTCTTTTTGGGCGCTCATTCTTCCAGTGCCCTCTCTGCTTACACCATGCACATTGATCTCTTTCTAATGGTTTCCTAAAATTCCCTGCTTTCGTTTCCCCCCTCCCATGTATTGCTACCATCAGTGCCCGTCTGTCCCTTTTCTTATCCTCCTCCTCCCGGTTGTTAAACACTCTCCATGCCTCATCTAACAGAGTCTCTAGATTCCTGCTGTCGGTTGTTCTCAGTTTTTGCAGCTTCCTCCGGATATCATTGGCAGACTGCCCTAAAAAGAGAGACACTAACTGCTGGATTCCTATCTCTGATCCAGGGTCCAAGGGGGTGTAGCGTCTCATTGCATCTCGTAATTTATCCAGAAACTCCGAGGGACTCTCCTTCGGCCCTTGTCTTACAGCATACAGCATTGACCAGTTAATGGCTTTCGGGATAGCCCTCTCCATCCCTGTTGTAATCCAATCTCTGTAAGTTTCTAGCGCCTCTGAGTGAATGCTCCTGTTTGGGTTCCAGTGAGGGTTCTGCAAGGGGAACTGTTCTTTAATGTCCCTTCCTGAATCTTTCAGTTGGTCCGTGGCTATATTGTGAGCAGTTTTTAAAACCAGTTGTTTCTCAGTTTCTGTTAGGTGATCTAATAATAACTGGATATCACTCCAGTCAGGGTTATGCTGCTTTACCAGAAACTGAAAATGTCTAGTAACCCCTACGGGATCATTCCGATAGTTCTTTGCCACGCTTTTCCAGGTTTCTAAATCAAATGAGGAAAAAGGGACTTTTATCATTACAGGTAGTCCGTCCGGACCCACAGCTTCCCTTAAGGGTGCTTGAATCACTGCTTGCTCTGTCCTTTTCCGAGTACGGGACAATACAGGGCTGTCAGGTGGGGTTTTGGATTCAGTTTTGGAATCAGCTTCAGTTTCCCTGTCTTCCTGAGGAACCTTTACCCCCTCCCAACGGTCTTCTATTGCTCTAACCGGTGGTAAGTAAGTGCCAAGAAAATCGTCTTCTTTAAAATCCCGAATCTTTTCAGGCTTTGTGCATCTCTGCCCTATGCTACAGGCTGAACAACATCTTTTTATATTACCTTTCATTTCTCCTCTTCTTTCTTTCTCTAAGGCTAGTACCATCGGGTCTTGTGGAGGTAACAGCCCGCAGTCCCGTTGGTACTCTGGGTGGTTCCAAAGGGTGAAAAACATATCCGCATATATGACTTCATCCCACTTTCCTTCCCTTCTAAGGAACAGCATTAATTGTAGTATAGTATTGTAATTAAGAGTCCCGTTAAGGGGCCATTTCTCTTGATCATCTAATTTGTAAAGGGGCCACCACTGATTACAATATTTAATTAAGGTTTTCTTGTTCACGCTGCCACCTGGTGAGCCCCCGATCTCCTTCCAGTGTGCTAAAATACACCCTAGGGGACTCCTTTTCAGTGTCTCACTTCCTTGATTATTGCCCATTTTATGTTCCCTTACCCCCTTAGTTCAGAGGCGATCCTGATCTCCGTGTGTCACTTAGGTGTTACCCCCCCCCGCTGCCGCTGCCGCTACCTTTACCTCCAGGGGTAGGCTATGTCTCCACAGATTACTTGTTTCAACTCTCCCGCCCGCTCGATCTTTTCCCACTCAGTCCAGCTACCACACTGTGAACATCAAAAATCGTCCTCCCGATCTACCCAAACCTCCGTATTACAAGCAAAGCACTTTAAGACAAAAATAGGATCACAAACGTTATCCGAATGTCCAAGACACTGCCACTCAATATTCTCAATATTAGGTTCACACAATGCTTCTGTACAGTCTGTCATACGTTTCGTTCGTCTCCGGCCGCTCTCCTCGCGGAGAACACGGAACCGCGGATCGGAACTCCACAGTCGCTCCGCAGCAGTGCCGCGTCTCAATCACTCAGTTCACTCATACAACAATTACAGACAATAACACGGTAGGGGTACCTTATGACAAATACAACAAATAATCAACAATATTACAATTCCACACACTAACACAAAACCCAAAACCCAGGGATCCCACACCATTAGCCCAAGCTTGAGCATACCCCGGGGCGAGTACACCGACTCTTTACCACGCGTAGGACGTCTCCTCACGGCTTACAGGTCCCCCCCTAAGAAACCCTGAACATACCTGGTCCGCAGGAGATAGTCCTTGTCTGTCCCTGCGGTGATCTGGATGAGTGGGGGAGTCCTTCCGAGAAATCTCGGGGGCGCCCAGAGGAGTCCCGTCCTCAGCAGGTCCCGCAGCCGGACAGAGAGGGTCCCATCTGGGGTGCCAAATTGACGCGCGGAAACAAACCTTACAACTCGCAGAGAGTTATAAAGCAGGTTTGTTTATTGCAGCGCTGGGTGCAAGGGGGATTTCTCCTCCAAACTTGCACACCGGTTTGTGAAGCAAGCGTCCATTTATGGTGAAAAGCATACATATTCATTAAGGTGGGCAGGTTATTATAATTAAAGGCGTTACTATTCTAATTATTTCTAAGAACTCATTATCAAAAATCTCCTCCCCTGTCCTGACCAGATGGACACCTTTCCCAGACAGTTAGGTTCCTCTTCAGCACCTCCTTAGCATGCAGCTGCTCCCGCTATCTTATACACAAGGCCATTTCTTTATCTTGGAATGCTGGGCTCCGAGCTTTTGTTCTTTCCCAGGCTGTATTACATCCGCACTAACAACCTGTACCGTACTAACAACCTGTAACCGTTCGTTTTCTGAATCACTTTCTTTCAAGGTCTCTGGGAACTACTTGCATTGCCACCCAGACTTTGGGGCTGCGGGCTTTCCTGGCCACTCTATCCTCAAAAGCACCTTTTTTTCACTTTACCCCAGCACCGGCCCCCAATATGCCGAACGTCCTGGCCTGGCTCCCACAGCCAAGGTGGCAGCCAGAACAACTCTTGCTTTCTTTCAAGGTCTCTGGGAAGTACTTGCATTGCCACCCAGACTTTGGGGCTGCGGGCTTTCCTGGCCACTCTATCCTCAAAAGCAGCTTTTTTTCTTTATCATTTTCCTTTTTAAGGCATTTAAGAAACGTGTAGACACGGCACTTCAGGGCATGCTCTAGTGCCCGAGATTGTTGGTTTGTGTCTGTTTGCGGATGGGTGTGGGTTGTGGTGTTTTGTGGTTTTTCGTTGGTTTTTGGTTGGGTTTTTTTTGTGTGTGTGTGTGTGTGTGTGTGTGGTTTGGTTTGGGTTTTGGCTTTTTTTTTTTTTTTTTGTGGTTGGACTCGATGATCTCAAAGGTCCCTTCCAATCATGAAGATTCTGTGATTCTGTGATTTCTTTTGCATTTTAAAAGTAAAGGCCAGGAAGGAAAAGCTTATATCCATTGCTTAAGGAGAGAAGAAAGAAGGGTTGAAAGAGTAGCGGCAAATACGCTTTTCCTTCGTCTTCACCAGACTTCAACCAACTTCAGGGAAATTTAGTTCTTTAAAACACCAGGATCATGGGCTGGAGGAGTATGTCAAACAGAGTTCAGATAAAACTTGTGCTTGACTAGTAAGGGAATGAGCCCAAGTGCCTTTTTGAAACTGAGGGACGGCGTTTCATCTCCGACGGCTGAAGAGCAAAGCTTGTACCTGCCTTCAAAGGGGAAAAGAGCTGAAGTGGTAATATCAGTCCAAATTTGGCTGATGACTTTATAGTGTATAAACCCCCAGGAGATAACAGGATGCAGAACATGCTCAAACTGAGGACCAGGAGTCGGGCCCGGCCCTGTCTCTGCAAACTCTGGTTGCGAGAGCACGGGGCGGAAACCTGAGCGCTGCCGCCGATGAGAGCCACGGACTGGGGGGGCCGGGCTGGTGCTGCGCTCCATACGGTGACAGACGGAGGATGTCGCTGTGAGCCGATTGTGACACGGGAGGTCGGCCGGCGGGTAAGCGATGACCAACTGAGGAGGCCACCGCCCTCCGATTGTGACCCGTGAGGGCAGAGGGCCAGTCATCCCGCACAGAGGCCCCGGGCTCAGTGTGCAGCTGGCACTGTGCGGTGAGGTCCTTGTCCTCGCCGCAGCTGGGCACGGCTGTCTTCTCCTGAGGTACCCCGTGTGCCACAGGGCGCTGACGATGGCTTCTGCTTGGGAGAGGAACTATCACCACTCAGGCCTGGAGAAAGCAGCAGCTTTCCTCCCCTCGCTGCTTGCTGACAGCTCCCTCAGGAGCAAAGACGACGATCAGACTGTCCACGGAGTGCTGCTCTTTGCGGATGTCTCAGGTGGGGGGAGCAGGGAGGAGCAGCCACGGACACGCGCCGTCTTGGGACACACCAGGCCCTTTGGAGCCCCTCGGACAGAGTGGCCATCTTGTCACTAGTGAGGTCTTCTGCTGGCATGCCCAGAGAGAGCGGGATGGGTTGTCTTGGGCGGTCAACCCCTGCTGCCACCAGCACTGAGCCGGGCATGGGAAGGTGTCCCCAACAGGCTCTCGGGCCGGGCAGGGTGGAAAGTGCTGCCAAGTCCCTTGGCCCCCATGGGCATTTCCTGATTTCCGCGTGTCCCTGCTACAGGTTTCACTGCGTTGACCGAGAAATTCATCCAGAAGAGCGGCAGGGACAGAGGCGCTGATGAGCTGGCGCAAACCCTCAATGAGTACCTGTGTGATATTTTGGGAGGTAAGAGCCGTGCTGCAGGACTGTCTGGCATCGGGCCGTGATGGTGGAGGGTGGAGGCAGACATGCTGGGCAGCCTGGTCCTGCCTCCTTGGCAGGGCTGGGGCTTTCTGTGAGGAACAGCGAGGGCAGCCAGGGTCTGCCGGTGGGTCAGGACCAGCGCAGGCTGGTGAGGGTGACCTGAGGGTGCTGGCTCTGACCTGTGCGTGTGTGAGACCCTCACGAGCCCCTTTCCACAGGGAAAACCTTGACCCTCCTGAGCTGACCGTGAGCACAGTGTGGCCACCCCTTTGGCAGTGCTATTAGGGCAAAGCAAGAGTCCCCAAAGGCAATGAAGGGTGTGGAGCATCTGTGCTCCGAGGAAAGGCTGAGAGAGCTGGGACTGGTTGGCATAGAGAAGGCTCAGGGGGGACCTTAGGAATGTGTCTACAACTTGAAGGGCGGGTGCAAAGAGGACAGAGCCGGATTCTTCCCAGTGGTTCCCAGTGTCAGGACCAGAGGCCACGCCACAGACCCGCACTGAAACACAGGAGGTTCCCTCTGTAGGTCAGGAAACACTTTTTGCCTGTGAGGGCGACTGAGCACTGGCAGAGGTTGCCCAGGGAGGTTGTGGAGTCTCCTTCCTCAGAGCTATTCAGGAACGATCAGCCACCCTCCTGGCTCTGTGCAGCCCGGCTGGGCTGGAGCAGCGGTGTCGGATCAGATGGAGCCCAGAGGTCCCTTCCAGCCTCCACCTTTCCGAGGTTTGGTGGCATCTGGAGGCCCTGCCTCCCTGCCTGCTCTGCGGGTACCAGGGCAGTGACCACTGTGAGCCTGGGAGAGAGGTTGGAGCGGTGCTTTCCTCAGCTCTGCCCCACGGTGCACCCTTGCCCAGGTGCTGCTCTTTGAGGGGGGCTTGCTCCGTGGCTTCTGGAAGAAGGTGTCCGCATGACTCTTCCTTTTCTTCCCTCTGTCCGCAGAGTTCCTGGTTTTTGGAGGAGACATCTTGAAGTTTGCTGGTAGGTGTTTGGGACGACGATGCCCACGTGCGCCGATGGGTGGCATTTACCTGTTGTGGCGGCCGTTTGCTCTGCTCTCCTTCTCCAGAGGCTCTGTGCAGCACCTGGATCCCACTCTTGGCCACCACGCACCCCCCGCAGTGGCCCCTCTGTCCCCCCCGGGCCTGCCTGCGGCTTGGCTTTAGCCAGGGCTGTGGCTCCTCCTTCTCTGCCCTGGCTTGTAGGGCCCTGGGCTGGGGGTGGGGGCAAGAAAGCCCCCAGAGGAGGAGACCCCCGAGAAAGCGCAGCCCAAGGTGTGTGTCGGGGCGGTGGTGAGGGGCAGGGAGGCCCTGGGGATGGCGGAGCTGGGGCTGCCAGGCCGGCAGGGGAGGGAGAGTCCCTGGTGTGCTGCAGCTGCAGAGGAGCGCTCGGGGCAGGGGCTGCCACCGCTGCCGGCTGCTGCTGGGGCTGCCCGGGAGAGGAGAGGGGTCCCGGTGCCCGGGATGGGGTGTCCTCCAGGACGATGGCCCATCTTCCTCCGCACGTCAGCTGGTTTCTGCTGTCCCTGCCACTGAGCGTAGGTCGGGGAGAGCCAGGTCTCAGCAGAGCCTCGACCTTCCCTCACTTTCCCCAGGAGACGCTGTGCTGGTGCTATGGAGAACACCCCCCCGGGAGCTGGCCAGGACCATCAGCCTGGTGCTGCACTGTAGCCAGCAGATCCAGAAGAAGTATAGAAGGCGTGAGACGGACGTGGGCCAGGAGCTCCAACTGAAGATAGGTACGGGCGCTGTGCCAGACGCAGATCCGTGGCACTCTCCCGTGCCACAGGGAGATTCTCACCAGCAGGGAATGTGGGGACTGGGGCTCGTGCCAAAGGAAAGCATCTCCGGCGAGCGTTCAAGGGTCCAGCTGTAGTCGGAGCGGGGATGGGAGACCGGGACTGCTGGGTTTGCGCGTGTCCGCAGATGCAGAGGAAGCTTAAAGGCAGAGCAGGTGTCGGATTGAGCCTTAGGATCTTTGAATGTCGTCTTTAGCACAGACGTCTGCGGGAGGTCGTTATCCTTTTGTTTCTTCAGGCGGGGGCAGCTTTGCGTCCTTTCCCCTGCTGGATTCTCCCCTGCCTTTCACAAAGAGCAAAGGGGAGCTGCTTGGCTCACGCCTGCGAGAAGGGCTTTTGCAGGCTCTTGGGTTTTCTCCAATGACAGCTCCAACCTGCCTGCGTGAAAAAGGAGCAGGCAGTGGTCGAGGCCCCGCTGGTTTGCTGGGCTTCTGGGGCAGGCAGCTGGGTAAGATGCCCGGCACCCTCAACACATTCTCCATGTCGACTTTGTCTGTCTGTTTCTAGACACCCATTTCAGGGAGCTGTGTGGGTGTCCCCCCGCGTAGGACAGAGGGTGCTCTACCCCTCCGTGATGCCTGTCTCCCTGCTGGGCTTCAGATTGGCTTCTGAGCAGCTGAGATGCTGGGGGCTGCAGAGTTCCAAACGTTCCCTGTGTCAGTTCTGCTTCTCCCTCTCCCCAGGGATCTCTGCAGGCACCATGAGCCTCTCCATTTTTGGAGACAGGAGGCGGCAGTACTTCTGCATTTATGGCCGAGGCGTGGGTGAAGTTCATGAGGCCGAAGAGCTTGCAGATGCAGGTGACATTGTCCTCTCAGCTACCGCCTGGGAGCTCTGTGAGCAGCACCGGCTGAGGACCAAGCATCTTGCAGGCCAAAGAGCCGTGAAGGTGGGTGGATGACATGGCCTCTAGAGCCATTGTGAGGAGCTGGACTTGGACATGAAGGAGGGAAGTGTCAGAAGGCTGAGGAGCTGAATGTGGAGAGAGCGGTAGCTGGGAAAGTGGGCAGGTGGCTGAAGCCCTTGTCCTCCCATCTCAGGGGTAACTGCGGGCTGGGCTTGCTTGGTTGGAGGGGTCGGGAGGCACCGGAAGGGTTTTAGCCCCACCAGCAATGTCCTGTGGGCCACGGAGCTGTGGTTGACAGCTGGGGGATGCTTGGATAATGGCTGCCCAGCTCCGGTGCTTCTGAGGAGGCACTGCTGTCCCAGCCAGCCAGGGGGGCTTCCTCTCTCCTTTCCTGGGAAGTGGCAGTGGAGGGCAGGCTCTGTCCCCTGGGACTCCTGGGGAGGCCAGTGGCAGTGATTTCCTTCTGCGTGTCTTCAGGTTACGGGCATGGAGCCGATGTCTTGGTCAGAATGCCAAGATGCCTTACGCCAGCTCGTACAGGACCCACTGAGCCACCGCTCGGAAGGGGAAGGTGAGTGCCATCTTGCCCTTGTTCTGTGGTTGCCCCAAAAGGTGGGGCCTGGCTGCTTCAGGGGCCAGAGAGGAACCACCTCCTCCCTCTTCCCCCTGTCAGTTGGCACTCCTGCTTTTGGGCCTCCTGGGGCAGTCGCTGCTGCTGCCTCCTCCTCCCAGGGGACAGCTCTGCCCTCCGCATCTGGAGGTGGCCACCTGGGCAAAGGCAGAAGACTCTTCCTGCCCCGTTTCCAGGGCCAGCCCCTGCTTTGCAACGGCTCGTAGTCCCACGCGTCCAGCGACCACCTGCCTTTGCTCTCCTCAGGTGCCATGAGGCCGGCTCTTCTCCTGCCCAGTGATCCCAATGCGGAGAAGGTGTACAGGAAGTACATCCCAGACGCTGCTCTTGGGAAGGTACGGCAAGGCCACCGCTGCTGGGGGCTGCCTTTTGGGATGGATTTCTCCCTTCCTCTGGGAGGAGGGCCAGGGCGCCTGCTCTCCCTCCGTACCTGGTGTGGGCAGTGAGACCCCGGGAGAGCAGGCTGGTGAAGCCATCGTGCTCTTGTCTTCCAGCTTGATGAAAGAGTGCCACTGGAGCTCTTCTCTGAGCTACGGCCAGTCACCATCATCTTCATCCAGCTGCAGCTTCCTGCAGATGTCAGCACGGGGAGCACCAGCACGATCCTTAACACTGCCAGCAGCGTGATGGTGGAAATCCTCTCTCCTCACAAGGGCAAAATCAACAAAGTCCTCCTGTGTGATAAAGTGAGTGTGGGGGAACAACCGCCTCCCCCAGCGCGAGACGGTGGGCAGTGAGCACGAGGGAGAGACTCCCCTCTTGGGCATCATAGCAAGATGTGCTGCCTCTGTCCTCGGCAGGGCTGCACGTTCCTCTGTGTGCTGGGACTCGCTGGAAACAAGCTGCCCTCCGAGAGCATTCGCGCCTTGCAATGTGCTCTGCAGATCTTCAACGCCTGCTCCACCATGCTCGGGGAAAGAGAGTGAGTGTGTGGCGGGGGCCGGGGGGTGCATGCTGCCTGGGACGGTGCAAGGGGGCTCACCACAAAGAGATGTGCCTTCTCGCTCGCCCTCCCCTCTCCCTGGCAGGAAGGAGGCAGTGCCCGGAGAGGTGGCCGCAACCCCTGGGCTTAGCCCACGGCAGCCAGGCGCAGTCCCTCCACGCACACCCTGCTGGCCACTGCACTGGAACGAGCCCTGGCAAGGGCCAGAGGCCCTTGGTGCCAGAGGCCCTTGGTGCCAGAGGCAGGCCCTTCTGGGCCACTGGCCTATGAACAGAGATGGGGCCTGGCCACCCGATCTCCAGTTGCTGTCATCGCAGGCGGTGACGTGGCGGGCGCCTTCTTCCTTCCCTCCCTCTTTGCTCACGAGAGGGCTGTGGCCCTGCACGTGCTCTGCCCCCGTTCCTTGTCCCTTGCAACCGGCGTATGTGTCGCCCCTGAGCTCTCCACGTCCCCGAGACCCACGCTGGCAGGGCAGCACAGCCGGTGGCCCAGGCTGGCGCCCAGGGCGGGTGCGGGCAGGGATGAAGCCGGGCGGGCAGGACTGCGCCTGGGGCGCTGCTGAAGCCCCGCTCTTTCCCTGTGTACCAGGGCAGTGTCCGTGGCAGTCACCAGCGGGACGACGTTCTGCGGCGTCATTGGCCACCCTCTGAGGCACGAATACACAGGTACGAGGGGGGGCCTGGGGCGCGGGAGGCTGCTGTGGGCCTGCTGAAGCAGAGCCGTCTGGCAGAGGAAGGCGGGCTGGGAGAGCGCTTGCCCAGAGCTGGCCAGGAACGGCCCCAGTGCCGCCGGTCCAGGCCCGGGACGGGAGAAGGGGCTCTGTGGGCGGCTGTTGGCCTGGGTTCCGCTGAGCCCGCCGTGGGGTTGGCCTGTGCCGGAGGTGAGGCAGCCATTGGCCCGGAAGGGTGCCGCGGGGCTGGTGGCACAGGCACACCAAGGCGTGTGCTCTCTCTCTCTAACGTGTGCTCTCTCTCTGGTAGTCATTGGCCAGAAGGTGAACTTGGCAGCCCGGATGATGGTGCACTACCCCGGGCTGGTGTCCTGTGATGCAGTCACCTACGCCGCCTCTCGGCTGCGCCCTTACTACTTCAGGGAGCTGCCGGAGAAGGAGATGAAGGGCATCAGCCAGCCTGGCCCTGTCTACCAATACGTGGGCATCACCGAGGAGAGGTGAGTGTCCTCTGAGAGGGCTGGAGGAGGGGACGGCGGCACCAAGGGTGCAGCCTGGGCCAGCAGAGAGGGAGAGTGTGCGAGTCTCTGGTGATGGACTCTTGCTATGTTCTCCTGTCCTGCCGTGGCCATTGGGCTTCTTTATGCTTGAAGCTGTCGTAGCGTGTCAGCTTGAGCCTTGCCTGGGGGAGCGTGCAGGGGATAACGCGCTGCTCGAAAGAAAAGCAGGTCCCCGAGGAGCACATCTTTCCCCGCCACGCCAGGCTGCTTCTCTAGCTCCCCTGGCTTCTCACCAGCTAATTGACTCATCTTTTCTTTTCCCCTGCTTCTAGCATATTTGGCTTGGGTCTTCCCAAGAAGAGGTCCGAGTACGTCCCCTTGCTGGGTAGGTGGAGAACGCCTTGCTCTTCTGAACCCCCGGTTCTTCCCCTTGGTAACTTTTAGTGCCACGCTGGGAAGGGAGAGGCTATTCCCAGGGATGGTGTTGCCTGCAGCAGCCCTAAGGAAGTGCCGCCTCTCTCTCGGTCGCTGCTTGCTTATACCTTTGGGGTGGAAAGCAAGGTGAGGCGCTGGGTGCTCTCTGCCATGCTCCAGACCTGGTACGAAGGCTGGTGGATGTGGTGGTGGTGGGGAGGGAAGCTGCGGTGGAGGGTGCCCACCAAAGGGACGGCTCTTTGCTTTTCAGCGCGCCCCAGCAGCTGCTTTTCTTGTTTGTCTGCACAGGTCGGCAGCAGGAGATTGACCTCTTTTTCGGCTGCCTGAATGCCTATAGGGATTTAGGCCAACGGAACATCCTGGCATTTGAGGGCACGACGGGCTCCGGAAAGAGCCGCTTACTTACCGAACTGGCCTCTTTAGGCCAGGGCGCTGGCCACAGGTACAGGTTTTTCACCTTTAGCTTTGGGACACCGCCCCTGCCCATCCCTGGCAGCCGTGGAACACTCCAGCCCCTCTGCCAGTGCGCCTGGCCCTCCCGACAAAGCCTGCGGGAGACGCTGCCCGGGAGCACCTGCGTACCCTGCTCCCACCTCTGCCTCTTTGGGGAGTTGGAGGTGGCTTCTGGAGCCATGGCCTGTGCTCCTTCCCCTCTGGGACAGGCACAGGCAGCAGGAAAGAGGCCAAGCCCAGTGCTGTTCATCTGACTCCAGACCCAACAGACAGCAGGGTGGCCTTTCTCAGAAGCCCTGCTTGCCCTCTGCCTGTTTCCCAGGAGGAGCACGGGGACCTGGGGTCTGGCAGGCAGACTGCTAAGTTCTGGAGCCCCACGGCAGACTCGCCACTTGCCCCATCCTTGCCTCGTAGCCCCGCGAGTTCCTCTGCAGGGGGCACGTAGGGAGACCTGGGCCAGCTCTGTGGAGACACAGGGTCTGGACCCGGCTCTCCCGGTGGCTTGGCAGCAACTGCCCCTCTGTGCCCTTTCTCGTAGGAGGAGTGAAAAGCTTGGCCTTCTCTGGGAAGCCCTTGGGGATGGGGGGCTGAAGAGCTGGCCCCAAAGGGCACCTCCGCCCCTCTTCTCTTAGAAGGCTGGGGCTGTTGGGGATCTCAGTCCCTTTTGCTTTTGCACGGCAGGGTGGTGTCCGTGGAGCTGCTGGAGATCAACGTGAGGCAGTCCTTCTCTGCCCTCCGTACGCTGATGGCCAGGGCCCTGGGCCTCCAGGACTGTGCGTCGTGCAGCGACAGGCAGCGCCTGCTGAGGAGCAAGCTGCAAGGGACGATCGACGAGAGCAGCTGTTGCCTCCTCAATGACATTTTCCTTGTCGAGGTGAGAGCCAGAGGCCTCTCCCGAGTTTGTCTGGGTCTGACGTTGTGTGGGCACGCCGCTGGGAGTGCCTTAGCTCCGGGGTGGGAATGGCGGGGGTCACAGCACACATTTCCTATCCCTGGGCTCCCTGTCTGTGGGCAGTTTGTGTCCCGCGCTGCATCCGCAGTGCCCGGTGCCTTGTTTAGCACCCTGGAAGTGGCACTGGAGAGAGGCTGTTCCTGACCTCGTGCCGAGGTCAGCGCTGTGTGAGGGCTCTGCTCCAGCCAGCCCAAGGTTCCCACAGCCAGAGGAGCAGCTCTTCAGCCCAGCCCAAGGCCCCGCTCTGCAGAGACCCTCAGCAGAGGGCCTTGGCTTTAGGCTCTGGATGGAGTCCCGCCTGTGGCTCCCTGCCCCTGCGTTGGGGAGAGGTCAGGTGCCAAGGCCAGCAGAGGCGGTGGGCTCTGCGCTCTTGCATGCTGGGGATGGGGAGGTGTGCCGAGCCCCGCAGCCATGTTTCTCCCTGACTCTGCTTTTCTGGCCAGTTTCCCGTTTCGGACAAGGTCCGCGAGATGCGTGAAACTGAAAGGAAAATGGAATTGCACTTGACTTGGACAAGAGTGCTGGAGAAGGTGAGCATTTCTCCTTCCTTGCTCCTGGGCCAGAGAAGGAGAACAAGCCTGCCGGCTGCGGGCTCTGTCCCACCACAGCGTGAGGGGCGGGAGGACCACGCGCCTGGGTCATCGCCCGTCAGGGCCTGAGAAAGCCCTCGGCCCCCACCTCCCCCCGCAGCCCCACAAACACACCCAATCACTTTCCTCCTGTGAAGTGTGGCCGGGAGGAGGAACAATGTCTTCTGGGTTCCCTTGCCCAAGCTCCCTCCTTCTGCAGGGCAAGTGATGTTAGGTGTGACCCTACAGTCTCAAAGAAGTTCAGAGTCAGGCAGCTTGCGAGCAGGGAAGTGGTTGGGGAGAGACTTCCGAGCATCCTCTCCAGAGACAGAGGCGAAATCTCCTCCCCTGAAGGCAATCAAGAATCCCCCGGACTCCCCTCAGAGCAACCTCCTTTTTTCAGACACTTGGAGGAGAATTTGGCATCTTTGTCATCGACAATGCCCATTTCATCGACCCTGCTTCCTGGAGCATCATGTCAGCCGTGCTCCAGAACGTCTCCCTCTTCATGGTCGTGAGCTTAGCCCCGGGCTACGCGAGAACAGAGAGCTTTCGCAAAGGCGCAGCAGACGGCACAACGTCCCAGAAAATCACCTATGTTCATCTGGACAAGCTGAACGCTTCAGATGTTGTGCAAAAGGTCTGCAAGGACCTCGGAGTGTTCAGCGTCTCCAGGGATCTGGTGAGGTGAGTTGGAGACAGGGGAGCTCTCCCCGGGGGCTTGAACCTCTGCCAGCCCTGGTGGGGAATCATCCTTCGCCCCAAGGAAAGGGAGCGCAGGGGGCTGGAAGCATCACCGACTCCAGCGAGTGCCAGACATGGGTGGCCTGTTCTGCCTCAGCCTGGCAAGTGTGAGCTGAGAGTGGGCAACTCTGGGACCCAAAGCCTGGGAGGCGTCAGCCCTTCGCTGCTGCACAGGGAGGAGGGAGGTGGAGTCCCGAGCCCCGGCGTGTCGGGGTGTGGAAAGAAAGGCCTTGGTGTGGGTGGCCGGGCTGTGGGGGAGATTCCCTGGGGCAGAGTCCGCCCTGCTGCCAGAGAGGGTCTGGGCTCCTGAGGAGAAGAGAGGCAGGGCTCGCCTGTGGGCATTGCCCGCAAGTCTTTTCCCACGGACTTCAGCGACGGCTGGAGGTTCAGGGGGCCCAAAAGCCCAAGGCAGCGGGAGGACGGTCCCTTTCCCAAGTGAGCTGCAGCTGTGATGAAGATGAGTGACTGAGTGACTGGCCGTCCACCTGAGCTGTGTTTCACCTGACTTTCCTTGTGCTGCTCACTGCCGGCTCTGCTCCTGTGCAGGTTCCTGATGCAGAGAAGCTCAGGGATCCCATATTACTGCGAGGAGCTGCTGCGCTGCCTTCGTTCCAACAACATGCTCTCGTTCTGCCCCCAGAGCCCGGCTGGAAAAGCAAAGGAGGACTGGGAGAGCCTGATCAGTAAGCACCTTTGCTGCCAGTAGCGAGCTGCTGTGGCGCCTTCTGTGCAGCACAGTCTTGCCCCATCGTTCCCCCGTGGGTCTGGGCAGAGTCAGATCCTGCAGCCGTGCTGATGTTGGTCTGGCAGAGGTGTTGGCTCCTCTGCGCCTTGCTGTTGGGACAGGCAAAGCAAGGGGCTAGCGAGTTCTGGGGGCTTGGAGGGGCCTCCATTCTTGGGGCGGGGGTTGCAGGGCTAAAACACAAGGGAAATTGTTCTGGAGCACACGTGTTCCTGGTGTTTCTTAGGCATTCTGATGGGCACGGAATTTACCTTGGCCAAACGCTAGCTCACTTGAGAACAAACCCCAGCTCGAGGTGAGGGATAGGCCCGGGGAACTTGAGTGCGAAACCATAAATCCCCACAAGGGTGCTGGTAACAGAAGAGAACGGTGGTGATGCCATCCGAGAGAGCAATGCCGGCCAGAGTGCCGTGGCCTTGGGAAGAGCCAGGACTGAGGCTACATTTTGCGTTATCACCGGCAAGTTCCCGGGCTGTGGAGCTTGCGCTGCAATGTCGGAGGCAGCGATGCTGCTGCTTCCTGCCCCAGGGCATTCAGTCGCCCCCTGGGAAGTCTGGAAGCCTTGGCTGGAGGAGGGTGTGGGAAAGCTGCTCTGAAGGCAGAACATCTTTGGGAGGGCTGTGCAAAGAAAGGCTTGCAGTGCAAACGGTTTTGCTCAGCTTCACGAGCACGTTCAGCGCAGGCAGGTCCGTGCCCGCGCACTGGACCATGTCAGGTGGGACTTGTCCCATCCCAGGTGCTTTTGGAAACGTTTGCAAGCTGCAGGTCACTTTGCAAATTGCCTTATTGGTGCTCTCCCGCTCCACCCAGCATCTGCAGCGGAGGCTTCATCCCTCACAGCACCCGGGAGCTCCAACGTGAGGAATGATGGCAGGGTCTGCACCATCAGGCCAGGCGTCAACCTGGAGAACACCGTGCTGCCCGTCCCCCTGAAAGGTGAGGGGACGAGCGCCGCTCTGCGGCTGGCGGCCGTGCTGGGGCCCCTTCGCGGGGCATGGGCTGGAGGGAGGCTGAGCATCCGTGTGCCGCAGAGTCACCCTCTCGGCGTGGAAGGGGGCTCCGGTCCCCCCAGAAAGAGACCTGGGGCTGCGGGCAGCCGCTTTCCCCTCTGGCTGTGGACCAGCTGTGAGCCTGCTGGCTCCTTTCCATCAGGAGGCAGGAGAGAAAAGGTGATCATGCAACACTAAAATGGCTCCCTTTTCTCACAGAAGCAAATCCTTTGCTGGGAAAAAGCTTTGACTTGCACCTGTCCCAACTTTGGAAGCGGATTCTACACTGCTGTTCTCTTTTTAAGTGCCCCAGCTAATGCTGGCCTCAAGGCACTTGATCCAAACCAAAAGAAAGGAATAGTATTGCCTGGCCAAGTGAAGGCAACCGTTGTGGGGAGCTCTGAGTCCACCTGTGAGGTGGGGAAAGTTCTCGGAGTGCACTGTTGGGCACAAACCTCCTCCAGATCTGGTACGGTGCATCCTGGGATGCACGGACCTGCTGGGTCCTGCCCTCCCCACCCCAGGTGGGGGAGCGTTTGTTTGAGCCTCTCGCTTATCCCCAGGCCTCGTGGCCTGCAATTCCATCAGGAGCGGAGCCGATTTGAAGACGCCCATCCCAGGAGTTCCGAGGAGTCCTAGGGAGACGAGGCCAATGTCTACCCCGTCTCGTGTTGAACCTTTCCAGCCTCTCCAGCCTCAGCGCAGGGAAGAGGCAAGAGAGACGTGTTGCTGCTTCTTGACAGAGATCGCGCTGACTCAGCTGGATCGGATGAAGCCGCTGAAGCAGATGATCTTGAAGTTCGCGGCGGTCATCGGGCCAGTGTTTACCACCCAGCTGCTGTCGCACATCCTTCCTGCGGGCGTCCGGCAGCAGATGAATCCCCTGCTGGACATGCTGGTGAGCGACAAGATCCTGAAGTGGCTGAAAACCCGGGAGGCACCGGAAGATGTGCAAGATCCTCCTGAGGGGCCAGCGACCTCTTGGCAGGCAGAGCGCGGTAAGTGGTAGCAGGACGGTGGACAAGGGAGCTCCCAGCTGTGTCCAGCGGGGTTCCCTGGGGCATGGTGGGCTTCTCCCGCTGTGACGGGCGGCTGGAGCTCAGGTGGGCATGGCTGTGTGGGATGGGTTGGTCAAAGACCTTTCAGGCCAGATGCAAAGCCCACTAGCTTTGTGCTGGAGGGAACTTCCCACTAAGCGCCCTCCCAAGTGCCTCTGCTCCCCTGCCTCCAAGCGCTGCTCATTGCGCGGGCATGGGAGGGCCTGTGGAGTCCCTGACATCCTCTCCCAGCCGCCTGCAGCCTCCAGATCAAAGATGCCCTCCAGAGTGCCCCGGGGCCTTTGACAGGCTTTTATACACCTTGGATTGCCCTGTGGCACTGGAGGAAGCTCAGGAGGCTGGGGACTGCCTTGCCAAGAGCAGGGAGAAAGCGCTGGCTGGGGCTTGCTTTGGCTGGTGGCAACATGCCCAGCTCCTGCCTGGAGCGCAGCTGAGCCCCGTGTCCCCAGGGCTGGGCTAGCGCCAGCGAGGCCAGCCGGGCCCTGTCTCCCCGTGTCCCCAGGGCTGGGCTAGTGCCAGCAAGGCGCGGGCGCTTTTTCCCCGTGCTCAAGGCTGGGTGTGCAGCAGCGCGGGGTCGCTGCCAAGGATGCCCACCACAGAGTGACTCTCGTTCCCCGGTGGGTACGACCCCGAGCCCCAGCCCCAGCTCAGGCTGATGCCAAGGCCCTTTGCATTGCAGGTGTGCAGACCACAGAGCAGCCATCTGGCGCCCTGGCCTTCTGTGTCCCGCTGCTGCAAGAGGCCGCCTACGAGCTGTGGCCCCAGAGACAGCGGGTCGCCCTACACCGCAAGTGTGCCGCCTTCCTGGAGCGGCACGCACAGAGATGCAAGAGCTGCGGCCGAGGGGATTTCGTGGCCTTCCACCGCTTCGCCGTCACCAGCAGCCAGGAGGGAGGGAGCTGTCGGGACCCTGCTGACCAGGGCGACTCTCGCAGCTGGGAGGCCTTGGTGCTGGCCGGAGAGCAGCTGAGGAGGGAGAGGACCCACGCCGCTGGGGGTACGCTGTGCACCGTGCTCCACAGCCCGGGCCCTGCAGGAGCCCAGGGGGTGCGCTGGGGATGGGCTGGGAGTGGGTCTGCCAGGGACGAGCCCAGGAGCTGAGGACAACCACCGCAGACTGTCCTCAGCGTGTCGGCACCCTTGAGAGGGTCCTTGCAAGCCCACTGGGAGAGGGAGGGCGGCTCTTACCCTGGGGGAGGCGAGGAGGTGTCTAATCCCCTCTTTTCTTTGCAGATGCTGGAGAACACCAGGATTTTGCTGAGGAGGATTTGGGGTGAGCAGAGAGGGTTTGATTCTTTGTAAAGGCAATGAGCTCAGGCTCTCCAGAGGAGACCAAGGAAGTGCCGGCATTTGGCTGCCGGTTGTGACTCTAGCTTAGGAAAGAAGCTTTCTGTGGGGTGGGAGCTGGGAGGAGACGGCCATGGAGAGGAGACGGTGCTTGAGGAAGCCCGTGGGCTCCGAGCGATGGTCACGCTACACTGGAGCAGGCCTTGCTTTCCAGTTCCTAGAGAGGAGCGACAAAATGTGCAGGGGAAAAGCCACCCCGGGGAGCCGGGTGGTTTGCCTGTGGGAGGTGACAGCAAGCCCAGCTTGTCTCTTTCTCCCTACCTACAAAGCACCTGTAGGAAGCTTGGCTGCCCGTGGGCTCGTGCCCTGCTTTGAGCAAAGGGGTTTTGATGCCGTCTCTGTGGGGAGAAAGACCAGTCTGGCTGATGCCGGTGTATTCTTTGCTCTCTTCTTCCCCTGGGAACTGTAGCGTGGCAGAGCGCGATCAGAGAACGGAGCTGCCCAGCGAGAGCAACGGGAAGCACAACGGCGACTGCTCCTGCCAAGCCATCGTGGAATCGGTGCTGGTGCCTTTGGCTCGGCACTGCCTGGCAGCGGGCGATGCTGGCCGAGCCTTTTACTACCTTCTGGAGTCTGCGGCTGGCTACCTGCACGTCTCTGACTGCTACATGGTGAGTTGCCTCGCTTGCCAGCACCCACTGTGCACGGAGCCCCCTGGGTGGCCTGGCTCTGGGCAGGACAACGTCACCGCTGCAGTAGGGCCTGCCTCGAGGGGACTTTGGAAGGGAAATGCTGGGGTCAGAGCCCGACTTTTTCCTCCGCTTTGCCTCTTGTGTGGACAGAGACACAGGCCAGCGTGGCCTGAGCACGAGGGGCATTAGCAGGGAGGGGGCCTGAAGGATCACTGGTGCCTGTGCTCTGAGCCAGCGTGACTGTGTTTGGGTGGGCATCGCCAGGGGCAGAATCAGGCCCTCGTAAGACAGAGGCCAGAGGCAATGGGGGAGGACAAGACCGGCCATGGGCTCTGCACCCACGCTCACCTGCTCTCCGTCTGCTTGCGCAAAGGCCCTCATGAAGCTGAAAGAGGCGGAGGTCCTGAGGAAGACCAAAGCGATTGTGACAGCCCGCTTTGAGGAGGCCACCTTCTTCAGCCTCAAAGGGGAGGTAAAGAGACGGGGAGGTCTGGGGGGTCTCCTGGGGGATGGAGCTGGATGCCTTCCCCAGCTGCAGGGGATATCCCTGGCCCCTCCAGCCACTGGAAGACTCCTGCAGCCCCTTGGGCCACTTGACCACGTCGGGGTGTTTCCCTTCTCCTCTGCAGGTCTGCTGCCGTATGAACCACATCAAGCTGGCAAAGAAGATGATCAGGGAGGCTTTGAGCCTGCTCGAGAGGCACTTCCCCCGGAGCTCCTTTGGAGCCTTCATCAAGTCTCAGGTGGAGAAGTTGCCGTGTGCCGCTTTTGTCAGAAGAGCAGCCTCCCTTCCGCAGGAGATCCGGTAAGATGCAGAACTGAGACCCCAGGGGAGGAAGAGCCATTTCCTACCCAGTCCCAGGCATGTGGGCCCAGACCGGCCGAGCCTTGAGGCCACCCCTGACCTGACGCAGGGCCCTTACGGGACCCAGGCATTAAGGAGCCATGTGCGGGTAGAGCGGGGAAGGACAGAGCCCCGCACTCCCTCCCCGCCGTGCGCAGTCATGGCGAAGGAGCACACCTTGGGGTAAAAAGCAGCTGGAGCAGGGGCTGTGTCAGCTTCCCCCCAGCGGCACTTCTGTGTTTGCCCCCTTCCGCTCCGGCAGCCCTCCCTCCGGCAGCTCCCTTTCCTCCGAGGAGGTGCAACTGCCTTGTCCGCCGCCCTGCTTTCCCCCAGCCCTGCCCCATTGAGCCCTGTGCAGCAAGAGCCTCTGGGCCCAGCAGTGTCTCTTGCGTGGCAGGAGGAAGAGGCTGGCCTCGCTGCTGCGGCAGAGCTGCTGCCTTTCCTTACTGGAGCAGCTCTTCCGCCTGGAGGGCACGTCCCGCGGACGGAGGTTCTCCGACCTGGCAGCGCGCATGAAGGCCAACACGGACAGGGAGGCGGACTCGTATCAGGCAGCAGACTCCCGTCACAGATAGACTCGGGACACTGACAGATGCCGGCACAGACGCAGGTACAATTAGCCATGCAGGTACCATCGAGATACCGTCACAGACACCGGCACCAATGTAGGCAGAGACACCGGCACCGACACCGTTAGAGACCCCGCTGTCCCTCCCGTTGCTGGGGCAGGTGCCCTCGTGGAGGCCACGGCAGACACAGATGCCACTGCAGATACCCTTGCATGCGCCGGGCAGAGGCAGGCCAGCGGGAAGGCAGGCACCGCGGAGCTCGGTCCTTGCCAGAGAGTGTTTCCCCAGCTGCTGCTCTCGCCTGTCTCTCAGGATTCCAGCAGGCCTCCTTTCCCATGCGCTTTGATCTTTCCCACATCAGGGCAGGAATCTCCAGCAGGTTCCACAAGTCCCTGGCAGGCCTGTGTGATCTAAGCACAGATGTTCTCCTTGTCAGGCACACAGATGTGAACAACAAGGTGTGATACAGGTGCTTTCCACACCTCAGCTGTAGGTCCCTGGCGCGTGTTTCCAGTCCTGCTGCCAATCTCCTGTTGTGTTCCCACAGCCCAGAAGGAAGGTGCAGCCCATGGAGAGCCCACCCTGGAGCAGGCTCCTGGAGAGACCTGTGGCCTGTGGAGCGTCGCCCCTGCAGGAGCAGGTTTGCTGGCAGGAGCGGGGAGACCCACGCTGGAGCAGTGCCCTGACCCTGCCCCACAGCGGCCCCACACCTGGGGGGCAGACCCACACCTGGGGGACGGACCCACGGATGGACAACCCCCCCTGCCTTCCATCCCTGTGCTGATAAAGTGGTCCTGACACCGGACGCCTGGGTCCACTTGTGTTGGGGGTCTGAGGGGGGTACTTGTGGGGACTGGACGCCTGGGTCCACTTTTGTTGGGAGGCTGGGGGAGGTAGCTGGAGGGTCCGCACGCCTGAGTCCCCTTTTTCAGTGGGCCCCAGGGGCCTGGGTCCACTTGCCCCTGGGTCCCCTTGCCCCTGGGTCCCCTTTTGTTGGGCGGGTGGGGTACTTGGGGGGCCCAAATGCCTGGGTCCTGTTTTGGGGGGGCAATCTCCGGCTGTTTGTTATTTTTGAGCCCAGCCCTGGGGAGAGTGAAAAAGGGGGCTTTGAGGATTTTTTTTTTTGTAATTCCCCCCCCAAATGAGACTGTCTCCCCCTCTCATCCTGCAGAGAAAATTGCCACGAAGCTTTCGGAGACGCTGGAGGCAGCCATGCAGCTCTGAGGACGAGGCGTTTATTATATATATGTATATATTTTAAGTGAGAAATTGTTAAAATAATTAAAAAGCCTTTTCTGAAATAAAAGCATGGGCGGAACGGGGGGGTGTTGGGGAGGTGTGATTTTGGGGGGGGGGGTGTGTCCTGAGAGGTCTCTAAATGAGGAGGTTGGAGCATGGAGGCTTTGGGAGTTCTGGGGGGAAGGGGAGGGCACCCCTAATCCCCATGGAGGTTTATTTTAAGGGGCTCCCCCATCAGCTTCGGGGTGGTCAGAATGTGGGAGACACCCCCGAATTTGGGGGGTACACCCTGATATTCCAGCAGACTCAGCTGAGGCAAGACTCAGCTCCTGGGGCTCAGCTGGGGGGGGGGCAGTCAGAGAGGAGGGTGCACCCCCATTATTGAGGGCACCCCTGATTATTCAGGGCACACCATTTCCACCTCCCAGCCTTCCCCATCCCCTATAAGGCAGCCCACATCCCCCCCGACACCAAATAAGCCCCCCCTAAACCTGCAGAGCACCTCAGACCCCCACCGCTGCACCCTGGGGTCCCACTGGTCCCCAAAACCCCTTTTATGCCCCCAAAATAGAACGTTGTCTCCCTTAAGTTGTCCACCGTCCCCCTCACGGCATCTTTGGTTGTGCAGGCGGGTGGCGAAATCCTCCCTGGGGTTGTGGGGCACAGGTTTCCCCCTCGTCCCGTACCCCAGGGCCTGGTTGAGGGGAGTTCACCCTCAGCCGCAGCAGCCATTTGATCGCCTCTTCCTCCCCCCTGAGGGAAGGGCTCTGGTGGCGCCTTACGAGGGGCGGGGTCAGCACATGTGCTTTACATCCCTTCTTTTGGTAAAACCGGCTATTTTGGGGGGTTTGGGGAAGCTTTTATCTTGTTTCTAACAGTCCAAGCCAAGCGGCGCGGCCATTTTGTGGCCCTGAGGGGAAAGGGGGCAGGGGCGCTTTTCCCGCCTTTTTCACCACCTGAGGGGAGCCTTCTCAGGAGCGAGGGGGCGGGGCGAGTGCGGCCGCTGGCCCAATGGCGGTGCGAAGAGGGGGCAGTGGGCGGGATGAGAGCTGTGGGCGGGCCAATGGGCAGTGGTGTTTGCCGGGGTGGGCGGTGCCACCGCGAGCACATGGGCAGAAGGGGAGGGCGCGCAGGCGGAAGGGCAGCTGGTATTGCGGTGCTGTCTGGAGGTTTCTTGGCCGGCTCTGGCTGCAACCAGGGTAGAACATGAGAGATAATGGGGGACGGGGCTTGTTAGTGCTGCCCCTCGTTAACCCTGTTGCCCCCAGGGAGTGACAGGAGGGTTTTGGGTATATGAAGAAGCTGGTGATGGAAGAGGGAAGAGCTTGTGTGGCAGAAGTGGGTTGGGGTTTGGGGCGGGAGAGGGGATTTTGGCAGGGGCAGTGAGGGTGGGATGGAGAGGGTTTTTGGGGGGGGGAGGGCGTTTTGGGTGGGAAGGGGGCTTTTTGGGGTGTGGGTTTGGGGTGGGAGGGTTAAGAGAGGGGGTGTTCTTTGGAAAGGAGGGTTTGGGAGAGGGCCTTTTGGGATGGGGGGAGTTGAGGGTGGGTTTGGGAGGGTTAGGGAGAGGGGGTTGGGAGAAGGAGGGTCGGGGTTGGGTTTTTTGAGCCGGTAAGGGGAGTTTAGGATGGGAGGGGCTTTTGGGGTGGAGGGTTGGGAGGAGGGGTAATCTTTAGGGTGGGGGATTTGAGAGGGTTTTTTTGGGGTGGGGGTTTGGGAGAATGGGGGGTTTTCAGCTGTCTGGGTGGGGAGAGAGGGGAGTTTGGGGTGGGAGAAGGTTTTTTTGGGGATGGAGGAGGTGGGAGAAGGGGTCGTTTTGGGGGGGTAGGGTGGGAGAAGGGGTGATTTTGTAGTTCCCCCATTTTCCAGCCCCCGGTGCGCACAGAGCAGCGCCAGCCCCATCTGTGTGGTTTATACTGCACTGCAGTGAAAACCACCTGAAAACGACTGCTCCCCCCTCCCCCCCCAAACCCAGTGGCTCGAGGGGTCTGTCACGGGGCCAGGGAGTGCAGGCACCCCCCAAAATGTGCTGGAGGGGAGGGAGTCACCACCTCACACACTCACCCCCCTCATCACCCTCGTAGGTACCTGGAGATCACCCCCATCCCCCTGATGGACCCCCCCTTGGAATTCAAGTACCAGTGGGGGCCAAGGAGACCTCTAAGAGGGACGTGCTGCGCTTCGTGGCCAAGGTGAGGCTGTTGGGGGGGGGGGGGCGCAACTCTGGGTTTTGGGGGGGGGGTCCTGGGGCTGGATTTGACCCCCTTCCCTGTTTTTGTGTGTGTGTCATTCCCTCCCCCACCCCAGGTCCAAGGGAAGGACCCCATGTTCTGGACGAGTCAATACAATGAGGCCAAGGCCACCCCCTAATTCCCACACCCCCACAATAGAGGCCCTTTTGGGGTGCAGCCCCACAATCTCCAGGCTGAGTGCTTCGTTAAGGCAAGGTTTAATTGGGGAGGGAGAGCCTTAATTTGGGGAGGCCTCCAAAATTAAGGCCCCCCAACCTCCTCAGTAATGCTCAGGGACGGTGACCAGGGCTTTGGCTGGGAGGGCGGCTGATGTCGATGTTCTGCAGGGCAAAATGGGGCTCTGGGGGGGGTTTCCCCTAAATCTACTGCCCCCCCAATTTCAGGGGGGTTTAATGAGATCCCCTCTTTTGGGTTTTTTTTGGGGGGTCCCCCCTTACCTGGGGCTGCTCGTGGTGGGTGTTCACTGCCTCCCCCTCGTACTCTGGTTTACCAGGAGGCAACAGCGTTTGGGGAGTGGGGAGCCTCCTTTTTGGGGGTGGTGTCCCTGTTTTGGGGGTCACACCCGGGGAGGGGACAGTCCCCTTTTTGGGGAGATTGTGCCCTTTTTTGGGAGGAGACAGGGTGGGCACTCCCTGGGGTGGGGCAACCCCTGGCCACGCCCCCCCTTGATGGGGGCTCCTGGGGCTGTGGCCTGGCCCCTTAGCCCCACCCCCCTGTGGGTGTGCCTCCCCCCCTTAGCCCCACCCCCCTGTGGGTGTGCCTCCCCCCCTTAGCCCCACCCCCCTGTGGGTGTGGCCTTCCAGCTCTTGTGGGCGGGGCTCACTGCCTTACCCCTGCCTCTTGCAGGAGGCCCTGTGGGTGTGGCTTGTTTCCCCTGGCTCCACCCCTTTGTGTCCACCCCTCATGTGGGGGTGTGGCTTCCTCCCTTAGCCACAGCCCTTTCCTTCAGCTCCACCCCTTCTCCCTTAGCCACGCCCCTTTGTCCCAGCCTGTAGTAGCCCTTGGGGGTGTGGCTTCTTCCCTTAGCACCGCCTCCCTTGGCCCCACCCCCTTTCCCTAACCCCACCTGTCTAGGGGTAACTCACACTGGTGGGTGTGGCCTTGTCCTTTAGCCCCACCTCCTCCCTGAGTCTGTGGGTGTGGCCTCACAGAGCCCCACCCCCTTTCCTCAAGCCCTGCCCTTACCTGGGGTGACTCTGGTGGGTGTGGCCTCCTTTCTTAGCCCCACCCCCTTTCCCTTAGCCCCACCCCTACCTGATTTGCTGGGTGGGTGTGGCCTCAGCCCTGCCCCTGGCCCCGCCCCTCCCACCACCCTCCCTGTGCCCCCCTGCCCCCCCAGCCTGTCTCTGCTTGGTCCCACCTCACAGACATGTCCTGCCCCCCCTGCTGTCCCCGAGGGAAGACCCCCGTGTCCCCCTCGATGTGGGTTGAGCTTCACTTGCTGGGGGAGGGTGTCTGCACGGGTTTTTTTGGGGGTTGAGTATGATTTTTGGGGGACACCCCCCCATAACCCCCCCCCCAAAGGATTCTACTCTTAGTGTCGCTTCTCTCCCCCCAGGGTCTCACCTTGATGTTCCCCTCGATGATGGCGGGGTCGACGCAGATGGATTCCACAGAGAGAACCTGGATGGGGGGAAAAAGCTCTCCTGCAGTCCTGTGTGATGAGTCTGCCAGTTCTCCTGTGTTTCCACCCCCTGCCCAGACCCAGAGGGACGTGGACAGGATTGAGGTCACTCCTGTGAACCTCATGAAGTTCCACCAGGACTTCATGTGTAAGAAGTGCAAGGTCCTGCCCCTGGGTCACAGCAATCCCAGGCACAAATCCAGGCTGGGTGGAGAATGGCTGGAGAGCTACCCTGAGGAGAAGGACTTGGGGGTGTTGGTGGGTGAGAAGCTCCACATCAGCCAACAATGTGCCCTGGCAGCCCAGAAAGTTCCCCCCATCCTGGCCTGCATCCCCAGCAGCATGGCCAGCAGGGCGAGGGGGGGTATTCTGCCCCTCTGCTCTGCTCTGGGAAGACCCCCAGGAGCGCTGCCTCCAGCTCTGGGGCCACCAGTATCAAAGGGTCATGGAGCTGTTGGAGCGGGGCCAGAGGAGGCCACGGAGATGCTGGGAGGGCTGGAGCCCCTCTGCTGTGAGGACAGGCTGAGAGAGTTGGGGGGGGGTTCAGCCTGGAGAAGAGAAGGCTCCAGGGAGTCCGTAGAGCCCCTTCCAGTCCCTCAAGGGGCTCCAGGAAAGCTGGGGGGGACTCTTGATCAGGGAGGGGAGCCATAGGAGGAGGGGGAAGGGTTTGACACTGGAAGAGGGGAGATTGAGATGAGATGTGGGGAGAAGATTGTTTGCTGTGAGGGTGGTGAGACCCTGGCCCAGGTTGCCCAGAGAAGCTGTGGCTGCCCCGTCCCTGGAGGGGTTCCAGGCCAGGTTGGACGGGGCTTGGAGCAGCCTGGTGTGGTGGGAGGTGTCCCTGCCCAGGGCAGGGGGAGGGACTGGAGGGGCTTTAAGGTCCCTTCCAACTCTATCCATTCTGTGGTTCTGCGATCTCAAGAGCGTGCTGGTGTGTTAATGCAGGCCACCAGAGTCTCTTCAGAGGTACTTCTGTTCTGCAGGTCAGGTGCCCGGCTGGTTCCGAGTCCCAGGATGAGCCAGCTCCTGCCGACAGTTTTAGCTCCGAGGATGTGACAGAATGGAAACCATCCTTGTGGTGGACCCCAACCCTCAGAGGTGCGGACGTGTTGGTGACATCCCCCTGGCCCAGAGACGTGGGGAGTTTTGCCAACAGCCTGGTAAGGATTGTCTTTTCTGCTGGAATGGGTTTCCAGCTGGATTTCACAAAGGATTGCCTTTCTGCTGGCTGTGTCTCTCTGCAGAGGGGTGCTCCTGATTGTTTGGATTTACCCCTGTCAGGGCTTTGGAGGAGAACTGGCTAAAACAGCTTTCTCTCTCTGGAGATCGCCAGCGTTTGGGTAGAAAAGCAGCGGTTCAGTCAGTAAAGCTTCTAGTTAGCGCTGCGCTCAGGCCGTGGAGCTCCATCTCCTGGAGGTACATTTCCTTTGGACCCAGCATTTTCGGGACCCAGCATTGGACAGCTGAGCCTGTCCGAGTCTCACAGACTGGAGCCCGTTGGGATGGTGACGCTGGAGCTGCGGTCTGTGAACCAAGTCTGATCAACCTTATTCTAATAATATAAGTTGACAATCGATATGGGTAAGGGACATCTCCTTGGCCGGGCGGCCCCCGTGGACCAGCCAACGAGAGGTAGCTTTGGGGCGCCTTTTGATGGGATTGTGCCATCTCTGTCCGGTCTGACCCACCGGCTGACGTGGACATGTCCTTTCCGTACACAGCTGGACGTGTCTGCAAGGGTTGGTGATCCGCCAGCTGGGAGTCAGCTCCTGATGTTCAGAATTTTTGGAGGCTGCTGCTGGGAAAAAGTGAAAAAAAGGTGCTTTTGAGGATAGAGTGGCCAGGAAAGGCCACAGCCCCAAAGTCTGGGTGGCAATGCAAGTAATTCCCAGAGACGTTCATAAAAAGCAAGAGTTGTTCTGGCTGACGCCTTCATTGTGAGAGCCGCCTCCAGACATTCGGAATTTTTAGAGGCCAGTGCTGTGAAAAAAATGAAAAAAAAGGTAGTATTGAGGATAGAGTGGCAAGGAAAGGCTGCAGCCCCAAAGTCTGGGTGCAAAGCAAGTAGTTCCCAGAGATGTTCAAAACAAGCAAGAGTTCGTCTGGCTGCCAGCTTGGTTGTGGGAGTCAACTCCTGACTTTTGTAATTTCTAAAGGCTGGTGCTGGGAAAAAGGTAAAAAAAAAAAAAAAGGTGGCGGTAGGCTGGGAGCGGTGTCAGCGGGGGCTGTGTGGGCTGTCCCTGGAGGATGCCGGGAGCTGCCCAGGCCGGGAGGGTCTCACAGCCCCCAAGGCCCCACAGGGCAAGGCCCAGGGGACCAGCGGCGCCGTAGCCGAGCGTGGGGGTGGCCAGCAGAGGCTGGTTGGTGGTGGTCCACTCGATGTGGAAGAAGCGGGGATGGAAGCAGCAGGCACAGGGGGCCCTCTGCAGCCCTGGGGGTGGAAAGGGAGGCGTGGTGGGCCGTGGGCAGCCTCCAGGGCACCCACCGAGCCGGCCCCCATGTCCCCCATCCAGGCTGTGGGGCAGGCCCCTGGGGAGCTGGTGGCCGGGTGTTCCCCGGGGGGAGCTGCTGTGATGGCAGGGACCAGGGCTGGAAGCTGGGGAGGGGACGCGCTTAGGCAGGGGAAACGGGAGAGATAGTCCCCAGGAGTTTGGGAAATTCCCTGGAAATGGGATTTACTGGGCAGGTGAGGGCAGGAATGCTTACCCAGGCTTGCTGAACCCGCCACCCCCGGTACCAAATGTGCTGGGGGGGGGCAGTGGAGGTGGGATGGTGCAGCTGACCAGGGTCGTCAGGGGCTGAAGGTGGCAGAGGGGACAGGATATCCATACCTGGTGGTGTGGCCTGTGGGGCCCATGGGGCCGCCCCCACGGTGGGTGGCCAGGCTGCGGGGAAGGGCTGCTCCTGGCCGGGCAGTCGAACCAGAGTGGCTGAGCCTGGAAGAGAGACAGGAGCCATGGCTGCGGTCACCTCCTGTGCTCTTGTCCGACTATTGAAGACAGAGGCAAAGAAGGCATTAAGTATCTCAGCTTTCTCCTCGTCCTTGGTCGCAATGTTTCCCCCCTCATCCAGGAAGGGATGGAGATTCTCCCTGACTCTCTTTTTGTTGACGTATTTACAAAAGCTTTTTTTGTTGTCCCTTATATTAATGGCCAGGTTGAGTTCCAGCTGGGCTTTTGCCTTCCTAATTTTTTCTCTGTGTAACCTAACAAGATCTCTGTACTCCTCCTGAGTTGCCTGTCCCTTCATCCAAAGGTGGTAAACCTTCCTTTTTTCCCTAAGTCCCGTCAAAAGCTCTTTGTTCAACCAGGCCGGCCATTTTCCCCGCCCTTTAACTTTGCGCCTCATGGGGACAGCCTGCTCCTGGGCCTTTTGGATTTCCTTCGCGAAGAGCGTCCAGCCTTCCTGGACCCCTTTGCCCCGCAGGATTATCTCCCAAGGGACCCTCCCAACCAGGGTTCTGAACAGGCTAAAGTGCGCCCTCCGGAAGGCCAAGGTGGAGGTTTTGCTAACCCCCTTCCTTACCTCCCTAAGAATTGAAAACTTGACCGTTTGATGATCGCCAAGACCGAGACGGCCTCCGACCTCCACATCTCCCACTAGTCCTTCTTTGTTTGTGAAAAGTAGGTCTAGCGAGGCGCCTCCCCTAGTAGGCTCTCCTACCGGTTGTGTAAGGAAGTTATCTTCCATCCACTCAAGGAACCTCCTAGCCTTGCCTGCTCTCTGCTGTGTTCTATTTCCAGCAGATATCCGGTAGGTTGAAGCCCCCAACCAGAACAAGGGCTGGCGATGGCAAGACTTCAGCCAGCCGCTTACAGAATACTTCATCAACGTGCTCATCCTGGTTGGGTGAGCTTTGGGACTGAGGCATGGCTAGGAAAGGGAGGCAGGTTCATCGCTCTCCCTCATATTGGCTTTCTATTTCAGTTTGGGTTTCAATGAGGTCTGGTGTGTTCTAGTTTATTACTTTTGAGATGAGCCGGGATGTATCAAAGAGGAGTACAGGACCGGTGAGGGTTCATAAGCGCCGTGGTAATTTTGTGTTTCTTGGTCTCTTAGGTGCCATAATTAATTGTTGCTGCAGCCTCCAGTTCTGGGATTGGCGTGGAGCAGGTGAGTGGAACTCCATGGAGCTTCTGCGGATGAGGGTGTCGTGGAAGAGGTTGGAATTTACAGTTATGATGCTCAGTCTTGGAGCTGTGGTTTCTTCTTTGCAGATGAAGAGGAGCCAGGTGACTGCAGGAAAATGAGTTAGCTGTTGTGGTTTTTGTCAAGGATGAATTCAGACGCCCGGCTCTCTGAAAGCTAAACTGAGGGAACGGCACTGGTAAGGGACTGAGGCTGACGGTTTCAGGACAGGCTTTTTAAGTTCAAGAAGGGCATAGAGCTGTTCAGGAACAGCCCCTTTTAGGCAGGTAAAGGAAGGAGGTTACTAAAGAAGACTCCCAGCACAAAATCCCCCTTAGAGGGATTAGGAAGCATTTCTTTGCCGAGGTGGTGGTCAAACGCTGGAAGAGGTGTCCTGGGGAGGTGGTTGATGCCCCAAGCGTCTCCTTGTTTGAGAGGCGTTTGGACAAAGCCCTTAAGAATGCCCTTCTTGGGTGATTTGTGGTGATTTTCCTGCAGTCGGGAGGCGAAGCCGGGCTCTGGAGCCGAGCGCGGTGTGAGCCGAGGACGGGTGTGATTGTCCCCAGGCTTTGGGGGACTGTGTCCCGAGCCCTGTCCCCGCAGGAGGGAGCGCTGGCCGGGTTCCAGAGCAAGGCCTTGCAGCCCGCGTTGTGGGGTGTGTGTGTCCCCCCCATCTCGGTCCCCAAGGGCTGTCCTTGTCCCGGGGGCTGCGTGCTGCTTTCTGCGTGGGGCCGTGTCGGTGGTTCCTGCAGGGACCTCTCTGTCCTGGCTGCCCCTGGGGAAGGGGACAGGGGAGTCCCCCCCCGGCCACTGGCACCCCGCTGGTGGTGGCTCGTCCCTGGGGTCAGCTCGTTGCCCTTTGGGGCTCATGGGCTCCGACAGGGGGCTCACGGGGGCTGTGGCACCTGGGGGGGGTTCTGATTCCCGGTGCCCCCTGCGCTCCCTCCCTCCCCGCCCCCGCCTCCGCCCCTAAACAGGCACGGAGCGGTTCTGGAGAAACAACTTTTAATTGAGACAACTTTTTATCACAAGAGAAAAGGTCCTATTGAAGCTACTCTCAACCCCCCTCCCTCCCTCAAACACACCCCCCTCCCTCAAATACAGCCCTCTCCCCAAATACAGCCCTCTCCCCAAGTACCCCCCCCAAATACAGCCCTCTCCACAACTGCACACCCCCCTCCCCTAAATACCATGCCCCCCTCCTCTAAATATGATGCCCCCACTCCCCAAGTACACACAGCCCCTCCCCAAATACAAGCCCTCCCTCAAATACACACAAATCCCGCCCCCCCCATCACCTCCGTCTCTTCCTTGCAGTGGGACTCGGCCCACCCTCTGCCCCCAGCCCTCTTGCAAGAGCCCTTCGTTTGCTGGGTGATGTCAACGGGGGGCTGCTCCCCCGCTTCGTCCCCCGCCTCTCCCCCAGTTTGGGCATGGCCGGGGTCAGCTCCATCCCCCCGTCCCCCCAGTGCTCCTGGGACTCTGGTGGCAGCTCCATCCCCAAGTCCCCCCAGGGTTCCTGAGACTCCGGTGACAGCTCTGTCCCCGTGTCATCCCAGGGCTCCTGGGACACTGGCGATGGATCCATGGCCACGTACCACCAGGGCTCCTGGGACCCTGGTGATGGCTCCATCCCCAAGTCCCCCCAGGGTTCCTGGGACTCCCGTGACGGCTCTGTCCCCGTGTCATCCCAGGGCTCCTGGGACACTGGCGATGGATCCATGGCCACGTACCACCAGGGCTCCTGGGACTCTGGTGAGGGCTCCAACCCCATGTCCCCCCAAAGCTCCTGGGACTCTGGTGGCAGCTCCATCCCCACATCCCCCCAGGGCTCCTGGGACTTTGTCCCGGCGATGAGTTCCTCCTGGAAGCGCACGGCCTCCGTGGTCTCCTCCAGGCTGTAGCTGGGGCTCAGCAGCAACCTGGGCAGCTCGAGGGAGGGGAAGTCGCAGGGGGGGACACCTGTGCCAGTGTCACTAGGGTCCCCAGGCCTTGGGCTGCTGCCAGGACTGTCCTGGCTGACCCCTGCCACCTCCCCGGAGCAGTGGAAGAGCCTCATGGACGCCTCCAGAGGAACCTTCTGGGCCACTGTGAGGTCCCCGAGGGCTTGGCTGTGGGGGACAACAGAGGGGCTGGTGGGGACAGTGGCGGGGCTGGTGGGGACACTGCAGCCCAGGGAGATGCCGCTGTCCCAGGTAAAGTCACCATCTGAGGAGATGTCACTGTACAGCAGGATGTTGCTGTCCGAGGGTGTCTCCAAAGAGGTGGCCATGCTGGAGCTGGTGGTCTCTGAAGACCGTTCATCGATGTTCTCAGGGCCAGGGATGGAGTTTGGCAGCGTGGTGGGTGCTGGGACCGCTGCTCTTTCCTCTCTGCCAGTGTCACCAGGATCCCCAGGCCTGGGACTGCTCCCAAGACTGTCCTGGCTGAGCCCTGCCACCTCCCAGCAGCAGTCGAAGAGGCTCAGGGCCTCCTCCAGAGGCACCTCCTGGGGCGCTGCCAGCCCCCCAAAGGCCTGCTTCTGGCGGAGAGCAGCAGAGCTGGTGGGGCCCTGGCTGTCCCGGGATGTGAGGCTGTCCCAGGAGCTGTCGCTGTATGGGGGGAGGTTGCTGTGCGGGCGAGCCTCCTCGGGGGTGGCCGTGCTGGAGCTGTTGGTGCTGGTGCTGTCCTGGCCGGCCCCCACCGTGTCCGTGGAGGAACCAAAGAGCCTGAGGGTCTCTTGGAGGAGCATCTCCTCGGTGACTTTGACGGTGCTGTCCGGGTCCCCAGGAACTGGTTTGTCGGGGGCAGCAGAGTGTCTGGGGGGCACGTGGCTGCGTGGGGGTACGTGGCTGCGTGGGGGTGCCCCCGCAGGGCTGGCCGTGCTGGAGATGTTGGTCCGTGCAGGGGGTCCCTTGACGTGCTGGAGGCCGGGGCTGGAGGTCAGCAGCAGCGGGGGGGCTGCGGGCACCGCTCTGCCCTGGTGGCCGTAGGCTGGGAGCTGTGTCAGCGGGGGCTGTGTGGGCTGTCCCTGGAGGCTGCCGGGGGCTGCCCAGGCCGGGAGGGTCTCACAGCCTGCGAGGCCCCACAGGGCAGGGCCCGGGGGAGCAGCGGCGCCATGGCCGAGCGTGGGGGTGGCCGGTGGAGGCTGGTTGGTGAGGGTCCACTCCAGGTGGAAGAAGCGGGGATGGAAGCAGCAACCGCAGGGGGCCCTCTGCAGCCCTGGGAGGGGGGAAAGGGAGGCGTGGTGGGCCGTGGGCAGCCTCCAGGGCACCCGCCAAGCTGTCCCCCGTGGCCCCCATCCCGGGTGTGAGCCAGGCCCCTGGGGAGCTGGTGGCCGGTCGCTCCCTGGAGTGAGCTGCTGTGCTGGAGGGGCTGGGGCTGGAAACTGGGGAGGGGACATGCTTTGCGGGAGGAAACAGGAGAGATGGCCCCCCCAGTTTGGGAAATTCCCTGGAAATTGGATTTCCTGGGCAGGTGAGGGCAGGGATGCTCAGCCGGGCTTGTTGAACCCTCCACACCCAGTACCAAAACTGCTGGGGGGGAACAGGGGAGGTGGGATGGTGAAGGTGACCACAGTGCTCGGGGGCTGAAGGTGGCAGAGGGCACAGGGGGTCCATACCTGGTAGTGTGGCCCGTGGGGCCCATGGGGCCACCCCCACGGTGGGTGGCCAGGCTGCGGGGAAGGGCTGCTCGTGGCCGGGCAGTCGAACCAGGGTGGCTGAGCCTGGAAGAGAGACAGGAGCCATGGCCGTGGTGACCTCCCGTGCTCTGTTCCCCGAGAGTGTCCCCGGGCTGCGGGTTGGGGTCGGTCCCTACCTTGGGGGTAGAAGGTTTGTGGGAGCACAAAAGTCTGAAGCGTCTGGGTCGCCGCGGGGGCCCGGGGGCCGTTCGGTGGGAGCCAGAGTGGTGGCAGCGCCATCGTCGGTCCTCTCGGTCTCTGCGCTGCTAAGGACTCTTTGGTCACCAGGGATGGAATGTGGGAGCTCCCTGTGCCCCGCCCCCTCCGCCCATAGCCTCCCCATCTCCTGCTGGAGGCCTGGTGGGAGATGGGATGGTCTTGGCCACAGTGATCACAAAATGGTTGAGTTTAACATCATCAGTGGAATGAGAAAACCGGTGGGAAGAGTTGCTGCCCTGGATTTTGGGGGCTGAATGCCCCCTTAACGAGCTGATGATGCCAAAGCGGGAGGTGCTGTTGACCCTCTTGAGGGCCAAGAGGCCTTGCAGAAGGCTCTAGGTAGATTGGAGCACTGGGCAATCAGCAGTGGCGTGAAGTTGAAGCAGTAAAAGTGCAGGATTCTGCCCTGGGAGGGAGGAACTCTGGGCAGGAGCGTAACTGGGGAGAGGGGTGGCTGGAGAGCAGCCCTGCAGAAAGGGGTCCGGCCGGGGGTGCTGGGGGCAGCAGCTGAGGAGGAGCCATCGGTGTCCCCTGGCACCATCCTGGGGGGCATCAAACCCAGTCGAAGCAGGAGGCCAAGAGCGGGGATTGTAATGCTGTGCTCGGCGCTGGTGCGGCCTCACCTGGAGCCCTGGGTGCAGGGCTGGGCCCCACCGTTGGAGAAGGATGGGAAGGTCCTCGAATGCCTCCAGAGGAGGGCAGCCAAGCTGGTGACAGGGCTGGAAGGCATGTCCCCGAATCCTAGACTGGTTTGGATTGGAAGGGACCTGTGAGCTCACCTTGTCCCACCCTGTGCCCTGGGCAGGGACCCGTCCCACCGGACCAGGTTTTTCAAGCCCCGTCCAACCTGGCCTTGAACGCCTCCAGGGTTGGGGCAGCCACAGCTTCTCTGGGCACCGTTGGCCAGAGTCTCAGCACCCTCACAGCAAAGAATTTCTTCCCCTGATCTCCTCTCAATCTCCTTTCTGTCAGTGTCACAGAATCACACAATCACAGAATCACATTGGGATGGAAGGGGCCTCTGCAGATCATCTAGTCCAACGCCCCTCCCCACACACAGCAGGCCCACCTAGAGGAGGTTGCACAGGAACTTGTCCAGGCGGGTTTTGAATGTCTCCAGAGAAGGAGAGTCTGCCACCCCCCTGGGCAGCCTGTTCCAAGGCTCTGCCACCCTCACAGGAAAGAAGTTCCTCCTCATGTTTAGGTGGAACTTCCCATGTTCAAGTTTCTGCTCGTTCCCTCTTGTCCTGTCACTGGGCACCACTGATAAAAGAGCAGCCCCGTCCTCTTGACACCCACCCTTTAAGTATTTATCAGCATTGATCAAATCCCCCCTCGGTCTTCTCTTCTCTAGACTAAAAAGACCCAAGTCCCTCAGCCTTTCCTCATAAGGGAGAAGCTCCAGTCCCCTCATCATCTTTGTAGCCCTCTGCTGTACCCTCTCCAGCAGTTCCCTGTCCTTCTTGAACTGGGGAGCCCAGAACTGGTCGCAGTGCTCCAGGTGGGGCCTCCCCAGGGCAGAGTAGAGGGGGGAGGATGACCTCCCTCCACCTGCTGGTCACACTCTTCCTGATGCACCCCAGGATGCCATTGGCCTTCTTGGCCACAAGGGCACATTGTCGGCTCATGGTCATCCTATTGTCCACCAGGCCTCCTAGGTCTTTCTCCTCCAAGGTGCTCTCCAAACCCTTCCCCCCCTGTCCTGTGGCTCCCCTCCCTGATGACCCAACATTACAGAATCACAGAATCGCAGAATCTTCGTGGTTGCATGGGACCTTGGAGATCATCGAGTCCAACCACACAAAGAAAAAAAAAAGGTAGCCACACCCACAACCAACCACACAGCACACCCGCCCACAAACAGACGCAAACCAACAATCTCGGGCACTAGAGCATGCCCTGGAGAGCCACGTCTAAACGTTTCTTAAATACCTCCAGGGATGGCGACTCCACCACCTCCCTGGGCAGGCTGTTCCAGTGCCTGACCGCTCTCTCGGTAAAGCAGTGCTTCCTAATATCTAATCTAAACCTCCCCTGCCGCAACTTCAGACCGTTTCCTCTGGTCCTGTCTTTATTCCCTTGGGAGAAGAGGCCAACGCCCACCTCTCTACACCCTCCTTTCAGGTAGCTGTAGAGGGCAATGAGGTCTCCCCTCAGCCTCCTCTTCTCCAAACTAAACATGCCCAGTTCCCTCAGCCTCTCCTCGTATGAGTTGTTCTCTAGACCCCCCACCAGCTTGGTGGCTCTCCTCTGGACACGGTCCAGCAGCTCAGTGTCCTTCCTGTAGTGAGGGGCCCAGAACTGGACACAGCGCTCAAGGTGAGGCCTCACCGGTGCCGAGTACAGAGGCACCATCGCTTCCCTACTCCTGCTGGCCCAGCTATTCCTGATACAGGCCGGGATGCCGTTGGCCTTCTTGGCCACCTGGGCACACGGCTGGCTCACGTTAAGCCGGCTGTCCACCAACACCCCCAGGTCCTTTTCTGCTGGGCAGCTTTCCAGCCACTCTTCCCCAAGCCTGTAGTGTTGCCTGGGGTTGTTGTGACCAAAATGCAGGACGTGGCACTTGGCCTTATTAAACCTCATCCCATTGGCCTTGGCCCATGGAGCCAACCTGTCCAGATCCCTCCGTAGAGTCTTCCGACCCTCCAGCAGATCAACGCTCCCACCTAGTTTGGTGTCATCTGCAAACTTGCTGAGGGAGCACTCAATCCCCTTATCTAGATCATCAGTAAAGATATTAAACAAGACTGGCCCCAGAACTGAGCCCTGAGGGACACCACTGGTGACCGGCCGCCAACTGGATTTCACCCCATTAATTACAACTCCCTGGGCACGGCCATCCAGGCAGTTTTTCACCCAGTGAAGAGTACACTTGTCTATGCCATGATTGGCCAGCTTCTCCAGGAGAACGCTGTGGGGGACGGTGTCAAAGGCCTTACCAAAGTCCGGGTAGACAACGTCCACAGCCTTCCCCGCATCGAGCAGGCGGGTCACATGGTCATAGAAAGAGATCAAGTTGGTTAAGCAGGACCTCCCTTTCATAAACCCATGCTGGCTGGCGCGGATCCCTTGGCTGCCCTGCACTTGCCGTGAGAGCTCACTCAAGGTGATCCTCTCCGTGATCTTTCCCGGTACCGAGGTCAGGCTGACAGGCCTATAGTTTCCCGGATCCTCCTTCCGGCCCTTCTTGTAGATGGGCGTCACACTGGCCACCCTCCAGTCATCTGGTACCTCTCCTGTTGACCAGGATTGTTGATAGATAATGGAGAGAGGCTTGGTGAGCTCTCCCGCCAGCTCCCTGAGTACCCTTGGGTGAATTCCGTCCGGCCCCATAGACTTACGCGTGTCCGGGTGCATAAGCAAATCCTTAACTACTTCCTCCTGGACTATGGGGGGGTTGTTCTGCTCTCCATCCTTAGCTTCCAGCTCAGGAGGCTGAACACCCTGGGGATAGCTGGTCCGACTATTGAAGACAGAGGCAAAGAAGGCATTAAGTATCTCAGCCTTCTCCTCGTCCTTGGTCGCAATGTTTCCCCCCTCATCCAGGAAGGGATGGAGATTCTCCCTGACTCTCTTTTTGTTGACGTATTTACAAAAGCTTTTTTTGTTGTCCCTTATATTAATGGCCAGGTTGAGTTCCAGCTGGGCTTTTGCCTTCCTAATTTTTTCTCTGTGTAACCTAACAAGATCTCTGTACTCCTCCTGAGTTGCCTGTCCCTTCATCCAAAGGTGGTAAACCTTCCTTTTTTCCCTAAGTCCCGTCAAAAGCTCTTTGTTCAACCAGGCCGGCCATTTTCCCCGCCCTTTAACTTTGCGCCTCATGGGGACAGCCTGCTCCTGGGCCTTTTGGATTTCCTTCGCGAAGAGCGTCCAGCCTTCCTGGACCCCTTTGCCCCGCAGGATTATCTCCCAAGGGACCCTCCCAACCAGGGTTCTGAACAGGCTAAAGTGCGCCCTCCGGAAGGCCAAGGTGGAGGTTTTGCTAACCCCCTTCCTTACCTCCCTAAGAATTGAAAACTTGACCGTTTGATGATCGCCAAGACCAAGACGGCCTCCGACCTCCACATCTCCCACTAGTCCTTCTTTGTTTGTGAAAAGTAGGTCTAGCGAGGCGCCTCCCCTAGTAGGCTCTCCTACCGGTTGTGTAAGGAAGTTATCTTCCATCCACTCAAGGAACCTCCTAGCCTTGCCTGCTCTCTGCTGTGTTCTATTTCCAGCAGATATCCGGTAGGTTGAAGCCCGCAACCAGAACAAGGGCTGGCGATGGCAAGACTTCAGCCAGCCGCTTACAGAATACTTCATCAACGTGCTCATCCTGGTTGGGTGAGCTTTGGGACTGAGGCATGGCTAGGAAAGGGAGGCAGGTTCATCGCTCTCCCTCATATTGGCTTTCTATTTCAGTTTGGGTTTCAATGAGGTCTGGTGTGTTCTAGTTTATTACTTTTGAGATGAGCCGGGATGTATCAAAGAGGAGTACAGGACCGGTGAGGGTTCATAAGCGCTGTGGTAATTTTGTGTTTCTTGGTCTCTTAGGTGCCATAATTAATTGTTGCTGCAGCCTCCAGTTCTGGGATTGGCGTGGAGCAGGTGAGTGGAACTCCATGGAGCTTCTGCGGATGAGGGTGTCGTGGAAGAGGTTGGAATTTACAGTTATGATGCTCAGTCTTGGAGCTGTGGTTTCTTCTTTGCAGATGAAGAGGAGCCAGGTGACTGCAGGAAAATGAGTTAGCTGTTGTGGTTTTTGTCAAGGATGAATTCAGACGCCCGGCTCTCTGAAAGCTAAACTGAGGGAACGGCACTGGTAAGGGACTGAGGCTGACGGTTTCAGGACAGGCTTTTTAAGTTCCAGAAGGGCATAGAGCTGTTCAGGAACAGCCCCTTTTAGGCAGGTAAAGGAAGGAGGTTACTAAAGAAGACTCCCAGCACAAAATCCCCCTTAGAGGGATTAGGAAGCATTTCTTTGCCGAGGTGGTGGTCAAACGCTGGAAGAGGTGTCCTGGGGAGGTGGTTGATGCCCCAAGCGTCTCCTTGTTTGAGAGGCGTTTGGACAAAGCCCTTAAGAATGCCCTTCTTGGGTGATTTGTGGTGATTTTCCTGCAGTCGGGAGGCGAAGCCGGGCTCTGGAGCCGAGCGCGGTGTGAGCCGAGGACGGGTGTGATTGTCCCCAGGCTTTGGGGGACTGTGTCCCGAGCCCTGTCCCCGCAGGAGGGAGCGCTGGCCGTGTTCCAGAGCAAGGCCTTGCAGCCCGCGTTGTGGGGTGTGTGTGTCCCCCCCATCTCGGTCCCCAAGGGCTGTCCTTGTCCCGGGGGCTGCGTGCTGCTTTCTGCGTGGGGCCGTGTCGGTGGTTCCTGCAGGGACCCCTCTGTCCTGGCTGCCCCTGGGGAAGGGGACAGGGGAGTCCCCCCCCGGCCACTGGCACCCCGCTGGTGGTGGCTCGTCCCTGGGGTCAGCTCGTTGCCCTTTGGGGCTGGTGGGCTCCGACTGGGGGCTCACGGGGGCTGTGGCACCTGGGGGGGGTTCTGCTTCCCGGTGCCCCCTGCGCTCCCTCCCTCCCCGCCCCCGCCTCCGCCCCTAAACAGGCACGGAGCGGTTCTGGAGAAACAACTTTTAATTGAGACAACTTTTTAACACAAGAGAAAAGGTCCTATTGAAGCTACTCTCAACCCCCCTCCCTCCCTCAAACACACCCCCCTCCCTCAAATACAGCCCTCTCCCCAAGTACCCCCCCCAAATACAGCCCTCTCCACAACTGCACACCCCCCTCCCCTAAATACCATGCCCCCCTCCTCTAAATATGATGCCCCCACTCCCCAAGTACACACAGCCCCTCCCCAAATACAAGCCCTCCCTCAAATACACACAAATCCCGCCCCCCCCATCACCTCCGTCTCTTCCTTGCGGTGGGACTCGGCCCACCCTCTGCCCCCAGCCCTCTTGCAAGAGCCCTGCATTTGCTGGGTGATGTCAACGGGGGGCTGCTCCCCCGCTTCGTCCCCCGCCTCTCCCCCAGTTTGGGCATGGCCGGGGTCAGCTCCATCCCCCCGTCCCCCCAATGCTCCTGGGACTCTGGTGGCAGCTCCATCCCCAAGTCCCCCCAGGGTTCCTGAGACTCCGGTGAGAGCTCTGTCCCCGTGTCATCCCAGGGCTCCTGGGACACTGGCGATGGATCCATGGCCACGTACCACCAGGGCTCCTGGGACCCTGGTGATGGCTCCATCCCCAAGTCCCCCCAGGGTTCCTGGGACTCCCGTGACGGCTCTGTCCCCGTGTCATCCCAGGGCTCCTGGGACACTGGCGATGGATCCATGGCCACGTACCACCAGGGCTCCTGGGACTCTGGTGAGGGCTCCAACCCCATGTCCCCCCAAAGCTCCTGGGACTCTGGTGGCAGCTCCATCCCCACATCCCCCCAGGGCTCCTGGGACATTGTCCCGGCGATGAGTTCCTCCTGGAAGCGCACGGCCTCCGTGGTCTCCTCCAGGCTGTAGCTGGGGCTCAGCAGCAACCTGGGCAGCTCGAGGGAGGGGAAGTCGCAGGGGGGGACACCTGTGCCAGTGTCACCAGGGTCTCCAGGCCTGGGGCTGCTGCCAGGACTGTCCTGGCCGACCCCTGCCACCTCCCCGGAGCAGTGGAAGAGCCTCATGGACGCCTCCAGAGGAACCTTCTGGGCCACTGTGAGGTCCCCGAGGGCTTGGCTGTGGGGGACAACAGAGGGGCTGGTGGGGACAGTGGCGGGGCTGGTGGGGACACTGCAGCCCAGGGAGATGCCGCTGTCCCAGGTAAAGTCACCGTCTGAGGAGATGTCGCTGTACAGCAGGATGTTGCTGTCCGAGGGTGTCTCCAAAGAGGTGGCCATGCTGGAGCTGGTGGTCTCTGAAGACCGTTCATCGATGTTCTCAGGGCCAGGGATGGAGTTTGGCAGCGTGGTGGGTGCTGGGACCGCTGCTCTTTCCTCTCTGCCAGTGTCACCAGGATCCCCAGGCCTGGGACTGCTCCCAAGACTGTCCTGGCTGACGCTTGCCACCTCCCAGCAGCAGTCGTAGAGGCTCCGGGCCTCCTCCAGAGGCACCTCCTGGGGCACTGCCAGCCCCCCAAAGGCCTGCTTCTGGCGGAGAGCAGCAGAGCTGGTGGGGCCCTGGCTGTCCCGGGATGGGAGGCTGTCCCAGGAGCTGTCGCTGTATGGGGGGAGGTTGCTGTGCGGGCGAGCCTCCTCGGGGGTGGCCGTGCTGGAGCTGTTGGTGCTGGTGCTGTCCTGGCCGGCCCCCACCGTGTCCGTGGAGGAACCAAAGAGCCTGAGGGCCTCTTGGAGGAGCATCTCCTGGGTGACTTTGACGGTGCTGTCCGGGTCCCCAGGAGCTGGTTTGTGGGGCTCAGCAGAGGGTCTGGGGGGCACGTGGCTGCGTGGGGGTGCCCCCGCGGTGGTGGCCGTGCTGGAGATGTTGGTCCGTGCAGGGGGTCCCTTGACGTGCTGGAGGCCGGGGATGGAGGTCAGCAGCAGCGGGGGGGCTGCGGGCACCGCTCTGCCCTGGTGGCCGTAGGCTGGGAGCTGTGTCAGCGGGGGCTGTGTGGGCTGTCCCTGGAGGCTGCCGGGGGCTGCCCAGGCCGGGAGGGTCTCACAGCCCGCGAGGCCCCACAGGGCAGGGCCCGGGGGAGCAGCGGCGCCGTGGCCGAGCGTGGGGGTGGCCGGCGGAGGCTGGTTGGTGAGGGTCCACTCCAGGTGGAAGAAGCGGGGATGGAAGCAGCAACCGCAGGGGGCCCTCTGCAGCCCTGGGAGGGGGGAAAGGGAGGCGTGGTGGGCCGTGGGCAGCCTCTAGGGCACCCGCCGAGCTGTCCCCCGTGGCCCCCATCCCGGGTGTGAGCCAGGCCCCTGGGGAGCTGGTGGCCGGTCACTCCCCGGAGTGAGCTGCTGTGCCGGAGGGGCTGGAAACTGGGGAGGGGACGTGCTTTGCGGGAGGAAACAGGAGAGATGGCCCCCCCAGTTTGGGAAATTCCCTGGAAATTGGATTTCCTGGGCAGGTGAGGGCAGGGATGCTCAGCCGGGCTTGTTGAACCCTCCACAGCCAGTACGAAAACTGCTGGGGGGGAACAGGGGAGGTGGGATGGTGAAGGTGACCAGGGTCCTCGGGGGCTGAAGGTGGCAGACGGGACAGGGGGTCCATACCTGGTGGTGTGGCCCGTGGGGCCCATGGGGCCACCCCCACGGTGGGTGGCCAGGCTGCGGGGAAGGGCTGCTCCTGGCCGGGCAGTCGAACCAGGGTGGCTGAGCCTGGAAGAGAGACAGGAGCCATGGCTGCGGTCACCTCCTGCGCTCTGTTCCCCGAGAGCATCCCCGGGCTGCGGGTCGGGGTCGGTCCCTACCTTGGGGGTAGAAGGTTTGTGGGAGCACAAAAGTCTGAAGCGTCTGGGTCGCCGCGGGGGCCCGGGGGCCGTTCGGTGGGAGCCAGAGTGGTGGCAGCGCCATCGTCGGTCCTCTCGGTCTGTCCGCTGCTAAGGACTCTTTGGTCACCAGGGATGGAATGTGGGGGCTCCCTGTGCCCCGCCCCCTCCTCCAATAGCCTCCCCATCTCCTGCTGGAGGCCTGGTGGGAGATGGGATGGTCTTGGCCACAGTGATCACGAAATGGTTGAGTTTAACATCGTCAGTGGAATGAGAAAACTGGTGGGAAGAGTTGCTCCCCTGGATTTTGGGGGTTGAATGCCCCCTTAAGGAGCTGATGATGCCAAAGCGGGAGGTGCTGTTGACCCTCTTGAGGGCCAAGAGGCCTCGCAGAAGGCTCTAGGTAGATTGGAGCACTGGGCAATCAGCAGTGGCGTGAAGTTGAAGCAGTAAAAGTGCAGGATTCTGCCCTGGGAGGGAGGAACTCTGGGCAGGAGTGTAACTGGGGAGAGGGGTGGCTGGAGAGCGGCCCTGCAGAAAGGGGTCCGGCCGGGGGTGCTGGGGGCAGCAGCTGAGGAGGAGCCGTCGGTGTCCCCTGGCACCAAGAGGGCAACCCCCATCCTGGGGGGCATCAAACCCAGTCGAAGCAGGAGGCCAAGAGCGGGGATTGTCCCGCTGTGCTCGGCGCTGGTGCGGCCTCACCTGGAGCCCTGGGTGCAGGGCTGGGCCCCACCGTTGGAGAAGGATGGGAAGGTCCTCGAATGCCTCCAGAGGAGGGCAGCCAAGCTGGTGACAGGGCTGGAAGGCATGTCCCCGAATCCTAGACTGGTTTGGATTGGAAGGGACCTGTGAGCTCACCTTGTCCCACCCTGTGCCCTGGGCAGGGACCCGTCCCACCAGACCAGGTTTTTCAAGCCCCGTCCAACCTGGCCTTGAACGCCTCCAGGGTTGGGGCAGCCACAGCTTCTCTGGGCACCGTTGGCCAGAGTCTCAGCACCCTCACAGCAAAGAATTTCTTCCCCTCATCTCATCTCAATCTCCTTTCTGCCAGTGTCACAGAATCACACAATCACAGAATCACATTGGGATGGAAGGAGCCTCTGCAGATCATCTAGTCCAACCCCCCTCCCCACACACAGCAGGCCCACCTAGAGGAGGTTGCACAGGAACTTGTCCAGGCGGGTTTTGAATGTCTCCAGAGAAGGAGAGTCTGCCACCCCCCTGGGCAGCCTGTTCCAAGGCTCTGCCACCCTCACAGGAAAGAAGTTCCTCCTCATGTTTAGGTGGAACTTCCCATGTTCAAGTTTCTGCTCGTTCCCTCTTGTCCTGTCACTGGGCACCACTGATAAAAGAGCAGCCCCGTCCTCTTGACACCCATCCTTTAAGTATTTATCAGCATTGATCAAATCCCCCCTCGGTCTTCTCTTCTCTAGACTAAAAAGACCCAAGTCCCTCAGCCTTTCCTCATAAGGGAGAAGCTCCAGTCCCCTCATCATCTTTGTAGCCCTCTGCTGTACCCTCTCCAGCAGTTCCCTGTCCTTCTTGAACTGGGGAGCCCAGAACTGGACGCAGTGCTCCAGGTGGGGCCTCCCCAGGGCAGAGTAGAGGGGGGAGGATGACCTCCCTCGACCTGCTGGTCACACTCTTCCTGATGCACCCCAGGATGCCATTGGCCTTCTTGGCCACAAGGGCACATTGTCGGCTCATGGTCATCCTATTGTCCACCAGGCCTCCTAGGTCTTTCTCCTCCAAGGTACTCTCCAAACCCTTCCCCCCCTGTCCTGTGGCTCCCCTCCCTGATGACCCAACATTACAGAATCACAGAATCGCAGAATCTTCGTGGTTGCATGGGACCTTGGAGATCATCGAGTCCAACCACACAAAGAAAAAAAAAAGGTAGCCACACCCACAACCAACCACACAGCACACCCGCCCACAAACAGACGCAAACCAACAATCTCGGGCACTAGAGCATGCCCTGGAGAGCCACGTCTAAACGTTTCTTAAATATCTCCAGGGATGGCGACTCCACCACCTCCCTGGGCAGGCTGTTCCAGTGCCTGACCGCTCTCTCGTTAAAGCAGTGCTTCCTAATATCTAATCTAAACCTCCCCTGCCGCAACTTCAGACCGTTTCCTCTGGTCCTGTCTTTATTCCCTTGGGAGAAGAGGCCAACGCCCACCTCTCTACACCCTCCTTTCAGGGAGTTGTAGAGGGCAATGAGGTCTCCCCTCAGCCTCCTCTTCTCCAAACTAAACATGCCCAGTTCCCTCAGCCTCTCCTCGTATGAGTTGTTCTCTAGACCCCCCACCAGCTTGGTGGCTCTCCTCTGGACACGGTCCAGCAGCTCAGTGTCCTTCCTGTAGTGAGGGGCCCAGAACTGGACACAGCGCTCAAGGTGAGGCCTCACCGGTGCCGAGTACAGAGGCACCATCACTTCCCTACTCCTGCTGGCCCAGCTATTCCTGATACAGGCCGGGATGCCGTTGGCCTTCTTGGCCACCTGGGCACACGGCTGGCTCACGTTAAGCCGGCTGTCCACCAACACCCCCAGGTCCTTTTCTGCTGGGCAGCTTTCCAGCCACTCTTCCCCAAGCCTGTAGCGTTGCCTGGGGTTGTTGTGACCAAAATGCAGGACCTGGCACTTGGCCTTATTAAACCTCATCCCATTGGCCTTGGCCCATGGAGCCAACCTGTCCAGATCCCTCTGTAGAGCCTTCCGACCCTCCAGCAGATCAACGCTCCCACCTAGTTTGGTGTCATCTGCAAACTTGCTGAGGGTGCACTCAATCCCCTTATCTAGATCATCAATAAAGATATTAAACAAGACTGGCCCCAGAACTGAGCCCTGAGGGACACCACTGGTGACCGGCCGCCAACTGGATTTCACCCCATTAATTACAACTCCCTGGGCGCGGCCATCCAGGCAGTTTTTCACCCAGTGAAGAGTACACTTGTCTATGCCATGATTGGCCAGCTTCTCCAGGAGAACGCTGTGGGGGACAGTGTCAAAGGCCTTACCAAAGTCCGGGTAGACAACGTCCACAGCCTTCCCCGCATCGAGCAGGCGAGTCACATGGTCATAAAAAGAGATGGAGTTGGTTAAGCAGGACCTCCCTCTCATAAACCCATGCTGGCTGGCGCGGATCCCTTGGCTGCCCTGCACCTGCCGTGAGAGCTCACTCAAGGTGATCCTCTCCGTGATCTTTCCCGGTACCGAGGTCAGGCTGACAGGCCCATAGTTTCCCGGATCCTCCTTCCGGCCCTTCTTGTAGATGGGCGTCACACTGGCCACCCTCCAGTCATCTGGTACCTCTCCTGTTGACCAGGATTGTTGATAGATAATGGAGAGAGGCTTGGTGAGCTCTCCCGCCAGCTCCCTGAGTACCCTTGGGTGAATTCCGTCCGGCCCCATAGACTTACGCGTGTCCGGGTGCATAAGCAAATCCTTAACTACTTCCTCCTGGACTATGGGGGGGTTGTTCTGCTCTCCATCCTTAGCTTCCAGCTCAGGAGGCTGAACACCCTGGGGATAGCTGGTCCGACTATTGAAGACAGAGGCAAAGAAGGCATTAAGTATCTCAGCCTTCTCCTCGTCCTTGGTCGCAATGTTTCCCCCCTCATCCAGGAAGGGATGGAGATTCTCCCTGACTCTCTTTTTGTTGACGTATTTACAAAAGCTTTTTTTGTTGTCCCTTATATTAATGGCCAGGTTGAGTTCCAGCTGGGCTTTTGCCTTCCTAATTTTTTCTCTGTGTAACCTAACAAGATCTCTGTACTCCTCCTGAGTTGCCTGTCCCTTCATCCAAAGGTGGTAAACCTTCCTTTTTTCCCTAAGTCCCATCCAGAGCTCTTTGTTCAACCAGGCCGGCCATTTTCCCCGCCCTTTAATTTTGCGCCTCATGGGGACAGCCTGCTCCTGGGCCTTTCGGATTTCCTTCGCGAAGAGCGTCCAGCCTTCCTGGACCCCTTTGCCCCGCAGGATTATCTCCCAAGGGACCCTCCCAACCAGGGTTCTGAACAGGCTAAAGTGCGCCCTCCGGAAGGCCAAGGTGGAGGTTTTGCTAACCCCCTTCCTTACCTCCCTAAGAATTGAAAACTTGACCGTTTGATGATCGCCAAGACCAAGACGGCCTCCGACCTCCACATCTCCCACTAGTCCGTCTTTGTTTGTGAAAAGTAGGTCTAGCGAGGCGCCTCCCCTAGTAGGCTCTCCTACCGGTTGTGTAAGGAAGTTATCTTCCATCCACTCAAGGAACCTCCTAGCCTTGCCTGCTCTCTGCTGTGTTCTATTTCCAGCAGATATCCGGTAGGTTGAAGCCCCCAACCAGAACAAGGGCTGGCGATGGCAAGACTTCAGCCAGCCGCTTACAGAATACTTCATCAACGTGCTCATCCTGGTTGGGTGAGCTTTGGGACTGAGGCATGGCTAGGAAAGGGAGGCAGGTTCATCGCTCTCCCTCATATTGGCTTTCTATTTCAGTTTGGGTTTCAATGAGGTCTGGTGTGTTCTAGTTTGTTACTTTTGAGATGAGCCGGGATGTATCAAAGAGGAGTACAGGACCGGTGAGGGTTCATAAGCGCCGTGGTAATTTTGTGTTTCTTGGTCTCTTAGGTGCCATAATTAATTGTTGCTGCAGCCTCCAGTTCTGGGATTGGCGTGGAGCAGGTGAGTGGAACTCCATGGAGCTTCTGCGGATGAGGGTGTCGTGGAAGAGGTTGGAATTTACAGTTATGATGCTCAGTCTTGGAGCTGTGGTTTCTTCTTTGCAGATGAAGAGGAGCCAGGTGACTGCAGGAAAATGAGTTAGCTGTTGTGGTTTTTGTCAAGGATGAATTCAGACGCCCGGCTCTCTGAAAGCTAAACTGAGGGAACGGCACTGGTAAGGGACTGAGGTTGACGGTTTCAGGACAGGCTTTTTAAGTTCCAGAAGGGCATAGAGCTGTTCAGGAACAGCCCCTTTTAGGCAGGTAAAGGAAGGAGGTTACTAAAGAAGACTCCCAGCACAAAATCCCCCTTAGAGGGATTAGGAAGCATTTCTTTGCCGAGGTGGTGGTCAAACGCTGGAAGAGGTGTCCTGGGGAGGTGGTTGATGCCCCAAGCGTCTCCTTGTTTGAGAGGCGTTTGGACAAAGCCCTTAAGAATGCCCTTCTTGGGTGATTTGTGGTGGTTTTCCTGCAGTCGGGAGGCGAAGCCGGGCTCTGGAGCCGAGCGCGGTGTGAGCCGAGGACGGGTGTGATTGTCCCCAGGCTTTGGGGGACTGTGTCCCGAGCCCTGTCCCCGCAGGAGGGAGCGCTGGCCGTGTTCCAGAGCAAGGCCTTGCAGCCCGCGTTGTGGTGTGTGTGTCCCCCATCTCGGTCCCCAAGGGCTGTCCTTGTCCCGGGGGCTGCGTGCTGCTTTCTGCGTGGGGCCGTGTCGGTGGTTCCTGCAGGGACCCCTCTGTCCTGGCTGCCCCTGGGGAAGGGGACAGGGGAGTCCCCCCCCGACCACTGGCACCCCGCTGGTGGTGGCTCGTCCCTGGGGGCAGCTCGTTGCCCTTTGGGGCTGGTGGGCTCCGACTGGGGGCTCACGGGGGCTGTGGCACCTGGGGGGGGTTCTGATTCCCGGTGCCCCCTGCGCTCCCTCCCTCCCCGCCCCCGCCTCCGCCCCTAAACAGGCACGGAGCGGTTCTGGAGAAACAACTTTTAATTGAGACAACTTTTTAACACAAGAGAAAAGGTCCTATTGAAGCTACTCTCAACCCCCCTCCCTCCCTCAAACACACCCCCCTCCCTCAAATACAGCCCTCTCCCCAAATACAGCCCTCTCCCCAAGTACCCCCCCCAAATACAGCCCTCTCCACAACTGCACACCCCCCTCCCCTAAATACCATGCCCCCCTCCTCTAAATATGATGCCCCCACTCCCCAAGTACACACAGCCCCTCCCCAAATACAAGCCCTCCCTCAAATACACACAAATCCCGCCCCCCCCATCACCTCCGTCTCTTCCTTGCGGTGGGACTCGGCCCACCCTCTGCCCCCAGCCCTCTTGCAAGAGCCCTGCGTTTGCTGGGTGATGTCAACGGGGGGCTGCTCCCCCGCTTCGTCCCCCGCCTCTCCCCCAGTTTGGGCATGGACGGGGTCAGCTCCATCCCCCCGTCCCCCCAGTGCTCCTGGGACTCTGGTGGCAGCTCCATCCCCAAGTCCCCCCAGGGTTCCTGAGACTCCGGTGAGAGCTCTGTCCCCGTGTCATCCCAGGGCTCCTGGGACACTGGCGATGGATCCATGGCCACGTACCACCAGGGCTCCTGGGACCCTGGTGATGGCTCCATCCCCAAGTCCCCCCAGGGTTCCTGGGACTCCCGTGACGGCTCTGTCCCCGTGTCATCCCAGGGCTCCTGGGACACTGGCGATGGATCCATGGCCACGTACCACCAGGGCTCCTGGGACTCTGGTGAGGGCTCCAACCCCATGTCCCCCCAAAGCTCCTGGGACTCTGGTGGCAGCTCCATCCCCACATCCCCCCAGGGCTCCTGGGACTTTGTCCCGGCGATGAGTTCCTCCTGGAAGCGCACGGCCTCCGTGGTCTCCTCCAGGCTGTAGCTGGGGCTCAGCAGCAACCTGGGCAGCTCGAGGGAGGGGAAGTCGCAGGGGGGGACACCTGTGCCAGTGTCACCAGGGTCTCCAGGCCTGGGGCTGCTGCCAGGACTGTCCTGGCCGACCCCTGCCACCTCCCCGGAGCAGTGGAAGAGCCTCATGGACGCCTCCAGAGGAACCTTCTGGGCCACTGTGAGGTCCCCGAGGGCTTGGCTGTGGGGGACAACAGAGGGGCTGGTGGGGACAGTGGCGGGGCTGGTGGGGACACTGCAGCCCAGGGAGATGCCGCTGTCCCAGGTAAAGTCACCGTCTGAGGAGACGTCACTGTACAGCAGGATGTTGCTGTCCGAGGGTGTCTCCAAAGAGGTGGCCATGCTGGAGCTGATGGTCTCTGAAGACCGTTCATCGATGTTCTCAGGGCCAGGGATGGAGTTTGGCAGCGTGGTGGGTGCTGGGACCGCTGCTCTTTCCTCTCTGCCAGTGTCACCAGGATCCCCAGGCCGGGGACTGCTCCCAAGACTGTCCTGGCTGAGCCCTGCCACCTCCCAGCAGCAGTCGTAGAGGCTCCGGGCCTCCTCCAGAGGCATCTCCTGGGGCGCTGCCAGCCCCCCAAAGGCCTGCTTCTGGCGGAGAGCAGCAGAGCTGGTGGGGCCCTGGCTGTCCCGGGATGGGAGGCTGTCCCAGGAGCTGTCGCTGTATGGGGGGAGGTTGCTGTGCGGGCGAGCCTCCTCGGGGGTGGCCATGCTGGAGCTGTTGGTGCTGGTGCTGTCCTGGCCGGCCCCCACCGTGTCCGTGGAGGAACCAAAGAGCCTGAGGGCCTCTTGGAGGAGCATCTCCTGGGTGACTTTGACGGTGCTGTCCGGGTCCCCAGGAGCTGGTTTGTCGGGGGCAGCAGAGGGTCTGGGGGGCACGTGGCTGCGTGGGGGTACGTGGCTGTGTGGGGGTGCCCCCGCAGGGCTGGCCGTGCTGGAGATGTTGGTCCGTGCAGGGGGTCCCTTGACGTGCTGGAGGCCGGGGCTGGAGGTCAGCAGCAGCGGGGGGGCTGCGGGCACCGCTCTGCCCTGGTGGCCGTAGGCTGGGAGCTGTGTCAGCGGGGGCTGTGTGGGCTGTCCCTGGAGGCTGCCGGGGGCTGCCCAGGCCGGGAGGGTCTCACAGCCTGCGAGGCCCCACAGGGCAGGGCCCGGGGGAGCAGCGGCGCCGTGGCTGAGCCTGGGGGTGGCCGGCGGAGGCTGGTTGGTGAGGGTCCACTCCAGGTGGAAGAAGCGGGGATGGAAGCAGCAACCGCAGGGAGCCCTCTGCAGCCCTGGGAGGGGGGAAAGGGAGGCGTGGTGAGCCGTGGGCAGCCTCCAGGGCACCCGCCGAGCTGTCCCCCGTGGCCCCCATCCCGGGTGTGAGCCAGGCCCCTGGGGAGCTGGTGGCCGGTCGCTCCCCGGAGTGAGCTGCTGTGCCGGAGGGGCTGGAAACTGGGGAGGGGACGTGCTTTGCGGGAGGAAACAGGAGAGATGGCCCCCACAGGTTGGGAAATTCCCTGGAAATTGGATTTCCTGGGCAGGTGAGGGCAGGGATGCTCAGCCGGGCTTGTTGAACCCTCCACACCCAGTACGAAAACTGCTGGGGGGGAACAGGGGAGGTGGGATGGTGAAGGTGACCAGGGTCCTCGGGGGCTGAAGGTGGCAGAGGGGACAGGGGGTCCATACCTGGTGGTGTGGCCCGTGGGGCCCATGGGGCCACCCCCACGGTGGGTGGCCAGGCTGCGGGGAAGGGCTGCTCCTGGCCGGGCAGTCGAACCAGGGTGGCTGAGCCTGGAAGAGAGACAGGAGCCATGGCTGCGGTCACCTCCTGCGCTCTGTTCCCCGAGAGCATCCCCGGGCTGCGGGTCGGGGTCGGTCCCTACCTTGGGGGTAGAAGGTTTGTGGGAGCACAAAAGTCTGAAGCGTCTGGGTCGCCGCGGGGACCGGGGGCCGTTCGGTGGGAGCCAGAGTGGTGGCAGCGCCATCGTCGGTCCTCTCGGTCTGTCCGCTGCTAAGGGCTCTTTGGTCACCAGGGATGGAATGTGGGGGCTCCCTGTGCCCCGCCCCCTCCTCCAATAGCCTCCCCATCTCCTGCTGGAGGCCTGGTGGGAGATGGGATGGTCTTGGCCACAGTGATCACGAAATGGTTGAGTTTAACATCGTCAGTGGAATGAGAAAACTGGTGGGAAGAGTTGCTCCCCTGGATTTTGGGGGTTGAATGCCCCCTTAAGGAGCTGATGATGCCAAAGCGGGAGGTGCTGTTGACCCTCTTGAGGGCCAAGAGGCCTCGCAGAAGGCTCTAGGTAGATTGGAGCACTGGGCAATCAGCAGTGGCGTGAAGTTGAAGCAGTAAAAGTGCAGGATTCTGCCCTGGGAGGGAGGAACTCTGGGCGGGAGTGTAACTGGGGAGAGGGGTGGCTGGAGAGCAGCCCTGCAGAAAGGGATCCGGCCGGGGGTGCTGGGGGCAGCAGCTGAGGAGGAGCCGTCGGTGTCCCCTGGCACCAAGAGGGCAACCCCCATCCTGGGGGGCATCAAACCCAGTCGAAGCAGGAGGCCAAGAGCGGGGATTGTCCCGCTGTGCTCGGCGCTGGTGCGGCCTCACCTGGAGCCCTGGGTGCAGGGCTGGGCCCCACCGTTGGAGAAGGATGGGAAGGTCCTCGAATGCCTCCAGAGGAGGGCAACCAAGCTGGTGACAGGGCTGGAAGGCATGTCCCCGAATCCTAGACTGGTTTGGATTGGAAGGGACCTGTGAGCTCACCTTGTCCCACCCTGTGCCCTGGGCAGGGACCCGTCCCACCAGACCAGGTTTTTCAAGCCCCGTCCAACCTGGCCTTGAACGCCTCCAGGGTTGGGGCAGCCACAGCTTCTCTGGGCACCGTTGGCCAGAGTCTCAGCACCCTCACAGCAAAGAATTTCTTCCCCTCATCTCATCTCAATCTCCTTTCTGCCAGTGTCACAGAATCACACAATCACAGAATCACATTGGGATGGAAGGGGCCTCTGCAGATCATCTAGTCCAACCCCCCTCCCCACACACAGCAGGCCCACCTAGAGGAGGTTGCACAGGAACTTGTCCAGGCGGGTTTTGAATGTCTCCAGAGAAGGAGAGTCTGCCACCCCCCTGGGCAGCCTGTTCCAAGGCTCTGCCGCCCTCACAGGAAAGAAGTTCCTCCTCATGTTTAGGTGGAACTTCCCATGTTCAAGTTTCTGCTCGTTCCCTCTTGTCCTGTCACTGGGCACCACTGATAAAAGAGCAGCCCCGTCCTCTTGACACCCACCCTTTAAGTATTTATCAGCACTGATCAAATCCCCCCTCGGTCTTCCCTTCTCTAGACTAAAAAGACCCAAGTCCCTCAGCCTTTCCTTACTTACGCGTGTCCGGGTGCATAAGCAAACCCTTAACTACTTCCTCCTGGACTATGGGGGGGGTGTTCTGCTCTCCATCCTTAGCTTCCAGCTCAGGAGGCTGAACACCCTGGGGATAGCTGGTCCGACTATTGAAGACAGAGGCAAAGAAGGTATTAAGTATCTCAGCCTTCTCCTCGTCCTTGGTCGCAATGTTTCCCCCCTCATCCAGGAAGGGATGGAGATTCTCCCTGACTCTCTTTTTGTTGACGTATTTACAAAAGCTTTTTTTGTTGTCCCTTATATTAATGGCCAGGTTGAGTTCCAGCTGGGCTTTTGCCTTCCTAATTTTTTCTCTGTGTAACCTAACAAGATCTCTGTACTCCTCCTGAGTTGCCTGTCCCTTCATCCAAAGGTGGTAAACCTTCCTTTTTTCCTTATGAAACAGAAAACAGAGGGATTAACCATGACAGGGACGTATATCTCAACCTTGGAGGGGAGGAAAGAAAACAAAGAATTTCCCAATTAGCGGAGGCGGGCCTCAGCCTTGAAGGAACACTTCGCAAGCAAATGGGAACATCCTGACTGATAACAGGAGAAGATAACCAGAGACTTTACGACGCCTGCCAGACCACGCAGAAGACAAGCGGAACATCCTGATCGATTACAGGAAGATAGCAAGAGACTTTTACGGCCTCTATCAGCAAAACAATCGAATCGGTTCAGTGATCGTGGAACTTACTCCCTAAGACGCCCCCCCAAAGAAAAACACCAGGAGAAGATACGCACATGCCTGAAGGATGAGACTTATTATAATGAGGCTCCGGAAATAATTAACATAGTCACACCTATTGTTAGAACTAATTGTATTAGCCCATCCCATAGTTTGCATATGTATGATTTACCTTATAAATAACTACGGGTTTAGCATAAGGGTGTGCAAGTTTGGAGGAGCGATCCCCCTTGCACCCGGCGCCGCAATAAACATACCTGCTTTATAACTCTCTGCGAGTTGTAAGGTTTGTTTCCGCGCGTCAATTTGGCGACCCAGATGGGACCCTCTCTGTCCGGCTGCGGGACCTGCTGAGGACGGGACTCCTCTGGGCGCCCCCGAGATTTCTCGGGAGGACTCCCCCACTCATCCAGATCACCGCGGGGACAGACAAGGACCATCTATTGCGGACCAGGGATGTTTAGGTTTTCTTAGGGGGGGACCTGTAAGCTGTGAGGAGACGTCCTACGCGTGGTAAAGAGTCGGCGTACTCGCCCCGGGGTATGCTCAAGCTTGGGCTAACGGTTGGGTTGTGCTGGTGTGGGATCCCTTGGTTTTAGATTTTATGTTAGTGCGTGGAAGTGTAACCCTGTGATACTGTTGGTTATATGTTGTATCTGTCCTAGGGTATCACTACCGTGTTATTACTTGTTGTATTTGTCATAAGGTACCACTACCGTGTTATTGTCTAATATAAGGTGGAAATTATTGTATGAGTGAAATGAGTGATTGAGACGCGGCACTGCTGCGGAGCGAGTGCGGAGTTCTGATCCGCGGTTCCGTGTTCTCCACGAGGAGAGCGGCCGGAGATGAATGAAGTGTATGACAGACTGTAAAGAAACATTGTGTGAACCTGATATTGAGAAGATTGAGTGGCAGTGTCTTGGACACTTGGATAATGTTTGTGATCCTATTTTTATCCTAAAGTGTTTTGCTTGTAATACGGAGGTTTGGGTAGATCAGGAAGACGATTTTTGGTGTCCACAGTGTGGAAGCTGGACTGAGTGGGAAAAGATCGAGCGGGCGGGAGAATTGAAACAAGTAATCTGTGGAGACATAGCCTACCCCTGGAGATAAAGGTAGCGACAGGGATATAGTTGTACTATTTCCCGGGGGAGAAAACAGGAATAACACCCAGGTGACACACGGAGATCAGGGTCACCTCTTCATCAAGGGGTAGAAAGAGCATAAAATGGGCAATAAACAAGGAGGCGGGATAATGAAAAAGAGTCCTCTAGGATGTATTTTAGCACACTGGAAGGAGATCGGAGGCCCACCAGGTGGCAGCGTGGACAAGAAAACCTTAATTAAATATTGCAATCAATGGTGGCCTCTTTACAAGTTAGATGATCAGGAGAAATGACCCGTTAACGGGACCCTTAATTACAATACTATATTACAATTAATGCTATTCCTTAGAAGGAAAGTGGGATGAAGTCACATATGCAGACATGTTTTTCACCCTTCGGGACCAGCCCAAATATCAGCAGGACTGTGGACTGGTGGCTCCACAAGACCCAATAGTGTAATAAGAAAGAAGGAAAAGGAAAGTTGAAGAGATGTTGCAGCAAGTGATATCCGGAGAGAGTTGAGGCTGGCAGAAAGCAGAGAAGCGTGGAGAGTGTTAAGATGGAACGAAAGATAAGTGAGAGTCAGTAGCGGCGCTACAAGAGAGTAAAGGATTTGGAGATATGAGACCTAAAAGGCCTCTGAGAAGGGAAGGATACAGGTCCAGGCAAAGGGGGACTGATGGGGACCTGGGGAATCTACCCTAGCGGATCCGCTGGTTACTCTAAGGCTAGGGAAAAAGCAACAAGAAATAGAATTTTTGGTAGATACAGGAGCAACGTTCTCGGTTTTGAATCAAGCCCTGACCCCTATTGATACTGATTTTGTAACAATAAAGGGAGCCACTGGCCAGAGTGAAAAGGCATATTTTCTCAAACCTCTTAGGTTCAAATTGGGAAAACAATTGGGGATACACAAATTCTTATATATGCCTAGTTCCCCGAAACCCCTGCTAGGGCGGGACTTATTAGAACAATTGGGAGCAGAAATTAAATTCAAAAAAGGAAAAATTGAACTCCGGATAAGAGAAGATCAACTAATTGAAGTACTAAGCTTGGCCCTGATAGGAACTCCCATTTCTCCAGGAGTGCCTGAGGAGATTAAAGCCCAAATTTATCCGGGGGTATGGGCCTCGGGAGTGCCGGGGAGAGCAAAAAGTGCTTCCCCTATAGCGATAAAACCTCAACAAGGAGCACGACCAGTGAGAGTCAAACAGTATCCCCTCAGGATAGAGGATAGGAAGGGGATCCGACAAACTATAGACCAGTTCATCGAGTATGGGCTGCTAAAAGAATGCGAATCAGAGTATAACACTCCAATATTACCTGTTAAAAGGCCGGATGGCAGCTATCGCATAGTACAGGATCTCAGGGCTATCAACAAAATTGTTGAAGATTTACACCCGGTAGTAGCGAATCCATACACTCTTTTAACTAAATTGGTACCTGAATTGGCATGGTTTACCATCCTGGACCTAAAGGATGCCTTTTTCTGCTTGCCGCTGAGCCCAGAGAGCCAACTTTTATTTGCATTCGAATGGGAAAACCCAGAATCTGGAAGGAAAACACAGCTTACATGGACTGTGCTACCACAGGGCTTTAAAAATAGCCCAACACTTTTTGGAAATCAGCTAGCCAAAGACTTAGAACAGTGGAAACGCCCGCCTGGGACAGGAGTGGTATTGCAGTATGTGGACGATATGTTACTTGCCACTGACACCAGAGAAACGTGCATAAAATGGACTGTGAGCCTGCTAAATTTCCTTGGACTTAATGGCTATAAAGTTTCTCCACAGAAGGCGCAGATAGCCCAGCAGCAAGTGACCTATCTGGGATATGAAATAACCGCAGGCCAACGGACACTGGGGAAGGAGAGGAAAGAGGCCATCTGCCAGACACCTCGACCACAGACGCCTAAGGAACTTTGGACCTTCCTAGGAATGACAGGATGGTGTCGTCTCTGGATATATAACTACGGACTCTTGGTAAAGCCGCTGTACGAGTTATTAAAATCTAACTCAAAGAATATTGTGTGGAATAAGGAAGCGGACAGAGCCTTCCATCAGTTAAAAAAAGAGGTTAGTGGAAGCGCCTGCCCTGGGGTTACCCGATACTACTAAACCTTTCTGGTTGTTTTCCTATGAAAAGCAAGGAATGGCCTTAGGAGTCCTGGCTCAGAATCTGGGACCCTATCGAAGGGCGGTGGCATACTTCTCCAAACAGCTCGACGGAGTAAGTAAAGGGTGGCCCAGCTGTCTCCGAGCGGTGGCAGCAGTGGCAATAAACATCCAAGAGGCCCGTAAGTTCACCCTAGGCCGGAAAATCACAGTTATGGTTTCACACACCGTCTCAGCAGTACTGGAAGTAAAAGGAGGGCATTGGCTTTCACCTCAGGGGTTTCTCAAGTACCAGGCTATCCTGATAGAGCAAGATGATGTAGAAATAACAGTAACTAATATTGTCAATCCAGCCTCTTTCCTCAGCGGAACAGCAGGAGAATCAGTGACCCACGACTGCTTGGAAACAATCGAGGCGGTGTACTCCAGTCGACCAGATCTGAAAGAGGAACCATTGGAAGATGCAGAGGATTCCTGGTTCACCGACGGGAGCAGCTTCATTCAACAGGGGATACGCAAAGCTGGCTATGCGGTAACCACCACAGAGAAGGTAATAGAGTCCAAAGCTCTGGCCCCAAATACATCAGCCCAAAAGGCTGAGATAATAGCACTAACCCGAGCGCTGGAACTAGCCAAAGGAAAACGGATAAATATCTGGACAGACTCTAAATATGCTTTCGGGGTGGTGCATGCTCACGGGGCGGTCTGGAGAGAAAGAGGACTCTTATCTACACAAGGGAAGCACATCAAACATGCTGAAGAAATTCTTAAACTCTTAGATGCAGTATTGCTGCCTGCCAAAGTGGCTATCATGCACTGCAAAGCTCACCAAAAAGGGAACACCGCTGTGGAACTGGGTAACGCACTGGCGGACCGAGAAGCCAAAAGGGCAGCGGAAATGGGTAATGCAGAAATACAATCCTTGGTCCCAGATGGTAAGATACAAATTGATGACGAACCTAAATATTCTAGGGATGATCACAAATTGATCAAAGACTTAAATGGGAAAATCGAAGGGAAATGGGCCAAAACCCCACAGGGAAAAATAATAGTGCCTTTTTCGTTATTATGGGCAATGGTCATGGCAGAACATAGAAAATCCCATTGCGGAACAGAGGCACTTTACAGATACCTGAGTAGGCTAATATGTGCCCGGAATCTATATGCCACGGTCAAACAAGTCACTCAGCAGTGTGAGATATGTCTGCAGAACAACCCTAGGACAGGTCCCAGAGTCCAGTTCGGCCAAATAGGAAAGGGAAACTATCCGGGACAACAATGGCAAATTGATTTCTCAGAACTTCCAAGAAAAGGGGGGTTTCGATACCTATTGGTGCTAACTGATACCTTTTCAGGATGGCCAGAGGCATTTCCCTGCCGAACCAATAAAACAAGAGAAGTGGTTAAAGCATTGTTGCAAGAAATTATACCAAGATTTGGGGTTCCCGCAGTGATTTCCTCGGACCGAGGATCTCATTTCACTGCAAAGGTTGTTTCAAAAGTAAGCAGATTGTGAAGCTAGGCCAGGAAGCTAACTTGGCCTGGCCTCAGTCATTACCATTAGCCCTTCTCAGGATAAGAACAAAACCCAGAACCAAAGAAGGTTTGAGCCCCTTTGAAATACTCTATGGGAGACCATATAGTGTACAAGACGGGACATCCACAGAGTTGGTGAATGAAATATTTACAGATTACATGATAAATTTACAAAAACAGCTCCGAGAGGTAGAAAAACTGGTTCTAGTGACAAGGGGAACAAGATTCCATAGCTTTGTAAGGTGGCTTATACCATCCCTAGGCGTTAGTGAATTGGAGAAAGCAATTGTAAACATATCAGCTACTATAGAAGCGCTTGAGAAATCTACAATAGATGCTATACAGGCACTTCAACAAGAAGTCCAGTCATTAGCAAATGTAGTTGGACAAAATAGAATGGCATTAGATTTACTAACTTGGAAAGAGGGAGGCTTATGCGCAGTGATTAATCAGAGCTGTTGCTCATATGTAAGCAAAAGCGGAAGGATAGAAAAAGACTTACAAAATCTCATAGCTAAAACTCAGATCTTGCATCAGACTGTGCAGGATGATACCACATTTGGGTTCTTAGACCTTTGGGAAAAGTTAACCTCATGGTTACCTAGTCTGGCATGGCTTAGACAACTGCTTATCCTTCTAGTAGCAGTGCTTATGTTAGGAATTTTAGTGTGTGTAATAGCTAGATGTTTTATGTGTTGTACCATGGGGGCAAGAGACGAATACATTCAATGGAAAAAGCATCAGCTCCGGGAACGAGTGGAATCAGGGATGTATTTTAGAAATCAGATGGAAAAGGAAAGTGTGTTATAGGCAATTGTAAAAGAATTTACAAATGAACAAAGAAAAGGGGGGATTGAAACAGAAAACAGAGGGATTAACCATGACAGGGACATATATCTCAACCTTGGAGGGGAGGAAAGAAAACAAAGAATTTCCCAATTAGCGGAGGCGGGCCTCAGCCTTGAAGGAACACTTCGCAAGCAAATGGGAACATCCTGACTGATAACAGGAGAAGATAACCAGAGACTTTACGACCCCTGCCAGACCACGCAGAAGACAAGCGGAACATCCTGATCGATTACAGGAAGATAGCAAGAGACTTTTACGGCCTCTATCAGCAAAACAATCGAATCGGTTCAGTGATCGTGGAACTTACTCCCTAAGACGCCCCCCCAAAGAAAAACACCAGGAGAAGATACGCACATGCCTGAAGGATGAGACTTATTATAATGAGGCTCCGGAAATAATTAACATAGTCACACCTATTGTTAGAACTAATTGTATTAGCCCATCCCATAGTTTGCATATGTATGATTTACCTTATAAATAACTACGGGTTTAGCATAAGGGTGTGCAAGTTTGGAGGAGCGATCCCCCTTGCACCCGGCGCCGCAATAAACATACCTGCTTTATAACTCTCTGCGAGTTGTAAGGTTTGTTTCCGCGCGTCAATTTGGCACCCCAGATGGGACCCTCTCTGTCCGGCTGCGGGACCTGCTGAGGACGGGACTCCTCTGGGCGCCCCCGAGATTTCTCGGGAGGACTCCCCCACTCATCCAGATCACCGCGGGGACAGACAAGGACCATCTATTGCGGACCAGGGATGTTTAGGTTTTCTTAGGGGGGGACCTGTAAGCTGTGAGGAGACGTCCTACGCGTGGTAAAGAGTCGGCGTACTCGCCCCGGGGTATGCTCAAGCTTGGGCTAACGGTTGGGTTGTGCTGGTGTGGGATCCCTTGGTTTTAGATTTTATGTTAGTGCGTGGAAGTGTAACCCTGTGATACTGTTGGTTATATGTTGTATCTGTCCTAGGGTATCACTACCGTGTTATTACTTGTTGTATTTGTCATAAGGTACCACTACCGTGTTATTGTCTAATATAAGGTGGAAATTATTGTATGAGTGAAATGAGTGATTGAGACGCGGCACTGCTGCGGAGCGAGTGCGGAGTTCTGATCCGCGGTTCCGTGTTCTCCACGAGGAGAGCGGCCGGAGATGAATGAAGTGTATGACAGACTGTAAAGAAACATTGTGTGAACCTGATATTGAGAAGATTGAGTGGCAGTGTCTTGGACACTTGGATAATGTTTGTGATCCTATTTTTATCCTAAAGTGTTTTGCTTGTAATACGGAGGTTTGGGTAGATCAGGAAGACGATTTTTGGTGTCCACAGTGTGGAAGCTGGACTGAGTGGGAAAAGATCGAGCGGGCGGGAGAATTGAAACAAGTAATCTGTGGAGACATAGCCTACCCCTGGAGATAAAGGTAGCGACAGGGATATAGTTGTACTATTTCCCGGGGGAGAAAACAGGAATAACACCCAGGTGACACACGGAGATCAGGGTCACCTCTTCATCAAGGGGTAGAAAGAGCATAAAATGGGCAATAAACAAGGAGGCGGGATAATGAAAAAGAGTCCTCTAGGATGTATTTTAGCACACTGGAAGGAGATCGGAGGCCCACCAGGTGGCAGCGTGGACAAGAAAACCTTAATTAAATATTGCAATCAATGGTGGCCTCTTTACAAGTTAGATGATCAGGAGAAATGACCCGTTAACGGGACCCTTAATTACAATACTATATTACAATTAATGCTATTCCTTAGAAGGAAAGTGGGATGAAGTCACATATGCAGACATGTTTTTCACCCTTCGGGACCAGCCCAAATATCAGCAGGACTGTGGACTGGTGGCTCCACAAGACCCAATAGTGTAATAAGAAAGAAGGAAAAGGAAAGTTGAAGAGATGTTGCAGCAAGTGATATCCGGAGAGAGTTGAGGCTGGCAGAAAGCAGAGAAGCGTGGAGAGTGTTAAGATGGAACGAAAGATAAGTGAGAGTCAGTAGCGGCGCTACAAGAGAGTAAAGGATTTGGAGATATGAGACCTAAAAGGCCTCTGAGAAGGGAAGGATACAGGTCCAGGCAAAGGGGGACTGATGGGGACCTGGGGAATCTACCCTAGCGGATCCGCTGGTTACTCTAAGGCTAGGGAAAAAGCAACAAGAAATAGAATTTTTGGTAGATACAGGAGCAACGTTCTCGGTTTTGAATCAAGCCCTGACCCCTATTGATACTGATTTTGTAACAATAAAGGGAGCCACTGGCCAGAGTGAAAAGGCATATTTTCTCAAACCTCTTAGGTTCAAATTGGGAAAACAATTGGGGATACACAAATTCTTATATATGCCTAGTTCCCCGAAACCCCTGCTAGGGCGGGACTTATTAGAACAATTGGGAGCAGAAATTAAATTCAAAAAAGGAAAAATTGAACTCCGGATAAGAGAAGATCAACTAATTGAAGTACTAAGCTTGGCCCTGATAGGAACTCCCATTTCTCCAGGAGTGCCTGAGGAGATTAAAGCCCAAATTTATCCGGGGGTATGGGCCTCGGGAGTGCCGGGGAGAGCAAAAAGTGCTTCCCCTATAGCGATAAAACCTCAACAAGGAGCACGACCAGTGAGAGTCAAACAGTATCCCCTCAGGATAGAGGATAGGAAGGGGATCCGACAAACTATAGACCAGTTCATCGAGTATGGGCTGCTAAAAGAATGCGAATCAGAGTATAACACTCCAATATTACCTGTTAAAAGGCCGGATGGCAGCTATCGCATAGTACAGGATCTCAGGGCTATCAACAAAATTGTTGAAGATTTACACCCGGTAGTAGTGAATCCATACACTCTCCTAACTAAATTGGTACCTGAATTGGCATGGTTTACCATCCTGGACCTAAAGGATGCCTTTTTCTGCTTGCCGCTGAGCCCAGAGAGCCAACTTTTATTTGCATTCGAATGGGAAAACCCAGAATCTGGAAGGAAAACACAGCTTACATGGACTGTGCTACCACAGGGCTTTAAAAATAGCCCAACACTTTTTGGAAATCAGCTAGCCAAAGACTTAGAACAGTGGAAACGCCCGCCTGGGACAGGAGTGGTATTGCAGTATGTGGACGATATGTTACTTGCCACTGACACCAGAGAAACGTGCATAAAATGGACTGTGAGCCTGCTAAATTTCCTTGGACTTAATGGCTATAAAGTTTCTCCACAGAAGGCGCAGATAGCCCAGCAGCAAGTGACCTATCTGGGATATGAAATAACCGCAGGCCAACGGACACTGGGGAAGGAGAGGAAAGAGGCCATCTGCCAGACACCTCGACCACAGACGCCTAAGGAACTTTGGACCTTCCTAGGAATGACAGGATGGTGTCGTCTCTGGATATATAACTACGGACTCTTGGTAAAGCCGCTGTACGAGTTATTAAAATCTAACTCAAAGAATATTGTGTGGAATAAGGAAGCGGACAGAGCCTTCCATCAGTTAAAAAAAGAGGTTAGTGGAAGCGCCTGCCCTGGGGTTACCCGATACTACTAAACCTTTCTGGTTGTTTTCCTATGAAAAGCAAGGAATGGCCTTAGGAGTCCTGGCTCAGAATCTGGGACCCTATCGAAGGGCGGTGGCATACTTCTCCAAACAGCTCGACGGAGTAAGTAAAGGGTGGCCCAGCTGTCTCCGAGCGGTGGCAGCAGTGGCAATAAACATCCAAGAGGCCCGTAAGTTCACCCTAGGCCGGAAAATCACAGTTATGGTTTCACACACCGTCTCAGCAGTACTGGAAGTAAAAGGAGGGCATTGGCTTTCACCTCAGGGGTTTCTCAAGTACCAGGCTATCCTGATAGAGCAAGATGATGTAGAAATAACAGTAACTAATATTGTCAATCCAGCCTCTTTCCTCAGCGGAACAGCAGGAGAATCAGTGACCCACGACTGCTTGGAAACAATCGAGGCTGTGTACTCCAGTCGACCAGATCTGAAAGAGGAACCATTGGAAGATGCAGAGGATTCCTGGTTCACCGACGGGAGCAGCTTCATTCAACAGGGGATACGCAAAGCTGGCTATGCGGTAACCACCACAGAGAAGGTAATAGAGTCCAAAGCTCTGGCCCCAAATACATCAGCCCAAAAGGCTGAGATAATAGCACTAACCCGAGCGCTGGAACTAGCCAAAGGAAAACGGATAAATATCTGGACAGACTCTAAATATGCTTTCGGGGTGGTGCATGCTCACGGGGCGGTCTGGAGAGAAAGAGGACTCTTATCTACACAAGGGAAGCACATCAAACATGCTGAAGAAATTCTTAAACTCTTAGATGCAGTATTACTGCCTGCCAAAGTGGCTATCATGCACTGCAAAGCTCACCAAAAAGGGAACACCGCTGTGGAACTGGGTAACGCACTGGCGGACCGAGAAGCCAAAAGGGCAGCGGAAATGGGTAATGCAGAAATACAATCCTTGGTCCCAGATGGTAAGATACAAATTGATGACGAACCTAAATATTCTAGGGATGATCACAAATTGATCAAAGACTTAAATGGGAAAATCGAAGGGAAATGGGCCAAAACCCCACAGGGAAAAATAATAGTGCCTTTTTCGTTATTATGGGCAATGGTCATGGCAGAACATAGAAAATCCCATTGCGGAACAGAGGCACTTTACAGATACCTGAGTAGGCTAATATGTGCCCGGAATCTATATGCCACGGTCAAACAAGTCACTCAGCAGTGTGAGATATGTCTGCAGAACAACCCTAGGACAGGTCCCAGAGTCCAGTTCGGCCAAATAGGAAAGGGAAACTATCCGGGACAACAATGGCAAATTGATTTCTCAGAACTTCCAAGAAAAGGGGGGTTTCGATACCTATTGGTGCTAACTGATACCTTTTCAGGATGGCCAGAGGCATTTCCCTGCCGAACCAATAAAACAAGAGAAGTGGTTAAAGCATTGTTGCAAGAAATTATACCAAGATTTGGGGTTCCCGCAGTGATTTCCTCGGACCGAGGATCTCATTTCACTGCAAAGGTTGTTTCAAAAGTAAGCAGATTGTGAAGCTAGGCCAGGAAGCTAACTTGGCCTGGCCTCAGTCATTACCATTAGCCCTTCTCAGGATAAGAACAAAACCCAGAACCAAAGAAGGTTTGAGCCCCTTTGAAATACTCTATGGGAGACCATATAGTGTACAAGACGGGACATCCACAGAGTTGGTGAATGAAATATTTACAGATTACATGATAAATTTACAAAAACAGCTCCGAGAGGTAGAAAAACTGGTTCTAGTGACAAGGGGAACAAGATTCCATAGCTTTGTAAGGTGGCTTATACCATCCCTAGGCGTTAGTGAATTGGAGAAAGCAATTGTAAACATATCAGCTACTATAGAAGCGCTTGAGAAATCTACAATAGATGCTATACAGGCACTTCAACAAGAAGTCCAGTCATTAGCAAATGTAGTTGGACAAAATAGAATGGCATTAGATTTACTAACTTGGAAAGAGGGAGGCTTATGCGCAGTGATTAATCAGAGCTGTTGCTCATATGTAAGCAAAAGCGGAAGGATAGAAAAAGACTTACAAAATCTCATAGCTAAAACTCAGATCTTGCATCAGACTGCGCAGGATGATACCACATTTGGGTTCTCAGACCTTTGGGAAAAGTTAACCTCATGGTTACCTAGTCTGGCATGGCTTAGACAACTGCTTATCCTTCTAGTAGCAGTGCTTATGTTAGGAATTTTAGTGTGTGTAATAGCTAGATGTTTTATGTGTTGTACCATGGGGGCAAGAGACGAATACATTCAATGGAAAAAGCATCAGCTCCGGGAACGAGTGGAATCAGGGATGTATTTTAGAAATCAGATGGAAAAGGAAAGTGTGTTATAGGCAATTGTAAAAGAATTTACAAATGAACAAAGAAAAGGGGGGATTGAAACAGAAAACAGAGGGATTAACCATGACAGGGACATATATCTCAACCTTGGAGGGGAGGAAAGAAAACAAAGAATTTCCCAATTAGCGGAGGCGGGCCTCAGCCTTGAAGGAACACTTCGCAAGCAAATGGGAACATCCTGACTGATAACAGGAGAAGATAACCAGAGACTTTACGACCCCTGCCAGACCACGCAGAAGACAAGCGGAACATCCTGATCGATTACAGGAAGATAGCAAGAGACTTTTACGGCCTCTATCAGCAAAACAATCGAATCGGTTCAGTGATCGTGGAACTTACTCCCTAAGACGCCCCCCCAAAGAAAAACACCAGGAGAAGATACGCACATGCCTGAAGGATGAGACTTATTATAATGAGGCTCCGGAAATAATTAACATAGTCACACCTATTGTTAGAACTAATTGTATTAGCCCATCCCATAGTTTGCATATGTATGATTTACCTTATAAATAACTACGGGTTTAGCATAAGGGTGTGCAAGTTTGGAGGAGCGATCCCCCTTGCACCCGGCGCCGCAATAAACATACCTGCTTTATAACTCTCTGCGAGTTGTAAGGTTTGTTTCCGCGCGTCAATTTGGCACCCCAGATGGGACCCTCTCTGTCCGGCTGCGGGACCTGCTGAGGACGGGACTCCTCTGGGCGCCCCCGAGATTTCTCGGGAGGACTCCCCCACTCATCCAGATCACCGCGGGGACAGACAAGGACCATCTATTGCGGACCAGGGATGTTTAGGTTTTCTTAGGGGGGGACCTGTAAGCTGTGAGGAGACGTCCTACGCGTGGTAAAGAGTCGGCGTACTCGCCCCGGGGTATGCTCAAGCTTGGGCTAACGGTTGGGTTGTGCTGGTGTGGGATCCCTTGGTTTTAGATTTTATGTTAGTGCGTGGAAGTGTAACCCTGTGATACTGTTGGTTATATGTTGTATCTGTCCTAGGGTATCACTACCGTGTTATTACTTGTTGTATTTGTCATAAGGTACCACTACCGTGTTATTGTCTAATATAAGGTGGAAATTATTGTATGAGTGAAATGAGTGATTGAGACGCGGCACTGCTGCGGAGCGAGTGCGGAGTTCTGATCCGCGGTTCCGTGTTCTCCACGAGGAGAGCGGCCGGAGATGAATGAAGTGTATGACAGACTGTAAAGAAACATTGTGTGAACCTGATATTGAGAAGATTGAGTGGCAGTGTCTTGGACACTTGGATAATGTTTGTGATCCTATTTTTATCCTAAAGTGTTTTGCTTGTAATACGGAGGTTTGGGTAGATCAGGAAGACGATTTTTGGTGTCCACAGTGTGGAAGCTGGACTGAGTGGGAAAAGATCGAGCGGGCGGGAGAATTGAAACAAGTAATCTGTGGAGACATAGCCTACCCCTGGAGATAAAGGTAGCGACAGGGATATAGTTGTACTATTTCCCGGGGGAGAAAACAGGAATAACACCCAGGTGACACACGGAGATCAGGGTCACCTCTTCATCAAGGGGTAGAAAGAGCATAAAATGGGCAATAAACAAGGAGGCGGGATAATGAAAAAGAGTCCTCTAGGATGTATTTTAGCACACTGGAAGGAGATCGGAGGCCCACCAGGTGGCAGTGTGGACAAGAAAACCTTAATTAAATATTGCAATCAATGGTGGCCTCTTTACAAGTTAGATGATCAGGAGAAATGACCCGTTAACGGGACCCTTAATTACAATACTATATTACAATTAATGCTATTCCTTAGAAGGAAAGTGGGATGAAGTCACATATGCAGACATGTTTTTCACCCTTCGGGACCAGCCCAAATATCAGCAGGACTGTGGACTGATGGCTCCACAAGACCCAATAGTGTAATAAGAAAGAAGGAAAAGGAAAGTTGAAGAGATGTTGCAGCAAGTGATATCCGGAGAGAGTTGAGGCTGGCAGAAAGCAGAGAAGCGTGGAGAGTGTTAAGATGGAACGAAAGATAAGTGAGAGTCAGTAGCGGCGCTACAAGAGAGTAAAGGATTTGGAGATATGAGACCTAAAAGGCCTCTGAGAAGGGAAGGATACAGGTCCAGGCAAAGGGGGACTGATGGGGACCTGGGGAATCTACCCTAGCGGATCCGCTGGTTACTCTAAGGCTAGGGAAAAAGCAACAAGAAATAGAATTTTTGGTAGATACAGGAGCAACGTTCTCGGTTTTGAATCAAGCCCTGACCCCTATTGATACTGATTTTGTAACAATAAAGGGAGCCACTGGCCAGAGTGAAAAGGCATATTTTCTCAAACCTCTTAGGTTCAAATTGGGAAAACAATTGGGGATACACAAATTCTTATATATGCCTAGTTCCCCGAAACCCCTGCTAGGGCGGGACTTATTAGAACAATTGGGAGCAGAAATTAAATTCAAAAAAGGAAAAATTGAACTCCGGATAAGAGAAGATCAACTAATTGAAGTACTAAGCTTGGCCCTGATAGGAACTCCCATTTCTCCAGGAGTGCCTGAGGAGATTAAAGCCCAAATTTATCCGGGGGTATGGGCCTCGGGAGTGCCGGGGAGAGCAAAAAGTGCTTCCCCTATAGCGATAAAACCTCAACAAGGAGCACGACCAGTGAGAGTCAAACAGTATCCCCTCAGGATAGAGGATAGGAAGGGGATCCGACAAACTATAGACCAGTTCATCGAGTATGGGCTGCTAAAAGAATGCGAATCAGAGTATAACACTCCAATATTACCTGTTAAAAGGCCGGATGGCAGCTATCGCATAGTACAGGATCTCAGGGCTATCAACAAAATTGTTGAAGATTTACACCCGGTAGTAGCGAATCCATACACTCTTTTAACTAAATTGGTACCTGAATTGGCATGGTTTACCATCCTGGACCTAAAGGATGCCTTTTTCTGCTTGCCGCTGAGCCCAGAGAGCCAACTTTTATTTGCATTCGAATGGGAAAACCCAGAATCTGGAAGGAAAACACAGCTTACATGGACTGTGCTACCACAGGGCTTTAAAAATAGCCCAACACTTTTTGGAAATCAGCTAGCCAAAGACTTAGAACAGTGGAAACGCCCGCCTGGGACAGGAGTGGTATTGCAGTATGTGGACGATATGTTACTTGCCACTGACACCAGAGAAACATGCATAAAATGGACTGTGAGCCTGCTAAATTTCCTTGGACTTAATGGCTATAAAGTTTCTCCACAGAAGGCGCAGATAGCCCAGCAGCAAGTGACCTATCTGGGATATGAAATAAGCCCTGTCCCCACAGGAGGGAGCGCTGGCCGGGTTCCAGAGCAAGGCCTTGCAGCCCGCGTTGTGGTGTGTGTGTCCCCCATCTCGGTCCCCAAGGGCTGTCCTTGTCCCGGGGGCTGCGTGCTGCTTTCTGCGTGGGGCCGTGTCGGTGGTTCCTGCAGGGACCCCTCTGTCCTGGCTGCCCCTGGGGAAGGGGACAGGGGAGTCCCCCCCCGGCCACTGGCACCCCGCTGGTGGTGGCTCGTCCCTGGGGGCAGCTCGTTGCCCTTTGGGGCTCGTGGGCTCCGACTGGGGGCTCACGGGGGCTGTGGCACCTGGGGGGGGTTCTGATTCCCGGTGCCCCCTGCGCTCCCTCCCTCCCCGCCCCCGCCTCCGCCCCTAAACAGGCACGGAGCGGTTCTGGAGAAACAACTTTTAATTGAGACAACTTTTTAACACAAGAGAAAAGGTCCTATTGAAGCTACTCTCAACCCCCCTCCCTCCCTCAAACACACCCCCCTCCCTCAAATACAGCCCTCTCCCCAAATACAGCCCTCTCCCCAAGTACCCCCCCCAAATACAGCCCTCTCCACAACTGCACACCCCCCTCCCCTAAATACCATGCCCCCCTCCTCTAAATATGATGCCCCCACTCCCCAAGTACACACAGCCCCTCCCCAAATACAAGCCCTCCCTCAAATACACACAAATCCCGCCCCCCCCCATCACCTCCGTCTCTTCCTTGCGGTGGGACTCGGCCCACCCTCTGCCCCCAGCCCTCTTGCAAGAGCCCTGCGTTTGCTGGGTGATGTCAACGGGGGGCTGCTCCCCCGCTTCGTCCCCCGCCTCTCCCCCAGTTTGGGCATGGCCGGGGTCAGCTCCATCCCCCCGTCCCCCCAGTGCTCCTGGGACTCTGGTGGCAGCTCCATCCCCAAGTCCCCCCAGGGTTCCTGAGACTCCGGTGAGAGCTCTGTCCCCGTGTCATCCCAGGGCTCCTGGGACACTGGCGATGGATCCATGGCCACGTACCACCAGGGCTCCTGGGACCCTGGTGATGGCTCCATCCCCAAGTCCCCCCAGGGTTCCTGGGACTCCCGTGACGGCTCTGTCCCCGTGTCATCCCAGGGCTCCTGGGACACTGGCGATGGATCCATGGCCACGTACCACCAGGGCTCCTGGGACTCTGGTGAGGGCTCCAACCCCATGTCCCCCCAAAGCTCCTGGGACTCTGGTGGCAGCTCCATCCCCACATCCCCCCAGGGCTCCTGGGACTTTGTCCCGGCGATGAGTTCCTCCTGGAAGCGCACGGCCTCCGTGGTCTCCTCCAGGCTGTAGCTGGGGCTCAGCAGCAACCTGGGCAGCTCGAGGGAGGGGAAGTCGCAGGGGGGGACACCTGTGCCAGTGTCACCAAGGTCCCCAGGCCTTGGGCTGCTGCCAGGACTGTCCTGGCTGACCCCTGCCACCTCCCCGGAGCAGTGGAAGAGCCTCATGGACACCTCCAGAGGAAGCTTCTGGGCCACTGTGAGGTCCCCGAGGGCTTGGCTGTGGGGGACAACAGAGGGGCTGGTGGGGACAGTGGCGGGGCTGGTGGGGACGCTGCAGCCCAGGGAGATGCCGCTGTCCCAGGTAAAGTCACCGTCTGAGGAGATGTCACTGTACAGCAGGATGTTGCTGTCCGAGGGTGTCTCCAAAGAGGTGGCCATGCTGGAGCTGGTGGTCTCTGAAGACCGTTCATCGATGTTCTCAGGGCCAGGGATGGAGTTTGGCAGCGTGGTGGGTGCTGGGACCGCTGCTCTTTCCTCTCTGCCAGTGTCACCAGGATCCCCAGGCCTGGGACTGCTCCCAAGACTGTCCTGGCTGAGCCCTGCCACCTCCCAGCAGCAGTCGTAGAGGCTCAGGGCCTCCTCCAGAGGCACCTCCTGGGGCGCTGCCAGCCCCCCAAAGGCCTGCTTCTGGCGGAGAGCAGCAGAGCTGGTGGGGCCCTGGCTGTCCCGGGATGGGAGGCTGTCCCAGGAGCTGTCGCTGTATGGGGGGAGGTTGCTGTGTGGGCGAGCCTCCTCGGGGGTGGCCGTGCTGGAGCTGTTGGTGCTGGTGCTGTCCTGGCCGGCCCCCACCGTGTCCGTGGAGGAACCAAAGAGCCTGAGGGCCTCTTGGAGGAGCATCTCCTGGGTGACTTTGACGGTGCTGTCCGGGTCCCCAGGAGCTGGTTTGTCGGGGGCAGCAGAGGGTCTGGGGGGCACGTGGCTGCGTGGGGGTACGTGGCTGCATGGGGGTACGTGGCTGCGTGGGGGTGCCCCCGCAGGGCTGGCCATGCTGGAGATGTTGGTCCGTGCAGGGGGTCCCTTGACGTGCTGGAGGCCGGGGCTGGAGGTCAGCAGCAGCGGGGGGGCTGCGGGCACCGCTCTGCCCTGGTGGCCGTAGGCTGGGAGCTGTGTCAGCGGGGGCTGTGTGGGCTGTCCCTGGAGGCTGCCGGGGGCTGCCCAGGCCGGGAGGGTCTCACAGCCTGCGAGGCCCCACAGGGCAGGGCCCGGGGGAGCAGCGGCGCCGTGGCCGAGCGTGGGGGTGGCCGGCGGAGGCTGGTTGGTGAGGGTCCACTCCAGGTGGAAGAAGCGGGGATGGAAGCAGCAACCACAGGGGGCCCTCTGCAGCCCTGGGAGGGGGGAAAGGGAGGCGTGGTGAGCCGTGGGCAGCCTCCAGGGCACCCGCCGAGCTGTCCCCCGTGGCCCCCATCCCGGGTGTGAGCCAGGCCCCTGGGGAGCTGGTGGCCGGTCGCTCCCCGGAGTGAGCTGCTGTGCCGGAGGGGCTGGAAACTGGGGAGGGGACGTGCTTTGCGGGAGGAAACAGGAGAGATGGCCCCCACAGGTTGGGAAATTCCCTGGAAATTGGATTTCCTGGGCAGGTGAGGGCAGGGATGCTCAGCCGGGCTTGTTGAACCCTCCACACCCAGTACGAAAACACAGTGCTCGGGGGCTGAAGGTGGCAGAGGGCACAGGGGGTCCATACCTGGTGGTGTGGCCCGTGGGGCCCATGGGGCCACCCCCACGGTGGGTGGCCAGGCTGCGGGGAAGGGCTGCTCCTGGCCGGGCAGTCGAACCAGGGTGGCTGAGCCTGGAAGAGAGACAGGAGCCATGGCTGCGGTCACCTCCTGCGCTCTGTTCCCCGAGAGTGTCCCCGGGCTGCGGGTTGGGGTCAGTCCCTACCTTGGGGGTAGAAGGTTTGTGGGAGCACAAAGGTCTGAAGCGTCTGGGTTGCCGCGGGGGCCCCGGGGCCGTTCGGTGGGAGCCAGAGTGGTGGCAGCGCCATCGTCGGTCCTCTCGGTCTGTCCGCTGCTAAGGACTCTTTGGTCACCAGGGATGGAATGTGGGGGCTCCCTGTGCCCCACCCCCTCCTCCAATAGCCTCCCCATCTCCTGCTGGAGGCCTGGTGGGAGATGGGATGATCTTGGCCACAGTGATCACGAAATGGTTGAGTTTAACATCGTCAGTAGAATGAGAAAACTGGTGGGAAGAGTTTTGCTTGTTTTGAACGTCTCTGGGAACTACTTGCATTGCCACCCAGACTTTGGGGCTGCAGGCTTTCCTGGCCACTCTATGCTCCAAATAATCTTTTTTTCACTTTTCCCCAGCACCGGACTCTGATATGCCGAATGTCCTGGCCTGGCTCCCACAACCAAGGTGGCAGCCAGAACAACTCTTGTTTTCTTTCAAGGTCTCTTGGAACTACTTGCTTTGCCACCCAGACTTTGGGGCTGTGGGCTTTCCTGGCCACTCTATCCTCAAAAGCAGCTTTTTTTCTTTATCATTTTCCTTTTTAAGGCATTTAAGAAACGTGTAGACACGGCACTTCAGGGCATGCTCTAGTGCCCGAGATTGTTGGTTTGTGTCTGTTTGCGGATGGGTGTGGGTTGTGGTGTTTTGTGGTTTTTCGTTGGGTTTTGGTTGGGTTTTTTTTGTGTGTGTGTGTGTGTGTGTTTTGGTTTGGTTTGGGTTTTGGCTTTTTTTTTTTTTTTTTTGTGGTTGGACTCGATGATCTCAAAGGTCCCTTCCAATCATGAAGATTCTGTGATTCTGTGATTTCTTTTGCATTTTAAAAGTAAAGGCCAGGAAGGAAAAGCTTATATCCATTGCTTAAGGAGAGAAGAAAGAAGGGTTGAAAGAGTAGCGGCAAATACGCTTTTCCTTCGTCTTCACCAGACTTCAACCAACTTCAGGGAAATTTAGTTCTTTAAAACACCAGGATCATGGGCTGGAGGAGTATGTCAAACAGAGTTCAGATAAAACTTGTGCTTGACTAGTAAGGGAACGAGCCCAAGTGCCTTTTTGAAACTGAGGGACAGCGTTTCATCTCCGACGGCTGAAGAGCAAAGCTTGTACCTGCCTTCAAAGGGGAAAAGAGCTGAAGTGGTAATATCAGTCCAAATTTGGCTGATGACTTTATAGTGTATAAACCCCCAGGAGATAACAGGATGCAGAACATGCTCAAACTAAGGACCAGGAGTCGGGCCCGGCCCTGTCTCTGCAAACTCTGGTTGCGAGAGCACGGGGCGGAAACCTGAGCGCTGCCGCCGATGAGAGCCACGGACTGGGGGGGCCGGGCTGGTGCTGCACTCCATACGGTGACAGACAGAGGATGTCGCTGTGAGCCGATTGTGACACGGGAGGTCGGCCGGCGGGTAAGCGATGACCAACTGAGGAGGCCACCGCCCTCCGATTGTGACCCGTGAGGGCAGAGGGCCAGTCATCCCGCACAGAGGCCCCGGGCTCAGTGTGCAGCTGGCACTGTGCGGTGAGGTCCTTGTCCTCGCCGCAACTGGGCACGGCTGTCTTCTCCTGAGGTACCCCGTGTGCCACAGGGCGCTGACGATGGCTTCTGCTTGGGAGAGGAACTATCACCACTCAGGCCTGGAGAAAGCAGCAGCTTTCCTCCCCTCGCTGCTTGCTGACAGCTCCCTCAGGAGCAAAGACGACGATCAGACTGTCCACGGAGTGCTGCTCTTTGCGGATGTCTCAGGTGGGGGGAGCAGGGAGGAGCAGACACGGACACGCGCCGTCTTGGGACACACCAGGCCCTTTGGAGCCCCTCGGACAGAGTGGCCATCTTGTCACTAGTGAGGTCTTCTGCTGGCATGCCCAGAGAGAGCGGGATGGGTTGTCTTGGGCGGTCAACCCCTGCTGCCACCAGCACTGAGCCGGGCATGGGAAGGTGTCCCCAACAGGCTCTCGGGCCGGGCAGGGTGGAAAGTGCTGCCAAGTCCCTTGGCCCCCATGGGCATTTCCTGATTTCTGCGTGTCCCTGCTACAGGTTTCACTGCGTTGACCGAGAAATTCATCCAGAAGAGCGGCAGGGACAGAGGCGCTGATGAGCTGGCGCAAACCCTCAATGAGTACCTGTGTGATATTTTGGGAGGTAAGAGCCGTGCTGCAGGACTGTCTGGCATCGGGCCGTGATGGTGGAGGGTGGAGGCAGACATGCTGGGCAGCCTGGTCCTGCCTCCTTGGCAGGGCTGGGGCTTTCTGTGAGGAACAGCGAGGGCAGCCAGGGTCTGCCGGTGGGTCAGGACCAGCGCAGGCTGGTGAGGGTGACCTGAGGGTGCTGGCTCTGACCTGTGCGTGTGTGAGAGCCTCACGAGCCCCTTTCCACAGGGAAAACCTTGACCCTCCTGAGCTGACCGTGAGCACAGTGTGGCCACCCCTTTGGCAGTGCTATTAGGGCAAAGCAAGAGTCCCCAAAGGCAATGAAGGGTGTGGAGCATCTGTGCTCCGAGGAAAGGCTGAGAGAGCTGGGACTGGTTGGCATAGAGAAGGCTCAGGGGGGACCTTAGGAATGTGTCTACAACTTGAAGGGCGGGTGCAAAGAGGACAGAGCCGGATTCTTCCCAGTGGTTCCCAGTGTCAGGACCAGAGGCCACGCCACAGACCCGCACTGAAACACAGGAGGTTCCCTCTGTAGGTCAGGAAACACTTTTTGCCTGTGAGGGCGACTGAGCACTGGCAGAGGTTGCCCAGGGAGGTTGTGGAGTCTCCTTCCTCAGAGCTATTCAGGAACGATCAGCCACCCTCCTGGCTCTGTGCAGCCCGGCTGGGCTGGAGCAGCGGTGTCGGATCAGATGGAGCCCAGAGGTCCCTTCCAGCCTCCACCTTTCCGAGGTTTGGTGGCATCTGGAGGCCCTGCCTCCCTGCCTGCTCTGCGGGTACCAGGGCAGTGACCACTGTGAGCCTGGGAGAGAGGTCGGAGCGGTGCTTTCCTCAGCTCTGCCCCACGGTGCACCCTTGCCCAGGTGCTGCTCTTTGAGGGGGGCTTGCTCCGTGGCTTCTGGAAGAAGGTGTCCGCGTGACTCTTCCTTTTCTTCCCTCTGTCCGCAGAGTTCCTGGTTTTTGGAGGAGACATCTTGAAGTTTGCTGGTAGGTGTTTGGGACGACGATGCCCACGTGCGCCGATGGGTGGCATTTACCTGTTGTGGCGGCCGTTTGCTCTGCTCTCCTTCTCCAGAGGCTCTGTGCAGCACCTGGATCCCACTCTTGGCCACCACGCACCCCCTGCAGTGGCCCCTCTGTCCCCCCCCGGGCCTGCCTGCGGCTTGGCTTTAGCCAGGGCTGTGGCTCCTCCTTCTCTGCCCTGGCTTGTAGGGCCCTGGGCTGGGGGTGGGGCAAGAAAGCCCCCAGAGGAGGAGACCCCCGAGAAAGCGCAGCCCAAGGTGTGTGTCGGGGCGGTGGTCAGGGGCAGGGAGGCCCTGGGGATGGCGGAGCTGGGGCTGCCAGGCTGGCAGGGGAGGGAGAGTCCCTGGTGTGCTGCAGCTGCAGAGGAGCGCTCGGGGCAGGGGCTGCCACCGCTGCCGGCTGCTGCTGGAGCTGCCCGGGAGAGGAGAGGGGTCCCGGTGCCCGGGATGGGGTGTCCTCCAGGACGATGGCCCATCTTCCTCCGCACGTCAGCTGGTTTCTGCTGTCCCTGCCACTGAGCGTAGGTCGGGGAGAGCCAGGTCTCAGCAGAGCCTCGACCTTCCCTCACTTTCCCCAGGAGACGCTGTGCTGGTGCTGTGGAGAACACCCCCCCGGGAGCTGGCCAGGACCATCAGCCTGGTGCTGCACTGTAGCCAGCAGATCCAGAAGAAGTATAGAAGGCGTGAGACGGACGTGGGCCAGGAGGTCCAACTGAAGATAGGTACGGGCGCTGTGCCAGACGCAGATCCGTGGCACTCTCCCGTGCCACAGGGAGCTTCTCACCAGCAGGGAATGTGGGGACTGGGGCTCGTGCCAAAGGAAAGCATCTCCGGCGAGCGTTCAAGGGTCCAGCTGTAGTCGGAGCGGGGATGGGAGACCGGGACTGCTGGGTTTGCGCATGTCCGCAGATGCAGAGGAAGCTTAAAGGCAGAGCAGGTGTCGGATTGAGCCTTAGGATCTTTGAATGTCGTCTTTAGCACAGACGTATGCGGGATGTCGTTATCCTTTTGTTTCTTCAGGCGGGGGCAGCTTTGCGTCCTTTCCCCTGCTGGATTCTCCCCTGCCTTTCACAAAGAGCAAAGGGGAGCTGCTTGGCTCACGCCTGCGAGAAGGGCTTTTGCAGGCTCTTGGGTTTTCTCCAATGACAGCTCCAACCTGCCTGCGTGAAAAAGGAGCAGGCGGTGGTCGAGGCCCCGCTGGTTTGCTGGCCTTCTGGGGCAGGCAGCTGGGTAAGATGCCCGGCACCCTCAACACATTCTCCATGTCGACTTTGTCTGTCTGTTTCTAGACACCCATTTCAGGGAGCTGTGTGGGTGTCCCCCCGCGTAGGACAGAGGGTGCTCTACCCCTCCGTGATGCCTGTCTCCCTGCTGGGCTTCAGATTGGCTTCTGAGCAGCTGAGATGCTGGGGGCTGCAGAGTTCCAAACGTTCCCTGTGTCAGTTCTGCTTCTCCCTCTCCCTCTCCCCAGGGATCTCTGCAGGCACCATGAGCCTCTCCATTTTTGGAGACAGGAGGCGGCAGTACTTCTGCATTTATGGCCGAGGCGTGGGTGAAGTTCATGAGGCCGAAGAGCTTGCAGATGCAGGTGACATTGTCCTCTCAGCTACCGCCTGGGAGCTCTGTGAGCAGCACCGGCTCAGGACCAAGCATCTTGCAGGCCAAAGAGCCGTGAAGGTGGGTGGATGACATGGCCTCTAGAGCCATTGTGAGGAGCTGGACTTGGACATGAAGGAGGGAAGTGTCAGAAGGCTGAGGAGCTGAATGTGGAGAGAGCGGTAGCTGGGAAAGTGGGCAGGTGGCTGAAGCCCTTGTCCTCCCATCTCAGGGGTAACTGTGGGCTGGGCTTGCTTGGTTGGAGGGGTCGGGAGGCACCGGAAGGGTTTTAGCCCCACCAGCAATGTCCTGTGGGCCACGGAGCTGTGGTTGACAGCTGGGGGATGCTTGGATAATGGCTGCCCAGCTCCGGTGCTTCTGAGGAGGCACTGCTGTCCCAGCCAGCCAGGGGGGCTTCCTCTCTCCTTTCCTGGGAAGTGGCAGTGGAGGGCAGGCTCTGTCCCCTGGGACTCCTGGGGAGGCCAGTGGCAGTGATTTCCTTCTGCCTGTCTTCAGGTTACGGGCATGGAGCCGATGTCTTGGTCAGAATGCCAAGATGCCTTACGCCAGCTCGTACAGGACCCACTGAGCCACCGCTCGGAAGGGGAAGGTGAGTGCCATCTTGCCCTTGTTCTGCGGTTGCCCCAAAAGGTGGGGCCTGGCTGCTTCAGGGGCCAGAGAGGAACCACCTCCTCCCTCTTCCCCCTGTCAGTTGGCACTCCTGCTTTTGGGCCTCCTGGGGCAGTCGCTGCTGCTGCCTCCTCCTCCCAGGGGACAGCTCTGCCCTCCGCATCTGGAGGTGGCCACCTGGGCAAAGGCAGAAGACTCTTCCTGCCCCGTTTCCAGGGCCAGCCCCTGCTTTGCAACGGCTCGTAGTCCCACGCGTCCAGCGACCACCTGCCTTTGCTCTCCTCAGGTGCCATGAGGCCGGCTCTTCTCCTGCCCAGTGATCCCAATGCGGAGAAGGTGTACAGGAAGTACATCCCAGACGCTGCTCTTGGGAAGGTACGGCAAGGCCACCGCTGCTGGGGGCTGCCTTTTGGGATGGATTTCTCCCTTCCTCTGGGAGGAGGGCCAGGGCGCCTGCTCTCCCTCCGTACCTGGTGTGGGCAGTGAGACCCCGGGAGAGCAGGCTGGTGAAGCCATCGTGCTCTTGTCTTCCAGCTTGATGAAAGAGTGCCACTGGAGCTCTTCTCTGAGCTACGGCCAGTCACCATCATCTTCATCCAGCTGCAGCTTCCTGCAGATGTCAGCACGGGGAGCACCAGCACGATCCTTAACACTGCCAGCAGCGTGATGGTGGAAATCCTCTCTCCTCACAAGGGCAAAATCAACAAAGTCCTCCTGTGTGATAAAGTGAGTGTGGGGGAACAACCGCCTCCCCCAGCGCGAGACGGTGGGCAGTGAGCACGAGGGAGAGACTCCCCTCTTGGGCATCATAGCAAGATGTGCTGCCTCTGTCCTCGGCAGGGCTGCACGTTCCTCTGTGTGCTGGGACTCGCTGGAAACAAGCTGCCCTCCGAGAGCATTCGCGCATTGCAATGTGCTCTGCAGATCTTCAACGCCTGCTCCACCATGCTCGGGGAAAGAGAGTGAGTGTGTGGCGGGGGCCGGGGGGTGCATGCTGCCTGGGACGGTGCGAGGGGGCTCACCACAAAGAGATGTGCCTTCTCGCTCGCCCTCCCCTCTCCCTGGCAGGAAGGAGGCAGTGCCCGGAGAGGTGGCCGCAACCCCTGGGCTTAGCCCACGGCAGCCAGGCGCAGTCCCTCCACGCACACCCTGCTGGCCACTGCACTGGAACGAGCCCCGGCAAGGGCCAGAGGCCCTTGGTGCCAGAGGCAGGCCCTTCTGGGCCACTGGCCTATGAACAGAGATGGGGCCTGGCCACCCGATCTCCAGTTGCTGTCATCGCAGGCGGTGACGTGGCGGGCGCCTTCTTCCTTCCCTCCCTCTTTGCTCACGAGAGGGCTGTGGCCCTGCACGTGCTCTGCCCCCGTTCCTTGTCCCTTGCAACCGGCGTATGTGTCGCCCCTGAGCTCTCCACGTCCCCGAGACCCACGCTGGCAGGGCAGCACAGCCGGTGGCCCAGGCTGGCACCCAGGGCAGGTGCGGGCAGGGATGAAGCCGGGCGGGCAGGACTGCGCCTGGGGCGCTGCTGAAGCCCCGCTCTTTCCCTGTGTACCAGGGCAGTGTCCGTGGCAGTCACCAGCGGGACGACGTTCTGCGGCGTCATTGGCCACCCTCTGAGGCACGAATACACAGGTACGAGGGGGGGCCTGGGGCGCGGGAGGCTGCTGTGGGCCTGCTGAAGCAGAGCCGTCTGGCAGAGGAAGGCGGGCTGGGAGAGCGCTTGCCCAGAGCTGGCCAGGAACGGCCCCAGTGCCGCCGGTCCAGGCCCGGGACGGGAGAAGGGGCTCTGTGGGCGGCTGTTGGCCTGGGTTCCGCTGAGCCCGCCGTGGGGTTGGCCTGTGCCGGAGGTGAGGCAGCCATTGGCCCGGAAGGGTGCCGCGGGGCTGGTGGCACAGGCACACCAAGGCGTGTGCTCTCTCTCTCTAACGTGTGCTCTCTCTCTGGTAGTCATTGGCCAGAAGGTGAACTTGGCAGCCCGGATGATGGTGCACTACCCCGGGCTGGTGTCCTGTGATGCAGTCACCTACGCCGCCTCTCGGCTGCGCCCTTACTACTTCAGGGAGCTGCCGGAGAAGGAGATGAAGGGCATCAGCCAGCCTGGCCCTGTCTACCAATACGTGGGCATCACCGAGGAGAGGTGAGTGTCCTCTGAGAGGGCTGGAGGAGGGGACGGCGGCACCAAGGGTGCAGCCTGGGCCAGCAGAGAGGGAGAGTGCGCGAGTCTCTGGTGATGGACTCTTGCTATGTTCTCCTGTCCTGCCGTGGCCATTGGGCTTCTTTATGCTTGAAGCTGTCGTAGCGTGTCAGCTTGAGCTTTGCCTGGGGGAGTGTGCAGGGGATAACGCGCTGCTTGAAAGAAAAGCAGGTCCCCGAGGAGCACATCTTTCCCCGCCACGCCAGGCTGCTTCTCTAGCTCCCCTGGCTTCTCACCAGCTAATTGACTCATCTTTTCTTTTCCCCTGCTTCTAGCATATTTGGCTTGGGTCTTCCCAAGAAGAGGTCCGAGTACGTCCCCTTGCTGGGTAGGTGGAGAATGCCTTGCTCTTCTGAACCCCCGGTTCTTCCCCTTGGTAACTTTTAGTGCCACGCTGGGAAGGGAGAGGCTATTCCCAGGGATGGTGTTGCCTGCAGCAGCCCTAAGGAAGTGCCGCCTCTCTCTCGGTCGCTGCTTGCTTATACCTTTGGGGTGGAAAGCAAGGTGAGGCGCTGGGTGCTCTCTGCCATGCTCCAGACCTGGTACGAAGGCTGGTGGATGTGGTGGTGGTGGGGAGGGAAGCTGCGGTGGAGGGTGCCCGCCAAAGGGACGGCTCTTTGCTTTTCAGCGCGCCCCAGCAGCTGCTTTTCTTGTTTGTCTGCACAGGTCGGCAGCAGGAGATTGACCTCTTTTTCGGCTGCCTGAATGCCTATAGGGATTTAGGCCAACGGAACATCCTGGCATTTGAGGGCACGACGGGCTCCGGAAAGAGCCGCTTACTTACCGAACTGGCCTCTTTAGGCCAGGGCGCTGGCCACAGGTACAGGTTTTTCACCTTTAGCTTTGGGACACCGCCCCTGCCCATCCCTGACAGCCGTGGAACACTCCAGCCCCTCTGCCAGTGCGCCTGGCCCTCCCGACAAAGCCTGCGGGAGACGCTGCCCGGGAGCACCTGCGTACCCTGCTCCCACCTCTGCCTCTTTGGGGAGTTGGAGGTGGCTTCTGGAGCCATGGCCTGTGCTCCTTCCCCTCTGGGACAGGCACAGGCAGCAGGAAAGAGGCCAAGCCCAGTGCTGTTCATCTGACTCCAGACCCAACAGACAGCAGGGTGGCCTTTCTCAGAAGCCCTGCTTGCCCTCTGCCTGTTTCCCAGGAGGAGCACGGGGACCTGGGGTCTGGCAGGCAGACTGCTAAGTTCTGGAGCCCCACGGCAGACTCGCCACTTGCCCCATCCTTGCCTCGTAGCCCCGCGAGTTCCTCTGCAGGGGGCACGTAGGGAGACCTGGGCCAGCGCTGTGGAGACACAGGTTCTGGACCCGGCTCTCCTGGTGGCTTGGCAGCAACTGCCCCTCTGTGCCCTTTCTCGTAGGAGGAGTGAAAAGCTTGGCCTTCTCTGGGAAGCCCTTGGGGATGGGGGGCTGAAGAGCTGGCCCCAAAGGGCACCTCCGCCCCTCTTCTCTTAGAAGGCTGGGGCTGTTGGGGATCTCAGTCCCTTTTGCTTTTGCACGGCAGGGTGGTGTCCGTGGAGCTGCTGGAGATCAACGTGAGGCAGTCCTTCTCTGCCCTCCGTACGCTGATGGCCAGGGCCCTGGGCCTCCAGGACTGTGCGTCGTGCAGCGACAGGCAGCGCCTGCTGAGGAGCAAGCTGCAAGGGACGATCGACGAGAGCAGCTGTTGCCTCCTCAATGACATTTTCCTTGTCGAGGTGAGAGCCAGAGGCCTCTCCCGAGTTTGTCTGGGTCTGACGTTGTGTGGGCACGCCGCTGGGAGTGCCTTAGCTCTGGGGTGGGAATGGCGGGGGTCACAGCACACATTTCCTATCCCTGGGCTCCCTGTCTGTGGGCAGTTTGTGTCCCGCGCTGCATCCGCAGTGCCCGGTGCCTTGTTCAGCACCCTGGAAGTGGCACTGGAGAGAGGCTGTTCCTGACCTCGTGCCGAGGTCAGCGCTGTGTGAGGGCTCTGCTCCAGCCAGCCCAAGGTTCCCACAGCCAGAGGAGCAGCTCTTCAGCCCAGCCCAAGGCCCCGCTCTGCAGAGACCCTCAGCAGAGGGCCTTGGCTTTAGGCTCTGGATGGAGTCCCGCCTGTGGCTCCCTGCCCCTGCGTTGGGGAGAGGTCAGGTGCCGAGGCCAGCAGAGGCGGTGGGCTCTGCGCTCTTGCGTGCTGGGGATGGGGAGGTGTGCCGAGCCCCGCAGCCATGTTTCTCCCTGACTCTGCTTTTCTGGCCAGTTTCCCGTTTCGGACAAGGTCCGCGAGATGCGTGAAACTGAAAGGAAAATGGAATTGCACTTGACTTGGACAAGAGTGCTGGAGAAGGTGAGCATTTCTCCTTCCTTGCTCCTGGGCCAGAGAAGGAGAACAAGCCTGCCGGCTGCGGGCTCTGTCCCACCACAGCGTGAGGGGCGGGAGGACCACGCGCCTGGGTCATCGCCCGTCAGGGCCTGAGAAAGCCCTCGGCCCCCACCTCCCCCCGCAGCCCCACAAACACACCCAATCACTTTCCTCCTGTGAAGTGTGGCCGGGAGGAGGAACAATGTCTTCTGGGTTCCCTTGCCCAAGCTCCCTCCTTCTGCAGGGCAAGTGATGTTAGGTGTGACCCTACAGTCTCAAAGAAGTTCAGAGTCAGGCAGCTTGCGAGCAGGGAAGTGGTTGGGGAGAGACTTCCGAGCATCCTCTCCAGAGACAGAGGCGAAATCTCCTCCCCTGAAGGCAATCAAGAATCCCCCGGACTCCCCTCAGAGCAACCTCCTTTTTTCAGACACTTGGAGGAGAATTTGGCATCTTTGTCATCGACAATGCCCATTTCATCGACCCTGCTTCCTGGAGCATCATGTCAGCCGTGCTCCAGAACGTCTCCCTCTTCATGGTTGTGAGCTTAGCCTCGGGCTACGCGAGAACAGAGAGCTTTCGCAAAGGCGCAGCAGACGGCACAACGTCCCAGAAAATCACCTATGTTCATCTGGACAAGCTGAACGCTTCAGATGTTGTGCAAAAGGTCTGCAAGGACCTCGGAGTGTTCAGCGTCTCCAGGGATCTGGTGAGGTGAGTTGGAGACAGGGGAGCTCTCCCCGGGGGCTTGAACCTCTGCCAGCCCTGGTGGGGAATCATCCTCCGCCCCAAGGAAAGGGAGCGCAGGGGGCTGGAAGCATCACCGACTCCAGCGAGTGCCAGACATGGGTGGCCTGTTCTGCCTCAGCCTGGCAAGTGTGAGCTGAGAGTGGGCAACTCTGGGACCCAAAGCCTGGGAGGTGTCAGCCCTTCGCTGCTGCACAGGGAGGAGGGAGGTGGAGTCCCGAGCCCCGGCGTGTCGGGGTGTGGAAAGAAAGGCCTTGGTGTGGGTGGCTGGGCTGTGGGGGAGATTCCCTGGGGCAGAGTCCGCCCTGCTGCCAGAGAGGGTCTGGGCTCCTGAGGAGAAGAGAGGCAGGGCTCGCCTGTGGGCATTGCCCGCAAGTCTTTTCCCACGGACTTCAGCGACGGCTGGAGGTTCAGGGGGCCCAAAAGCCCAAGGCAGCGGGAGGACGGTCCCTTTCCCAAGTGAGCTGCAGCTGTGATGAAGATGAGTGACTGAGTGACTGGCCGTCCACCTGAGCTGTGTTTCACCTGACTTTCCTTGTGCTGCTCACTGCCGGCTCTGCTCCTGTGCAGGTTCCTGATGCAGAGAAGCTCAGGGATCCCATATTACTGCGAGGAGCTGCTGCGCTGCCTTCGTTCCAACAACATGCTCTCGTTCTGCCCCCGGAGCCCGGCTGGAAAAGCAAAGGAGGACTGGGAGAGCCTGATCAGTAAGCACCTTTGCCGCCAGTAGCGAGCTGCTGTGGCGCATTCTGCGCAGCACAGTCTTGCCCCATCGTTCCCCCGTGGGTCTGGGCAGAGTCAGATCCTGCAGCTGTGCTGATGTTGGTCTGGCAGAGGTGTTGGCTCCTCTGCGCCTTGCTGTTGGGACAGGCAAAGCAAGGGGCTAGCGAGTTCTGGGGGCTTGGAGGGGCCTCCATTCTTGGGGCGGGGGTTGCAGGGCTAAAACACAAGGGAAATTGTTCTGGAGCACACGTGTTCCTGGTGTTTCTTAGGCATTCTGATGGGCACGGAATTTACCTTGGCCAAACGCTAGCTCACTTGAGAACAAACCCCAGCTTGAGGTGAGGGATAGGCCCGGGGAACTTGAGTGCGAAACCATAAATCCCCACAAGGGTGCTGGTAACAGAAGAGAACGGTGGTGATGCCATCCGAGAGAGCAATGCCGGCCAGAGTGCCGTGGCCTTGGGAAGAGCCAGGACTGAGGCTACATTTTGCGTTATCACCGGCAAGTTCCCGGGCTGTGGAGCTTGCGCTGCAATGTCGGAGGCAGCGATGCTGCTGCTTCCTGCCCCAGGGCATTCAGTCGCCCCCTGGGAAGTCTGGAAGCCTTGGCTGGAGGAGGGTGTGGGAAAGATGCTCTGAAGGCAGAACATCTCTGGGAGGGCTGTGCAAAGAAAGGCTTGCAGTGCAAATGGTTTTGCTCAGCTTCACGAGCACGTTCAGCGCGGGCAGGTCCGTGCGCGTGCACTGGACCATGTCAGGTGGGACTTGTCCCATCCCAGGTGCTTTTGGAAACGTTTGCAAGTTGCAGGTCACTTTGCAAATTGCCTTATTGGTGCTCTCCCGCTCCACCCAGCATCTGCAGCGGAGGCTTCATCCCTCGCAGCACCCGGGAGCTCCAACGTGAGGAATGATGGCAGGGTCTGCACCATCAGGCCAGGCGTCAACCTGGAGAACACCGTGCTGCCCGTCCCCCTGAAAGGTGAGGGGCCGAGCGCCGCTCTGAGGCTGGCGGCCGTGCTGGGGCCCCTTCGCGGGGCATGGGCTGGAGGGAGGCTGAGCATCCGTGTGCCACAGAGTCACCCTCTCGGCGTGGAAGGGGGCTCCGGTCCCCCCAGAAAGAGGCCTGGGGCTGCGGGCAGCCGCTTTCCCCTCTGGCTGTGGACCAGCTGTGAGCCTGCTGGCTGCTTTCCATGAGGAGGCAGGAGAGAAAAGGTGAACGTGCAACACTAAAATGGCTCCCTTTTCTCACAGAAGCAAATCCTTTGCTGGGAAAAAGCTTTGACTTGCACCTGTCCCAACTTTGGAAGCGGATTCTACACTGCTGTTCTCTTTTTAAGTTCCCCAGCTAATGCTGGCCTCAAGGCACTTGATCCAAACCAAAAGAAAGGAATAGTATTGCCTGGCCAAGTGAAGGCAACCGTTGTGGGGAGCTCTGAGTCCACCTGTGAGGTGGGGAAAGTTCTCGGAGTGCACTGTTGGGCACAAACCTCCTCCAGATCTGGTACGGTGCATCCTGGGATGCACAGACCTGCTGGGTCCTGCCCTCCCCACCCCGGGTGGGGGAGCGTTTGTTTGAGCCTCTCGCTTATCCCCAGGCCTCGTGGCCTGCAATTCCATCAGGAGCGGAGCCGATTTGAAGACGCCCATCCCAGGAGTTCCGAGGAGTCCTAGGGAGACGAGGCCAATGTCTACCCCGTCTCGTGTTGAACCTTTCCAGCCTCTCCAGCCTCAGCGCAGGGAAGAGGCAAGAGAGACGTGTTGCTGCTTCTTGACAGAGATCGCGCTGACTCAGCTGGATCGGATGAAGCCGCTGAAGCAGATGATCTTGAAGTTCGCGGCGGTCATCGGGCCAGTGTTTACCACACAGCTGCTGTCGCACATCCTTCCCGCGGGCGTCCGGCAGCAGATGAATCCCCTGCTGGACATGCTGGTGAGCGACAAGATCCTGAAGTGGCTGAAAACCCGGGAGGCACCGGAAGATGTGCAAGATCCTCCTGAGGGGCCAGCGACCTCTTGGCAGGCAGAGCGAGGTAAGTGGTAGCAGGACGGTGGACAAGGGAGCTCCCAGCTGTGTCCGGCGGGGTTCCCTGGGGCATGGTGGGCTTCTCCCGCTGTGACGGGCGGCTGGAGCTCAGGCAGGCATGGCTGTGTGGGATGCGTTGGTCAAAGACCTTTCAGGCCAGATGCAAAGCCCACTAGCTTTGTGCTGGAGGGAACTTCCCACTAAGCGCCCTCCCAAGTGCCTCTGCTCCCCTGCCTCCAAGCGCTGCTCATTGCGCGGGCATGGGAGGGCCTGTGGAGTCCCTGACATCCTCTCCCAGCTGCCTGCAGCCTCCAGATCAAAGATGCCCTCCAGAGTGCCCCGGGGCCTTTGACAGGCTTTTATACACCTTGGATTGCCCTGTGGCACTGGAGGAAGCTCAGGAGGCTGGGGACTGCCTTGCCAAGAGCAGGGAGAAAGCGCTGGCTGGGGCTTGCTTTGGCTGGTGGCAACATGCCCAGCTCCTGCCTGGAGCGCAGCTGAGCCCCGTGTCCCCAGGGCTGGGCTAGCGCCAGCGAGGCCAGCCAGGCCCTGTCTCCCCCATATCCCCAGGGCTGGGCTAGCGCCAGCGAGGCCAGCCAGGCCCTGTCTCCCCAGGTCCCCAGGGCTGGGCTAGTGCCAGCAAGGCCACCCGGGCCCTGTCTCCCCCGTATCCCCAGGGCTGGGCTAGTGCCAGCGAGGCCAGCCGGGCCCTGTCTCCCCGTGTCCCCAGGGCTGGGCTAGTGCCAGCAAGGCGCGGGCGCTTTTTCCCCGTGCTCAAGGCTGGGTGTGCAGCATCGCGGGGTCGCTGCCAAGGATGCCCACCACAGAGTGACTCTCGTTCCCCAGCGGGTACGGCCCCAAGCCCAAGCCCCAGCTCGGGCTGATGCCAAGGCCCTTTGCCTTGCAGGTGTGCAGACCACAGAGCAGCCGTCTGGCGCCCTGGCCTTCTGTGTCCCGCTGCTGCAAGAGGCCGCCTACGAGCTGTGGCCCCAGAGACAGCGGGTCGCCCTACACCGCAAGTGTGCCGCCTTCCTGGAGCGGCACGCACAGAGATGCAAGAGCTGCGGCCGAGGGGATTTCGTGGCCTTCCACCGCTTCGCCGTCACCAGCAGCCAGGAGGGAGGGAGCTGTCGGGACCCTGCTGACCAGGGCGACTCTCGCAGCTGGGAGGCCTTGGTGCTGGCCGGAGAGCAGCTGAGGAGGGAGAGGACCCACGCCGCTGGGGGTACGCTGTGCACCGTGCTCCACAGCCCGGGCCCTGCAGGAGCCCAGGGGGTGCGCTGGGGATGGGCTGGGAGTGGGTCTGCCAGGGACGAGCCCAGGAGCTGAGGACAACCACCGCAGACTGTCCTCAGCGTGTCGGCACCCTTGAGAGGGTCCTTGCAAGCCCACTGGGAGAGGGAGGGCGGCTCTTACCCTGGGGGAGGCGAGGAGGTGTCTAATCCCCTCTTTTCTTTGCAGATGCTGGAGAACATCAGGATTTTGCTGAGGAGGATTTGGGGTGAGCAGAGAGGGTTTGATTCTTTGTAAAGGCAATGAGCTCAGGCTCTCCAGAGGAGACCAAGGAAGTGCCGGCATTTGGCTGCCGGTTGTGACTCTAGCTTAGGGAAGAAGCTTTCTGTGGGGTGGGAGCTGGGAGGAGACGGCCATGGAGAGGAGACGGTGCTCGAGGAAGCCCGTGGGCTCCGAGCGATGGTCACGCTACACTGGAGCAGGCCTTGCTTTCCAGTTCCTAGACAGGAGCGACAAAATGTGCAAGGGAAAAGCCACCCCGGGGAGCCGGGTGGTTTGCCTGTGGGAGGTGACAGCAAGCCCAGCTTGTCTCTTTCTCCCTACCTACAAAGCACCTGTAGGAAGCGTGGCTGCCCGTGGGCTCGTGCCCTGCTTTGAGCAAAGAGGTTTTGATGCCGTCTCTGTGGGGAGAAAGACCAGTCTGGCTGATGCCGGTGTATTCTTTGCTCTCTTCTTCCCCTGGGAACTGTAGCGTGGCAGAGCGCGATCAGAGAATGGAGCTGCCCAGCGAGAGCAACGGGAAGCACAACGGCGACTGCTCCTGCCAAGCCATCGTGGAATCGGTGCTGGTGCCTTTGGCTTGGCACTGCCTGGCAGCGGGCGATGCTGGCCGAGCCTTTTACTACCTTCTGGAGTCTGCGGCTGGCTACCTGCACGTCTCCGACTGCTACATGGTGAGTTGCCTCGTTTGCCAGCACCCACTGTGCACGGAGCCCTCTGGGTGGCCTGGCTCTGGGCAGGACAACGTCACCGCTGCAGTAGGGCCTGCCTCGAGGGGACTTTGGAAGGGAAATGCTGGGGTCAGAGCCCGACTTTTTCCTCCGCTTTGCCTCTTGTGTGGACAGAGACACAGGCCAGCGTGGCCTGAGCACGAGGGGCATTAGCAGGGAGGGGGCCTGAAGGATCACTGGTGCCTGTGCTCTGAGCCAGCGTGACTGTGTTTGGGTGGGCATCGCCAGGGGCAGAATCAGGCCCTCGTAAGACAGAGGCCAGAGGCAATGGGGGAGGACAAGGCCGGCCATGGGCTCTGCACCCACGCTCACCTGCTCTCTGTCTGCTTGCGCAAAGGCCCTCATGAAGCTGAAAGAGGCGGAGGTCCTGAGGAAGACCAAAGCGATTGTGACAGCCCGCTTTGAGGAGGCCACCTTCTTCAGCCTCAAAGGGGAGGTAAAGAGACGGGGAGGTCTGGGGGGTCTCCTGGGGGATGGAGCTGGATGCCTTCCCCAGCTGCAGGGGATATCCCTGGCCCCTCCAGCCACTGGCAGACTCCTGCAGCCCCTTGGGCCACTTGACCACGTCGGGGTGTTTCCCTTCTCCTCTGCAGGTCTGCTGCCGTATGAACCACATAAAGCTGGCAAAGAAGATGATCAGGGAGGCTTTGAGCCTGCTCGAGAGGCACTTCCCCCGGAGCTCCTTTGGAGCCTTCATCAAGTCTCAGGTGGAGAAGTTGCCGTGTGCCGCTTTTGTCAGAAGAGCAGCCTCCCTTCCGCAGGAGATCCGGTAAGAAGCAGAACTGAGACCCCAGGGGAGGAAGAGCCATTTCCTACCCAGTCCCAGGCATGTGGGCCCAGACCGGCCAAGCCTTGAGGCCACCCCTGACCTGACGCAGGGCCCTTACGGGACCCAGGCATTAAGGAGCCATGTGCGGGTAGAGCGGGGAAGGACAGAGCCCCGCACTCCCTCCCCGCCGTGCGCAGTCATGGCGAAGGAGCACACCTTGGGGTAAAAAGCAGCTGGAGCAGGGGCTGTGTCAGCTTCCCCCCAGCGGCACTTCTGTGTTTGCCCCCTTCCGCTCCGGCAGCCCTCCCTCCGGCAGCTCCCTTTCCTCCGAGGAGGTGCAACTGCCTTGTCCGCCGCCCTGCTTTCCCCCAGCCCTGCCCCATTGAGCCCTGTGCAGCAAGAGCCTCTGGGCCCAGCAGTGTCTCTTGCGTGGCAGGAGGAAGAGGCTGGCCTCGCTGCTGCGGCAGAGCTGCTGCCTTTCCTTACTGGAGCAGCTCTTCCGCCTGGAGGGCACGTCCCGCGGACGGAGGTTCTCCGACCTGGCAGCGCGCATGAAGGCCAACACGGACAGGGAGGCGGACTCGTATCAGGCAGCAGACTCCCGTCACAGATAGACTCGGGACACCGACAGATGCCGGCACAGACGCAGGTACAATTAGCCATGCAGGTACCATCGAGATACCGTCACAGACACCGGCACCAATGTAGGCAGAGACACCGGCACCGACACCGTTAGAGACCCCGCTGTCCCTCCCGTTGCTGGGGCAGGTGCCCTCGTGGAGGCCACGGCAGACACAGATGCCACTGCAGATACCCTTGCATGCGCCGGGCAGAGGCAGGCCAGCGGGAAGGCAGGCACCGCGGAGCTCGGTCCTTGCCAGAGAGTGTTTCCCCAGCTGCTGCTCTCGCCTGTCTCTCAGGATTCCAGCAGGCCTCCTTTCCCATGCGCTTTGATCTTTCCCACATCAGGGCAGGAATCTCCAGCAGGTTCCACGAGTCCCTGGCAGGCCTGTGTGATCTAAGCACAGATGTTCTCCTTGTCAGGCACACAGAAGTGAACAACAAGGTGTGATACAGGTGCTTTCCACACCTCAGCTGTAGGTCCCTGGCGCGTGTTTCCAGTCCTGCTGCCAATCTCCTGTTGTGTTCCCACAGCCCAGAAGGAAGGTGCAGCCCGTGGAGAGCCCACCCTGGAGCAGGCTCCTGGAGAGACCTGTGGCCTGTGGAGCGTCGCCCCTGCAGGAGCAGGTTTGCTGGCAGGAGCGGGGAGACCCACGCTGGAGCAGTGCCCCGACCCTGCCCCACAGCGGCCCCACACCTGGGGGCCAGACCCACACCTTGGGGACGGACCCACGGATGGACAACCCCCCCCGCCTTCCATCCCTGTGCTGATAAAGTGGTCCTGACACCGGACGCCTGGGTCCACTTGTGTTGGGGGTCTGAGGGGGGTACTTGTGGGGTCTGGACGCCTGGGTCCACTTTTGTTGGGAGGCTGGGGGAGGTAGCTGGAGGGTCCGCACGCCTGAGTCCCCTTTTTCAGTGGGGCCCAGGGGCCTGGGTCCACTTGCCCCTGGGTCCCCTTTTGTTGGGCGGGTGGGGTACTTGGGGGGCCCAAATGCCTGGGTCCTGTTTTGGGGGGGCAATCTCCGGCTGTTTGTTATTTTTGAGCCCAGCCCTGGGGAGAGTGAAAACGGGGGCTTTGAGGATTTTTTTTTTGTAATTCCCCCCCCAAATGAGACTGTCTCCCCCTCTCATCCTGCAGAGAAAATCGCCACGAAGCTTTCGGAGACGCTGGAGGCAGCCATGCAGCTCTGAGGACGAGGCGTTTATTATATATATGTATATATTTTAAGTGAGAAATTGTTAAAATAATTAAAAAGCCTTTTCTGAAATAAAAGCATGGGCGGAACGGGGGGGTGTTGGGGAGGTGTGATTTTGGGGGGGGGGGGGTGTGTCCTGAGAGGTCTCTAAACGAGGAGGTTGGAGCATGGAGGCTTTGGGAGTTCTGGGGGGAAGGGGAGGGCACCCCTAATCCCCATGGAGGTTTATTTTAAGGGGCTCCCCCATCAGCTTGGGGGGGGTCAGAATGTGGGAGACACCCCCGAATTTGGGGGGTACACCCTGATATTCCAGCAGACTCAGCTGAGGCAAGACTCAGCTCCTGGGGCTCAGCTGGGGGGGGGGCAGTCAGAGAGGAGGGTGCACCCCCATTATTGAGGGCACCCCTGATTATTCAGGGCACACCATTTCCACCTCCCAGCCTTCTCCATCCCCTATAAGGCAGCCCACATCCCCCCCGACACCAAATAAGCCCCCCCTAAACCTGCAGAGCACCTCAGACCCCCACCGCTGCACCCTGGGGTCCCACTGGTCCCCAAAACCCCTTTTATGCCCCCAAAATAGAACATTGTCTCCCTTAAGTTGTCCACCGTCCCCCTCACGGCATCTTTGGTTGTGCAGGCGGGTGGCGAAATCCTCCCTGGGGTTGTGGGGCGCAGGTTTCCCCCTCGTCCCGTACCCCAGGGCCTGGTTCAGGGGAGTTCACCCTCAGCCGCAGCAGCCATTTGATCGCCTCTTCCTCCCCCCTGAGGGAAGGGCTCTGGTGGCGCCTTACAAGGGGCGGGGTCAGCACACGTGCTTTACATCCCTTCTTTTGGTAAAACCGGCTATTTTGGGGGGTTTGGGGAAGCTTTTATCTTGTTTCTAACAGTCCAAGCCAAGCGGCGCGGCCATTTTGTGGCCCTGAGGGGAAAGGGGGCAGGGGCGCTTTTCCCGCCTTTTTCACCACCTGAGGGGAGCCTTCTCAGGAGCGAGGGGGCGGGGCGAGTGCGGCCGCTGGCCCAATGGCGGTGCGAAGAGGGGGCAGTGGGCGGGATGAGAGCTGTGGGCGGGCCAATGGGCAGTGGTGTTTGCCGGGGTGGGCGGTGCCACCGCGAGCACATGGGCAGAAGGGGAGGGCGCGCAGGCGGAAGGGCAGCTGGTATCGGCGGTGCTGTCTGGAGGTTTCTTGGCCGGCTCTGGCTGCAACCAGGGTAGAACATGAGAGATAATGGGGGATGGGGCTTGTTAGTGCTGCCCCTCGTTAACCCTGTTGCCCCCAGGGAGTGACAGGAGGTTTTTGGGTATATGAAGAAGCTGGTGATGGAAGAGGGAAGAGCTTGTGTGGCAGAAGTGGGTTGGGGTTTGGGGCGGGAGAGGGGATTTTGGCAGGGGCAGTGAGGGTGGGATGGAGAGGGTTTTTTGGGGGGGAGGGCGTTTTGGGTGGGAAGGGGGCTTTTTGGGGTGTGGGTTTGGGGTGGGAGGGTTAAGAGGGGGGGGTGTGTTCTTTGGAAAGGAGGGTTTGGGAGAGGGCCTTTTGGGATGGGGGGAGTTGAGGGTGGGTTTGGGAGGGTTAGGGAGAGGGGTTGGGAGAAGGAGGGTCGGGGTTGGGTTTTTTGAGCTGGTAAGGGGAGTTTAGGATGGGAGGGGCTTTTGGGGTGGAGGGTTGGGAGGAGGGGTAATCTTTAGGGTGGGGGATTTGAGAGGGTTTTTTTGGGGTGGGGGTTTGGGAGAATGGGGGGGTTTCGGCTGTCTGGGTGGGGAGAGAGGGGAGTTTGGGGTGGGAGAAGGTTTTTTTGGGGATGGAGGAGGTGGGAGAAGGGGCCGTTTTGGGGGGGTAGGGTGGGAGAAGGGGTGATTTTGTAGTTCCCCCATTTTCCAGCCCCTGGTGCGCACAGAACAGCACCAGCCCCATCTGTGTGGTTTATACTGCACTGCAGTGAAAACCACCTGAAAACGACTGCTCCCCCCTCCCCCCCCAAACCCAGTGGCTCGAGGGGTCTGTCACGGGGCCAGGGAGTGCAGGCACCCCCCAAAATGTGCTGGAGGGGAGGGGGTCACCACCTCACACACTCACCCCCCTCATCACCCTCGTAGGTACCTGGAGATCACCCCCATCCCCCTGATGGACCCCCCCTTGGAATTCAAGTACCAGTGGGGGCCAAGAAGACCTGTAAGAGGGACGTGCTGCGCTGCGTGACCAAGGTGAGGCTGTTGGGGGGGGGGCACGACTCTGGGTTTTGAGGGGGGTCCTGGGGCTGGATTTGACCCCCTTCCCTGTTTTTGTGTGTGTGTCATTCCCTCCCCCACCCCAGGTCCAAGGGAAGGACCCCATGTTCTGGACGAGTCAATACAATGAGGCCAAGGCCACCCCCTAATTCCCACACCCCCACAATAGAGGCCCTTTTGGGGTGCAGCCCCACAATCTCCAGGCTGAGTGCTTCGTTAAGGCAAGGTTTAATTGGGGAGGGAGAGCCTTAATTTGGGGAGGCCCCCAAAATTAAGGCCCCCCAACCTCCTCAGTAATGCTCAGGGACGGTGACCAGGGCTTTGGCTGGGAGGGCGGCTGATGTCGATGTTCTGCAGGGCAAAATGGGGCTCTGGGGGGGGGTTCCCCTAAATCTACTGCCCCCCCAATTTCAGGGGGGTTTAATGAGATCCCCTCTTTTGGGTTTTTTTTGGGGGGTCCCCCCTTACCTGGGGCTGCTCGTGGTGGGTGTTCACTGCCTCCCCCTCGTACTCTGGTTCCCCGGGAGGCAACAGCGTTTGGGGAGTGGGGAGCCTCCTTTTTGGGGGTGGTGTCCCTGTTTTGGGGGTCACACCCAGGGAGGGGACAGTCCCCTTTTTTGGGGAGATTGTGCCCTTTTTTGGGGGGAGACAGGGTGGGCACTCCCATGGGGTGGGGCAACCCCTGGCCACGCCCCCCCTTGATGGGGGCTCCTGGGGCTGTAGCCTGGCCCCTTAGCCCCACCCCGCTGTGGGTGTGTGTGTCCCCCTTAGCCCCACCCTGCTGTGGGTGTGTGTGTCCCCCCTTAGCCCCACCCCCCCACCCCGCTGTGGGTGTGTGTGTCCCCCCTTAGCCCCACCCCGCTGTGGGTGTGTGTGTCCCCCCCTTAGCCCCACCCCGCTGTGGGTGTGTGTGTCCCCCCCTTAGCCCCACCCCGCTGTGGGTGTGTGTGTCCCCCCTTAGCCCCACCCCGCTGTGGGTGTGTGTGTCCCCCCTTAGCCCCACCCCGCTGTGGGTGTGTGTGTCCCCCCTTAGCCCCACCCCGCTGTGGGTGTGTGTGTCCCCCCTTAGCCCCACCCCGCTGTGGGTGTGTGTGTCCCCCCTTAGCCCCACCCCGCTGTGGGTGTGTGTGTCCCCCCTTAGCCCCACCCCGCTGTGGGTGTGTGTGTCCCCCCTTAGCCCCACCCCGCTGTGGGTGTGTGTGTCCCCCCTTAGCCCCACCCCGCTGTGGGTGTGTGTGTCCCCCCTTAGCCCCACCCCGCTGTGGGTGTGTGTGTCCCCCCTTAGCCCCACCCCGCTGTGGGTGTGTGTGTCCCCCCTTAGCCCCACCCCGCTGTGGGTGTGTGTGTCCCCCCTTAGCCCCACCCCGCTGTGGGTGTGTGTGTCCCCCCTTAGCCCCACCCCGCTGTGGGTGTGTGTGTCCCCCCTTAGCCCCACCCCGCTGTGGGTGTGTGTGTCCCCCCTTAGCCCCACCCCGCTGTGGGTGTGTGTGTCCCCCCTTAGCCCCACCCCGCTGTGGGTGTGGCCTTCCAGCTCTTGTGGGCGGGGCTCACTGCCTTAGCCCTGCCTCTTGCAGGAGGCCCTGTGGGTGTGGCTTGTTTCCCCTGGCTCCACCCCTTTGTGTCCACCCCTCATGTGGGGGTGTGGCTTCCTCCCTTAGCCACAGCCCTTTCCTTCAGCTCCACCCCTTCTCCCTTAGCCACGCCCCTTTGTTCCAGCCTGTAGTAGCCCTTGGGGGTGTGGCTTCTTCCCTTAGCACCGCCTCCCTTGGCCCCACCCCCTTTCCCTAACCCCACCTGTCTAGGGGTAACTCACACTGGTGGGTGTGGCCTTGTCCTTTAGCCCCACCTCCTCCCTGAGTCTGTGGGTGTGGCCTCACAGAGCCCCACCCCCTTTCCTCAAGCCCTGCCCTTACCTGGGGTGACTCTGGTGGGTGTGGCCTCCTTTCTTAGCCCCACCCCCTTTCCCTTAACCCCACCCCTACCTGATTTGCTGGGTGGGTGTGGCCTCAGCCCTGCCCCTGGCCCCGCCCCTCCCACCACCCTCCCTGTGCCCCCCTGCCCCCCCAGCCTGTCTCTGCTTGGTCCCACCTCACAGACATGTCCTGACCCTCCTGCTGTCCCCGAGGGAAGACCCCCGTGTCCCCCTCGATGTGGGTTGAGCTTCACTTGCTGGGGGAGGGTGTCTGCACGGGTTTTTTTGGGGGTTGAGTATGATTTTTGGGGGACACCCCCCCATAACCCCCCCCCCCAAAGGATTCTACTCTTAGTGTCGCTTCTCTCCCCCCAGGGTCTCACCTTGATGTTCCCCTCGATGATGGCGGGGTCGACGCAGATGGATTCCACAGAGAGAACCTGGATGGGGGGAAAAAGCTCTCCTGCAGTCCTGTGTGATGAGTCTGCCAGTTCTCCTGTGTCTCCACCCCCTGCCCAGACCCAGAGGGACGTGGACAGGATTGAGGTCACTCCTGTGAACCTCATGAAGTTCCACCAGGACTTCATGTGTAAGAAGTGCAAGGTCCTGCCCCTGGGTCACAGCAATCCCAGGCACAAATCCAGGCTGGGTGGAGAATGGCTGGAGAGCTACCCTGAGGAGAAGGACTTGGGGGTGTTGGTGGGTGAGAAGCTCCACATCAGCCAACAATGTGCCCTGGCAGCCCAGAAAGTTCCCCCCATCCTGGCCTGCATCCCCAGCAGCATGGCCAGCAGGGCGAGGGGGGGTATTCTGCCCCTCTGCTCTGCTCTGGGAAGACCCCCAGGAGCGCTGCCTCCAGCTCTGGGGCCACCAGTATCAAAGGGTCATGGAGCTGTTGGAGCGGGGCCAGAGGAGGCCACGGAGATGCTGGGAGGGCTGGAGCCCCTCTGCTGTGAGGACAGGCTGAGAGAGTTGGGGGGGGGGGGGTCAGCCTGGAGAAGAGAAGGCTCCAGGGAGTCCGTAGAGCCCCTTCCAGTCCCTCAAGCGGCTCCAGGAAAGCTGGGGGGGACTCTTGATCAGGGAGGGGAGCCATAGGAGGAGGGGGAAGGGTTTGACACTGGAAGAAGGGAGATTGAGATGAGATCTGGGGAGAAGATTGTTTGCTGTGAGGGTGGTGAGACCCTGGCCCAGGTTGCCCAGAGAAGCTGTGGCTGCCCCGTCCCTGGAGGGGTTCCAGGCCAGGTTGGACGGGGCTTGGAGCAGCCTGGTGTGGTGGGAGGTGTCCCTGCCCAGGGCAGGGGGAGGGACTGGAGGGGCTTTAAGGTCCCTTCCAACTCTATCCATTCTGTGGTTCTGCGATCTCAAGAGCGTGCTGGTGTGTTAATGCAGGCCACCAGAGTCTCTTCAGAGGTACTTCTGTTCTGCAGGTCAGGTGCCCGGGTGGTTCCGAGTCCCAGGATGAGCCAGCTCCTGCCGACAGTTTTAGCTCCGAGGATGTGACAGAATGGAAACCATCCTTGTGGTGGACCCCAACCCTCAGAGGTGCGGACGTGTTGGTGACATCCCCCTGGCCCAGAGACGTGGGGAGTTTTGCCAACAGCCTGGTAAGGATTGTCTTTTCTGCTGGAATGGGTTTCCAGCTGGATTTCACAAAGGATTGCCTTTCTGCTGGCTGTGTCTCTCTGCAGAGGGGTGCTCCTGATTGTTTGGATTTACCCCTGTCAGGGCTTTGGAGGAGAACTGGCTAAAACAGCTTTCTCTCTCTGGAGATCGCCAGCGTTTGGGTAGAAAAGCAGCGGTTCAGTCAGTAAAGCTTCTAGTTAGCGCTGCGCTCAGGCCGTGGAGCTCCATCTCCTGGAGGTACATTTCCTTTGGACCCAGCATTTTCGGGACCCAGCATTGGACAGCTGAGCCTGTCCGAGTCTCACAGGCTGGAGCCCGTTGGGATGGTGACGCTGGAGCTGCGGTCTGTGAACCAAGTCTGATCAACCTTATTCTAATAATATAAGTTGACAATCGATATGGGTAAGGGACATCTCCTTGGCCGGGCAGCCCCCGTGGACCAGCCAACGAGAGGTAGCTTTGGGGTGCCTTTTGATGGGATTGTGCCATCTCTGTCCGGTCTGACCCACCGGCTGACGTGGACACGTCCTTTCCGTACACAGCTGGACGTGTCTGCAAGGGTTGGTGATCCGCCAGCTGGGAGTCAGCTCCTGATGTTCAGAATTTTTGGAGGCTGCTGCTGGGAAAAAGTGAAAAAAAGGTGCTTTTGAGGATAGAGTGGCCAGGAAAGGCCACAGCCCCAAAGTCTGGGTGGCAATGCAAGTAGTTCCCAGAGACGTTCATAAAAAGCAAGAGTTGTTCTGGCTGACGCCTTCATTGTGAGAGCCGCCTCCAGACATTCGGAATTTTTAGAGGCCAGTGCTGTGAAAAAAATGAAAAAAAAGGTAGTATTGAGGATAGAGTGGCAAGGAAAGGCTGCAGCCCCAAAGTCTGGGTGCAAAGCAAGTAGTTCCCAGAGATGTTCAAAACAAGCAAGAGTTCGTCTGGCTGCCACCTTGGTTGTGGGAGTCAACTCCTGACTTTTGTAATTTCTAAAGGCTGGTGCTGGGAAAAAGGTAAAAAAAAAAAAAGGTGGCGGTAGGCTGGGAGCGGTGTCAGCGGGGGCTGTGTGGGCTGTCCCTGGAGGCTGCCGGGAGCTGCCCAGGCCGGGAGGGTCTCACAGCCCCCAAGGCCCCACAGGGCAAGGCCCAGGGGACCAGCGGCGCCGTAGCCGAGCGTGGGGGTGGCCAGCAGAGGCTGGTTGGTGGTGGTCCACTCGATGTGGAAGAAGCGGGGATGGAAGCAGCAGGCACAGGGGGCCCTCTGCAGCCCTGGGGGTGGAAAGGGAGGCGTGGTGGGCCGTGGGCAGCCTCCAGGGCACCCACCGAGCCGGCCCCCATGTCCCCCATCCAGGCTGTGGGGCAGGCCCCTGGGGAGCTGGTGGCCGGGTGTTCCCCGGGGGGAGCTGCTGTGATGGCGGGTACCAGGGCTGGAAGCTGGGGAGGGGACGCGCTTAGGCGGGGGAAACGGGAGAGATAATCCCCAGGAGTTTGGGAAATTCCCTGGAAATGGGATTTACTGGGCAGGTGAGGGCAGGAATGCTTACCCAGGCTTGCTGAACCCGCCACCCCCGGTACCAAATGTGCTGGGGGGGGGCAGTGGAGGTGGGATGGTGCAGCTGACCAGGGTCGTCAGGGGCTGAAGGTGGCAGAGGGGACAGGGTATCCATACCTGGTGGTGGGGCCTGTGGGGCCCATGGGGCCGCCCCCACGGTGGGTGGCCAGGCTGCGGAGAAGGGCTGCTCCTGGCCGGGCAGTCGAACCAGAGTGGCTGAGCCTGGAAGAGAGACAGGAGCCATGGCCGCGGTCACCTCCTGTGCTCTTGTCCGACTATTGAAGACAGAGGCAAAGAAGGCATTAAGTATCTCAGCCTTCTCCTCGTCCTTGGTCGCAATGTTTCCCCCCTCATCCAGGAAGGGATGGAGATTCTCCCTGACTCTCTTTTTGTTGACGTATTTACAAAAGCTTTTTTTGTTGTCCCTTATATTAATGGCCAGGTTGAGTTCCAGCTGGGCTTTTGCCTTCCTAATTTTTTCTCTGTGTAACCTAACAAGATCTCTGTACTCCTCCTGAGTTGCCTGTCCCTTCATCCAAAGGTGGTAAACCTTCCTTTTTTCCCTAAGTCCCATCAAAAGCTCTTTGTTCAACCAGGCCGGCCATTTTCCCCGCCCTTTAATTTTGCGCCTCATGGAGACAGCCTGCTCCTGGGCCTTTTGGATTTCCTTCGCGAAGAGCGTCCAGCCTTCCTGGACCCCTTTGCCCCGCAGGGTTATCTCCCAAGGGACCCTCCCAACCAGGGTTCTGAACAGGCTAAAGTGCGCCCTCCGGAAGGCCAAGGTGGAGGTTTTGCTAACCCCCTTCCTTACCTCCCTAAGAATTGAAAACTTGACCGTTTGATGATCGCCAAGACCAAGAGGGCCTCCGACCTCCACATCTCCCACTAGTCCTTCTTTGTTTGTGAAAAGTAGGTCTAGCGAGGCGCCTCCCCTAGTAGGCTCTCCTACCGGTTGTGTAAGGAAGTTATCTTCCATCCACTCAAGGAACCTCCTAGCCTTGCCTGCTCTCTGCTGTGTTCTATTTCCAGCAGATATCCGGTAGGTTGAAGCCCCCAACCAGAACAAGGGCTGGCGATGGCAAGACTTCAGCCAGCCGCTTACAGAATACTTCATCAACGTGCTCATCCTGGTTGGGTGAGCTTTGGGACTGAGGCATGGCTAGGAAAGGGAGGCAGGTTCATCGCTCTCCCTCATATTGGCTTTCTATTTCAGTTTGGGTTTCAATGAGGTCTGGTGTGTTCTAGTTTGTTACTTTTGAGATGAGCCGGGATGTATCAAAGAGGAGTACAGGACCGGTGAGGGTTCATAAGCGCCGTGGTAATTTTGTGTTTCTTGGTCTCTTAGGTGCCATAATTAATTGTTGCTGCAGCCTCCAGTTCTGGGATCGGCGTGGAGCAGGTGAGTGGAACTCCATGGAGCTTCTGCGGATGAGGGTGTCGTGGAAGAGGTTGGAATTTACAGTTATGATGCTCAGTCTTGGAGCTGTGGTTTCTTGTTTGCAGATGAAGAGGAGCCAGGTGACTGCAGGAAAATGAGTTAGCTGTTGTGGTTTTTGTCAAGGATGAATTCAGACGCCCGGCTCTCTGAAAGCTAAACTGAGGGAACGGCACTGGTAAGGGACTGAGGCTGACGGTTTCAGGACAGGCTTTTTAAGTTCAAGAAGGGCATAGAGCTGTTCAGGAACAGCCCCTTTTAGGCAGGTAAAGGAAGGAGGTTACTAAAGAAGACTCCCAGCACAAAATCCCCCTTAGAGGGATTAGGAAGCATTTCTTTGCCGAGGTGGTGGTCAAACGCTGGAAGAGGTGTCCTGGGGAGGTGGTTGATGCCCCAAGCGTCTCCTTGTTTGAGAGGCGTTTGGACAAAGCCCTTAAGAATGCCCTTCTTGGGTGATTTGTGGTGATTTTCCTGCAGTCGGGAGGCGAAGCCGGGCTCTGGAGCCGAGCGCGGTGTGAGCCGAGGACGGGTGTGATTGTCCCCAGGCTTTGGGGGACTGTGTCCCGAGCCCTGTCCCCGCAGGAGGGAGCGCTGGCCGGGTTCCAGAGCAAGGCCTTGCAGCCCGCGTTGTGGTGTGTGTGTCCCCCATCTCGGTCCCCAAGGGCTGTCCTTGTCCCGGGGGCTGCGTGCTGCTTTCTGCGTGGGGCCGTGTCGGTGGTTCCTGCAGGGACCCCTCTGTCCTGGCTGCCCCTGGGGAAGGGGTCAGGGGAGTCCCCCCCCGGCCACTGGCACCCCGCTGGTGGTGGCTCGTCCCTGGGGTCAGCTCGTTGCCCTTTGGGGCTCGTGGGCTCCGACTGGGGGCTCACGGGGGCTGTGGCACCTGGGGGGGGTTCTGATTCCCGGTGCCCCCTGCGCTCCCTCCCTCCCCGCCCCCGCCTCCGCCCCTAAAGAGGCACGGAGCGGTTCTGGAGAAACAACCTTTAATTGAGACAACTTTTTAACACAAGAGAAAAGGTCCTATTGAAGCTACTCTCAACCCCCCTCCCTCCCTCAAACACACCCCCCTCCCTCAAATACAGCCCTCTCCCCAAGTACCCCCCCCAAATACAGTCCTCTCCACAACTGCACACCCCCCTCCCCTAAATACCATGCCCCCCTCCTCTAAATATGATGCCCCCACTCCCCAAGTACACACAGCCCCTCCCCAAATACAAGCCCTCCCTCAAATACACACAAATCCCGCCCCCCCCATCACCTCCGTCTCTTCCTTGCGGTGGGACTCGGCCCACCCTCTGCCCCCAGCCCTCTTGCAAGAGCCCTGCGTTTGCTGGGTGATGTCAACGGGGGGCTGCTCCCCCGCTTCGTCCCCCGCCTCTCCCCCAGTTTGGGCATGGCCGGGGTCAGCTCCATCCCCCCGTCCCCCCAATGCTCCTGGGACTCTGGTGGCAGCTCCATCCCCAAGTCACCCCAGGGTTCCTGAGACTCCGGTGAGAGCTCTGTCCCCGTGTCATCCCAGGGCTCCTGGGACACTGGCGATGGATCCATGGCCACGTACCACCAGGGCTCCTGGGACCCTGGTGATGGCTCCATCCCCAAGTCCCCCCAGGGTTCCTGGGACTCCCGTGACGGCTCTGTTCCCGTGTCATCCCAGGGCTCCTGGGACACTGGCGATGGATCCATGGCCACGTACCACCAGGGCTCCTGGGACTCTGGTGAGGGCTCCAACCCCATGTCCCCCCAAAGCTCCTGGGACTCTGGTGGCAGCTCCATCCCCAAATCCCCCCAGGGCTCCTGGGACATTGTCCCGGCGATGAGTTCCTCCTGGAAGCGCACGGCCTCCGTGGTCTCCTCCAGGCTGTAGCTGGGGCTCAGCAGCAACCTGGGCAGCTCGAGGGAGGGGAAGTCGCAGGGGGGGACACCTGTGCCAGTGTCACCAGGGTCTCCAGGCCTGGGGCTGCTGCCAGGACTGTCCTGGCTGACCCCTGCCACCTCCCCGGAGCAGTGGAAGAGCCTCATGGACGCCTCCAGAGGAACCTTCTGGGCCACTGTGAGGTCCCCGAGGGCTTGGCTGTGGGGGACAACAGAGGGGCTGGTGGGGACAGTGGCGGGGCTGGTGGGGACACTGCAGCCCAGGGAGATGCCGCTGTCCCAGGTAAAGTCACCGTCTGAGGAGATGTCGCTGTACAGCAGGATGTTGCTGTCCGAGGGTGTCTCCAAAGAGGTGGCCATGCTGGAGCTGGTGGTCTCTGAAGACCGTTCATCGATGTTCTCAGGGCCAGGGATGGAGTTTGGCAGCGTGGTGGGTGCTGGGACCGCTGCTCTTTCCTCTCTGCCAGTGTCACCAGGATCCCCAGGCCTGGGACTGCTCCCAAGACTGTCCTGGCTGAGCCCTGCCACCTCCCAGCAGCAGTCGTAGAGGCTCAGGGCCTCCTCCAGAGGCACCTCCTGGGGCGCTGCCAGCCCCCCAAAGGCCTGCTTCTGGCGGAGAGCAGCAGAGCTGGTGGGGCCCTGGCTGTCCCGGGATGGGAGGCTGTCCCAGGAGCTGTCGCTGTATGGGGGGAGGTTGCTGTGCGGGCGAGCCTCCTCGGGGGTGGCCGTGCTGGAGCTGTTGGTGCTGGTGCTGTCCTGGCCGGCCCCCACCGTGTCCGTGGAGGAACCAAAGAGCCTGAGGGCCTCTTGGAGGAGCATCTCCTCGGTGACTTTGACGGTGCTGTCCGGGTCCCCAGGAGCTGGTTTGTCGGGGGCAGCAGAGGGTCTGGGGGGCACGTGGCTGCGTGGGGGTACGTGGCTGCGTGGGGGTACGTGGCTGCGTGGGGGTGCCCCCACAGGGGTGGCCGTGCTGGAGATGTTGGTCCGTGCAGGGGGTCCCTTGACGTGCTGGAGGCCGGGGCTGGAGGTCAGCAGCAGCGGGGGGGCTGCGGGCACCGCTCTGCCCTGGTGGCCGTAGGCTGGGAGCTGTGTCAGCGGGGGCTGTGTGGGCTGTCCCTGGAGGCTGCCGGGGGCTGCCCAGGCCGGGAGGGTCTCACAGCCCGCGAGGCCCCACAGGGCAGGGCCCGGGGGAGCAGCGGTGGGGTGGCCGAGCGTGGGGGTGGCCGGCGGAGGCTGGTTGGTGAGGGTCCACTCCAGGTGGAAGAAGCGGGGATGGAAGCAGCAACCGCAGGGGGCCCTCTGCAGCCCTGGGAGGGGGGAAAGGGAGGCGTGGTGGGCCGTGGGCAGCCTCCAGGGCACCCGCCGAGCTGTCCCCCGTGGCCCCCATCCCGGGTGTGAGCCAGGCCCCTGGGGAGCTGGTGGCCGGTCGCTCCCCGGAGTGAGCTGCTGTGCCGGAGGGGCTGGGGCTGGAAACTGGGGAGGGGACGTGCTTTGCGGGAGGAAACAGGAGAGATGGCCCCCCCAGTTTGGGAAATTCCCTGGAAATTGGATTTCCTGGGCAGGTGAGGGCAGGGATGCTCAGCCGGGCTTGTTGAACCCTCCACACCCAGTACCAAAACTGCTGGGGGGGAACAGGGGAGGTGGGATGGTGAAGGTGACCAGGGTCCTCGGGGGCTGAAGGTGGCAGAGGGGACAGGGGGTCCATACCTGGTGGTGTGGCCCGTGGGGCCCATGGGGCCACCCCCACGGTGGGTGGCCAGGCTGCGGGGAAGGGCTGCTCCTGGCCGGGCAGTCGAACCAGGGTGGCTGAGCCTGGAAGAGAGACAGGAGCCATGGCCGTGGTCACCTCCTGCGCTCTGTTCCCCGAGAGCGTCCCCGGGCTGCGGGTCGGGGTCGGTCTCTGCCTTGGGTATAGAAGGTTGACCCTCCTGAGGGCCAAGAGGCCTTGCAGAAGGCTCTAGATAGGTTGGAGCACTGGGCAATCAGCAGTGGCGTGAAGTTGAAGCAGTAAAAGTGCGGGATTCTGCGCTGTAAGGGCACCGTTGAAGAAGGACAGGAAAGTCCTTGAATGCCTCCAGAGGAGGGCAACCAAGCTGGTGACGGGGCTGGAAGGCATGTCCATCCCTCACCCGGGCTTGCTGAACCCCCCACCCCCCAGTGCTAAAAGTGCTGTGGGGGGAAACAGGGGAGGTGGGATGGTGCAGGTGACCAGGGTCCTCGGGGGCGGAAGGTGGCAGAGGGGACAGGGGGTCGATACTTGGTGGTGGGGCCTGTGGGGCCCATGGGGCCACCCCCACGGTGGGTGGCCAGGCTGCGGGGAAGGGCTGCTCGTGGCCGGGCAGTCGAACCAGGGTGGCTGAGCCTGGAAGAGAGACAGGAGCCATGGCCGTGGTCACCTCCTGCGCTCTGTTCCCCGAGAGCGTCCCCGGGCTGCGGGTTGGGGTCAGTCCCTACCTTGGGGGTAGAAGGTTTGTGGGAGCACAAAGGTCTGAAGCGTCTGGGTCGCCGCGGGGGCCCAGGGGCCGTTTGGTGGGAGCCAGAGTGGTGGCAGCGCCATCGTCGGTCCTCTCGGTCTCTGCGCTGCTAAGGACTCTTTGGTCACCAGGGATGGAATGTGGGGGCTCCCTGTGCCCCACCCCCTCCTCCAATAGCCTCCCCATCTCCTGCTGGAGGCCTGGTGGGAGATGGGATGGTCTTGGCCACAGTGATCACGAAATGGTTGAGTTTAACATCGTCAGTAGAATAAGAAAACTGTTGGGAAGAGTTTTGCTTGTTTTGAACGTCTCTGGGAACTACTTGCATTGCCACCCAGACTTTGGGGCTGCAGGCTTTCCTGGCCACTCTATCCTCAAAAGCACCTTTTTTTCACTTTTTCACAGCACTGGCCTCCAAAAATTCCAAACCTCCTGGCGTGGCTCCCACAACCAAGGTGGCAGCTAGAACATTACTCTTGCTTTCTTTCAAGGTCTCTGGGAACTACTTGCATTGCCACCCAGACTTTGGGGCTGTGGGCTTTCCTGGCCACTCTATCCTCAAAAGCAGCTTTTTTCTTTATCATTTTCCTTTTTAAGGCATTTAAGAAACGTGTAGACACGGCACTTCAGGGCATGCTCTAGTGCCCGAGATTGTTGGTTTGTGTCTGTTTGCGGATGGGTGTGGGTTGTGGTGTTTTGTGGTTTTTCGTTGGTTTTTGGTTGGGTTTTTTTTGTGTGTGTGTGTGTGTGTTTTGGTTTGGTTTGGGTTTGGGCTTTTTTTTTTTTTTTTGTGGTTGGACTCGATGATCTCAAAGGTCCCTTCCAATCATGAAGATTCTGTGATTCTGTGATTTCTTTTGCATTTTAAAAGTAAAGGCCAGGAAGGAAAAGCGCATATCCATTGCTTAAGGAGAGAAGAAAGAAGGGTTGAAAGAGTAGCGGCAAATACGCTTTTCCTTCATCTTCACCAGACTTCAACCAACTTCAGGGAAATTTAGTTCTTTAAAACACCACGATCACGGGCTGGAGGAGTATGTCAAACAGAGTTCAGATAAAACTTGTGCTTGACTAGTAAGGGAACGAGCCCAAGTGCCTTTTTGAAACTGAGGGACGGCGTTTCATCTCCGACGGCTGAAGAGCAAAGCTTGTACCTGCCTTCAAAGGGGAAAAGAGCTGAAGTGGTAATATCAGTCCAAATTTGGCTGATGACTTTATAGTGTATAAACCCCCAGGAGATAACAGGATGCAGAACATGCTCAAACTGAGGACCAGGAGTCGGGCCCGGCCCTGTCTCTGCAAACTCTGGTTGCGAGAGCACGGGGCGGAAACCTGAGCGCTGCCGCCGATGAGAGCCACGGACTGGGGGGGCCGGGCTGGTGCTGCACTCCATACGGTGACAGACAGAGGATGTCGCTGTGAGCCGATTGTGACACGGGAGGTCGGCCGGCGGGTAAGCGATGACCAACTGAGGAGGCCACCGCCCTCCGATTGTGACCCGTGAGGGCAGAGGGCCAGTCATCCCGCACAGAGGCCCCGGGCTCAGTGTGCAGCTGGCACTGTGCGGTGAGGTCCTTGTCCTCGCCGCAGCTGGGCACGGCTGTCTTCTCCTGAGGTACCCCGTGTGCCACAGGGCGCTGAGGATGGCTTCTGCTTGGGAGAGGAACTATCACCACTCAGGCCTGGAGAAAGCAGCAGCTTTCCTCCCCTCGCTGCTTGCTGACAGCTCCCTCAGGAGCAAAGACGACGATCAGACTGTCCACGGAGTGCTGCTCTTTGCGGATGTCTCAGGTGGGGGGAGCAGGGAGGAGCAGCCACGGACACGCGCCGTCTTGGGACACACCAGGCCCTTTGGAGCCCCTCGGACAGAGTGGCCATCTTGTCACTAGTGAGGTCTTCTGCTGGCATGCCCAGAGAGAGCGGGATGGGTTGTCTTGGGCGGTCAACCCCTGCTGCCACCAGCACTGAGCCGGGCATGGGAAGGTGTCCCCAACAGGCTCTCGGGCCGGGCAGGGTGGAAAGTGCTGCCAAGTCCCTTGGCCCCCATGGGCATTTCCTGATTTCTGCGTGTCCCTGCTACAGGTTTCACTGCGTTGACCGAGAAATTCATCCAGAAGAGCGGCAGGGACAGAGGCGCTGATGAGCTGGCGCAAACCCTCAATGAGTACCTGTGTGATATTTTGGGAGGTAAGAGCCGTGCTGCAGGACTGTCTGGCATCGGGCCGTGATGGTGGAGGGTGGAGGCAGACATGCTGGGCAGCCTGGTCCTGCCTCCTTGGCAGGGCTGGGGCTTTCTGTGAGGAACAGCGAGGGCAGCCAGGGTCTGCCGGTGGGTCAGGACCAGCGCAGGCTGGTGAGGGTGACCTGAGGGTGCTGGCTCTGACCTGTGCGTGTGTGAGAGCCTCACGAGCCCCTTTCCACAGGGAAAACCTTGACCCTCCTGAGCTGACCGTGAGCACAGTGTGGCCACCCCTTTGGCAGTGCTATTAGGGCAAAGCAAGAGTCCCCAAAGGCAATGAAGGGTGTGGAGCATCTGTGCTCCGAGGAAAGGCTGAGAGAGCTGGGACTGGTTGGCATAGAGAAGGCTCAGGGGGGACCTTAGGAATGTGTCTACAACTTGAAGGGCGGGTGCAAAGAGGACAGAGCCGGATTCTTCCCAGTGGTTCCCAGTGTCAGGACCAGAGGCCACGCCACAGACCCGCACTGAAACACAGGAGGTTCCCTCTGTAGGTCAGGAAACACTTTTTGCCTGTGAGGGCGACTGAGCACTGGCAGAGGTTGCCCAGGGAGGTTGTGGAGTCTCCTTCCTCAGAGCTATTCAGGAACGATCAGCCACCCTCCTGGCTCTGTGCAGCCCGGCTGGGCTGGAGCAGCGGTGTCGGATCAGATGGAGCCCAGAGGTCCCTTCCAGCCTCCACCTTTCCGAGGTTTGGTGGCATCTGGAGGCCCTGCCTCCCTGCCTGCTCTGCGGGTACCAGGGCAGTGACCACTGTGAGCCTGGGAGAGAGGTCGGAGCGGTGCTTTCCTCAGCTCTGCCCCACGGTGCACCCTTGCCCAGGTGCTGCTCTTTGAGGGGGGCTTGCTCCGTGGCTTCTGGAAGAAGGTGTCCGCGTGACTCTTCCTTTTCTTCCCTCTGTCCGCAGAGTTCCTGGTTTTTGGAGGAGACATCTTGAAGTTTGCTGGTAGGTGTTTGGGACGACGATGCCCACGTGCGCCGATGGGTGGCATTTACCTGTTGTGGCGGCCGTTTGCTCTGCTCTCCTTCTCCAGAGGCTCTGTGCAGCACCTGGATCCCACTCTTGGCCACCACGCACCCCCCGCAGTGGCCCCTCTGTCCCCCCCCGGGCCTGCCTGCGGCTTGGCTTTAGCCAGGGCTGTGGCTCCTCCTTCTCTGCCCTGGCTTGTAGGGCCCTGGGCTGGGGGTGGGGCAAGAAAGCCCCCAGAGGAGGAGACCCCCGAGAAAGCGCAGCCCAAGGTGTGTGTCGGGGCGGTGGTCAGGGGCAGGGAGGCCCTGGGGATGGCGGAGCTGGGGCTGCCAGGCTGGCAGGGGAGGGAGAGTCCCTGGTGTGCTGCAGCTGCAGAGGAGCGCTCGGGGCAGGGGCTGCCACCGCTGCCGGCTGCTGCTGGAGCTGCCCGGGAGAGGAGAGGGGTCCCGGTGCCCGGGATGGGGTGTCCTCCAGGACGATGGCCCATCTTCCTCCGCACGTCAGCTGGTTTCTGCTGTCCCTGCCACTGAGCGTAGGTCGGGGAGAGCCAGGTCTCAGCAGAGCCTCGACCTTCCCTCACTTTCCCCAGGAGACGCTGTGCTGGTGCTGTGGAGAACACCCCCCCGGGAGCTGGCCAGGACCATCAGCCTGGTGCTGCACTGTAGCCAGCAGATCCAGAAGAAGTATAGAAGGCGTGAGACGGACGTGGGCCAGGAGCTCCAACTGAAGATAGGTACGGGCGCTGTGCCAGACGCAGATCCGTGGCACTCTCCCGTGCCACAGGGAGCTTCTCACCAGCAGGGAATGTGGGGACTGGGGCTCGTGCCAAAGGAAAGCATCTCCGGCGAGCGTTCAAGGGTCCAGCTGTAGTCGGAGCGGGGATGGGAGACCGGGACTGCTGGGTTTGCGCATGTCCGCAGATGCAGAGGAAGCTTAAAGGCAGAGCAGGTGTCGGATTGAGCCTTAGGATCTTTGAATGTCGTCTTTAGCACAGACGTCTGCGGGAGGTCGTTATCCTTTTGTTTCTTCAGGCGGGGGCAGCTTTGCGTCCTTTCCCCTGCTGGATTCTCCCCTGCCTTTCACAAAGAGCAAAGGGGAGCTGCTTGGCTCACGCCTGCGAGAAGGGCTTTTGCAGGCTCTTGGGTTTTCTCCAATGACAGCTCCAACCTGCCTGCGTGAAAAAGGAGCAGGCGGTGGTCGAGGCCCCGCTGGTTTGCTGGCCTTCTGGGGCAGGCAGCTGGGTAAGATGCCCGGCACCCTCAACACATTCTCCATGTCGACTTTGTCTGTCTGTTTCTAGACACCCATTTCAGGGAGCTGTGTGGGTGTCCCCCCGCGTAGGACAGAGGGTGCTCTACCCCTCCGTGATGCCTGTCTCCCTGCTGGGCTTCAGATTGGCTTCTGAGCAGCTGAGATGCTGGGGGCTGCAGAGTTCCAAACGTTCCCTGTGTCAGTTCTGCTTCTCCCTCTCCCTCTCCCCAGGGATCTCTGCAGGCACCATGAGCCTCTCCATTTTTGGAGACAGGAGGCGGCAGTACTTCTGCATTTATGGCCGAGGCGTGGGTGAAGTTCATGAGGCCGAAGAGCTTGCAGATGCAGGTGACATTGTCCTCTCAGCTACCGCCTGGGAGCTCTGTGAGCAGCACCGGCTGAGGACCAAGCATCTTGCAGGCCAAAGAGCCGTGAAGGTGGGTGGATGACATGGCCTCTAGAGCCATTGTGAGGAGCTGGACTTGGACATGAAGGAGGGAAGTGTCAGAAGGCTGAGGAGCTGAATGTGGAGAGAGCGGTAGCTGGGAAAGTGGGCAGGTGGCTGAAGCCCTTGTCCTCCCATCTCAGGGGTAACTGTGGGCTGGGCTTGCTTGGTTGGAGGGGTCGGGAGGCACCGGAAGGGTTTTAGCCCCACCAGCAATGTCCTGTGGGCCACGGAGCTGTGGTTGACAGCTGGGGGATGCTTGGATAATGGCTGCCCAGCTCCGGTGCTTCTGAGGAGGCACTGCTGTCCCAGCCAGCCAGGGGGGCTTCCTCTCTCCTTTCCTGGGAAGTGGCAGTGGAGGGCAGGCTCTGTCCCCTGGGACTCCTGGGGAGGCCAGTGGCAGTGATTTCCTTCTGCCTGTCTTCAGGTTACGGGCATGGAGCCGATGTCTTGGTCAGAATGCCAAGATGCCTTACGCCAGCTCGTACAGGACCCACTGAGCCACCGCTCGGAAGGGGAAGGTGAGTGCCATCTTGCCCTTGTTCTGCGGTTGCCCCAAAAGGTGGGGCCTGGCTGCTTCAGGGGCCAGAGAGGAACCACCTCCTCCCTCTTCCCCCTGTCAGTTGGCACTCCTGCTTTTGGGCCTCCTGGGGCAGTCGCTGCTGCTGCCTCCTCCTCCCAGGGGACAGCTCTGCCCTCCGCATCTGGAGGTGGCCACCTGGGCAAAGGCAGAAGACTCTTCCTGCCCCGTTTCCAGGGCCAGCCCCTGCTTTGCAACGGCTCGTAGTCCCACGCGTCCAGCGACCACCTGCCTTTGCTCTCCTCAGGTGCCATGAGGCCGGCTCTTCTCCTGCCCAGTGATCCCAATGCGGAGAAGGTGTACAGGAAGTACATCCCAGACGCTGCTCTTGGGAAGGTACGGCAAGGCCACCGCTGCTGGGGGCTGCCTTTTGGGATGGATTTCTCCCTTCCTCTGGGAGGAGGGCCAGGGCGCCTGCTCTCCCTCCGTACCTGGTGTGGGCAGTGAGACCCCGGGAGAGCAGGCTGGTGAAGCCATCGTGCTCTTGTCTTCCAGCTTGATGAAAGAGTGCCACTGGAGCTCTTCTCTGAGCTACGGCCAGTCACCATCATCTTCATCCAGCTGCAGCTTCCTGCAGATGTCAGCACGGGGAGCACCAGCACGATCCTTAACACTGCCAGCAGCGTGATGGTGGAAATCCTCTCTCCTCACAAGGGCAAAATCAACAAAGTCCTCCTGTGTGATAAAGTGAGTGTGGGGGAACAACCGCCTCCCCCAGCGCGAGACGGTGGGCAGTGAGCACGAGGGAGAGACTCCCCTCTTGGGCATCATAGCAAGATGTGCTGCCTCTGTCCTCGGCAGGGCTGCACGTTCCTCTGTGTGCTGGGACTCGCTGGAAACAAGCTGCCCTCCGAGAGCATTCGCGCCTTGCAATGTGCTCTGCAGATCTTCAACGCCTGCTCCACCATGCTCGGGGAAAGAGAGTGAGTGTGTGGCGGGGGCCGGGGGGTGCATGCTGCCTGGGACGGTGCAAGGGGGCTCACCACAAAGAGATGTGCCTTCTCGCTCGCCCTCCCCTCTCCCTGGCAGGAAGGAGGCAGTGCCCGGAGAGGTGGCCGCAACCCCTGGGCTTAGCCCACGGCAGCCAGGCGCAGTCCCTCCACGCACACCCTGCTGGCCACTGCACTGGAACGAGCCCCGGCAAGGGCCAGAGGCCCTTGGTGCCAGAGGCAGGCCCTTCTGGGCCACTGGCCTATGAACAGAGATGGGGCCTGGCCACCCGATCTCCAGTTGCTGTCATCGCAGGCGGTGACGTGGCGGGCGCCTTCTTCCTTCCCTCCCTCTTTGCTCACGAGAGGGCTGTGGCCCTGCACGTGCTCTGCCCCCGTTCCTTGTCCCTTGCAACCGGCGTATGTGTCGCCCCTGAGCTCTCCACGTCCCCGAGACCCACGCTGGCAGGGCAGCACAGCCGGTGGCCCAGGCTGGCACCCAGGGCAGGTGCGGGCAGGGATGAAGCCGGGCGGGCAGGACTGCGCCTGGGGCGCTGCTGAAGCCCCGCTCTTTCCCTGTGTACCAGGGCAGTGTCCGTGGCAGTCACCAGCGGGACGACGTTCTGCGGCGTCATTGGCCACCCTCTGAGGCACGAATACACAGGTACGAGGGGGGGCCTGGGGCGCGGGAGGCTGCTGTGGGCCTGCTGAAGCAGAGCCGTCTGGCAGAGGAAGGCGGGCTGGGAGAGCGCTTGCCCAGAGCTGGCCAGGAACGGCCCCAGTGCCGCCGGTCCAGGCCCGGGACGGGAGAAGGGGCTCTGTGGGCGGCTGTTGGCCTGGGTTCCGCTGAGCCCGCCGTGGGGTTGGCCTGTGCCGGAGGTGAGGCAGCCATTGGCCCGGAAGGGTGCCGCGGGGCTGGTGGCACAGGCACACCAAGGCGTGTGCTCTCTCTCTAACGTGTGCTCTCTCTCTGGTAGTCATTGGCCAGAAGGTGAACTTGGCAGCCCGGATGATGGTGCACTACCCCGGGCTGGTGTCCTGTGATGCAGTCACCTACGCCGCCTCTCGGCTGCGCCCTTACTACTTCAGGGAGCTGCCGGAGAAGGAGATGAAGGGCATCAGCCAGCCTGGCCCTGTCTACCAATACGTGGGCATCACCGAGGAGAGGTGAGTGTCCTCTGAGAGGGCTGGAGGAGGGGACGGCGGCACCAAGGGTGCAGCCTGGGCCAGCAGAGAGGGAGAGTGCGCGAGTCTCTGGTGATGGACTCTTGCTATGTTCTCCTGTCCTGCCGTGGCCATTGGGCTTCTTTATGCTTGAAGCTGTCGTAGCGTGTCAGCTTGAGCTTTGCCTGGGGGAGCGTGCAGGGGATAACGCGCTGCTCGAAAGAAAAGCAGGTCCCCGAGGAGCACATCTTTCCCCGCCACGCCAGGCTGCTTCTCTAGCTCCCCTGGCTTCTCACCAGCTAATTGACTCATCTTTTCTTTTCCCCTGCTTCTAGCATATTTGGCTTGGGTCTTCCCAAGAAGAGGTCCGAGTACGTCCCCTTGCTGGGTAGGTGGAGAACGCCTTGCTCTTCTGAACCCCCGGTTCTTCCCCTTGGTAACTTTTAGTGCCACGCTGGGAAGGGAGAGGCTATTCCCAGGGATGGTGTTGCCTGCAGCAGCCCTAAGGAAGTGCCGCCTCTCTCTCGGTCGCTGCTTGCTTATACCTTTGGGGTGGAAAGCAAGGTGAGGCGCTGGGTGCTCTCTGCCATGCTCCAGACCTGGTACGAAGGCTGGTGGATGTGGTGGTGGTGGGGAGGGAAGCTGCGGTGGAGGGTGCCCGCCAAAGGGACGGCTCTTTGCTTTTCAGCGCGCCCCAGCAGCTGCTTTTCTTGTTTGTCTGCACAGGTCGGCAGCAGGAGATTGACCTCTTTTTCGGCTGCCTGAATGCCTATAGGGATTTAGGCCAACGGAACATCCTGGCATTTGAGGGCACGACGGGCTCCGGAAAGAGCCGCTTACTTACCGAACTGGCCTCTTTAGGCCAGGGCGCTGGCCACAGGTACAGGTTTTTCACCTTTAGCTTTGGGACACCGCCCCTGCCCATCCCTGACAGCCGTGGAACACTCCAGCCCCTCTGCCAGTGCACCTGGCCCTCCCGACAAAGCCTGCGGGAGACGCTGCCCGGGAGCACCTGCGTACCCTGCTCCCACCTCTGCCTCTTTGGGGAGTTGGAGGTGGCTTCTGGAGCCATGGCCTGTGCTCCTTCCCCTCTGGGACAGGCACAGGCAGCAGGAAAGAGGCCAAGCCCAGTGCTGTTCATCTGACTCCAGACCCAACAGACAGCAGGGTGGCCTTTCTCAGAAGCCCTGCTTGCCCTCTGCCTGTTTCCCAGGAGGAGCACGGGGACCTGGGGTCTGGCAGGCAGACTGCTAAGTTCTGGAGCCCCACGGCAGACTCGCCACTTGCCCCATCCTTGCCTCGTAGCCCCGCGAGTTCCTCTGCAGGGGGCACGTAGGGAGACCTGGGCCAGCGCTGTGGAGACACAGGGTCTGGACCCGGCTCTCCCGGTGGCTTGGCAGCAACTGCCCCTCTGTGCCCTTTCTCGTAGGAGGAGTGAAAAGCTTGGCCTTCTCTGGGAAGCCCTTGGGGATGGGGGGCTGAAGAGCTGGCCCCAAAGGGCACCTCCGCCCCTCTTCTCTTAGAAGGCTGGGGCTGTTGGGGATCTCAGTCCCTTTTGCTTTTGCACGGCAGGGTGGTGTCCGTGGAGCTGCTGGAGATCAACGTGAGGCAGTCCTTCTCTGCCCTCCGTACGCTGATGGCCAGGGCCCTGGGCCTCCAGGACTGTGCGTCGTGCAGCGACAGGCAGCGCCTGCTGAGGAGCAAGCTGCAAGGGACGATCGACGAGAGCAGCTGTTGCTTCCTCAATGACATTTTCCTTGTCGAGGTGAGAGCCAGAGGCCTCTCCCGAGTTTGTCTGGGTCTGACGTTGTGTGGGCACGCCGCTGGGAGTGCCTTAGCTCCGGGGTGGGAATGGCGGGGGTCACAGCACACATTTCCTATCCCTGGGCTCCCTGTCTGTGGGCAGTTTGTGTCCCGCGCTGCATCCGCAGTGCCCGGTGCCTTGTTTAGCACCCTGGAAGTGGCACTGGAGAGAGGCTGTTCCTGACCTCGTGCCGAGGTCAGCGCTGTGTGAGGGCTCTGCTCCAGCCAGCCCAAGGTTCCCACAGCCAGAGGAGCAGCTCTTCAGCCCAGCGCAAGGCCCAGCTCTGCAGAGACCCTCAGCAGAGGGCCTTGGCTTTAGGCTCTGGATGGAGTCCCGCCTGTGGCTCCTTGCCCCTGCGTTGGGGAGAGGTCAGGTGCCGAGGCCAGCAGAGGCGGTGGGCTCTGCGCTCTTGCGTGCTGGGGATGGGGAGGTGTGCCGAGCCCCGCAGCCATGTCTCTCCCTGACTCTGCTTTTCTGGCCAGTTTCCCGTTTCGGACAAGGTCCGCGAGATGCGTGAAACTGAAAGGAAAATGGAATTGCACTCGACTTGGACAAGAGTGCTGGAGAAGGTGAGCATTTCTCCTTCCTTGCTCCTGGGCCAGAGAAGGAGAACAAGCCTGCCGGCTGCGGGCTCTGTCCCACCACAGCGTGAGGGGCGGGAGGACCACGCGCCTGGGTCATCGCCCGTCAGGGCCTGAGAAAGCCCTCGGCCCCCACCTCCCCCCGCAGCCCCACAAACACACCCAATCACTTTCCTCCTGTGAAGTGTGGCCGGGAGGAGGAACAATGTCTTCTGGGTTCCCTTGCCCAAGCTCCCTCCTTCTGCAGGGCAAGTGATGTTAGGTGTGACCCTACAGTCTCAAAGAAGTTCAGAGTCAGGCAGCTTGCGAGCAGGGAAGTGGTTGGGGAGAGACTTCCGAGCATCCTCTCCAGAGACAGAGGCGAAATCTCCTCCCCTGAAGGCAATCAAGAATCCCCCGGACTCCCCTCAGAGCAACCTCCTTTTTTCAGACACTTGGAGGAGAATTTGGCATCTTTGTCATCGACAATGCCCATTTCATCGACCCTGCTTCCTGGAGCATCATGTCAGCCGTGCTCCAGAACGTCTCCCTCTTCATGGTCGTGAGCTTAGCCCCGGGCTACGCGAGAACAGAGAGCTTTCGCAAAGGCGCAGCAGACGGCACAACGTCCCAGAAAATCACCTATGTTCATCTGGACAAGCTGAACGCTTCTGATGTTGTGCAACAGGTCTGCAAGGACCTTGGAGTGTTCAGCGTCTCCAGGGATCTGGTGAGGTGAGTTGGAGACAGGGGAGCTCTCCCCGGGGGCTTGAACCTCTGCCAGCCCTGGTGGGGAATCATCCTCCGCCCCAAGGAAAGGGAGCGCAGGGGGCTGGAAGCATCACTGACTCCAGCGAGTGCCAGACATGGGTGGCCTGTTCTGCCTCAGCCTGGCAAGTGTGAGCTGAGAGTGGGCAACTCTGAGACCCAAAGCCTGGGAGGCGTCAGCCCTTCGCTGCTGCACAGGGAGGAGGGAGGTGGAGTCCCGAGCCCCGGCGTGTCGGGGTGTGGAAAGAAAGGCCTTGGTGTGGGTGGCCGGGCTGTGGGGGAGATTCCCTGGGGCAGAGTCCGCCCTGCTGCCAGAGAGGGTCTGGGCTCCTGAGGAGAAGAAAGGCAGGGCTCGCCTGTGGGCATTGCCCGCAAGTCTTTTCCCACGGACTTCAGCGACGGCTGGAGGTTCAGGGGGCCCAAAAGCCCAAGGCAGCGGGAGGACGGTCCCTTTCCCAAGTGAGCTGCAGCTGTGATGAAGATGAGTGACTGAGTGACTGGCCGTCCACCTGAGCTGTGTTTCACCTGACTTTCCTTGTGCTGCTCACTGCCGGCTCTGCTCCTGTGCAGGTTCCTGATGCAGAGAAGCTCAGGGATCCCATATTACTGCGAGGAGCTGCTGCGCTGCCTTCGTTCCAACAACATGCTCTCGTTCTGCCCCCGGAGCCCGGCTGGAAAAGCAAAGGAGGACTGGGAGAGCCTGATCAGTAAGCACCTTTGCTGCCAGTAGCGAGCTGCTGTGGCGCCTTCTGCGCAGCACAGTCTTGCCCCATCATTCCCCCGTGGGTCTGGGCAGAGTCAGATCCTGCAGCTGTGCTGATGTTGGTCTGGCAGAGGTGTTGGCTCCTCTGCGCCTTGCTGTTGGGACAGGCAAAGCAAGGGGCTAGCGAGTTCTGGGGGCTTGGAGGGGCCTCCATTCTTGGGGCGGGGGTTGCAGGGCTAAAACACAAGGGAAATTGTTCTGGAGCACACGTGTTCCTGGTGTTTCTTAGGCATTCTGATGGGCACGGAATTTACCTTGGCCAAACGCTAGCTCACTTGAGAACAAACCCCAGCTTGAGGTGAGGGACAGGCCCGGGGAACTTGAGTGCGAAACCATAAATCCCCACAAGGGTGCTGGTAACAGAAGAGAACGGTGGTGATGCCATCCGAGAGAGCAATGCCGGCCAGAGTGCCGTGGCCTTGGGAAGAGCCAGGACTGAGGCTACATTTTGCGTTATCACCGGCAAGTTCCCGGGCTGTGGAGCTTGCGCTGCAATGTCGGAGGCAGCGATGCTGCTGCTTCCTGCCCCAGGGCATTCAGTCGCCCCCTGGGAAGTCTGGAAGCCTTGGCTGGAGGAGGGTGTGGGAAAGATGCTCTGAAGGCAGAACATCTCTGGGAGGGCTGTGCAAAGAAAGGCTTGCAGTGCAAACGGTTTTGCTCAGCTTCACGAGCACGTTCAGCACGGGCAGGTCCGTGCGCGCGCACTGGACCATGTCAGGTGGGACTTGTCCCATCCCAGGTGCTTTTGGAAACGTTTGCAAGCTGCAGGTCACTTTGCAAATTGCCTTATTGGTGCTCTCCCGCTCCACCCAGCATCTGCAGCGGAGGCTTCATCCCTCACAGCACCCGGGAGCTCCAACGTGAGGAATGATGGCAGGGTCTGCACCATCAGGCCAGGCGTCAACCTGGAGAACACCGTGCTGCCCGTCCCCCTGAAAGGTGAGGGGCCGAGCGCCGCTCTGCGGCTGGCGGCCGTGCTGGGGCCCCTTTGCGGGGCATGGGCTGGAGGGAGGCTGAGCATCCGTGTGCCACAGAGTCACCCTCTCGGCGTGGAAGGGGGCTCCGGTCCCCCCAGAAAGAGGCCTGGGGCTGCGGGCAGCCGCTTTCCCTTCTGGCTGTGGACCAGCTGTGAGCCTGCTGGCTGCTTTCCATCAGGAGGCAGGAGAGAAAAGGTGATCGTGCAACACTAAAATGGCTCCCTTTCCTCACAGAAGCAAATCCTTTGCTGGGAAAAAGCTTTGACTTGCCCCTGTCCCAACTTTGGACGCGGATTCTACACTGCTGTTCTCTTTTTAAGTTCCCCAGCTAATGCTGGCCTCAAGGCACTTGATCCAAACCAAAAGAAAGGAATAGTATTGCCTGGCCAAGTGAAGGCAACCGTTGTGGGGAGCTCTGAGTCCACCTGTGAGGTGGGGAAAGTTCTCGGAGTGCACTGTTGGGCACAAACCTCCTCCAGATCTGGTACGGTGCATCCTGGGATGCACAGACCTGCTGGGTCCTGCCCTCCCCACCCCGGGTGGGGGAGCGTTTGTTTGAGCCTCTCGCTTATCCCCAGGCCTCGTGGCCTGCAATTCCATCAGGAGCGGAGCCGATTTGAAGACGCCCATCCCAGGAGTTCCGAGGAGTCCTAGGGAGAGGAGGCCAATGTCTACCCCGTCTTGTGTTGAACCTTTCCAGCCTCTCCAGCCTCAGCGCAGGGAAGAGGCAAGAGAGACGTGTTGCTGCTTCTTGACAGAGATCGCGCTGACTCAGCTGGATCGGATGAAGCCGCTGAAGCAGATGATCTTGAAGTTCGCGGCGGTCATCGGGCCAGTGTTTACCACACAGCTGCTGTCGCACATCCTTCCCGCGGGCGTCCGGCAGCAGATGAATCCCCTGCTGGACATGCTGGTGAGCGACAAGATCCTGAAGTGGCTGAAAACCCGGGAGGCACCGGAAGATGTGCAAGATCCTCCTGAGGGGCCAGCGACCTCTTGGCAGGCAGAGCGCGGTAAGTGGTAGCAGGATGGTGGACAAGGGAGCTCCCAGCTGTGTCCGGCGGGGTTCCCTGGGGCATGGTGGGCTTCTCCCGCTGTGACGGGCGGCTGGAGCTCAGGCGGGCATGGCTGTGTGGGATGGGTTGGTCAAAGACCTTTCAGGCCAGATGCAAAGCCCACTAGCTTTGTGCTGGAGGGAACTTCCCACTAAGCGCCCTCCCAAGTGCCTCTGCTCCCCTGCCTCCAAGCGCTGCTCATTGCGCGGGCATGGGAGGGCCTGTGGAGTCCCTGACATCCTCTCCCAGCCGCCTGCAGCCTCCAGATCAAAGATGCCCTCCAGAGTGCCCCGGGGCCTTTGACAGGCTTTTATACACCTTGGATTGCCCTGTGGCACTGGAGGAAGCTCAGGAGGCTGGGGACTGCCTTGCCAAGAGCAGGGAGAAAGCGCTGGCTGGGGCTTGCTTTGGCTGGTGGCAACATGCCCAGCTCCTGCCTGGAGCGCAGCTGAGCCCCGTGTCCCCAGGGCTGGGCTAGCGCCAGCGAGGCCAGCCAGGCCCTGTCTCCCCGTGTCCCCAGGGCTGGGCTAGTGCCAGCAAGGCGCGGGCGCTTTTTCCCCATGCTCAAGGCTGGGTGTGCAGCAGCGCGGGGTCGCTGCCAAGGATGCCCACCACAGAGTGACTCTCGTTCCCTGGTGGGTACGGCCCCGAGCCCCAGCCCCAGCTCAGGCTGATGCCAAGGCCCTTTGCCTTGCAGGTGTGCAGACCACAGAGCAGCCATCTGGTGCCCTGGCCTTCTGTGTCCCGCTGCTGCAAGAGGCCGCCTACGAGCTGTGGCCCCAGAGACAGCGGGTCGCCCTACACCGCAAGTGTGCCGCCTTCCTGGAGCGGCACGCACAGAGATGCAAGAGCTGCGGCCGAGGGGATTTCGTGGCCTTCCACCGCTTCGCCGTCACCAGCAGCCAGGAGGGAGGGAGCTGTCGGGACCCTGCTGACCAGGGCGACTCTCGCAGCTGGGAGGCCTTGGTGCTGGCCGGAGAGCAGCTGAGGAGGGAGAGGACCCACGCCGCTGGGGGTACGCTGTGCACCGTGCTCCACAGCCCGGGCCCTGCAGGAGCCCAGGGGGTGCGCTGGGGATGGGCTGGGAGTGGGTCTGCCAGGGACGAGCCCAGGAGCTGAGGACAACCACCGCAGACTGTCCTCAGCGTGTCGGCACCCTTGAGAGGGTCCTTGCAAGCCCACTGGGAGAGGGAGGGCGGCTCTTACCCTGGGGGAGGCGAGGAGGTGTCTAATCCCCTCTTTTCTTTGCAGATGCTGGAGAACACCAGGATTTTGCTGAGGAGGATTTGGGGTGAGCAGAGAGGGTTTGATTCTTTGTAAAGGCAATGAGCTCAGGCTCTCCAGAGGAGACCAAGGAAGTGCCGGCATTTGGCTGCCGGTTGTGACTCTAGCTTAGGGAAGAAGCTTTCTGTGGGGTGGGAGCTGGGAGGAGACGGCCATGGAGAGGAGACGGTGCTCGAGGAAGCCCGTGGGCTCTGAGCGATGGTCACGCTACACTGGAGCAGGCCTTGCTTTCCAGTTCCTAGAGAGGAGCGACAAAATGTGCAGGGGAAAAGCCACCCCGGGGAGCCGGGTGGTTTGCCTGTGGGAGGTGACAGCAAGCCCAGCTTGTCTCTTTCTCCCTACCTACAAAGCACCTGTAGGAAGCGTGGCTGCCCGTGGGCTCGTGCCCTGCTTTGAGCAAAGAGGTTTTGATGCCGTCTCTGTGGGGAGAAAGACCAGTCTGGCTGATGCCGGTGTATTCTTTGCTCTCTTCTTCCCCTGGGAACTGTAGCGTGGCAGAGCGCGATCAGAGAATGGAGCTGCCCAGCGAGAGCAACGGGAAGCACAACGGCGACTGCTCCTGCCAAGCCATCGTGGAATCGGTGCTGGTGCCTTTGGCTTGGCACTGCCTGGCAGCGGGCGATGCTGGCCGAGCCTTTTACTACCTTCTGGAGTCTGCGGCCGGCTACCTGCACGTCTCCGACTGCTACATGGTGAGTTGCCTCGCTTGCCAGCACCCACTGTGCACGGAGCCCTCTGGGTGGCCTGGCTCTGGGCAGGACAACGTCACCGCCGCAGTAGGGCCTGCCTCGAGGGAACTTTGGAAGGGAAATGCTGGGGTCAGAGCCCGACTTTTTCCTCCGCTTTGCCTCTTGTGTGGACAGAGACACAGGCCAGCGTGGCCTGAGCACGAGGGGCATTAGCAGGGAGGGGGGCTGAAGGATCACTGGTGCCTGTGCTCTGAGCCAGCGTGACTGTGTTTGGGTGGGCATCGCCAGGGGCAGAATCAGGCCCTCGTAAGAGAGAGGCCAGAGGCAATGGGGGAGGACAAGGCCGGCCATGGGCTCTGCACCCACGCTCACCTGCTCTCCGTCTGCTTGTGCAAAGGCCCTCATGAAGCTGAAAGAGGCGGAGGTCCTGAGGAAGACCAAAGCGATTGTGACAGCCCGCTTTGAGGAGGCCACCTTCTTCAGCCTCAAAGGGGAGGTAAAGAGACGGGGAGGTCTGGGAGGTCTCCTGCGGGATGGAGCTGGATGCCTTCCCCAGCTGCAGGGGATATATCCCTGGCCCCTCCAGCCACTGGCAGACTCCTGCAGCCCCTTGGGCCACTTGACCACGTCGGGGTGTTTCCCTTCTCCTCTGCAGGTCTGCTGCCGTATGAACCACATAAAGCTGGCAAAGAAGATGATCAGGGAGGCTTTGAGCCTGCTCGAGAGGCACTTCCCCCGGAGCTCCTTTGGAGCCTTCATCAAGTCTCAGGTGGAGAAGTTGCCGTGTGCCGCTTTTGTCAGAAGAGCAGCCTCCCTTCCGCAGGAGATCCGGTAAGAAGCAGAACTGAGACCCCAGGGGAGGAAGAGCCATTTCCTACCCAGTCCCAGGCATGTGGGCCCAGACCGGCCGAGCCTTGAGGCCACCCCTGACCTGACGCAGGGCCCTTACGGGACCCAGGCATTAAGGAGCCATGTGCGGGTAGAGCGGGGAAGGACAGAGCCCCGCACTCCCTCCCCGCCGTGCGCAGTCATGGCGAAGGAGCACACCTTGGGGTAAAAAGCAGCTGGAGCAGGGGCTGTGTCAGCTTCCCCCCAGCGGCACTTCTGTGTTTGCCCCCTTCCGCTCCGGCAGCCCTCCCTCCGGCAGCTCCCTTTCCTCCGAGGAGGTGCAACTGCCTTGTCCGCCGCCCTGCTTTCCCCCAGCCCTGCCCCATTGAGCCCTGTGCAGCAAGAGCCTCTGGGCCCAGCAGTGTCTCTTGCGTGGCAGGAGGAAGAGGCTGGCCTCGCTGCTGCGGCAGAGCTGCTGCCTTTCCTTACTGGAGCAGCTCTTCCGCCTGGAGGGCACGTCCCGCGGACGGAGGTTCTCCGACCTGGCAGCGCGCATGAAGGCCAACACGGACAGGGAGGCGGACTCGTATCAGGCAGCAGACTCCCGTCACAGATAGACTCGGGACACTGACAGATGCCGGCACAGACGCAGGTACAATTAGCCATGCAGGTACCATCGAGATACCGTCACAGACACCGGCACCAATGTAGGCAGAGACACCGGCACCGACACCGTTAGAGACCCCGCTGTCCCTCCCGTTGCTGGGGCAGGTGCCCTCGTGGAGGCCACAGCAGACACAGATGCCACTGCAGATACCCTTGCATGCGCCGGGCAGAGGCAGGCCAGCGGGAAGGCAGGCACCGCGGAGCTCGGTCCTTGCCAGAGAGTGTTTCCCCAGCTGCTGCTCTCGCCTGTCTCTCAGGATTCCAGCAGGCCTCCTTTCCCATGCGCTTTGATCTTTCCCACATCAGGGCAGGAATCTCCAGCAGGTTCCACGAGTCCCTGGCAGGCCTGTGTGATCTAAGCACAGATGTTCTCCTTGTCAGGCGCACAGATGTTCTCCTTGTCAGGCACACAGAAGTGAACAACAAGGTGTGATACAGGTGCTTTCCACACCTCAGCTGTAGGTCCCTGGCGCGTGTTTCCAGTCCTGCTGCCAGTCTCCTGTTGTGTTCCCACAGCCCAGAAGGAAGGTGCAGCCCATGGAGAGCCCACCCTGGAGCAGGCTCCTGGAGAGACCTGTGGCCTGTGGAGCGTCGCCCCTGCAGGAGCAGGTTTGCTGGCAGGAGCGGGGAGACCCACGCTGGAGCAGTGCCCTGACCCTGCCCCACAGCGGCCCCACACCTGGGGGGCAGACCCACACCTGGGGGACGGACCCACGGATGGACAACCCCCCCTGCCTTCCATCCCTGTGCTGATAAAGTGGTCCTGACACCGGACGCCTGGGTCCACTTGTGTTGGGGGTCTGAGGGGGGTACTTGTGGGGACTGGACGCCTGGGTCCACTTTTGTTGGGAGGCTGGGGGAGGTAGCTGGAGGGTCCGCACGCCTGAGTCCCCTTTTTCAGTGGGGCCCAGGGGCCTGGGTCCACTTGCCCCTGGGTCCCCTTTTGTTGGGCGGGTGGGGTACTTGGGGGGCCCAAATGCCTGGGTCCTGTTTTGGGGGGGCAATCTCCGGCTGTTTGTTATTTTTGAGCCCAGCCCTGGGGAGAGTGAAAAAGGGGGCTTTGAGGATTTTTTTTTTTGTAATTCCCCCCCCAAATGAGACTGTCTCCCCCTCTCATCCTGCAGAGAAAATCGCCACGAAGCTTTCGGAGACGCTGGAGGCAGCCATGCAGCTCTGAGGACGAGGCGTTTATTATATATATGTATATATTTTAAGTGAGAAATTGTTAAAATAATTAAAAAGCCTTTTCTGAAATAAAAGCATGGGCGGAACGGGGGGGGTGTTGGGGAGGTGTGATTTTGGGGGGGGGGGGTGTGTGTCCTGAGAGGTCTCTAAACGAGGAGGTTGGAGCATGGAGGCTTTGGGAGTTCTGGGGGGAAGGGGAGGGCACCCCTAATCCCCATGGAGGTTTATTTTAAGGGGCTCCCCCATCAGCTTCGGGGTGGTCAGAATGTGGGAGACACCCCCGAATTTGGGGGGTACACCCTGATATTCCAGCAGACTCAGCTGAGGCAAGACTCAGCTCCTGGGGCTCAGCTGGGGGGGGGGCAGTCAGAGAGGAGGGTGCACCCCCATTATTGAGGGCACCCCTGATTATTCAGGGCACACCATTTCCACCTCCCAGCCTTCCCCATCCCCTATAAGGCAGCCCACATCCCCCCCGACACCAAATAAGCCCCCCCTAAACCTGCAGAGCACCTCAGACCCCCACCGCTGCACCCTGGGGTCCCACTGGTCCCCAAAACCCCTTTTATGCCCCCAAAATAGAACGTTGTCTCCCTTAAGTTGTCCACCGTCCCCCTCACGGCATCTTTGGTTGTGCAGGCGGGTGGCGAAATCCTCCCTGGGGTTGTGGGGCACAGGTTTCCCCCTCGTCCCGTACCCCAGGGCCTGGTTGAGGGGAGTTCACCCTCAGCCGCAGCAGCCATTTGATCGCCTCTCCCTCCCCCCTGAGGGAAGGGCTCTGGTGGCGCCTTACGAGGGGCGGGGTCAGCACACATGCTTTACATCCCTTCTTTTGGTAAAACCGGCTATTTTGGGGGGTTTGGGGAAGTTTTTATCTTGTTTCTAACAGTCCAAGCCAAGCAGCGCGGCCATTTTGTGGCCCTGAGGGGAAAGGGGGCAGGGGCGCTTTTCCCGCCTTTTTCGCCACGTGAGGGGAACCTTCTCAGGAGCGAGGGGGCGGGGCAAGTGCGGCCGCTGGCCCAATGGCGATGCGAAGAGGGGGCAGTGGGCGGGATGAGAGCTGTGGGCGGGCCAATGGGCAGTGGTGTTTGCCGGGGTGGGCGGTGCCGCCGCGAGCGCATGGGCAGAAGGGGAGGGCGCGCAGGCGGAAGGGCAGCTGGTACCGGCGGTGCTGTCTGGAGGTTTCTTGGCCGGCTCTGGCTGCAACCAGGGTAGAACATGAGAGATAATGGGGGACGGGGCTTGTTAGTGCTGCCCCTCCTTAACCCTGTTGGCCCCAGGGAGTGACAGGAGGTTTTTGGGTATATGAAGAAGCTGGTGATGGAAGAGGGAAGAGCTTGTGTGGCAGAAGTGGGTTGGGGTTTGGGGTGGGAGAGGGGATTTTGGGGGGCAGTGAGGGTGGGATGGAGAGGGTTTTTTGGGGGGGAGGGCATTTTGGGTGGGAAGGGGGCTTTTTGGGGTGTGGGTTTGGGGTGGGAGGGTTAAGAGGGGGGTGTGTGTTCTTTGGAAAGGAGGGTTTGGGAGAGGGCCTTTTGGGATGGGGGGAGTTGAGGGTGGGTTTGGGAGGGTTAGGGAGAGGGGGTTGGGAGAAGGAGGGTTGGGGTTGGGTTTTTTGAGCTGGTAAGGGGAGTTTAGGATGGGAGGGGCTTTTGGGGTGGAGGGTTGGGAGGAGGGGTATTCTTTAGGGTGGGGGATTTGAGAGGGTTTTTTTGGGGTGGGGGTTTGGGAGAATGGGGGGGTTTCGGCTGTCTGGGTGGAAAGAGAGGGGAGTTTGGGGTGGGAGAAGGTTTTTTTGGGGATGGAGGAGGTGGGAGAAGGGGTCGTTTTGGGGGGGTAGGGTGGGAGAAGGGGTGATTTTGTAGTTCCCCCATTTTCCAGCCCCCGGTGCGCACAGAGCAGCACCAGCCCCATCTGTGTGGTTTATACTGTACTGCAGTGAAAACCACCTGAAAACGACTGCTCCCCCCTCCCCCCCCAAACCCAGTGGCTCGAGGGGTCTGTCACGGGGCCAGGGAGTGCAAGCACCCCCCAAAATGTGCTGGAGGGGAGGGGGTCACCACCTCACACACCCACCCCCCTCATCACCCTCGTAGGTACCTGGAGATCACCCCCATCCCCCTGATGGACCCCCCCTTGGAATTCAAGTACCAGTGGGGGCCAAGGAGACCTCTAAGAGGGACGTGCTGCGCTTCGTGGCCAAGGTGAGGCTGTTGGGGGGGGGGGGGGCAACTCCGGATTTTGGGGGGGGTCCTGGGGCTGGATTTGACCCCCTTCCCTGTTTTTGTGTGTGTGTCATTCCTTCCCCCCCCCCCCCAGGTCCAAGGGAAGGACCCCATGTTCTGGACGAGTCAATACAATGAGGCCGAGGCCACCCCCTAATTCCCACAGCCCCACAATAGAGGCCCTTTTGGGGTGCAGCCCCACAATCTCCAGGCTGAGTGCTTCGTTAAGGCAAGGTTTAATTGGGGAGGGAGAGCCTTAATTTGGGGAGGCCCCCAAAATTAAGGCCCCCCAGCCTCCTCAGTAATGCTCAGGGACGGTGACCAGGGCTTTGGCTGGGAGGGCGGCTGATGTCGATGTTCTGCAGGGCAAAATGGGGCTCTGGGGGGGGGTTCCCCTAAATCTACCGCCCCCCCAATTTCAGGGGGTTTAATGAGATCCCCTCTTTTGGGTTTTTTTTTGGGGGGTCCCCCCTTACCTGGGGCTGCTCATGGTGGGTGTTCACTGCCTCCCCCTCGTACTCTGGTTTACCGGGAGGCAACAGCGTTTGGGGAGTGGGGAGCCTCCTTTTTGGGGGTGGTGTCCCTGTTTTGGGGGTCACACCCGGGGAGGGGACAGTCCCCTTTTTGGGGAGATTGTGCCCTTTTTTGGGGGGAGACAGGGTGGGCACTCCCATGGGGTGGGGCAACCCCTGGCCACGCCCCCCCTTGATGGGGGCTCCTGGGGCTGTGGCCTGGCCCCTTAGCCCCACCCCCCATGTGGGCGTGTCCCCCCTTAGCCCCACCCCCATGTGGGCGTGTCCCCCCTTAGCCCCACCCCCCATGTGGGCGTGTCCCCCCTTAGCCCCACCCCCCATGTGGGCGTGTCCCCCCTTAGCCCCAACCCCCATGTGGGCGTGTCCCCCCTTAGCCCCACCCCCCCATGTGGGCGTGTCCCCCCTTAGCCCCACCCCCCCATGTGGGCGTGTCCCCCCTTAGCCCCACCCCCCCATGTGGGCGTGTCCCCCCTTAGCCCCAACCCCCCATGTGGGCGTGTCCCCCCTTAGCCCCACCCCCCCATGTGGGTGTGGCCTTCCAGCTCTTGTGGGCGGGGCTCACTGCCTTAGCCCTGCCTCTTGCAGGAGGCCCTGTGGGTGTGGCTTGTTTCCCCTGGCTCCACCCCTTTGTGTCCACCCCTCATGTGGGGGTGTGGCTTCCTCCCTTAGCCACAGCCCTTTCCTTCAGCTCCACCCCTTCTCCCTTAGCCACGCCCCTTTGTTCCAGCCTGTAGTAGCCCTTGGGGGTGTGGCTTCTTCCCTTAGCACCGCCTCCCTTGGCCCCACCCCCTTTCCCTAACCCCACCTGTCTAGGGGTAACTCACACTGGTGGGTGTGGCCTTGTCCTTTAGCCCCACCTCCTCCCTGAGTCTGTGGGTGTGGCCTCACAGAGCCCCACCCCCTTTCCTCAAGCCCTGCCCTTACCTGGGGTGACTCTGGTGGGTGTGGCCTCCTTTCTTAGCCCCACCCCCTTTCCCTTAGCCCCACCCCTACCTGATTTGCTGGGTGGGTGTGGCCTCAGCCCTGCCCCTGGCCCTGCCCCTCCCACCACCCTCCCTGTGCCCCCCTGCCCCCCCAGCCTGTCTCTGCTTGGTCCCACCTCACAGACATGTCCTGACCCCCCTGCTGTCCCCGAGGGAAGACCCCCGTGTCCCCCTCGATGTGGGTTGAGCTTCACTTGCTGGGGGAGGGTGTCTGCATGGGTTTTTTTTGGGGTTGAGTATGATTTTTGGGGGACACCCCCCCATAACCCCCCCCCCAAAGGATTCTACTCTTAGTGTCGCTTCTCTCCCCCCAGGGTCTCACCTTGATGTTCCCCTCGATGATGGCGGGGTCGACGCAGATGGATTCCACAGAGAGAACCTGGATGGGGGGAAAAAGCTCTCCTGCAGTCCTGTGTGATGAGTCTGCCAGTTCTCCTGTGTCTCCACCCCCTGCCCAGACCCAGAGGGACGTGGACAGGATTGAGGTCACTCCTGTGAACCTCATGAAGTTCCACCAGGACTTCATGTGTAAGAAGTGCAAGGTCCTGCCCCTGGGTCACAGCAATCCCAGGCACAAATCCAGGCTGGGTGGAGAATGGCTGGAGAGCTACCCTGAGGAGAAGGACTTGGGGGTGTTGGTGGGTGAGAAGCTCCACATCAGCCAACAATGTGCCCTGGCAGCCCAGAAAGTTCCCCCCATCCTGGCCTGCATCCCCAGCAGCATGGCCAGCAGGGCGAGGGGGGGTATTCTGCCCCTCTGCTCTGCTCTGGGAAGACCCCCAGGAGCGCTGCCTCCAGCTCTGGGGCCACCAGTGTCAAAGGGTCATGGAGCTGTTGGAGCGGGGCCAGAGGAGGCCACGGAGATGCTGGGAGGGCTGGAGCCCCTCTGCTGTGAGGACAGGCTGAGAGAGTTGGGGGGGGGTTCAGCCTGGAGAAGAGAAGGCTCCAGGGAGTCCGTAGAGCCCCTTCCAGTCCCTCAAGGGGCTCCAGGAAAGCTGGGGGGGACTCTTGATCAGGGAGGAGAGCCATAGGAGGAGGGGGAAGGGTTTGACACTGGAAGAAGGGAGATTGAGATGAGATGTGGGGAGAAGATTGTTTGCTGTGAGGGTGGTGAGAGCCTGGCCCAGGTTGCCCAGAGAAGCTGTGGCTGCCCCGTCCCTGGAGGGGTTCCAGGCCAGGTTGGACGGGGCTTGGAGCAGCCTGGTGTGGTGGGAGGTGTCCCTGCCCAGGGCAGGGGGAGGGACTGGAGGGGCTTTAAGGTCCCTTCCAACTCTATCCATTCTGTGGTTCTGCGATCTCAAGAGCGTGCTGGTGTGTTAATGCAGGCCACCAGAGTCTCTTCAGAGGTACTTCTGTTCTACAGGTCAGGTGCCCGGGTGGTTCCGAGTCCCAGGATGAGCCAGCTCCTGCCGACAGTTTTAGCTCCGAGGATGTGACAGAATGGAAACCATCCTTGTGGTGGACCCCAACCCTCAGAGGTGCGGACGTGTTGGTGACATCCCCCTGGCTCAGAGACGGGAGTTTTGCCAACAGCCTGGTAAGGATTGTCTTTTCTGCTGGAATGCGTTTCCAGCTGGATTTCACAAAGGATTGCCTTTCTGCTGGCTGTGTCCCTCTGCAGAGGGGTGCTCCTGATTGTTTGGATTTACCCCTGTCAGGGCTTTGGAGGAGAACTGGCTAAAACAGCTTTCTCTCTCTGGAGATCGCCAGCGTTTGGGTAGAAAAGCAGCGGTTCAGTCAGTAAAGCTTCTGGTTAGCGCTGCGCTCAGGCCGTGGAGCTCCATCTCCTGGAGGTACATTTCCTTTGGACCCAGCATTTTCGGGACCCAGCATTGGACAGCTGAGCCTGTCCGAGTCTCACAGACTGGAGCCCGTTGGGATGGTGACGCTGGAGCTGCGGTCTGTGAACCAAGTCTGATCAACCTTATTCTAATAATATAAGTTGACAATCGATATGGGTAAGGGACATCTCCTTGGCCGGGCGGCCCCCGTGGACCAGCCAACGAGAGGTAGCTTTGGGGCGCCTTTTGATGGGATTGTGCCATCTCTGTCCGGTCTGACCCACCGGCTGACGTGGACACGTCCTTTCCGTACACAGCTGGACGTGTCTGCAAGGGTTGGTGATCCGCCAGCTGGGAGTCAGCTCCTGATGTTCAGAATTTTTGGAGGCTGCTGCTGGGAAAAAGTGAAAAAAAGGTGCTTTTGAGGATAGAGTGGCCAGGAAAGGCCACAGCCCCAAAGTCTGGGTGGCAATGCAAGTAGTTCCCAGAGACGTTCATAAAAAGCAAGAGTTGTTCTGGCTGACGCCTTCATTGTGAGAGCCGCCTCCAGACATTCGGAATTTTTAGAGGCCAGTGCTGTGAAAAAAATGAAAAAAAAGGTAGTATTGAGGATAGAGTGGCAAGGAAAGGCTGCAGCCCCAAAGTCTGGGTGCAAAGCAAGTAGTTCCCAGAGATGTTCAAAACAAGCAAGAGTTCGTCTGGCTGCCACCTTGGTTGTGGGAGTCAACTCCTGACTTTTGTAATTTCTAAAGGCTGGTGCTGGGAAAAAGGTAAAAAAAAAAAGGTGGCGGTAGGCTGGGAGCGGTGTCAGCGGGGGCTGTGTGGGCTGTCCCTGGAGGATGCCGGGGGCTGCCCAGGCCGGGAGGGTCTCACAGCCCCCAAGGCCCCACAGGGCAGGGCCCGGGGGAGCAGCGGCGCCGTAGCCGAGCGTGGGGGTGGCCGGCGGAGGCTGGTTGGTGGTGGTCCACTCGATGTGGAAGAAGCTGGGATGGAAGCAGCAGGCACAGGGGGCCCTCTGCAGCCCTGGGGGTGGAAAGGGAGGCGTGGTGGGCCGTGGGCAGCCTCCAGGGCACCCACCGAGCCGGCCCCCATTTCCCCCATCCAGGCTGTGGGCCAGGCCCCTGGGGAGCTGGTGGCCGGGTGTTCCCCGGGGGGAGCTGCTGTGATGGCAGGGACCAGGGCTGGAAGCTGGGGAGGGGACGCGCTTAGGCAGGGGAAACGGGAGAGATAGTCCCCAGGAGTTTGGGAAATTCCCTGGAAATTGGATTTCCTGGGCAGGTGAGGGCAGGAATGCTTACCCAGGCCTGCTGAACCTGCCACCCCCGGTACCAAATGTGCTGGGGGGGGGGCAATGGAGGTGGGATGGTGCAGCTGACCAGGGTCGTCAGGGGCTGAAGGTGGCAGAGGGGACAGGGTATCCATACCTGGTGGTGTGGCCTGTGGGGCCCATGGGGCCGCCCCCACGGTGGGTGGCCAGGCTGCGGGGAAGGGCTGCTCGTGGCCGGGCAGTCGAACCAGAGTGGCTGAGCCTGGAAGAGAGACAGGAGCAATGGCCGCGGTCACCTCCTGTGCTCTTGTCCGACTATTGAAGACAGAGGCAAAGAAGGCATTAAGTATCTCAGCCTTCTCCTCGTCCTTGGTCGCAATGTTTCCCCCCTCATCCAGGAAGGGATGGAGATTCTCCCTGACTCTCTTTTTGTTGACGTATTTACAAAAGCTTTTTTTGTTGTCCCTTATATTAATGGCCAGGTTGAGTTCCAGCTGGGCTTTTGCCTTCCTAATTTTTTCTCTGTGTAACCTAACAAGATCTCTGTACTCCTCCTGAGTTGCCTGTCCCTTCATCCAAAGGTGGTAAACCTTCCTTTTTTCCCTAAGTCCCATCCAGAGCTCTTTGTTCAACCAGGCCGGCCATTTTCCCCGCCCTTTAATTTTGCGCCTCATGGGGACAGCCTGCTCCTGGGCCTTTTGGATTTCCTTTGCGAAGAGCGTCCAGCCTTCCTGGACCCCTTTGCCCCGCAGGATTATCTCCCAAGGGACCCTCCCAACCAGGGTTCTGAACAGGCTAAAGTGCGCCCTCCGGAAGGCCAAGGTGGAGGTTTTGCTAACCCCCTTCCTTACCTCCCTAAGAATTGAAAACTTGACCGTTTGATGATCGCCAAGACCAAGAGGGCCTCCGACCTCCACATCTCCCACTAGTCCTTCTTTGTTTGTGAAAAGTAGGTGTAGCGAGGCGCCTCCCCTAGTAGGCTCTCCTACCGGTTGTGTAAGGAAGTTATCTTCCATCCACTCAAGGAACCTCCTAGCCTTGCCTGCTCTCTGCTGTGTTCTATTTCCAGCAGATATCCGGTAGGTTGAAGCCCCCAACCAGAACAAGGGCTGGCGATGGCAAGACTTCAGCCAGCCGCTTACAGAATACTTCATCAACGTGCTCATCCTGGTTGGGTGAGCTTTGGGACTGAGGCATGGCTAGGAAAGGGAGGCAGGTTCATCGCTCTCCCTCATATTGGCTTTCTATTTCAGTTTGGGTTTCAATGAGGTCTGGTGTGTTCTAGTTTATTACTTTTGAGATGAGCCGGGATGTATCAAAGAGGAGTACAGGACCGGTGAGGGTTCATAAGCGCCGTGGTAATTTTGTGTTTCTTGGTCTCTTAGGTGCCATAATTAATTGTTGCTGCAGCCTCCAGTTCTGGGATCGGCGTGGAGCAGGTGAGTGGAACTCCATGGAGCTTCTGCGGATGAGGGTGTCATGGAAGAGGTTGGAATTTACAGTTATGATGCTCAGTCTTGGAGCTGTGGTTTCTTCTTTGCAGATGAAGAGGAGCCAGGTGACTGCAGGAAAATGAGTTAGCTGTTGTGGTTTTTGTCAAGGATGAATTCAGACCCCCGGCTCTCTGAAAGCTAAACTGAGGGAACGGCACTGGTAAGGGACTGAGGTTGACGGTTTCAGGACAGGCTTTTTAAGTTCAAGAAGGGCATAGAGCTGTTCAGGAACAGCCCCTTTTAGGCAGGTAAAGGAAGGAGGTTACTAAAGAAGACTCCCAGCACAAAATCCCCCTTAGAGGGATTAGGAAGCATTTCTTTGCCGAGGTGGTGGTCAAACGCTGGAAGAGGTGTCCTGGGGAGGTGGTTGATGCCCCAAGCGTCTCCTTGTTTGAGAGGCGTTTGGACAAAGCCCTTAAGAATGCCCTTCTTGGGTGATTTGTGGTGGTTTTCCTGCAGTCGGGAGGCGAAGCCGGGCTCTGGAGCCGAGCGCGGTGTGAGCCGAGGACGGGTGTGATTGTCCCCAGGCTTTGGGGGACTGTGTCCCGAGCCCTGTCCCCGCAGGAGGGAGCGCTGGCCGTGTTCCAGAGCAAGGCCTTGCAGCCCGCGTTGTGGTGTGTGTGTCCCCCATCTCGGTCCCCAAGGGCTGTCCTTGTCCCGGGGGCTGCGTGCTGCTTTCTGCGTGGGGCCGTGTCGGTGGTTCCTGCAGGGACCCCTCTGTCCTGGCTGCCCCTGGGGAAGGGGACAGGGGAGTCCCCCCCCGGCCACTGGCACCCCGCTGGTGGTGGCTCGTCCCTGGGGGCAGCTCGTTGCCCTTTGGGGCTCGTGGGCTCCGACTGGGGGCTCACGGGGGCTGTGGCACCTGGGGGGGGTTCTGATTCCCGGTGCCCCCTGCGCTCCCTCCCTCCCCGCCCCCGCCTCCGCCCCTAAACAGGCACGGAGCGGTTCTGGAGAAACAACTTTTAATTGAGACAACTTTTTAACACAAGAGAAAAGGTCCTATTGAAGCTACTCTCAACCCCCCTCCCTCCCTCAAACACACCCCCCTCCCTCAAATACAGCCCTCTCCCCAAATACAGCCCTCTCCCCAAGTACCCCCCCCAAATACAGCCCTCTCCACAACTGCACACCCCCCTCCCCTAAATACCATGCCCCCCTCCTCTAAATATGATGCCCCCACTCCCCAAGTACACACAGCCCCTCCCCAAATACAAGCCCTCCCTCAAATACACACAAATCCCGCCCCCCCCCATCACCTCCGTCTCTTCCTTGCGGTGGGACTCGGCCCACCCTCTGCCCCCAGCCCTCTTGCAAGAGCCCTGCGTTTGCTGGGTGATGTCAACGGGGGGCTGCTCCCCCGCTTCGTCCCCCGCCTCTCCCCCAGTTTGGGCATGGCCGGGGTCAGCTCCATCCCCCCGTCCCCCCAGTGCTCCTGGGACTCTGGTGGCAGCTCCATCCCCAAGTCCCCCCAGGGTTCCTGAGACTCCGGTGAGAGCTCTGTCCCCGTGTCATCCCAGGGCTCCTGGGACACTGGCGATGGATCCATGGCCACGTACCACCAGGGCTCCTGGGACCCTGGTGATGGCTCCATCCCCAAGTCCCCCCAGGGTTCCTGGGACTCCCGTGACGGCTCTGTCCCCGTGTCATCCCAGGGCTCCTGGGACACTGGCGATGGATCCATGGCCACGTACCACCAGGGCTCCTGGGACTCTGGTGAGGGCTCCAACCCCATGTCCCCCCAAAGCTCCTGGGACTCTGGTGGCAGCTCCATCCCCACATCCCCCCAGGGCTCCTGGGACTTTGTCCCGGCGATGAGTTCCTCCTGGAAGCGCACGGCCTCCGTGGTCTCCTCCAGGCTGTAGCTGGGGCTCAGCAGCAACCTGGGCAGCTCGAGGGAGGGGAAGTCGCAGGGGGGGACACCTGTGCCAGTGTCACCAAGGTCCCCAGGCCTTGGGCTGCTGCCAGGACTGTCCTGGCTGACCCCTGCCACCTCCCCGGAGCAGTGGAAGAGCCTCATGGACACCTCCAGAGGAAGCTTCTGGGCCACTGTGAGGTCCCCGAGGGCTTGGCTGTGGGGGACAACAGAGGGGCTGGTGGGGACAGTGGCGGGGCTGGTGGGGACGCTGCAGCCCAGGGAGATGCCGCTGTCCCAGGTAAAGTCACCGTCTGAGGAGATGTCACTGTACAGCAGGATGTTGCTGTCCGAGGGTGTCTCCAAAGAGGTGGCCATGCTGGAGCTGGTGGTCTCTGAAGACCGTTCATTGATGTTCTCAGGGCCAGGGATGGAGTTTGGCAGCGTGGTGGGTGCTGGGACCGCTGCTCTTTCCTCTCTGCCAGTGTCACCAGGATCCCCAGGCCTGGGACTGCTCCCAAGACTGTCCTGGCTGAGCCCTGCCACCTCCCAGCAGCAGTCAAAGAGGCTCAGGGCCTCCTCCAGAGGCACCTCCTGGGGCGCTGCCAGCCCCCCAAAGGCCTGCTTCTGGCGGAGAGCAGCAGAGCTGGTGGGGCCCTGGCTGTCCCGGGATGGGAGTCTGTCCCAGGAGCTGTCGCTGTATGGGGGGAGGTTGCTGTGCGGGCGAGCCTCCTCGGGGGTGGCCGTGCTGGAGCTGTTGGTGCTGGTGCTGTCCTGGCCGGCCCCCACCGTGTCCGTGGAGGAACCAAAGAGCCTGAGGGCCTCTTGGAGGAGCATCTCCTGGGTGACTTTGACGGTGCTGTCCGGGTCCCCAGGAGCTGGTTTGTCGGGGGCAGCAGAGGGTCTGGGGGGCACGTGGCTGCGTGGGGGTACGTGGCTGCATGGGGGTACGTGGCTGCGTGGGGGTGCCCCCGCAGGGCTGGCCGTGCTGGAGATGTTGGTCCGTGCAGGGGGTCCCTTGACGTGCTGGAGGCCGGGGCTGGAGGTCAGCAGCAGCGGGGGGGCTGCGGGCACCGCTCTGCCCTGGTGGCCGTAGGCTGGGAGCTGTGTCAGCGGGGGCTGTGTGGGCTGTCCCTGGAGGCTGCCGGGGGCTGCCCAGGCCGGGAGGGTCTCACAGCCTGCGAGGCCCCACAGGGCAGGGCCCGGGGGAGCAGCGGCGCCGTGGCCGAGCGTGGGGGTGGCCGGCGGAGGCTGGTTGGTGAGGGTCCACTCCAGGTGGAAGAAGCGGGGATGGAAGCAGCAACCACAGGGGGCCCTCTGCAGCCCTGGGAGGGGGGAAAGGGAGGCGTGGTGGGCCGTGGGCAGCCTCCAGGGCACCCGCCGAGCTGTCCCCCGTGGCCCCCATCCCGGGTGTGAGCCAGGCCCCTGGGGAGCTGGTGGCCGGTCGCTCCCCGGAGTGAGCTGCTGTGCCGGAGGGGCTGGGGCTGGAAACTGGGGAGGGGACGTGCTTTGCGGGAGGAAACAGGAGAGATGGCCCCCACAGGTTGGGAAATTCCCTGGAAATTGGATTTCCTGGGCAGGTGAGGGCAGGGATGCTCAGCCGGGCTTGTTGAACCCTCCACACCCAGTACGAAAACACAGTGCTCGGGGGCTGAAGGTGGCAGAGGGCACAGGGGGTCCATACCTGGTGGTGTGGCCCGTGGGGCCCATGGGGCCACCCCCACGGTGGGTGGCCAGGCTGCAGGGAAGGGCTGCTCCTGGCCGGGCAGTCGAACCAGGGTGGCTGAGCCTGGAAGAGAGACAGGAGCCATGGCTGCGGTCACCTCCTGCGCTCTGTTCCCCGAGAGTGTCCCCGGGCTGCGGGTTGGGGTCAGTCCCTACCTTGGGGGTAGAAGGTTTGTGGGAGCACAAAGGTCTGAAGCGTCTGGGTTGCCGCGGGGGCCCCGGGGCCGTTCGGTGGGAGCCAGAGTGGTGGCAGCGCCATCGTCGGTCCTCTCGGTCTGTCCGCTGCTAAGGACTCTTTGGTCACCAGGGATGGAATGTGGGGGCTCCCTGTGCCCCACCCCCTCCTCCAATAGCCTCCCCATCTCCTGCTGGAGGCCTGGTGGGAGATGGGATGGTCTTGGCCACAGTGATCACGAAATGGTTGAGTTTAACATCGTCAGTAGAATGAGAAAACTGGTGGGAAGAGTTTTGCTTGTTTTGAACGTCTCTGGGAACTACTTGCATTGCCACCCAGACTTTGGGGCTGCAGGCTTTCCTGGCCACTCTATGCTCCAAATAATCTTTTTTTCACTTTTCCCCAGCACCGGACTCTGATATGCCGAATGTCCTGGCCTGGCTCCCACAACCAAGGTGGCAGCCAGAACAACTCTTGTTTTCTTTCAAGGTCTCTTGGAACTACTTGCTTTGCCACCCAGACTTTGGGGCTGTGGGCTTTCCTGGCCACTCTATCCTCAAAAGCAGCTTTTTTTCTTTATCATTTTCCTTTTTAAGGCATTTAAGAAACGTGTAGACACGGCACTTCAGGGCATGCTCTAGTGCCCGAGATTGTTGGTTTGTGTCTGTTTGCGGATGGGTGTGGGTTGTGGTGGTTTTTGGTTTTTTGCTGGTTTTTGGTTGGGTTTTTTTTGTGTGTGTGTGTGTGTGTTTTGGTTTGGTTTGGGTTTTGGCTTTTTTTTTTTTTTTTTGGTGATTGGACTCGATGATCTCAAAGGTCCCTTCCAATCATGAAGATTCTGTGATTCTGTGATTTCTTTTGCATTTTAAAAGTAAAGGCCAGGAAGGAAAAGCGCATATCCATTGCTTAAGGAGAGAAGAAAGAAGGGTTGAAAGAGTAGCGGCAAATACGCTTCTCCTTCGTCTTCACCAGACTTCAACCAACTTCAGGGAAATTTAGTTCTTTAAAACACCAGGATCACGGGCTGGAGGAGTATGTCAAACAGAGTTCAGATAAAACTTGTGCTTGACTAGTAAGGGAACGAGCCCAAGTGCCTTTTTGAAACTGAGGGACGGCGTTTCATCTCCGACGGCTGAAGAGCAAAGCTTGTACCTGCCTTCAAAGGGGAAAAGAGCTGAAGTGGTAATATCAGTCCAAATTTGGCTGATGACTTTATAGTGTATAAACCCCCAGGAGATAACAGGATGCAGAACATGCTCAAACTGAGGACCAGGAGTCGGGCCCGGCCCTGTCTCTGCAAACTCTGGTTGCGAGAGCACGGGGCGGAAACCTGAGCGCTGCCGCCGATGAGAGCCACGGACTGGGGGGGCCGGGCTGGTGCTGCACTCCATACGGTGACAGACAGAGGATGTCGCTGTGAGCCGATTGTGACACGGGAGGTCGGCCGGCGGGTAAGCGATGACCAACTGAGGAGGCCACCGCCCTCCGATTGTGACCCGTGAGGGCAGAGGGCCAGTCATCCCGCACAGAGGCCCCGGGCTCAGTGTGCAGCTGGCACTGTGCGGTGAGGTCCTTGTCCTCGCCGCAGCTGGGCACGGCTGTCTTCTCCTGAGGTACCCCGTGTGCCACAGGGCGCTGAGGATGGCTTCTGCTTGGGAGAGGAACTATCACCACTCAGGCCTGGAGAAAGCAGCAGCTTTCCTCCCCTCGCTGCTTGCTGACAGCTCCCTCAGGAGCAAAGACGACGATCAGACTGTCCACGGAGTGCTGCTCTTTGCGGATGTCTCAGGTGGGGGGAGCAGGGAGGAGCAGCCACGGACACGCGCCGTCTTGGGACACACCAGGCCCTTTGGAGCCCCTCGGACAGAGTGGCCATCTTGTCACTAGTGAGGTCTTCTGCTGGCATGCCCAGAGAGAGCGGGATGGGTTGTCTTGGGCGGTCAACCCCTGCTGCCACCAGCACTGAGCCGGGCATGGGAAGGTGTCCCCAACAGGCTCTCGGGCCGGGCAGGGTGGAAAGTGCTGCCAAGTCCCTTGGCCCCCATGGGCATTTCCTGATTTCTGCGTGTCCCTGCTACAGGTTTCACTGCGTTGACCGAGAAATTCATCCAGAAGAGCGGCAGGGACAGAGGCGCTGATGAGCTGGCGCAAACCCTCAATGAGTACCTGTGTGATATTTTGGGAGGTAAGAGCCGTGCTGCAGGACTGTCTGGCATCGGGCCGTGATGGTGGAGGGTGGAGGCAGACATGCTGGGCAGCCTGGTCCTGCCTCCTTGGCAGGGCTGGGGCTTTCTGTGAGGAACAGCGAGGGCAGCCAGGGTCTGCCGGTGGGTCAGGACCAGCGCAGGCTGGTGAGGGTGACCTGAGGGTGCTGGCTCTGACCTGTGCGTGTGTGAGAGCCTCACGAGCCCCTTTCCACAGGGAAAACCTTGACCCTCCTGAGCTGACCGTGAGCACAGTGTGGCCACCCCTTTGGCAGTGCTATTAGGGCAAAGCAAGAGTCCCCAAAGGCAATGAAGGGTGTGGAGCATCTGTGCTCCGAGGAAAGGCTGAGAGAGCTGGGACTGGTTGGCATAGAGAAGGCTCAGGGGGGACCTTAGGAATGTGTCTACAACTTGAAGGGCGGGTGCAAAGAGGACAGAGCCGGATTCTTCCCAGTGGTTCCCAGTGTCAGGACCAGAGGCCACGCCACAGACCCGCACTGAAACACAGGAGGTTCCCTCTGTAGGTCAGGAAACACTTTTTGCCTGTGAGGGCGACTGAGCACTGGCAGAGGTTGCCCAGGGAGGTTGTGGAGTCTCCTTCCTCAGAGCTATTCAGGAACGATCAGCCACCCTCCTGGCTCTGTGCAGCCCGGCTGGGCTGGAGCAGCGGTGTCGGATCAGATGGAGCCCAGAGGTCCCTTCCAGCCTCCACCTTTCCGAGGTTTGGTGGCATCTGGAGGCCCTGCCTCCCTGCCTGCTCTGCGGGTACCAGGGCAGTGACCACTGTGAGCCTGGGAGAGAGGTCGGAGCGGTGCTTTCCTCAGCTCTGCCCCACGGTGCACCCTTGCCCAGGTGCTGCTCTTTGAGGGGGGCTTGCTCCGTGGCTTCTGGAAGAAGGTGTCCGCGTGACTCTTCCTTTTCTTCCCTCTGTCCGCAGAGTTCCTGGTTTTTGGAGGAGACATCTTGAAGTTTGCTGGTAGGTGTTTGGGACGACGATGCCCACGTGCGCCGATGGGTGGCATTTACCTGTTGTGGCGGCCGTTTGCTCTGCTCTCCTTCTCCAGAGGCTCTGTGCAGCACCTGGATCCCACTCTTGGCCACCACGCACCCCCCGCAGTGGCCCCTCTGTCCCCCCCCGGGCCTGCCTGCGGCTTGGCTTTAGCCAGGGCTGTGGCTCCTCCTTCTCTGCCCTGGCTTGTAGGGCCCTGGGCTGGGGGTGGGGCAAGAAAGCCCCCAGAGGAGGAGACCCCCGAGAAAGCGCAGCCCAAGGTGTGTGTCGGGGCGGTGGTCAGGGGCAGGGAGGCCCTGGGGATGGCGGAGCTGGGGCTGCCAGGCTGGCAGGGGAGGGAGAGTCCCTGGTGTGCTGCAGCTGCAGAGGAGCGCTCGGGGCAGGGGCTGCCACCGCTGCCGGCTGCTGCTGGAGCTGCCCGGGAGAGGAGAGGGGTCCCGGTGCCCGGGATGGGGTGTCCTCCAGGACGATGGCCCATCTTCCTCCGCACGTCAGCTGGTTTCTGCTGTCCCTGCCACTGAGCGTAGGTCGGGGAGAGCCAGGTCTCAGCAGAGCCTCGACCTTCCCTCACTTTCCCCAGGAGACGCTGTGCTGGTGCTGTGGAGAACACCCCCCCGGGAGCTGGCCAGGACCATCAGCCTGGTGCTGCACTGTAGCCAGCAGATCCAGAAGAAGTATAGAAGGCGTGAGACGGACGTGGGCCAGGAGCTCCAACTGAAGATAGGTACGGGCGCTGTGCCAGACGCAGATCCGTGGCACTCTCCCGTGCCACAGGGAGCTTCTCACCAGCAGGGAATGTGGGGACTGGGGCTCGTGCCAAAGGAAAGCATCTCCGGCGAGCGTTCAAGGGTCCAGCTGTAGTCGGAGCGGGGATGGGAGACCGGGACTGCTGGGTTTGCGCATGTCCGCAGATGCAGAGGAAGCTTAAAGGCAGAGCAGGTGTCGGATTGAGCCTTAGGATCTTTGAATGTCGTCTTTAGCACAGACGTCTGCGGGAGGTCGTTATCCTTTTGTTTCTTCAGGCGGGGGCAGCTTTGCGTCCTTTCCCCTGCTGGATTCTCCCCTGCCTTTCACAAAGAGCAAAGGGGAGCTGCTTGGCTCACGCCTGCAAGAAGGGCTTTTGCAGGCTCTTGGGTTTTCTCCAATGACAGCTCCAACCTGCCTGCGTGAAAAAGGAGCAGGCGGTGGTCGAGGCCCCGCTGGTTTGCTGGCCTTCTGGGGCAGGCAGCTGGGTAAGATGCCCGGCACCCTCAACACATTCTCCATGTCGACTTTGTCTGTCTGTTTCTAGACACCCATTTCAGGGAGCTGTGTGGGTGTCCCCCCGCGTAGGACAGAGGGTGCTCTACCCCTCCGTGATGCCTGTCTCCCTGCTGGGCTTCAGATTGGCTTCTGAGCAGCTGAGATGCTGGGGGCTGCAGAGTTCCAAACGTTCCCTGTGTCAGTTCTGCTTCTCCCTCTCCCTCTCCCCAGGGATCTCTGCAGGCACCATGAGCCTCTCCATTTTTGGAGACAGGAGGCGGCAGTACTTCTGCATTTATGGCCGAGGCGTGGGTGAAGTTCATGAGGCCGAAGAGCTTGCAGATGCAGGTGACATTGTCCTCTCAGCTACCGCCTGGGAGCTCTGTGAGCAGCACCGGCTGAGGACCAAGCATCTTGCAGGCCAAAGAGCCGTGAAGGTGGGTGGATGACATGGCCTCTAGAGCCATTGTGAGGAGCTGGACTTGGACATGAAGGAGGGAAGTGTCAGAAGGCTGAGGAGCTGAATGTGGAGAGAGCGGTAGCTGGGAAAGTGGGCAGGTGGCTGAAGCCCTTGTCCTCCCATCTCAGGGGTAACTGCGGGCTGGGCTTGCTTGGTTGGAGGGGTCGGGAGGCACCGGAAGGGTTTTAGCCCCACCAGCAATGTCCTGTGGGCCACGGAGCTGTGGTTGACAGCTGGGGGATGCTTGGATAATGGCTGCCCAGCTCCGGTGCTTCTGAAGAGGCACTGCTGTCCCAGCCAGCCAGGGGGGCTTCCTCTCTCCTTTCCTGGGAAGTGGCAGTGGAGGGCAGGCTCTGTCCCCTGGGACTCCTGGGGAGGCCAGTGGCAGTGATTTCCTTCTGCGTGTCTTCAGGTTACGGGCATGGAGCCGATGTCTTGGTCAGAATGCCAAGATGCCTTACGCCAGCTCGTACAGGACCCACTGAGCCACCGCTCGGAAGGGGAAGGTGAGTGCCATCTTGCCCTTGTTCTGCGGTTGCCCCAAAAGGTGGGGCCTGGCTGCTTCAGGGGCCAGAGAGGAACCACCTCCTCCCTCTTCCCCCTGTCAGTTGGCACTCCTGCTTTTGGGCCTCCTGGGGCAGTCGCTGCTGCTGCCTCCTCCTCCCAGGGGACAGCTCTGCCCTCCGCATCTGGAGGTGGCCACCTGGGCAAAGGCAGAAGACTCTTCCTGCCCCGTTTCCAGGGCCAGCCCCTGCTTTGCAACGGCTCGTAGTCCCACGCGTCCAGCGACCACCTGCCTTTGCTCTCCTCAGGTGCCATGAGGCCGGCTCTTCTCCTGCCCAGTGATCCCAATGCGGAGAAGGTGTACAGGAAGTACATCCCAGACGCTGCTCTTGGGAAGGTACGGCAAGGCCACCGCTGCTGGGGGCTGCCTTTTGGGATGGATTTCTCCCTTCCTCTGGGAGGAGGGCCAGGGCGCCTGCTCTCCCTCCGTACCTGGTGTGGGCAGTGAGACCCCGGGAGAGCAGGCTGGTGAAGCCATCGTGCTCTTGTCTTCCAGCTTGATGAAAGAGTGCCACTGGAGCTCTTCTCTGAGCTACGGCCAGTCACCATCATCTTCATCCAGCTGCAGCTTCCTGCAGATGTCAGCACGGGGAGCACCAGCACGATCCTTAACACTGCCAGCAGCGTGATGGTGGAAATCCTCTCTCCTCACAAGGGCAAAATCAACAAAGTCCTCCTGTGTGATAAAGTGAGTGTGGGGGAACAACCGCCTCCCCCAGCGCGAGACGGTGGGCAGTGAGCACGAGGGAGAGACTCCCCTCTTGGGCATCATAGCAAGATGTGCTGCCTCTGTCCTCGGCAGGGCTGCACGTTCCTCTGTGTGCTGGGACTCGCTGGAAACAAGCTGCCCTCCGAGAGCATTCGCGCCTTGCAATGTGCTCTGCAGATCTTCAACGCCTGCTCCACCATGCTCGGGGAAAGAGAGTGAGTGTGTGGCGGGGGCCGGGGGGTGCATGCTGCCTGGGACGGTGCAAGGGGGCTCACCACAAAGAGATGTGCCTTCTCGCTCGCCCTCCCCTCTCCCTGGCAGGAAGGAGGCAGTGCCCGGAGAGGTGGCCGCAACCCCTGGGCTTAGCCCACGGCAGCCAGGCGCAGTCCCTCCACGCACACCCTGCTGGCCACTGCACTGGAACGAGCCCTGGCAAGGGCCAGAGGCCCTTGGTGCCAGAGGCAGGCCCTTCTGGGCCACTGGCCCGTGAACAGAGATGGGGCCCGGCCACCTGATCTCCAGTTGCTGTCATCGCAGGCGGTGACGTGGCAGGCGCCTTCTTCCTTCCCTCCCTCTTTGCTCACGAGAGGGCTGTGGCCCTGCACGCGCTCTGCCCCCGTTCCTTGTCCCTTGCAACCAGCGTATGTGTCGCCCCTGAGCTCTCCACGTCCCCGAGACCCACGCTGGCAGGGCAGCACAGCCGGTGGCCCAGGCTGGCGCCCAGGGCGGGTGCAGGCAGGGATGAAGCCGGGCGGGCAGGACTGCGCCTGGGGCGCTGCTGAAGCCCCGCTCTTTCCCTGTGTACCAGGGCAGTGTCCGTGGCAGTCACCAGCGGGACGACGTTCTGCGGCGTCATTGGCCACCCTCTGAGGCACGAATACACAGGTACGAGGGGGTGCCTGGGGCGCGGGAGGCTGCTGTGGGCCTGCTGAAGCAGAGCCGTCTGGCAGAGGAAGGCGGGCTGGGAGAGCGCTTGCCCAGAGCTGGCCAGGAACGGCCCCAGTGCCGCCGGTCCAGGCCCGGGACGGGAGAAGGGGCTCTGTGGGCGGCTGTTGGCCTGGGTTCCGCTGAGCCCGCCGTGGGGTTGGCCTGTGCCGGAGGTGAGGCAGCCATTGGCCCGGAAGGGTGCCGCGGGGCTGGTGGCACAGGCACACCAAGGCGTGTGCTCTCTCTCTCTAACGTGTGCTCTCTCTCTGGTAGTCATTGGCCAGAAGGTGAACTTGGCAGCCCGGATGATGGTGCACTACCCCGGGCTGGTGTCCTGTGATGCAGTCACCTACGCCGCCTCTCGGCTGCGCCCTTACTACTTCAGGGAGCTGCCGGAGAAGGAGATGAAGGGCATCAGCCAGCCTGGCCCTGTCTACCAATACGTGGGCATCACCGAGGAGAGGTGAGTGTCCTCTGAGAGGGCTGGAGGAGGGGACGGCGGCACCAAGGGTGCAGCCTGGGCCAGCAGAGAGGGAGAGTGTGCGAGTCTCTGGTGATGGACTCTTGCTATGTTCTCCTGTCCTGCCGTGGCCATTGGGCTTCTTTATGCTTGAAGCTGTCGTAGCGTGTCAGCTTGAGCTTTGCCTGGGGGAGCGTGCAGGGGATAACGCGCTGCTCGAAAGAAAAGCAGGTCCCCGAGGAGCACATCTTTCCCCGCCACGCCAGGCTGCTTCTCTAGCTCCCCTGGCTTCTCACCAGCTAATTGACTCATCTTTTCTTTTCCCCTGCTTCTAGCATATTTGGCTTGGGTCTTCCCAAGAAGAGGTCCGAGTACGTCCCCTTGCTGGGTAGGTGGAGAACGCCTTGCTCTTCTGAACCCCCGGTTCTTCCCCTTGGTAACTTTTAGTGCCACGCTGGGAAGGGAGAGGCTATTCCCAGGGATGGTGTTGCCTGCAGCAGCCCTAAGGAAGTGCCGCCTCTCTCTCGGTCGCTGCTTGCTTATACCTTTGGGGTGGAAAGCAAGGTGAGGCGCTGGGTGCTCTCTGCCATGCTCCAGACCTGGTACGAAGGCTGGTGGATGTGGTGGTGGTGGGGAGGGAAGCTGCGGTGGAGGGTGCCCGCCAAAGGGACGGCTCTTTGCTTTTCAGCGCGCCCCAGCAGCTGCTTTTCTTGTTTGTCTGCACAGGTCGGCAGCAGGAGATTGACCTCTTTTTCGGCTGCCTGAATGCCTATAGGGATTTAGGCCAACGGAACATCCTGGCATTTGAGGGCACGACGGGCTCCGGAAAGAGCCGCTTACTTACCGAACTGGCCTCTTTAGGCCAGGGCGCTGGCCACAGGTACAGGTTTTTCACCTTTAGCTTTGGGACACCGCCCCTGCCCATCCCTGACAGCCGTGGAACACTCCAGCCCCTCTGCCAGTGCGCCTGGCCCTCCCGACAAAGCCTGCGGGAGACGCTGCCCGGGAGCACCTGCGTACCCTGCTCCCACCTCTGCCTCTTTGGGGAGTTGGAGGTGGCTTCTGGAGCCATGGCCTGTGCTCCTTCCCCTCTGGGACAGGCACAGGCAGCAGGAAAGAGGCCAAGCCCAGTGCTGTTCATCTGACTCCAGACCCAACAGACAGCAGGGTGGCCTTTCTCAGAAGCCCTGCTTGCCCTCTGCCTGTTTCCCAGGAGGAGCACGGGGACCTGGGGTCTGGCAGGCAGACTGCTAAGTTCTGGAGCCCCACGGCAGACTCGCCACTTGCCCCATCCTTGCCTCGTAGCCCCGCGAGTTCCTCTGCAGGGGGCACGTAGGGAGACCTGGGCCAGCGCTGTGGAGACACAGGGTCTGGACCCGGCTCTCCCGGTGGCTTGGCAGCAACTGCCCCTCTGTGCCCTTTCTCGTAGGAGGAGTGAAAAGCTTGGCCTTCTCTGGGAAGCCCTTGGGGATGGGGGGCTGAAGAGCTGGCCCCAAAGGGCACCTCCGCCCCTCTTCTCTTAGAAGGCTGGGGCTGTTGGGGATCTCAGTCCCTTTTGCTTTTGCACGGCAGGGTGGTGTCCGTGGAGCTGCTGGAGATCAACGTGAGGCAGTCCTTCTCTGCCCTCCGTACGCTGATGGCCAGGGCCCTGGGCCTCCAGGACTGTGCGTCGTGCAGCGACAGGCAGCGCCTGCTGAGGAGCAAGCTGCAAGGGACGATCGACGAGAGCAGCTGTTGCCTCCTCAATGACATTTTCCTTGTCGAGGTGAGAGCCAGAGGCCTCTCCCGAGTTTGTCTGGGTCTGACGTTGTGTGGGCACGCCGCTGGGAGTGCCTTAGCTCCGGGGTGGGAATGGCGGGGGTCACAGCACACATTTCCTATCCCTGGGCTCCCTGTCTGTGGGCAGTTTGTGTCCCGCGCTGCATCCGCAGTGCCCGGTGCCTTGTTTAGCACCCTGGAAGTGGCACTGGAGAGAGGCTGTTCCTGACCTCGTGCCGAGGTCAGCGCTGTGTGAGGGCTCTGCTCCAGCCAGCCCAAGGTTCCCACAGCCAGAGGAGCAGCTCTTCAGCCCAGCGCAAGGCCCAGCTCTGCAGAGACCCTCAGCAGAGGGCCTTGGCTTTAGGCTCTGGATGGAGTCCCGCCTGTGGCTCCCTGCCCCTGCATTGGGGAGAGGTCAGGTGCCAAGGCCAGCAGAGGCGGTGGGCTCTGCGCTCTTGTGTGCTGGGGATGGGGAGGTGTGCCGAGCCCCGCAGCCATGTTTCTCCCTGACTCTGCTTTTCTGGCCAGTTTCCCGTTTCGGACAAGGTCCGTGAGATGCGTGAAACTGAAAGGAAAATGGAATTGCACTCGACTTGGACAAGAGTGCTGGAGAAGGTGAGCATTTCTCCTTCCTTCCTCCTGGGCCAGAGAAGGAGAACAAGCCTGCCGGCTGCGGGCTCTGTCCCACCACAGCGTGAGGGGCGGGAGGACCACGCGCCTGGGTCATCGCCCGTCAGGGCCTGAGAAAGCCCTCGGCCCCCACCTCCCCCCGCAGCCCCACAAACACACCCAATCACTTTCCTCCTGTGAAGTGTGGCCAGGAGGAGGAACAATGTCTTCTGGGTTCCCTTGCCCAAGCTCCCTCCTTCTGCAGGGCAAGTGATGTTAGGTGTGACCCTACAGTCTCAAAGAAGTTCAGAGTCAGGCAGCTTGCGAGCAGGGAAGTGGTTGGGGAGAGACTTCCGAGCATCCTCTCCAGAGACAGAGGCGAAATCTCCTCCCCTGAAGGCAACCAAGAATCCCCCGGATTCCCCTCAGAGCAACCTCCTTTTTTCAGACGCTTGGAGGAGAATTTGGCATCTTTGTCATCGACAATGCCCATTTCATCGACCCTGCCTCCTGGAGCATCATGTCAGCCGTGCTCCAGAACGTCTCCCTCTTCATGGTCGTGAGCTTAGCCCCGGGCTACGCGAGAACAGAGAGCTTTCGCAAAGGCGCAGCAGACGGCACAACGTCCCAGAAAATCACCTATGTTCATCTGGACAAGCTGAACGCTTCAGATGTTGTGCAAAAGGTCTGCAAGGACCTCGGAGTGTTCAGCGTCTCCAGGGATCTGGTGAGGTGAGTTGGAGACAGGGGAGCTCTCCCCGGGGGCTTGAACCTCTGCCAGCCCTGGTGGGGAATCATCCTCCGCCCCAAGGAAAGGGAGCGCAGGGGGCTGGAAGCATCACCGACTCCAGCGAGTGCCAGACATGGGTGGCCTGTTCTGCCTCAGCCTGGCAAGTGTGAGCTGAGAGTGGGCAACTCTGAGACCCAAAGCCTGGGAGGCGTCAGCCCTTCGCTGCTGCACAGGGAGGAGGGAGGTGGAGTCCCGAGCCCCGGCGTGTCGGGGTGTGGAAAGAAAGGCCTTGGTGTGGGTGGCCGGGCTGTGGGGGAGATTCCCTGGGGCAGAGTCCGCCCTGCTGCCAGAGAGGGTCTGGGCTCCTGAGGAGAAGAAAGGCAGGGCTCGCCTGTGGGCATTGCCCGCAAGTCTTTTCCCACGGACTTCAGCGACGGCTGGAGGTTCAGGGGGCCCAAAAGCCCAAGGCAGCGGGAGGACGGTCCCTTTCCCAAGTGAGCTGCAGCTGTGATGAAGATGAGTGACTGAGTGACTGGCCGTCCACCTGAGCTGTGTTTCACCTGACTTTCCTTGTGCTGCTCACTGCCGGCTCTGCTCCTGTGCAGGTTCCTGATGCAGAGAAGCTCAGGGATCCCATATTACTGCGAGGAGCTGCTGCGCTGCCTTCGTTCCAACAACATGCTCTCGTTCTGCCCCTGGAGCCCGGCTGGAAAAGCAAAGGAGGACTGGGAGAGCCTGATCAGTAAGCACCTTTGCCGCCAGTAGCGAGCTGCTGTGGCGCCTTCTGCGCAGCACAGTCTTGCCCCATCGTTCCCCCGTGGGTCTGGGCAGAGTCAGATCCTGCAGCCGTGCTGATGTTGGTCTGGCAGAGGTGTTGGCTCCTCTGCGCCTTGCTGTTGGGACAGGCAAAGCAAGGGGCTAGCGAGTTCTGGGGGCTTGGAGGGGCCTCCATTCTTGGGGCGGGGGTTGCAGGGCTAAAACACAAGGGAAATTGTTCTGGAGCACACGTGTTCCTGGTGTTTCTTAGGCATTCTGATGGGCACGGAATTTACCTTGGCCAAACGCTAGCTCACTTGAGAACAAACCCCAGCTTGAGGTGAGGGACAGGCCCGGGGAACTTGAGTGCGAAACCATAAATCCCCACAAGGGTGCTGGTAACAGAAGAGAACGGTGGTGATGCCATCCGAGAGAGCAATGCCGGCCAGAGTGCCGTGGCCTTGGGAAGAGCCAGGACTGAGGCTACATTTTGCGTTATCACCGGCAAGTTCCCGGGCTGTGGAGCTTGCGCTGCAATGTCGGAGGCAGCGATGCTGCTGCTTCCTGCCCCAGGGCATTCAGTCGCCCCCTGGGAAGTCTGGAAGCCTTGGCTGGAGGAGGGTGTGGGAAAGCTGCTCTGAAGGCAGAACATCTTTGGGAGGGCTGTGCAAAGAAAGGCTTGCAGTGCAAACGGTTTTGCTCAGCTTCACGAGCACGTTCAGCGCAGGCAGGTCCGTGCGCGCGCACTGGACCATGTCAGGTGGGACTTGTCCCATCCCAGGTGCTTTTGGAAACGTTTGCAAGCTGCAGGTCACTTTGCAAATTGCCTTATTGGTGCTCTCCCGCTCCACCCAGCATCTGCAGCGGAGGCTTCATCCCTCACAGCACCCGGGAGCTCCAACGTGAGGAATGATGGCAGGGTCTGCACCATCAGGCCAGGCGTCAACCTGGAGAACACCGTGCTGCCCGTCCCCCTGAAAGGTGAGGGGCCGAGCGCCACTCTGAGGCTGGCGGCCGTGCTGGGGCCCCTTCGCGGGGCATGGGCTGGAGGGAGGCTGGGCATCCGTGTGCCGCAGAGTCACCCTCTCGGCGTGGAAGGGGGCTCCGGTCCCCCCAGAAAGAGACCTGGGGCTGCGGGCAGCCGCTTTCCCCTCTGGCTGTGGACCAGCTGTGAGCCTGCTGGCTGCTTTCCATCAGGAGGCAGGAGAGAAAAGGTGATCGTGCAACACTAAAATGGCTCCCTTTTCTCACAGAAGCAAATCCTTTGCTGGGAAAAAGCTTTGACTTGCACCTGTCCCAACTTTGGAAGCGGATTCTACACTGCTGTTCTCTTTTTAAGTTCCCCAGCTAATGCTGGCCTCAAGGCACTTGATCCAAACCAAAAGAAAGGAATAGTATTGCCTGGCCAAGTGAAGGCAACTGTTGTGGGGAGCTCTGAGTCCACCTGTGAGGTGGGGAAAGTTCTCGGAGTGCACTGTTGGGCACAAACCTCCTCCAGATCTGGTACGGTGCATCCTGGGATGCACAGACCTGCTGGGTCCTGCCCTCCCCACCCCGGGTGGGGGAGCGTTTGTTTGAGCCTCTTGCTTATCCCCAGGCCTCGTGGCCTGCAATTCCATCAGGAGCGGAGCCGATTTGAAGACGCCCATCCCAGGAGTTCCGAGGAGTCCTAGGGAGACGAGGCCAATGTCTACCCCGTCTCGTGTTGAACCTTTCCAGCCTCTCCAGCCTCAGCGCAGGGAAGAGGCAAGAGAGACGTGTTGCTGCTTCTTGACAGAGATCGCGCTGACTCAGCTGGATCGGATGAAGCCGCTGAAGCAGATGATCTTGAAGTTCGCGGCGGTCATCGGGCCAGTGTTTACCACCCAGCTGCTGTCGCACATCCTTCCTGCGGGCGTCCGGCAGCAGATGAATCCCCTGCTGGACATGCTGGTGAGCGACAAGATCCTGAAGTGGCTGAAAACCCGGGAGGCACCGGAAGATGTGCAAGATCCTCCTGAGGGGCCAGCGACCTCTTGGCAGGCAGAGCGCGGTAAGTGGTAGCAGGACGGTGGACAAGGGAGCTCCCAGCTGTGTCCGGCGGGGTTCCCTGGGGCATGGTGGGCTTCTCCCGCTGTGACGGGCGGCTGGAGCTCAGGCGGGCATGGCTGTGTGGGATGGGTTGGTCAAAGACCTTTCAGGCCAGATGCAAAGCCCACTAGCTTTGTGCTGGAGGGAACTTCCCACTAAGCGCCCTCCCAAGTGCCTCTGCTCCCCTGCCTCCAAGCGCTGCTCATTGCGCGGGCATGGGAGGGCCTGTGGAGTCCCTGACATCCTCTCCCAGACGCCTGCAGCCTCCAGATCAAAGATGCCCTCCAGAGTGCCCCGGGGCCTTTGACAGGCTTTTATACACCTTGGATTGCCCTGTGGCACTGGAGGAAGCTCAGGAGGCTGGGGACTGCCTTGCCAAGAGCAGGGAGAAAGCGCTGGCTGGGGCTTGCTTTGGCTGGTGGCAACATGCCCAGCTCCTGCCTGGAGCGCAGCTGAGCCCCGTGTCCCCAGGGCTGGGCTAGCGCCAGCGAGGCCAGCCAGGCCCTGTCTCCCCGTGTCCCCAGGGCTGGGCTAGTGCCAGCAAGGCGCGGGCGCTTTTTCCCCATGCTCAAGGCTGGGTGTGCAGCAGCGCGGGGTCGCTGCCAAGGATGCCCACCACAGAGTGACTCTCGTTCCCTGGTGGGTACGGCCCCGAGCCCCAGCCCCAGCTCAGGCTGATGCCAAGGCCCTTTGCCTTGCAGGTGTGCAGACCACAGAGCAGCCATCTGGTGCCCTGGCCTTCTGTGTCCCGCTGCTGCAAGAGGCCGCCTACGAGCTGTGGCCCCAGAGACAGCGGGTCGCCCTACACCGCAAGTGTGCCGCCTTCCTGGAGCGGCACGCACAGAGATGCAAGAGCTGCGGCCGAGGGGATTTCGTGGCCTTCCACCGCTTCGCCGTCACCAGCAGCCAGGAGGGAGGGAGCTGTCGGGACCCTGCTGACCAGGGCGACTCTCGCAGCTGGGAGGCCTTGGTGCTGGCCGGAGAGCAGCTGAGGAGGGAGAGGACCCACGCCGCTGGGGGTACGCTGTGCACCGTGCTCCACAGCCCGGGCCCTGCAGGAGCCCAGGGGGTGCGCTGGGGATGGGCTGGGAGTGGGTCTGCCAGGGACGAGCCCAGGAGCTGAGGACAACCACCGCAGACTGTCCTCAGCGTGTCGGCACCCTTGAGAGGGTCCTTGCAAGCCCACTGGGAGAGGGAGGGCGGCTCTTACCCTGGGGGAGGCGAGGAGGTGTCTAATCCCCTCTTTTCTTTGCAGATGCTGGAGAACATCAGGATTTTGCTGAGGAGGATTTGGGGTGAGCAGAGAGGGTTTGATTCTTTGTAAAGGCAATGAGCTCAGGCTCTCCAGAGGAGACCAAGGAAGTGCCGGCATTTGGCTGCCGGTTGTGACTCTAGCTTAGGGAAGAAGCTTTCTGTGGGGTGGGAGCTGGGAGGAGACGGCCATGGAGAGGAGACGGTGCTCGAGGAAGCCCGTGGGCTCTGAGCGATGGTCACGCTACACTGGAGCAGGCCTTGCTTTCCAGTTCCTAGAGAGGAGCGACAAAATGTGCAGGGGAAAAGCCACCCCGGGGAGCCGGGTGGTTTGCCTGTGGGAGGTGACAGCAAGCCCAGCTTGTCTCTTTCTCCCTACCTACAAAGCACCTGTAGGAAGCGTGGCTGCCCGTGGGCTCGTGCCCTGCTTTGAGCAAAGCGGTTTTGATGCCGTCTCTGTGGGGAGAAAGACCAGTCTGGCTGATGCCGGTGTATTCTTTGCTCTCTTCTTCCCCTGGGAACTGTAGCGTGGCAGAGCGCGATCAGAGAATGGAGCTGCCCAGCGAGAGCAACGGGAAGCACAACGGCGACTGCTCCTGCCAAGCCATCGTGGAATCGGTGCTGGTGCCTTTGGCTCGGCACTGCCTGGCAGCGGGCGATGCTGGCCGAGCCTTTTACTACCTTCTGGAGTCTGCGGCCGGCTACCTGCACGTCTCCGACTGCTACATGGTGAGTTGCCTCGCTTGCCAGCACCCACTGTGCACGGAGCCCTCTGGGTGGCCTGGCTCTGGGCAGGACAACGTCACCGCCGCAGTAGGGCCTGCCTCGAGGGGACTTTGGAAGGGAAATGCTGGGGTCAGAGCCCGACTTTTTCCTCCGCTTTGCCTCTTGTGTGGACAGAGACACAGGCCAGCGTGGCCTGAGCACGAGGGGCATTAGCAGGGAGGGGGGCTGAAGGATCACTGGTGCCTGTGCTCTGAGCCAGCGTGACTGTGTTTGGGTGGGCATCGCCAGGGGCAGAATCAGGCCCTCGTAAGAGAGAGGCCAGAGGCAATGGGGGAGGACAAGGCCGGCCATGGGCTCTGCACCCACGCTCACCTGCTCTCCGTCTGCTTGTGCAAAGGCCCTCATGAAGCTGAAAGAGGCGGAGGTCCTGAGGAAGACCAAAGCGATTGTGACAGCCCGCTTTGAGGAGGCCACCTTCTTCAGCCTCAAAGGGGAGGTAAAGAGACGGGGAGGTCTGGGAGGTCTCCTGCGGGATGGAGCTGGATGCCTTCCCCAGCTGCAGGGGATATCCCTGGCCCCTCCAGCCACTGGCAGACTCCTGCAGCCCCTTGGGCCACTTGACCACGTCGGGGTGTTTCCCTTCTCCTCTGCAGGTCTGCTGCCGTATGAACCACATCAAGCTGGCAAAGAAGATGATCAGGGAGGCTTTGAGCCTGCTCGAGAGGCACTTCCCCCGGAGCTCCTTTGGAGCCTTCATCAAGTCTCAGGTGGAGAAGTTGCCGTGTGCCGCTTTTGTCAGAAGAGCAGCCTCCCTTCCGCAGGAGATCCGGTAAGAAGCAGAACTGAGACCCCAGGGGAGGAAGAGCCATTTCCTACCCAGTCCCAGGCATGTGGGCCCAGACCGGCCGAGCCTTGAGGCCACCCCTGACCTGACGCAGGGCCCTTACGGGACCCAGGCATTAAGGAGCCATGTGCGGGTAGAGCGGGGAAGGACAGAGCCCCGCACTCCCTCCCCGCCGTGCGCAGTCATGGCGAAGGAGCACACCTTGGGGTAAAAAGCAGCTGGAGCAGGGGCTGTGTCAGCTTCCCCCCAGCGGCACTTCTGTGTTTGCCCCCTTCCGCTCCGGCAGCCCTCCCTCCGGCAGCTCCCTTTCCTCCGAGGAGGTGCAACTGCCTTGTCCGCCGCCCTGCTTTCCCCCAGCCCTGCCCCATTGAGCCCTGTGCGGCAAGAGCCTCTGGGCCCAGCAGTGTCTCTTGCGTGGCAGGAGGAAGAGGCTGGCCTCGCTGCTGCGGCAGAGCTGCTGCCTTTCCTTACTGGAGCAGCTCTTCCGCCTGGAGGGCACGTCCCGCGGACGGAGGTTCTCCGACCTGGCAGCGCGCATGAAGGCCAACACGGACAGGGAGGCGGACTCGTATCAGGCAGCAGACTCCCGTCACAGATAGACTCGGGACACTGACAGATGCCGGCACAGACGCAGGTACAATTAGCCATGCAGGTACCATCGAGATACCGTCACAGACACCGGCACCAATGTAGGCAGAGACACCGGCACCGACACCGTTAGAGACCCCGCTGTCCCTCCCGTTGCTGGGGCAGGTGCCCTCGTGGAGGCCACAGCAGACACAGATGCCACTGCAGATACCCTTGCATGCGCCGGGCAGAGGCAGGCCAGCGGGAAGGCAGGCACCGCGGAGCTCGGTCCTTGCCAGAGAGTGTTTCCCCAGCTGCTGCTCTCGCCTGTCTCTCAGGATTCCAGCAGGCCTCCTTTCCCATGCGCTTTGATCTTTCCCACATCAGGGCAGGAATCTCCAGCAGGTTCCACGAGTCCCTGGCAGGCCTGTGTGATCTAAGCACAGATGTTCTCCTTGTCAGGCGCACAGATGTTCTCCTTGTCAGGCACACAGAAGTGAACAACAAGGTGTGATACAGGTGCTTTCCACACCTCAGCTGTAGGTCCCTGGCGCGTGTTTCCAGTCCTGCTGCCAGTCTCCTGTTGTGTTCCCACAGCCCAGAAGGAAGGTGCAGCCCATGGAGAGCCCACCCTGGAGCAGGCTCCTGGAGAGACCTGTGGCCTGTGGAGCGTCGCCCCTGCAGGAGCAGGTTTGCTGGCAGGAGCGGGGAGACCCACGCTGGAGCAGTGCCCTGACCCTGCCCCACAGCGGCCCCACACCTGGGGGGCAGACCCACACCTGGGGGACGGACCCACGGATGGACAACCCCCCCTGCCTTCCATCCCTGTGCTGATAAAGTGGTCCTGACACCGGACGCCTGGGTCCACTTGTGTTGGGGGTCTGAGGGGGGTACTTGTGGGGACTGGACGCCTGGGTCCACTTTTGTTGGGAGGCTGGGGGAGGTAGCTGGAGGGTCCGCACGCCTGAGTCCCCTTTTTCAGTGGGGCCCAGGGGCCTGGGTCCACTTGCCCCTGGGTCCCCTTTTGTTGGGCGGGTGGGGTACTTGGGGGGCCCAAATGCCTGGGTCCTGTTTTGGGGGGGCAATCTCCGGCTGTTTGTTATTTTTGAGCCCAGCCCTGGGGAGAGTGAAAAAGGGGGCTTTGAGGATTTTTTTTTTTGTAATTCCCCCCCCAAATGAGACTGTCTCCCCCTCTCATCCTGCAGAGAAAATCGCCACGAAGCTTTCGGAGACGCTGGAGGCAGCCATGCAGCTCTGAGGACGAGGCGTTTATTATATATATGTATATATTTTAAGTGAGAAATTGTTAAAATAATTAAAAAGCCTTTTCTGAAATAAAAGCATGGGCGGAACGGGGGGGGTGTTGGGGAGGTGTGATTTTGGGGGGGGGGGGTGTGTGTCCTGAGAGGTCTCTAAACGAGGAGGTTGGAGCATGGAGGCTTTGGGAGTTCTGGGGGGAAGGGGAGGGCACCCCTAATCCCCATGGAGGTTTATTTTAAGGGGCTCCCCCATCAGCTTCGGGGTGGTCAGAATGTGGGAGACACCCCCGAATTTGGGGGGTACACCCTGATATTCCAGCAGACTCAGCTGAGGCAAGACTCAGCTCCTGGGGCTCAGCTGGGGGGGGGGCAGTCAGAGAGGAGGGTGCACCCCCATTATTGAGGGCACCCCTGATTATTCAGGGCACACCATTTCCACCTCCCAGCCTTCCCCATCCCCTATAAGGCAGCCCACATCCCCCCCGACACCAAATAAGCCCCCCCTAAACCTGCAGAGCACCTCAGACCCCCACCGCTGCACCCTGGGGTCCCACTGGTCCCCAAAACCCCTTTTATGCCCCCAAAATAGAACGTTGTCTCCCTTAAGTTGTCCACCGTCCCCCTCACGGCATCTTTGGTTGTGCAGGCGGGTGGCGAAATCCTCCCTGGGGTTGTGGGGCACAGGTTTCCCCCTCGTCCCGTACCCCAGGGCCTGGTTGAGGGGAGTTCACCCTCAGCCGCAGCAGCCATTTGATCGCCTCTCCCTCCCCCCTGAGGGAAGGGCTCTGGTGGCGCCTTACGAGGGGCGGGGTCAGCACACATGCTTTACATCCCTTCTTTTGGTAAAACCGGCTATTTTGGGGGGTTTGGGGAAGTTTTTATCTTGTTTCTAACAGTCCAAGCCAAGCAGCGCGGCCATTTTGTGGCCCTGAGGGGAAAGGGGGCAGGGGCGCTTTTCCCGCCTTTTTCGCCACGTGAGGGGAACCTTCTCAGGAGCGAGGGGGCGGGGCAAGTGCGGCCGCTGGCCCAATGGCGATGCGAAGAGGGGGCAGTGGGCGGGATGAGAGCTGTGGGCGGGCCAATGGGCAGTGGTGTTTGCCGGGGTGGGCGGTGCCACCGCGAGCACATGGGCAGAAGGGGAGGGCGCGCAGGCGGAAGGGCAGCTGGTACCGGCGGTGCTGTCTGGAGGTTTCTTGGCCGGCTCTGGCTGCAACCAGGGTAGAACATGAGAGATAATGGGGGACGGGGCTTGTTAGTGCTGCCCCTCCTTAACCCTGTTGGCCCCAGGGAGTGACAGGAGGTTTTTGGGTATATGAAGAAGCTGGTGATGGAAGAGGGAAGAGCTTGTGTGGCAGAAGTGGGTTGGGGTTTGGGGTGGGAGAGGGGATTTTGGGGGGCAGTGAGGGTGGGATGGAGAGGGTTTTTTGGGGGGGAGGGCATTTTGGGTGGGAAGGGGGCTTTTTGGGGTGTGGGTTTGGGGTGGGAGGGTTAAGAGAGGGGGTGTTCTTTGGAAAGGAGGGTTTGGGAGAGGGCCTTTTGGGATGGGGGGAGTTGAGGGTGGGTTTGGGAGGGTTAGGGAGAAGGGGTTGGGAGAAGGAGGGTTGGGGTTGGGTTTTTTGAGCTGGTAAGGGGAGTTTAGGATGGGAGGGGCTTTTGGGGTGGAGGGTTGGGAGGAGGGGTATTCTTTAGGGTGGGGGATGTGAGAGGGTTTTTTTGGGGTGGGGGTTTGGGAGAATGGGGGGTTTTCGGCTGTCTGGGTGGGGAGAGAGGGGAGTTTGGGGTGGGAGAAGGTTTTTTTGGGGATGGAGGAGGTGGGAGAAGGGGCTGTTTTGGGGGGGTAGGGTGGGAGAAGGGGTGATTTTGTAGTTCCCCCATTTTCCAGCCCCCGGTGCGCACAGAGCAGCACCAGCCCCATCTGTGTGGTTTATACTGCACTGCAGTGAAAACCACCTGAAAACGACTGCTCCCCCCTCCCCCCCCAAACCCAGTGGCTCGAGGGGTCTGTCACAGGGCCAGGGAGTGCAAGCACCCCCCAAAATGTGCTGGATGGGAGGGGGTCACCACCTCACACACCCACCCCCCTCATCACCCTCGTAGGTACCTGGAGATCACCCCCATCCCCCTGATGGACCCCCCCTTGGAATTCAAGTACCAGTGGGGGCCAAGGAGACCTCTAAGAGGGACGTGCTGCGCTTCGTGGCCAAGGTGAGGCTGTTGGGGGGGGGGGGGGGCAACTCCGGATTTTGGGGGGGGTCCTGGGGCTGGATTTGACCCCCTTCCCTGTTTTTGTGTGTGTGTCATTCCTTCCCCCCCCCCCCCAGGTCCAAGGGAAGGACCCCATGTTCTGGACGAGTCAATACAATGAGGCCGAGGCCACCCCCTAATTCCCACAGCCCCACAATAGAGGCCCTTTTGGGGTGCAGCCCCACAATCTCCAGGCTGAGTGCTTCGTTAAGGCAAGGTTTAATTGGGGAGGGAGAGCCTTAATTTGGGGAGGCCCCCAAAATTAAGGCCCCCCAACCTCCTCAGTAATGCTCAGGGACGGTGACCAGGGCTTTGGCTGGGAGGGCGGCTGATGTCGATGTTCTGCAGGGCAAAATGGGGCTCTGGGGGGGGGTTCCCCTAAATCTACTGCCCCCCCAATTTCATGGGGGTTTAATGAGATCCCCTCTTTTGGGTTTTTTTTGGGGGGTCCCCCCTTACCTGGGGCTGCTCGTGGTGGGTGTTCACTGCCTCCCCCTCGTACTCTGGTTTACCGGGAGGCAACAGCGTTTGGGGAGTGGGGAGCCTCCTTTTTGGGGGTGGTGTCCCTGTTTTGGGGGTCACACCCGGGGAGGGGACAGTCCCCTTTTTGGGGAGATTGTGCCCTTTTTTGGGGGGAGACAGGGTGGGCACTCCCATGGGGTGGGGCAACCCCTGGCCACGCCCCCCCTTGATGGGGGCTCCTGGGGCTGTGGCCTGGCCCCTTAGCCCCACCCCCCATGTGGGCGTGTCCCCCCTTAGCCCCACCCCCCCATGTGAGCGTGTCCCCCCTTAGCCCCACCCCCCATGTGGGCGTGTCCCCCCTTAGCCCCACCCCCCATGTGGGCGTGTCCCACCTTAGCCCCACCCCCCATGTGGGCGTGTCCCCCCTTAGCCCCACCCCCCATGTGGGCGTGTCCCCCCTTAGCCCCACCCCCATGTGGGCGTGTCCCCCCTTAGCCCCACCCCCCATGTGGGCGTGTCCCCCCTTAGCCCCACCCCCCCATGTGGGCGTGTCCCCCCTTAGCCCCAACCCCCCATGTGGGCGTGTCCCCCCTTAGCCCCACCCCCCATGTGGGTGTGGCCTTCCAGCTCTTGTGGGCGGGGCTCACTGCCTTAGCCCTGCCTCTTGCAGGAGGCCCTGTGGGTGTGGCTTGTTTCCCCTGGCTCCACCCCTTTGTGTCCACCCCTCATGTGGGGGTGTGGCTTCCTCCCTTAGCCACAGCCCTTTCCTTCAGCTCCACCCCTTCTCCCTTAGCCATGGCCCTTTGTCCCAGCCTGTAGTAGCCCTTGGGGGTGTGGCTTCTTCCCTTAGCACCGCCTCCCTTGGCCCCACCCCCTTTCCCTAACCCCACCTGTCTAGGGGTAACTCACACTGGTGGGTGTGGCCTTGTCCTTTAGCCCCACCTCCTCCCTGAGTCTGTGGGTGTGGCCTCACAGAGCCCCACCCCCTTTCCTCAAGCCCTGCCCTTACCTGGGGTGACTCTGGTGGGTGTGGCCTCCTTTCTTAGCCCCACCCCCTTTCCCTTAGCCCCACCCCTACCTGATTTGCTGGGTGGGTGTGGCCTCAGCCCTGCCCCTGGCCCCGCCCCTCCCACCACCCTCCCTGTGCCCCCCTGCCCCCCCAGCCTGTCTCTGCTTGGTCCCACCTCACAGACATGTCCTGACCCCCCTGCTGTCCCCGAGGGAAGACCCCCGTGTCCCCCTCGATGTGGGTTGAGCTTCACTTGCTGGGGGAGGGTGTCTGCATGGGTTTTTTTTGGGGTTGAGTATGATTTTTGGGGGACACCCCCCCATAACCCCCCCCCCAAAGGATTCTACTCTTAGTGTTGCTTCTCTCCCCCCAGGGTCTCACCTTGATGTTCCCCTCGATGATGGCGGGGTCGACGCAGATGGATTCCACAGAGAGAACCTGGATGGGGGGAAAAAGCTCTCCTGCAGTCCTGTGTGATGAGTCTGCCAGTTCTCCTGTGTCTCCACCCCCTGCCCAGACCCAGAGGGACGTGGACAGGATTGAGGTCACTCCTGTGAACCTCATGAAGTTCCACCAGGACTTCATGTGTAAGAAGTGCAAGGTCCTGCCCCTGGGTCACAGCAATCCCAGGCACAAATCCAGGCTGGGTGGAGAATGGCTGGAGAGCTACCCTGAGGAGAAGGACTTGGGGGTGTTGGTGGGTGAGAAGCTCCACATCAGCCAACAATGTGCCCTGGCAGCCCAGAAAGTTCCCCCCATCCTGGCCTGCATCCCCAGCAGCATGGCCAGCAGGGCGAGGGGGGGTATTCTGCCCCTCTGCTCTGCTCTGGGAAGACCCCCAGGAGCGCTGCCTCCAGCTCTGGGGCCACCAGTATCAAAGGGTCATGGAGCTGTTGGAGCGGGGCCAGAGGAGGCCACGGAGATGCTGGGAGGGCTGGAGCCCCTCTGCTGTGAGGACAGGCTGAGAGAGTTGGGGGGGGGGGGGGTCAGCCTGGAGAAGAGAAGGCTCCAGGGAGTCCGTAGAGCCCCTTCCAGTCCCTCAAGCGGCTCCAGGAAAGCTGGGGGGGACTCTTGATCAGGGAGGAGAGCCATAGGAGGAGGGGGAAGGGTTTGACACTGGAAGAGGGGAGATTGAGATGAGATGTGGGGAGAAGATTGTTTGCTGTGAGGGTGGTGAGAGCCTGGCCCAGGTTGCCCAGAGAAGCTGTGGCTGCCCCGTCCCTGGAGGGGTTCCAGGCCAGGTTGGACGGGGCTTGGAGCAGCCTGGTGTGGTGGGAGGTGTCCCTGCCCAGGGCAGGGGGAGGGACTGGAGGGGCTTTAAGGTCCCTTCCAACTCTATCCATTCTGTGGTTCTGCGATCTCAAGAGCGTGCTGGTGTGTTAATGCAGGCCACCAGAGTCTCTTCAGAGGTACTTCTGTTCTACAGGTCAGGTGCCCGGGTGGTTCCGAGTCCCAGGATGAGCCAGCTCCTGCCGACAGTTTTAGCTCCGAGGATGTGACAGAATGGAAACCATCCTTGTGGTGGACCCCAACCCTCAGAGGTGCGGACGTGTTGGTGACATCTCCCTGGCCCAGAGACGGGAGTTTTGCCAACAGCCTGGTAAGGATTGTCTTTTCTGCTGGAATGGGTTTCCAGCTGGATTTCACAAAGGATTGCCTTTCTGCTGGCTGTGTCCCTCTGCAGAGGGGTGCTCCTGATTGTTTGGATTTACCCCTGTCAGGGCTTTGGAGGAGAACTGGCTAAAACAGCTTTCTCTCTCTGGAGATCGCCAGCGTTTGGGTAGAAAAGCAGCGGTTCAGTCAGTAAAGCTTCTGGTTAGCGCTGCGCTCAGGCCGTGGAGCTCCATCTCCTGGAGGTACATTTCCTTTGGACCCAGCATTTTCGGGACCCAGCATTGGACAGCTGAGCCTGTCCGAGTCTCACAGGCTGGAGCCCGTTGGGATGGTGACGCTGGAGCTGCGGTCTGTGAACCAAGTCTGATCAACCTTATTCTAATAATATAAGTTGACAATCGATATGGGTAAGGGACATCTCCTTGGCCGGGCGGCCCCCGTGGACCAGCCAACGAGAGGTAGCTTTGGGGCGCCTTTTGATGGGATTGTGCCATCTCTGTCCGGTCTGACCCACCGGCTGACGTGGACACGTCCTTTCCGTACACAGCTGGACGTGTCTGCAAGGGTTGGTGATCCGCCAGCTGGGAGTCAGCTCCTGATGTTCAGAATTTTTGGAGGCTGCTGCTGGGAAAAAGTGAAAAAAAGGTGCTTTTGAGGATAGAGTGGCCAGGAAAGGCCACAGCCCCAAAGTCTGGGTGGCAATGCAAGTAGTTCCCAGAGACGTTCATAAAAAGCAAGAGTTGTTCTGGCTGACGCCTTCATTGTGAGAGCCGCCTCCAGACATTCGGAATTTTTAGAGGCCAGTGCTGTGAAAAAAATGAAAAAAAAGGTAGTATTGAGGATAGAGTGGCAAGGAAAGGCTGCAGCCCCAAAGTCTGGGTGCAAAGCAAGTAGTTCCCAGAGATGTTCAAAACAAGCAAGAGTTCGTCTGGCTGCCACCTTGGTTGTGGGAGTCAACTCCTGACTTTTGTAATTTCTAAAGGCTGGTGCTGGGAAAAAGGTAAAAAAAAAAAGGTGGCGGTAGGCTGGGAGCGGTGTCAGCGGGGGCTGTGTGGGCTGTCCCTGGAGGATGCCGGGGGCTGCCCAGGCCGGGAGGGTCTCACAGCCTGCGAGGCCCCACAGGGCAGGGCCCGGGGGAGCAGCGGCGCCATAGCCGAGCGTGGGGGTGGCCGGCAGAGGCTGGTTGGTGGTGGTCCACTCGATGTGGAAGAAGCGGGGATGGAAGCAGCAGGCACAGGGGGCCCTCTGCAGCCCTGGGGGTGGAAAGGGAGGCGTGGTGGGCCGTGGGCAGCCTCCAGGGCACCCACCGAGCCGGCCCCCATTTCCCCCATCCAGGCTGTGGGCCAGGCCCCTGGGGAGCTGGTGGCCGGGTGTTCCCCGGGGGGAGCTGCTGTGATGGCGGGGACCAGGGCTGGAAGCTGGGGAGGGGACGCGCTTAGGCGGGGGAAACGGGAGAGATAGTCCCCAGGAGTTTGGGAAATTCCCTGGAAATGGGATTTCCTGGGCAGGTGAGGGCAGGAATGCTTACCCAGGCTTGCTGAACCTGCCACCCCCAGTACCAAATGTGCTGGGGGGGGGGCAGTGGAGGTGGGATGGTGCAGCTGACCAGGGTCGTCAGGGGCTGAAGGTGGCAGAGGGGACAGGGTATCCATACCTGGTGGTGTGGCCTGTGGGGCCCATGGGGCCGCCCCCACGGTGGGTGGCCAGGCTGCGGGGAAGGGCTGCTCCTGGCCGGGCAGTCGAACCAGAGTGGCTGAGCCTGGAAGAGAGACAGGAGCAATGGCCGCGGTCACCTCCTGTGCTCTTGTCCGACTATTGAAGACAGAGGCAAAGAAGGCATTAAGTATCTCAGCCTTCTCCTCGTCCTTGGTCGCAATGTTTCCCCCCTCATCCAGGAAGGGATGGAGATTCTCCCTGACTCTCTTTTTGTTGACGTATTTACAAAAGCTTTTTTTGTTGTCCCTTATATTAATGGCCAGGTTGAGTTCCAGCTGGGCTTTTGCCTTCCTAATTTTTTCTCTGTGTAACCTAACAAGATCTCTGTACTCCTCCTGAGTTGCCTGTCCCTTCATCCAAAGGTGGTAAACCTTCCTTTTTTCCCTAAGTCCCATCCAGAGCTCTTTGTTCAACCAGGCCGGCCATTTTCCCCGCCCTTTAATTTTGCGCCTCATGGGGACAGCCTGCTCCTGGGCCTTTCGGATTTCCTTTGCGAAGAGCGTCCAGCCTTCCTGGACCCCTTTGCCCCGCAGGATTATCTCCCAAGGGACCCTCCCAACCAGGGTTCTGAACAGGCTAAAGCGCGCCCTCCGGAAGGCCAAGGTGGAGGTTTTGCTAACCCCCTTCCTTACCTCCCTAAGAATTGAAAACTTGACCGTTTGATGATCGCCAAGACCAAGAGGGCCTCCGACCTCCACATCTCCCACTAGTCCGTCTTTGTTTGTGAAAAGTAGGTCTAGCGAGGCGCCTCCCCTAGTAGGCTCTCCTACCGGTTGTGTAAGGAAGTTATCTTCCATCCACTCAAGGAACCTCCTAGCCTTGCCTGCTCTCTGCTGTGTTCTATTTCCAGCAGATATCCGGTAGGTTGAAGCCCCCAACCAGAACAAGGGCTGGCGATGGCAAGACTTCAGCCAGCCGCTTACAGAATACTTCATCAACGTGCTCATCCTGGTTGGGTGAGCTTTGGGACTGAGGCATGGCTAGGAAAGGGAGGCAGGTTCATCGCTCTCCCTCATATTGGCTTTCTATTTCAGTTTGGGTTTCAATGAGGTCTGGTGTGTTCTAGTTTATTACTTTTGAGATGAGCCGGGATGTATCAAAGAGGAGTACAGGACCGGTGAGGGTTCATAAGCGCCGTGGTAATTTTGTGTTTCTTGGTCTCTTAGGTGCCATAATTAATTGTTGCTGCAGCCTCCAGTTCTGGGATCGGCGTGGAGCAGGTGAGTGGAACTCCATGGAGCTTCTGCGGATGAGGGTGTCGTGGAAGAGGTTGGAATTTACAGTTATGATGCTCAGTCTTGGAGCTGTGGTTTCTTCTTTGCAGATGAAGAGGAGCCAAGTGACTGCAGGAAAATGAGTTAGCTGTTGTGGTTTTTGTCAAGGATGGATTCAGACCCCCGGCTCTCTGAAAGCTAAACTGAGGGAACGGCACTGGTAAGGGACTGAGGTTGACGGTTTCAGGACAGGCTTTTTAAGTTCAAGAAGGGCATAGAGCTGTTCAGGAACAGCCCCTTTTAGGCAGGTAAAGGAAGGAGGTTACTAAAGAAGACTCCCAGCACAAAATCCCCCTTAGAGGGATTAGGAAGCATTTCTTTGCCGAGGTGGTGGTCAAACGCTGGAAGAGGTGTCCTGGGGAGGTGGTTGATGCCCCAAGCGTCTCCTTGTTTGAGAGGCGTTTGGACAAAGCCCTTAAGAATGCCCTTCTTGGGTGATTTGTGGTGGTTTTCCTGCAGTCGGGAGGCGAAGCCGGGCTCTGGAGCCGAGCGCGGTGTGAGCCGAGGACGGGTGTGATTGTCCCCAGGCTTTGGGGGACTGTGTCCCGAGCCCTGTCCCCGCAGGAGGGAGCGCTGGCCGTGTTCCAGAGCAAGGCCTTGCAGCCCGCGTTGTGGTGTGTGTGTCCCCCATCTCGGTCCCCAAGGGCTGTCCTTGTCCCGGGGGCTGCGTGCTGCTTTCTGCGTGGGGCCGTGTCGGTGGTTCCTGCAGGGACCCCTCTGTCCTGGCTGCCCCTGGGGAAGGGGACAGGGGAGTCCCCCCCCGACCACTGGCACCCTGCTGGTGGTGGCTCGTCCCTGGGGGCAGCTCGTTGCCCTTTGGGGCTGGTGGGCTCCGACTGGGGGCTCACGGGGGCTGTGGCACCTGGGGGGGGTTCTGATTCCCGGTGCCCCCTGCGCTCCCTCCCTCCGCGCCCCCGCCTCCGCCCCTAAAGAGGCACGGAGCGGTTCTGGAGAAACAACTTTTAATTGAGACAACTTTTTAACACAAGAGAAAAGGTCCTATTGAAGCTACTCTCAACCCCCCTCCCTCCCTCAAACACACCCCCCTCCCTCAAATACAGCCCTCTCCCCAAATACAGCCCTCTCCCCAAGTACCCCCCCCAAATACAGCCCTCTCCACAACTGCACACCCCCCTCCCCTAAATACCATGCCCCCCTCCTCTAAATATGATGCCCCCACTCCCCAAGTACACACAGCCCCTCCCCAAATACAAGCCCTCCCTCAAATACACACAAATCCCGCCCCCCCCATCACCTCCGTCTCTTCCTTGCGGTGGGACTCGGCCCACCCTCTGCCCCCAGCCCTCTTGCAAGAGCCCTGCGTTTGCTGGGTGATGTCAACGGGGGGCTGCTCCCCCGCTTCGTCCCCCGCCTCTCCCCCAGTTTGGGCATGGCCGGGGTCAGCTCCATCCCCCCGTCCCCCCAATGCTCCTGGGACTCTGGTGGCAGCTCCATCCCCAAGTCCCCCCAGGGTTCCTGAGACTCCGGTGAGAGCTCTGTCCCTGTGTCATCCCAGGGCTCCTGGGACACTGGCGATGGATCCATGGCCACGTACCACCAGGGCTCCTGGGACCCTGGTGATGGCTCCATCCCCAAGTCCCCCCAGGGTTCCTGGGACTCCCGTGACGGCTCTGTCCCCGTGTCATCCCAGGGCTCCTGGGACACTGGCGATGGATCCATGGCCACGTACCACCAGGGCTCCTGGGACTCTGGTGAGGGCTCCAACCCCATGTCCCCCCAAAGCTCCTGGGACTCTGGTGGCAGCTCCATCCCCACATCCCCCCAGGGCTCCTGGGACTTTGTCCCGGCGATGAGTTCCTCCTGGAAGCGCACGGCCTCCGTGGTCTCCTCCAGGCTGTAGCTGGGGCTCAGCAGCAACCTGGGCAGCTCGAGGGAGGGGAAGTCGCAGGGGGGGACACCTGTGCCAGTGTCACCAAGGTCCCCAGGCCTTGGGCTGCTGCCAGGACTGTCCTGGCCGACCCCTGCCACCTCCCCGGAGCAGTGGAAGAGCCTCATGGACACCTCCAGAGGAACCTTCTGGGCCACTGTGAGGTCCCCGAGGGCTTGGCTGTGGGGGACAACAGAGGGGCTGGTGGGGACAGTGGCGGGGCTGGTGGGGACGCTGCAGCCCAGGGAGATGCCGCTGTCCCAGGTAAAGTCACCGTCTGAGGAGATGTCGCTGTACAGCAGGATGTTGCTGTCCGAGGGTGTCTCCAAAGAGGTGGCCATGCTGGAGCTGGTGGTCTCTGAAGACCATTCATCGATGTTCTCAGGGCCAGGGATGGAGTTTGGCAGCGTGGTGGGTGCTGGGACCGCTGCTCTTTCCTCTCTGCCCAGTGTCACCAGGATCCCCAGGCCTGGGACTGCTCCCAAGACTGTCCTGGCTGAGCCCTGCCACCTCCCAGCAGCAGTCGTAGAGGCTCAGGGCCTCCTCCAGAGGCACCTCCTGGGGCGCTGCCAGCCCCCCAAAGGCCTGCTTCTGGCGGAGAGCAGCAGAGCTGGTGGGGCCCTGGCTGTCCCGGGATGGGAGGCTGTCCCAGGAGCTGTCGCTGTATGGGGGGAGGTTGCTGTGTGGGCGAGCCTCCTCGGGGGTGGCCGTGCTGGAGCTGTTGGTGCTGGTGCTGTCCTGGCCGGCCCCCACCGTGTCCGTGGAGGAACCAAAGAGCCTGAGGGCCTCTTGGAGGAGCATCTCCTGGGTGACTTTGACGGTGCTGTCCGGGTCCCCAGGAGCTGGTTTGTCGGGGGCAGCAGAGGGTCTGGGGGGCACGTGGCTGCGTGGGGGTACGTGGCTGCGTGGGGGTGCCCCCGCAGGGCTGGCCGTGCTGGAGATGTTGGTCCGTGCAGGGGGTCCCTTGACGTGCTGGAGGCTGGGGCTGGAGGTCAGCAGCAGCGGGGGAGCTGCGGGCACCGCTCTGCCCTGGTGGCCGTAGGCTGGGAGCTGTGTCAGCGGGGGCTGTGTGGGCTGTCCCTGGAGGCTGCCGGGGGCTGCCCAGGCCGGGAGGGTCTCACAGCCTGCGAGGCCCCACAGGGCAGGGCCCGGGGGAGCAGCGGCGCCGTGGCCGAGCGTGGGGGTGGCCGGCGGAGGCTGGTTGGTGAGGGTCCACTCCAGGTGGAAGAATTGGGGATGGAAGCAGCAACCGCAGGGGGCCCTCTGCAGCCCTGGGAGGGGGGAAATGGAGGCGTGGTGGGCCGTGGGCAGCCTCCAGGGCACCCGCCGAGCTGTCCCCCGTGGCCCCCATCCCGGGTGTGAGCCAGGCCCCTGGGGAGCTGGTGGCCGGTCGCTCCCCGGAGTGAGCTGCTGTGCCGGAGGGGCTGGGGCTGGAAACTGGGGAGGGGACGTGCTTTGCGGGAGGAAACAGGAGAGATGGCCCCCACAGGTTGGGAAATTCCCTGGAAGTTGGATTTCCTGGGCAGGTGAGGGCAGGGATGCTCAGCCGGGCTTGTTGAACCCTCCACACCCAGTACGAAAACTGCTGGGGGGGAACAGGGGAGGTGGGATGGTGAAGGTGACCACAGTGCTCGGGGGCTGAAGGTGGCAGAGGGCACAGGGGGTCCATACCTGGTGGTGTGGCCCGTGGGGCCCATGGGGCCACCCCCACGGTGGGTGGCCAGGCTGCGGGGAAGGGCTGCTCATGGCCGGGCAGTCGAACCAGGGTGGCTGAGCCTGGAAGAGAGACAGGAGCCATGGCTGCGGTCACCTCCTGCGCTCTGTTCCCCGAGAGTGTCCCCGGGCTACGGGTCGGGGTCGGTGCCTACCTTGGGGGTAGAAGGTTTGTGGGAGCACAAAAGTATGAAGCGTCTGGGTCGCCGCGGGGGCCCGGGAGCCGTTCGGTGGGAGCCAGAGTGGTGGCAGCGCCATCATCGGTCCTCTCGGTCTGTCCGCTGCTAAGGACTCTTTGGTCACCAGGGATGGAATGTGGGGGCTCCCTGTGCCCCGCCCCCTCCTCCCATAGCCTCCCCATCTCCTGCTGGAGGCCTGGTGGGAGATGGGATGGTCTTGGCCACAGTGATCACGAAATGGTTGAGTTTAACATCGTCAGTGGAATGAGAAAACCGGTGGGAAGAGTTGCTCCCCTGGATTTTGGGGGTTGAATGCCCCCTTAAGGAGCTGATGATGCCAAAGCGGGAGGTGCTGTTGACCCTCTTGAGGGCCAAGAGGCCTTGCAGAAGGCTCTAGGTAGATTGGAGCACTGGGCAATCAGCAGTGGCGTGAAGTTGAAGCAGTAAAAGTGCAGGATTCTGCCCTGGGAGGGAGGAACTCTGGGCAGGAGTGTAACTGGGGAGAGGGGTGGCTGGAGAGCAGCCCTGCAGAAAGGGGTCCGGCCGGGGGTGCTGGGGGCAGCAGCTGAGGAGGAGCCGTCGGTGTCCCCTGGCACCAAGAGGGCAACCCCCATCCTGGGGGGCATCAAACCCAGTCGAAGCAGGAGGCCAAGAGCGGGGATTGTCCCGCTGTGCTCGGCGCTGGTGCGGCCTCACCTGGAGCCCTGGGTGCAGGGCTGGGCCCCACCGTTGGAGAAGGATGGGAAGGTCCTCGAATGCCTCCAGAGGAGGGCAGCCAAGCTGGTGACAGGGCTGGAAGGCATGTCCCCGAATCCTAGACTGGTTTGGATTGGAAGGGACCTGTGAGCTCACCTTGTCCCACCCTGTGCCCTGGGCAGGGACCCGTCCCACCAGACCAGGTTTTTCAAGCCCCGTCCAACCTGGCCTTGAACGCCTCCAGGGTTGGGGCAGCCACAGCTTCTCTGGGCACCGTTGGCCAGAGTCTCAGCACCCTCACAGCAAAGAATTTCTTCCCCTCATCTCATCTCAATCTCCTTTCTGTCAGTGTCACAGAATCACACAATCACAGAATCACATTGGGATGGAAGGGGCCTCTGCAGATCATCTAGTCCAACCCCCCTCCCCACACACAGCAGGCCCACCTAGAGGAGGTTGCACAGGAACTTGTCCAGGCGGGTTTTGAATGTCTCCAGAGAAGGAGAGTCTGCCACCCCCCTGGGCAGCCTGTTCCAAGGCTCTGCCACCCTCACAGGAAAGAAGTTCCTCCTCATGTTTAGGTGGAACTTCCCATGTTCAAGTTTCTGCTCGTTCCCTCTTGTCCTGTCACTGGGCACCACTGATAAAAGAGCAGCCCCGTCCTCTTGACACCCATCCTTTAAGTATTTATCAGCATTGATCAAATCCCCCCTCGGTCTTCTCTTCTCTAGACTAAAAAGACCCAAGTCCCTCAGCCTTTCCTCATAAGGGAGAAGCTCCAGTCCCCTCATCATCTTTGTAGCCCTCTGCTGTACCCTCTCCAGCAGTTCCCTGTCCTTCTTGAACTGGGGAGCCCAGAACTGGAGGCAGTGCTCCAGGTGGGGCCTCCCCAGGGCAGAGTAGAGGGGGGAGGATGACCTCCCTCGACCTGCTGGTCACACTCTTCCTGATGCATCCCAGGATGCCATTGGCCTTCTTGGCCACAAGGGCACATTGTCGGCTCATGGTCATCCTATTGTCCACCAGGCCTCCTAGGTCTTTCTCCTCCAAGGTACTCTCCAAACCCTTCCCCCCCTGTCCTGTGGCTCCCCTCCCTGATGACCCAACATTACAGAATCACAGAATCGCAGAATCTTCGTGGTTGCATGGGACCTTGGAGATCATCGAGTCCAACCACACAAAGAAAAAAAAAAGGTAGCCACACCCACAACCAACCACACAGCACACCCGCCCACAAACAGACGCAAACCAACAATCTCGGGCACTAGAGCATGCCCTGGAGAGCCACGTCTAAACGTTTCTTAAATATCTCCAGGGATGGCGACTCCACCACCTCCCTGGGCAGGCTGTTCCAGTGCCTGACCGCTCTCTCGGTAAAGCAGTGCTTCCTAATATCTAATCTAAACCTCCCCTGCCGCAACTTCAGACCGTTTCCTCTGGTCCTGTCTTTATTCCCTTGGGAGAAGAGGCCAACGCCCACCTCTCTACAGCCTCCTTTCAGGGAGTTGTAGAGGGCAATGAGGTCTCCCCTCAGCCTCCTCTTCTCCAAACTAAACATGCCCAGTTCCCTCAGCCTCTCCTCGTATGAGTTGTTCTCTAGACCCCCCACCAGCTTGGTGGCTCTCCTCTGGACACGGTCCAGCAGCTCAGTGTCCTTCCTGTAGTGAGGGGCCCAGAACTGGACACAGCGCTCAAGGTGAGGCCTCACCGGTGCCGAGTACAGAGGCACCATCACTTCCCTACTCCTGCTGGCCCAGCTATTCCTGATACAGGCCGGGATGCCGTTGGCCTTCTTGGCCACCTGGGCACACGGCTGGCTCACGTGAAGCCGGCTGTCCACCAACACCCCCAGGTCCTTTTCTGCTGGGCAGCTTTCCAGCCACTCTTCCCCAAGCCTGTAGCGTTGCCTGGGGTTGTTGTGACCAAAATGCAGGACCTGGCACTTGGCCTTATTAAACCTCATCCCATTGGCCTTGGCCCATGGAGCCAACCTGTCCAGATCCCTCTGTAGAGCCTTCCGACCCTCCAGCAGATCAACGCTCCCACCTAGTTTGGTGTCATCTGCAAACTTGCTGAGGGTGCACTCAATCCCCTTATCTAGATCATCAATAAAGATATTAAACAAGACTGGCCCCAGAACTGAGCCCTGAGGGACACCACTGGTGACCGGCCGCCAACTGGATTTCACCCCATTAATTACAACTCCCTGGGCGCGGCCATCCAGGCAGTTTTTCACCCAGTGAAGAGTACACTTGTCTATGCCATGATTCGCCAGCTTCTCCAGGAGAACGCTGTGGGGGACGGTGTCAAAGGCCTTACCAAAGTCCGGGTAGACAACGTCCACAGCCTTCCCCGCATCGAGCAGGCGAGTCACATGGTCATAAAAAGAGATGGAGTTGGTTAAGCAGGACCTCCCTCTCATAAACCCATGCTGGCTGGCGCGGATCCCTTGGCTGCCCTGCACTTGCCGTGAGAGCTCACTCAAGGTGATCCTCTCCGTGATCTTTCCCGGTACCGAGGTCAGGCTGACAGGCCCATAGTTTCCCGGATCCTCCTTCCGGCCCTTCTTGTAGATGGGTGTCACACTGGCCACCCTCCAGTCATCTGGTACCTCTCCTGTTGACCAGGATTGTTGATAGATAATGGAGAGAGGCTTGGTGAGCTCTCCCGCCAGCTCCCTGAGTACCCTTGGGTGAATTCCGTCCGGCCCCATAGACTTACGCGTGTCCGGGTGCATAAGCAAATCCTTAACTACTTCCTCCTGGACTATGGGGGGGTTGTTCTGCTCTCCATCCTTATCTTCCAGCTCAGGAGGCTGAACACCCTGGGGATAGCTGGTCCGACTATTGAAGACAGAGGCAAAGAAGGCATTAAGTATCTCAGCCTTCTCCTCGTCCTTGGTCGCAATGTTTCCCCCCTCATCCAGGAAGGGATGGAGATTCTCCCTGACTCTCTTTTTGTTGACGTATTTACAAAAGTTTTTTTTGTTGTCCCTTATATTAGTGGCCAGGCTGAGTTGCAGCTGGGCTTTTGCCTTCCTAATTTTTTCTCTGTGTAACCTAACAAGATCTCTGTACTCCTCCTGAGTTGCCTGTCCCTTCATCCAAAGGTGGTAAACCTTCCTTTTTTCCCTAAGTCCCATCCAGAGCTCTTTGTTCAACCAGGCCGGCCATTTTCCCCGCCCTTTAATTTTGCACCTCATGGGGACAGCCTGCTCCTGGGCCTTTTGGATTTCCTTCGCGAAGAGCGTCCAGCCTTCCTGGACCCCTTTGCCCCGCAGGATTATCTCCCAAGGGACCCTCCCAACCAGGGTTCTGAACAGGCTAAAGTGCGCCCTCCGGAAGGCCAAGGTGGAGGTTTTGCTAACCCCCTTCCTTACCTCCCTAAGAATTGAAAACTTGACCGTTTGATGATCGCCAAGACCAAGAGGGCCTCCGACCTCCACATCTCCCACTAGTCCGTCTTTGTTTGTGAAAAGTAGGTCTAGCGAGGCGCCTCCCCTAGTAGGCTCTCCTACCGGTTGTGTAAGGAAGTTATCTTCCATCCACTCAAGGAACCTCCTAGCCTTGCCTGCTCTCTGCTGTGTTCTATTTCCAGCAGATATCCGGTAGGTTGAAGCCCCCAACCAGAACAAGGGCTGGCGATGGCAAGACTTCAGCCAGCCGCTTACAGAATACTTCATCAACGTGCTCATCCTGGTTGGGTGAGCTTTGGGACTGAGGCATGGCTAGGAAAGGGAGGCAGGTTCATCGCTCTCCCTCATATTGGCTTTCTATTTCAGTTTGGGTTTCAATGAGGTCTGGTGTGTTCTAGTTTATTACTTTTGAGATGAGCCGGGATGTATCAAAGAGGAGTACAGGACCGGTGAGGGTTCATAAGCGCCGTGGTAATTTTGTGTTTCTTGGTCTCTTAGGTGCCATAATTAATTGTTGCTGCAGCCTCCAGTTCTGGGATCGGCGTGGAGCAGGTGAGTGGAACTCCATGGAGCTTCTGCGGATGAGGGTGTCGTGGAAGAGGTTGGAATTTACAGTTATGATGCTCAGTCTTGGAGCTGTGGTTTCTTCTTTGCAGATGAAGAGGAGCCAAGTGACTGCAGGAAAATGAGTTAGCTGTTGTGGTTTTTGTCAAGGATGACTTCAGACCCCCGGCTCTCTGAAAGCTAAACTGAGGGAACGGCACTGGTAAGGGACTGAGGTTGACGGTTTCAGGACAGGCTTTTTAAGTTCAAGAAGGGCATAGAGCTGTTCAGGAACAGCCCCTTTTAGGCAGGTAAAGGAAGGAGGTTACTAAAGAAGACTCCCAGCACAAAATCCCCCTTAGAGGGATTAGGAAGCATTTCTTTGCCGAGGTGGTGGTCAAACGCTGGAAGAGGTGTCCTGGGGAGGTGGTTGATGCCCCAAGCGTCTCCTTGTTTGAGAGGCGTTTGGACAAAGCCCTTAAGAATGCCCTTCTTGGGTGATTTGTGGTGGTTTTCCTGCAGTCGGGAGGCGAAGCCGGGCTCTGGAGCCGAGCGCGGTGTGAGCCGAGGACGGGTGTGATTGTCCCCAGGCTTTGGGGGACTGTGTCCCGAGCCCTGTCCCCGCAGGAGGGAGCGCTGGCCGTGTTCCAGAGCAAGGCCTTGCAGCCCGCGTTGTGGTGTGTGTGTCCCCCATCTCGGTCCCCAAGGGCTGTCCTTGTCCCGGGGGCTGCGTGCTGCTTTCTGCGTGGGGCCGTGTCGGTGGTTCCTGCAGGGACCCCTCTGTCCTGGCTGCCCCTGGGGAAGGGGACAGGGGAGTCCCCCCCCGACCACTGGCACCCTGCTGGTGGTGGCTCGTCCCTGGGGGCAGCTCGTTGCCCTTTGGGGCTCGTGGGCTGCGACTGGGGGCTCACGGGGGCTGTGGCACCTGGGGGGGGTTCTGATTCCCGGTGCCCCCTGCGCTCCCTCCCTCCGCGCCCCCGCCTCCGCCCCTAAAGAGGCACGGAGCGGTTCTGGAGAAACAACTTTTAATTGAGACAACTTTTTAACACAAGAGAAAAGGTCCTATTGAAGCTACTCTCAACCCCCCTCCCTCCCTCAAACACACCCCCCTCCCTCAAATACAGCCCTCTCCCCAAATACAGCCCTCTCCCCAAGTACCCCCCCCAAATACAGCCCTCTCCACAACTGCACACCCCCCTCCCCTAAATACCATGCCCCCCTCCTCTAAATATGATGCCCCCACTCCCCAAGTACACACAGCCCCTCCCCAAATACAAGCCCTCCCTCAAATACACACAAATCCCGCCCCCCCCATCACCTCCGTCTCTTCCTTGCGGTGGGACTCGGCCCACCCTCTGCCCCCAGCCCTCTTGCAAGAGCCCTGCGTTTGCTGGGTGATGTCAACGGGGGGCTGCTCCCCCGCTTCGTCCCCCGCCTCTCCCCCAGTTTGGGCATGGCCGGGGTCAGCTCCATCCCCCCGTCCCCCCAATGCTCCTGGGACTCTGGTGGCAGCTCCATCCCCAAGTCCCCCCAGGGTTCCTGAGACTCCGGTGAGAGCTCTGTCCCCGTGTCATCCCAGGGCTCCTGGGACACTGGCGATGGATCCATGGCCACGTACCACCAGGGCTCCTGGGACCCTGGTGATGGCTCCATCCCCAAGTCCCCCCAGGGTTCCTGGGACTCCCGTGACGGCTCTGTCCCCGTGTCATCCCAGGGCTCCTGGGACACTGGCGATGGATCCATGGCCACGTACCACCAGGGCTCCTGGGACTCTGGTGAGGGCTCCAACCCCATGTCCCCCCAAAGCTCCTGGGACTCTGGTGGCAGCTCCATCCCCACATCCCCCCAGGGCTCCTGGGACTTTGTCCCGGCGATGAGTTCCTCCTGGAAGCGCACGGCCTCCGTGGTCTCCTCCAGGCTGTAGCTGGGGCTCAGCAGCAACCTGGGCAGCTCGAGGGAGGGGAAGTCGCAGGGGGGGACACCTGTGCCAGTGTCACCAAGGTCCCCAGGCCTTGGGCTGCTGCCAGGACTGTCCTGGCCGACCCCTGCCACCTCCCCGGAGCAGTGGAAGAGCCTCATGGACACCTCCAGAGGAACCTTCTGGGCCACTGTGAGGTCCCCGAGGGCTTGGCTGTGGGGGACAACAGAGGGGCTGGTGGGGACAGTGGCGGGGCTGGTGGGGACGCTGCAGCCCAGGGAGATGCCGCTGTCCCAGGTAAAGTCACCGTCTGAGGAGATGTCGCTGTACAGCAGGATGTTGCTGTCCGAGGGTGTCTCCAAAGAGGTGGCCATGCTGGAGCTGGTGGTCTCTGAAGACCATTCATCGATGTTCTCAGGGCCAGGGATGGAGTTTGGCAGCGTGGTGGGTGCTGGGACCGCTGCTCTTTCCTCTCTGCCCAGTGTCACCAGGATCCCCAGGCCTGGGACTGCTCCCAAGACTGTCCTGGCTGAGCCCTGCCACCTCCCAGCAGCAGTCGTAGAGGCTCAGGGCCTCCTCCAGAGGCACCTCCTGGGGCGCTGCCAGCCCCCCAAAGGCCTGCTTCTGGCGGAGAGCAGCAGAGCTGGTGGGGCCCTGGCTGTCCCGGGATGGGAGGCTGTCCCAGGAGCTGTCGCTGTATGGGGGGAGGTTGCTGTGTGGGCAAGCCTCCTCGGGGGTGGCCGTGCTGGAGCTGTTGGTGCTGGTGCTGTCCTGGCCGGCCCCCACCGTGTCCGTGGAGGAACCAAAGAGCCTGAGGGCCTCTTGGAGGAGCATCTCCTGGGTGACTTTGACGGTGCTGTCCGGGTCCCCAGGAGCTGGTTTGTCGGGGGCAGCAGAGGGTCTGGGGGGCACGTGGCTGCGTGGGGGTACGTGGCTGCGTGGGGTTGCCCCCGCAGGGCTGGCCGTGCTGGAGATGTTGGTCCGTGCAGGGGGTCCCTTGACGTGCTGGAGGCTGGGGCTGGAGGTCAGCAGCAGCGGGGGAGCTGCGGGCACCGCTCTGCCCTGGTGGCCGTAGGCTGGGAGCTGTGTCAGCGGGGGCTGTGTGGGCTGTCCCTGGAGGCTGCCGGGGGCTGCCCAGGCCGGGAGGGTCTCACAGCCTGCGAGGCCCCACAGGGCAGGGCCCGGGGGAGCAGCGGCGCCGTGGCCGAGCGTGGGGGTGGCCGGCGGAGGCTGGTTGGTGAGGGTCCACTCCAGGTGGAAGAATTGGGGATGGAAGCAGCAACCGCAGGGGGCCCTCTGCAGCCCTGGGAGGGGGGAAATGGAGGCGTGGTGGGCCGTGGGCAGCCTCCAGGGCACCCGCCGAGCTGTCCCCCGTGGCCCCCATCCCGGGTGTGAGCCAGGCCCCTGGGGAGCTGGTGGCCGGTCGCTCCCCGGAGTGAGCTGCTGTGCCGGAGGGGCTGGGGCTGGAAACTGGGGAGGGGACGTGCTTTGCGGGAGGAAACAGGAGAGATGGCCCCCACAGGTTGGGAAATTCCCTGGAAGTTGGATTTCCTGGGCAGGTGAGGGCAGGGATGCTCAGCCGGGCTTGTTGAACCCTCCACACCCAGTACGAAAACTGCTGGGGGGGAACAGGGGAGGTGGGATGGTGAAGGTGACCACAGTGCTCGGGGGCTGAAGGTGGCAGAGGGCACAGGGGGTCCATACCTGGTGGTGTGGCCCGTGGGGCCCATGGGGCCCATGGGGCCACCCCCACGGTGGGTGGCCAGGCTGCGGGGAAGGGCTGCTCGTGGCCGGGCAGTCGAACCAGGGTGGCTGAGCCTGGAAGAGAGACAGGAGCCATGGCTGCGGTCACCTCCTGCGCTCTGTTCCCCGAGAGTGTCCCCGGGCTACGGGTCGGGGTCGGTGCCTACCTTGGGGGTAGAAGGTTTGTGGGAGCACAAAAGTATGAAGCGTCTGGGTCGCCGCGGGGGCCCGGGAGCCGTTCGGTGGGAGCCAGAGTGGTGGCAGCGCCATCATCGGTCCTCTCGGTCTGTCCGCTGCTAAGGACTCTTTGGTCACCAGGGATGGAATGTGGGGGCTCCCTGTGCCCCGCCCCCTCCGCCCATAGCCTCCCCATCTCCTGCTGGAGGCCTGGTGGGAGATGGGATGGTCTTGGCCACAGTGATCACGAAATGGTTGAGTTTAACATCGTCAGTGGAATGAGAAAACCGGTGGGAAGAGTTGCTCCCCTGGATTTTGGGGGTTGAATGCCCCCTTAAGGAGCTGATGATGCCAAAGCGGGAGGTGCTGTTGACCCTCTTGAGGGCCAAGAGGCCTTGCAGAAGGCTCTAGGTAGATTGGAGCACTGGGTAATCAGCGGTGGCGTGAAGTTGAAGCAGTAAAAGTGCAGGATTCTGCCCTGGGAGGGAGGAACTCTGGGCAGGAGTGTAACTGGGGAGAGGGGTGGCTGGAGAGCAGCCCTGCAGAAAGGGGTCCGGCCGGGGGTGCTGGGGGCAGCAGCTGAGGAGGAGCCGTCGGTGTCCCCTGGCACCAAGAGGGCAACCCCCATCCTGGGGGGCATCAAACCCAGTCGAAGCAGGAGGCCAAGAGCGGGGATTGTCCCGCTGTGCTCGGCGCTGGTGCGGCCTCACCTGGAGCCCTGGGTGCAGGGCTGGGCCCCACCGTTGGAGAAGGATGGGAAGGTCCTCGAATGCCTCCAGAGGAGGGCAGCCAAGCTGGTGACAGGGCTGGAAGGCATGTCCCCGAATCCTAGACTGGTTTGGATTGGAAGGGACCTGTGAGCTCACCTTGTCCCACCCTGTGCCCTGGGCAGGGACCCGTCCCACCAGACCAGGTTTTTCAAGCCCCGTCCAACCTGGCCTTGAACGCCTCCAGGGTTGGGGCAGCCACAGCTTCTCTGGGCACCGTTGGCCAGAGTCTCAGCACCCTCACAGCAAAGAATTTCTTCCCCTCATCTCATCTCAATCTCCTTTCTGTCAGTGTCACAGAATCACACAATCACAGAATCACATTGGGATGGAAGGGGCCTCTGCAGATCATCTAGTCCAACCCCCCTCCCCACACACAGCAGGCCCACCTAGAGGAGGTTGCACAGGAACTTGTCCAGGCGGGTTTTGAATGTCTCCAGAGAAGGAGAGTCTGCCACCCCCCTGGGCAGCCTGTTCCAAGGCTCTGCCACCCTCACAGGAAAGAAGTTCCTCCTCATGTTTAGGTGGAACTTCCCATGTTCAAGTTTCTGCTCGTTCCCTCTTGTCCTGTCACTGGGCACCACTGATAAAAGAGCAGCCCCGTCCTCTTGACACCCATCCTTTAAGTATTTATCAGCATTGATCAAATCCCCCCTCGGTCTTCTCTTCTCTAGACTAAAAAGACCCAAGTCCCTCAGCCTTTCCTCATAAGGGAGAAGCTCCAGTCCCCTCATCATCTTTGTAGCCCTCTGCTGTACCCTCTCCAGCAGTTCCCTGTCCTTCTTGAACTGGGGAGCCCAGAACTGGAGGCAGTGCTCCAGGTGGGGCCTCCCCAGGGCAGAGTAGAGGGGGGAGGATGACCTCCCTCGACCTGCTGGTCACACTCTTCCTGATGCATCCCAGGATGCCATTGGCCTTCTTGGCCACAAGGGCACATTGTCGGCTCATGGTCATCCTATTGTCCACCAGGCCTCCTAGGTCTTTCTCCTCCAAGGTACTCTCCAAACCCTTCCCCCCCTGTCCTGTGGCTCCCCTCCCTGATGACCCAACATTACAGAATCACAGAATCGCAGAATCTTCGTGGTTGCATGGGACCTTGGAGATCATCGAGTCCAACCACACAAAGAAAAAAAAAAGGTAGCCACACCCACAACCAACCACACAGCACACCCGCCCACAAACAGACGCAAACCAACAATCTCGGGCACTAGAGCATGCCCTGGAGAGCCACGTCTAAACGTTTCTTAAATATCTCCAGGGATGGCGACTCCACCACCTCCCTGGGCAGGCTGTTCCAGTGCCTGACCGCTCTCTCGGTAAAGCAGTGCTTCCTAATATCTAATCTAAACCTCCCCTGCCGCAACTTCAGACCGTTTCCTCTGGTCCTGTCTTTATTCCCTTGGGAGAAGAGGCCAACGCCCACCTCTCTACAGCCTCCTTTCAGGGAGTTGTAGAGGGCAATGAGGTCTCCCCTCAGCCTCCTCTTCTCCAAACTAAACATGCCCAGTTCCCTCAGCCTCTCCTCGTATGAGTTGTTCTCTAGACCCCCCACCAGCTTGGTGGCTCTCCTCTGGACACGGTCCAGCAGCTCAGTGTCCTTCCTGTAGTGAGGGGCCCAGAACTGGACACAGCGCTCAAGGTGAGGCCTCACCGGTGCCGAGTACAGAGGCACCATCACTTCCCTACTCCTGCTGGCCCAGCTATTCCTGATACAGGCCGGGATGCCGTTGGCCTTCTTGGCCACCTGGGCACACGGCTGGCTCACGTGAAGCCGGCTGTCCACCAACACCCCCAGGTCCTTTTCTGCTGGGCAGCTTTCCAGCCACTCTTCCCCAAGCCTGTAGCGTTGCCTGGGGTTGTTGTGACCAAAATGCAGGACCTGGCACTTGGCCTTATTAAACCTCATCCCATTGGCCTTGGCCCATGGAGCCAACCTGTCCAGATCCCTCTGTAGAGCCTTCCGACCCTCCAGCAGATCAACGCTCCCACCTAGTTTGGTGTCATCTGCAAACTTGCTGAGGGTGCACTCAATCCCCTTATCTAGATCATCAATAAAGATATTAAACAAGACTGGCCCCAGAACTGAGCCCTGAGGGACACCACTGGTGACCGGCCGCCAACTGGATTTCACCCCATTAATTACAACTCCCTGGGCGCGGCCATCCAGGCAGTTTTTCACCCAGTGAAGAGTACACTTGTCTATGCCATGATTCGCCAGCTTCTCCAGGAGAACGCTGTGGGGGACGGTGTCAAAGGCCTTACCAAAGTCCGGGTAGACAACGTCCACAGCCTTCCCCGCATCGAGCAGGCGAGTCACATGGTCATAAAAAGAGATGGAGTTGGTTAAGCAGGACCTCCCTCTCATAAACCCATGCTGGCTGGCGCGGATCCCTTGGCTGCCCTGCACTTGCCGTGAGAGCTCACTCAAGGTGATCCTCTCCGTGATCTTTCCCGGTACCGAGGTCAGGCTGACAGGCCCATAGTTTCCCGGATCCTCCTTCCGGCCCTTCTTGTAGATGGGTGTCACACTGGCCACCCTCCAGTCATCTGGTACCTCTCCTGTTGACCAGGATTGTTGATAGATAATGGAGAGAGGCTTGGTGAGCTCTCCCGCCAGCTCCCTGAGTACCCTTGGGTGAATTCCGTCCGGCCCCATAGACTTACGCGTGTCCGGGTGCATAAGCAAATCCTTAACTACTTCCTCCTGGACTATGGGGGGGTTGTTCTGCTCTCCATCCTTAGCTTCCAGCTCAGGAGGCTGAACACCCTGGGGATAGCTGGTCCGACTATTGAAGACAGAGGCAAAGAAGGCATTAAGTATCTCAGCCTTCTCCTCGTCCTTGGTCGCAATGTTTCCCCCCTCATCCAGGAAGGGATGGAGATTCTCCCTGACTCTCTTTTTGTTGACGTATTTACAAAAGTTTTTTTTGTTGTCCCTTATATTAGTGGCCAGGCTGAGTTGCAGCTGGGCTTTTGCCTTCCTAATTTTTTCTCTGTGTAACCTAACAAGATCTCTGTACTCCTCCTGAGTTGCCTGTCCCTTCATCCAAAGGTGGTAAACCTTCCTTTTTTCCCTAAGTCCCATCCAGAGCTCTTTGTTCAACCAGGCCGGCCATTTTCCCCGCCCTTTAATTTTGCGCCTCATGGGGACAGCCTGCTCCTGGGCCTTTTGGATTTCCTTCGCGAAGAGCGTCCAGCCTTCCTGGACCCCTTTGCCCCGCAGGATTATCTCCCAAGGGACCCTCCCAACCAGGGTTCTGAACAGGCTAAAGTGCGCCCTCCGGAAGGCCAAGGTGGAGGTTTTGCTAACCCCCTTCCTTACCTCCCTAAGAATTGAAAACTTGACCGTTTGATGATCGCCAAGACCAAGAGGGCCTCCGACCTCCACATCTCCCACTAGTCCGTCTTTGTTTGTGAAAAGTAGGTCTAGCGAGGCGCCTCCCCTAGTAGGCTCTCCTACCGGTTGTGTAAGGAAGTTATCTTCCATCCACTCAAGGAACCTCCTAGCCTTGCCTGCTCTCTGCTGTGTTCTATTTCCAGCAGATATCCGGTAGGTTGAAGCCCCCAACCAGAACAAGGGCTGGCGATGGCAAGACTTCAGCCAGCCGCTTACAGAATACTTCATCAACGTGCTCATCCTGGTTGGGTGAGCTTTGGGACTGAGGCATGGCTAGGAAAGGGAGGCAGGTTCATCGCTCTCCCTCATATTGGCTTTCTATTTCAGTTTGGGTTTCAATGAGGTCTGGTGTGTTCTAGTTTATTACTTTTGAGATGAGCCGGGATGTATCAAAGAGGAGTACAGGACCGGTGAGGGTTCATAAGCGCCGTGGTAATTTTGTGTTTCTTGGTCTCTTAGGTGCCATAATTAATTGTTGCTGCAGCCTCCAGTTCTGGGATCGGCGTGGAGCAGGTGAGTGGAACTCCATGGAGCTTCTGCGGATGAGGGTGTCGTGGAAGAGGTTGGAATTTACAGTTATGATGCTCAGTCTTGGAGCTGTGGTTTCTTCTTTGCAGATGAAGAGGAGCCAAGTGACTGCAGGAAAATGAGTTAGCTGTTGTGGTTTTTGTCAAGGATGACTTCAGACCCCCGGCTCTCTGAAAGCTAAACTGAGGGAACGGCACTGGTAAGGGACTGAGGTTGACGGTTTCAGGACAGGCTTTTTAAGTTCAAGAAGGGCATAGAGCTGTTCAGGAACAGCCCCTTTTAGGCAGGTAAAGGAAGGAGGTTACTAAAGAAGACTCCCAGCACAAAATCCCCCTTAGAGGGATTAGGAAGCATTTCTTTGCCGAGGTGGTGGTCAAACGCTGGAAGAGGTGTCCTGGGGAGGTGGTTGATGCCCCAAGCGTCTCCTTGTTTGAGAGGCGTTTGGACAAAGCCCTTAAGAATGCCCTTCTTGGGTGATTTGTGGTGGTTTTCCTGCAGTCGGGAGGCGAAGCCGGGCTCTGGAGCCGAGCGCGGTGTGAGCCGAGGACGGGTGTGATTGTCCCCAGGCTTTGGGGGACTGTGTCCCGAGCCCTGTCCCCGCAGGAGGGAGCGCTGGCCGTGTTCCAGAGCAAGGCCTTGCAGCCCGCGTTGTGGTGTGTGTGTCCCCCATCTCGGTCCCCAAGGGCTGTCCTTGTCCCGGGGGCTGCGTGCTGCTTTCTGCGTGGGGCCGTGTCGGTGGTTCCTGCAGGGACCCCTCTGTCCTGGCTGCCCCTGGGGAAGGGGACAGGGGAGTCCCCCCCCGACCACTGGCACCCTGCTGGTGGTGGCTCGTCCCTGGGGGCAGCTCGTTGCCCTTTGGGGCTGGTGGGCTCCGACTGGGGGCTCACGGGGGCTGTGGCACCTGGGGGGGGTTCTGATTCCCGGTGCCCCCTGCGCTCCCTCCCTCCGCGCCCCCGCCTCCGCCCCTAAAGAGGCACGGAGCGGTTCTGGAGAAACAACTTTTAATTGAGACAACTTTTTAACACAAGAGAAAAGGTCCTATTGAAGCTACTCTCAACCCCCCTCCCTCCCTCAAACACACCCCCCTCCCTCAAATACAGCCCTCTCCCCAAATACAGCCCTCTCCCCAAGTACCCCCCCCAAATACAGCCCTCTCCACAACTGCACACCCCCCTCCCCTAAATACCATGCCCCCCTCCTCTAAATATGATGCCCCCACTCCCCAAGTACACACAGCCCCTCCCCAAATACAAGCCCTCCCTCAAATACACACAAATCCCGCCCCCCCCATCACCTCCGTCTCTTCCTTGCGGTGGGACTCGGCCCACCCTCTGCCCCCAGCCCTCTTGCAAGAGCCCTGCGTTTGCTGGGTGATGTCAACGGGGGGCTGCTCCCCCGCTTCGTCCCCCGCCTCTCCCCCAGTTTGGGCATGGCCGGGGTCAGCTCCATCCCCCCGTCCCCCCAATGCTCCTGGGACTCTGGTGGCAGCTCCATCCCCAAGTCCCCCCAGGGTTCCTGAGACTCCGGTGAGAGCTCTGTCCCCGTGTCATCCCAGGGCTCCTGGGACACTGGCGATGGATCCATGGCCACGTACCACCAGGGCTCCTGGGACCCTGGTGATGGCTCCATCCCCAAGTCCCCCCAGGGTTCCTGGGACTCCCGTGACGGCTCTGTCCCCGTGTCATCCCAGGGCTCCTGGGACACTGGCGATGGATCCATGGCCACGTACCACCAGGGCTCCTGGGACTCTGGTGAGGGCTCCAACCCCATGTCCCCCCAAAGCTCCTGGGACTCTGGTGGCAGCTCCATCCCCACATCCCCCCAGGGCTCCTGGGACTTTGTCCCGGCGATGAGTTCCTCCTGGAAGCGCACGGCCTCCGTGGTCTCCTCCAGGCTGTAGCTGGGGCTCAGCAGCAACCTGGGCAGCTCGAGGGAGGGGAAGTCGCAGGGGGGGACACCTGTGCCAGTGTCACCAAGGTCCCCAGGCCTTGGGCTGCTGCCAGGACTGTCCTGGCCGACCCCTGCCACCTCCCCGGAGCAGTGGAAGAGCCTCATGGACACCTCCAGAGGAACCTTCTGGGCCACTGTGAGGTCCCCGAGGGCTTGGCTGTGGGGGACAACAGAGGGGCTGGTGGGGACAGTGGCGGGGCTGGTGGGGACGCTGCAGCCCAGGGAGATGCCGCTGTCCCAGGTAAAGTCACCGTCTGAGGAGATGTCGCTGTACAGCAGGATGTTGCTGTCCGAGGGTGTCTCCAAAGAGGTGGCCATGCTGGAGCTGGTGGTCTCTGAAGACCATTCATCGATGTTCTCAGGGCCAGGGATGGAGTTTGGCAGCGTGGTGGGTGCTGGGACCGCTGCTCTTTCCTCTCTGCCCAGTGTCACCAGGATCCCCAGGCCTGGGACTGCTCCCAAGACTGTCCTGGCTGAGCCCTGCCACCTCCCAGCAGCAGTCGTAGAGGCTCAGGGCCTCCTCCAGAGGCACCTCCTGGGGCGCTGCCAGCCCCCCAAAGGCCTGCTTCTGGCGGAGAGCAGCAGAGCTGGTGGGGCCCTGGCTGTCCCGGGATGGGAGGCTGTCCCAGGAGCTGTCGCTGTATGGGGGGAGGTTGCTGTGTGGGCGAGCCTCCTCGGGGGTGGCCGTGCTGGAGCTGTTGGTGCTGGTGCTGTCCTGGCCGGCCCCCACCGTGTCCGTGGAGGAACCAAAGAGCCTGAGGGCCTCTTGGAGGAGCATCTCCTGGGTGACTTTGACGGTGCTGTCCGGGTCCCCAGGAGCTGGTTTGTCGGGGGCAGCAGAGGGTCTGGGGGGCACGTGGCTGCGTGGGGGTACGTGGCTGCGTGGGGGTGCCCCCGCAGGGCTGGCCGTGCTGGAGATGTTGGTCCGTGCAGGGGGTCCCTTGACGTGCTGGAGGCTGGGGCTGGAGGTCAGCAGCAGCGGGGGAGCTGCGGGCACCGCTCTGCCCTGGTGGCCGTAGGCTGGGAGCTGTGTCAGCGGGGGCTGTGTGGGCTGTCCCTGGAGGCTGCCGGGGGCTGCCCAGGCCGGGAGGGTCTCACAGCCTGCGAGGCCCCACAGGGCAGGGCCCGGGGGAGCAGCGGCGCCGTGGCCGAGCGTGGGGGTGGCCGGCGGAGGCTGGTTGGTGAGGGTCCACTCCAGGTGGAAGAATTGGGGATGGAAGCAGCAACCGCAGGGGGCCCTCTGCAGCCCTGGGAGGGGGGAAATGGAGGCGTGGTGGGCCGTGGGCAGCCTCCAGGGCACCCGCCGAGCTGTCCCCCGTGGCCCCCATCCCGGGTGTGAGCCAGGCCCCTGGGGAGCTGGTGGCCGGTCGCTCCCCGGAGTGAGCTGCTGTGCCGGAGGGGCTGGGGCTGGAAACTGGGGAGGGGACGTGCTTTGCGGGAGGAAACAGGAGAGATGGCCCCCACAGGTTGGGAAATTCCCTGGAAGTTGGATTTCCTGGGCAGGTGAGGGCAGGGATGCTCAGCCGGGCTTGTTGAACCCTCCACACCCAGTACGAAAACTGCTGGGGGGGAACAGGGGAGGTGGGATGGTGAAGGTGACCACAGTGCTCGGGGGCTGAAGGTGGCAGAGGGCACAGGGGGTCCATACCTGGTGGTGTGGCCCGTGGGGCCCATGGGGCCCATGGGGCCACCCCCACGGTGGGTGGCCAGGCTGCGGGGAAGGGCTGCTCGTGGCCGGGCAGTCGAACCAGGGTGGCTGAGCCTGGAAGAGAGACAGGAGCCATGGCTGCGGTCACCTCCTGCGCTCTGTTCCCCGAGAGTGTCCCCGGGCTACGGGTCGGGGTCGGTGCCTACCTTGGGGGTAGAAGGTTTGTGGGAGCACAAAAGTATGAAGCGTCTGGGTCGCCGCGGGGGCCCGGGAGCCGTTCGGTGGGAGCCAGAGTGGTGGCAGCGCCATCATCGGTCCTCTCGGTCTGTCCGCTGCTAAGGACTCTTTGGTCACCAGGGATGGAATGTGGGGGCTCCCTGTGCCCCGCCCCCTCCGCCCATAGCCTCCCCATCTCCTGCTGGAGGCCTGGTGGGAGATGGGATGGTCTTGGCCACAGTGATCACGAAATGGTTGAGTTTAACATCGTCAGTGGAATGAGAAAACCGGTGGGAAGAGTTGCTCCCCTGGATTTTGGGGGTTGAATGCCCCCTTAAGGAGCTGATGATGCCAAAGCGGGAGGTGCTGTTGACCCTCTTGAGGGCCAAGAGGCCTTGCAGAAGGCTCTAGGTAGATTGGAGCACTGGGTAATCAGCGGTGGCGTGAAGTTGAAGCAGTAAAAGTGCAGGATTCTGCCCTGGGAGGGAGGAACTCTGGGCAGGAGTGTAACTGGGGAGAGGGGTGGCTGGAGAGCAGCCCTGCAGAAAGGGGTCCGGCCGGGGGTGCTGGGGGCAGCAGCTGAGGAGGAGCCGTCGGTGTCCCCTGGCACCAAGAGGGCAACCCCCATCCTGGGGGGCATCAAACCCAGTCGAAGCAGGAGGCCAAGAGCGGGGATTGTCCCGCTGTGCTCGGCGCTGGTGCGGCCTCACCTGGAGCCCTGGGTGCAGGGCTGGGCCCCACCGTTGGAGAAGGATGGGAAGGTCCTCGAATGCCTCCAGAGGAGGGCAGCCAAGCTGGTGACAGGGCTGGAAGGCATGTCCCCGAATCCTAGACTGGTTTGGATTGGAAGGGACCTGTGAGCTCACCTTGTCCCACCCTGTGCCCTGGGCAGGGACCCGTCCCACCAGACCAGGTTTTTCAAGCCCCGTCCAACCTGGCCTTGAACGCCTCCAGGGTTGGGGCAGCCACAGCTTCTCTGGGCACCGTTGGCCAGAGTCTCAGCACCCTCACAGCAAAGAATTTCTTCCCCTCATCTCATCTCAATCTCCTTTCTGCCAGTGTCACAGAATCACACAATCACAGAATCACATTGGGATGGAAGGGGCCTCTGCAGATCATCTAGTCCAACCCCCCTCCCCACACACAGCAGCAGGCCCACCTAGAGGAGGTTGCACAGGAACTTGTCCAGGTGGGTTTTGAATGTCTCCAGAGAAGGAGAGTCTGCCACCCCCCTGGGCAGCCTGTTCCAAGGCTCTGCCACCCTCACAGGAAAGAAGTTCCTCCTCATGTTTAGGTGGAACTTCCCATGTTCAAGTTTCTGCTCGTTCCCTCTTGTCCTGTCACTGGGCACCACTGATAAAAGAGCAGCCCCGTCCTCTTGACACCCACCCTTTAAGTATTTATCAGCATTGATCAAATCCCCCCTCGGTCTTCTCTTCTCTAGACTAAAAAGACCCAAGTCCCTCAGCCTTTCCTCATAAGGGAGAAGCTCCAGTCCCCTCATCATCTTTGTAGCCCTCTGCTGTACCCTCTCCAGCAGTTCCCTGTCCTTCTTGAACTGGGGAGCCCAGAACTGGAGGCAGTGCTCCAGGTGGGGCCTCCCCAGGGCAGAGTAGAGGGGGGAGGATGACCTCCCTCGACCTGCTGGTCACACTCTTCCTGATGCATCCCAGGATGCCATTGGCCTTCTTGGCCACAAGGGCACATTGTCGGCTCATGGTCATCCTATTGTCCACCAGGCCTCCTAGGTCTTTCTCCTCCAAGGTACTCTCCAAACCCTTCCCCCCCTGTCCTGTGGCTCCCCTCCCTGATGACCCAACATTACAGAATCACAGAATCGCAGAATCTTCGTGGTTGCATGGGACCTTGGAGATCATCGAGTCCAACCACACAAAGAAAAAAAAAAGGTAGCCACACCCACAACCAACCACACAGCACACCCGCCCACAAACAGACGCAAACCAACAATCTCGGGCACTAGAGCATGCCCTGGAGAGCCACGTCTAAACGTTTCTTAAATATCTCCAGGGATGGCGACTCCACCACCTCCCTGGGCAGGCTGTTCCAGTGCCTGACCGCTCTCTCGGTAAAGCAGTGCTTCCTAATATCTAATCTAAACCTCCCCTGCCGCAACTTCAGACCGTTTCCTCTGGTCCTGTCTTTATTCCCTTGGGAGAAGAGGCCAACGCCCACCTCTCTACAGCCTCCTTTCAGGGAGTTGTAGAGGGCAATGAGGTCTCCCCTCAGCCTCCTCTTCTCCAAACTAAACATGCCCAGTTCCCTCAGCCTCTCCTCGTATGAGTTGTTCTCTAGACCCCCCACCAGCTTGGTGGCTCTCCTCTGGACACGGTCCAGCAGCTCAGTGTCCTTCCTGTAGTGAGGGGCCCAGAACTGGACACAGCGCTCAAGGTGAGGCCTCACCGGTGCCGAGTACAGAGGCACCATCACTTCCCTACTCCTGCTGGCCCAGCTATTCCTGATACAGGCCGGGATGCCGTTGGCCTTCTTGGCCACCTGGGCACACGGCTGGCTCACGTGAAGCCGGCTGTCCACCAACACCCCCAGGTCCTTTTCTGCTGGGCAGCTTTCCAGCCACTCTTCCCCAAGCCTGTAGCGTTGCCTGGGGTTGTTGTGACCAAAATGCAGGACCTGGCACTTGGCCTTATTAAACCTCATCCCATTGGCCTTGGCCCATGGAGCCAACCTGTCCAGATCCCTCTGTAGAGCCTTCCGACCCTCCAGCAGATCAACGCTCCCACCTAGTTTGGTGTCATCTGCAAACTTGCTGAGGGTGCACTCAATCCCCTTATCTAGATCATCAATAAAGATATTAAACAAGACTGGCCCCAGAACTGAGCCCTGAGGGACACCACTGGTGACCGGCCGCCAACTGGATTTCACCCCATTAATTACAACTCCCTGGGCGCGGCCATCCAGGCAGTTTTTCACCCAGTGAAGAGTACACTTGTCTATGCCATGATTCGCCAGCTTCTCCAGGAGAACGCTGTGGGGGACGGTGTCAAAGGCCTTACCAAAGTCCGGGTAGACAACGTCCACAGCCTTCCCCGCATCGAGCAGGCGAGTCACATGGTCATAAAAAGAGATGGAGTTGGTTAAGCAGGACCTCCCTCTCATAAACCCATGCTGGCTGGCGCGGATCCCTTGGCTGCCCTGCACTTGCCGTGAGAGCTCACTCAAGGTGATCCTCTCCGTGATCTTTCCCGGTACCGAGGTCAGGCTGACAGGCCCATAGTTTCCCGGATCCTCCTTCCGGCCCTTCTTGTAGATGGGTGTCACACTGGCCACCCTCCAGTCATCTGGTACCTCTCCTGTTGACCAGGATTGTTGATAGATAATGGAGAGAGGCTTGGTGAGCTCTCCCGCCAGCTCCCTGAGTACCCTTGGGTGAATTCCGTCCGGCCCCATAGACTTACGCGTGTCCGGGTGCATAAGCAAATCCTTAACTACTTCCTCCTGGACTATGGGGGGGTTGTTCTGCTCTCCATCCTTAGCTTCCAGCTCAGGAGGCTGAACACCCTGGGGATAGCTGGTCCGACTATTGAAGACAGAGGCAAAGAAGGCATTAAGTATCTCAGCCTTCTCCTCGTCCTTGGTCGCAATGTTTCCCCCCTCATCCAGGAAGGGATGGAGATTCTCCCTGACTCTCTTTTTGTTGACGTATTTACAAAAGTTTTTTTTGTTGTCCCTTATATTAGTGGCCAGGCTGAGTTCCAGCTGGGCTTTTGCCTTCCTAATTTTTTCTCTGTGTAACCTAACAAGATCTCTGTACTCCTCCTGAGTTGCCTGTCCCTTCATCCAAAGGTGGTAAACCTTCCTTTTTTCCCTAAGTCCCATCCAGAGCTCTTTGTTCAACCAGGCCGGCCATTTTCCCCGCCCTTTAATTTTGCGCCTCATGGGGACAGCCTGCTCCTGGGCCTTTTGGATTTCCTTCGCGAAGAGCGTCCAGCCTTCCTGGACCCCTTTGCCCCGCAGGATTATCTCCCAAGGGACCCTCCCAACCAGGGTTCTGAACAGGCTAAAGCGCGCCCTCCGGAAGGCCAAGGTGGAGGTTTTGCTAACCCCCTTCCTTACCTCCCTAAGAATTGAAAACTTGACCGTTTGATGATCGCCAAGACCAAGACGGCCTCCGACCTCCACATCTCCCACTAGTCCGTCTTTGTTTGTGAAAAGTAGGTCTAGCGAGGCGCCTCCCCTAGTAGGCTCTCCTACCGGTTGTGTAAGGAAGTTATCTTCCATCCACTCAAGGAACCTCCTAGCCTTGCCTGCTCTCTGCTGTGTTCTATTTCCAGCAGATATCCGGTAGGTTGAAGCCCCCAACCAGAACAAGGGCTGGCGATGGCAAGACTTCAGCCAGCCGCTTACAGAATACTTCATCAACGTGCTCATCCTGGTTGGGTGAGCTTTGGGACTGAGGCATGGCTAGGAAAGGGAGGCAGGTTCATCGCTCTCCCTCATATTGGCTTTCTATTTCAGTTTGGGTTTCAATGAGGTCTGGTGTGTTCTAGTTTATTACTTTTGAGATGAGCCGGGATGTATCAAAGAGGAGTACAGGACCGGTGAGGGTTCATAAGCGCCGTGGTAATTTTGTGTTTCTTGGTCTCTTAGGTGCCATAATTAATTGTTGCTGCAGCCTCCAGTTCTGGGATCGGCGTGGAGCAGGTGAGTGGAACTCCATGGAGCTTCTGCGGATGAGGGTGTCGTGGAAGAGGTTGGAATTTACAGTTATGATGCTCAGTCTTGGAGCTGTGGTTTCTTCTTTGCAGATGAAGAGGAGCCAAGTGACTGCAGGAAAATGAGTTAGCTGTTGTGGTTTTTGTCAAGGATGACTTCAGACCCCCGGCTCTCTGAAAGCTAAACTGAGGGAACGGCACTGGTAAGGGACTGAGGTTGACGGTTTCAGGACAGGCTTTTTAAGTTCAAGAAGGGCATAGAGCTGTTCAGGAACAGCCCCTTTTAGGCAGGTAAAGGAAGGAGGTTACTAAAGAAGACTCCCAGCACAAAATCCCCCTTAGAGGGATTAGGAAGCATTTCTTTGCCGAGGTGGTGGTCAAACGCTGGAAGAGGTGTCCTGGGGAGGTGGTTGATGCCCCAAGCGTCTCCTTGTTTGAGAGGCGTTTGGACAAAGCCCTTAAGAATGCCCTTCTTGGGTGATTTGTGGTGGTTTTCCTGCAGTCGGGAGGCGAAGCCGGGCTCTGGAGCCGAGCGCGGTGTGAGCCGAGGACGGGTGTGATTGTCCCCAGGCTTTGGGGGACTGTGTCCCGAGCCCTGTCCCCGCAGGAGGGAGCGCTGGCCGTGTTCCAGAGCAAGGCCTTGCAGCCCGCGTTGTGGTGTGTGTGTCCCCCATCTCGGTCCCCAAGGGCTGTCCTTGTCCCGGGGGCTGCGTGCTGCTTTCTGCGTGGGGCCGTGTCGGTGGTTCCTGCAGGGACCCCTCTGTCCTGGCTGCCCCTGGGGAAGGGGACAGGGGAGTCCCCCCCGACCACTGGCACCCCGCTGGTGGTGGCTCGTCCCTGGGGGCAGCTCGTTGCCCTTTGGGGCTGGTGGGCTCCGACTGGGGGCTCACGGGGGCTGTGGCACCTGGGGGGGGTTCTGATTCCCGGTGCCCCCTGCGCTCCCTCCCTCCCCGCCCCCGCCTCCGCCCCTAAAGAGGCACGGAGCGGTTCTGGAGAAACAACTTTTAATTGAGACAACTTTTTAACACAAGAGAAAAGGTCCTATTGAAGCTACTCTCAACCCCCCTCCCTCCCTCAAACACACCCCCCTCCCTCAAATACAGCCCTCTCCCCAAATACAGCCCTCTCCCCAAGTACCCCCCCCAAATACAGCCCTCTCCACAACTGCACACCCCCCTCCCCTAAATACCATGCCCCCCTCCTCTAAATATGATGCCCCCACTCCCCAAGTACACACAGCCCCTCCCCAAATACAACCCCTCCCTCAAATACACACAAATCCCGCCCCCCCCCATCACCTCCGTCTCTTCCTTGCGGTGGGACTCGGCCCACCCTCTGCCCCCAGCCCTCTTGCAAGAGCCCTGCGTTTGCTGGGTGATGTCAACGGGGGGCTGCTCCCCCGCTTCGTCCCCCGCCTCTCCCCCAGTTTGGGCATGGCCGGGGTCAGCTCCATCCCCCCGTCCCCCCAGTGCTCCTGGGACTCTGGTGGCAGCTCCATCCCCAAGTCCCCCCAGGGTTCCTGAGACTCCGGTGAGAGCTCTGTCCCCGTGTCATCCCAGGGCTCCTGGGACACTGGCGACGGATCCATGGCCACGTACCACCAGGGCTCCTGGGACCCTGGTGATGGCTCCATCCCCAAGTCCCCCCAGGGTTCCTGGGACTCCCGTGACGGCTCTGTCCCCGTGTCATCCCAGGGCTCCTGGGACACTGGCGATGGATCCATGGCCACGTACCACCAGGGCTCCTGGGACTCTGGTGAGGGCTCCAACCCCATGTCCCCCCAAAGCTCCTGGGACTCTGGTGGCAGCTCCATCCCCACATCCCCCCAGGGCTCCTGGGACTTTGTCCCGGCGATGAGTTCCTCCTGGAAGCGCACGGCCTCCGTGGTCTCCTCCAGGCTGTAGCTGGGGCTCAGCAGCAACCTGGGCAGCTCGAGGGAGGGGAAATCGCAGGGGGGGACACCTGTGCCAGTGTCACCAAGGTCCCCAGGCCTTGGGCTGCTGCCAGGACTGTCCTGGCCGACCCCTGCCACCTCCCCGGAGCAGTGGAAGAGCCTCATGGACGCCTCCAGAGGAACCTTCTGGGCCACTGTGAGGTCCCCGAGGGCTTGGCTGTGGGGGACAACAGAGGGGCTGGTGGGGACAGTGGCGGGGCTGGTGGGGACGCTGCAGCCCAGGGAGATGCCGCTGTCCCAGGTAAAGTCACCGTCTGAGGAGATGTCGCTGTACAGCAGGATGTTGCTGTCCGAGGGTGTCTCCAAAGAGGTGGCCATGCTGGAGCTGGTGGTCTCTGAAGACCATTCATCGATGTTCTCAGGGCCAGGGATGGAGTTTGGCAGCGTGGTGGGTGCTGGGACCGCTGCTCTTTCCTCTCTGCCAGTGTCACCAGGATCCCCAGGCCGGGGACTGCTCCCAAGACTGTCCTGGCTGAGCCCTGCCACCTCCCAGCAGCAGTCAAAGAGGCTCAGGGCCTCCTCCAGAGGCACCTCCTGGGGCGCTGCCAGCCCCCCAAAGGCCTGCTTCTGGCGGAGAGCAGCAGAGCTGGTGGGGCCCTGGCTGTCCCGGGATGGGAGGCTGTCCCAGGAGCTGTCGCTGTATGGGGGGAGGTTGCTGTGTGGGCAAGCCTCCTCGGGGGTGGCCGTGCTGGAGCTGTTGGTGCTGGTGCTGGTGCTGTCCTGGCCAGCCCCCACCGTGTCCGTGGAGGAACCAAAGAGCCTGAGGGCCTCTTGGAGGAGCATCTCCTGGGTGACTTTGACGGTGCTGTCCGGGTCCCCAGGAGCTGGTTTGTCGGGGGCAGCAGAGGGTCTGGGGGGCACGTGGCTGCGTGGGGGTACGTGGCTGCGTGGGGTTGCCCCCGCAGGGCTGGCCGTGCTGGAGATGTTGGTCCGTGCAGGGGGTCCCTTGACGTGCTGGAGGCCGGGGCTGGAGGTCAGCAGCAGCGGGGGGGCTGCGGGCACCGCTCTGCCCTGGTGGCCGTAGGCTGGGAGCTGTGTCAGCGGGGGCTGTGTGGGCTGTCCCTGGAGGCTGCCGGGGGCTGCCCAGGCCGGGAGGGTCTCACAGCCTGCGAGGCCCCACAGGGCAGGGCCCGGGGGAGCAGCGGCGCCGTGGCCGAGCGTGGGGGTGGCCGGCGGAGGCTGGTTGGTGAGGGTCCACTCCAGGTGGAAGAATCGGGGATGGAAGCAGCAACCGCAGGGAGCCCTCTGCAGCCCTGGGAGGGGGGAAAGGGAGGCGTGGTGGGCCGTGGGCAGCCTCCAGGGCACCCGCCGAGCTGTCCCCCGTGGCCCCCATCCCGGGTGTGAGCCAGGCCCCTGGGGAGCTGGTGGCCGGTCGCTCCCCGGAGTGAGCTGCTGTGCCGGAGGGGCTGGAAACTGGGGAGGGGACGTGCTTTGCGGGAGGAAACAGGAGAGATGGCCCCCACAGGTTGGGAAATTCCCTGGAAATTGGATTTCCTGGGCAGGTGAGGGCAGGGATGCTCAGCCGGGCTTGTTGAACCCTCCACACCCAGTACGAAAACTGCTGGGGGGGAACAGGGGAGGTGGGATGGTGAAGGTGACCACAGTGCTCGGGGGCTGAAGGTGGCAGAGGGCACAGGGGGTCCATACCTGGTGGTGTGGCCCGTGGGGCCCATGGGGCCACCCCCACGGTGGGTGGCCAGGCTGCGGGGAAGGGCTGCTCGTGGCCGGGCAGTCGAACCAGGGTGGCTGAGCCTGGAAGAGAGACAGGAGCCATGGCTGCGGTCACCTCCTGCGCTCTGTTCCCCGAGAGTGTCCCCGGGCTGCGGGTCGGGGTCGGTGCCTACCTTGGGGGTAGAAGGTTTGTGGGAGCACAAAAGTCTGAAGCGTCTGGGTCGCCGCGGGGGCCCGGGGGCCGTTCGGTGGGAGCCAGAGTGGTGGCAGCGCCATCGTCGGTCCTCTCGGTCTGTCCGCTGCTAAGGACTCTTTGGTCACCAGGGATGGAATGTGGGGGCTCCCTGTGCCCCGCCCCCTCCTCCAATAGCCTCCCCATCTCCTGCTGGAGGCCTGGTGGGAGATGGGATGGTCTTGGCCACAGTGATCATGAAATGGTTGAGTTTAACATCGTCAGTGGAATGAGAAAACTGGTGGGAAGAGTTGCTCCCCTGGATTTTGGGGGTTGAATGCCCCCTTAAGGAGCTGATGATGCCAAAGCGGGAGGTGCTGTTGACCCTCTTGAGGGCCAAGAGGCCTTGCAGAAGGCTCTAGGTAGATTGGAGCACTGGGCAATCAGCAGTGGCGTGAAGTTGAAGCAGTAAAAGTGCAGGATTCTGCCCTGGGAGGGAGGAACTCTGGGCAGGAGTGTAACTGGGGAGAGGGGTGGCTGGAGAGCAGCCCTGCAGAAAGGGGTCCGGCCGGGGGTGCTGGGGGCAGCAGCTGAGGAGGAGCCGTCGGTGTCCCCTGGCACCAAGAGGGCAACCCCCATCCTGGGGGGCATCAAACCCAGTCGAAGCAGGAGGCCAAGAGCGGGGATTGTCCCGCTGTGCTCGGCGCTGGTGCGGCCTCACCTGGAGCCCTGGGTGCAGGGCTGGGCCCCACCGTTGGAGAAGGATGGGAAGGTCCTCGAATGCCTCCAGAGGAGGGCAGCCAAGCTGGTGACAGGGCTGGAAGGCATGTCCCCGAATCCTAGACTGGTTTGGATTGGAAGGGACCTGTGAGCTCACCTTGTCCCACCCTGTGCCCTGGGCAGGGACCCGTCCCACCAGACCAGGTTTTTCAAGCCCCGTCCAACCTGGCCTTGAACGCCTCCAGGGTTGGGGCAGCCACAGCTTCTCTGGGCACCGTTGGCCAGAGTCTCAGCACCCTCACAGCAAAGAATTTCTTCCCCTCATCTCATCTCAATCTCCTTTCTGCCAGTGTCACAGAATCACACAATCACAGAATCACATTGGGATGGAAGGGGCCTCTGCAGATCATCTAGTCCAACCCCCCTCCCCACACACAGCAGCAGGCCCACCTAGAGGAGGTTGCACAGGAACTTGTCCAGGTGGGTTTTGAATGTCTCCAGAGAAGGAGAGTCTGCCACCCCCCTGGGCAGCCTGTTCCAAGGCTCTGCCACCCTCACAGGAAAGAAGTTCCTCCTCATGTTTAGGTGGAACTTCCCATGTTCAAGTTTCTGCTCGTTCCCTCTTGTCCTGTCACTGGGCACCACTGATAAAAGAGCAGCCCCGTCCTCTTGACACCCACCCTTTAAGTATTTATCAGCATTGATCAAATCCCCCCTCGGTCTTCTCTTCTCTAGACTAAAAAGACCCAAGTCCCTCAGCCTTTCCTCATAAGGGAGAAGCTCCAGTCCCCTCATCATCTTTGTAGCCCTCTGCTGTACCCTCTCCAGCAGTTCCCTGTCCTTCTTGAACTGGGGAGCCCAGAACTGGAGGCAGTGCTCCAGGTGGGGCCTCCCCAGGGCAGAGTAGAGGGGGGAGGATGACCTCCCTCGACCTGCTGGTCACACTCTTCCTGATGCACCCCAGGATGCCATTGGCCTTCTTGGCCACAAGGGCACATTGTCGGCTCATGGTCATCCTATTGTCCACCAGGCCTCCTAGGTCTTTCTCCTCCAAGGTACTCTCCAAACCCTTCCCCCCCTGTCCTGTGGCTCCCCTCCCTGATGACCCAACATTACAGAATCACAGAATCGCAGAATCTTCGTGGTTGCATGGGACCTTGGAGATCATCGAGTCCAACCACACAAAGAAAAAAAAAAGGTAGCCACACCCACAACCAACCACACAGCACACCCGCCCACAAACAGACGCAAACCAACAATCTCGGGCACTAGAGCATGCCCTGGAGAGCCACGTCTAAACGTTTCTTAAATATCTCCAGGGATGGCGACTCCACCACCTCCCTGGGCAGGCTGTTCCAGTGCCTGACCGCTCTCTCGGTAAAGCAGTGCTTCCTAATATCTAATCTAAACCTCCCCTGCCGCAACTTCAGACCGTTTCCTCTGGTCCTGTCTTTATTCCCTTGGGAGAAGAGGCCAACGCCCACCTCTCTACACCCTCCTTTCAGGGAGTTGTAGAGGGCAATGAGGTCTCCCCTCAGCCTCCTCTTCTCCAAACTAAACATGCCCAGTTCCCTCAGCCTCTCCTCGTATGAGTTGTTCTCTAGACCCCCCACCAGCTTGGTGGCTCTCCTCTGGACACGGTCCAGCAGCTCAGTGTCCTTCCTGTAGTGAGGGGCCCAGAACTGGACACAGCGCTCAAGGTGAGGCCTCACCGGTGCCGAGTACAGAGGCACCATCACTTCCCTACTCCTGCTGGCCCAGCTATTCCTGATACAGGCCGGGATGCCGTTGGCCTTCTTGGCCACCTGGGCACACGGCTGGCTCACGTGAAGCCGGCTGTCCACCAACACCCCCAGGTCCTTTTCTGCTGGGCAGCTTTCCAGCCACTCTTCCCCAAGCCTGTAGCGTTGCCTGGGGTTGTTGTGACCAAAATGCAGGACCTGGCACTTGGCCTTATTAAACCTCATCCCATTGGCCTTGGCCCATGGAGCCAACCTGTCCAGATCCCTCTGTAGAGCCTTCCGACCCTCCAGCAGATCAACGCTCCCACCTAGTTTGGTGTCATCTGCAAACTTGCTGAGGGTGCACTCAATCCCCTTATCTAGATCATCAATAAAGATATTAAACAAGACTGGCCCCAGAACTGAGCCCTGAGGGACACCACTGGTGACCGGCCGCCAACTGGATTTCACCCCATTAATTACAACTCCCTGGGCGCGGCCATCCAGGCAGTTTTTCACCCAGTGAAGAGTACACTTGTCTATGCCATGATTCGCCAGCTTCTCCAGGAGAACGCTGTGGGGGACGGTGTCAAAGGCCTTACCAAAGTCCGGGTAGACAACGTCCACAGCCTTCCCCGCATCGAGCAGGCGAGTCACATGGTCATAAAAAGAGATGGAGTTGGTTAAGCAGGACCTCCCTCTCATAAACCCATGCTGGCTGGCGCGGATCCCTTGGCTGCCCTGCACTTGCCGTGAGAGCTCACTCAAGGTGATCCTCTCCGTGATCTTTCCCGGTACCGAGGTCAGGCTGACAGGCCCATAGTTTCCCGGATCCTCCTTCCGGCCCTTCTTGTAGATGGGTGTCACACTGGCCACCCTCCAGTCATCTGGTACCTCTCCTGTTGACCAGGATTGTTGATAGATAATGGAGAGAGGCTTGGTGAGCTCTCCCGCCAGCTCCCTGAGTACCCTTGGGTGAATTCCGTCCGGCCCCATAGACTTACGCGTGTCCGGGTGCATAAGCAAATCCTTAACTACTTCCTCCTGGACTATGGGGGGGTTGTTCTGCTCTCCATCCTTAGCTTCCAGCTCAGGAGGCTGAACACCCTGGGGATAGCTGGTCCGACTATTGAAGACAGAGGCAAAGAAGGCATTAAGTATCTCAGCCTTCTCCTCGTCCTTGGTCGCAATGTTTCCCCCCTCATCCAGGAAGGGATGGAGATTCTCCCTGACTCTCTTTTTGTTGACGTATTTACAAAAGTTTTTTTTGTTGTCCCTTATATTAGTGGCCAGGCTGAGTTCCAGCTGGGCTTTTGCCTTCCTAATTTTTTCTCTGTGTAACCTAACAAGATCTCTGTACTCCTCCTGAGTTGCCTGTCCCTTCATCCAAAGGTGGTAAACCTTCCTTTTTTCCCTAAGTCCCATCCAGAGCTCTTTGTTCAACCAGGCCGGCCATTTTCCCCGCCCTTTAATTTTGCGCCTCATGGGGACAGCCTGCTCCTGGGCCTTTTGGATTTCCTTCGCGAAGAGCGTCCAGCCTTCCTGGACCCCTTTGCCCCGCAGGATTATCTCCCAAGGGACCCTCCCAACCAGGGTTCTGAACAGGCTAAAGCGCGCCCTCCGGAAGGCCAAGGTGGAGGTTTTGCTAACCCCCTTCCTTACCTCCCTAAGAATTGAAAACTTGACCGTTTGATGATCGCCAAGACCAAGACGGCCTCCGACCTCCACATCTCCCACTAGTCCGTCTTTGTTTGTGAAAAGTAGGTCTAGCGAGGCGCCTCCCCTAGTAGGCTCTCCTACCGGTTGTGTAAGGAAGTTATCTTCCATCCACTCAAGGAACCTCCTAGCCTTGCCTGCTCTCTGCTGTGTTCTATTTCCAGCAGATATCCGGTAGGTTGAAGCCCCCAACCAGAACAAGGGCTGGCGATGGCAAGACTTCAGCCAGCCGCTTACAGAATACTTCATCAACGTGCTCATCCTGGTTGGGTGAGCTTTGGGACTGAGGCATGGCTAGGAAAGGGAGGCAGGTTCATCGCTCTCCCTCATATTGGCTTTCTATTTCAGTTTGGGTTTCAATGAGGTCTGGTGTGTTCTAGTTTATTACTTTTGAGATGAGCCGGGATGTATCAAAGAGGAGTACAGGACCGGTGAGGGTTCATAAGCGCCGTGGTAATTTTGTGTTTCTTGGTCTCTTAGGTGCCATAATTAATTGTTGCTGCAGCCTCCAGTTCTGGGATCGGCGTGGAGCAGGTGAGTGGAACTCCATGGAGCTTCTGCGGATGAGGGTGTCGTGGAAGAGGTTGGAATTTACAGTTATGATGCTCAGTCTTGGAGCTGTGGTTTCTTCTTTGCAGATGAAGAGGAGCCAAGTGACTGCAGGAAAATGAGTTAGCTGTTGTGGTTTTTGTCAAGGATGACTTCAGACCCCCGGCTCTCTGAAAGCTAAACTGAGGGAACGGCACTGGTAAGGGACTGAGGTTGACGGTTTCAGGACAGGCTTTTTAAGTTCAAGAAGGGCATAGAGCTGTTCAGGAACAGCCCCTTTTAGGCAGGTAAAGGAAGGAGGTTACTAAAGAAGACTCCCAGCACAAAATCCCCCTTAGAGGGATTAGGAAGCATTTCTTTGCCGAGGTGGTGGTCAAACGCTGGAAGAGGTGTCCTGGGGAGGTGGTTGATGCCCCAAGCGTCTCCTTGTTTGAGAGGCGTTTGGACAAAGCCCTTAAGAATGCCCTTCTTGGGTGATTTGTGGTGGTTTTCCTGCAGTCGGGAGGCGAAGCCGGGCTCTGGAGCCGAGCGCGGTGTGAGCCGAGGACGGGTGTGATTGTCCCCAGGCTTTGGGGGACTGTGTCCCGAGCCCTGTCCCCGCAGGAGGGAGCGCTGGCCGTGTTCCAGAGCAAGGCCTTGCAGCCCGCGTTGTGGTGTGTGTGTCCCCCATCTCGGTCCCCAAGGGCTGTCCTTGTCCCGGGGGCTGCGTGCTGCTTTCTGCGTGGGGCCGTGTCGGTGGTTCCTGCAGGGACCCCTCTGTCCTGGCTGCCCCTGGGGAAGGGGACAGGGGAGTCCCCCCCGACCACTGGCACCCCGCTGGTGGTGGCTCGTCCCTGGGGGCAGCTCGTTGCCCTTTGGGGCTGGTGGGCTCCGACTGGGGGCTCACGGGGGCTGTGGCACCTGGGGGGGGTTCTGATTCCCGGTGCCCCCTGCGCTCCCTCCCTCCCCGCCCCCGCCTCCGCCCCTAAAGAGGCACGGAGCGGTTCTGGAGAAACAACTTTTAATTGAGACAACTTTTTAACACAAGAGAAAAGGTCCTATTGAAGCTACTCTCAACCCCCCTCCCTCCCTCAAACACACCCCCCTCCCTCAAATACAGCCCTCTCCCCAAATACAGCCCTCTCCCCAAGTACCCCCCCCAAATACAGCCCTCTCCACAACTGCACACCCCCCTCCCCTAAATACCATGCCCCCCTCCTCTAAATATGATGCCCCCACTCCCCAAGTACACACAGCCCCTCCCCAAATACAACCCCTCCCTCAAATACACACAAATCCCGCCCCCCCCCATCACCTCCGTCTCTTCCTTGCGGTGGGACTCGGCCCACCCTCTGCCCCCAGCCCTCTTGCAAGAGCCCTGCGTTTGCTGGGTGATGTCAACGGGGGGCTGCTCCCCCGCTTCGTCCCCCGCCTCTCCCCCAGTTTGGGCATGGCCGGGGTCAGCTCCATCCCCCCGTCCCCCCAGTGCTCCTGGGACTCTGGTGGCAGCTCCATCCCCAAGTCCCCCCAGGGTTCCTGAGACTCCGGTGAGAGCTCTGTCCCCGTGTCATCCCAGGGCTCCTGGGACACTGGCGACGGATCCATGGCCACGTACCACCAGGGCTCCTGGGACCCTGGTGATGGCTCCATCCCCAAGTCCCCCCAGGGTTCCTGGGACTCCCGTGACGGCTCTGTCCCCGTGTCATCCCAGGGCTCCTGGGACACTGGCGATGGATCCATGGCCACGTACCACCAGGGCTCCTGGGACTCTGGTGAGGGCTCCAACCCCATGTCCCCCCAAAGCTCCTGGGACTCTGGTGGCAGCTCCATCCCCACATCCCCCCAGGGCTCCTGGGACTTTGTCCCGGCGATGAGTTCCTCCTGGAAGCGCACGGCCTCCGTGGTCTCCTCCAGGCTGTAGCTGGGGCTCAGCAGCAACCTGGGCAGCTCGAGGGAGGGGAAATCGCAGGGGGGGACACCTGTGCCAGTGTCACCAAGGTCCCCAGGCCTTGGGCTGCTGCCAGGACTGTCCTGGCCGACCCCTGCCACCTCCCCGGAGCAGTGGAAGAGCCTCATGGACGCCTCCAGAGGAACCTTCTGGGCCACTGTGAGGTCCCCGAGGGCTTGGCTGTGGGGGACAACAGAGGGGCTGGTGGGGACAGTGGCGGGGCTGGTGGGGACGCTGCAGCCCAGGGAGATGCCGCTGTCCCAGGTAAAGTCACCGTCTGAGGAGATGTCGCTGTACAGCAGGATGTTGCTGTCCGAGGGTGTCTCCAAAGAGGTGGCCATGCTGGAGCTGGTGGTCTCTGAAGACCATTCATCGATGTTCTCAGGGCCAGGGATGGAGTTTGGCAGCGTGGTGGGTGCTGGGACCGCTGCTCTTTCCTCTCTGCCAGTGTCACCAGGATCCCCAGGCCGGGGACTGCTCCCAAGACTGTCCTGGCTGAGCCCTGCCACCTCCCAGCAGCAGTCAAAGAGGCTCAGGGCCTCCTCCAGAGGCACCTCCTGGGGCGCTGCCAGCCCCCCAAAGGCCTGCTTCTGGCGGAGAGCAGCAGAGCTGGTGGGGCCCTGGCTGTCCCGGGATGGGAGGCTGTCCCAGGAGCTGTCGCTGTATGGGGGGAGGTTGCTGTGTGGGCAAGCCTCCTCGGGGGTGGCCGTGCTGGAGCTGTTGGTGCTGGTGCTGGTGCTGTCCTGGCCAGCCCCCACCGTGTCCGTGGAGGAACCAAAGAGCCTGAGGGCCTCTTGGAGGAGCATCTCCTGGGTGACTTTGACGGTGCTGTCCGGGTCCCCAGGAGCTGGTTTGTCGGGGGCAGCAGAGGGTCTGGGGGGCACGTGGCTGCGTGGGGGTACGTGGCTGCGTGGGGTTGCCCCCGCAGGGCTGGCCGTGCTGGAGATGTTGGTCCGTGCAGGGGGTCCCTTGACGTGCTGGAGGCCGGGGCTGGAGGTCAGCAGCAGCGGGGGGGCTGCGGGCACCGCTCTGCCCTGGTGGCCGTAGGCTGGGAGCTGTGTCAGCGGGGGCTGTGTGGGCTGTCCCTGGAGGCTGCCGGGGGCTGCCCAGGCCGGGAGGGTCTCACAGCCTGCGAGGCCCCACAGGGCAGGGCCCGGGGGAGCAGCGGCGCCGTGGCCGAGCGTGGGGGTGGCCGGCGGAGGCTGGTTGGTGAGGGTCCACTCCAGGTGGAAGAATCGGGGATGGAAGCAGCAACCGCAGGGAGCCCTCTGCAGCCCTGGGAGGGGGGAAAGGGAGGCGTGGTGGGCCGTGGGCAGCCTCCAGGGCACCCGCCGAGCTGTCCCCCGTGGCCCCCATCCCGGGTGTGAGCCAGGCCCCTGGGGAGCTGGTGGCCGGTCGCTCCCCGGAGTGAGCTGCTGTGCCGGAGGGGCTGGAAACTGGGGAGGGGACGTGCTTTGCGGGAGGAAACAGGAGAGATGGCCCCCACAGGTTGGGAAATTCCCTGGAAATTGGATTTCCTGGGCAGGTGAGGGCAGGGATGCTCAGCCGGGCTTGTTGAACCCTCCACACCCAGTACGAAAACTGCTGGGGGGGAACAGGGGAGGTGGGATGGTGAAGGTGACCACAGTGCTCGGGGGCTGAAGGTGGCAGAGGGCACAGGGGGTCCATACCTGGTGGTGTGGCCCGTGGGGCCCATGGGGCCACCCCCACGGTGGGTGGCCAGGCTGCGGGGAAGGGCTGCTCGTGGCCGGGCAGTCGAACCAGGGTGGCTGAGCCTGGAAGAGAGACAGGAGCCATGGCTGCGGTCACCTCCTGCGCTCTGTTCCCCGAGAGTGTCCCCGGGCTGCGGGTCGGGGTCGGTGCCTACCTTGGGGGTAGAAGGTTTGTGGGAGCACAAAAGTCTGAAGCGTCTGGGTCGCCGCGGGGGCCCGGGGGCCGTTCGGTGGGAGCCAGAGTGGTGGCAGCGCCATCGTCGGTCCTCTCGGTCTGTCCGCTGCTAAGGACTCTTTGGTCACCAGGGATGGAATGTGGGGGCTCCCTGTGCCCCGCCCCCTCCTCCAATAGCCTCCCCATCTCCTGCTGGAGGCCTGGTGGGAGATGGGATGGTCTTGGCCACAGTGATCATGAAATGGTTGAGTTTAACATCGTCAGTGGAATGAGAAAACTGGTGGGAAGAGTTGCTCCCCTGGATTTTGGGGGTTGAATGCCCCCTTAAGGAGCTGATGATGCCAAAGCGGGAGGTGCTGTTGACCCTCTTGAGGGCCAAGAGGCCTTGCAGAAGGCTCTAGGTAGATTGGAGCACTGGGCAATCAGCAGTGGCGTGAAGTTGAAGCAGTAAAAGTGCAGGATTCTGCCCTGGGAGGGAGGAACTCTGGGCAGGAGTGTAACTGGGGAGAGGGGTGGCTGGAGAGCAGCCCTGCAGAAAGGGGTCCGGCCGGGGGTGCTGGGGGCAGCAGCTGAGGAGGAGCCGTCGGTGTCCCCTGGCACCAAGAGGGCAACCCCCATCCTGGGGGGCATCAAACCCAGTCGAAGCAGGAGGCCAAGAGCGGGGATTGTCCCGCTGTGCTCGGCGCTGGTGCGGCCTCACCTGGAGCCCTGGGTGCAGGGCTGGGCCCCACCGTTGGAGAAGGATGGGAAGGTCCTCGAATGCCTCCAGAGGAGGGCAGCCAAGCTGGTGACAGGGCTGGAAGGCATGTCCCCGAATCCTAGACTGGTTTGGATTGGAAGGGACCTGTGAGCTCACCTTGTCCCACCCTGTGCCCTGGGCAGGGACCCGTCCCACCAGACCAGGTTTTTCAAGCCCCGTCCAACCTGGCCTTGAACGCCTCCAGGGTTGGGGCAGCCACAGCTTCTCTGGGCACCGTTGGCCAGAGTCTCAGCACCCTCACAGCAAAGAATTTCTTCCCCTCATCTCATCTCAATCTCCTTTCTGCCAGTGTCACAGAATCACACAATCACAGAATCACATTGGGATGGAAGGGGCCTCTGCAGATCATCTAGTCCAACCCCCCTCCCCACACACAGCAGCAGGCCCACCTAGAGGAGGTTGCACAGGAACTTGTCCAGGTGGGTTTTGAATGTCTCCAGAGAAGGAGAGTCTGCCACCCCCCTGGGCAGCCTGTTCCAAGGCTCTGCCACCCTCACAGGAAAGAAGTTCCTCCTCATGTTTAGGTGGAACTTCCCATGTTCAAGTTTCTGCTCGTTCCCTCTTGTCCTGTCACTGGGCACCACTGATAAAAGAGCAGCCCCGTCCTCTTGACACCCACCCTTTAAGTATTTATCAGCATTGATCAAATCCCCCCTCGGTCTTCTCTTCTCTAGACTAAAAAGACCCAAGTCCCTCAGCCTTTCCTCATAAGGGAGAAGCTCCAGTCCCCTCATCATCTTTGTAGCCCTCTGCTGTACCCTCTCCAGCAGTTCCCTGTCCTTCTTGAACTGGGGAGCCCAGAACTGGAGGCAGTGCTCCAGGTGGGGCCTCCCCAGGGCAGAGTAGAGGGGGGAGGATGACCTCCCTCCACCTGCTGGTCACACTCTTCCTGATGCATCCCAGGATGCCATTGGCCTTCTTGGCCACAAGGGCACATTGTCGGCTCATGGTCATCCTATTGTCCACCAGGCCTCCTAGGTCTTTCTCCTCCAAGGTACTCTCCAAACCCTTCCCCCCCTGTCCTGTGGCTCCCCTCCCTGATGACCCAACATTACAGAATCACAGAATCGCAGAATCTTCGTGGTTGCATGGGACCTTGGAGATCATCGAGTCCAACCACACAAAGAAAAAAAAAAGGTAGCCACACCCACAACCAACCACACAGCACACCCGCCCACAAACAGACGCAAACCAACAATCTCGGGCACTAGAGCATGCCCTGGAGAGCCACGTCTAAACGTTTCTTAAATATCTCCAGGGATGGCGACTCCACCACCTCCCTGGGCAGGCTGTTCCAGTGCCTGACCGCTCTCTCGGTAAAGCAGTGCTTCCTAATATCTAATCTAAACCTCCCCTGCCGCAACTTCAGACCGTTTCCTCTGGTCCTGTCTTTATTCCCTTGGGAGAAGAGGCCAACGCCCACCTCTCTACAGCCTCCTTTCAGGGAGTTGTAGAGGGCAATGAGGTCTCCCCTCAGCCTCCTCTTCTCCAAACTAAACATGCCCAGTTCCCTCAGCCTCTCCTCGTATGAGTTGTTCTCTAGACCCCCCACCAGCTTGGTGGCTCTCCTCTGGACACGGTCCAGCAGCTCAGTGTCCTTCCTGTAGTGAGGGGCCCAGAACTGGACACAGCGCTCAAGGTGAGGCCTCACCGGTGCCGAGTACAGAGGCACCATCACTTCCCTACTCCTGCTGGCCCAGCTATTCCTGATACAGGCCGGGATGCCGTTGGCCTTCTTGGCCACCTGGGCACACGGCTGGCTCACGTGAAGCCGGCTGTCCACCAACACCCCCAGGTCCTTTTCTGCTGGGCAGCTTTCCAGCCACTCTTCCCCAAGCCTGTAGCGTTGCCTGGGGTTGTTGTGACCAAAATGCAGGACCTGGCACTTGGCCTTATTAAACCTCATCCCATTGGCCTTGGCCCATGGAGCCAACCTGTCCAGATCCCTCTGTAGAGCCTTCCGACCCTCCAGCAGATCAACGCTCCCACCTAGTTTGGTGTCATCTGCAAACTTGCTGAGGGTGCACTCAATCCCCTTATCTAGATCATCAATAAAGATATTAAACAAGACTGGCCCCAGAACTGAGCCCTGAGGGACACCACTGGTGACCAGCCGCCAACTGGATTTCACCCCATTAATTACAACTCCCTGGGCGCGGCCATCCAGGCAGTTTTTCACCCAGTGAAGAGTACACTTGTCTATGCCATGATTCGCCAGCTTCTCCAGGAGAACGCTGTGGGGGACGGTGTCAAAGGCCTTACCAAAGTCCGGGTAGACAACGTCCACAGCCTTCCCCGCATCGAGCAGGCGAGTCACATGGTCATAAAAAGAGATGGAGTTGGTTAAGCAGGACCTCCCTCTCATAAACCCATGCTGGCTGGCGCGGATCCCTTGGCTGCCCTGCACTTGCCGTGAGAGCTCACTCAAGGTGATCCTCTCCGTGATCTTTCCCGGTACCGAGGTCAGGCTGACAGGCCCATAGTTTCCCGGATCCTCCTTCCGGCCCTTCTTGTAGATGGGTGTCACACTGGCCACCCTCCAGTCATCTGGTACCTCTCCTGTTGACCAGGATTGTTGATAGATAATGGAGAGAGGCTTGGTGAGCTCTCCCGCCAGCTCCCTGAGTACCCTTGGGTGAATTCCGTCCGGCCCCATAGACTTACGCGTGTCCGGGTGCATAAGCAAATCCTTAACTACTTCCTCCTGGACTATGGGGGGGTTGTTCTGCTCTCCATCCTTAGCTTCCAGCTCAGGAGGCTGAACACCCTGGGGATAGCTGGTCCGACTATTGAAGACAGAGGCAAAGAAGGCATTAAGTATCTCAGCCTTCTCCTCGTCCTTGGTCGCAATGTTTCCCCCCTCATCCAGGAAGGGATGGAGATTCTCCCTGACTCTCTTTTTGTTGACGTATTTACAAAAGTTTTTTTTGTTGTCCCTTATATTAGTGGCCAGGCTGAGTTGCAGCTGGGCTTTTGCCTTCCTAATTTTTTCTCTGTGTAACCTAACAAGATCTCTGTACTCCTCCTGAGTTGCCTGTCCCTTCATCCAAAGGTGGTAAACCTTCCTTTTTTCCCTAAGTCCCATCCAGAGCTCTTTGTTCAACCAGGCCGGCCATTTTCCCCGCCCTTTAATTTTGCGCCTCATGGGGACAGCCTGCTCCTGGGCCTTTTGGATTTCCTTTGCGAAGAGCGTCCAGCCTTCCTGGACCCCTTTGCCCCGCAGGATTATCTCCCAAGGGACCCTCCCAACCAGGGTTCTGAACAGGCTAAAGCGCGCCCTCCGGAAGGCCAAGGTGGAGGTTTTGCTAACCCCCTTCCTTACCTCCCTAAGAATTGAAAACTTGACCGTTTGATGATCGCCAAGACCAAGAGGGCCTCCGACCTCCACATCTCCCACTAGTCCGTCTTTGTTTGTGAAAAGTAGGTCTAGCGAGGCGCCTCCCCTAGTAGGCTCTCCTACCGGTTGTGTAAGGAAGTTATCTTCCATCCACTCAAGGAACCTCCTAGCCTTGCCTGCTCTCTGCTGTGTTCTATTTCCAGCAGATATCCGGTAGGTTGAAGCCCCCAACCAGAACAAGGGCTGGCGATGGCAAGACTTCAGCCAGCCGCTTACAGAATACTTCATCAACGTGCTCATCCTGGTTGGGTGAGCTTTGGGACTGAGGCATGGCTAGGAAAGGGAGGCAGGTTCATCGCTCTCCCTCATATTGGCTTTCTATTTCAGTTTGGGTTTCAATGAGGTCTGGTGTGTTCTAGTTTATTACTTTTGAGATGAGCCGGGATGTATCAAAGAGGAGTACAGGACCGGTGAGGGTTCATAAGCGCCGTGGTAATTTTGTGTTTCTTGGTCTCTTAGGTGCCATAATTAATTGTTGCTGCAGCCTCCAGTTCTGGGATCGGCGTGGAGCAGGTGAGTGGAACTCCATGGAGCTTCTGCGGATGAGGGTGTCGTGGAAGAGGTTGGAATTTACAGTTATGATGCTCAGTCTTGGAGCTGTGGTTTCTTCTTTGCAGATGAAGAGGAGCCAAGTGACTGCAGGAAAATGAGTTAGCTGTTGTGGTTTTTGTCAAGGATGACTTCAGACCCCCGGCTCTCTGAAAGCTAAACTGAGGGAACGGCACTGGTAAGGGACTGAGGTTGACGGTTTCAGGACAGGCTTTTTAAGTTCAAGAAGGGCATAGAGCTGTTCAGGAACAGCCCCTTTTAGGCAGGTAAAGGAAGGAGGTTACTAAAGAAGACTCCCAGCACAAAATCCCCCTTAGAGGGATTAGGAAGCATTTCTTTGCCGAGGTGGTGGTCAAACGCTGGAAGAGGTGTCCTGGGGAGGTGGTTGATGCCCCAAGCGTCTCCTTGTTTGAGAGGCGTTTGGACAAAGCCCTTAAGAATGCCCTTCTTGGGTGATTTGTGGTGGTTTTCCTGCAGTCGGGAGGCGAAGCCGGGCTCTGGAGCCGAGCGCGGTGTGAGCCGAGGACGGGTGTGATTGTCCCCAGGCTTTGGGGGACTGTGTCCCGAGCCCTGTCCCCGCAGGAGGGAGCGCTGGCCGTGTTCCAGAGCAAGGCCTTGCAGCCCGCGTTGTGGTGTGTGTGTCCCCCATCTCGGTCCCCAAGGGCTGTCCTTGTCCCAGGGGCTGCGTGCTGCTTTCTGCGTGGGGCCGTGTCGGTGGTTCCTGCAGGGACCCCTCTGTCCTGGCTGCCCCTGGGGAAGGGGACAGGGGAGTCCCCCCCGACCACTGGCACCCCGCTGGTGGTGGCTCGTCCCTGGGGGCAGCTCGTTGCCCTTTGGGGCTGGTGGGCTCCGACTGGGGGCTCACGGGGGCTGTGGCACCTGGGGGGGGTTCTGATTCCCGGTGCCCCCTGCGCTCCCTCCCTCCCCGCCCCCGCCTCCGCCCCTAAAGAGGCACGGAGTGGTTCTGGAGAAACAACTTTTAATTGAGACAACTTTTTAACACAAGAGAAAAGGTCCTATTGAAGCTACTCTCAACCCCCCTCCCTCCCTCAAACACACCCCCCTCCCTCAAATACAGCCCTCTCCCCAAATACAGCCCTCTCCCCAAGTACCCCCCCCAAATACAGCCCTCTCCACAACTGCACACCCCCCTCCCCTAAATACCATGCCCCCCTCCTCTAAATATGATGCCCCCACTCCCCAAGTACACACAGCCCCTCCCCAAATACAACCCCTCCCTCAAATACACACAAATCCCGCCCCCCCCCATCACCTCCGTCTCTTCCTTGCGGTGGGACTCGGCCCACCCTCTGCCCCCAGCCCTCTTGCAAGAGCCCTGCGTTTGCTGGGTGATGTCAACGGGGGGCTGCTCCCCCGCTTCGTCCCCCGCCTCTCCCCCAGTTTGGGCATGGCCGGGGTCAGCTCCATCCCCCCGTCCCCCCAGTGCTCCTGGGACTCTGGTGGCAGCTCCATCCCCAAGTCCCCCCAGGGTTCCTGAGACTCCGGTGAGAGCTCTGTCCCCGTGTCATCCCAGGGCTCCTGGGACACTGGCGACGGATCCATGGCCACGTACCACCAGGGCTCCTGGGACCCTGGTGATGGCTCCATCCCCAAGTCCCCCCAGGGTTCCTGGGACTCCCGTGACGGCTCTGTCCCCGTGTCATCCCAGGGCTCCTGGGACACTGGCGATGGATCCATGGCCACGTACCACCAGGGCTCCTGGGACTCTGGTGAGGGCTCCAACCCCATGTCCCCCCAAAGCTCCTGGGACTCTGGTGGCAGCTCCATCCCCACATCCCCCCAGGGCTCCTGGGACTTTGTCCTGGCGATGAGTTCCTCCTGGAAGCGCACGGCCTCCGTGGTCTCCTCCAGGCTGTAGCTGGGGCTCAGCAGCAACCTGGGCAGCTCGAGGGAGGGGAAATCGCAGGGGGGGACACCTGTGCCAGTGTCACCAAGGTCCCCAGGCCTTGGGCTGCTGCCAGGACTGTCCTGGCCGACCCCTGCCACCTCCCCGGAGCAGTGGAAGAGCCTCATGGACGCCTCCAGAGGAACCTTCTGGGCCACTGTGAGGTCCCCGAGGGCTTGGCTTTGGGGGACAACAGAGGGGCTGGTGGGGACAGTGGCGGGGCTGGTGGGGACGCTGCAGCCCAGGGAGATGCCGCTGTCCCAGGTAAAGTCACCGTCTGAGGAGATGTCGCTGTACAGCAGGATGTTGCTGTCCGAGGGTGTCTCCAAAGAGGTGGCCATGCTGGAGCTGGTGGTCTCTGAAGACCATTCATCGATGTTCTCAGGGCCAGGGATGGAGTTTGGCAGCGTGGTGGGTGCTGGGACCGCTGCTCTTTCCTCTCTGCCAGTGTCACCAGGATCCCCAGGCCGGGGACTGCTCCCAAGACTGTCCTGGCTGAGCCCTGCCACCTCCCAGCAGCAGTCAAAGAGGCTCAGGGCCTCCTCCAGAGGCACCTCCTGGGGCGCTGCCAGCCCCCCAAAGGCCTGCTTCTGGCGGAGAGCAGCAGAGCTGGTGGGGCCCTGGCTGTCCCGGGATGGGAGGCTGTCCCAGGAGCTGTCGCTGTATGGGGGGAGGTTGCTGTGTGGGCAAGCCTCCTCGGGGGTGGCCGTGCTGGAGCTGTTGGTGCTGGTGCTGGTGCTGTCCTGGCCAGCCCCCACCGTGTCCGTGGAGGAACCAAAGAGCCTGAGGGCCTCTTGGAGGAGCATCTCCTGGGTGACTTTGACGGTGCTGTCCGGGTCCCCAGGAGCTGGTTTGTCGGGGGCAGCAGAGGGTCTGGGGGGCACGTGGCTGCGTGGGGGTACGTGGCTGCGTGGGGTTGCCCCCGCAGGGCTGGCCGTGCTGGAGATGTTGGTCCGTGCAGGGGGTCCCTTGACGTGCTGGAGGCCGGGGCTGGAGGTCAGCAGCAGCGGGGGGGCTGCGGGCACCGCTCTGCCCTGGTGGCCGTAGGCTGGGAGCTGTGTCAGCGGGGGCTGTGTGGGCTGTCCCTGGAGGCTGCCGGGGGCTGCCCAGGCCGGGAGGGTCTCACAGCCTGCGAGGCCCCACAGGGCAGGGCCCGGGGGAGCAGCGGCGCCGTGGCCGAGCGTGGGGGTGGCCGGCGGAGGCTGGTTGGTGAGGGTCCACTCCAGGTGGAAGAATCGGGGATGGAAGCAGCAACCGCAGGGAGCCCTCTGCAGCCCTGGGAGGGGGGAAAGGGAGGCGTGGTGGGCCGTGGGCAGCCTCCAGGGCACCCGCCGAGCTGTCCCCCGTGGCCCCCATCCCGGGTGTGAGCCAGGCCCCTGGGGAGCTGGTGGCCGGTCGCTCCCCGGAGTGAGCTGCTGTGCCGGAGGGGCTGGAAACTGGGGAGGGGACGTGCTTTGCGGGAGGAAACAGGAGAGATGGCCCCCACAGGTTGGGAAATTCCCTGGAAATTGGATTTCCTGGGCAGGTGAGGGCAGGGATGCTCAGCCGGGCTTGTTGAACCCTCCACACCCAGTACGAAAACTGCTGGGGGGGAACAGGGGAGGTGGGATGGTGAAGGTGACCACAGTGCTCGGGGGCTGAAGGTGGCAGAGGGCACAGGGGGTCCATACCTGGTGGTGTGGCCCGTGGGGCCCATGGGGCCACCCCCACGGTGGGTGGCCAGGCTGCGGGGAAGGGCTGCTCGTGGCCGGGCAGTCGAACCAGGGTGGCTGAGCCTGGAAGAGAGACAGGAGCCATGGCTGCGGTCACCTCCTGCGCTCTGTTCCCCGAGAGTGTCCCCGGGCTGCGGGTCGGGGTCGGTGCCTACCTTGGGGGTAGAAGGTTTGTGGGAGCACAAAAGTCTGAAGCGTCTGGGTCGCCGCGGGGGCCCGGGGGCCGTTCGGTGGGAGCCAGAGTGGTGGCAGCGCCATCGTCGGTCCTCTCGGTCTGTCCGCTGCTAAGGACTCTTTGGTCACCAGGGATGGAATGTGGGGGCTCCCTGTGCCCCGCCCCCTCCTCCAATAGCCTCCCCATCTCCTGCTGGAGGCCTGGTGGGAGATGGGATGGTCTTGGCCACAGTGATCATGAAATGGTTGAGTTTAACATCGTCAGTGGAATGAGAAAACTGGTGGGAAGAGTTGCTCCCCTGGATTTTGGGGGTTGAATGCCCCCTTAAGGAGCTGATGATGCCAAAGCGGGAGGTGCTGTTGACCCTCTTGAGGGCCAAGAGGCCTTGCAGAAGGCTCTAGGTAGATTGGAGCACTGGGCAATCAGCAGTGGCGTGAAGTTGAAGCAGTAAAAGTGCAGGATTCTGCCCTGGGAGGGAGGAACTCTGGGCAGGAGTGTAACTGGGGAGAGGGGTGGCTGGAGAGCAGCCCTGCAGAAAGGGGTCCGGCCGGGGGTGCTGGGGGCAGCAGCTGAGGAGGAGCCGTCGGTGTCCCCTGGCACCAAGAGGGCAACCCCCATCCTGGGGGGCATCAAACCCAGTCGAAGCAGGAGGCCAAGAGCGGGGATTGTCCCGCTGTGCTCGGCGCTGGTGCGGCCTCACCTGGAGCCCTGGGTGCAGGGCTGGGCCCCACCGTTGGAGAAGGATGGGAAGGTCCTCGAATGCCTCCAGAGGAGGGCAGCCAAGCTGGTGACAGGGCTGGAAGGCATGTCCCCGAATCCTAGACTGGTTTGGATTGGAAGGGACCTGTGAGCTCACCTTGTCCCACCCTGTGCCCTGGGCAGGGACCCGTCCCACCAGACCAGGTTTTTCAAGCCCCGTCCAACCTGGCCTTGAACGCCTCCAGGGTTGGGGCAGCCACAGCTTCTCTGGGCACCGTTGGCCAGAGTCTCAGCACCCTCACAGCAAAGAATTTCTTCCCCTCATCTCATCTCAATCTCCTTTCTGCCAGTGTCACAGAATCACACAATCACAGAATCACATTGGGATGGAAGGGGCCTCTGCAGATCATCTAGTCCAACCCCCCTCCCCACACACAGCAGCAGGCCCACCTAGAGGAGGTTGCACAGGAACTTGTCCAGGTGGGTTTTGAATGTCTCCAGAGAAGGAGAGTCTGCCACCCCCCTGGGCAGCCTGTTCCAAGGCTCTGCCACCCTCACAGGAAAGAAGTTCCTCCTCATGTTTAGGTGGAACTTCCCATGTTCAAGTTTCTGCTCGTTCCCTCTTGTCCTGTCACTGGGCACCACTGATAAAAGAGCAGCCCCGTCCTCTTGACACCCACCCTTTAAGTATTTATCAGCATTGATCAAATCCCCCCTCGGTCTTCTCTTCTCTAGACTAAAAAGACCCAAGTCCCTCAGCCTTTCCTCATAAGGGAGAAGCTCCAGTCCCCTCATCATCTTTGTAGCCCTCTGCTGTACCCTCTCCAGCAGTTCCCTGTCCTTCTTGAACTGGGGAGCCCAGAACTGGAGGCAGTGCTCCAGGTGGGGCCTCCCCAGGGCAGAGTAGAGGGGGGAGGATGACCTCCCTCCACCTGCTGGTCACACTCTTCCTGATGCATCCCAGGATGCCATTGGCCTTCTTGGCCACAAGGGCACATTGTCGGCTCATGGTCATCCTATTGTCCACCAGGCCTCCTAGGTCTTTCTCCTCCAAGGTACTCTCCAAACCCTTCCCCCCCTGTCCTGTGGCTCCCCTCCCTGATGACCCAACATTACAGAATCACAGAATCGCAGAATCTTCGTGGTTGCATGGGACCTTGGAGATCATCGAGTCCAACCACACAAAGAAAAAAAAAAGGTAGCCACACCCACAACCAACCACACAGCACACCCGCCCACAAACAGACGCAAACCAACAATCTCGGGCACTAGAGCATGCCCTGGAGAGCCACGTCTAAACGTTTCTTAAATATCTCCAGGGATGGCGACTCCACCACCTCCCTGGGCAGGCTGTTCCAGTGCCTGACCGCTCTCTCGGTAAAGCAGTGCTTCCTAATATCTAATCTAAACCTCCCCTGCCGCAACTTCAGACCGTTTCCTCTGGTCCTGTCTTTATTCCCTTGGGAGAAGAGGCCAACGCCCACCTCTCTACAGCCTCCTTTCAGGGAGTTGTAGAGGGCAATGAGGTCTCCCCTCAGCCTCCTCTTCTCCAAACTAAACATGCCCAGTTCCCTCAGCCTCTCCTCGTATGAGTTGTTCTCTAGACCCCCCACCAGCTTGGTGGCTCTCCTCTGGACACGGTCCAGCAGCTCAGTGTCCTTCCTGTAGTGAGGGGCCCAGAACTGGACACAGCGCTCAAGGTGAGGCCTCACCGGTGCCGAGTACAGAGGCACCATCACTTCCCTACTCCTGCTGGCCCAGCTATTCCTGATACAGGCCGGGATGCCGTTGGCCTTCTTGGCCACCTGGGCACACGGCTGGCTCACGTGAAGCCGGCTGTCCACCAACACCCCCAGGTCCTTTTCTGCTGGGCAGCTTTCCAGCCACTCTTCCCCAAGCCTGTAGCGTTGCCTGGGGTTGTTGTGACCAAAATGCAGGACCTGGCACTTGGCCTTATTAAACCTCATCCCATTGGCCTTGGCCCATGGAGCCAACCTGTCCAGATCCCTCTGTAGAGCCTTCCGACCCTCCAGCAGATCAACGCTCCCACCTAGTTTGGTGTCATCTGCAAACTTGCTGAGGGTGCACTCAATCCCCTTATCTAGATCATCAATAAAGATATTAAACAAGACTGGCCCCAGAACTGAGCCCTGAGGGACACCACTGGTGACCAGCCGCCAACTGGATTTCACCCCATTAATTACAACTCCCTGGGCGCGGCCATCCAGGCAGTTTTTCACCCAGTGAAGAGTACACTTGTCTATGCCATGATTCGCCAGCTTCTCCAGGAGAACGCTGTGGGGGACGGTGTCAAAGGCCTTACCAAAGTCCGGGTAGACAACGTCCACAGCCTTCCCCGCATCGAGCAGGCGAGTCACATGGTCATAAAAAGAGATGGAGTTGGTTAAGCAGGACCTCCCTCTCATAAACCCATGCTGGCTGGCGCGGATCCCTTGGCTGCCCTGCACTTGCCGTGAGAGCTCACTCAAGGTGATCCTCTCCGTGATCTTTCCCGGTACCGAGGTCAGGCTGACAGGCCCATAGTTTCCCGGATCCTCCTTCCGGCCCTTCTTGTAGATGGGTGTCACACTGGCCACCCTCCAGTCATCTGGTACCTCTCCTGTTGACCAGGATTGTTGATAGATAATGGAGAGAGGCTTGGTGAGCTCTCCCGCCAGCTCCCTGAGTACCCTTGGGTGAATTCCGTCCGGCCCCATAGACTTACGCGTGTCCGGGTGCATAAGCAAATCCTTAACTACTTCCTCCTGGACTATGGGGGGGTTGTTCTGCTCTCCATCCTTAGCTTCCAGCTCAGGAGGCTGAACACCCTGGGGATAGCTGGTCCGACTATTGAAGACAGAGGCAAAGAAGGCATTAAGTATCTCAGCCTTCTCCTCGTCCTTGGTCGCAATGTTTCCCCCCTCATCCAGGAAGGGATGGAGATTCTCCCTGACTCTCTTTTTGTTGACGTATTTACAAAAGTTTTTTTTGTTGTCCCTTATATTAGTGGCCAGGCTGAGTTGCAGCTGGGCTTTTGCCTTCCTAATTTTTTCTCTGTGTAACCTAACAAGATCTCTGTACTCCTCCTGAGTTGCCTGTCCCTTCATCCAAAGGTGGTAAACCTTCCTTTTTTCCCTAAGTCCCATCCAGAGCTCTTTGTTCAACCAGGCCGGCCATTTTCCCCGCCCTTTAATTTTGCGCCTCATGGGGACAGCCTGCTCCTGGGCCTTTTGGATTTCCTTTGCGAAGAGCGTCCAGCCTTCCTGGACCCCTTTGCCCCGCAGGATTATCTCCCAAGGGACCCTCCCAACCAGGGTTCTGAACAGGCTAAAGCGCGCCCTCCGGAAGGCCAAGGTGGAGGTTTTGCTAACCCCCTTCCTTACCTCCCTAAGAATTGAAAACTTGACCGTTTGATGATCGCCAAGACCAAGACGGCCTCCGACCTCCACATCTCCCACTAGTCCGTCTTTGTTTGTGAAAAGTAGGTCTAGCGAGGCGCCTCCCCTAGTAGGCTCTCCTACCGGTTGTGTAAGGAAGTTATCTTCCATCCACTCAAGGAACCTCCTAGCCTTGCCTGCTCTCTGCTGTGTTCTATTTCCAGCAGATATCCGGTAGGTTGAAGCCCCCAACCAGAACAAGGGCTGGCGATGGCAAGACTTCAGCCAGCCGCTTACAGAATACTTCATCAACGTGCTCATCCTGGTTGGGTGAGCTTTGGGACTGAGGCATGGCTAGGAAAGGGAGGCAGGTTCATCGCTCTCCCTCATATTGGCTTTCTATTTCAGTTTGGGTTTCAATGAGGTCTGGTGTGTTCTAGTTTATTACTTTTGAGATGAGCCGGGATGTATCAAAGAGGAGTACAGGACCGGTGAGGGTTCATAAGCGCCGTGGTAATTTTGTGTTTCTTGGTCTCTTAGGTGCCATAATTAATTGTTGCTGCAGCCTCCAGTTCTGGGATCGGCGTGGAGCAGGTGAGTGGAACTCCATGGAGCTTCTGCGGATGAGGGTGTCGTGGAAGAGGTTGGAATTTACAGTTATGATGCTCAGTCTTGGAGCTGTGGTTTCTTCTTTGCAGATGAAGAGGAGCCAAGTGACTGCAGGAAAATGAGTTAGCTGTTGTGGTTTTTGTCAAGGATGACTTCAGACCCCCGGCTCTCTGAAAGCTAAACTGAGGGAACGGCACTGGTAAGGGACTGAGGTTGACGGTTTCAGGACAGGCTTTTTAAGTTCAAGAAGGGCATAGAGCTGTTCAGGAACAGCCCCTTTTAGGCAGGTAAAGGAAGGAGGTTACTAAAGAAGACTCCCAGCACAAAATCCCCCTTAGAGGGATTAGGAAGCATTTCTTTGCCGAGGTGGTGGTCAAACGCTGGAAGAGGTGTCCTGGGGAGGTGGTTGATGCCCCAAGCGTCTCCTTGTTTGAGAGGCGTTTGGACAAAGCCCTTAAGAATGCCCTTCTTGGGTGATTTGTGGTGGTTTTCCTGCAGTCGGGAGGCGAAGCCGGGCTCTGGAGCCGAGCGCGGTGTGAGCCGAGGACGGGTGTGATTGTCCCCAGGCTTTGGGGGACTGTGTCCCGAGCCCTGTCCCCGCAGGAGGGAGCGCTGGCCGTGTTCCAGAGCAAGGCCTTGCAGCCCGCGTTGTGGTGTGTGTGTCCCCCATCTCGGTCCCCAAGGGCTGTCCTTGTCCCAGGGGCTGCGTGCTGCTTTCTGCGTGGGGCCGTGTCGGTGGTTCCTGCAGGGACCCCTCTGTCCTGGCTGCCCCTGGGGAAGGGGACAGGGGAGTCCCCCCCGACCACTGGCACCCCGCTGGTGGTGGCTCGTCCCTGGGGGCAGCTCGTTGCCCTTTGGGGCTGGTGGGCTCCGACTGGGGGCTCACGGGGGCTGTGGCACCTGGGGGGGGTTCTGATTCCCGGTGCCCCCTGCGCTCCCTCCCTCCCCGCCCCCGCCTCCGCCCCTAAAGAGGCACGGAGTGGTTCTGGAGAAACAACTTTTAATTGAGACAACTTTTTAACACAAGAGAAAAGGTCCTATTGAAGCTACTCTCAACCCCCCTCCCTCCCTCAAACACACCCCCCTCCCTCAAATACAGCCCTCTCCCCAAATACAGCCCTCTCCCCAAGTACCCCCCCCAAATACAGCCCTCTCCACAACTGCACACCCCCCTCCCCTAAATACCATGCCCCCCTCCTCTAAATATGATGCCCCCACTCCCCAAGTACACACAGCCCCTCCCCAAATACAAGCCCTCCCTCAAATACACACAAATCCCGCCCCCCCCCATCACCTCCGTCTCTTCCTTGCGGTGGGACTCGGCCCACCCTCTGCCCCCAGCCCTCTTGCAAGAGCCCTGCGTTTGCTGGGTGATGTCAACGGGGGGCTGCTCCCCCGCTTCGTCCCCCGCCTCTCCCCCAGTTTGGGCATGGCCGGGGTCAGCTCCATCCCCCCGTCCCCCCAGTGCTCCTGGGACTCTGGTGGCAGCTCCATCCCCAAGTCCCCCCAGGGTTCCTGAGACTCCGGTGAGAGCTCTGTCCCCGTGTCATCCCAGGGCTCCTGGGACACTGGCGACGGATCCATGGCCACGTACCACCAGGGCTCCTGGGACCCTGGTGATGGCTCCATCCCCAAGTCCCCCCAGGGTTCCTGGGACTCCCGTGACGGCTCTGTCCCCGTGTCATCCCAGGGCTCCTGGGACACTGGCGATGGATCCATGGCCACGTACCACCAGGGCTCCTGGGACTCTGGTGAGGGCTCCAACCCCATGTCCCCCCAAAGCTCCTGGGACTCTGGTGGCAGCTCCATCCCCACATCCCCCCAGGGCTCCTGGGACTTTGTCCCGGCGATGAGTTCCTCCTGGAAGCGCACGGCCTCCGTGGTCTCCTCCAGGCTGTAGCTGGGGCTCAGCAGCAACCTGGGCAGCTCGAGGGAGGGGAAATCGCAGGGGGGGACACCTGTGCCAGTGTCACCAAGGTCCCCAGGCCTTGGGCTGCTGCCAGGACTGTCCTGGCCGACCCCTGCCACCTCCCCGGAGCAGTGGAAGAGCCTCATGGACGCCTCCAGAGGAACCTTCTGGGCCACTGTGAGGTCCCCGAGGGCTTGGCTTTGGGGGACAACAGAGGGGCTGGTGGGGACAGTGGCGGGGCTGGTGGGGACGCTGCAGCCCAGGGAGATGCCGCTGTCCCAGGTAAAGTCACCGTCTGAGGAGATGTCGCTGTACAGCAGGATGTTGCTGTCCGAGGGTGTCTCCAAAGAGGTGGCCATGCTGGAGCTGGTGGTCTCTGAAGACCATTCATCGATGTTCTCAGGGCCAGGGATGGAGTTTGGCAGCGTGGTGGGTGCTGGGACCGCTGCTCTTTCCTCTCTGCCAGTGTCACCAGGATCCCCAGGCCGGGGACTGCTCCCAAGACTGTCCTGGCTGAGCCCTGCCACCTCCCAGCAGCAGTCAAAGAGGCTCAGGGCCTCCTCCAGAGGCACCTCCTGGGGCGCTGCCAGCCCCCCAAAGGCCTGCTTCTGGCGGAGAGCAGCAGAGCTGGTGGGGCCCTGGCTGTCCCGGGATGGGAGGCTGTCCCAGGAGCTGTCGCTGTATGGGGGGAGGTTGCTGTGTGGGCAAGCCTCCTCGGGGGTGGCCGTGCTGGAGCTGTTGGTGCTGGTGCTGGTGCTGTCCTGGCCAGCCCCCACCGTGTCCGTGGAGGAACCAAAGAGCCTGAGGGCCTCTTGGAGGAGCATCTCCTGGGTGACTTTGACGGTGCTGTCCGGGTCCCCAGGAGCTGGTTTGTCGGGGGCAGCAGAGGGTCTGGGGGGCACGTGGCTGCGTGGGGGTACGTGGCTGCGTGGGGTTGCCCCCGCAGGGCTGGCCGTGCTGGAGATGTTGGTCCGTGCAGGGGGTCCCTTGACGTGCTGGAGGCCGGGGCTGGAGGTCAGCAGCAGCGGGGGGGCTGCGGGCACCGCTCTGCCCTGGTGGCCGTAGGCTGGGAGCTGTGTCAGCGGGGGCTGTGTGGGCTGTCCCTGGAGGCTGCCGGGGGCTGCCCAGGCCGGGAGGGTCTCACAGCCTGCGAGGCCCCACAGGGCAGGGCCCGGGGGAGCAGCGGCGCCGTGGCCGAGCGTGGGGGTGGCCGGCGGAGGCTGGTTGGTGAGGGTCCACTCCAGGTGGAAGAATCGGGGATGGAAGCAGCAACCGCAGGGAGCCCTCTGCAGCCCTGGGAGGGGGGAAAGGGAGGCGTGGTGGGCCGTGGGCAGCCTCCAGGGCACCCGCCGAGCTGTCCCCCGTGGCCCCCATCCCGGGTGTGAGCCAGGCCCCTGGGGAGCTGGTGGCCGGTCGCTCCCCGGAGTGAGCTGCTGTGCCGGAGGGGCTGGAAACTGGGGAGGGGACGTGCTTTGCGGGAGGAAACAGGAGAGATGGCCCCCACAGGTTGGGAAATTCCCTGGAAATTGGATTTCCTGGGCAGGTGAGGGCAGGGATGCTCAGCCGGGCTTGTTGAACCCTCCACACCCAGTACGAAAACTGCTGGGGGGGAACAGGGGAGGTGGGATGGTGAAGGTGACCACAGTGCTCGGGGGCTGAAGGTGGCAGAGGGCACAGGGGGTCCATACCTGGTGGTGTGGCCCGTGGGGCCCATGGGGCCACCCCCACGGTGGGTGGCCAGGCTGCGGGGAAGGGCTGCTCGTGGCCGGGCAGTCGAACCAGGGTGGCTGAGCCTGGAAGAGAGACAGGAGCCATGGCTGCGGTCACCTCCTGCGCTCTGTTCCCCGAGAGTGTCCCCGGGCTGCGGGTCGGGGTCGGTGCCTACCTTGGGGGTAGAAGGTTTGTGGGAGCACAAAAGTCTGAAGCGTCTGGGTCGCCGCGGGGGCCCGGGGGCCGTTCGGTGGGAGCCAGAGTGGTGGCAGCGCCATCGTCGGTCCTCTCGGTCTGTCCGCTGCTAAGGACTCTTTGGTCACCAGGGATGGAATGTGGGGGCTCCCTGTGCCCCGCCCCCTCCTCCAATAGCCTCCCCATCTCCTGCTGGAGGCCTGGTGGGAGATGGGATGGTCTTGGCCACAGTGATCATGAAATGGTTGAGTTTAACATCGTCAGTGGAATGAGAAAACTGGTGGGAAGAGTTGCTCCCCTGGATTTTGGGGGTTGAATGCCCCCTTAAGGAGCTGATGATGCCAAAGCGGGAGGTGCTGTTGACCCTCTTGAGGGCCAAGAGGCCTTGCAGAAGGCTCTAGGTAGATTGGAGCACTGGGCAATCAGCAGTGGCGTGAAGTTGAAGCAGTAAAAGTGCAGGATTCTGCCCTGGGAGGGAGGAACTCTGGGCAGGAGTGTAACTGGGGAGAGGGGTGGCTGGAGAGCAGCCCTGCAGAAAGGGGTCCGGCCGGGGGTGCTGGGGGCAGCAGCTGAGGAGGAGCCGTCGGTGTCCCCTGGCACCAAGAGGGCAACCCCCATCCTGGGGGGCATCAAACCCAGTCGAAGCAGGAGGCCAAGAGCGGGGATTGTCCCGCTGTGCTCGGCGCTGGTGCGGCCTCACCTGGAGCCCTGGGTGCAGGGCTGGGCCCCACCGTTGGAGAAGGATGGGAAGGTCCTCGAATGCCTCCAGAGGAGGGCAGCCAAGCTGGTGACAGGGCTGGAAGGCATGTCCCCGAATCCTAGACTGGTTTGGATTGGAAGGGACCTGTGAGCTCACCTTGTCCCACCCTGTGCCCTGGGCAGGGACCCGTCCCACCAGACCAGGTTTTTCAAGCCCCGTCCAACCTGGCCTTGAACGCCTCCAGGGTTGGGGCAGCCACAGCTTCTCTGGGCACCGTTGGCCAGAGTCTCAGCACCCTCACAGCAAAGAATTTCTTCCCCTCATCTCATCTCAATCTCCTTTCTGCCAGTGTCACAGAATCACACAATCACAGAATCACATTGGGATGGAAGGGGCCTCTGCAGATCATCTAGTCCAACCCCCCTCCCCACACACAGCAGCAGGCCCACCTAGAGGAGGTTGCACAGGAACTTGTCCAGGTGGGTTTTGAATGTCTCCAGAGAAGGAGAGTCTGCCACCCCCCTGGGCAGCCTGTTCCAAGGCTCTGCCACCCTCACAGGAAAGAAGTTCCTCCTCATGTTTAGGTGGAACTTCCCATGTTCAAGTTTCTGCTCGTTCCCTCTTGTCCTGTCACTGGGCACCACTGATAAAAGAGCAGCCCCGTCCTCTTGACACCCATCCTTTAAGTATTTATCAGCATTGATCAAATCCCCCCTCGGTCTTCTCTTCTCTAGACTAAAAAGACCCAAGTCCCTCAGCCTTTCCTCATAAGGGAGAAGCTCCAGTCCCCTCATCATCTTTGTAGCCCTCTGCTGTACCCTCTCCAGCAGTTCCCTGTCCTTCTTGAACTGGGGAGCCCAGAACTGGACGCAGTGCTCCAGGTGGGGCCTCCCCAGGGCAGAGTAGAGGGGGGAGGATGACCTCCCTCGACCTGCTGGTCACACTCTTCCTGATGCATCCCAGGATGCCATTGGCCTTCTTGGCCACAAGGGCACATTGTCGGCTCATGGTCATCCTATTGTCCACCAGGCCTCCTAGGTCTTTCTCCTCCAAGGTACTCTCCAAACCCTTCCCCCCCTGTCCTGTGGCTCCCCTCCCTGATGACCCAACATTACAGAATCACAGAATCGCAGAATCTTCGTGGTTGCATGGGACCTTGGAGATCATCGAGTCCAACCACACAAAGAAAAAAAAAAGGTAGCCACACCCACAACCAACCACACAGCACACCCGCCCACAAACAGACGCAAACCAACAATCTCGGGCACTAGAGCATGCCCTGGAGAGCCACGTCTAAACGTTTCTTAAATATCTCCAGGGATGGCGACTCCACCACCTCCCTGGGCAGGCTGTTCCAGTGCCTGACCGCTCTCTCGGTAAAGCAGTGCTTCCTAATATCTAATCTAAACCTCCCCTGCCGCAACTTCAGACCGTTTCCTCTGGTCCTGTCTTTATTCCCTTGGGAGAAGAGGCCAACGCCCACCTCTCTACACCCTCCTTTCAGGGAGTTGTAGAGGGCAATGAGGTCTCCCCTCAGCCTCCTCTTCTCCAAACTAAACATGCCCAGTTCCCTCAGCCTCTCCTCGTATGAGTTGTTCTCTAGACCCCCCACCAGCTTGGTGGCTCTCCTCTGGACACGGTCCAGCAGCTCAGTGTCCTTCCTGTAGTGAGGGGCCCAGAACTGGACACAGCGCTCAAGGTGAGGCCTCACCGGTGCCGAGTACAGAGGCACCATCACTTCCCTACTCCTGCTGGCCCAGCTATTCCTGATACAGGCCGGGATGCCGTTGGCCTTCTTGGCCACCTGGGCACACGGCTGGCTCACGTGAAGCCGGCTGTCCACCAACACCCCCAGGTCCTTTTCTGCTGGGCAGCTTTCCAGCCACTCTTCCCCAAGCCTGTAGCGTTGCCTGGGGTTGTTGTGACCAAAATGCAGGACCTGGCACTTGGCCTTATTAAACCTCATCCCATTGGCCTTGGCCCATGGAGCCAACCTGTCCAGATCCCTCTGTAGAGCCTTCCGACCCTCCAGCAGATCAACGCTCCCACCTAGTTTGGTGTCATCTGCAAACTTGCTGAGGGTGCACTCAATCCCCTTATCTAGATCATCAATAAAGATATTAAACAAGACTGGCCCCAGAACTGAGCCCTGAGGGACACCACTGGTGACCGGCCGCCAACTGGATTTCACCCCATTAATTACAACTCCCTGGGCGCGGCCATCCAGGCAGTTTTTCACCCAGTGAAGAGTACACTTGTCTATGCCATGATTCGCCAGCTTCTCCAGGAGAACGCTGTGGGGGACGGTGTCAAAGGCCTTACCAAAGTCCGGGTAGACAACGTCCACAGCCTTCCCCGCATCAAGCAGGCGAGTCACATGGTCATAAAAAGAGATGGAGTTGGTTAAGCAGGACCTCCCTCTCATAAACCCATGCTGGCTGGCGCGGATCCCTTGGCTGCCCTGCACTTGCCGTGAGAGCTCACTCAAGGTGATCCTCTCCGTGATCTTTCCCGGTACCGAGGTCAGGCTGACAGGCCCATAGTTTCCCGGATCCTCCTTCCGGCCCTTCTTGTAGATGGGTGTCACACTGGCCACCCTCCAGTCATCTGGTACCTCTCCTGTTGACCAGGATTGTTGATAGATAATGGAGAGAGGCTTGGTGAGCTCTCCCGCCAGCTCCCTGAGTACCCTTGGGTGAATTCCGTCCGGCCCCATAGACTTACGCGTGTCCGGGTGCATAAGCAAATCCTTAACTACTTCCTCCTGGACTATGGGGGGGTTGTTCTGCTCTCCATCCTTAGCTTCCAGCTCAGGAGGCTGAACACCCTGGGGATAGCTGGTCCGACTATTGAAGACAGAGGCAAAGAAGGCATTAAGTATCTCAGCCTTCTCCTCGTCCTTGGTCGCAATGTTTCCCCCCTCATCCAGGAAGGGATGGAGATTCTCCCTGACTCTCTTTTTGTTGACGTATTTACAAAAGTTTTTTTTGTTGTCCCTTATATTAGTGGCCAGGCTGAGTTCCAGCTGGGCTTTTGCCTTCCTAATTTTTTCTCTGTGTAACCTAACAAGATCTCTGTACTCCTCCTGAGTTGCCTGTCCCTTCATCCAAAGGTGGTAAACCTTCCTTTTTTCCCTAAGTCCCATCCAGAGCTCTTTGTTCAACCAGGCCGGCCATTTTCCCCGCCCTTTAATTTTGCACCTCATGGGGACAGCCTGCTCCTGGGCCTTTCGGATTTCCTTTGCGAAGAGCGTCCAGCCTTCCTGGACCCCTTTGCCCCGCAGGATTATCTCCCAAGGGACCCTCCCAACCAGGGTTCTGAACAGGCTAAAGTGCGCCCTCCGGAAGGCCAAGGTGGAGGTTTTGCTAACCCCCTTCCTTACCTCCCTAAGAATTGAAAACTTGACCGTTTGATGATCGCCAAGACCAAGACGGCCTCCGACCTCCACATCTCCCACTAGTCCTTCTTTGTTTGTGAAAAGTAGGTCTAGCGAGGCGCCTCCCCTAGTAGGCTCTCCTACCGGTGTGTAAGGAAGTTATCTTCCATCCACTCAAGGAACCTCCTAGCCTTGCCTGCTCTCTGCTGTGTTCTATTTCCAGCAGATATCCGGTAGGTTGAAGCCCCCAACCAGAACAAGGGCTGGCGATGGCAAGACTTCAGCCAGCCGCTTACAGAATACTTCATCAACGTGCTCATCCTGGTTGGGTGAGCTTTGGGACTGAGGCATGGCTAGGAAAGGGAGGCAGGTTCATCGCTCTCCCTCATATTGGCTTTCTATTTCAGTTTGGGTTTCAATGAGGTCTGGTGTGTTCTAGTTTATTACTTTTGAGATGAGCCGGGATGTATCAAAGAGGAGTACAGGACCGGTGAGGGTTCATAAGCGCCGTGGTAATTTTGTGTTTCTTGGTCTCTTAGGTGCCATAATTAATTGTTGCTGCAGCCTCCAGTTCTGGGATCGGCGTGGAGCAGGTGAGTGGAACTCCATGGAGCTTCTGCGGATGAGGGTGTCGTGGAAGAGGTTGGAATTTACAGTTATGATGCTCAGTCTTGGAGCTGTGGTTTCTTCTTTGCAGATGAAGAGGAGCCAAGTGACTGCAGGAAAATGAGTTAGCTGTTGTGGTTTTTGTCAAGGATGACTTCAGACCCCCGGCTCTCTGAAAGCTAAACTGAGGGAACGGCACTGGTAAGGGACTGAGGTTGACGGTTTCAGGACAGGCTTTTTAAGTTCAAGAAGGGCATAGAGCTGTTCAGGAACAGCCCCTTTTAGGCAGGTAAAGGAAGGAGGTTACTAAAGAAGACTCCCAGCACAAAATCCCCCTTAGAGGGATTAGGAAGCATTTCTTTGCCGAGGTGGTGGTCAAACGCTGGAAGAGGTGTCCTGGGGAGGTGGTTGATGCCCCAAGCGTCTCCTTGTTTGAGAGGCGTTTGGACAAAGCCCTTAAGAATGCCCTTCTTGGGTGATTTGTGGTGGTTTTCCTGCAGTCGGGAGGCGAAGCCGGGCTCTGGAGCCGAGCGCGGTGTGAGCCGAGGACGGGTGTGATTGTCCCCAGGCTTTGGGGGACTGTGTCCCGAGCCCTGTCCCCGCAGGAGGGAGCGCTGGCCGTGTTCCAGAGCAAGGCCTTGCAGCCCGCGTTGTGGTGTGTGTGTCCCCCATCTCGGTCCCCAAGGGCTGTCCTTGTCCCGGGGGCTGCGTGCTGCTTTCTGCGTGGGGCCGTGTCGGTGGTTCCTGCAGGGACCCCTCTGTCCTGGCTGCCCCTGGGGAAGGGGACAGGGGAGTCCCCCCCCGGCCACTGGCACCCCGCTGGTGGTGGCTCGTCCCTGGGGGCAGCTCGTTGCCCTTTGGGGCTGGTGGGCTCCGACTGGGGGCTCACGGGGGCTGTGGCACCTGGGGGGGGTTCTGATTCCCGGTGCCCCCTGCGCTCCCTCCCTCCCCGCCCCCGCCTCCGCCCCTAAAGAGGCACGGAGCGGTTCTGGAGAAACAACTTTTAATTGAGACAACTTTTTAACACAAGAGAAAAGGTCCTATTGAAGCTACTCTCAACCCCCCTCCCTCCCTCAAACACACCCCCCTCCCTCAAATACAGCCCTCCCCCCAAGTACCCCCCCCAAATACAGCCCTCTCCACAACTGCACACCCCCCTCCCCTAAATACCATGCCCCCCTCCTCTAAATATGATGCCCCCACTCCCCAAGTACACACAGCCCCTCCCCAAATACAAGCCCTCCCTCAAATACACACAAATCCCGCCCCCCCCATCACCTCCGTCTCTTCCTTGCGGTGGGACTCGGCCCACCCTCTGCCCCCAGCCCTCTTGCAAGAGCCCTGCGTTTGCTGGGTGATGTCAACGGGGGGCTGCTCCCCCGCTTCGTCCCCCGCCTCTCCCCCAGTTTGGGCATGGCCGGGGTCAGCTCCATCCCCCCGTCCCCCCAATGCTCCTGGGACTCTGGTGGCAGCTCCATCCCCAAGTCCCCCCAGGGTTCCTGAGACTCCGGTGAGAGCTCTGTCCCCGTGTCATCCCAGGGCTCCTGGGACACTGGCGACGGATCCATGGCCACGTACCACCAGGGCTCCTGGGACCCTGGTGATGGCTCCATCCCCAAGTCCCCCCAGGGTTCCTGGGACTCCCGTGACGGCTCTGTCCCCGTGTCATCCCAGGGCTCCTGGGACACTGGCGATGGATCCATGGCCACGTACCACCAGGGCTCCTGGGACTCTGGTGAGGGCTCCAACCCCATGTCCCCCCAAAGCTCCTGGGACTCTGGTGGCAGCTCCATCCCCACATCCCCCCAAGGCTCCTGGGACTTTGTCCCGGCGATGAGTTCCTCCTGGAAGCGCACGGCCTCCGTGGTCTCCTCCAGGCTGTAGCTGGGGCTCAGCAGCAACCTGGGCAGCTCGAGGGAGGGGAAGTCGCAGGGGGGGACACCTGTGCCAGTGTCACCAGGGTCTCCAGGCCTGGGGCTGCTGCCAGGACTGTCCTGGCCGACCCCTGCCACCTCCCCGGAGCAGTGGAAGAGCCTCATGGACGCCTCCAGAGGAACCTTCTGGGCCACTGTGAGGTCCCCGAGGGCTTGGCTGTGGGGGACAACAGAGGGGCTGGTGGGGACAGTGGCGGGGCTGGTGGGGACACTGCAGCCCAGGGAGATGCCGCTGTCCCAGGTAAAGTCACTGTCTGAGGAGATGTCGCTGTACAGCAGGATGTTGCTGTCCGAGGGTGTCTCCAAAGAGGTGGCCATGCTGGAGCTGGTGGTCTCTGAAGACCATTCATCGATGTTCTCAGGGCCAGGGATGGAGTTTGGCAGCGTGGTGGGTGCTGGGACCGCTGCTCTTTCCTCTCTGCCAGTGTCACCAGGATCCCCAGGCCGGGGACTGCTCCCAAGACTGTCCTGGCTGAGCCCTGCCACCTCCCAGCAGCAGTCAAAGAGGCTCAGGGCCTCCTCCAGAGGCACCTCCTGGGGCGCTGCCAGCCCCCCAAAGGCCTGCTTCTGGCGGAGAGCAGCAGAGCTGGTGGGGCCCTGGCTGTCCCGGGATGGGAGGCTGTCCCAGGAGCTGTCGCTGTATGGGGGGAGGTTGCTGTGTGGGCAAGCCTCCTCGGGGGTGGCCGTGCTGGAGCTGTTGGTGCTGGTGCTGGTACTGTCCTGGCCGGCCCCCACCGTGTCCGTGGAGGAACCAAAGAGCCTGAGGGCCTCTTGGAGGAGCATCTCCTGGGTGACTTTGACGGTGCTGTCTGGGTCCCCAGGAGCTGGTTTGTCGGGGGCAGCAGAGGGTCTGGGGGGCATGTGGCTGCGTGGGGGTACGTGGCTGCGTGGGGGTGCCCCCGCAGGGCTGGCCGTGCTGGAGATGTTGGTCCGTGCAGGGGGTCCTTTGACGTGCTGGAGGCCGGGGCTGGAGGTCAGCAGCAGCGGGGGGGCTGCGGGCACCGCTCTGCCCTGGTGGCCGTAGGCTGGGAGCTGTGTCAGCGGGGGCTGTGTGGGCTGTCCCTGGAGGCTGCCGGGGGCTGCCCAGGCCGGGAGGGTCTCACAGCCTGCGAGGCCCCACAGGGCAGGGCCCGGGGGAGCAGCGGCGCCGTGGCCGAGCGTGGGGGTGGCCGGCGGAGGCTGGTTGGTGAGGGTCCACTCCAGGTGGAAGAATCGGGGATGGAAGCAGCAACCGCAGGGAGCCCTCTGCAGCCCTGGGAGGGGGGAAAGGGAGGCGTGGTGGGCCGTGGGCAGCCTCCAGGGCACCCGCCGAGCTGTCCCCCGTGGCCCCCATCCCGGGTGTGAGCCAGGCCCCTGGGGAGCTGGTGGCCGGTCGCTCCCCGGAGTGAGCTGCTGTGCCGGAGGGGCTGGAAACTGGGGAGGGGACGTGCTTTGCGGGAGGAAACAGGAGAGATGGCCCCCACAGGTTGGGAAATTCCCTGGAAATTGGATTTCCTGGGCAGGTGAGGGCAGGGATGCTCAGCCGGGCTTGTTGAACCCTCCACACCCAGTACGAAAACTGCTGGGGGGGAACAGGGGAGGTGGGATGGTGAAGGTGACCACAGTGCTCGGGGGCTGAAGGTGGCAGAGGGCACAGGGGGTCCATACCTGGTGGTGTGGCCCGTGGGGCCCATGGGGCCACCCCCACGGTGGGTGGCCAGGCTGCGGGGAAGGGCTGCTCGTGGCCGGGCAGTCGAACCAGGGTGGCTGAGCCTGGAAGAGAGACAGGAGCCATGGCTGCGGTCACCTCCTGCGCTCTGTTCCCCGAGAATGTCCCCAGGCTGCGGGTTGGGGTCAGTCCCTACCTTGGGGGTAGAAGGTTTGTGGGAGCACAAAAGTCTGAAGCGTCTGGGTCGCCGCGGGGGCCCGGGGGCCGTTCGGTGGGAGCCAGAGTGGTGGCAGCGCCATCGTCGGTCCTCTCGGTCTGTCCGCTGCTAAGGACTCTTTGGTCACCAGGGATGGAATGTGGGGGCTCCCTGTGCCCCGCCCCCTCCTCCAATAGCCTCCCCATCTCCTGCTGGAGGCCTGGTGGGAGATGGGATGGTCTTGGCCACAGTGATCATGAAATGGTTGAGTTTAACATCGTCAGTGGAATGAGAAAACTGGTGGGAAGAGTTGCTCCCCTGGATTTTGGGGGTTGAATGCCCCCTTAAGGAGCTGATGATGCCAAAGCGGGAGGTGCTGTTGACCCTCTTGAGGGCCAAGAGGCCTTGCAGAAGGCTCTAGATAGATTGGAGCACTGGGCAATCAGCGGTGGCGTGAAGTTGAAGCAGTAAAAGTGCAGGATTCTGCCCTGGGAGGGAGGAACTCTGGGCAGGAGTGTAACTGGGGAGAGGGGTGGCTGGAGAGCAGCCCTGCAGAAAGGGGTCCGGCCGGGGGTGCTGGGGGCAGCAGCTGAGGAGGAGCCGTCGGTGTCCCCTGGCACCAAGAGGGCAACCCCCATCCTGGGGGGCATCAAACCCAGTCGAAGCAGGAGGCCAAGAGCGGGGATTGTCCCGCTGTGCTCGGCACTGGTGCGGCCTCACCTGGAGCCCTGGGTGCAGGGCTGGGCCCCACCGTTGGAGAAGGATGGGAAGGTCCTCGAATGCCTCCAGAGGAGGGCAGCCAAGCTGGTGACAGGGCTGGAAGGCATGTCCCCGAATCCTAGACTGGTTTGGATTGGAAGGGACCTGTGAGCTCACCTTGTCCCACCCTGTGCCCTGGGCAGGGACCCGTCCCACCAGACCAGGTTTTTCAAGCCCCGTCCAACCTGGCCTTGAACGCCTCCAGGGTTGGGGCAGCCACAGCTTCTCTGGGCACCGTTGGCCAGAGTCTCAGCACCCTCACAGCAAAGAATTTCTTCCCCTCATCTCATCTCAATCTCCTTTCTGCCAGTGTCACAGAATCACACAATCACAGAATCACATTGGGATGGAAGGGGCCTCTGCAGATCATCTAGTCCAACCCCCCTCCCCACACACAGCAGGCCCACCTAGAGGAGGTTGCACAGGAACTTGTCCAGGCGGGTTTTGAATGTCTCCAGAGAAGGAGAGTCTGCCACCCCCCTGGGCAGCCTGTTCCAAGGCTCTGCCGCCCTCACAGGAAAGAAGTTCCTCCTCATGTTTAGGTGGAACTTCCCATGTTCAAGTTTCTGCTCGTTCCCTCTTGTCCTGTCACTGGGCACCACTGATAAAAGAGCAGCCCCGTCCTCTTGACACCCATCCTTTAAGTATTTATCAGCATTGATCAAATCCCCCCTCGGTCTTCTCTTCTCTAGACTAAAAAGACCCAAGTCCCTCAGCCTTTCCTCATAAGGGAGAAGCTCCAGTCCCCTCATCATCTTTGTAGCCCTCTGCTGTACCCTCTCCAGCAGTTCCCTGTCCTTCTTGAACTGGGGAGCCCAGAACTGGAGGCAGTGCTCCAGGTGGGGCCTCCCCAGGGCAGAGTAGAGGGGGGAGGATGACCTCCCTCCACCTGCTGGTCACACTCTTCCTGATGCATCCCAGGATGCCATTGGCCTTCTTGGCCACAAGGGCACATTGTCGGCTCATGGTCATCCTATTGTCCACCAGGCCTCCTAGGTCTTTCTCCTCCAAGGTACTCTCCAAACCCTTCCCCCCCTGTCCTGTGGCTCCCCTCCCTGATGACCCAACATTACAGAATCACAGAATCGCAGAATCTTCGTGGTTGCATGGGACCTTGGAGATCATCGAGTCCAACCACACAAAGAAAAAAAAAAGGTAGCCACACCCACAACCAACCACACAGCACACCCGCCCACAAACAGACGCAAACCAACAATCTCGGGCACTAGAGCATGCCCTGGAGAGCCACGTCTAAACGTTTCTTAAATATCTCCAGGGATGGCGACTCCACCACCTCCCTGGGCAGGCTGTTCCAGTGCCTGACCGCTCTCTCGGTAAAGCAGTGCTTCCTAATATCTAATCTAAACCTCCCCTGCCGCAACTTCAGACCGTTTCCTCTGGTCCTGTCTTTATTCCCTTGGGAGAAGAGGCCAACGCCCACCTCTCTACACCCTCCTTTCAGGGAGTTGTAGAGGGCAATGAGGTCTCCCCTCAGCCTCCTCTTCTCCAAACTAAACATGCCCAGTTCCCTCAGCCTCTCCTCGTATGAGTTGTTCTCTAGACCCCCCACCAGCTTGGTGGCTCTCCTCTGGACACGGTCCAGCAGCTCAGTGTCCTTCCTGTAGTGAGGGGCCCAGAACTGGACACAGCGCTCAAGGTGAGGCCTCACCGGTGCCGAGTACAGAGGCACCATCACTTCCCTACTCCTGCTGGCCCAGCTATTCCTGATACAGGCCGGGATGCCGTTGGCCTTCTTGGCCACCTGGGCACACGGCTGGCTCACGTGAAGCCGGCTGTCCACCAACACCCCCAGGTCCTTTTCTGCTGGGCAGCTTTCCAGCCACTCTTCCCCAAGCCTGTAGCGTTGCCTGGGGTTGTTGTGACCAAAATGCAGGACCTGGCACTTGGCCTTATTAAACCTCATCCCATTGGCCTTGGCCCATGGAGCCAACCTGTCCAGATCCCTCTGTAGAGCCTTCCGACCCTCCAGCAGATCAACGCTCCCACCTAGTTTGGTGTCATCTGCAAACTTGCTGAGGGTGCACTCAATCCCCTTATCTAGATCATCAATAAAGATATTAAACAAGACTGGCCCCAGAACTGAGCCCTGAGGGACACCACTGGTGACCGGCCGCCAACTGGATTTCACCCCATTAATTACAACTCCCTGGGCGCGGCCATCCAGGCAGTTTTTCACCCAGTGAAGAGTACACTTGTCTATGCCATGATTCGCCAGCTTCTCCAGGAGAACGCTGTGGGGGACGGTGTCAAAGGCCTTACCAAAGTCCGGGTAGACAACGTCCACAGCCTTCCCCGCATCGAGCAGGCGAGTCACATGGTCATAAAAAGAGATGGAGTTGGTTAAGCAGGACCTCCCTCTCATAAACCCATGCTGGCTGGCGCGGATCCCTTGGCTGCCCTGCACTTGCCGTGAGAGCTCACTCAAGGTGATCCTCTCCGTGATCTTTCCCGGTACCGAGGTCAGGCTGACAGGCCCATAGTTTCCCGGATCCTCCTTCCGGCCCTTCTTGTAGATGGGTGTCACACTGGCCACCCTCCAGTCATCTGGTACCTCTCCTGTTGACCAGGATTGTTGATAGATAATGGAGAGAGGCTTGGTGAGCTCTCCCGCCAGCTCCCTGAGTACCCTTGGGTGAATTCCGTCCGGCCCCATAGACTTACGCGTGTCCGGGTGCATAAGCAAATCCTTAACTACTTCCTCCTGGACTATGGGGGGGTTGTTCTGCTCTCCATCCTTATCTTCCAGCTCAGGAGGCTGAACACCCTGGGGATAGCTGGTCCGACTATTGAAGACAGAGGCAAAGAAGGCATTAAGTATCTCAGCCTTCTCCTCGTCCTTGGTCGCAATGTTTCCCCCCTCATCCAGGAAGGGATGGAGATTCTCCCTGACTCTCTTTTTGTTGACGTATTTACAAAAGTTTTTTTTGTTGTCCCTTATATTAGTGGCCAGGCTGAGTTGCAGCTGGGCTTTTGCCTTCCTAATTTTTTCTCTGTGTAACCTAACAAGATCTCTGTACTCCTCCTGAGTTGCCTGTCCCTTCATCCAAAGGTGGTAAACCTTCCTTTTTTCCCTAAGTCCCATCCAGAGCTCTTTGTTCAACCAGGCCGGCCATTTTCCCCGCCCTTTAATTTTGCGCCTCATGGGGACAGCCTGCTCCTGGGCCTTTTGGATTTCCTTCGCGAAGAGCGTCCAGCCTTCCTGGACCCCTTTGCCCCGCAGGATTATCTCCCAAGGGACCCTCCCAACCAGGGTTCTGAACAGGCTAAAGTGCGCCCTCCGGAAGGCCAAGGTGGAGGTTTTGCTAACCCCCTTCCTTACCTCCCTAAGAATTGAAAACTTGACCGTTTGATGATCGCCAAGACCAAGACGGCCTCCGACCTCCACATCTCCCACTAGTCCTTCTTTGTTTGTGAAAAGTAGGTCTAGCGAGGCGCCTCCCCTAGTAGGCTCTCCTACCGGTGTGTAAGGAAGTTATCTTCCATCCACTCAAGGAACCTCCTAGCCTTGCCTGCTCTCTGCTGTGTTCTATTTCCAGCAGATATCCGGTAGGTTGAAGCCCCCAACCAGAACAAGGGCTGGCGATGGCAAGACTTCAGCCAGCCGCTTACAGAATACTTCATCAACGTGCTCATCCTGGTTGGGTGAGCTTTGGGACTGAGGCATGGCTAGGAAAGGGAGGCAGGTTCATCGCTCTCCCTCATATTGGCTTTCTATTTCAGTTTGGGTTTCAATGAGGTCTGGTGTGTTCTAGTTTATTACTTTTGAGATGAGCCGGGATGTATCAAAGAGGAGTACAGGACCGGTGAGGGTTCATAAGCGCCGTGGTAATTTTGTGTTTCTTGGTCTCTTAGGTGCCATAATTAATTGTTGCTGCAGCCTCCAGTTCTGGGATCGGCGTGGAGCAGGTGAGTGGAACTCCATGGAGCTTCTGCGGATGAGGGTGTCGTGGAAGAGGTTGGAATTTACAGTTATGATGCTCAGTCTTGGAGCTGTGGTTTCTTCTTTGCAGATGAAGAGGAGCCAAGTGACTGCAGGAAAATGAGTTAGCTGTTGTGGTTTTTGTCAAGGATGGATTCAGACCCCCGGCTCTCTGAAAGCTAAACTGAGGGAACGGCACTGGTAAGGGACTGAGGTTGACGGTTTCAGGACAGGCTTTTTAAGTTCAAGAAGGGCATAGAGCTGTTCAGGAACAGCCCCTTTTAGGCAGGTAAAGGAAGGAGGTTACTAAAGAAGACTCCCAGCACAAAATCCCCCTTAGAGGGATTAGGAAGCATTTCTTTGCCGAGGTGGTGGTCAAACGCTGGAAGAGGTGTCCTGGGGAGGTGGTTGATGCCCCAAGCGTCTCCTTGTTTGAGAGGCGTTTGGACAAAGCCCTTAAGAATGCCCTTCTTGGGTGATTTGTGGTGGTTTTCCTGCAGTCGGGAGGCGAAGCCGGGCTCTGGAGCCGAGCGCGGTGTGAGCCGAGGACGGGTGTGATTGTCCCCAGGCTTTGGGGGACTGTGTCCCGAGCCCTGTCCCCGCAGGAGGGAGCGCTGGCCGTGTTCCAGAGCAAGGCCTTGCAGCCCGCGTTGTGGGGTGTGTGTCCCCCATCTCGGTCCCCAAGGGCTGTCCTTGTCCCGGGGGCTGTGTGCTGCTTTCTGCGTGGGGCCGTGTCGGTGGTTCCTGCAGGGACCCCTCTGTCCTGGCTGCCCCTGGGGAAGGGGACAGGGGAGTCCCCCCCCGACCACTGGCACCCGCTGGTGGTGGCTCGTCCCTGGGGGCAGCTCGTTGCCCTTTGGGGCTGGTGGGCTCCGACTGGGGGCTCACGGGGGCTGTGGCACCTGGGGGGGGTTCTGATTCCCGGTGCCCCCTGCGCTCCCTCCCTCCCCGCCCCCGCCTCCGCCCCTAAAGAGGCACGGAGCGGTTCTGGAGAAACAACTTTTAATTGAGACAACTTTTTAACACAAGAGAAAAGGTCCTATTGAAGCTACTCTCAACCCCCCTCCCTCCCTCAAACACACCCCCCTCCCTCAAATACAGCCCTCTCCCCAAATACAGCCCTCTCCCCAAGTACCCCCCCCAAATACAGCCCTCTCCACAACTGCACACCCCCCTCCCCTAAATACCATGCCCCCCTCCTCTAAATATGATGCCCCCACTCCCCAAGTACACACAGCCCCTCCCCAAATACAAGCCCTCCCTCAAATACACACAAATCCCGCCCCCCCCATCACCTCCGTCTCTTCCTTGCGGTGGGACTTGGCCCACCCTCTGCCCCCAGCCCTCTTGCAAGAGCCCTGTGTTTGCTGGGTGATGTCAACGGGGGGCTGCTCCCCCGCTTCGTCCCCCGCCTCTCCCCCAGTTTGGGCATGGCCGGGGTCAGCTCCATCCCCCCGTCCCCCCAATGCTCCTGGGACTCTGGTGGCAGCTCCATCCCCAAGTCCCCCCAGGGTTCCTGAGACTCCGGTGAGAGCTCTGTCCCCGTGTCATCCCAGGGCTCCTGGGACACTGGCGACGGATCCATGGCCACGTACCACCAGGGCTCCTGGGACCCTGGTGATGGCTCCATCCCCAAGTCCCCCCAGGGTTCCTGGGACTCCCGTGACGGCTCTGTCCCCGTGTCATCCCAGGGCTCCTGGGACACTGGCGATGGATCCATGGCCACGTACCACCAGGGCTCCTGGGACTCTGGTGAGGGCTCCAACCCCATGTCCCCCCAAAGCTCCTGGGACTCTGGTGGCAGCTCCATCCCCACATCCCCCCAGGGCTCCTGGGACTTTGTCCCGGCGATGAGTTCCTCCTGGAAGCGCACGGCCTCCGTGGTCTCCTCCAGGCTGTAGCTGGGGCTCAGCAGCAACCTGGGCAGCTCGAGGGAGGGGAAGTCGCAGGGGGGGACACCTGTGCCAGTGTCACCAGGGTCTCCAGGCCTGGGGCTGCTGCCAGGACTGTCCTGGCTGACCCCTGCCACCTCCCCGGAGCAGTGGAAGAGCCTCATGGACGCCTCCAGAGGAACCTTCTGGGCCACTGTGAGGTCCCCGAGGGCTTGGCTGTGGGGGACAACAGAGGGGCTGGTGGGGACAGTGGCGGGGCTGGTGGGGACACTGCAGCCCAGGGAGATGCCGCTGTCCCAGGTAAAGTCACCGTCTGAGGAGATGTCGCTGTACAGCAGGATGTTGCTGTCCGAGGGTGTCTCCAAAGAGGTGGCCATGCTGGAGCTGATGGTCTCTGAAGACCGTTCATCGATGTTCTCAGGGCCAGGGATGGAGTTTGGCAGCGTGGTGGGTGCTGGGACCGCTGCTCTTTCCTCTCTGCCAGTGTCACCAGGATCCCCAGGCCGGGGACTGCTCCCAAGACTGTCCTGGCTGAGCCCTGCCACCTCCCAGCAGCAGTCGAAGAGGCTCAGGGCCTCCTCCAGAGGCACCTCCTGGGGCGCTGCCAGCCCCCCAAAGGCCTGCTTCTGGCGGAGAGCAGCAGAGCTGGTGGGGCCCTGGCTGTCCCGGGATGGGAGTCTGTCCCAGGAGCTGTCGCTGTATGGGGGGAGGTTGCTGTGCGGGCGAGCCTCCTCGGGGGTGGCCGTGCTGGAGCTGTTGGTGCTGGTGCTGTCCTGGCCGGCCCCCACCGTGTCCGTGGAGGAACCAAAGAGCCTGAGGGCCTCTTGGAGGAGCATCTCCTGGGTGACTTTGACGGTGCTGTCCGGGTCCCCAGGAGCTGGTTTGTCGGGGGCAGCAGAGGGTCTGGGGGGCACGTGGCTGCGTGGGGGTACGTGGCTGCGTGGGGGTGCCCCCGCAGGGCTGGCCGTGCTGGAGATGTTGGTCCGTGCAGGGGGTCCCTTGACGTGCTGGAGGCCGGGGCTGGAGGTCAGCAGCAGCGGGGGGGCTGCGGGCACCGCTCTGCCCTGGTGGCCGTAGGCTGGGAGCTGTGTCAGCGGGGGCTGTGTGGGCTGTCCCTGGAGGCTGCCGGGGGCTGCCCAGGCCGGGAGGGTCTCACAGCCTGCGAGGCCCCACAGGGCAGGGCCCGGGGGAGCAGCGGCGCCGTGGCCGAGCGTGGGGGTGGCCGGCGGAGGCTGGTTGGTGAGGGTCCACTCCAGGTGGAAGAATTGGGGATGGAAGCAGCAACCGCAGGGGGCCCTCTGCAGCCCTGGGAGGGGGGAAATGGAGGCGTGGTGGGCCGTGGGCAGCCTCCAGGGCACCCGCCGAGCTGTCCCCCGTGGCCCCCATCCCGGGTGTGAGCCAGGCCCCTGGGGAGCTGGTGGCCGGTCGCTCCCCGGAGTGAGCTGCTGTGCCGGAGGGGCTGGAAACTGGGGAGGGGACGTGCTTTGCGGGAGGAAACAGGAGAGATGGCCCCCACAGGTTGGGAAATTCCCTGGAAATTGGATTTCCTGGGCAGGTGAGGGCAGGGATGCTCAGCCGGGCTTGTTGAACCCTCCACACCCAGTACGAAAACTGCTGGGGGGGAACAGGGGAGGTGGGATGGTGAAGGTGACCACAGTGCTCGGGGGCTGAAGGTGGCAGAGGGCACAGGGGGTCCATACCTGGTGGTGTGGCCCGTGGGGCCCATGGGGCCACCCCCACGGTGGGTGGCCAGGCTGCGGGGAAGGGCTGCTCGTGGCCGGGCAGTCGAACCAGGGTGGCTGAGCCTGGAAGAGAGACAGGAGCCATGGCTGCGGTCACCTCCTGCGCTCTGTTCCCCGAGAGTGTCCCCGGGCTGCGGGTTGGGGTCAGTCCCTACCTTGGGGGTAGAAGGTTTGTGGGAGCACAAAAGTCTGAAGCGTCTGGGTCGCCGCGGGGGCCCGGGGGCCGTTCGGTGGGAGCCAGAGTGGTGGCAGCGCCATCGTCGGTCCTCTCGGTCTGTCCGCTGCTAAGGACTCTTTGGTCACCAGGGATGGAATGTGGGGGCTCCCTGTGCCCCGCCCCCTCCTCCAATAGCCTCCCCATCTCCTGCTGGAGGCCTGGTGGGAGATGGGATGGTCTTGGCCACAGTGATCATGAAATGGTTGAGTTTAACATCGTCAGTGGAATGAGAAAACTGGTGGGAAGAGTTGCTCCCCTGGATTTTGGGGGTTGAATGCCCCCTTAAGGAGCTGATGATGCCAAAGCGGGAGGTGCTGTTGACCCTCTTGAGGGCCAAGAGGCCTTGCAGAAGGCTCTAGGTAGATTGGAGCACTGGGCAATCAGCAGTGGCGTGAAGTTGAAGCAGTAAAAGTGCAGGATTCTGCCCTGGGAGGGAGGAACTCTGGGCAGGAGTGTAACTGGGGAGAGGGGTGGCTGGAGAGCAGCCCTGCAGAAAGGGGTCCGGCCGGGGGTGCTGGGGGCAGCAGCTGAGGAGGAGCCGTCGGTGTCCCCTGGCACCAAGAGGGCAACCCCCATCCTGGGGGGCATCAAACCCAGTCGAAGCAGGAGGCCAAGAGCGGGGATTGTCCCGCTGTGCTCGGCGCTGGTGCGGCCTCACCTGGAGCCCTGGGTGCAGGGCTGGGCCCCACCGTTGGAGAAGGATGGGAAGGTCCTCGAATGCCTCCAGAGGAGGGCAGCCAAGCTGGTGACAGGGCTGGAAGGCATGTCCCCGAATCCTAGACTGGTTTGGATTGGAAGGGACCTGTGAGCTCACCTTGTCCCACCCTGTGCCCTGGGCAGGGACCCGTCCCACCAGACCAGGTTTTTCAAGCCCCGTCCAACCTGGCCTTGAACGCCTCCAGGGTTGGGGCAGCCACAGCTTCTCTGGGCACCGTTGGCCAGAGTCTCAGCACCCTCACAGCAAAGAATTTCTTCCCCTCATCTCATCTCAATCTCCTTTCTGCCAGTGTCACAGAATCACACAATCACAGAATCACATTGGGATGGAAGGGGCCTCTGCAGATCATCTAGTCCAACCCCCCTCCCCACACACAGCAGGCCCACCTAGAGGAGGTTGCACAGGAACTTGTCCAGGCGGGTTTTGAATGTCTCCAGAGAAGGAGAGTCTGCCACCCCCCTGGGCAGCCTGTTCCAAGGCTCTGCCACCCTCACAGGAAAGAAGTTCCTCCTCATGTTTAGGTGGAACTTCCCATGTTCAAGTTTCTGCTCGTTCCCTCTTGTCCTGTCACTGGGCACCACTGATAAAAGAGCAGCCCCGTCCTCTTGACACCCACCCTTTAAGTATTTATCAGCATTGATCAAATCCCCCCTCGGTCTTCTCTTCTCTAGACTAAAAAGACCCAAGTCCCTCAGCCTTTCCTCATAAGGGAGAAGCTCCAGTCCCCTCATCATCTTTGTAGCCCTCTGCTGTACCCTCTCCAGCAGTTCCCTGTCCTTCTTGAACTGGGGAGCCCAGAACTGGAGGCAGTGCTCCAGGTGGGGCCTCCCCAGGGCAGAGTAGAGGGGGGAGGATGACCTCCCTCGACCTGCTGGTCACACTCTTCCTGATGCATCCCAGGATGCCATTGGCCTTCTTGGCCACAAGGGCACATTGTCGGCTCATGGTCATCCTATTGTCCACCAGGCCTCCTAGGTCTTTCTCCTCCAAGGTACTCTCCAAACCCTTCCCCCCCTGTCCTGTGGCTCCCCTCCCTGATGACCCAACATTACAGAATCACAGAATCGCAGAATCTTCGTGGTCGCATGGGACCTTGGAGATCATCGAGTCCAACCACACAAAGAAAAAAAAAAGGTAGCCACACCCACAACCAACCACACAGCACACCCGCCCACAAACAGACGCAAACCAACAATCTCGGGCACTAGAGCATGCCCTGGAGAGCCACGTCTAAACGTTTCTTAAATATCTCCAGGGATGGCGACTCCACCACCTCCCTGGGCAGGCTGTTCCAGTGCCTGACCGCTCTCTCGGTAAAGCAGTGCTTCCTAATATCTAATCTAAACCTCCCCTGCCGCAACTTCAGACCGTTTCCTCTGGTCCTGTCTTTATTCCCTTGGGAGAAGAGGCCAACGCCCACCTCTCTACACCCTCCTTTCAGGTAGCTGTAGAGGGCAATGAGGTCTCCCCTCAGCCTCCTCTTCTCCAAACTAAACATGCCCAGTTCCCTCAGCCTCTCCTCGTATGAGTTGTTCTCTAGACCCCCCACCAGCTTGGTGGCTCTCCTCTGGACACGGTCCAGCAGCTCAGTGTCCTTCCTGTAGTGAGGGGCCCAGAACTGGACACAGCGCTCAAGGTGAGGCCTCACCGGTGCCGAGTACAGAGGCACCATCACTTCCCTACTCCTGCTGGCCCAGCTATTCCTGATACAGGCCGGGATGCCGTTGGCCTTCTTGGCCACCTGGGCACACGGCTGGCTCACGTGAAGCCGGCTGTCCACCAACACCCCCAGGTCCTTTTCTGCTGGGCAGCTTTCCAGCCACTCTTCCCCAAGCCTGTAGCGTTGCCTGGGGTTGTTGTGACCAAAATGCAGGACCTGGCACTTGGCCTTATTAAACCTCATCCCATTGGCCTTGGCCCATGGAGCCAACCTGTCCAGATCCCTCTGTAGAGCCTTCCGACCCTCCAGCAGATCAACGCTCCCACCTAGTTTGGTGTCATCTGCAAACTTGCTGAGGGTGCACTCAATCCCCTTATCTAGATCATCAATAAAGATATTAAACAAGACTGGCCCCAGAACTGAGCCCTGAGGGACACCACTGGTGACCGGCCGCCAACTGGATTTCACCCCATTAATTACAACTCCCTGGGCGCGGCCATCCAGGCAGTTTTTCACCCAGTGAAGAGTACACTTGTCTATGCCATGATTCGCCAGCTTCTCCAGGAGAACGCTGTGGGGGACGGTGTCAAAGGCCTTACCAAAGTCCGGGTAGACAACGTCCACAGCCTTCCCCGCATCGAGCAGGCGAGTCACATGGTCATAAAAAGAGATGGAGTTGGTTAAGCAGGACCTCCCTCTCATAAACCCATGCTGGCTGGCGCGGATCCCTTGGCTGCCCTGCACTTGCCGTGAGAGCTCACTCAAGGTGATCCTCTCCGTGATCTTTCCCGGTACCGAGGTCAGGCTGACAGGCCCATAGTTTCCCGGATCCTCCTTCCGGCCCTTCTTGTAGATGGGTGTCACACTGGCCACCCTCCAGTCATCTGGTACCTCTCCTGTTGACCAGGATTGTTGATAGATAATGGAGAGAGGCTTGGTGAGCTCTCCCGCCAGCTCCCTGAGTACCCTTGGGTGAATTCCGTCCGGCCCCATAGACTTACGCGTGTCCGGGTGCATAAGCAAATCCTTAACTACTTCCTCCTGGACTATGGGGGGGTTGTTCTGCTCTCCATCCTTAGCTTCCAGCTCAGGAGGCTGAACACCCTGGGGATAGCTGGTCCGACTATTGAAGACAGAGGCAAAGAAGGCATTAAGTATCTCAGCCTTCTCCTCGTCCTTGGTCGCAATGTTTCCCCCCTCATCCAGGAAGGGATGGAGATTCTCCCTGACTCTCTTTTTGTTGACGTATTTACAAAAGTTTTTTTTGTTGTCCCTTATATTAGTGGCCAGGCTGAGTTGCAGCTGGGCTTTTGCCTTCCTAATTTTTTCTCTGTGTAACCTAACAAGATCTCTGTACTCCTCCTGAGTTGCCTGTCCCTTCATCCAAAGGTGGTAAACCTTCCTTTTTTCCCTAAGTCCCATCCAGAGCTCTTTGTTCAACCAGGCCGGCCATTTTCCCCGCCCTTTAATTTTGCGCCTCATGGGGACAGCCTGCTCCTGGGCCTTTCGGATTTCCTTTGCAAAGAGCGTCCAGCCTTCCTGGACCCCTTTGCCCCGCAGGATTATCTCCCAAGGGACCCTCCCAACCAGGGTTCTGAACAGGCTAAAGTGCGCCCTCCGGAAGGCCAAGGTGGAGGTTTTGCTAACCCCCTTCCTTACCTCCCTAAGAATTGAAAACTTGACCGTTTGATGATCGCCAAGACCAAGACGGCCTCCGACCTCCACATCTCCCACTAGTCCGTCTTTGTTTGTGAAAAGTAGGTGTAGCGAGGCGCCTCCCCTAGTAGGCTCTCCTACCGGTGTGTAAGGAAGTTATCTTCCATCCACTCAAGGAACCTCCTAGCCTTGCCTGCTCTCTGCTGTGTTCTATTTCCAGCAGATATCCGGTAGGTTGAAGCCCCCAACCAGAACAAGGGCTGGCGATGGCAAGACTTCAGCCAGCCGCTTACAGAATACTTCATCAACGTGCTCATCCTGGTTGGGTGAGCTTTGGGACTGAGGCATGGCTAGGAAAGGGAGGCAGGTTCATCGCTCTCCCTCATATTGGCTTTCTATTTCAGTTTGGGTTTCAATGAGGTCTGGTGTGTTCTAGTTTATTACTTTTGAGATGAGCCGGGATGTATCAAAGAGGAGTACAGGACCGGTGAGGGTTCATAAGCGCCGTGGTAATTTTGTGTTTCTTGGTCTCTTAGGTGCCATAATTAATTGTTGCTGCAGCCTCCAGTTCTGGGATCAGCGTGGAGCAGGTGAGTGGAACTCCATGGAGCTTCTGCGGATGAGGGTGTCGTGGAAGAGGTTGGAATTTACAGTTATGATGCTCAGTCTTGGAGCTGTGGTTTCTTCTTTGCAGATGAAGAGGAGCCAAGTGACTGCAGGAAAATGAGTTAGCTGTTGTGGTTTTTGTCAAGGATGACTTCAGACCCCCGGCTCTCTGAAAGCTAAACTGAGGGAACGGCACTGGTAAGGGACTGAGGTTGACGGTTTCAGGACAGGCTTTTTAAGTTCAAGAAGGGCATAGAGCTGTTCAGGAACAGCCCCTTTTAGGCAGGTAAAGGAAGGAGGTTACTAAAGAAGACTCCCAGCACAAAATCCCCCTTAGAGGGATTAGGAAGCATTTCTTTGCCGAGGTGGTGGTCAAACGCTGGAAGAGGTGTCCTGGGGAGGTGGTTGATGCCCCAAGCGTCTCCTTGTTTGAGAGGCGTTTGGACAAAGCCCTTAAGAATGCCCTTCTTGGGTGATTTGTGGTGGTTTTCCTGCAGTCGGGAGGCGAAGCCGGGCTCTGGAGCCGAGCGCGGTGTGAGCCGAGGACGGGTGTGATTGTCCCCAGGCTTTGGGGGACTGTGTCCCGAGCCCTGTCCCCGCAGGAGGGAGCGCTGGCCGTGTTCCAGAGCAAGGCCTTGCAGCCCGCGTTGTGGTGTGTGTGTCCCCCATCTCGGTCCCCAAGGGCTGTCCTTGTCCCGGGGGCTGCGTGCTGCTTTCTGCGTGGGGCCGTGTCGGTGGTTCCTGCAGGGACCCCTCTGTCCTGGCTGCCCCTGGGGAAGGGGACAGGGGAGTCCCCCCCCGGCCACTGGCACCCCGCTGGTGGTGGCTCGTCCCTGGGGGCAGCTCGTTGCCCTTTGGGGCTCGTGGGCTCCGACTGGGGGCTCACGGGGGCTGTGGCACCTGGGGGGGGTTCTGATTCCCGGTGCCCCCTGCGCTCCCTCCCTCCCCGCCCCCGCCTCCGCCCCTAAACAGGCACGGAGCGGTTCTGGAGAAACAACTTTTAATTGAGACAACTTTTTAACACAAGAGAAAAGGTCCTATTGAAGCTACTCTCAACCCCCCTCCCTCCCTCAAACACACCCCCCTCCCTCAAATACAGCCCTCTCCCCAAATACAGCCCTCTCCCCAAGTACCCCCCCCAAATACAGCCCTCTCCACAACTGCACACCCCCCTCCCCTAAATACCATGCCCCCCTCCTCTAAATATGATGCCCCCACTCCCCAAGTACACACAGCCCCTCCCCAAATACAACCCCTCCCTCAAATACACACAAATCCCGCCCCCCCCCATCACCTCCGTCTCTTCCTTGCGGTGGGACTCGGCCCACCCTCTGCCCCCAGCCCTCTTGCAAGAGCCCTGCGTTTGCTGGGTGATGTCAACGGGGGGCTGCTCCCCCGCTTCGTCCCCCGCCTCTCCCCCAGTTTGGGCATGGCCGGGGTCAGCTCCATCCCCCCGTCCCCCCAGTGCTCCTGGGACTCTGGTGGCAGCTCCATCCCCAAGTCCCCCCAGGGTTCCTGAGACTCCGGTGAGAGCTCTGTCCCCGTGTCATCCCAGGGCTCCTGGGACACTGGCGACGGATCCATGGCCACGTACCACCAGGGCTCCTGGGACCCTGGTGATGGCTCCATCCCCAAGTCCCCCCAGGGTTCCTGGGACTCCCGTGACGGCTCTGTCCCCGTGTCATCCCAGGGCTCCTGGGACACTGGCGATGGATCCATGGCCACGTACCACCAGGGCTCCTGGGACTCTGGTGAGGGCTCCAACCCCATGTCCCCCCAAAGCTCCTGGGACTCTGGTGGCAGCTCCATCCCCACATCCCCCCAGGGCTCCTGGGACTTTGTCCCGGCGATGAGTTCCTCCTGGAAGCGCACGGCCTCCGTGGTCTCCTCCAGGCTGTAGCTGGGGCTCAGCAGCAACCTGGGCAGCTCGAGGGAGGGGAAGTCGCAGGGGGGGACACCTGTGCCAGTGTCACCAGGGTCTCCAGGCCTGGGGCTGCTGCCAGGACTGTCCTGGCCGACCCCTGCCACCTCCCCGGAGCAGTGGAAGAGCCTCATGGACGCCTCCAGAGGAACCTTCTGGGCCACTGTGAGGTCCCCGAGGGCTTGGCTGTGGGGGACAACAGAGGGGCTGGTGGGGACAGTGGCGGGGCTGGTGGGGACGCTGCAGCCCAGGGAGATGCCGCTGTCCCAGGTAAAGTCACCGTCTGAGGAGATGTCGCTGTACAGCAGGATGTTGCTGTCCGAGGGTGTCTCCAAAGAGGTGGCCATGCTGGAGCTGATGGTCTCTGAAGACCGTTCATCGATGTTCTCAGGGCCAGGGATGGAGTTTGGCAGCGTGGTGGATGCTGGGACCGCTGCTCTTTCCTCTCTGCCAGTGTCACCAGGATCCCCAGGCCGGGGACTGCTCCCAAGACTGTCCTGGCTGAGCCCTGCCACCTCCCAGCAGCAGTCAAAGAGGCTCAGGGCCTCCTCCAGAGGCACCTCCTGGGGCGCTGCCAGCCCCCCAAAGGCCTGCTTCTGGCGGAGAGCAGCAGAGCTGGTGGGGCCCTGGCTGTCCCGGGATGGGAGTCTGTCCCAGGAGCTGTCGCTGTATGGGGGGAGGTTGCTGTGCGGGCGAGCCTCCTCGGGGGTGGCCGTGCTGGAGCTGTTGGTGCTGGTGCTGTCCTGGCCGGCCCCCACCGTGTCCGTGGAGGAACCAAAGAGCCTGAGGGCCTCTTGGAGGAGCATCTCCTGGGTGACTTTGACGGTGCTGTCCGGGTCCCCAGGAGCTGGTTTGTCGGGGGCAGCAGAGGGTCTGGGGGGCACGTGGCTGCGTGGGGGTGCGTGGCTGCGTGGGGGTGCCCCCGCAGGGCTGGCCGTGCTGGAGATGTTGCTCCGTGCAGGGGGTCCCTTGACGTGCTGGAGGCCGGGGCTGGAGGTCAGCAGCAGCGGGGGGGCTGCGGGCACCGCTCTGCCCTGGTGGCCGTAGGCTGGGAGCTGTGTCAGCGGGGGCTGTGTGGGCTGTCCCTGGAGGCTGCCGGGGGCTGCCCAGGCCGGGAGGGTCTCACAGCCTGCGAGGCCCCACAGGGCAGGGCCCGGGGGAGCAGCGGCGCCGTGGCCGAGCGTGGGGGTGGCCGGCGGAGGCTGGTTGGTGAGGGTCCACTCCACGTGGAAGAATCGGGGATGGAAGCAGCAACCGCAGGGAGCCCTCTGCAGCCCTGGGAGGGGGGAAAGGGAGGCGTGGTGGGCCGTGGGCAGCCTCCAGGGCACCCGCCGAGCTGTCCCCCGTGGCCCCCATCCCGGGTGTGAGCCAGGCCCCTGGGGAGCTGGTGGCCGGTCGCTCCCCGGAGTGAGCTGCTGTGCCGGAGGGGCTGGAAACTGGGGAGGGGACGTGCTTTGCGGGAGGAAACAGGAGAGATGGCCCCCACAGGTTGGGAAATTCCCTGGAAATTGGATTTCCTGGGCAGGTGAGGGCAGGGATGCTCAGCCGGGCTTGTTGAACCCTCCACACCCAGTACGAAAACTGCTGGGGGGGAACAGGGGAGGTGGGATGGTGAAGGTGACCACAGTGCTCGGGGGCTGAAGGTGGCAGAGGGCACAGGGGGTCCATACCTGGTGGTGTGGCCCGTGGGGCCCATGGGGCCACCCCCACGGTGGGTGGCCAGGCTGCGGGGAAGGGCTGCTCGTGGCCGGGCAGTCGAACCAGGGTGGCTGAGCCTGGAAGAGAGACAGGAGCCATGGCTGCGGTCACCTCCTGCGCTCTGTTCCCCGAGAGTGTCCCCAGGCTGCGGGTTGGGGTCAGTCCCTACCTTGGGGGTAGAAGGTTTGTGGGAGCACAAAAGTCTGAAGCGTCTGGGTCGCCGCGGGGGCCCGGGGGCCGTTCGGTGGGAGCCAGAGTGGTGGCAGCGCCATCGTCGGTCCTCTCGGTCTCTCCGCTGCTAAGGACTCTTTGGTCACCAGGGATGGAATGTGGGGGCTCCCTGTGCCCCGCCCCCTCCTCCAATAGCCTCCCCATCTCCTGCTGGAGGCCTGGTGGGAGATGGGATGGTCTTGGCCACAGTGATCACGAAATGGTTGAGTTTAACATCGTCAGTGGAATGAGAAAACTGGTGGGAAGAGTTGCTCCCCTGGATTTTGGGGGTTGAATGCCCCCTTAAGGAGCTGATGATGCCAAAGCGGGAGGTGCTGTTGTCCCTCTTGAGGGCCAAGAGGCCTTGCAAAAGGCTCTAGGTAGATTGGAGCACTGGGCAATCAGCAGTGGCGTGAAGTTGAAGCAGTAAAAGTGCAGGATTCTGCCCTGGGAGGGAGGAACTCTGGGCAGGAGTGTAACTGGGGAGAGGGGTGGCTGGAGAGCAGCCCTGCAGAAAGGGGTCCGGCCGGGGGTGCTGGGGGCAGCAGCTGAGGAGGAGCCGTCGGTGTCCCCTGGCACCAAGAGGGCAACCCCCATCCTGGGGGGCATCAAACCCAGTCGAAGCAGGAGGCCAAGAGCGGGGATTGTCCCGCTGTGCTCGGCGCTGGTGCGGCCTCACCTGGAGCCCTGGGTGCAGGGCTGGGCCCCACCGTTGGAGAAGGATGGGAAGGTCCTCGAATGCCTCCAGAGGAGGGCAGCCAAGCTGGTGACAGGGCTGGAAGGCATGTCCCCGAATCCTAGACTGGTTTGGATTGGAAGGGACCTGTGAGCTCACCTTGTCCCACCCTGTGCCCTGGGCAGGGACCCGTCCCACCAGACCAGGTTTTTCAAGCCCCGTCCAACCTGGCCTTGAACGCCTCCAGGGTTGGGGCAGCCACAGCTTCTCTGGGCACCGTTGGCCAGAGTCTCAGCACCCTCACAGCAAAGAATTTCTTCCCCTCATCTCATCTCAATCTCCTTTCTGCCAGTGTCACAGAATCACACAATCACAGAATCACATTGGGATGGAAGGGGCCTCTGCAGATCATCTAGTCCAACCCCCCTCCCCACACACAGCAGGCCCACCTAGAGGAGGTTGCACAGGAACTTGTCCAGGCGGGTTTTGAATGTCTCCAGAGAAGGAGAGTCTGCCACCCCCCTGGGCAGCCTGTTCCAAGGCTCTGCCGCCCTCACAGGAAAGAAGTTCCTCCTCATGTTTAGGTGGAACTTCCCATGTTCAAGTTTCTGCTCCTTCCCTCTTGTCCTGTCACTGGGCACCACTGATAAAAGAGCAGCCCCGTCCTCTTGACACCCACCCTTTAAGTATTTATCAGCACTGATCAAATCCCCCCTCGGTCTTCCCTTCTCTAGACTAAAAAGACCCAAGTCCCTCAGCCTTTCCTTACTTACGCGTGTCCGGGTGCATAAGCAAACCCTTAACTACTTCCTCCTGGACTATGGGGGGGGTGTTCTGCTCTCCATCCTTAGCTTCCAGCTCAGGAGGCTGAACACCCTGGGGATAGCTGGTCCGACTATTGAAGACAGAGGCAAAGAAGGTATTAAGTATCTCAGCCTTCTCCTCGTCCTTGGTCGCAATGTTTCCCCCCTCATCCAGGAAGGGATGGAGATTCTCCCTGACTCTCTTTTTGTTGACGTATTTACAAAAGCTTTTTTTGTTGTCCCTTATATTAATGGCCAGGTTGAGTTCCAGCTGGGCTTTTGCCTTCCTAATTTTTTCTCTGTGTAACCTAACAAGATCTCTGTACTCCTCCTGAGTTGCCTGTCCCTTCATCCAAAGGTGGTAAACCTTCCTTTTTTCCCTATGAAACAGAAAACAGAGGGATTAACCATGACAGGGACGTATATCTCAACCTTGGAGGGGAGGAAAGAAAACAAAGAATTTCCCAATTAGCGGAGGCGGGCCTCAGCCTTGAAGGAACACTTCGCAAGCAAATGGGAACATCCTGACTGATAACAGGAGAAGATAACCAGAGACTTTACGACCCCTGCCAGACCACGCAGAAGACAAGCGGAACATCCTGATCGATTACAGGAAGATAGCAAGAGACTTTTACGGCCTCTATCAGCAAAACAATCGAATCGGTTCAGTGATCGTGGAACTTACTCCCTAAGACGCCCCCCCAAAGAAAAACACCAGGAGAAGATACGCACATGCCTGAAGGATGAGACTTATTATAATGAGGCTCCGGAAATAATTAACATAGTCACACCTATTGTTAGAACTAATTGTATTAGCCCATCCCATAGTTTGCATATGTATGATTTACCTTATAAATAACTACGGGTTTAGCATAAGGGTGTGCAAGTTTGGAGGAGCGATCCCCCTTGCACCCGGCGCCGCAATAAACATACCTGCTTTATAACTCTCTGCGAGTTGTAAGGTTTGTTTCCGCGCGTCAATTTGGCACCCCAGATGGGACCCTCTCTGTCCGGCTGCGGGACCTGCTGAGGACGGGACTCCTCTGGGCGCCCCCGAGATTTCTCGGGAGGACTCCCCCACTCATCCAGATCACCGCGGGGACAGACAAGGACCATCTATTGCGGACCAGGGATGTTTAGGTTTTCTTAGGGGGGGACCTGTAAGCTGTGAGGAGACGTCCTACGCGTGGTAAAGAGTCGGCGTACTCGCCCCGGGGTATGCTCAAGCTTGGGCTAACGGTTGGGTTGTGCTGGTGTGGGATCCCTTGGTTTTAGATTTTATGTTAGTGCGTGGAAGTGTAACCCTGTGATACTGTTGGTTATATGTTGTATCTGTCCTAGGGTATCACTACCGTGTTATTACTTGTTGTATTTGTCATAAGGTACCACTACCGTGTTATTGTCTAATATAAGGTGGAAATTATTGTATGAGTGAAATGAGTGATTGAGACGCGGCACTGCTGCGGAGCGAGTGCGGAGTTCTGATCCGCGGTTCCGTGTTCTCCACGAGGAGAGCGGCCGGAGATGAATGAAGTGTATGACAGACTGTAAAGAAACATTGTGTGAACCTGATATTGAGAAGATTGAGTGGCAGTGTCTTGGACACTTGGATAATGTTTGTGATCCTATTTTTATCCTAAAGTGTTTTGCTTGTAATACGGAGGTTTGGGTAGATCAGGAAGACGATTTTTGGTGTCCACAGTGTGGAAGCTGGACTGAGTGGGAAAAGATCGAGCGGGCGGGAGAATTGAAACAAGTAATCTGTGGAGACATAGCCTACCCCTGGAGATAAAGGTAGCGACAGGGATATAGTTGTACTATTTCCCGGGGGAGAAAACAGGAATAACACCCAGGTGACACACGGAGATCAGGGTCACCTCTTCATCAAGGGGTAGAAAGAGCATAAAATGGGCAATAAACAAGGAGGCGGGATAATGAAAAAGAGTCCTCTAGGATGTATTTTAGCACACTGGAAGGAGATCGGAGGCCCACCAGGTGGCAGCGTGGACAAGAAAACCTTAATTAAATATTGCAATCAATGGTGGCCTCTTTACAAGTTAGATGATCAGGAGAAATGACCCGTTAACGGGACCCTTAATTACAATACTATATTACAATTAATGCTATTCCTTAGAAGGAAAGTTGGGATGAAGTCACATATGCAGACATGTTTTTCACCCTTCGGGACCAGCCCAAATATCAGCAGGACTGTGGACTGGTGGCTCCACAAGACCCAATAGTGTAATAAGAAAGAAGGAAAAGGAAAGTTGAAGAGATGTTGCAGCAAGTGATATCCGGAGAGAGTTGAGGCTGGCAGAAAGCAGAGAAGCGTGGAGAGTGTTAAGATGGAACGAAAGATAAGTGAGAGTCAGTAGCGGCGCTACAAGAGAGTAAAGGATTTGGAGATATGAGACCTAAAAGGCCTCTGAGAAGGGAAGGATACAGGTCCAGGCAAAGGGGGACTGATGGGGACCTGGGGAATCTACCCTAGCGGATCCGCTGGTTACTCTAAGGCTAGGGAAAAAGCAACAAGAAATAGAATTTTTGGTAGATACAGGAGCAACGTTCTCGGTTTTGAATCAAGCCCTGACCCCTATTGATACTGATTTTGTAACAATAAAGGGAGCCACTGGCCAGAGTGAAAAGGCATATTTTCTCAAACCTCTTAGGTTCAAATTGGGAAAACAATTGGGGATACACAAATTCTTATATATGCCTAGTTCCCCGAAACCCCTGCTAGGGCGGGACTTATTAGAACAATTGGGAGCAGAAATTAAATTCAAAAAAGGAAAAATTGAACTCCGGATAAGAGAAGATCAACTAATTGAAGTACTAAGCTTGGCCCTGATAGGAACTCCCATTTCTCCAGGAGTGCCTGAGGAGATTAAAGCCCAAATTTATCCGGGGGTATGGGCCTCGGGAGTGCCGGGGAGAGCAAAAAGTGCTTCCCCTATAGCGATAAAACCTCAACAAGGAGCACGACCAGTGAGAGTCAAACAGTATCCCCTCAGGATAGAGGATAGGAAGGGGATCCGACAAACTATAGACCAGTTCATCGAGTATGGGCTGCTAAAAGAATGCGAATCAGAGTATAACACTCCAATATTACCTGTTAAAAGGCCGGATGGCAGCTATCGCATAGTACAGGATCTCAGGGCTATCAACAAAATTGTTGAAGATTTACACCCGGTAGTAGCGAATCCATACACTCTCCTAACTAAATTGGTACCTGAATTGGCATGGTTTACCATCCTGGACCTAAAGGATGCCTTTTTCTGCTTGCCGCTGAGCCCAGAGAGCCAACTTTTATTTGCATTCGAATGGGAAAACCCAGAATCTGGAAGGAAAACACAGCTTACATGGACTGTGCTACCACAGGGCTTTAAAAATAGCCCAACACTTTTTGGAAATCAGCTAGCCAAAGACTTAGAACAGTGGAAACGCCCGCCTGGGACAGGAGTGGTATTGCAGTATGTGGACGATATGTTACTTGCCACTGACACCAGAGAAACGTGCATAAAATGGACTGTGAGCCTGCTAAATTTCCTTGGACTTAATGGCTATAAAGTTTCTCCACAGAAGGCGCAGATAGCCCAGCAGCAAGTGACCTATCTGGGATATGAAATAACCGCAGGCCAACGGACACTGGGGAAGGAGAGGAAAGAGGCCATCTGCCAGACACCTCGACCACAGACGCCTAAGGAACTTTGGACCTTCCTAGGAATGACAGGATGGTGTCGTCTCTGGATATATAACTACGGACTCTTGGTAAAGCCGCTGTACGAGTTATTAAAATCTAACTCAAAGAATATTGTGTGGAATAAGGAAGCGGACAGAGCCTTCCATCAGTTAAAAAAAGAGGTTAGTGGAAGCGCCTGCCCTGGGGTTACCCGATACTACTAAACCTTTCTGGTTGTTTTCCTATGAAAAGCAAGGAATGGCCTTAGGAGTCCTGGCTCAGAATCTGGGACCCTATCGAAGGGCGGTGGCATACTTCTCCAAACAGCTTGATGAAGTAAGTAAAGGGTGGCCCAGCTGTCTCCGAGCGGTGGCAGCAGTGGCAATAAACATCCAAGAGGCCCGTAAGTTCACCCTAGGCCGGAAAATCACAGTTATGGTTTCACACACCGTCTCAGCAGTACTGGAAGTAAAAGGAGGGCATTGGCTTTCACCTCAGGGGTTTCTCAAGTACCAGGCTATCCTGATAGAGCAAGATGATGTAGAAATAACAGTAACTAATATTGTCAATCCAGCCTCTTTCCTCAGCGGAACAGCAGGAGAATCAGTGACCCACGACTGCTTGGAAACAATCGAGGCTGTGTACTCCAGTCGACCAGATCTGAAAGAGGAACCATTGGAAGATGCAGAGGATTCCTGGTTCACCGACGGGAGCAGCTTCATTCAACAGGGGATACGCAAAGCTGGCTATGCGGTAACCACCACAGAGAAGGTAATAGAGTCCAAAGCTCTGGCCCCAAATACATCAGCCCAAAAGGCTGAGATAATAGCACTAACCCGAGCGCTGGAACTAGCCAAAGGAAAACGGATAAATATCTGGACAGACTCTAAATATGCTTTCGGGGTGGTGCATGCTCACGGGGCGGTCTGGAGAGAAAGAGGACTCTTATCTACACAAGGGAAGCACATCAAACATGCTGAAGAAATTCTTAAACTCTTAGATGCAGTATTACTGCCTGCCAAAGTGGCTATCATGCACTGCAAAGCTCACCAAAAAGGGAACACCGCTGTGGAACTGGGTAACGCACTGGCGGACCGAGAAGCCAAAAGGGCAGCGGAAATGGGTAATGCAGAAATACAATCCTTGGTCCCAGATGGTAAGATACAAATTGATGACGAACCTAAATATTCTAGGGATGATCACAAATTGATCAAAGACTTAAATGGGAAAATCGAAGGGAAATGGGCCAAAACCCCACAGGGAAAAATAATAGTGCCTTTTTCGTTATTATGGGCAATGGTCATGGCAGAACATAGAAAATCCCATTGGGGAACAGAGGCACTTTACAGATACCTGAGTAGGTTAATATGTGCCCAGAATCTATATGCCACGGTCAAACAAGTCACTCAGCAGTGTGAGATATGTCTGCAGAACAACCCTAGGACAGGTCCCAGAGTCCAGTTCGGCCAAATAGGAAAGGGAAACTATCCGGGACAACAATGGCAAATTGATTTCTCAGAACTTCCAAGAAAAGGGGGGTTTCGATACCTATTGGTGCTAACTGATACCTTTTCAGGATGGCCAGAGGCATTTCCCTGCCGAACCAATAAAACAAGAGAAGTGGTTAAAGCATTGTTGCAAGAAATTATACCAAGATTTGGGGTTCCCGCAGTGATTTCCTCGGACCGAGGATCTCATTTCACTGCAAAGGTTGTTTCAAAAGTAAGCAGATTGTGAAGCTAGGCCAGGAAGCTAACTTGGCCTGGCCTCAGTCATTACCATTAGCCCTTCTCAGGATAAGAACAAAACCCAGAACCAAAGAAGGTTTGAGCCCCTTTGAAATACTCTATGGGAGACCATATAGTGTACAAGACGGGACATCCACAGAGTTGGTGAATGAAATATTTACAGATTACATGATAAATTTACAAAAACAGCTCCGAGAGGTAGAAAAACTGGTTCTAGTGACAAGGGGAACAAGATTCCATAGCTTTGTAAGGTGGCTTATACCATCCCTAGGCGTTAGTGAATTGGAGAAAGCAATTGTAAACATATCAGCTACTATAGAAGCGCTTGAGAAATCTACAATAGATGCTATACAGGCACTTCAACAAGAAGTCCAGTCATTAGCAAATGTAGTTGGACAAAATAGAATGGCATTAGATTTACTAACTTGGAAAGAGGGAGGCTTATGCGCAGTGATTAATCAGAGCTGTTGCTCATATGTAAGCAAAAGCGGAAGGATAGAAAAAGACTTACAAAATCTCATAGCTAAAACTCAGATCTTGCATCAGACTGTGCAGGATGATACCACATTTGGGTTCTCAGACCTTTGGGAAAAGTTAACCTCATGGTTACCTAGTCTGGCATGGCTTAGACAACTGCTTATCCTTCTAGTAGCAGTGCTTATGTTAGGAATTTTAGTGTGTGTAATAGCTAGATGTTTTATGTGTTGTACCATGGGGGCAAGAGACGAATACATTCAATGGAAAAAGCATCAGCTCCGGGAACGAGTGGAATCAGGGATGTATTTTAGAAATCAGATGGAAAAGGAAAGTGTGTTATAGGCAATTGTAAAAGAATTTACAAATGAACAAAGAAAAGGGGGGATTGAAACAGAAAACAGAGGGATTAACCATGACAGGGACATATATCTCAACCTTGGAGGGGAGGAAAGAAAACAAAGAATTTCCCAATTAGCGGAGGCGGGCCTCAGCCTTGAAGGAACACTTCGCAAGCAAATGGGAACATCCTGACTGATAACAGGAGAAGATAACCAGAGACTTTACGACCCCTGCCAGACCACGCAGAAGACAAGCGGAACATCCTGATCGATTACAGGAAGATAGCAAGAGACTTTTACGGCCTCTATCAGCAAAACAATCGAATCGGTTCAGTGATCGTGGAACTTACTCCCTAAGACGCCCCCCCAAAGAAAAACACCAGGAGAAGATACGCACATGCCTGAAGGATGAGACTTATTATAATGAGGCTCCGGAAATAATTAACATAGTCACACCTATTGTTAGAACTAATTGTATTAGCCCATCCCATAGTTTGCATATGTATGATTTACCTTATAAATAACTACGGGTTTAGCATAAGGGTGTGCAAGTTTGGAGGAGCGATCCCCCTTGCACCCGGCGCCGCAATAAACATACCTGCTTTATAACTCTCTGCGAGTTGTAAGGTTTGTTTCCGCGCGTCAATTTGGCACCCCAGATGGGACCCTCTCTGTCCGGCTGCGGGACCTGCTGAGGACGGGACTCCTCTGGGCGCCCCCGAGATTTCTCGGGAGGACTCCCCCACTCATCCAGATCACCGCGGGGACAGACAAGGACCATCTATTGCGGACCAGGGATGTTTAGGTTTTCTTAGGGGGGGACCTGTAAGCTGTGAGGAGACGTCCTACGCGTGGTAAAGAGTCGGCGTACTCGCCCCGGGGTATGCTCAAGCTTGGGCTAACGGTTGGGTTGTGCTGGTGTGGGATCCCTTGGTTTTAGATTTTATGTTAGTGCGTGGAAGTGTAACCCTGTGATACTGTTGGTTATATGTTGTATCTGTCCTAGGGTATCACTACCGTGTTATTACTTGTTGTATTTGTCATAAGGTACCACTACCGTGTTATTGTCTAATATAAGGTGGAAATTATTGTATGAGTGAAATGAGTGATTGAGACGCGGCACTGCTGCGGAGCGAGTGCGGAGTTCTGATCCGCGGTTCCGTGTTCTCCACGAGGAGAGCGGCCGGAGATGAATGAAGTGTATGACAGACTGTAAAGAAACATTGTGTGAACCTGATATTGAGAAGATTGAGTGGCAGTGTCTTGGACACTTGGATAATGTTTGTGATCCTATTTTTATCCTAAAGTGTTTTGCTTGTAATACGGAGGTTTGGGTAGATCAGGAAGACGATTTTTGGTGTCCACAGTGTGGAAGCTGGACTGAGTGGGAAAAGATCGAGCGGGCGGGAGAATTGAAACAAGTAATCTGTGGAGACATAGCCTACCCCTGGAGATAAAGGTAGCGACAGGGATATAGTTGTACTATTTCCCGGGGGAGAAAACAGGAATAACACCCAGGTGACACACGGAGATCAGGGTCACCTCTTCATCAAGGGGTAGAAAGAGCATAAAATGGGCAATAAACAAGGAGGCGGGATAATGAAAAAGAGTCCTCTAGGATGTATTTTAGCACACTGGAAGGAGATCGGAGGCCCACCAGGTGGCAGCGTGGACAAGAAAACCTTAATTAAATATTGCAATCAATGGTGGCCTCTTTACAAGTTAGATGATCAGGAGAAATGACCCGTTAACGGGACCCTTAATTACAATACTATATTACAATTAATGCTATTCCTTAGAAGGAAAGTGGGATGAAGTCACATATGCAGACATGTTTTTCACCCTTCGGGACCAGCCCAAATATCAGCAGGACTGTGGACTGGTGGCTCCACAAGACCCAATAGTGTAATAAGAAAGAAGGAAAAGGAAAGTTGAAGAGATGTTGCAGCAAGTGATATCCGGAGAGAGTTGAGGCTGGCAGAAAGCAGAGAAGCGTGGAGAGTGTTAAGATGGAACGAAAGATAAGTGAGAGTCAGTAGCGGCGCTACAAGAGAGTAAAGGATTTGGAGATATGAGACCTAAAAGGCCTCTGAGAAGGGAAGGATACAGGTCCAGGCAAAGGGGGACTGATGGGGACCTGGGGAATCTACCCTAGCGGATCCGCTGGTTACTCTAAGGCTAGGGAAAAAGCAACAAGAAATAGAATTTTTGGTAGATACAGGAGCAACGTTCTCGGTTTTGAATCAAGCCCTGACCCCTATTGATACTGATTTTGTAACAATAAAGGGAGCCACTGGCCAGAGTGAAAAGGCATATTTTCTCAAACCTCTTAGGTTCAAATTGGGAAAACAATTGGGGATACACAAATTCTTATATATGCCTAGTTCCCCGAAACCCCTGCTAGGGCGGGACTTATTAGAACAATTGGGAGCAGAAATTAAATTCAAAAAAGGAAAAATTGAACTCCGGATAAGAGAAGATCAACTAATTGAAGTACTAAGCTTGGCCCTGATAGGAACTCCCATTTCTCCAGGAGTGCCTGAGGAGATTAAAGCCCAAATTTATCCGGGGGTATGGGCCTCGGGAGTGCCGGGGAGAGCAAAAAGTGCTTCCCCTATAGCGATAAAACCTCAACAAGGAGCACGACCAGTGAGAGTCAAACAGTATCCCCTCAGGATAGAGGATAGGAAGGGGATCCGACAAACTATAGACCAGTTCATCGAGTATGGGCTGCTAAAAGAATGCGAATCAGAGTATAACACTCCAATATTACCTGTTAAAAGGCCGGATGGCAGCTATCGCATAGTACAGGATCTCAGGGCTATCAACAAAATTGTTGAAGATTTACACCCGGTAGTAGCGAATCCATACACTCTCCTAACTAAATTGGTACCTGAATTGGCATGGTTTACCATCCTGGACCTAAAGGATGCCTTTTTCTGCTTGCCGCTGAGCCCAGAGAGCCAACTTTTATTTGCATTCGAATGGGAAAACCCAGAATCTGGAAGGAAAACACAGCTTACATGGACTGTGCTACCACAGGGCTTTAAAAATAGCCCAACACTTTTTGGAAATCAGCTAGCCAAAGACTTAGAACAGTGGAAACGCCCGCCTGGGACAGGAGTGGTATTGCAGTATGTGGACGATATGTTACTTGCCACTGACACCAGAGAAACGTGCATAAAATGGACTGTGAGCCTGCTAAATTTCCTTGGACTTAATGGCTATAAAGTTTCTCCACAGAAGGCGCAGATAGCCCAGCAGCAAGTGACCTATCTGGGATATGAAATAAGCCCTGTCCCCACAGGAGGGAGCGCTGGCCGGGTTCCAGAGCAAGGCCTTGCAGCCCGCGTTGTGGTGTGTGTGTCCCCCATCTCGGTCCCCAAGGGCTGTCCTTGTCCCGGGGGCTGCGTGCTGCTTTCTGCGTGGGGCCGTGTCGGTGGTTCCTGCAGGGACCCCTCTGTCCTGGCTGCCCCTGGGGAAGGGGACAGGGGAGTCCCCCCCCGGCCACTGGCACCCCGCTGGTGGTGGCTCGTCCCTGGGGGCAGCTCGTTGCCCTTTGGGGCTGGTGGGCTCCGACTGGGGGCTCACGGGGGCTGTGGCACCTGGGGGGGGTTCTGATTCCCGGTGCCCCCTGCGCTCCCTCCCTCCCCGCCCCCGCCTCCGCCCCTAAACAGGCACGGAGCGGTTCTGGAGAAACAACTTTTAATTGAGACAACTTTTTAACACAAGAGAAAAGGTCCTATTGAAGCTACTCTCAACCCCCCTCCCTCCCTCAAACACACCCCCCTCCCTCAAATACAGCCCTCTCCCCAAATACAGCCCTCTCCCCAAGTACCCCCCCCAAATACAGCCCTCTCCACAACTGCACACCCCCCTCCCCTAAATACCATGCCCCCCTCCTCTAAATATGATGCCCCCACTCCCCAAGTACACACAGCCCCTCCCCAAATACAACCCCTCCCTCAAATACACACAAATCCCGCCCCCCCCATCACCTCCGTCTCTTCCTTGCGGTGGGACTCGGCCCACCCTCTGCCCCCAGCCCTCTTGCAAGAGCCCTGCGTTTGCTGGGTGATGTCAACGGGGGGCTGCTCCCCCGCTTCGTCCCCCGCCTCTCCCCCAGTTTGGGCATGGCCGGGGTCAGCTCCATCCCCCCGTCCCCCCAGTGCTCCTGGGACTCTGGTGGCAGCTCCATCCCCAAGTCCCCCCAGGGTTCCTGAGACTCCGGTGAGAGCTCTGTCCCCGTGTCATCCCAGGGCTCCTGGGACACTGGCGATGGATCCATGGCCACGTACCACCAGGGCTCCTGGGACCCTGGTGATGGCTCCATCCCCAAGTCCCCCCAGGGTTCCTGGGACTCCCGTGACGGCTCTGTCCCCGTGTCATCCCAGGGCTCCTGGGACACTGGCGATGGATCCATGGCCACGTACCACCAGGGCTCCTGGGACTCTGGTGAGGGCTCCAACCCCATGTCCCCCCAAAGCTCCTGGGACTCTGGTGGCAGCTCCATCCCCACATCCCCCCAGGGCTCCTGGGACTTTGTCCCGGCGATGAGTTCCTCCTGGAAGCGCACGGCCTCCGTGGTCTCCTCCAGGCTGTAGCTGGGGCTCAGCAGCAACCTGGGCAGCTCGAGGGAGGGGAAGTCGCAGGGGGGGACACCTGTGCCAGTGTCACCAAGGTCCCCAGGCCTTGGGCTGCTGCCAGGACTGTCCTGGCTGACCCCTGCCACCTCCCCGGAGCAGTGGAAGAGCCTCATGGACACCTCCAGAGGAAGCTTCTGGGCCACTGTGAGGTCCCCGAGGGCTTGGCTGTGGGGGACAACAGAGGGGCTGGTGGGGACAGTGGCGGGGCTGGTGGGGACGCTGCAGCCCAGGGAGATGCCGCTGTCCCAGGTAAAGTCACCGTCTGAGGAGATGTCACTGTACAGCAGGATGTTGCTGTCCGAGGGTGTCTCCAAAGAGGTGGCCATGCTGGAGCTGGTGGTCTCTGAAGACCGTTCATCGATGTTCTCAGGGCCAGGGATGGAGTTTGGCAGCGTGGTGGGTGCTGGGACCGCTGCTCTTTCCTCTCTGCCAGTGTCACCAGGATCCCCAGGCCTGGGACTGCTCCCAAGACTGTCCTGGCTGAGCCCTGCCACCTCCCAGCAGCAGTCAAAGAGGCTCAGGGCCTCCTCCAGAGGCACCTCCTGGGGCGCTGCCAGCCCCCCAAAGGCCTGCTTCTGGCGGAGAGCAGCAGAGCTGGTGGGGCCCTGGCTGTCCCGGGATGGGAGGCTGTCCCAGGAGCTGTCGCTGTATGGGGGGAGGTTGCTGTGCGGGCGAGCCTCCTCGGGGGTGGCCGTACTGGAGCTGTTGGTGCTGGTGCTGTCCTGGCCGGCCCCCACCGTGTCCGTGGAGGAACCAAAGAGCCTGAGGGCCTCTTGGAGGAGCATCTCCTGGGTGACTTTGACGGTGCTGTCCGGGTCCCCAGGAGCTGGTTTGTCGGGGGCAGCAGAGGGTCTGGGGGGCACGTGGCTGCGTGGGGGTGCGTGGCTGCGTGGGGGTGCCCCCGCAGGGCTGGCCGTGCTGGAGATGTTGGTCCGTGCAGGGGGTCCCTTGACGTGCTGGAGGCCGGGGCTGGAGGTCAGCAGCAGCGGGGGGGCTGCGGGCACCGCTCTGCCCTGGTGGCCGTAGGCTGGGAGCTGTGTCAGCGGGGGCTGTGTGGGCTGTCCCTGGAGGCTGCCGGGGGCTGCCCAGGCCGGGAGGGTCTCACAGCCTGCGAGGCCCCACAGGGCAGGGCCCGGGGGAGCAGCGGCGCCGTGGCCGAGCGTGGGGGTGGCCGGCGGAGGCTGGTTGGTGAGGGTCCACTCCAGGTGGAAGAAGCGGGGATGGAAGCAGCAACCACAGGGGGCCCTCTGCAGCCCTGGGAGGGGGGAAAGGGAGGCGTGGTGGGCCGTGGGCAGCCTCCAGGGCACCCGCCGAGCTGTCCCCCGTGGCCCCCATCCCGGGTGTGAGCCAGGCCCCTGGGGAGCTGGTGGCCGGTCGCTCCCCGGAGTGAGCTGCTGTGCCGGAGGGGCTGGGGCTGGAAACTGGGGAGGGGACGTGCTTTGCGGGAGGAAACAGGAGAGATGGCCCCCACAGGTTGGGAAATTCCCTGGAAATTGGATTTCCTGGGCAGGTGAGGGCAGGGATGCTCAGCCGGGCTTGTTGAACCCTCCACACCCAGTACGAAAACACAGTGCTCGGGGGCTGAAGGTGGCAGAGGGCACAGGGGGTCCATACCTGGTGGTGTGGCCCGTGGGGCCCATGGGGCCACCCCCACGGTGGGTGGCCAGGCTGCAGGGAAGGGCTGCTCCTGGCCGGGCAGTCGAACCAGGGTGGCTGAGCCTGGAAGAGAGACAGGAGCCATGGCTGCGGTCACCTCCTGCGCTCTGTTCCCCGAGAGTGTCCCCGGGCTGCGGGTTGGGGTCAGTCCCTACCTTGGGGGTAGAAGGTTTGTGGGAGCACAAAGGTCTGAAGCGTCTGGGTTGCCGCGGGGGCCCCGGGGCCGTTCGGTGGGAGCCAGAGTGGTGGCAGCGCCATCGTCGGTCCTCTCGGTCTGTCCGCTGCTAAGGACTCTTTGGTCACCAGGGATGGAATGTGGGGGCTCCCTGTGCCCCGCCCCCTCCTCCAATAGCCTCCCCATCTCCTGCTGGAGGCCTGGTGGGAGATGGGATGGTCTTGGCCACAGTGATCACGAAATGGTTGAGTTTAACATCGTCAGTAGAATGAGAAAACTGGTGGGAAGAGTTTTGCTTGTTTTGAACGTCTCTGGGAACTACTTGCATTGCCACCCAGACTTTGGGGCTGCAGGCTTTCCTGGCCACTCTATGCTCCAAATAATCTTTTTTTCACTTTTCCCCAGCACCGGACTCTGATATGCCGAATGTCCTGGCCTGGCTCCCACAACCAAGGTGGCAGCCAGAACAACTCTTGTTTTCTTTCAAGGTCTCTTGGAACTACTTGCTTTGCCACCCAGACTTTGGGGCTGTGGGCTTTCCTGGCCACTCTATCCTCAAAAGCAGCTTTTTTTCTTTATCATTTTCCTTTTTAAGGCATTTAAGAAACGTGTAGACACGGCACTTCAGGGCATGCTCTAGTGCCCGAGATTGTTGGTTTGTGTCTGTTTGCGGATGGGTGTGGGTTGTGGTGGTTTTTGGTTTTTTGCTGGTTTTTGGTTGGGTTTTTTTTGTGTGTGTGTGTGTGTGTTTTGGTTTGGTTTGGGTTTTGGCTTTTTTTTTTTTTTTTTGGTGATTGGACTCGATGATCTCAAAGGTCCCTTCCAATCATGAAGATTCTGTGATTCTGTGATTTCTTTTGCATTTTAAAAGTAAAGGCCAGGAAGGAAAAGCGCATATCCATTGCTTAAGGAGAGAAGAAAGAAGGGTTGAAAGAGTAGCGGCAAATACGCTTCTCCTTCGTCTTCACCAGACTTCAACCAACTTCAGGGAAATTTAGTTCTTTAAAACACCAGGATCACGGGCTGGAGGAGTATGTCAAACAGAGTTCAGATAAAACTTGTGCTTGACTAGTAAGGGAACGAGCCCAAGTGCCTTTTTGAAACTGAGGGACGGCGTTTCATCTCCGACGGCTGAAGAGCAAAGCTTGTACCTGCCTTCAAAGGGGAAAAGAGCTGAAGTGGTAATATCAGTCCAAATTTGGCTGATGACTTTATAGTGTATAAACCCCCAGGAGATAACAGGATGCAGAACATGCTCAAACTGAGGACCAGGAGTCGGGCCCGGCCCTGTCTCTGCAAACTCTGGTTGCGAGAGCACGGGGCGGAAACCTGAGCGCTGCCGCCGATGAGAGCCACGGACTGGGGGGGCCGGGCTGGTGCTGCACTCCATACGGTGACAGACAGAGGATGTCGCTGTGAGCCGATTGTGACACGGGAGGTCGGCCGGCGGGTAAGCGATGACCAACTGAGGAGGCCACCGCCCTCCGATTGTGACCCGTGAGGGCAGAGGGCCAGTCATCCCGCACAGAGGCCCCGGGCTCAGTGTGCAGCTGGCACTGTGCGGTGAGGTCCTTGTCCTCGCCGCAGCTGGGCACGGCTGTCTTCTCCTGAGGTACCCCGTGTGCCACAGGGCGCTGAGGATGGCTTCTGCTTGGGAGAGGAACTATCACCACTCAGGCCTGGAGAAAGCAGCAGCTTTCCTCCCCTCGCTGCTTGCTGACAGCTCCCTCAGGAGCAAAGACGACGATCAGACTGTCCACGGAGTGCTGCTCTTTGCGGATGTCTCAGGTGGGGGGAGCAGGGAGGAGCAGCCACGGACACGCGCCGTCTTGGGACACACCAGGCCCTTTGGAGCCCCTCGGACAGAGTGGCCATCTTGTCACTAGTGAGGTCTTCTGCTGGCATGCCCAGAGAGAGCGGGATGGGTTGTCTTGGGCGGTCAACCCCTGCTGCCACCAGCACTGAGCCGGGCATGGGAAGGTGTCCCCAACAGGCTCTCGGGCCGGGCAGGGTGGAAAGTGCTGCCAAGTCCCTTGGCCCCCATGGGCATTTCCTGATTTCTGCGTGTCCCTGCTACAGGTTTCACTGCGTTGACCGAGAAATTCATCCAGAAGAGCGGCAGGGACAGAGGCGCTGATGAGCTGGCGCAAACCCTCAATGAGTACCTGTGTGATATTTTGGGAGGTAAGAGCCGTGCTGCAGGACTGTCTGGCATCGGGCCGTGATGGTGGAGGGTGGAGGCAGACATGCTGGGCAGCCTGGTCCTGCCTCCTTGGCAGGGCTGGGGCTTTCTGTGAGGAACAGCGAGGGCAGCCAGGGTCTGCCGGTGGGTCAGGACCAGCGCAGGCTGGTGAGGGTGACCTGAGGGTGCTGGCTCTGACCTGTGCGTGTGTGAGACCCTCACGAGCCCCTTTCCACAGGGAAAACCTTGACCCTCCTGAGCTGACCGTGAGCACAGTGTGGCCACCCCTTTGGCAGTGCTATTAGGGCAAAGCAAGAGTCCCCAAAGGCAATGAAGGGTGTGGAGCATCTGTGCTCCGAGGAAAGGCTGAGAGAGCTGGGACTGGTTGGCATAGAGAAGGCTCAGGGGGGACCTTAGGAATGTGTCTACAACTTGAAGGGCGGGTGCAAAGAGGACAGAGCCGGATTCTTCCCAGTGGTTCCCAGTGTCAGGACCAGAGGCCACGCCACAGACCCGCACTGAAACACAGGAGGTTCCCTCTGTAGGTCAGGAAACACTTTTTGCCTGTGAGGGCGACTGAGCACTGGCAGAGGTTGCCCAGGGAGGTTGTGGAGTCTCCTTCCTCAGAGCTATTCAGGAACGATCAGCCACCCTCCTGGCTCTGTGCAGCCCGGCTGGGCTGGAGCAGCGGTGTCGGATCAGATGGAGCCCAGAGGTCCCTTCCAGCCTCCACCTTTCCGAGGTTTGGTGGCATCTGGAGGCCCTGCCTCCCTGCCTGCTCTGCGGGTACCAGGGCAGTGACCACTGTGAGCCTGGGAGAGAGGTCGGAGCGGTGCTTTCCTCAGCTCTGCCCCACGGTGCACCCTTGCCCAGGTGCTGCTCTTTGAGGGGGGCTTGCTCCGTGGCTTCTGGAAGAAGGTGTCCGCGTGACTCTTCCTTTTCTTCCCTCTGTCCGCAGAGTTCCTGGTTTTTGGAGGAGACATCTTGAAGTTTGCTGGTAGGTGTTTGGGACGACGATGCCCACGTGCGCCGATGGGTGGCATTTACCTGTTGTGGCGGCCGTTTGCTCTGCTCTCCTTCTCCAGAGGCTCTGTGCAGCACCTGGATCCCACTCTTGGCCACCACGCACCCCCCGCAGTGGCCCCTCTGTCCCCCCCCGGGCCTGCCTGCGGCTTGGCTTTAGCCAGGGCTGTGGCTCCTCCTTCTCTGCCCTGGCTTGTAGGGCCCTGGGCTGGGGGTGGGGCAAGAAAGCCCCCAGAGGAGGAGACCCCCGAGAAAGCGCAGCCCAAGGTGTGTGTCGGGGCGGTGGTCAGGGGCAGGGAGGCCCTGGGGATGGCGGAGCTGGGGCTGCCAGGCTGGCAGGGGAGGGAGAGTCCCTGGTGTGCTGCAGCTGCAGAGGAGCGCTCGGGGCAGGGGCTGCCACCGCTGCCGGCTGCTGCTGGAGCTGCCCGGGAGAGGAGAGGGGTCCCGGTGCCCGGGATGGGGTGTCCTCCAGGACGATGGCCCATCTTCCTCCGCACGTCAGCTGGTTTCTGCTGTCCCTGCCACTGAGCGTAGGTCGGGGAGAGCCAGGTCTCAGCAGAGCCTCGACCTTCCCTCACTTTCCCCAGGAGACGCTGTGCTGGTGCTGTGGAGAACACCCCCCCGGGAGCTGGCCAGGACCATCAGCCTGGTGCTGCACTGTAGCCAGCAGATCCAGAAGAAGTATAGAAGGCGTGAGACGGACGTGGGCCAGGAGCTCCAACTGAAGATAGGTACGGGCGCTGTGCCAGACGCAGATCCGTGGCACTCTCCCGTGCCACAGGGAGCTTCTCACCAGCAGGGAATGTGGGGACTGGGGCTCGTGCCAAAGGAAAGCATCTCCGGCGAGCGTTCAAGGGTCCAGCTGTAGTCGGAGCGGGGATGGGAGACCGGGACTGCTGGGTTTGCGCATGTCCGCAGATGCAGAGGAAGCTTAAAGGCAGAGCAGGTGTCGGATTGAGCCTTAGGATCTTTGAATGTCGTCTTTAGCACAGACGTCTGCGGGAGGTCGTTATCCTTTTGTTTCTTCAGGCGGGGGCAGCTTTGCGTCCTTTCCCCTGCTGGATTCTCCCCTGCCTTTCACAAAGAGCAAAGGGGAGCTGCTTGGCTCACGCCTGCGAGAAGGGCTTTTGCAGGCTCTTGGGTTTTCTCCAATGACAGCTCCAACCTGCCTGCGTGAAAAAGGAGCAGGCGGTGGTCGAGGCCCCGCTGGTTTGCTGGCCTTCTGGGGCAGGCAGCTGGGTAAGATGCCCGGCACCCTCAACACATTCTCCATGTCGACTTTGTCTGTCTGTTTCTAGACACCCATTTCAGGGAGCTGTGTGGGTGTCCCCCCGCGTAGGACAGAGGGTGCTCTACCCCTCCGTGATGCCTGTCTCCCTGCTGGGCTTCAGATTGGCTTCTGAGCAGCTGAGATGCTGGGGGCTGCAGAGTTCCAAACGTTCCCTGTGTCAGTTCTGCTTCTCCCTCTCCCTCTCCCCAGGGATCTCTGCAGGCACCATGAGCCTCTCCATTTTTGGAGACAGGAGGCGGCAGTACTTCTGCATTTATGGCCGAGGCGTGGGTGAAGTTCATGAGGCCGAAGAGCTTGCAGATGCAGGTGACATTGTCCTCTCAGCTACCGCCTGGGAGCTCTGTGAGCAGCACCGGCTGAGGACCAAGCATCTTGCAGGCCAAAGAGCCGTGAAGGTGGGTGGATGACATGGCCTCTAGAGCCATTGTGAGGAGCTGGACTTGGACATGAAGGAGGGAAGTGTCAGAAGGCTGAGGAGCTGAATGTGGAGAGAGCGGTAGCTGGGAAAGTGGGCAGGTGGCTGAAGCCCTTGTCCTCCCATCTCAGGGGTAACTGCGGGCTGGGCTTGCTTGGTTGGAGGGGTCGGGAGGCACCGGAAGGGTTTTAGCCCCACCAGCAATGTCCTGTGGGCCACGGAGCTGTGGTTGACAGCTGGGGGATGCTTGGATAATGGCTGCCCAGCTCCGGTGCTTCTGAAGAGGCACTGCTGTCCCAGCCAGCCAGGGGGGCTTCCTCTCTCCTTTCCTGGGAAGTGGCAGTGGAGGGCAGGCTCTGTCCCCTGGGACTCCTGGGGAGGCCAGTGGCAGTGATTTCCTTCTGCGTGTCTTCAGGTTACGGGCATGGAGCCGATGTCTTGGTCAGAATGCCAAGATGCCTTACGCCAGCTCGTACAGGACCCACTGAGCCACCGCTCGGAAGGGGAAGGTGAGTGCCATCTTGCCCTTGTTCTGCGGTTGCCCCAAAAGGTGGGGCCTGGCTGCTTCAGGGGCCAGAGAGGAACCACCTCCTCCCTCTTCCCCCTGTCAGTTGGCACTCCTGCTTTTGGGCCTCCTGGGGCAGTCGCTGCTGCTGCCTCCTCCTCCCAGGGGACAGCTCTGCCCTCCGCATCTGGAGGTGGCCACCTGGGCAAAGGCAGAAGACTCTTCCTGCCCCGTTTCCAGGGCCAGCCCCTGCTTTGCAACGGCTCGTAGTCCCACGCGTCCAGCGACCACCTGCCTTTGCTCTCCTCAGGTGCCATGAGGCCGGCTCTTCTCCTGCCCAGTGATCCCAATGCGGAGAAGGTGTACAGGAAGTACATCCCAGACGCTGCTCTTGGGAAGGTACGGCAAGGCCACCGCTGCTGGGGGCTGCCTTTTGGGATGGATTTCTCCCTTCCTCTGGGAGGAGGGCCAGGGCGCCTGCTCTCCCTCCGTACCTGGTGTGGGCAGTGAGACCCCGGGAGAGCAGGCTGGTGAAGCCATCGTGCTCTTGTCTTCCAGCTTGATGAAAGAGTGCCACTGGAGCTCTTCTCTGAGCTACGGCCAGTCACCATCATCTTCATCCAGCTGCAGCTTCCTGCAGATGTCAGCACGGGGAGCACCAGCACGATCCTTAACACTGCCAGCAGCGTGATGGTGGAAATCCTCTCTCCTCACAAGGGCAAAATCAACAAAGTCCTCCTGTGTGATAAAGTGAGTGTGGGGGAACAACCGCCTCCCCCAGCGCGAGACGGTGGGCAGTGAGCACGAGGGAGAGACTCCCCTCTTGGGCATCATAGCAAGATGTGCTGCCTCTGTCCTCGGCAGGGCTGCACGTTCCTCTGTGTGCTGGGACTCGCTGGAAACAAGCTGCCCTCCGAGAGCATTCGCGCATTGCAATGTGCTCTGCAGATCTTCAACGCCTGCTCCACCATGCTCGGGGAAAGAGAGTGAGTGTGTGGCGGGGGCCGGGGGGTGCATGCTGCCTGGGACGGTGCAAGGGGGCTCACCACAAAGAGATGTGCCTTCTCGCTCGCCCTCCCCTCTCCCTGGCAGGAAGGAGGCAGTGCCCGGAGAGGTGGCCGCAACCCCTGGGCTTAGCCCACGGCAGCCAGGCGCAGTCCCTCCACGCACACCCTGCTGGCCACTGCACTGGAACGAGCCCTGGCAAGGGCCAGAGGCCCTTGGTGCCAGAGGCAGGCCCTTCTGGGCCACTGGCCCGTGAACAGAGATGGGGCCCGGCCACCTGATCTCCAGTTGCTGTCATCGCAGGCGGTGACGTGGCAGGCGCCTTCTTCCTTCCCTCCCTCTTTGCTCACGAGAGGGCTGTGGCCCTGCACGCGCTCTGCCCCCGTTCCTTGTCCCTTGCAACCAGCGTATGTGTCGCCCCTGAGCTCTCCACGTCCCCGAGACCCACGCTGGCAGGGCAGCACAGCCGGTGGCCCAGGCTGGCGCCCAGGGCGGGTGCAGGCAGGGATGAAGCCGGGCGGGCAGGACTGCGCCTGGGGCGCTGCTGAAGCCCCGCTCTTTCCCTGTGTACCAGGGCAGTGTCCGTGGCAGTCACCAGCGGGACGACGTTCTGCGGCGTCATTGGCCACCCTCTGAGGCACGAATACACAGGTACGAGGGGGTGCCTGGGGCGCGGGAGGCTGCTGTGGGCCTGCTGAAGCAGAGCCGTCTGGCAGAGGAAGGCGGGCTGGGAGAGCGCTTGCCCAGAGCTGGCCAGGAACGGCCCCAGTGCCGCCGGTCCAGGCCCGGGACGGGAGAAGGGGCTCTGTGGGCGGCTGTTGGCCTGGGTTCCGCTGAGCCCGCCGTGGGGTTGGCCTGTGCCGGAGGTGAGGCAGCCATTGGCCCGGAAGGGTGCCGCGGGGCTGGTGGCACAGGCACACCAAGGCGTGTGCTCTCTCTCTCTAACGTGTGCTCTCTCTCTGGTAGTCATTGGCCAGAAGGTGAACTTGGCAGCCCGGATGATGGTGCACTACCCCGGGCTGGTGTCCTGTGATGCAGTCACCTACGCCGCCTCTCGGCTGCGCCCTTACTACTTCAGGGAGCTGCCGGAGAAGGAGATGAAGGGCATCAGCCAGCCTGGCCCTGTCTACCAATACGTGGGCATCACCGAGGAGAGGTGAGTGTCCTCTGAGAGGGCTGGAGGAGGGGACGGCGGCACCAAGGGTGCAGCCTGGGCCAGCAGAGAGGGAGAGTGTGCGAGTCTCTGGTGATGGACTCTTGCTATGTTCTCCTGTCCTGCCGTGGCCATTGGGCTTCTTTATGCTTGAAGCTGTCGTAGCGTGTCAGCTTGAGCTTTGCCTGGGGGAGCGTGCAGGGGATAACGCGCTGCTCGAAAGAAAAGCAGGTCCCCGAGGAGCACATCTTTCCCCGCCACGCCAGGCTGCTTCTCTAGCTCCCCTGGCTTCTCACCAGCTAATTGACTCATCTTTTCTTTTCCCCTGCTTCTAGCATATTTGGCTTGGGTCTTCCCAAGAAGAGGTCCGAGTACGTCCCCTTGCTGGGTAGGTGGAGAACGCCTTGCTCTTCTGAACCCCCGGTTCTTCCCCTTGGTAACTTTTAGTGCCACGCTGGGAAGGGAGAGGCTATTCCCAGGGATGGTGTTGCCTGCAGCAGCCCTAAGGAAGTGCCGCCTCTCTCTCGGTCGCTGCTTGCTTATACCTTTGGGGTGGAAAGCAAGGTGAGGCGCTGGGTGCTCTCTGCCATGCTCCAGACCTGGTACGAAGGCTGGTGGATGTGGTGGTGGTGGGGAGGGAAGCTGCGGTGGAGGGTGCCCGCCAAAGGGACGGCTCTTTGCTTTTCAGCGCGCCCCAGCAGCTGCTTTTCTTGTTTGTCTGCACAGGTCGGCAGCAGGAGATTGACCTCTTTTTCGGCTGCCTGAATGCCTATAGGGATTTAGGCCAACGGAACATCCTGGCATTTGAGGGCACGACGGGCTCCGGAAAGAGCCGCTTACTTACCGAACTGGCCTCTTTAGGCCAGGGCGCTGGCCACAGGTACAGGTTTTTCACCTTTAGCTTTGGGACACCGCCCCTGCCCATCCCTGACAGCCGTGGAACACTCCAGCCCCTCTGCCAGTGCGCCTGGCCCTCCCGACAAAGCCTGCGGGAGACGCTGCCCGGGAGCACCTGCGTACCCTGCTCCCACCTCTGCCTCTTTGGGGAGTTGGAGGTGGCTTCTGGAGCCATGGCCTGTGCTCCTTCCCCTCTGGGACAGGCACAGGCAGCAGGAAAGAGGCCAAGCCCAGTGCTGTTCATCTGACTCCAGACCCAACAGACAGCAGGGTGGCCTTTCTCAGAAGCCCTGCTTGCCCTCTGCCTGTTTCCCAGGAGGAGCACGGGGACCTGGGGTCTGGCAGGCAGACTGCTAAGTTCTGGAGCCCCACGGCAGACTCGCCACTTGCCCCATCCTTGCCTCGTAGCCCCGCGAGTTCCTCTGCAGGGGGCACGTAGGGAGACCTGGGCCAGCGCTGTGGAGACACAGGGTCTGGACCCGGCTCTCCCGGTGGCTTGGCAGCAACTGCCCCTCTGTGCCCTTTCTCGTAGGAGGAGTGAAAAGCTTGGCCTTCTCTGGGAAGCCCTTGGGGATGGGGGGCTGAAGAGCTGGCCCCAAAGGGCACCTCCGCCCCTCTTCTCTTAGAAGGCTGGGGCTGTTGGGGATCTCAGTCCCTTTTGCTTTTGCACGGCAGGGTGGTGTCCGTGGAGCTGCTGGAGATCAACGTGAGGCAGTCCTTCTCTGCCCTCCGTACGCTGATGGCCAGGGCCCTGGGCCTCCAGGACTGTGCGTCGTGCAGCGACAGGCAGCGCCTGCTGAGGAGCAAGCTGCAAGGGACGATCGACGAGAGCAGCTGTTGCCTCCTCAATGACATTTTCCTTGTCGAGGTGAGAGCCAGAGGCCTCTCCCGAGTTTGTCTGGGTCTGACGTTGTGTGGGCACGCCGCTGGGAGTGCCTTAGCTCCGGGGTGGGAATGGCGGGGGTCACAGCACACATTTCCTATCCCTGGGCTCCCTGTCTGTGGGCAGTTTGTGTCCCGCGCTGCATCCGCAGTGCCCGGTGCCTTGTTTAGCACCCTGGAAGTGGCACTGGAGAGAGGCTGTTCCTGACCTCGTGCCGAGGTCAGCGCTGTGTGAGGGCTCTGCTCCAGCCAGCCCAAGGTTCCCACAGCCAGAGGAGCAGCTCTTCAGCCCAGCGCAAGGCCCAGCTCTGCAGAGACCCTCAGCAGAGGGCCTTGGCTTTAGGCTCTGGATGGAGTCCCGCCTGTGGCTCCCTGCCCCTGCATTGGGGAGAGGTCAGGTGCCAAGGCCAGCAGAGGCGGTGGGCTCTGCGCTCTTGTGTGCTGGGGATGGGGAGGTGTGCCGAGCCCCGCAGCCATGTTTCTCCCTGACTCTGCTTTTCTGGCCAGTTTCCCGTTTCGGACAAGGTCCGTGAGATGCGTGAAACTGAAAGGAAAATGGAATTGCACTCGACTTGGACAAGAGTGCTGGAGAAGGTGAGCATTTCTCCTTCCTTCCTCCTGGGCCAGAGAAGGAGAACAAGCCTGCCGGCTGCGGGCTCTGTCCCACCACAGCGTGAGGGGCGGGAGGACCACGCGCCTGGGTCATCGCCCGTCAGGGCCTGAGAAAGCCCTCGGCCCCCACCTCCCCCCGCAGCCCCACAAACACACCCAATCACTTTCCTCCTGTGAAGTGTGGCCAGGAGGAGGAACAATGTCTTCTGGGTTCCCTTGCCCAAGCTCCCTCCTTCTGCAGGGCAAGTGATGTTAGGTGTGACCCTACAGTCTCAAAGAAGTTCAGAGTCAGGCAGCTTGCGAGCAGGGAAGTGGTTGGGGAGAGACTTCCGAGCATCCTCTCCAGAGACAGAGGCGAAATCTCCTCCCCTGAAGGCAACCAAGAATCCCCCGGATTCCCCTCAGAGCAACCTCCTTTTTTCAGACGCTTGGAGGAGAATTTGGCATCTTTGTCATCGACAATGCCCATTTCATCGACCCTGCCTCCTGGAGCATCATGTCAGCCGTGCTCCAGAACGTCTCCCTCTTCATGGTCGTGAGCTTAGCCCCGGGCTACGCGAGAACAGAGAGCTTTCGCAAAGGCGCAGCAGACGGCACAACGTCCCAGAAAATCACCTATGTTCATCTGGACAAGCTGAACGCTTCAGATGTTGTGCAAAAGGTCTGCAAGGACCTCGGAGTGTTCAGCGTCTCCAGGGATCTGGTGAGGTGAGTTGGAGACAGGGGAGCTCTCCCCGGGGGCTTGAACCTCTGCCAGCCCTGGTGGGGAATCATCCTCCGCCCCAAGGAAAGGGAGCGCAGGGTGCTGGAAGCATCACTGACTCCAGCGAGTGCCAGACATGGGTGGCCTGTTCTGCCTCAGCCTGGCAAGTGTGAGCTGAGAGTGGGCAACTCTGAGACCCAAAGCCTGGGAGGCGTCAGCCCTTCGCTGCTGCACAGGGAGGAGGGAGGTGGAGTCCCGAGCCCCGGCGTGTCGGGGTGTGGAAAGAAAGGCCTTGGTGTGGGTGGCCGGGCTGTGGGGGAGATTCCCTGGGGCAGAGTCCGCCCTGCTGCCAGAGAGGGTCTGGGCTCCTGAGGAGAAGAAAGGCAGGGCTCGCCTGTGGGCATTGCCCGCAAGTCTTTTCCCACGGACTTCAGCGACGGCTGGAGGTTCAGGGGGCCCAAAAGCCCAAGGCAGCGGGAGGACGGTCCCTTTCCCAAGTGAGCTGCAGCTGTGATGAAGATGAGTGACTGAGTGACTGGCCGTCCACCTGAGCTGTGTTTCACCTGACTTTCCTTGTGCTGCTCACTGCCGGCTCTGCTCCTGTGCAGGTTCCTGATGCAGAGAAGCTCAGGGATCCCATATTACTGCGAGGAGCTGCTGCGCTGCCTTCGTTCCAACAACATGCTCTCGTTCTGCCCCTGGAGCCCGGCTGGAAAAGCAAAGGAGGACTGGGAGAGCCTGATCAGTAAGCACCTTTGCCGCCAGTAGCGAGCTGCTGTGGCGCCTTCTGCGCAGCACAGTCTTGCCCCATCGTTCCCCCGTGGGTCTGGGCAGAGTCAGATCCTGCAGCCGTGCTGATGTTGGTCTGGCAGAGGTGTTGGCTCCTCTGCGCCTTGCTGTTGGGACAGGCAAAGCAAGGGGCTAGCGAGTTCTGGGGGCTTGGAGGGGCCTCCATTCTTGGGGCGGGGGTTGCAGGGCTAAAACACAAGGGAAATTGTTCTGGAGCACACGTGTTCCTGGTGTTTCTTAGGCATTCTGATGGGCACGGAATTTACCTTGGCCAAACGCTAGCTCACTTGAGAACAAACCCCAGCTTGAGGTGAGGGACAGGCCCGGGGAACTTGAGTGCGAAACCATAAATCCCCACAAGGGTGCTGGTAACAGAAGAGAACGGTGGTGATGCCATCCGAGAGAGCAATGCCGGCCAGAGTGCCGTGGCCTTGGGAAGAGCCAGGACTGAGGCTACATTTTGCGTTATCACCGGCAAGTTCCCGGGCTGTGGAGCTTGCGCTGCAATGTCGGAGGCAGCGATGCTGCTGCTTCCTGCCCCAGGGCATTCAGTCGCCCCCTGGGAAGTCTGGAAGCCTTGGCTGGAGGAGGGTGTGGGAAAGCTGCTCTGAAGGCAGAACATCTTTGGGAGGGCTGTGCAAAGAAAGGCTTGCAGTGCAAACGGTTTTGCTCAGCTTCACGAGCACGTTCAGCGCAGGCAGGTCCGTGCGCGCGCACTGGACCATGTCAGGTGGGACTTGTCCCATCCCAGGTGCTTTTGGAAACGTTTGCAAGCTGCAGGTCACTTTGCAAATTGCCTTATTGGTGCTCTCCCGCTCCACCCAGCATCTGCAGCGGAGGCTTCATCCCTCACAGCACCCGGGAGCTCCAACGTGAGGAATGATGGCAGGGTCTGCACCATCAGGCCAGGCGTCAACCTGGAGAACACCGTGCTGCCCGTCCCCCTGAAAGGTGAGGGGCCGAACGCCACTCTGAGGCTGGCGGCCGTGCTGGGGCCCCTTCGCGGGGCATGGGCTGGAGGGAGGCTGGGCATCCGTGTGCCGCAGAGTCACCCTCTCGGCGTGGAAGGGGGCTCCGGTCCCCCCAGAAAGAGACCTGGGGCTGCGGGCAGCCGCTTTCCCCTCTGGCTGTGGACCAGCTGTGAGCCTGCTGGCTGCTTTCCATCAGGAGGCAGGAGAGAAAAGGTGATCGTGCAACACTAAAATGGCTCCCTTTTCTCACAGAAGCAAATCCTTTGCTGGGAAAAAGCTTTGACTTGCACCTGTCCCAACTTTGGAAGCGGATTCTACACTGCTGTTCTCTTTTTAAGTTCCCCAGCTAATGCTGGCCTCAAGGCACTTGATCCAAACCAAAAGAAAGGAATAGTATTGCCTGGCCAAGTGAAGGCAACTGTTGTGGGGAGCTCTGAGTCCACCTGTGAGGTGGGGAAAGTTCTCGGAGTGCACTGTTGGGCACAAACCTCCTCCAGATCTGGTACGGTGCATCCTGGGATGCACAGACCTGCTGGGTCCTGCCCTCCCCACCCCGGGTGGGGGAGCGTTTGTTTGAGCCTCTTGCTTATCCCCAGGCCTCGTGGCCTGCAATTCCATCAGGAGCGGAGCCGATTTGAAGACGCCCATCCCAGGAGTTCCGAGGAGTCCTAGGGAGACGAGGCCAATGTCTACCCCGTCTCGTGTTGAACCTTTCCAGCCTCTCCAGCCTCAGCGCAGGGAAGAGGCAAGAGAGACGTGTTGCTGCTTCTTGACAGAGATCGCGCTGACTCAGCTGGATCGGATGAAGCCGCTGAAGCAGATGATCTTGAAGTTCGCGGCGGTCATCGGGCCAGTGTTTACCACCCAGCTGCTGTCGCACATCCTTCCTGCGGGCGTCCGGCAGCAGATGAATCCCCTGCTGGACATGCTGGTGAGCGACAAGATCCTGAAGTGGCTGAAAACCCGGGAGGCACCGGAAGATGTGCAAGATCCTCCTGAGGGGCCAGCGACCTCTTGGCAGGCAGAGCGCGGTAAGTGGTAGCAGGACGGTGGACAAGGGAGCTCCCAGCTGTGTCCGGCGGGGTTCCCTGGGGCATGGTGGGCTTCTCCCGCTGTGACGGGCGGCTGGAGCTCAGGCGGGCATGGCTGTGTGGGATGGGTTGGTCAAAGACCTTTCAGGCCAGATGCAAAGCCCACTAGCTTTGTGCTGGAGGGAACTTCCCACTAAGCGCCCTCCCAAGTGCCTCTGCTCCCCTGCCTCCAAGCGCTGCTCATTGCGCGGGCATGGGAGGGCCTGTGGAGTCCCTGACATCCTCTCCCAGACGCCTGCAGCCTCCAGATCAAAGATGCCCTCCAGAGTGCCCCGGGGCCTTTGACAGGCTTTTATACACCTTGGATTGCCCTGTGGCACTGGAGGAAGCTCAGGAGGCTGGGGACTGCCTTGCCAAGAGCAGGGAGAAAGCGCTGGCTGGGGCTTGCTTTGGCTGGTGGCAACATGCCCAGCTCCTGCCTGGAGCGCAGCTGAGCCCCGTGTCCCCAGGGCTGGGCTAGCGCCAGCGAGGCCAGCCAGGCCCTGTCTCCCCGTGTCCCCAGGGCTGGGCTAGTGCCAGCAAGGCGCGGGCGCTTTTTCCCCATGCTCAAGGCTGGGTGTGCAGCAGCGCGGGGTCGCTGCCAAGGATGCCCACCACAGAGTGACTCTCGTTCCCTGGTGGGTACGGCCCCGAGCCCCAGCCCCAGCTCAGGCTGATGCCAAGGCCCTTTGCCTTGCAGGTGTGCAGACCACAGAGCAGCCATCTGGTGCCCTGGCCTTCTGTGTCCCGCTGCTGCAAGAGGCCGCCTACGAGCTGTGGCCCCAGAGACAGCGGGTCGCCCTACACCGCAAGTGTGCCGCCTTCCTGGAGCGGCACGCACAGAGATGCAAGAGCTGCGGCCGAGGGGATTTCGTGGCCTTCCACCGCTTCGCCGTCACCAGCAGCCAGGAGGGAGGGAGCTGTCGGGACCCTGCTGACCAGGGCGACTCTCGCAGCTGGGAGGCCTTGGTGCTGGCCGGAGAGCAGCTGAGGAGGGAGAGGACCCACGCCGCTGGGGGTACGCTGTGCACCGTGCTCCACAGCCCGGGCCCTGCAGGAGCCCAGGGGGTGCGCTGGGGATGGGCTGGGAGTGGGTCTGCCAGGGACGAGCCCAGGAGCTGAGGACAACCACCGCAGACTGTCCTCAGCGTGTCGGCACCCTTGAGAGGGTCCTTGCAAGCCCACTGGGAGAGGGAGGGCGGCTCTTACCCTGGGGGAGGCGAGGAGGTGTCTAATCCCCTCTTTTCTTTGCAGATGCTGGAGAACATCAGGATTTTGCTGAGGAGGATTTGGGGTGAGCAGAGAGGGTTTGATTCTTTGTAAAGGCAATGAGCTCAGGCTCTCCAGAGGAGACCAAGGAAGTGCCGGCATTTGGCTGCCGGTTGTGACTCTAGCTTAGGGAAGAAGCTTTCTGTGGGGTGGGAGCTGGGAGGAGACGGCCATGGAGAGGAGACGGTGCTCGAGGAAGCCCGTGGGCTCTGAGCGATGGTCACGCTACACTGGAGCAGGCCTTGCTTTCCAGTTCCTAGAGAGGAGCGACAAAATGTGCAGGGGAAAAGCCACCCCGGGGAGCCGGGTGGTTTGCCTGTGGGAGGTGACAGCAAGCCCAGCTTGTCTCTTTCTCCCTACCTACAAAGCACCTGTAGGAAGCGTGGCTGCCCGTGGGCTCGTGCCCTGCTTTGAGCAAAGCGGTTTTGATGCCGTCTCTGTGGGGAGAAAGACCAGTCTGGCTGATGCCGGTGTATTCTTTGCTCTCTTCTTCCCCTGGGAACTGTAGCGTGGCAGAGCGCGATCAGAGAATGGAGCTGCCCAGCGAGAGCAACGGGAAGCACAACGGCGACTGCTCCTGCCAAGCCATCGTGGAATCGGTGCTGGTGCCTTTGGCTCGGCACTGCCTGGCAGCGGGCGATGCTGGCCGAGCCTTTTACTACCTTCTGGAGTCTGCGGCCGGCTACCTGCACGTCTCCGACTGCTACATGGTGAGTTGCCTCGCTTGCCAGCACCCACTGTGCACGGAGCCCTCTGGGTGGCCTGGCTCTGGGCAGGACAACGTCACCGCCGCAGTAGGGCCTGCCTCGAGGGGACTTTGGAAGGGAAATGCTGGGGTCAGAGCCCGACTTTTTCCTCCGCTTTGCCTCTTGTGTGGACAGAGACACAGGCCAGCGTGGCCTGAGCACGAGGGGCATTAGCAGGGAGGGGGGCTGAAGGATCACTGGTGCCTGTGCTCTGAGCCAGCGTGACTGTGTTTGGGTGGGCATCGCCAGGGGCAGAATCAGGCCCTCGTAAGAGAGAGGCCAGAGGCAATGGGGGAGGACAAGGCCGGCCATGGGCTCTGCACCCACGCTCACCTGCTCTCCGTCTGCTTGTGCAAAGGCCCTCATGAAGCTGAAAGAGGCGGAGGTCCTGAGGAAGACCAAAGCGATTGTGACAGCCCGCTTTGAGGAGGCCACCTTCTTCAGCCTCAAAGGGGAGGTAAAGAGACGGGGAGGTCTGGGAGGTCTCCTGCGGGATGGAGCTGGATGCCTTCCCCAGCTGCAGGGGATATCCCTGGCCCCTCCAGCCACTGGCAGACTCCTGCAGCCCCTTGGGCCACTTGACCACGTCGGGGTGTTTCCCTTCTCCTCTGCAGGTCTGCTGCCGTATGAACCACATCAAGCTGGCAAAGAAGATGATCAGGGAGGCTTTGAGCCTGCTCGAGAGGCACTTCCCCCGGAGCTCCTTTGGAGCCTTCATCAAGTCTCAGGTGGAGAAGTTGCCGTGTGCCGCTTTTGTCAGAAGAGCAGCCTCCCTTCCGCAGGAGATCCGGTAAGAAGCAGAACTGAGACCCCAGGGGAGGAAGAGCCATTTCCTACCCAGTCCCAGGCATGTGGGCCCAGACCGGCCGAGCCTTGAGGCCACCCCTGACCTGACGCAGGGCCCTTACGGGACCCAGGCATTAAGGAGCCATGTGCGGGTAGAGCGGGGAAGGACAGAGCCCCGCACTCCCTCCCCGCCGTGCGCAGTCATGGCGAAGGAGCACACCTTGGGGTAAAAAGCAGCTGGAGCAGGGGCTGTGTCAGCTTCCCCCCAGCGGCACTTCTGTGTTTGCCCCCTTCCGCTCCGGCAGCCCTCCCTCCGGCAGCTCCCTTTCCTCCGAGGAGGTGCAACTGCCTTGTCCGCCGCCCTGCTTTCCCCCAGCCCTGCCCCATTGAGCCCTGTGCAGCAAGAGCCTCTGGGCCCAGCAGTGTCTCTTGCGTGGCAGGAGGAAGAGGCTGGCCTCGCTGCTGCGGCAGAGCTGCTGCCTTTCCTTACTGGAGCAGCTCTTCCGCCTGGAGGGCACGTCCCGCGGACGGAGGTTCTCCGACCTGGCAGCGCGCATGAAGGCCAACACGGACAGGGAGGCGGACTCGTATCAGGCAGCAGACTCCCGTCACAGATAGACTCGGGACACTGACAGATGCCGGCACAGACGCAGGTACAATTAGCCATGCAGGTACCATCGAGATACCGTCACAGACACCGGCACCAATGTAGGCAGAGACACCGGCACCGACACCGTTAGAGACCCCGCTGTCCCTCCCGTTGCTGGGGCAGGTGCCCTCGTGGAGGCCACAGCAGACACAGATGCCACTGCAGATACCCTTGCATGCGCCGGGCAGAGGCAGGCCAGCGGGAAGGCAGGCACCGCGGAGCTCGGTCCTTGCCAGAGAGTGTTTCCCCAGCTGCTGCTCTCAGCCTGTCTCTCAGGATTCCAGCAGGCCTCCTTTCCCATGCGCTTTGATCTTTCCCACATCAGGGCAGGAATCTCCAGCAGGTTCCACGAGTCCCTGGCAGGCCTGTGTGATCTAAGCACAGATGTTCTCCTTGTCAGGCGCACAGATGTTCTCCTTGTCAGGCACACAGAAGTGAACAACAAGGTGTGATACAGGTGCTTTCCACACCTCAGCTGTAGGTCCCTGGCGCGTGTTTCCAGTCCTGCTGCCAGTCTCCTGTTGTGTTCCCACAGCCCAGAAGGAAGGTGCAGCCCATGGAGAGCCCACCCTGGAGCAGGCTCCTGGAGAGACCTGTGGCCTGTGGAGCGTCGCCCCTGCAGGAGCAGGTTTGCTGGCAGGAGCGGGGAGACCCACGCTGGAGCAGTGCCCTGACCCTGCCCCACAGCGGCCCCACACCTGGGGGGCAGACCCACACCTGGGGGACGGACCCACGGATGGACAACCCCCCCTGCCTTCCATCCCTGTGCTGATAAAGTGGTCCTGACACCGGACGCCTGGGTCCACTTGTGTTGGGGGTCTGAGGGGGGTACTTGTGGGGACTGGACGCCTGGGTCCACTTTTGTTGGGAGGCTGGGGGAGGTAGCTGGAGGGTCCGCACGCCTGAGTCCCCTTTTTCAGTGGGGCCCAGGGGCCTGGGTCCACTTGCCCCTGGGTCCCCTTTTGTTGGGCGGGTGGGGTACTTGGGGGGCCCAAATGCCTGGGTCCTGTTTTGGGGGGGCAATCTCCGGCTGTTTGTTATTTTTGAGCCCAGCCCTGGGGAGAGTGAAAAAGGGGGCTTTGAGGATTTTTTTTTTTGTAATTCCCCCCCCAAATGAGACTGTCTCCCCCTCTCATCCTGCAGAGAAAATCGCCACGAAGCTTTCGGAGACGCTGGAGGCAGCCATGCAGCTCTGAGGACGAGGCGTTTATTATATATATGTATATATTTTAAGTGAGAAATTGTTAAAATAATTAAAAAGCCTTTTCTGAAATAAAAGCATGGGCGGAACGGGGGGGGTGTTGGGGAGGTGTGATTTTGGGGGGGGGGGGGTGTGTGTCCTGAGAGGTCTCTAAACGAGGAGGTTGGAGCATGGAGGCTTTGGGAGTTCTGGGGGGAAGGGGAGGGCACCCCTAATCCCCATGGAGGTTTATTTTAAGGGGCTCCCCCATCAGCTTCGGGGTGGTCAGAATGTGGGAGACACCCCCGAATTTGGGGGGTACACCCTGATATTCCAGCAGACTCAGCTGAGGCAAGACTCAGCTCCTGGGGCTCAGCTGGGGGGGGGGCAGTCAGAGAGGAGGGTGCACCCCCATTATTGAGGGCACCCCTGATTATTCAGGGCACACCATTTCCACCTCCCAGCCTTCCCCATCCCCTATAAGGCAGCCCACATCCCCCCCGACACCAAATAAGCCCCCCCTAAACCTGCAGAGCACCTCAGACCCCCACCGCTGCACCCTGGGGTCCCACTGGTCCCCAAAACCCCTTTTATGCCCCCAAAATAGAACGTTGTCTCCCTTAAGTTGTCCACCGTCCCCCTCACGGCATCTTTGGTTGTGCAGGCGGGTGGCGAAATCCTCCCTGGGGTTGTGGGGCACAGGTTTCCCCCTCGTCCCGTACCCCAGGGCCTGGTTGAGGGGAGTTCACCCTCAGCCGCAGCAGCCATTTGATCGCCTCTCCCTCCCCCCTGAGGGAAGGGCTCTGGTGGCGCCTTACGAGGGGCGGGGTCAGCACACATGCTTTACATCCCTTCTTTTGGTAAAACCGGCTATTTTGGGGGGTTTGGGGAAGTTTTTATCTTGTTTCTAACAGTCCAAGCCAAGCAGCGCGGCCATTTTGTGGCCCTGAGGGGAAAGGGGGCAGGGGCGCTTTTCCCGCCTTTTTCGCCACGTGAGGGGAACCTTCTCAGGAGCGAGGGGGCGGGGCAAGTGCGGCCGCTGGCCCAATGGCGATGCGAAGAGGGGGCAGTGGGCGGGATGAGAGCTGTGGGCGGGCCAATGGGCAGTGGTGTTTGCCGGGGTGGGCGGTGCCGCCGCGAGCGCATGGGCAGAAGGGGAGGGCGCGCAGGCGGAAGGGCAGCTGGTACCGGCGGTGCTGTCTGGAGGTTTCTTGGCCGGCTCTGGCTGCAACCAGGGTAGAACATGAGAGATAATGGGGGACGGGGCTTGTTAGTGCTGCCCCTCCTTAACCCTGTTGGCCCCAGGGAGTGACAGGAGGTTTTTGGGTATATGAAGAAGCTGGTGATGGAAGAGGGAAGAGCTTGTGTGGCAGAAGTGGGTTGGGGTTTGGGGTGGGAGAGGGGATTTTGGGGGGCAGTGAGGGTGGGATGGAGAGGGTTTTTTGGGGGGGAGGGCATTTTGGGTGGGAAGGGGGGTTTTTGGGGTGTGGGTTTGGGGTGGGAGGGTTAAGAGAGGGGGTGTTCTTTGGAAAGGAGGGTTTGGGAGAGGGCCTTTTGGGATGGGGGGAGTTGAGGGTGGGTTTGGGAGGGTTAGGGAGAAGGGGTTGGGAGAAGGAGGGTTGGGGTTGGGTTTTTTGAGCTGGTAAGGGGAGTTTAGGATGGGAGGGGCTTTTGGGGTGGAGGGTTGGGAGGAGGGGTATTCTTTAGGGTGGGGGATGTGAGAGGGTTTTTTTGGGGTGGGGGTTTGGGAGAATGGGGGGTTTTCGGCTGTCTGGGTGGGGAGAGAGGGGAGTTTGGGGTGGGAGAAGGTTTTTTTGGGGATGGAGGAGGTGGGAGAAGGGGCTGTTTTGGGGGGGTAGGGTGGGAGAAGGGGTGATTTTGTAGTTCCCCCATTTTCCAGCCCCCGGTGCGCACAGAGCAGCACCAGCCCCATCTGTGTGGTTTATACTGCACTGCAGTGAAAACCACCTGAAAACGACTGCTCCCCCCTCCCCCCCCAAACCCAGTGGCTCGAGGGGTCTGTCACAGGGCCAGGGAGTGCAAGCACCCCCCAAAATGTGCTGGATGGGAGGGGGTCACCACCTCACACACCCACCCCCCTCATCACCCTCGTAGGTACCTGGAGATCACCCCCATCCCCCTGATGGACCCCCCCTTGGAATTCAAGTACCAGTGGGGGCCAAGGAGACCTCTAAGAGGGACGTGCTGCGCTTCGTGGCCAAGGTGAGGCTGTTGGGGGGGAGGGGGGCAACTCCGGATTTTGGGGGGGGTCCTGGGGCTGGATTTGACCCCCTTCCCTGTTTTTGTGTGTGTGTCATTCCTTCCCCCCCCCCCCAGGTCCAAGGGAAGGACCCCATGTTCTGGACGAGTCAATACAATGAGGCCGAGGCCACCCCCTAATTCCCACAGCCCCACAATAGAGGCCCTTTTGGGGTGCAGCCCCACAATCTCCAGGCTGAGTGCTTCGTTAAGGCAAGGTTTAATTGGGGAGGGAGAGCCTTAATTTGGGGAGGCCCCCAAAATTAAGGCCCCCCAACCTCCTCAGTAATGCTCAGGGACGGTGACCAGGGCTTTGGCTGGGAGGGCGGCTGATGTCGATGTTCTGCAGGGCAAAATGGGGCTCTGGGGGGGGGTTCCCCTAAATCTACTGCCCCCCCAATTTCATGGGGGTTTAATGAGATCCCCTCTTTTGGGTTTTTTTTGGGGGGTCCCCCCTTACCTGGGGCTGCTCGTGGTGGGTGTTCACTGCCTCCCCCTCGTACTCTGGTTTACCGGGAGGCAACAGCGTTTGGGGAGTGGGGAGCCTCCTTTTTGGGGGTGGTGTCCCTGTTTTGGGGGTCACACCCGGGGAGGGGACAGTCCCCTTTTTGGGGAGATTGTGCCCTTTTTTGGGGGGAGACAGGGTGGGCACTCCCATGGGGTGGGGCAACCCCTGGCCACGCCCCCCCTTGATGGGGGCTCCTGGGGCTGTGGCCTGGCCCCTTAGCCCCACCCCCCATGTGGGCGTGTCCCCCCTTAGCCCCACCCCCCCATGTGAGCGTGTCCCCCCTTAGCCCCACCCCCCATGTGGGCGTGTCCCCCCTTAGCCCCACCCCCCATGTGGGCGTGTCCCCCCTTAGCCCCAACCCCCATGTGGGCGTGTCCCCCCTTAGCCCCACCCCCATGTGGGCGTGTCCCCCCTTAGCCCCACCCCCCATGTGGGCGTGTCCCCCCTTAGCCCCACCCCCCCATGTGGGCGTGTCCCCCCTTAGCCCCAACCCCCCATGTGGGCGTGTCCCCCCTTAGCCCCACCCCCCCATGTGGGTGTGGCCTTCCAGCTCTTGTGGGCGGGGCTCACTGCCTTAGCCCTGCCTCTTGCAGGAGGCCCTGTGGGTGTGGCTTGTTTCCCCTGGCTCCACCCCTTTGTGTCCACCCCTCATGTGGGGGTGTGGCTTCCTCCCTTAGCCACAGCCCTTTCCTTCAGCTCCACCCCTTCTCCCTTAGCCATGGCCCTTTGTCCCAGCCTGTAGTAGCCCTTGGGGGTGTGGCTTCTTCCCTTAGCACCGCCTCCCTTGGCCCCACCCCCTTTCCCTAACCCCACCTGTCTAGGGGTAACTCACACTGGTGGGTGTGGCCTTGTCCTTTAGCCCCACCTCCTCCCTGAGTCTGTGGGTGTGGCCTCACAGAGCCCCACCCCCTTTCCTCAAGCCCTGCCCTTACCTGGGGTGACTCTGGTGGGTGTGGCCTCCTTTCTTAGCCCCACCCCCTTTCCCTTAGCCCCACCCCTACCTGATTTGCTGGGTGGGTGTGGCCTCAGCCCTGCCCCTGGCCCCGCCCCTCCCACCACCCTCCCTGTGCCCCCCTGCCCCCCCAGCCTGTCTCTGCTTGGTCCCACCTCACAGACATGTCCTGACCCCCCTGCTGTCCCCGAGGGAAGACCCCCGTGTCCCCCTCGATGTGGGTTGAGCTTCACTTGCTGGGGGAGGGTGTCTGCATGGGTTTTTTTTGGGGTTGAGTATGATTTTTGGGGGACACCCCCCCATAACCCCCCCCCCAAAGGATTCTACTCTTAGTGTTGCTTCTCTCCCCCCAGGGTCTCACCTTGATGTTCCCCTCGATGATGGCGGGGTCGACGCAGATGGATTCCACAGAGAGAACCTGGATGGGGGGAAAAAGCTCTCCTGCAGTCCTGTGTGATGAGTCTGCCAGTTCTCCTGTGTCTCCACCCCCTGCCCAGACCCAGAGGGACGTGGACAGGATTGAGGTCACTCCTGTGAACCTCATGAAGTTCCACCAGGACTTCATGTGTAAGAAGTGCAAGGTCCTGCCCCTGGGTCACAGCAATCCCAGGCACAAATCCAGGCTGGGTGGAGAATGGCTGGAGAGCTACCCTGAGGAGAAGGACTTGGGGGTGTTGGTGGGTGAGAAGCTCCACATCAGCCAACAATGTGCCCTGGCAGCCCAGAAAGTTCCCCCCATCCTGGCCTGCATCCCCAGCAGCATGGCCAGCAGGGCGAGGGGGGGTATTCTGCCCCTCTGCTCTGCTCTGGGAAGACCCCCAGGAGCGCTGCCTCCAGCTCTGGGGCCACCAGTGTCAAAGGGTCATGGAGCTGTTGGAGCGGGGCCAGAGGAGGCCACGGAGATGCTGGGAGGGCTGGAGCCCCTCTGCTGTGAGGACAGGCTGAGAGAGTTGGGGGGGGGGTTCAGCCTGGAGAAGAGAAGGCTCCAGGGAGTCCGTAGAGCCCCTTCCAGTCCCTCAAGCGGCTCCAGGAAAGCTGGGGGGGACTCTTGATCAGGGAGGAGAGCCATAGGAGGAGGGGGAAGGGTTTGACACTGGAAGAGGGGAGATTGAGATGAGATGTGGGGAGAAGATTGTTTGCTGTGAGGGTGGTGAGAGCCTGGCCCAGGTTGCCCAGAGAAGCTGTGGCTGCCCCGTCCCTGGAGGGGTTCCAGGCCAGGTTGGACGGGGCTTGGAGCAGCCTGGTGTGGTGGGAGGTGTCCCTGCCCAGGGCAGGGGGAGGGACTGGAGGGGCTTTAAGGTCCCTTCCAACTCTATCCATTCTGTGGTTCTGCGATCTCAAGAGCGTGCTGGTGTGTTAATGCAGGCCACCAGAGTCTCTTCAGAGGTACTTCTGTTCTACAGGTCAGGTGCCCGGGTGGTTCCAAGTCCCAGGATGAGCCAGCTCCTGCCGACAGTTTTAGCTCCGAGGATGTGACAGAATGGAAACCATCCTTGTGGTGGACCCCAACCCTCAGAGGTGCGGACGTGTTGGTGACATCTCCCTGGCCCAGAGACGGGAGTTTTGCCAACAGCCTGGTAAGGATTGTCTTTTCTGCTGGAATGGGTTTCCAGCTGGATTTCACAAAGGATTGCCTTTCTGCTGGCTGTGTCCCTCTGCAGAGGGGTGCTCCTGATTGTTTGGATTTACCCCTGTCAGGGCTTTGGAGGAGAACTGGCTAAAACAGCTTTCTCTCTCTGGAGATCGCCAGCGTTTGGGTAGAAAAGCAGCGGTTCAGTCAGTAAAGCTTCTGGTTAGCGCTGCGCTCAGGCCGTGGAGCTCCATCTCCTGGAGGTACATTTCCTTTGGACCCAGCATTTTCGGGACCCAGCATTGGACAGCTGAGCCTGTCCGAGTCTCACAGGCTGGAGCCCGTTGGGATGGTGACGCTGGAGCTGCGGTCTGTGAACCAAGTCTGATCAACCTTATTCTAATAATATAAGTTGACAATCGATATGGGTAAGGGACATCTCCTTGGCCGGGCGGCCCCCGTGGACCAGCCAACGAGAGGTAGCTTTGGGGCGCCTTTTGATGGGATTGTGCCATCTCTGTCCGGTCTGACCCACCGGCTGACGTGGACACGTCCTTTCCGTACACAGCTGGACGTGTCTGCAAGGGTTGGTGATCCGCCAGCTGGGAGTCAGCTCCTGATGTTCAGAATTTTTGGAGGCTGCTGCTGGGAAAAAGTGAAAAAAAGGTGCTTTTGAGGATAGAGTGGCCAGGAAAGGCCACAGCCCCAAAGTCTGGGTGGCAATGCAAGTAGTTCCCAGAGACGTTCATAAAAAGCAAGAGTTGTTCTGGCTGACGCCTTCATTGTGAGAGCCGCCTCCAGACATTCGGAATTTTTAGAGGCCAGTGCTGTGAAAAAAATGAAAAAAAAGGTAGTATTGAGGATAGAGTGGCAAGGAAAGGCTGCAGCCCCAAAGTCTGGGTGCAAAGCAAGTAGTTCCCAGAGATGTTCAAAACAAGCAAGAGTTCGTCTGGCTGCCACCTTGGTTGTGGGAGTCAACTCCTGACTTTTGTAATTTCTAAAGGCTGGTGCTGGGAAAAAGGTAAAAAAAAAAAGGTGGCGGTAGGCTGGGAGCGGTGTCAGCGGGGGCTGTGTGGGCTGTCCCTGGAGGATGCCGGGGGCTGCCCAGGCCGGGAGGGTCTCACAGCCCCCAAGGCCCCACAGGGCAGGGCCCGGGGGAGCAGCGGCGCCATAGCCGAGCGTGGGGGTGGCCGGCAGAGGCTGGTTGGTGGTGGTCCACTCGATGTGGAAGAAGCGGGGATGGAAGCAGCAGGCACAGGGGGCCCTCTGCAGCCCTGGGGGTGGAAAGGGAGGCGTGGTGGGCCGTGGGCAGCCTCCAGGGCACCCACCGAGCCGGCCCCCATTTCCCCCATCCAGGCTGTGGGCCAGGCCCCTGGGGAGCTGGTGGCCGGGTGTTCCCCGGGGGGAGCTGCTGTGATGGCGGGGACCAGGGCTGGAAGCTGGGGAGGGGACGCGCTTAGGCGGGGGAAACGGGAGAGATAGTCCCCAGGAGTTTGGGAAATTCCCTGGAAATGGGATTTCCTGGGCAGGTGAGGGCAGGAATGCTTACCCAGGCTTGCTGAACCTGCCACCCCCAGTACCAAATGTGCTGGGGGGGGGGCAGTGGAGGTGGGATGGTGCAGCTGACCAGGGTCGTCAGGGGCTGAAGGTGGCAGAGGGGACAGGGTATCCATACCTGGTGGTGTGGCCTGTGGGGCCCATGGGGCCGCCCCCACGGTGGGTGGCCAGGCTGCGGGGAAGGGCTGCTCCTGGCCGGGCAGTCGAACCAGAGTGGCTGAGCCTGGAAGAGAGACAGGAGCAATGGCCGCGGTCACCTCCTGTGCTCTTGTCCGACTATTGAAGACAGAGGCAAAGAAGGCATTAAGTATCTCAGCCTTCTCCTCGTCCTTGGTCGCAATGTTTCCCCCCTCATCCAGGAAGGGATGGAGATTCTCCCTGACTCTCTTTTTGTTGACGTATTTACAAAAGCTTTTTTTGTTGTCCCTTATATTAATGGCCAGGTTGAGTTCCAGCTGGGCTTTTGCCTTCCTAATTTTTTCTCTGTGTAACCTAACAAGATCTCTGTACTCCTCCTGAGTTGCCTGTCCCTTCATCCAAAGGTGGTAAACCTTCCTTTTTTCCCTAAGTCCCATCCAGAGCTCTTTGTTCAACCAGGCCGGCCATTTTCCCCGCCCTTTAATTTTGCGCCTCATGGGGACAGCCTGCTCCTGGGCCTTTTGGATTTCCTTCGCGAAGAGCGTCCAGCCTTCCTGGACCCCTTTGCCCCGCAGGATTATCTCCCAAGGGACCCTCCCAACCAGGGTTCTGAACAGGCTAAAGCGCGCCCTCCGGAAGGCCAAGGTGGAGGTTTTGCTAACCCCCTTCCTTACCTCCCTAAGAATTGAAAACTTGACCGTTTGATGATCGCCAAGACCAAGAGGGCCTCCGACCTCCACATCTCCCACTAGTCCGTCTTTGTTTGTGAAAAGTAGGTCTAGCGAGGCGCCTCCCCTAGTAGGCTCTCCTACCGGTTGTGTAAGGAAGTTATCTTCCATCCACTCAAGGAACCTCCTAGCCTTGCCTGCTCTCTGCTGTGTTCTATTTCCAGCAGATATCCGGTAGGTTGAAGCCCCCAACCAGAACAAGGGCTGGCGATGGCAAGACTTCAGCCAGCCGCTTACAGAATACTTCATCAACGTGCTCATCCTGGTTGGGTGAGCTTTGGGACTGATGCATGGCTAGGAAAGGGAGGCAGGTTCATCGCTCTCCCTCATATTGGCTTTCTATTTCAGTTTGGGTTTCAATGAGGTCTGGTGTGTTCTAGTTTATTACTTTTGAGATGAGCCGGGATGTATCAAAGAGGAGTACAGGACCGGTGAGGGTTCATAAGCGCCGTGGTAATTTTGTGTTTCTTGGTCTCTTAGGTGCCATAATTAATTGTTGCTGCAGCCTCCAGTTCTGGGATCGGCGTGGAGCAGGTGAGTGGAACTCCATGGAGCTTCTGCGGATGAGGGTGTCGTGGAAGAGGTTGGAATTTACAGTTATGATGCTCAGTCTTGGAGCTGTGGTTTCTTCTTTGCAGATGAAGAGGAGCCAAGTGACTGCAGGAAAATGAGTTAGCTGTTGTGGTTTTTGTCAAGGATGGATTCAGACCCCCGGCTCTCTGAAAGCTAAACTGAGGGAACGGCACTGGTAAGGGACTGAGGTTGACGGTTTCAGGACAGGCTTTTTAAGTTCAAGAAGGGCATAGAGCTGTTCAGGAACAGCCCCTTTTAGGCAGGTAAAGGAAGGAGGTTACTAAAGAAGACTCCCAGCACAAAATCCCCCTTAGAGGGATTAGGAAGCATTTCTTTGCCGAGGTGGTGGTCAAACGCTGGAAGAGGTGTCCTGGGGAGGTGGTTGATGCCCCAAGCGTCTCCTTGTTTGAGAGGCGTTTGGACAAAGCCCTTAAGAATGCCCTTCTTGGGTGATTTGTGGTGGTTTTCCTGCAGTCGGGAGGCGAAGCCGGGCTCTGGAGCCGAGCGCGGTGTGAGCCGAGGACGGGTGTGATTGTCCCCAGGCTTTGGGGGACTGTGTCCCGAGCCCTGTCCCCGCAGGAGGGAGCGCTGGCCGTGTTCCAGAGCAAGGCCTTGCAGCCCGCGTTGTGGTGTGTGTGTCCCCCATCTCGGTCCCCAAGGGCTGTCCTTGTCCCGGGGGCTGCGTGCTGCTTTCTGCGTGGGGCCGTGTCGGTGGTTCCTGCAGGGACCCCTCTGTCCTGGCTGCCCCTGGGGAAGGGGACAGGGGAGTCCCCCCCCGACCACTGGCACCCTGCTGGTGGTGGCTCGTCCCTGGGGGCAGCTCGTTGCCCTTTGGGGCTGGTGGGCTCCGACTGGGGGCTCACGGGGGCTGTGGCACCTGGGGGGGGTTCTGATTCCCGGTGCCCCCTGCGCTCCCTCCCTCCGCGCCCCCGCCTCCGCCCCTAAAGAGGCACGGAGCGGTTCTGGAGAAACAACTTTTAATTGAGACAACTTTTTAACACAAGAGAAAAGGTCCTATTGAAGCTACTCTCAACCCCCCTCCCTCCCTCAAACACACCCCCCTCCCTCAAATACAGCCCTCTCCCCAAATACAGCCCTCTCCCCAAGTACCCCCCCCAAATACAGCCCTCTCCACAACTGCACACCCCCCTCCCCTAAATACCATGCCCCCCTCCTCTAAATATGATGCCCCCACTCCCCAAGTACACACAGCCCCTCCCCAAATACAAGCCCTCCCTCAAATACACACAAATCCCGCCCCCCCCATCACCTCCGTCTCTTCCTTGCGGTGGGACTCGGCCCACCCTCTGCCCCCAGCCCTCTTGCAAGAGCCCTGCGTTTGCTGGGTGATGTCAACGGGGGGCTGCTCCCCCGCTTCGTCCCCCGCCTCTCCCCCAGTTTGGGCATGGCCGGGGTCAGCTCCATCCCCCCGTCCCCCCAATGCTCCTGGGACTCTGGTGGCAGCTCCATCCCCAAGTCCCCCCAGGGTTCCTGAGACTCCGGTGAGAGCTCTGTCCCCGTGTCATCCCAGGGCTCCTGGGACACTGGCGATGGATCCATGGCCACGTACCACCAGGGCTCCTGGGACCCTGGTGATGGCTCCATCCCCAAGTCCCCCCAGGGTTCCTGGGACTCCCGTGACGGCTCTGTCCCCGTGTCATCCCAGGGCTCCTGGGACACTGGCGATGGATCCATGGCCACGTACCACCAGGGCTCCTGGGACTCTGGTGAGGGCTCCAACCCCATGTCCCCCCAAAGCTCCTGGGACTCTGGTGGCAGCTCCATCCCCACATCCCCCCAGGGCTCCTGGGACTTTGTCCCGGCGATGAGTTCCTCCTGGAAGCGCACGGCCTCCGTGGTCTCCTCCAGGCTGTAGCTGGGGCTCAGCAGCAACCTGGGCAGCTCGAGGGAGGGGAAGTCGCAGGGGGGGACACCTGTGCCAGTGTCACCAAGGTCCCCAGGCCTTGGGCTGCTGCCAGGACTGTCCTGGCCGACCCCTGCCACCTCCCCGGAGCAGTGGAAGAGCCTCATGGACACCTCCAGAGGAACCTTCTGGGCCACTGTGAGGTCCCCGAGGGCTTGGCTGTGGGGGACAACAGAGGGGCTGGTGGGGACAGTGGCGGGGCTGGTGGGGACGCTGCAGCCCAGGGAGATGCCGCTGTCCCAGGTAAAGTCACCGTCTGAGGAGATGTCGCTGTACAGCAGGATGTTGCTGTCCGAGGGTGTCTCCAAAGAGGTGGCCATGCTGGAGCTGGTGGTCTCTGAAGACCATTCATCGATGTTCTCAGGGCCAGGGATGGAGTTTGGCAGCGTGGTGGGTGCTGGGACCGCTGCTCTTTCCTCTCTGCCCAGTGTCACCAGGATCCCCAGGCCTGGGACTGCTCCCAAGACTGTCCTGGCTGAGCCCTGCCACCTCCCAGCAGCAGTCGTAGAGGCTCAGGGCCTCCTCCAGAGGCACCTCCTGGGGCGCTGCCAGCCCCCCAAAGGCCTGCTTCTGGCGGAGAGCAGCAGAGCTGGTGGGGCCCTGGCTGTCCCGGGATGGGAGGCTGTCCCAGGAGCTGTCGCTGTATGGGGGGAGGTTGCTGTGTGGGCGAGCCTCCTCGGGGGTGGCCGTGCTGGAGCTGTTGGTGCTGGTGCTGTCCTGGCCGGCCCCCACCGTGTCCGTGGAGGAACCAAAGAGCCTGAGGGCCTCTTGGAGGAGCATCTCCTGGGTGACTTTGACGGTGCTGTCCGGGTCCCCAGGAGCTGGTTTGTCGGGGGCAGCAGAGGGTCTGGGGGGCACGTGGCTGCGTGGGGGTACGTGGCTGCGTGGGGGTGCCCCCGCAGGGCTGGCCGTGCTGGAGATGTTGGTCCGTGCAGGGGGTCCCTTGACGTGCTGGAGGCTGGGGCTGGAGGTCAGCAGCAGCGGGGGAGCTGCGGGCACCGCTCTGCCCTGGTGGCCGTAGGCTGGGAGCTGTGTCAGCGGGGGCTGTGTGGGCTGTCCCTGGAGGCTGCCGGGGGCTGCCCAGGCCGGGAGGGTCTCACAGCCTGCGAGGCCCCACAGGGCAGGGCCCGGGGGAGCAGCGGCGCCGTGGCCGAGCGTGGGGGTGGCCGGCGGAGGCTGGTTGGTGAGGGTCCACTCCAGGTGGAAGAATTGGGGATGGAAGCAGCAACCGCAGGGGGCCCTCTGCAGCCCTGGGAGGGGGGAAATGGAGGCGTGGTGGGCCGTGGGCAGCCTCCAGGGCACCCGCCGAGCTGTCCCCCGTGGCCCCCATCCCGGGTGTGAGCCAGGCCCCTGGGGAGCTGGTGGCCGGTCGCTCCCCGGAGTGAGCTGCTGTGCCGGAGGGGCTGGGGCTGGAAACTGGGGAGGGGACGTGCTTTGCGGGAGGAAACAGGAGAGATGGCCCCCACAGGTTGGGAAATTCCCTGGAAGTTGGATTTCCTGGGCAGGTGAGGGCAGGGATGCTCAGCCGGGCTTGTTGAACCCTCCACACCCAGTACGAAAACTGCTGGGGGGGAACAGGGGAGGTGGGATGGTGAAGGTGACCACAGTGCTCGGGGGCTGAAGGTGGCAGAGGGCACAGGGGGTCCATACCTGGTGGTGTGGCCCGTGGGGCCCATGGGGCCCATGGGGCCACCCCCACGGTGGGTGGCCAGGCTGCGGGGAAGGGCTGCTCATGGCCGGGCAGTCGAACCAGGGTGGCTGAGCCTGGAAGAGAGACAGGAGCCATGGCTGCGGTCACCTCCTGCGCTCTGTTCCCCGAGAGTGTCCCCGGGCTACGGGTCGGGGTCGGTGCCTACCTTGGGGGTAGAAGGTTTGTGGGAGCACAAAAGTATGAAGCGTCTGGGTCGCCGCGGGGGCCCGGGAGCCGTTCGGTGGGAGCCAGAGTGGTGGCAGCGCCATCATCGGTCCTCTCGGTCTGTCCGCTGCTAAGGACTCTTTGGTCACCAGGGATGGAATGTGGGGGCTCCCTGTGCCCCGCCCCCTCCTCCCATAGCCTCCCCATCTCCTGCTGGAGGCCTGGTGGGAGATGGGATGGTCTTGGCCACAGTGATCACGAAATGGTTGAGTTTAAACATCGTCAGTGGAATGAGAAAACCGGTGGGAAGAGTTGCTCCCCTGGATTTTGGGGGTTGAATGCCCCCTTAAGGAGCTGATGATGCCAAAGCGGGAGGTGCTGTTGACCCTCTTGAGGGCCAAGAGGCCTTGCAGAAGGCTCTAGGTAGATTGGAGCACTGGGTAATCAGCGGTGGCGTGAAGTTGAAGCAGTAAAAGTGCAGGATTCTGCCCTGGGAGGGAGGAACTCTGGGCAGGAGTGTAACTGGGGAGAGGGGTGGCTGGAGAGCAGCCCTGCAGAAAGGGGTCCGGCCGGGGGTGCTGGGGGCAGCAGCTGAGGAGGAGCCGTCGGTGTCCCCTGGCACCAAGAGGGCAACCCCCATCCTGGGGGGCATCAAACCCAGTCGAAGCAGGAGGCCAAGAGCGGGGATTGTCCCGCTGTGCTCGGCGCTGGTGCGGCCTCACCTGGAGCCCTGGGTGCAGGGCTGGGCCCCACCGTTGGAGAAGGATGGGAAGGTCCTCGAATGCCTCCAGAGGAGGGCAGCCAAGCTGGTGACAGGGCTGGAAGGCATGTCCCCGAATCCTAGACTGGTTTGGATTGGAAGGGACCTGTGAGCTCACCTTGTCCCACCCTGTGCCCTGGGCAGGGACCCGTCCCACCAGACCAGGTTTTTCAAGCCCCGTCCAACCTGGCCTTGAACGCCTCCAGGGTTGGGGCAGCCACAGCTTCTCTGGGCACCGTTGGCCAGAGTCTCAGCACCCTCACAGCAAAGAATTTCTTCCCCTCATCTCATCTCAATCTCCTTTCTGTCAGTGTCACAGAATCACACAATCACAGAATCACATTGGGATGGAAGGGGCCTCTGCAGATCATCTAGTCCAACCCCCCTCCCCACACACAGCAGGCCCACCTAGAGGAGGTTGCACAGGAACTTGTCCAGGCGGGTTTTGAATGTCTCCAGAGAAGGAGAGTCTGCCACCCCCCTGGGCAGCCTGTTCCAAGGCTCTGCCACCCTCACAGGAAAGAAGTTCCTCCTCATGTTTAGGTGGAACTTCCCATGTTCAAGTTTCTGCTCGTTCCCTCTTGTCCTGTCACTGGGCACCACTGATAAAAGAGCAGCCCCGTCCTCTTGACACCCACCCTTTAAGTATTTATCAGCATTGATCAAATCCCCCCTCGGTCTTCTCTTCTCTAGACTAAAAAGACCCAAGTCCCTCAGCCTTTCCTCATAAGGGAGAAGCTCCAGTCCCCTCATCATCTTTGTAGCCCTCTGCTGTACCCTCTCCAGCAGTTCCCTGTCCTTCTTGAACTGGGGAGCCCAGAACTGGAGGCAGTGCTCCAGGTGGGGCCTCCCCAGGGCAGAGTAGAGGGGGGAGGATGACCTCCCTCCACCTGCTGGTCACACTCTTCCTGATGCATCCCAGGATGCCATTGGCCTTCTTGGCCACAAGGGCACATTGTCGGCTCATGGTCATCCTATTGTCCACCAGGCCTCCTAGGTCTTTCTCCTCCAAGGTACTCTCCAAACCCTTCCCCCCCTGTCCTGTGGCTCCCCTCCCTGATGACCCAACATTACAGAATCACAGAATCGCAGAATCTTCGTGGTTGCATGGGACCTTGGAGATCATCGAGTCCAACCACACAAAGAAAAAAAAAAGGTAGCCACACCCACAACCAACCACACAGCACACCCGCCCACAAACAGACGCAAACCAACAATCTCGGGCACTAGAGCATGCCCTGGAGAGCCACGTCTAAACGTTTCTTAAATATCTCCAGGGATGGCGACTCCACCACCTCCCTGGGCAGGCTGTTCCAGTGCCTGACCGCTCTCTCGGTAAAGCAGTGCTTCCTAATATCTAATCTAAACCTCCCCTGCCGCAACTTCAGACCGTTTCCTCTGGTCCTGTCTTTATTCCCTTGGGAGAAGAGGCCAACGCCCACCTCTCTACACCCTCCTTTCAGGGAGTTGTAGAGGGCAATGAGGTCTCCCCTCAGCCTCCTCTTCTCCAAACTAAACATGCCCAGTTCCCTCAGCCTCTCCTCGTATGAGTTGTTCTCTAGACCCCCCACCAGCTTGGTGGCTCTCCTCTGGACACGGTCCAGCAGCTCAGTGTCCTTCCTGTAGTGAGGGGCCCAGAACTGGACACAGCGCTCAAGGTGAGGCCTCACCGGTGCCGAGTACAGAGGCACCATCACTTCCCTACTCCTGCTGGCCCAGCTATTCCTGATACAGGCCGGGATGCCGTTGGCCTTCTTGGCCACCTGGGCACACGGCTGGCTCACGTGAAGCCGGCTGTCCACCAACACCCCCAGGTCCTTTTCTGCTGGGCAGCTTTCCAGCCACTCTTCCCCAAGCCTGTAGCGTTGCCTGGGGTTGTTGTGACCAAAATGCAGGACCTGGCACTTGGCCTTATTAAACCTCATCCCATTGGCCTTGGCCCATGGAGCCAACCTGTCCAGATCCCTCTGTAGAGCCTTCCGACCCTCCAGCAGATCAACGCTCCCACCTAGTTTGGTGTCATCTGCAAACTTGCTGAGGGTGCACTCAATCCCCTTATCTAGATCATCAATAAAGATATTAAACAAGACTGGCCCCAGAACTGAGCCCTGAGGGACACCACTGGTGACCGGCCGCCAACTGGATTTCACCCCATTAATTACAACTCCCTGGGCGCGGCCATCCAGGCAGTTTTTCACCCAGTGAAGAGTACACTTGTCTATGCCATGATTCGCCAGCTTCTCCAGGAGAACGCTGTGGGGGACGGTGTCAAAGGCCTTACCAAAGTCCGGGTAGACAACGTCCACAGCCTTCCCCGCATCGAGCAGGCGAGTCACATGGTCATAAAAAGAGATGGAGTTGGTTAAGCAGGACCTCCCTCTCATAAACCCATGCTGGCTGGCGCGGATCCCTTGGCTGCCCTGCACTTGCCGTGAGAGCTCACTCAAGGTGATCCTCTCCGTGATCTTTCCCGGTACCGAGGTCAGGCTGACAGGCCCATAGTTTCCCGGATCCTCCTTCCGGCCCTTCTTGTAGATGGGTGTCACACTGGCCACCCTCCAGTCATCTGGTACCTCTCCTGTTGACCAGGATTGTTGATAGATAATGGAGAGAGGCTTGGTGAGCTCTCCCGCCAGCTCCCTGAGTACCCTTGGGTGAATTCCGTCCGGCCCCATAGACTTACGCGTGTCCGGGTGCATAAGCAAATCCTTAACTACTTCCTCCTGGACTATGGGGGGGTTGTTCTGCTCTCCATCCTTAGCTTCCAGCTCAGGAGGCTGAACACCCTGGGGATAGCTGGTCCGACTATTGAAGACAGAGGCAAAGAAGGCATTAAGTATCTCAGCCTTCTCCTCGTCCTTGGTCGCAATGTTTCCCCCCTCATCCAGGAAGGGATGGAGATTCTCCCTGACTCTCTTTTTGTTGACGTATTTACAAAAGTTTTTTTTGTTGTCCCTTATATTAGTGGCCAGGCTGAGTTGCAGCTGGGCTTTTGCCTTCCTAATTTTTTCTCTGTGTAACCTAACAAGATCTCTGTACTCCTCCTGAGTTGCCTGTCCCTTCATCCAAAGGTGGTAAACCTTCCTTTTTTCCCTAAGTCCCATCCAGAGCTCTTTGTTCAACCAGGCCGGCCATTTTCCCCGCCCTTTAATTTTGCACCTCATGGGGACAGCCTGCTCCTGGGCCTTTTGGATTTCCTTCGCGAAGAGCGTCCAGCCTTCCTGGACCCCTTTGCCCCGCAGGATTATCTCCCAAGGGACCCTCCCAACCAGGGTTCTGAACAGGCTAAAGTGCGCCCTCCGGAAGGCCAAGGTGGAGGTTTTGCTAACCCCCTTCCTTACCTCCCTAAGAATTGAAAACTTGACCGTTTGATGATCGCCAAGACCAAGAGGGCCTCCGACCTCCACATCTCCCACTAGTCCGTCTTTGTTTGTGAAAAGTAGGTCTAGCGAGGCGCCTCCCCTAGTAGGCTCTCCTACCGGTTGTGTAAGGAAGTTATCTTCCATCCACTCAAGGAACCTCCTAGCCTTGCCTGCTCTCTGCTGTGTTCTATTTCCAGCAGATATCCGGTAGGTTGAAGCCCCCAACCAGAACAAGGGCTGGCGATGGCAAGACTTCAGCCAGCCGCTTACAGAATACTTCATCAACGTGCTCATCCTGGTTGGGTGAGCTTTGGGACTGAGGCATGGCTAGGAAAGGGAGGCAGGTTCATCGCTCTCCCTCATATTGGCTTTCTATTTCAGTTTGGGTTTCAATGAGGTCTGGTGTGTTCTAGTTTATTACTTTTGAGATGAGCCGGGATGTATCAAAGAGGAGTACAGGACCGGTGAGGGTTCATAAGCGCCGTGGTAATTTTGTGTTTCTTGGTCTCTTAGGTGCCATAATTAATTGTTGCTGCAGCCTCCAGTTCTGGGATCGGCGTGGAGCAGGTGAGTGGAACTCCATGGAGCTTCTGCGGATGAGGGTGTCGTGGAAGAGGTTGGAATTTACAGTTATGATGCTCAGTCTTGGAGCTGTGGTTTCTTCTTTGCAGATGAAGAGGAGCCAAGTGACTGCAGGAAAATGAGTTAGCTGTTGTGGTTTTTGTCAAGGATGACTTCAGACCCCCGGCTCTCTGAAAGCTAAACTGAGGGAACGGCACTGGTAAGGGACTGAGGTTGACGGTTTCAGGACAGGCTTTTTAAGTTCAAGAAGGGCATAGAGCTGTTCAGGAACAGCCCCTTTTAGGCAGGTAAAGGAAGGAGGTTACTAAAGAAGACTCCCAGCACAAAATCCCCCTTAGAGGGATTAGGAAGCATTTCTTTGCCGAGGTGGTGGTCAAACGCTGGAAGAGGTGTCCTGGGGAGGTGGTTGATGCCCCAAGCGTCTCCTTGTTTGAGAGGCGTTTGGACAAAGCCCTTAAGAATGCCCTTCTTGGGTGATTTGTGGTGGTTTTCCTGCAGTCGGGAGGCGAAGCCGGGCTCTGGAGCCGAGCGCGGTGTGAGCCGAGGACGGGTGTGATTGTCCCCAGGCTTTGGGGGACTGTGTCCCGAGCCCTGTCCCCGCAGGAGGGAGCGCTGGCCGTGTTCCAGAGCAAGGCCTTGCAGCCCGCGTTGTGGTGTGTGTGTCCCCCATCTCGGTCCCCAAGGGCTGTCCTTGTCCCGGGGGCTGCGTGCTGCTTTCTGCGTGGGGCCGTGTCGGTGGTTCCTGCAGGGACCCCTCTGTCCTGGCTGCCCCTGGGGAAGGGGACAGGGGAGTCCCCCCCCGACCACTGGCACCCTGCTGGTGGTGGCTCGTCCCTGGGGGCAGCTCGTTGCCCTTTGGGGCTGGTGGGCTCCGACTGGGGGCTCACGGGGGCTGTGGCACCTGGGGGGGGTTCTGATTCCCGGTGCCCCCTGCGCTCCCTCCCTCCGCGCCCCCGCCTCCGCCCCTAAAGAGGCACGGAGCGGTTCTGGAGAAACAACTTTTAATTGAGACAACTTTTTAACACAAGAGAAAAGGTCCTATTGAAGCTACTCTCAACCCCCCTCCCTCCCTCAAACACACCCCCCTCCCTCAAATACAGCCCTCTCCCCAAATACAGCCCTCTCCCCAAGTACCCCCCCCAAATACAGCCCTCTCCACAACTGCACACCCCCCTCCCCTAAATACCATGCCCCCCTCCTCTAAATATGATGCCCCCACTCCCCAAGTACACACAGCCCCTCCCCAAATACAAGCCCTCCCTCAAATACACACAAATCCCGCCCCCCCCCATCACCTCCGTCTCTTCCTTGCGGTGGGACTCGGCCCACCCTCTGCCCCCAGCCCTCTTGCAAGAGCCCTGCGTTTGCTGGGTGATGTCAACGGGGGGCTGCTCCCCCGCTTCGTCCCCCGCCTCTCCCCCAGTTTGGGCATGGCCGGGGTCAGCTCCATCCCCCCGTCCCCCCAATGCTCCTGGGACTCTGGTGGCAGCTCCATCCCCAAGTCCCCCCAGGGTTCCTGAGACTCCGGTGAGAGCTCTGTCCCCGTGTCATCCCAGGGCTCCTGGGACACTGGCGATGGATCCATGGCCACGTACCACCAGGGCTCCTGGGACCCTGGTGATGGCTCCATCCCCAAGTCCCCCCAGGGTTCCTGGGACTCCCGTGACGGCTCTGTCCCCGTGTCATCCCAGGGCTCCTGGGACACTGGCGATGGATCCATGGCCACGTACCACCAGGGCTCCTGGGACTCTGGTGAGGGCTCCAACCCCATGTCCCCCCAAAGCTCCTGGGACTCTGGTGGCAGCTCCATCCCCACATCCCCCCAGGGCTCCTGGGACTTTGTCCCGGCGATGAGTTCCTCCTGGAAGCGCACGGCCTCCGTGGTCTCCTCCAGGCTGTAGCTGGGGCTCAGCAGCAACCTGGGCAGCTCGAGGGAGGGGAAGTCGCAGGGGGGGACACCTGTGCCAGTGTCACCAAGGTCCCCAGGCCTTGGGCTGCTGCCAGGACTGTCCTGGCCGACCCCTGCCACCTCCCCGGAGCAGTGGAAGAGCCTCATGGACACCTCCAGAGGAACCTTCTGGGCCACTGTGAGGTCCCCGAGGGCTTGGCTGTGGGGGACAACAGAGGGGCTGGTGGGGACAGTGGCGGGGCTGGTGGGGACGCTGCAGCCCAGGGAGATGCCGCTGTCCCAGGTAAAGTCACCGTCTGAGGAGATGTCGCTGTACAGCAGGATGTTGCTGTCCGAGGGTGTCTCCAAAGAGGTGGCCATGCTGGAGCTGGTGGTCTCTGAAGACCATTCATCGATGTTCTCAGGGCCAGGGATGGAGTTTGGCAGCGTGGTGGGTGCTGGGACCGCTGCTCTTTCCTCTCTGCCCAGTGTCACCAGGATCCCCAGGCCTGGGACTGCTCCCAAGACTGTCCTGGCTGAGCCCTGCCACCTCCCAGCAGCAGTCGTAGAGGCTCAGGGCCTCCTCCAGAGGCACCTCCTGGGGCGCTGCCAGCCCCCCAAAGGCCTGCTTCTGGCGGAGAGCAGCAGAGCTGGTGGGGCCCTGGCTGTCCCGGGATGGGAGGCTGTCCCAGGAGCTGTCGCTGTATGGGGGGAGGTTGCTGTGTGGGCGAGCCTCCTCGGGGGTGGCCGTGCTGGAGCTGTTGGTGCTGGTGCTGTCCTGGCCGGCCCCCACCGTGTCCGTGGAGGAACCAAAGAGCCTGAGGGCCTCTTGGAGGAGCATCTCCTGGGTGACTTTGACGGTGCTGTCCGGGTCCCCAGGAGCTGGTTTGTCGGGGGCAGCAGAGGGTCTGGGGGGCACGTGGCTGCGTGGGGGTACGTGGCTGCGTGGGGGTGCCCCCGCAGGGCTGGCCGTGCTGGAGATGTTGGTCCGTGCAGGGGGTCCCTTGACGTGCTGGAGGCTGGGGCTGGAGGTCAGCAGCAGCGGGGGAGCTGCGGGCACCGCTCTGCCCTGGTGGCCGTAGGCTGGGAGCTGTGTCAGCGGGGGCTGTGTGGGCTGTCCCTGGAGGCTGCCGGGGGCTGCCCAGGCCGGGAGGGTCTCACAGCCTGCGAGGCCCCACAGGGCAGGGCCCGGGGGAGCAGCGGCGCCGTGGCCGAGCGTGGGGGTGGCCGGCGGAGGCTGGTTGGTGAGGGTCCACTCCAGGTGGAAGAATTGGGGATGGAAGCAGCAACCGCAGGGGGCCCTCTGCAGCCCTGGGAGGGGGGAAATGGAGGCGTGGTGGGCCGTGGGCAGCCTCCAGGGCACCCGCCGAGCTGTCCCCCGTGGCCCCCATCCCGGGTGTGAGCCAGGCCCCTGGGGAGCTGGTGGCCGGTCGCTCCCCGGAGTGAGCTGCTGTGCCGGAGGGGCTGGGGCTGGAAACTGGGGAGGGGACGTGCTTTGCGGGAGGAAACAGGAGAGATGGCCCCCACAGGTTGGGAAATTCCCTGGAAGTTGGATTTCCTGGGCAGGTGAGGGCAGGGATGCTCAGCCGGGCTTGTTGAACCCTCCACACCCAGTACGAAAACTGCTGGGGGGGAACAGGGGAGGTGGGATGGTGAAGGTGACCACAGTGCTCGGGGGCTGAAGGTGGCAGAGGGCACAGGGGGTCCATACCTGGTGGTGTGGCCCGTGGGGCCCATGGGGCCCATGGGGCCACCCCCACGGTGGGTGGCCAGGCTGCGGGGAAGGGCTGCTCGTGGCCGGGCAGTCGAACCAGGGTGGCTGAGCCTGGAAGAGAGACAGGAGCCATGGCTGCGGTCACCTCCTGCGCTCTGTTCCCCGAGAGTGTCCCCGGGCTACGGGTCGGGGTCGGTGCCTACCTTGGGGGTAGAAGGTTTGTGGGAGCACAAAAGTATGAAGCGTCTGGGTCGCCGCGGGGGCCCGGGAGCCGTTCGGTGGGAGCCAGAGTGGTGGCAGCGCCATCATCGGTCCTCTCGGTCTGTCCGCTGCTAAGGACTCTTTGGTCACCAGGGATGGAATGTGGGGGCTCCCTGTGCCCCGCCCCCTCCGCCCATAGCCTCCCCATCTCCTGCTGGAGGCCTGGTGGGAGATGGGATGGTCTTGGCCACAGTGATCACAAAATGGTTGAGTTTAACATCGTCAGTGGAATGAGAAAACCGGTGGGAAGAGTTGCTCCCCTGGATTTTGGGGGTTGAATGCCCCCTTAAGGAGCTGATGATGCCAAAGCGGGAGGTGCTGTTGACCCTCTTGAGGGCCAAGAGGCCTTGCAGAAGGCTCTAGGTAGATTGGAGCACTGGGTAATCAGCGGTGGCGTGAAGTTGAAGCAGTAAAAGTGCAGGATTCTGCCCTGGGAGGGAGGAACTCTGGGCAGGAGTGTAACTGGGGAGAGGGGTGGCTGGAGAGCAGCCCTGCAGAAAGGGGTCCGGCCGGGGGTGCTGGGGGCAGCAGCTGAGGAGGAGCCGTCGGTGTCCCCTGGCACCAAGAGGGCAACCCCCATCCTGGGGGGCATCAAACCCAGTCGAAGCAGGAGGCCAAGAGCGGGGATTGTCCCGCTGTGCTCGGCGCTGGTGCGGCCTCACCTGGAGCCCTGGGTGCAGGGCTGGGCCCCACCGTTGGAGAAGGATGGGAAGGTCCTCGAATGCCTCCAGAGGAGGGCAGCCAAGCTGGTGACAGGGCTGGAAGGCATGTCCCCGAATCCTAGACTGGTTTGGATTGGAAGGGACCTGTGAGCTCACCTTGTCCCACCCTGTGCCCTGGGCAGGGACCCGTCCCACCAGACCAGGTTTTTCAAGCCCCGTCCAACCTGGCCTTGAACGCCTCCAGGGTTGGGGCAGCCACAGCTTCTCTGGGCACCGTTGGCCAGAGTCTCAGCACCCTCACAGCAAAGAATTTCTTCCCCTCATCTCATCTCAATCTCCTTTCTGTCAGTGTCACAGAATCACACAATCACAGAATCACATTGGGATGGAAGGGGCCTCTGCAGATCATCTAGTCCAACCCCCCTCCCCACACACAGCAGGCCCACCTAGAGGAGGTTGCACAGGAACTTGTCCAGGCGGGTTTTGAATGTCTCCAGAGAAGGAGAGTCTGCCACCCCCCTGGGCAGCCTGTTCCAAGGCTCTGCCACCCTCACAGGAAAGAAGTTCCTCCTCATGTTTAGGTGGAACTTCCCATGTTCAAGTTTCTGCTCGTTCCCTCTTGTCCTGTCACTGGGCACCACTGATAAAAGAGCAGCCCCGTCCTCTTGACACCCATCCTTTAAGTATTTATCAGCATTGATCAAATCCCCCCTCGGTCTTCTCTTCTCTAGACTAAAAAGACCCAAGTCCCTCAGCCTTTCCTCATAAGGGAGAAGCTCCAGTCCCCTCATCATCTTTGTAGCCCTCTGCTGTACCCTCTCCAGCAGTTCCCTGTCCTTCTTGAACTGGGGAGCCCAGAACTGGAGGCAGTGCTCCAGGTGGGGCCTCCCCAGGGCAGAGTAGAGGGGGGAGGATGACCTCCCTCGACCTGCTGGTCACACTCTTCCTGATGCATCCCAGGATGCCATTGGCCTTCTTGGCCACAAGGGCACATTGTCGGCTCATGGTCATCCTATTGTCCACCAGGCCTCCTAGGTCTTTCTCCTCCAAGGTACTCTCCAAACCCTTCCCCCCCTGTCCTGTGGCTCCCCTCCCTGATGACCCAACATTACAGAATCACAGAATCGCAGAATCTTCGTGGTTGCATGGGACCTTGGAGATCATCGAGTCCAACCACACAAAGAAAAAAAAAAGGTAGCCACACCCACAACCAACCACACAGCACACCCGCCCACAAACAGACGCAAACCAACAATCTCGGGCACTAGAGCATGCCCTGGAGAGCCACGTCTAAACGTTTCTTAAATATCTCCAGGGATGGCGACTCCACCACCTCCCTGGGCAGGCTGTTCCAGTGCCTGACCGCTCTCTCGGTAAAGCAGTGCTTCCTAATATCTAATCTAAACCTCCCCTGCCGCAACTTCAGACCGTTTCCTCTGGTCCTGTCTTTATTCCCTTGGGAGAAGAGGCCAACGCCCACCTCTCTACACCCTCCTTTCAGGTAGCTGTAGAGGGCAATGAGGTCTCCCCTCAGCCTCCTCTTCTCCAAACTAAACATGCCCAGTTCCCTCAGCCTCTCCTCGTATGAGTTGTTCTCTAGACCCCCCACCAGCTTGGTGGCTCTCCTCTGGACACGGTCCAGCAGCTCAGTGTCCTTCCTGTAGTGAGGGGCCCAGAACTGGACACAGCGCTCAAGGTGAGGCCTCACCGGTGCCGAGTACAGAGGCACCATCACTTCCCTACTCCTGCTGGCCCAGCTATTCCTGATACAGGCCGGGATGCCGTTGGCCTTCTTGGCCACCTGGGCACACGGCTGGCTCACGTGAAGCCGGCTGTCCACCAACACCCCCAGGTCCTTTTCTGCTGGGCAGCTTTCCAGCCACTCTTCCCCAAGCCTGTAGCGTTGCCTGGGGTTGTTGTGACCAAAATGCAGGACCTGGCACTTGGCCTTATTAAACCTCATCCCATTGGCCTTGGCCCATGGAGCCAACCTGTCCAGATCCCTCTGTAGAGCCTTCCGACCCTCCAGCAGATCAACGCTCCCACCTAGTTTGGTGTCATCTGCAAACTTGCTGAGGGTGCACTCAATCCCCTTATCTAGATCATCAATAAAGATATTAAACAAGACTGGCCCCAGAACTGAGCCCTGAGGGACACCACTGGTGACCGGCCGCCAACTGGATTTCACCCCATTAATTACAACTCCCTGGGCGCGGCCATCCAGGCAGTTTTTCACCCAGTGAAGAGTACACTTGTCTATGCCATGATTCGCCAGCTTCTCCAGGAGAACGCTGTGGGGGACGGTGTCAAAGGCCTTACCAAAGTCCGGGTAGACAACGTCCACAGCCTTCCCCGCATCGAGCAGGCGAGTCACATGGTCATAAAAAGAGATGGAGTTGGTTAAGCAGGACCTCCCTCTCATAAACCCATGCTGGCTGGCGCGGATCCCTTGGCTGCCCTGCACTTGCCGTGAGAGCTCACTCAAGGTGATCCTCTCCGTGATCTTTCCCGGTACCGAGGTCAGGCTGACAGGCCCATAGTTTCCCGGATCCTCCTTCCGGCCCTTCTTGTAGATGGGTGTCACACTGGCCACCCTCCAGTCATCTGGTACCTCTCCTGTTGACCAGGATTGTTGATAGATAATGGAGAGAGGCTTGGTGAGCTCTCCCGCCAGCTCCCTGAGTACCCTTGGGTGAATTCCGTCCGGCCCCATAGACTTACGCGTGTCCGGGTGCATAAGCAAATCCTTAACTACTTCCTCCTGGACTATGGGGGGGTTGTTCTGCTCTCCATCCTTAGCTTCCAGCTCAGGAGGCTGAACACCCTGGGGATAGCTGGTCCGACTATTGAAGACAGAGGCAAAGAAGGCATTAAGTATCTCAGCCTTCTCCTCGTCCTTGGTCGCAATGTTTCCCCCCTCATCCAGGAAGGGATGGAGATTCTCCCTGACTCTCTTTTTGTTGACGTATTTACAAAAGTTTTTTTTGTTGTCCCTTATATTAGTGGCCAGGCTGAGTTCCAGCTGGGCTTTTGCCTTCCTAATTTTTTCTCTGTGTAACCTAACAAGATCTCTGTACTCCTCCTGAGTTGCCTGTCCCTTCATCCAAAGGTGGTAAACCTTCCTTTTTTCCCTAAGTCCCATCCAGAGCTCTTTGTTCAACCAGGCCGGCCATTTTCCCCGCCCTTTAATTTTGCACCTCATGGGGACAGCCTGCTCCTGGGCCTTTTGGATTTCCTTCGCGAAGAGCGTCCAGCCTTCCTGGACCCCTTTGCCCCGCAGGATTATCTCCCAAGGGACCCTCCCAACCAGGGTTCTGAACAGGCTAAAGTGCGCCCTCCGGAAGGCCAAGGTGGAGGTTTTGCTAACCCCCTTCCTTACCTCCCTAAGAATTGAAAACTTGACCGTTTGATGATCGCCAAGACCAAGAGGGCCTCCGACCTCCACATCTCCCACTAGTCCGTCTTTGTTTGTGAAAAGTAGGTCTAGCGAGGCGCCTCCCCTAGTAGGCTCTCCTACCGGTTGTGTAAGGAAGTTATCTTCCATCCACTCAAGGAACCTCCTAGCCTTGCCTGCTCTCTGCTGTGTTCTATTTCCAGCAGATATCCGGTAGGTTGAAGCCCCCAACCAGAACAAGGGCTGGCGATGGCAAGACTTCAGCCAGCCGCTTACAGAATACTTCATCAACGTGCTCATCCTGGTTGGGTGAGCTTTGGGACTGAGGCATGGCTAGGAAAGGGAGGCAGGTTCATCGCTCTCCCTCATATTGGCTTTCTATTTCAGTTTGGGTTTCAATGAGGTCTGGTGTGTTCTAGTTTATTACTTTTGAGATGAGCCGGGATGTATCAAAGAGGAGTACAGGACCGGTGAGGGTTCATAAGCGCCGTGGTAATTTTGTGTTTCTTGGTCTCTTAGGTGCCATAATTAATTGTTGCTGCAGCCTCCAGTTCTGGGATCGGCGTGGAGCAGGTGAGTGGAACTCCATGGAGCTTCTGCGGATGAGGGTGTCGTGGAAGAGGTTGGAATTTACAGTTATGATGCTCAGTCTTGGAGCTGTGGTTTCTTCTTTGCAGATGAAGAGGAGCCAAGTGACTGCAGGAAAATGAGTTAGCTGTTGTGGTTTTTGTCAAGGATGACTTCAGACCCCCGGCTCTCTGAAAGCTAAACTGAGGGAACGGCACTGGTAAGGGACTGAGGTTGACGGTTTCAGGACAGGCTTTTTAAGTTCAAGAAGGGCATAGAGCTGTTCAGGAACAGCCCCTTTTAGGCAGGTAAAGGAAGGAGGTTACTAAAGAAGACTCCCAGCACAAAATCCCCCTTAGAGGGATTAGGAAGCATTTCTTTGCCGAGGTGGTGGTCAAACGCTGGAAGAGGTGTCCTGGGGAGGTGGTTGATGCCCCAAGCGTCTCCTTGTTTGAGAGGCGTTTGGACAAAGCCCTTAAGAATGCCCTTCTTGGGTGATTTGTGGTGGTTTTCCTGCAGTCGGGAGGCGAAGCCGGGCTCTGGAGCCGAGCGCGGTGTGAGCCGAGGACGGGTGTGATTGTCCCCAGGCTTTGGGGGACTGTGTCCCGAGCCCTGTCCCCGCAGGAGGGAGCGCTGGCCGTGTTCCAGAGCAAGGCCTTGCAGCCCGCGTTGTGGTGTGTGTGTCCCCCATCTCGGTCCCCAAGGGCTGTCCTTGTCCCGGGGGCTGCGTGCTGCTTTCTGCGTGGGGCCGTGTCGGTGGTTCCTGCAGGGACCCCTCTGTCCTGGCTGCCCCTGGGGAAGGGGACAGGGGAGTCCCCCCCCGACCACTGGCACCCTGCTGGTGGTGGCTCGTCCCTGGGGGCAGCTCGTTGCCCTTTGGGGCTGGTGGGCTCCGACTGGGGGCTCACGGGGGCTGTGGCACCTGGGGGGGGTTCTGATTCCCGGTGCCCCCTGCGCTCCCTCCCTCCGCGCCCCCGCCTCCGCCCCTAAAGAGGCACGGAGCGGTTCTGGAGAAACAACTTTTAATTGAGACAACTTTTTAACACAAGAGAAAAGGTCCTATTGAAGCTACTCTCAACCCCCCTCCCTCCCTCAAACACACCCCCCTCCCTCAAATACAGCCCTCTCCCCAAATACAGCCCTCTCCCCAAGTACCCCCCCCAAATACAGCCCTCTCCACAACTGCACACCCCCCTCCCCTAAATACCATGCCCCCCTCCTCTAAATATGATGCCCCCACTCCCCAAGTACACACAGCCCCTCCCCAAATACAAGCCCTCCCTCAAATACACACAAATCCCGCCCCCCCCATCACCTCCGTCTCTTCCTTGCGGTGGGACTCGGCCCACCCTCTGCCCCCAGCCCTCTTGCAAGAGCCCTGCGTTTGCTGGGTGATGTCAACGGGGGGCTGCTCCCCCGCTTCGTCCCCCGCCTCTCCCCCAGTTTGGGCATGGCCGGGGTCAGCTCCATCCCCCCGTCCCCCCAATGCTCCTGGGACTCTGGTGGCAGCTCCATCCCCAAGTCCCCCCAGGGTTCCTGAGACTCCGGTGAGAGCTCTGTCCCCGTGTCATCCCAGGGCTCCTGGGACACTGGCGATGGATCCATGGCCACGTACCACCAGGGCTCCTGGGACCCTGGTGATGGCTCCATCCCCAAGTCCCCCCAGGGTTCCTGGGACTCCCGTGACGGCTCTGTCCCCGTGTCATCCCAGGGCTCCTGGGACACTGGCGATGGATCCATGGCCACGTACCACCAGGGCTCCTGGGACTCTGGTGAGGGCTCCAACCCCATGTCCCCCCAAAGCTCCTGGGACTCTGGTGGCAGCTCCATCCCCACATCCCCCCAGGGCTCCTGGGACTTTGTCCCGGCGATGAGTTCCTCCTGGAAGCGCACGGCCTCCGTGGTCTCCTCCAGGCTGTAGCTGGGGCTCAGCAGCAACCTGGGCAGCTCGAGGGAGGGGAAGTCGCAGGGGGGGACACCTGTGCCAGTGTCACCAAGGTCCCCAGGCCTTGGGCTGCTGCCAGGACTGTCCTGGCCGACCCCTGCCACCTCCCCGGAGCAGTGGAAGAGCCTCATGGACACCTCCAGAGGAACCTTCTGGGCCACTGTGAGGTCCCCGAGGGCTTGGCTGTGGGGGACAACAGAGGGGCTGGTGGGGACAGTGGCGGGGCTGGTGGGGACGCTGCAGCCCAGGGAGATGCCGCTGTCCCAGGTAAAGTCACCGTCTGAGGAGATGTCGCTGTACAGCAGGATGTTGCTGTCCGAGGGTGTCTCCAAAGAGGTGGCCATGCTGGAGCTGGTGGTCTCTGAAGACCATTCATCGATGTTCTCAGGGCCAGGGATGGAGTTTGGCAGCGTGGTGGGTGCTGGGACCGCTGCTCTTTCCTCTCTGCCCAGTGTCACCAGGATCCCCAGGCCTGGGACTGCTCCCAAGACTGTCCTGGCTGAGCCCTGCCACCTCCCAGCAGCAGTCGTAGAGGCTCAGGGCCTCCTCCAGAGGCACCTCCTGGGGCGCTGCCAGCCCCCCAAAGGCCTGCTTCTGGCGGAGAGCAGCAGAGCTGGTGGGGCCCTGGCTGTCCCGGGATGGGAGGCTGTCCCAGGAGCTGTCGCTGTATGGGGGGAGGTTGCTGTGTGGGCGAGCCTCCTCGGGGGTGGCCGTGCTGGAGCTGTTGGTGCTGGTGCTGTCCTGGCCGGCCCCCACCGTGTCCGTGGAGGAACCAAAGAGCCTGAGGGCCTCTTGGAGGAGCATCTCCTGGGTGACTTTGACGGTGCTGTCCGGGTCCCCAGGAGCTGGTTTGTCGGGGGCAGCAGAGGGTCTGGGGGGCACGTGGCTGCGTGGGGGTACGTGGCTGCGTGGGGGTGCCCCCGCAGGGCTGGCCGTGCTGGAGATGTTGGTCCGTGCAGGGGGTCCCTTGACGTGCTGGAGGCTGGGGCTGGAGGTCAGCAGCAGCGGGGGAGCTGCGGGCACCGCTCTGCCCTGGTGGCCGTAGGCTGGGAGCTGTGTCAGCGGGGGCTGTGTGGGCTGTCCCTGGAGGCTGCCGGGGGCTGCCCAGGCCGGGAGGGTCTCACAGCCTGCGAGGCCCCACAGGGCAGGGCCCGGGGGAGCAGCGGCGCCGTGGCCGAGCGTGGGGGTGGCCGGCGGAGGCTGGTTGGTGAGGGTCCACTCCAGGTGGAAGAATTGGGGATGGAAGCAGCAACCGCAGGGGGCCCTCTGCAGCCCTGGGAGGGGGGAAATGGAGGCGTGGTGGGCCGTGGGCAGCCTCCAGGGCACCCGCCGAGCTGTCCCCCGTGGCCCCCATCCCGGGTGTGAGCCAGGCCCCTGGGGAGCTGGTGGCCGGTCGCTCCCCGGAGTGAGCTGCTGTGCCGGAGGGGCTGGGGCTGGAAACTGGGGAGGGGACGTGCTTTGCGGGAGGAAACAGGAGAGATGGCCCCCACAGGTTGGGAAATTCCCTGGAAGTTGGATTTCCTGGGCAGGTGAGGGCAGGGATGCTCAGCCGGGCTTGTTGAACCCTCCACACCCAGTACGAAAACTGCTGGGGGGGAACAGGGGAGGTGGGATGGTGCAGCTGACCAGGGTCGTCAGGGGCTGAAGGTGGCAGAGGGCACAGGGGGTCCATACCTGGTGGTGTGGCCCGTGGGGCCCATGGGGCCCATGGGGCCACCCCCACGGTGGGTGGCCAGGCTGCGGGGAAGGGCTGCTCGTGGCCGGGCAGTCGAACCAGGGTGGCTGAGCCTGGAAGAGAGACAGGAGCCATGGCTGCGGTCACCTCCTGCGCTCTGTTCCCCGAGAGTGTCCCCGGGCTACGGGTCGGGGTCGGTGCCTACCTTGGGGGTAGAAGGTTTGTGGGAGCACAAAAGTATGAAGCGTCTGGGTCGCCGCGGGGGCCCGGGAGCCGTTCGGTGGGAGCCAGAGTGGTGGCAGCGCCATCATCGGTCCTCTCGGTCTGTCCGCTGCTAAGGACTCTTTGGTCACCAGGGATGGAATGTGGGGGCTCCCTGTGCCCCGCCCCCTCCGCCCATAGCCTCCCCATCTCCTGCTGGAGGCCTGGTGGGAGATGGGATGGTCTTGGCCACAGTGATCACAAAATGGTTGAGTTTAACATCGTCAGTGGAATGAGAAAACCGGTGGGAAGAGTTGCTCCCCTGGATTTTGGGGGTTGAATGCCCCCTTAAGGAGCTGATGATGCCAAAGCGGGAGGTGCTGTTGACCCTCTTGAGGGCCAAGAGGCCTTGCAGAAGGCTCTAGGTAGATTGGAGCACTGGGTAATCAGCGGTGGCGTGAAGTTGAAGCAGTAAAAGTGCAGGATTCTGCCCTGGGAGGGAGGAACTCTGGGCAGGAGTGTAACTGGGGAGAGGGGTGGCTGGAGAGCAGCCCTGCAGAAAGGGGTCCGGCCGGGGGTGCTGGGGGCAGCAGCTGAGGAGGAGCCGTCGGTGTCCCCTGGCACCAAGAGGGCAACCCCCATCCTGGGGGGCATCAAACCCAGTCGAAGCAGGAGGCCAAGAGCGGGGATTGTCCCGCTGTGCTCGGCGCTGGTGCGGCCTCACCTGGAGCCCTGGGTGCAGGGCTGGGCCCCACCGTTGGAGAAGGATGGGAAGGTCCTCGAATGCCTCCAGAGGAGGGCAGCCAAGCTGGTGACAGGGCTGGAAGGCATGTCCCCGAATCCTAGACTGGTTTGGATTGGAAGGGACCTGTGAGCTCACCTTGTCCCACCCTGTGCCCTGGGCAGGGACCCGTCCCACCAGACCAGGTTTTTCAAGCCCCGTCCAACCTGGCCTTGAACGCCTCCAGGGTTGGGGCAGCCACAGCTTCTCTGGGCACCGTTGGCCAGAGTCTCAGCACCCTCACAGCAAAGAATTTCTTCCCCTCATCTCATCTCAATCTCCTTTCTGCCAGTGTCACAGAATCACACAATCACAGAATCACATTGGGATGGAAGGGGCCTCTGCAGATCATCTAGTCCAACCCCCCTCCCCACACACAGCAGCAGGCCCACCTAGAGGAGGTTGCACAGGAACTTGTCCAGGTGGGTTTTGAATGTCTCCAGAGAAGGAGAGTCTGCCACCCCCCTGGGCAGCCTGTTCCAAGGCTCTGCCACCCTCACAGGAAAGAAGTTCCTCCTCATGTTTAGGTGGAACTTCCCATGTTCAAGTTTCTGCTCGTTCCCTCTTGTCCTGTCACTGGGCACCACTGATAAAAGAGCAGCCCCGTCCTCTTGACACCCACCCTTTAAGTATTTATCAGCATTGATCAAATCCCCCCTCGGTCTTCTCTTCTCTAGACTAAAAAGACCCAAGTCCCTCAGCCTTTCCTCATAAGGGAGAAGCTCCAGTCCCCTCATCATCTTTGTAGCCCTCTGCTGTACCCTCTCCAGCAGTTCCCTGTCCTTCTTGAACTGGGGAGCCCAGAACTGGACGCAGTGCTCCAGGTGGGGCCTCCCCAGGGCAGAGTAGAGGGGGGAGGATGACCTCCCTCGACCTGCTGGTCACACTCTTCCTGATGCATCCCAGGATGCCATTGGCCTTCTTGGCCACAAGGGCACATTGTCGGCTCATGGTCATCCTATTGTCCACCAGGCCTCCTAGGTCTTTCTCCTCCAAGGTACTCTCCAAACCCTTCCCCCCCTGTCCTGTGGCTCCCCTCCCTGATGACCCAACATTACAGAATCACAGAATCGCAGAATCTTCGTGGTTGCATGGGACCTTGGAGATCATCGAGTCCAACCACACAAAGAAAAAAAAAAGGTAGCCACACCCACAACCAACCACACAGCACACCCGCCCACAAACAGACGCAAACCAACAATCTCGGGCACTAGAGCATGCCCTGGAGAGCCACGTCTAAACGTTTCTTAAATATCTCCAGGGATGGCGACTCCACCACCTCCCTGGGCAGGCTGTTCCAGTGCCTGACCGCTCTCTCGGTAAAGCAGTGCTTCCTAATATCTAATCTAAACCTCCCCTGCCGCAACTTCAGACCGTTTCCTCTGGTCCTGTCTTTATTCCCTTGGGAGAAGAGGCCAACGCCCACCTCTCTACACCCTCCTTTCAGGGAGTTGTAGAGGGCAATGAGGTCTCCCCTCAGCCTCCTCTTCTCCAAACTAAACATGCCCAGTTCCCTCAGCCTCTCCTCGTATGAGTTGTTCTCTAGACCCCCCACCAGCTTGGTGGCTCTCCTCTGGACACGGTCCAGCAGCTCAGTGTCCTTCCTGTAGTGAGGGGCCCAGAACTGGACACAGCGCTCAAGGTGAGGCCTCACCGGTGCCGAGTACAGAGGCACCATCACTTCCCTACTCCTGCTGGCCCAGCTATTCCTGATACAGGCCGGGATGCCGTTGGCCTTCTTGGCCACCTGGGCACACGGCTGGCTCACGTGAAGCCGGCTGTCCACCAACACCCCCAGGTCCTTTTCTGCTGGGCAGCTTTCCAGCCACTCTTCCCCAAGCCTGTAGCGTTGCCTGGGGTTGTTGTGACCAAAATGCAGGACCTGGCACTTGGCCTTATTAAACCTCATCCCATTGGCCTTGGCCCATGGAGCCAACCTGTCCAGATCCCTCTGTAGAGCCTTCCGACCCTCCAGCAGATCAACGCTCCCACCTAGTTTGGTGTCATCTGCAAACTTGCTGAGGGTGCACTCAATCCCCTTATCTAGATCATCAATAAAGATATTAAACAAGACTGGCCCCAGAACTGAGCCCTGAGGGACACCACTGGTGACCGGCCGCCAACTGGATTTCACCCCATTAATTACAACTCCCTGGGCGCGGCCATCCAGGCAGTTTTTCACCCAGTGAAGAGTACACTTGTCTATGCCATGATTCGCCAGCTTCTCCAGGAGAACGCTGTGGGGGACGGTGTCAAAGGCCTTACCAAAGTCCGGGTAGACAACGTCCACAGCCTTCCCCGCATCGAGCAGGCGAGTCACATGGTCATAAAAAGAGATGGAGTTGGTTAAGCAGGACCTCCCTCTCATAAACCCATGCTGGCTGGCGCGGATCCCTTGGCTGCCCTGCACTTGCCGTGAGAGCTCACTCAAGGTGATCCTCTCCGTGATCTTTCCCGGTACCGAGGTCAGGCTGACAGGCCCATAGTTTCCCGGATCCTCCTTCCGGCCCTTCTTGTAGATGGGTGTCACACTGGCCACCCTCCAGTCATCTGGTACCTCTCCTGTTGACCAGGATTGTTGATAGATAATGGAGAGAGGCTTGGTGAGCTCTCCCGCCAGCTCCCTGAGTACCCTTGGGTGAATTCCGTCCGGCCCCATAGACTTACGCGTGTCCGGGTGCATAAGCAAATCCTTAACTACTTCCTCCTGGACTATGGGGGGGTTGTTCTGCTCTCCATCCTTAGCTTCCAGCTCAGGAGGCTGAACACCCTGGGGATAGCTGGTCCGACTATTGAAGACAGAGGCAAAGAAGGCATTAAGTATCTCAGCCTTCTCCTCGTCCTTGGTCGCAATGTTTCCCCCCTCATCCAGGAAGGGATGGAGATTCTCCCTGACTCTCTTTTTGTTGACGTATTTACAAAAGTTTTTTTTGTTGTCCCTTATATTAGTGGCCAGGCTGAGTTCCAGCTGGGCTTTTGCCTTCCTAATTTTTTCTCTGTGTAACCTAACAAGATCTCTGTACTCCTCCTGAGTTGCCTGTCCCTTCATCCAAAGGTGGTAAACCTTCCTTTTTTCCCTAAGTCCCATCCAGAGCTCTTTGTTCAACCAGGCCGGCCATTTTCCCCGCCCTTTAATTTTGCGCCTCATGGGGACAGCCTGCTCCTGGGCCTTTTGGATTTCCTTCGCGAAGAGCGTCCAGCCTTCCTGGACCCCTTTGCCCCGCAGGATTATCTCCCAAGGGACCCTCCCAACCAGGGTTCTGAACAGGCTAAAGTGCGCCCTCCGGAAGGCCAAGGTGGAGGTTTTGCTAACCCCCTTCCTTACCTCCCTAAGAATTGAAAACTTGACCGTTTGATGATCGCCAAGACCAAGAGGGCCTCCGACCTCCACATCTCCCACTAGTCCGTCTTTGTTTGTGAAAAGTAGGTGTAGCGAGGCGCCTCCCCTAGTAGGCTCTCCTACCGGTTGTGTAAGGAAGTTATCTTCCATCCACTCAAGGAACCTCCTAGCCTTGCCTGCTCTCTGCTGTGTTCTATTTCCAGCAGATATCCGGTAGGTTGAAGCCCCCAACCAGAACAAGGGCTGGCGATGGCAAGACTTCAGCCAGCCGCTTACAGAATACTTCATCAACGTGCTCATCCTGGTTGGGTGAGCTTTGGGACTGAGGCATGGCTAGGAAAGGGAGGCAGGTTCATCGCTCTCCCTCATATTGGCTTTCTATTTCAGTTTGGGTTTCAATGAGGTCTGGTGTGTTCTAGTTTATTACTTTTGAGATGAGCCGGGATGTATCAAAGAGGAGTACAGGACCGGTGAGGGTTCATAAGCGCCGTGGTAATTTTGTGTTTCTTGGTCTCTTAGGTGCCATAATTAATTGTTGCTGCAGCCTCCAGTTCTGGGATCGGCGTGGAGCAGGTGAGTGGAACTCCATGGAGCTTCTGCGGATGAGGGTGTCGTGGAAGAGGTTGGAATTTACAGTTATGATGCTCAGTCTTGGAGCTGTGGTTTCTTCTTTGCAGATGAAGAGGAGCCAAGTGACTGCAGGAAAATGAGTTAGCTGTTGTGGTTTTTGTCAAGGATGACTTCAGACCCCCGGCTCTCTGAAAGCTAAACTGAGGGAACGGCACTGGTAAGGGACTGAGGTTGACGGTTTCAGGACAGGCTTTTTAAGTTCAAGAAGGGCATAGAGCTGTTCAGGAACAGCCCCTTTTAGGCAGGTAAAGGAAGGAGGTTACTAAAGAAGACTCCCAGCACAAAATCCCCCTTAGAGGGATTAGGAAGCATTTCTTTGCCGAGGTGGTGGTCAAACGCTGGAAGAGGTGTCCTGGGGAGGTGGTTGATGCCCCAAGCGTCTCCTTGTTTGAGAGGCGTTTGGACAAAGCCCTTAAGAATGCCCTTCTTGGGTGATTTGTGGTGGTTTTCCTGCAGTCGGGAGGCGAAGCCGGGCTCTGGAGCCGAGCGCGGTGTGAGCCGAGGACGGGTGTGATTGTCCCCAGGCTTTGGGGGACTGTGTCCCGAGCCCTGTCCCCGCAGGAGGGAGCGCTGGCCGTGTTCCAGAGCAAGGCCTTGCAGCCCGCGTTGTGGTGTGTGTGTCCCCCATCTCGGTCCCCAAGGGCTGTCCTTGTCCCGGGGGCTGCGTGCTGCTTTCTGCGTGGGGCCGTGTCGGTGGTTCCTGCAGGGACCCCTCTGTCCTGGCTGCCCCTGGGGAAGGGGACAGGGGAGTCCCCCCCCGACCACTGGCACCCTGCTGGTGGTGGCTCGTCCCTGGGGGCAGCTCGTTGCCCTTTGGGGCTGGTGGGCTCCGACTGGGGGCTCACGGGGGCTGTGGCACCTGGGGGGGGTTCTGATTCCCGGTGCCCCCTGCGCTCCCTCCCTCCGCGCCCCCGCCTCCGCCCCTAAAGAGGCACGGAGCGGTTCTGGAGAAACAACTTTTAATTGAGACAACTTTTTAACACAAGAGAAAAGGTCCTATTGAAGCTACTCTCAACCCCCCTCCCTCCCTCAAACACACCCCCCTCCCTCAAATACAGCCCTCTCCCCAAATACAGCCCTCTCCCCAAGTACCCCCCCCAAATACAGCCCTCTCCACAACTGCACACCCCCCTCCCCTAAATACCATGCCCCCCTCCTCTAAATATGATGCCCCCACTCCCCAAGTACACACAGCCCCTCCCCAAATACAAGCCCTCCCTCAAATACACACAAATCCCGCCCCCCCCATCACCTCCGTCTCTTCCTTGCGGTGGGACTCGGCCCACCCTCTGCCCCCAGCCCTCTTGCAAGAGCCCTGCGTTTGCTGGGTGATGTCAACGGGGGGCTGCTCCCCCGCTTCGTCCCCCGCCTCTCCCCCAGTTTGGGCATGGCCGGGGTCAGCTCCATCCCCCCGTCCCCCCAATGCTCCTGGGACTCTGGTGGCAGCTCCATCCCCAAGTCCCCCCAGGGTTCCTGAGACTCCGGTGAGAGCTCTGTCCCCGTGTCATCCCAGGGCTCCTGGGACACTGGCGATGGATCCATGGCCACGTACCACCAGGGCTCCTGGGACCCTGGTGATGGCTCCATCCCCAAGTCCCCCCAGGGTTCCTGGGACTCCCGTGACGGCTCTGTCCCCGTGTCATCCCAGGGCTCCTGGGACACTGGCGATGGATCCATGGCCACGTACCACCAGGGCTCCTGGGACTCTGGTGAGGGCTCCAACCCCATGTCCCCCCAAAGCTCCTGGGACTCTGGTGGCAGCTCCATCCCCACATCCCCCCAGGGCTCCTGGGACTTTGTCCCGGCGATGAGTTCCTCCTGGAAGCGCACGGCCTCCGTGGTCTCCTCCAGGCTGTAGCTGGGGCTCAGCAGCAACCTGGGCAGCTCGAGGGAGGGGAAGTCGCAGGGGGGGACACCTGTGCCAGTGTCACCAAGGTCCCCAGGCCTTGGGCTGCTGCCAGGACTGTCCTGGCCGACCCCTGCCACCTCCCCGGAGCAGTGGAAGAGCCTCATGGACACCTCCAGAGGAACCTTCTGGGCCACTGTGAGGTCCCCGAGGGCTTGGCTGTGGGGGACAACAGAGGGGCTGGTGGGGACAGTGGCGGGGCTGGTGGGGACGCTGCAGCCCAGGGAGATGCCGCTGTCCCAGGTAAAGTCACCGTCTGAGGAGATGTCGCTGTACAGCAGGATGTTGCTGTCCGAGGGTGTCTCCAAAGAGGTGGCCATGCTGGAGCTGGTGGTCTCTGAAGACCATTCATCGATGTTCTCAGGGCCAGGGATGGAGTTTGGCAGCGTGGTGGGTGCTGGGACCGCTGCTCTTTCCTCTCTGCCCAGTGTCACCAGGATCCCCAGGCCTGGGACTGCTCCCAAGACTGTCCTGGCTGAGCCCTGCCACCTCCCAGCAGCAGTTGTAGAGGCTCAGGGCCTCCTCCAGAGGCACCTCCTGGGGCGCTGCCAGCCCCCCAAAGGCCTGCTTCTGGCGGAGAGCAGCAGAGCTGGTGGGGCCCTGGCTGTCCCGGGATGGGAGGCTGTCCCAGGAGCTGTCGCTGTATGGGGGGAGGTTGCTGTGTGGGCGAGCCTCCTCGGGGGTGGCCGTGCTGGAGCTGTTGGTGCTGGTGCTGTCCTGGCCGGCCCCCACCGTGTCCGTGGAGGAACCAAAGAGCCTGAGGGCCTCTTGGAGGAGCATCTCCTGGGTGACTTTGACGGTGCTGTCCGGGTCCCCAGGAGCTGGTTTGTCGGGGGCAGCAGAGGGTCTGGGGGGCACGTGGCTGCGTGGGGGTACGTGGCTGCGTGGGGGTGCCCCCGCAGGGCTGGCCGTGCTGGAGATGTTGGTCCGTGCAGGGGGTCCCTTGACGTGCTGGAGGCTGGGGCTGGAGGTCAGCAGCAGCGGGGGAGCTGCGGGCACCGCTCTGCCCTGGTGGCCGTAGGCTGGGAGCTGTGTCAGCGGGGGCTGTGTGGGCTGTCCCTGGAGGCTGCCGGGGGCTGCCCAGGCCGGGAGGGTCTCACAGCCTGCGAGGCCCCACAGGGCAGGGCCCGGGGGAGCAGCGGCGCCGTGGCCGAGCGTGGGGGTGGCCGGCGGAGGCTGGTTGGTGAGGGTCCACTCCAGGTGGAAGAATTGGGGATGGAAGCAGCAACCGCAGGGGGCCCTCTGCAGCCCTGGGAGGGGGGAAATGGAGGCGTGGTGGGCCGTGGGCAGCCTCCAGGGCACCCGCCGAGCTGTCCCCCGTGGCCCCCATCCCGGGTGTGAGCCAGGCCCCTGGGGAGCTGGTGGCCGGTCGCTCCCCGGAGTGAGCTGCTGTGCCGGAGGGGCTGGGGCTGGAAACTGGGGAGGGGACGTGCTTTGCGGGAGGAAACAGGAGAGATGGCCCCCACAGGTTGGGAAATTCCCTGGAAGTTGGATTTCCTGGGCAGGTGAGGGCAGGGATGCTCAGCCGGGCTTGTTGAACCCTCCACACCCAGTACGAAAACTGCTGGGGGGGAACAGGGGAGGTGGGATGGTGCAGCTGACCAGGGTCGTCAGGGGCTGAAGGTGGCAGAGGGCACAGGGGGTCCATACCTGGTGGTGTGGCCCGTGGGGCCCATGGGGCCCATGGGGCCACCCCCACGGTGGGTGGCCAGGCTGCGGGGAAGGGCTGCTCGTGGCCGGGCAGTCGAACCAGGGTGGCTGAGCCTGGAAGAGAGACAGGAGCCATGGCTGCGGTCACCTCCTGCGCTCTGTTCCCCGAGAGTGTCCCCGGGCTACGGGTCGGGGTCGGTGCCTACCTTGGGGGTAGAAGGTTTGTGGGAGCACAAAAGTATGAAGCGTCTGGGTCGCCGCGGGGGCCCGGGAGCCGTTCGGTGGGAGCCAGAGTGGTGGCAGCGCCATCATCGGTCCTCTCGGTCTGTCCGCTGCTAAGGACTCTTTGGTCACCAGGGATGGAATGTGGGGGCTCCCTGTGCCCCGCCCCCTCCTCCCATAGCCTCCCCATCTCCTGCTGGAGGCCTGGTGGGAGATGGGATGGTCTTGGCCACAGTGATCACAAAATGGTTGAGTTTAACATCGTCAGTGGAATGAGAAAACCGGTGGGAAGAGTTGCTCCCCTGGATTTTGGGGGTTGAATGCCCCCTTAAGGAGCTGATGATGCCAAAGCGGGAGGTGCTGTTGACCCTCTTGAGGGCCAAGAGGCCTTGCAGAAGGCTCTAGGTAGATTGGAGCACTGGGTAATCAGCGGTGGCGTGAAGTTGAAGCAGTAAAAGTGCAGGATTCTGCCCTGGGAGGGAGGAACTCTGGGCAGGAGTGTAACTGGGGAGAGGGGTGGCTGGAGAGCAGCCCTGCAGAAAGGGGTCCGGCCGGGGGTGCTGGGGGCAGCAGCTGAGGAGGAGCCGTCGGTGTCCCCTGGCACCAAGAGGGCAACCCCCATCCTGGGGGGCATCAAACCCAGTCGAAGCAGGAGGCCAAGAGCGGGGATTGTCCCGCTGTGCTCGGCGCTGGTGCGGCCTCACCTGGAGCCCTGGGTGCAGGGCTGGGCCCCACCGTTGGAGAAGGATGGGAAGGTCCTCGAATGCCTCCAGAGGAGGGCAGCCAAGCTGGTGACAGGGCTGGAAGGCATGTCCCCGAATCCTAGACTGGTTTGGATTGGAAGGGACCTGTGAGCTCACCTTGTCCCACCCTGTGCCCTGGGCAGGGACCCGTCCCACCAGACCAGGTTTTTCAAGCCCCGTCCAACCTGGCCTTGAACGCCTCCAGGGTTGGGGCAGCCACAGCTTCTCTGGGCACCGTTGGCCAGAGTCTCAGCACCCTCACAGCAAAGAATTTCTTCCCCTCATCTCATCTCAATCTCCTTTCTGCCAGTGTCACAGAATCACACAATCACAGAATCACATTGGGATGGAAGGGGCCTCTGCAGATCATCTAGTCCAACCCCCCTCCCCACACACAGCAGCAGGCCCACCTAGAGGAGGTTGCACAGGAACTTGTCCAGGTGGGTTTTGAATGTCTCCAGAGAAGGAGAGTCTGCCACCCCCCTGGGCAGCCTGTTCCAAGGCTCTGCCACCCTCACAGGAAAGAAGTTCCTCCTCATGTTTAGGTGGAACTTCCCATGTTCAAGTTTCTGCTCGTTCCCTCTTGTCCTGTCACTGGGCACCACTGATAAAAGAGCAGCCCCGTCCTCTTGACACCCACCCTTTAAGTATTTATCAGCATTGATCAAATCCCCCCTCGGTCTTCTCTTCTCTAGACTAAAAAGACCCAAGTCCCTCAGCCTTTCCTCATAAGGGAGAAGCTCCAGTCCCCTCATCATCTTTGTAGCCCTCTGCTGTACCCTCTCCAGCAGTTCCCTGTCCTTCTTGAACTGGGGAGCCCAGAACTGGACGCAGTGCTCCAGGTGGGGCCTCCCCAGGGCAGAGTAGAGGGGGGAGGATGACCTCCCTCGACCTGCTGGTCACACTCTTCCTGATGCATCCCAGGATGCCATTGGCCTTCTTGGCCACAAGGGCACATTGTCGGCTCATGGTCATCCTATTGTCCACCAGGCCTCCTAGGTCTTTCTCCTCCAAGGTACTCTCCAAACCCTTCCCCCCCTGTCCTGTGGCTCCCCTCCCTGATGACCCAACATTACAGAATCACAGAATCGCAGAATCTTCGTGGTTGCATGGGACCTTGGAGATCATCGAGTCCAACCACACAAAGAAAAAAAAAAGGTAGCCACACCCACAACCAACCACACAGCACACCCGCCCACAAACAGACGCAAACCAACAATCTCGGGCACTAGAGCATGCCCTGGAGAGCCACGTCTAAACGTTTCTTAAATATCTCCAGGGATGGCGACTCCACCACCTCCCTGGGCAGGCTGTTCCAGTGCCTGACCGCTCTCTCGGTAAAGCAGTGCTTCCTAATATCTAATCTAAACCTCCCCTGCCGCAACTTCAGACCGTTTCCTCTGGTCCTGTCTTTATTCCCTTGGGAGAAGAGGCCAACGCCCACCTCTCTACAGCCTCCTTTCAGGGAGTTGTAGAGGGCAATGAGGTCTCCCCTCAGCCTCCTCTTCTCCAAACTAAACATGCCCAGTTCCCTCAGCCTCTCCTCGTATGAGTTGTTCTCTAGACCCCCCACCAGCTTGGTGGCTCTCCTCTGGACACGGTCCAGCAGCTCAGTGTCCTTCCTGTAGTGAGGGGCCCAGAACTGGACACAGCGCTCAAGGTGAGGCCTCACCGGTGCCGAGTACAGAGGCACCATCACTTCCCTACTCCTGCTGGCCCAGCTATTCCTGATACAGGCCGGGATGCCGTTGGCCTTCTTGGCCACCTGGGCACACGGCTGGCTCACGTGAAGCCGGCTGTCCACCAACACCCCCAGGTCCTTTTCTGCTGGGCAGCTTTCCAGCCACTCTTCCCCAAGCCTGTAGCGTTGCCTGGGGTTGTTGTGACCAAAATGCAGGACCTGGCACTTGGCCTTATTAAACCTCATCCCATTGGCCTTGGCCCATGGAGCCAACCTGTCCAGATCCCTCTGTAGAGCCTTCCGACCCTCCAGCAGATCAACGCTCCCACCTAGTTTGGTGTCATCTGCAAACTTGCTGAGGGTGCACTCAATCCCCTTATCTAGATCATCAATAAAGATATTAAACAAGACTGGCCCCAGAACTGAGCCCTGAGGGACACCACTGGTGACCGGCCGCCAACTGGATTTCACCCCATTAATTACAACTCCCTGGGCGCGGCCATCCAGGCAGTTTTTCACCCAGTGAAGAGTACACTTGTCTATGCCATGATTCGCCAGCTTCTCCAGGAGAACGCTGTGGGGGACGGTGTCAAAGGCCTTACCAAAGTCCGGGTAGACAACGTCCACAGCCTTCCCCGCATCGAGCAGGCGAGTCACATGGTCATAAAAAGAGATGGAGTTGGTTAAGCAGGACCTCCCTCTCATAAACCCATGCTGGCTGGCGCGGATCCCTTGGCTGCCCTGCACTTGCCGTGAGAGCTCACTCAAGGTGATCCTCTCCGTGATCTTTCCCGGTACCGAGGTCAGGCTGACAGGCCCATAGTTTCCCGGATCCTCCTTCCGGCCCTTCTTGTAGATGGGTGTCACACTGGCCACCCTCCAGTCATCTGGTACCTCTCCTGTTGACCAGGATTGTTGATAGATAATGGAGAGAGGCTTGGTGAGCTCTCCCGCCAGCTCCCTGAGTACCCTTGGGTGAATTCCGTCCGGCCCCATAGACTTACGCGTGTCCGGGTGCATAAGCAAATCCTTAACTACTTCCTCCTGGACTATGGGGGGGTTGTTCTGCTCTCCATCCTTAGCTTCCAGCTCAGGAGGCTGAACACCCTGGGGATAGCTGGTCCGACTATTGAAGACAGAGGCAAAGAAGGCATTAAGTATCTCAGCCTTCTCCTCGTCCTTGGTCGCAATGTTTCCCCCCTCATCCAGGAAGGGATGGAGATTCTCCCTGACTCTCTTTTTGTTGACGTATTTACAAAAGTTTTTTTTGTTGTCCCTTATATTAGTGGCCAGGCTGAGTTGCAGCTGGGCTTTTGCCTTCCTAATTTTTTCTCTGTGTAACCTAACAAGATCTCTGTACTCCTCCTGAGTTGCCTGTCCCTTCATCCAAAGGTGGTAAACCTTCCTTTTTTCCCTAAGTCCCATCCAGAGCTCTTTGTTCAACCAGGCCGGCCATTTTCCCCGCCCTTTAATTTTGCGCCTCATGGGGACAGCCTGCTCCTGGGCCTTTTGGATTTCCTTTGCGAAGAGCGTCCAGCCTTCCTGGACCCCTTTGCCCCGCAGGATTATCTCCCAAGGGACCCTCCCAACCAGGGTTCTGAACAGGCTAAAGCGCGCCCTCCGGAAGGCCAAGGTGGAGGTTTTGCTAACCCCCTTCCTTACCTCCCTAAGAATTGAAAACTTGACCGTTTGATGATCGCCAAGACCAAGACGGCCTCCGACCTCCACATCTCCCACTAGTCCGTCTTTGTTTGTGAAAAGTAGGTGTAGCGAGGCGCCTCCCCTAGTAGGCTCTCCTACCGGTTGTGTAAGGAAGTTATCTTCCATCCACTCAAGGAACCTCCTAGCCTTGCCTGCTCTCTGCTGTGTTCTATTTCCAGCAGATATCCGGTAGGTTGAAGCCCCCAACCAGAACAAGGGCTGGCGATGGCAAGACTTCAGCCAGCCGCTTACAGAATACTTCATCAACGTGCTCATCCTGGTTGGGTGAGCTTTGGGACTGAGGCATGGCTAGGAAAGGGAGGCAGGTTCATCGCTCTCCCTCATATTGGCTTTCTATTTCAGTTTGGGTTTCAATGAGGTCTGGTGTGTTCTAGTTTATTACTTTTGAGATGAGCCGGGATGTATCAAAGAGGAGTACAGGACCGGTGAGGGTTCATAAGCGCCGTGGTAATTTTGTGTTTCTTGGTCTCTTAGGTGCCATAATTAATTGTTGCTGCAGCCTCCAGTTCTGGGATCGGCGTGGAGCAGGTGAGTGGAACTCCATGGAGCTTCTGCGGATGAGGGTGTCGTGGAAGAGGTTGGAATTTACAGTTATGATGCTCAGTCTTGGAGCTGTGGTTTCTTCTTTGCAGATGAAGAGGAGCCAAGTGACTGCAGGAAAATGAGTTAGCTGTTGTGGTTTTTGTCAAGGATGACTTCAGACCCCCGGCTCTCTGAAAGCTAAACTGAGGGAACGGCACTGGTAAGGGACTGAGGTTGACGGTTTCAGGACAGGCTTTTTAAGTTCAAGAAGGGCATAGAGCTGTTCAGGAACAGCCCCTTTTAGGCAGGTAAAGGAAGGAGGTTACTAAAGAAGACTCCCAGCACAAAATCCCCCTTAGAGGGATTAGGAAGCATTTCTTTGCCGAGGTGGTGGTCAAACGCTGGAAGAGGTGTCCTGGGGAGGTGGTTGATGCCCCAAGCGTCTCCTTGTTTGAGAGGCGTTTGGACAAAGCCCTTAAGAATGCCCTTCTTGGGTGATTTGTGGTGGTTTTCCTGCAGTCGGGAGGCGAAGCCGGGCTCTGGAGCCGAGCGCGGTGTGAGCCGAGGACGGGTGTGATTGTCCCCAGGCTTTGGGGGACTGTGTCCCGAGCCCTGTCCCCGCAGGAGGGAGCGCTGGCCGTGTTCCAGAGCAAGGCCTTGCAGCCCGCGTTGTGGTGTGTGTGTCCCCCATCTCGGTCCCCAAGGGCTGTCCTTGTCCCGGGGGCTGCGTGCTGCTTTCTGCGTGGGGCCGTGTCGGTGGTTCCTGCAGGGACCCCTCTGTCCTGGCTGCCCCTGGGGAAGGGGACAGGGGAGTCCCCCCCGACCACTGGCACCCCGCTGGTGGTGGCTCGTCCCTGGGGGCAGCTCGTTGCCCTTTGGGGCTGGTGGGCTCCGACTGGGGGCTCACGGGGGCTGTGGCACCTGGGGGGGGTTCTGATTCCCGGTGCCCCCTGCGCTCCCTCCCTCCCCGCCCCCGCCTCCGCCCCTAAAGAGGCACGGAGCGGTTCTGGAGAAACAACTTTTAATTGAGACAACTTTTTAACACAAGAGAAAAGGTCCTATTGAAGCTACTCTCAACCCCCCTCCCTCCCTCAAACACACCCCCCTCCCTCAAATACAGCCCTCTCCCCAAATACAGCCCTCTCCCCAAGTACCCCCCCCAAATACAGCCCTCTCCACAACTGCACACCCCCCTCCCCTAAATACCATGCCCCCCTCCTCTAAATATGATGCCCCCACTCCCCAAGTACACACAGCCCCTCCCCAAATACAACCCCTCCCTCAAATACACACAAATCCCGCCCCCCCCCATCACCTCCGTCTCTTCCTTGCGGTGGGACTCGGCCCACCCTCTGCCCCCAGCCCTCTTGCAAGAGCCCTGCGTTTGCTGGGTGATGTCAACGGGGGGCTGCTCCCCCGCTTCGTCCCCCGCCTCTCCCCCAGTTTGGGCATGGCCGGGGTCAGCTCCATCCCCCCGTCCCCCCAGTGCTCCTGGGACTCTGGTGGCAGCTCCATCCCCAAGTCCCCCCAGGGTTCCTGAGACTCCGGTGAGAGCTCTGTCCCCGTGTCATCCCAGGGCTCCTGGGACACTGGCGACGGATCCATGGCCACGTACCACCAGGGCTCCTGGGACCCTGGTGATGGCTCCATCCCCAAGTCCCCCCAGGGTTCCTGGGACTCCCGTGACGGCTCTGTCCCCGTGTCATCCCAGGGCTCCTGGGACACTGGCGATGGATCCATGGCCACGTACCACCAGGGCTCCTGGGACTCTGGTGAGGGCTCCAACCCCATGTCCCCCCAAAGCTCCTGGGACTCTGGTGGCAGCTCCATCCCCACATCCCCCCAGGGCTCCTGGGACTTTGTCCCGGCGATGAGTTCCTCCTGGAAGCGCACGGCCTCCGTGGTCTCCTCCAGGCTGTAGCTGGGGCTCAGCAGCAACCTGGGCAGCTCGAGGGAGGGGAAATCGCAGGGGGGGACACCTGTGCCAGTGTCACCAAGGTCCCCAGGCCTTGGGCTGCTGCCAGGACTGTCCTGGCCGACCCCTGCCACCTCCCCGGAGCAGTGGAAGAGCCTCATGGACGCCTCCAGAGGAACCTTCTGGGCCACTGTGAGGTCCCCGAGGGCTTGGCTGTGGGGGACAACAGAGGGGCTGGTGGGGACAGTGGCGGGGCTGGTGGGGACGCTGCAGCCCAGGGAGATGCCGCTGTCCCAGGTAAAGTCACCGTCTGAGGAGATGTCGCTGTACAGCAGGATGTTGCTGTCCGAGGGTGTCTCCAAAGAGGTGGCCATGCTGGAGCTGGTGGTCTCTGAAGACCATTCATCGATGTTCTCAGGGCCAGGGATGGAGTTTGGCAGCGTGGTGGGTGCTGGGACCGCTGCTCTTTCCTCTCTGCCAGTGTCACCAGGATCCCCAGGCCGGGGACTGCTCCCAAGACTGTCCTGGCTGAGCCCTGCCACCTCCCAGCAGCAGTTGTAGAGGCTCAGGGCCTCCTCCAGAGGCACCTCCTGGGGCGCTGCCAGCCCCCCAAAGGCCTGCTTCTGGCGGAGAGCAGCAGAGCTGGTGGGGCCCTGGCTGTCCCGGGATGGGAGGCTGTCCCAGGAGCTGTCGCTGTATGGGGGGAGGTTGCTGTGTGGGCAAGCCTCCTCGGGGGTGGCCGTGCTGGAGCTGTTGGTGCTGGTGCTGGTGCTGTCCTGGCCAGCCCCCACCGTGTCCGTGGAGGAACCAAAGAGCCTGAGGGCCTCTTGGAGGAGCATCTCCTGGGTGACTTTGACGGTGCTGTCCGGGTCCCCAGGAGCTGGTTTGTCGGGGGCAGCAGAGGGTCTGGGGGGCACGTGGCTGCGTGGGGGTACGTGGCTGCGTGGGGTTGCCCCCGCAGGGCTGGCCGTGCTGGAGATGTTGGTCCGTGCAGGGGGTCCCTTGACGTGCTGGAGGCCGGGGCTGGAGGTCAGCAGCAGCGGGGGGGCTGCGGGCACCGCTCTGCCCTGGTGGCCGTAGGCTGGGAGCTGTGTCAGCGGGGGCTGTGTGGGCTGTCCCTGGAGGCTGCCGGGGGCTGCCCAGGCCGGGAGGGTCTCACAGCCTGCGAGGCCCCACAGGGCAGGGCCCGGGGGAGCAGCGGCGCCGTGGCCGAGCGTGGGGGTGGCCGGCGGAGGCTGGTTGGTGAGGGTCCACTCCAGGTGGAAGAATCGGGGATGGAAGCAGCAACCGCAGGGAGCCCTCTGCAGCCCTGGGAGGGGGGAAAGGGAGGCGTGGTGGGCCGTGGGCAGCCTCCAGGGCACCCGCCGAGCTGTCCCCCGTGGCCCCCATCCCGGGTGTGAGCCAGGCCCCTGGGGAGCTGGTGGCCGGTCGCTCCCCGGAGTGAGCTGCTGTGCCGGAGGGGCTGGAAACTGGGGAGGGGACGTGCTTTGCGGGAGGAAACAGGAGAGATGGCCCCCACAGGTTGGGAAATTCCCTGGAAATTGGATTTCCTGGGCAGGTGAGGGCAGGGATGCTCAGCCGGGCTTGTTGAACCCTCCACACCCAGTACGAAAACTGCTGGGGGGGAACAGGGGAGGTGGGATGGTGAAGGTGACCACAGTGCTCGGGGGCTGAAGGTGGCAGAGGGCACAGGGGGTCCATACCTGGTGGTGTGGCCCGTGGGGCCCATGGGGCCACCCCCACGGTGGGTGGCCAGGCTGCGGGGAAGGGCTGCTCGTGGCCGGGCAGTCGAACCAGGGTGGCTGAGCCTGGAAGAGAGACAGGAGCCATGGCTGCGGTCACCTCCTGCGCTCTGTTCCCCGAGAGTGTCCCCGGGCTGCGGGTCGGGGTCGGTGCCTACCTTGGGGGTAGAAGGTTTGTGGGAGCACAAAAGTCTGAAGCGTCTGGGTCGCCGCGGGGGCCCGGGGGCCGTTCGGTGGGAGCCAGAGTGGTGGCAGCGCCATCGTCGGTCCTCTCGGTCTGTCCGCTGCTAAGGACTCTTTGGTCACCAGGGATGGAATGTGGGGGCTCCCTGTGCCCCGCCCCCTCCTCCAATAGCCTCCCCATCTCCTGCTGGAGGCCTGGTGGGAGATGGGATGGTCTTGGCCACAGTGATCATGAAATGGTTGAGTTTAACATCGTCAGTGGAATGAGAAAACTGGTGGGAAGAGTTGCTCCCCTGGATTTTGGGGGTTGAATGCCCCCTTAAGGAGCTGATGATGCCAAAGCGGGAGGTGCTGTTGACCCTCTTGAGGGCCAAGAGGCCTTGCAGAAGGCTCTAGGTAGATTGGAGCACTGGGCAATCAGCAGTGGCGTGAAGTTGAAGCAGTAAAAGTGCAGGATTCTGCCCTGGGAGGGAGGAACTCTGGGCAGGAGTGTAACTGGGGAGAGGGGTGGCTGGAGAGCAGCCCTGCAGAAAGGGGTCCGGCCGGGGGTGCTGGGGGCAGCAGCTGAGGAGGAGCCGTCGGTGTCCCCTGGCACCAAGAGGGCAACCCCCATCCTGGGGGGCATCAAACCCAGTCGAAGCAGGAGGCCAAGAGCGGGGATTGTCCCGCTGTGCTCGGCGCTGGTGCGGCCTCACCTGGAGCCCTGGGTGCAGGGCTGGGCCCCACCGTTGGAGAAGGATGGGAAGGTCCTCGAATGCCTCCAGAGGAGGGCAGCCAAGCTGGTGACAGGGCTGGAAGGCATGTCCCCGAATCCTAGACTGGTTTGGATTGGAAGGGACCTGTGAGCTCACCTTGTCCCACCCTGTGCCCTGGGCAGGGACCCGTCCCACCAGACCAGGTTTTTCAAGCCCCGTCCAACCTGGCCTTGAACGCCTCCAGGGTTGGGGCAGCCACAGCTTCTCTGGGCACCGTTGGCCAGAGTCTCAGCACCCTCACAGCAAAGAATTTCTTCCCCTCATCTCATCTCAATCTCCTTTCTGCCAGTGTCACAGAATCACACAATCACAGAATCACATTGGGATGGAAGGGGCCTCTGCAGATCATCTAGTCCAACCCCCCTCCCCACACACAGCAGCAGGCCCACCTAGAGGAGGTTGCACAGGAACTTGTCCAGGTGGGTTTTGAATGTCTCCAGAGAAGGAGAGTCTGCCACCCCCCTGGGCAGCCTGTTCCAAGGCTCTGCCACCCTCACAGGAAAGAAGTTCCTCCTCATGTTTAGGTGGAACTTCCCATGTTCAAGTTTCTGCTCGTTCCCTCTTGTCCTGTCACTGGGCACCACTGATAAAAGAGCAGCCCCGTCCTCTTGACACCCACCCTTTAAGTATTTATCAGCATTGATCAAATCCCCCCTCGGTCTTCTCTTCTCTAGACTAAAAAGACCCAAGTCCCTCAGCCTTTCCTCATAAGGGAGAAGCTCCAGTCCCCTCATCATCTTTGTAGCCCTCTGCTGTACCCTCTCCAGCAGTTCCCTGTCCTTCTTGAACTGGGGAGCCCAGAACTGGAGGCAGTGCTCCAGGTGGGGCCTCCCCAGGGCAGAGTAGAGGGGGGAGGATGACCTCCCTCCACCTGCTGGTCACACTCTTCCTGATGCATCCCAGGATGCCATTGGCCTTCTTGGCCACAAGGGCACATTGTCGGCTCATGGTCATCCTATTGTCCACCAGGCCTCCTAGGTCTTTCTCCTCCAAGGTACTCTCCAAACCCTTCCCCCCCTGTCCTGTGGCTCCCCTCCCTGATGACCCAACATTACAGAATCACAGAATCGCAGAATCTTCGTGGTTGCATGGGACCTTGGAGATCATCGAGTCCAACCACACAAAGAAAAAAAAAAGGTAGCCACACCCACAACCAACCACACAGCACACCCGCCCACAAACAGACGCAAACCAACAATCTCGGGCACTAGAGCATGCCCTGGAGAGCCACGTCTAAACGTTTCTTAAATATCTCCAGGGATGGCGACTCCACCACCTCCCTGGGCAGGCTGTTCCAGTGCCTGACCGCTCTCTCGGTAAAGCAGTGCTTCCTAATATCTAATCTAAACCTCCCCTGCCGCAACTTCAGACCGTTTCCTCTGGTCCTGTCTTTATTCCCTTGGGAGAAGAGGCCAACGCCCACCTCTCTACACCCTCCTTTCAGGGAGTTGTAGAGGGCAATGAGGTCTCCCCTCAGCCTCCTCTTCTCCAAACTAAACATGCCCAGTTCCCTCAGCCTCTCCTCGTATGAGTTGTTCTCTAGACCCCCCACCAGCTTGGTGGCTCTCCTCTGGACACGGTCCAGCAGCTCAGTGTCCTTCCTGTAGTGAGGGGCCCAGAACTGGACACAGCGCTCAAGGTGAGGCCTCACCGGTGCCGAGTACAGAGGCACCATCACTTCCCTACTCCTGCTGGCCCAGCTATTCCTGATACAGGCCGGGATGCCGTTGGCCTTCTTGGCCACCTGGGCACACGGCTGGCTCACGTGAAGCCGGCTGTCCACCAACACCCCCAGGTCCTTTTCTGCTGGGCAGCTTTCCAGCCACTCTTCCCCAAGCCTGTAGCGTTGCCTGGGGTTGTTGTGACCAAAATGCAGGACCTGGCACTTGGCCTTATTAAACCTCATCCCATTGGCCTTGGCCCATGGAGCCAACCTGTCCAGATCCCTCTGTAGAGCCTTCCGACCCTCCAGCAGATCAACGCTCCCACCTAGTTTGGTGTCATCTGCAAACTTGCTGAGGGTGCACTCAATCCCCTTATCTAGATCATCAATAAAGATATTAAACAAGACTGGCCCCAGAACTGAGCCCTGAGGGACACCACTGGTGACCAGCCGCCAACTGGATTTCACCCCATTAATTACAACTCCCTGGGCGCGGCCATCCAGGCAGTTTTTCACCCAGTGAAGAGTACACTTGTCTATGCCATGATTCGCCAGCTTCTCCAGGAGAACGCTGTGGGGGACGGTGTCAAAGGCCTTACCAAAGTCCGGGTAGACAACGTCCACAGCCTTCCCCGCATCGAGCAGGCGAGTCACATGGTCATAAAAAGAGATGGAGTTGGTTAAGCAGGACCTCCCTCTCATAAACCCATGCTGGCTGGCGCGGATCCCTTGGCTGCCCTGCACTTGCCGTGAGAGCTCACTCAAGGTGATCCTCTCCGTGATCTTTCCCGGTACCGAGGTCAGGCTGACAGGCCCATAGTTTCCCGGATCCTCCTTCCGGCCCTTCTTGTAGATGGGTGTCACACTGGCCACCCTCCAGTCATCTGGTACCTCTCCTGTTGACCAGGATTGTTGATAGATAATGGAGAGAGGCTTGGTGAGCTCTCCCGCCAGCTCCCTGAGTACCCTTGGGTGAATTCCGTCCGGCCCCATAGACTTACGCGTGTCCGGGTGCATAAGCAAATCCTTAACTACTTCCTCCTGGACTATGGGGGGGTTGTTCTGCTCTCCATCCTTAGCTTCCAGCTCAGGAGGCTGAACACCCTGGGGATAGCTGGTCCGACTATTGAAGACAGAGGCAAAGAAGGCATTAAGTATCTCAGCCTTCTCCTCGTCCTTGGTCGCAATGTTTCCCCCCTCATCCAGGAAGGGATGGAGATTCTCCCTGACTCTCTTTTTGTTGACGTATTTACAAAAGTTTTTTTTGTTGTCCCTTATATTAGTGGCCAGGCTGAGTTGCAGCTGGGCTTTTGCCTTCCTAATTTTTTCTCTGTGTAACCTAACAAGATCTCTGTACTCCTCCTGAGTTGCCTGTCCCTTCATCCAAAGGTGGTAAACCTTCCTTTTTTCCCTAAGTCCCATCCAGAGCTCTTTGTTCAACCAGGCCGGCCATTTTCCCCGCCCTTTAATTTTGCGCCTCATGGGGACAGCCTGCTCCTGGGCCTTTTGGATTTCCTTTGCGAAGAGCGTCCAGCCTTCCTGGACCCCTTTGCCCCGCAGGATTATCTCCCAAGGGACCCTCCCAACCAGGGTTCTGAACAGGCTAAAGCGCGCCCTCCGGAAGGCCAAGGTGGAGGTTTTGCTAACCCCCTTCCTTACCTCCCTAAGAATTGAAAACTTGACCGTTTGATGATCGCCAAGACCAAGACGGCCTCCGACCTCCACATCTCCCACTAGTCCGTCTTTGTTTGTGAAAAGTAGGTGTAGCGAGGCGCCTCCCCTAGTAGGCTCTCCTACCGGTTGTGTAAGGAAGTTATCTTCCATCCACTCAAGGAACCTCCTAGCCTTGCCTGCTCTCTGCTGTGTTCTATTTCCAGCAGATATCCGGTAGGTTGAAGCCCCCAACCAGAACAAGGGCTGGCGATGGCAAGACTTCAGCCAGCCGCTTACAGAATACTTCATCAACGTGCTCATCCTGGTTGGGTGAGCTTTGGGACTGAGGCATGGCTAGGAAAGGGAGGCAGGTTCATCGCTCTCCCTCATATTGGCTTTCTATTTCAGTTTGGGTTTCAATGAGGTCTGGTGTGTTCTAGTTTATTACTTTTGAGATGAGCCGGGATGTATCAAAGAGGAGTACAGGACCGGTGAGGGTTCATAAGCGCCGTGGTAATTTTGTGTTTCTTGGTCTCTTAGGTGCCATAATTAATTGTTGCTGCAGCCTCCAGTTCTGGGATCGGCGTGGAGCAGGTGAGTGGAACTCCATGGAGCTTCTGCGGATGAGGGTGTCGTGGAAGAGGTTGGAATTTACAGTTATGATGCTCAGTCTTGGAGCTGTGGTTTCTTCTTTGCAGATGAAGAGGAGCCAAGTGACTGCAGGAAAATGAGTTAGCTGTTGTGGTTTTTGTCAAGGATGACTTCAGACCCCCGGCTCTCTGAAAGCTAAACTGAGGGAACGGCACTGGTAAGGGACTGAGGTTGACGGTTTCAGGACAGGCTTTTTAAGTTCAAGAAGGGCATAGAGCTGTTCAGGAACAGCCCCTTTTAGGCAGGTAAAGGAAGGAGGTTACTAAAGAAGACTCCCAGCACAAAATCCCCCTTAGAGGGATTAGGAAGCATTTCTTTGCCGAGGTGGTGGTCAAACGCTGGAAGAGGTGTCCTGGGGAGGTGGTTGATGCCCCAAGCGTCTCCTTGTTTGAGAGGCGTTTGGACAAAGCCCTTAAGAATGCCCTTCTTGGGTGATTTGTGGTGGTTTTCCTGCAGTCGGGAGGCGAAGCCGGGCTCTGGAGCCGAGCGCGGTGTGAGCCGAGGACGGGTGTGATTGTCCCCAGGCTTTGGGGGACTGTGTCCCGAGCCCTGTCCCCGCAGGAGGGAGCGCTGGCCGTGTTCCAGAGCAAGGCCTTGCAGCCCGCGTTGTGGTGTGTGTGTCCCCCATCTCGGTCCCCAAGGGCTGTCCTTGTCCCGGGGGCTGCGTGCTGCTTTCTGCGTGGGGCCGTGTCGGTGGTTCCTGCAGGGACCCCTCTGTCCTGGCTGCCCCTGGGGAAGGGGACAGGGGAGTCCCCCCCCGACCACTGGCACCCCGCTGGTGGTGGCTCGTCCCTGGGGGCAGCTCGTTGCCCTTTGGGGCTGGTGGGCTCCGACTGGGGGCTCACGGGGGCTGTGGCACCTGGGGGGGGTTCTGATTCCCGGTGCCCCCTGCGCTCCCTCCCTCCCCGCCCCCGCCTCCGCCCCTAAAGAGGCACGGAGCGGTTCTGGAGAAACAACTTTTAATTGAGACAACTTTTTAACACAAGAGAAAAGGTCCTATTGAAGCTACTCTCAACCCCCCTCCCTCCCTCAAACACACCCCCCTCCCTCAAATACAGCCCTCTCCCCAAATACAGCCCTCTCCCCAAGTACCCCCCCCAAATACAGCCCTCTCCACAACTGCACACCCCCCTCCCCTAAATACCATGCCCCCCTCCTCTAAATATGATGCCCCCACTCCCCAAGTACACACAGCCCCTCCCCAAATACAAGCCCTCCCTCAAATACACACAAATCCCGCCCCCCCCATCACCTCCGTCTCTTCCTTGCGGTGGGACTCGGCCCACCCTCTGCCCCCAGCCCTCTTGCAAGAGCCCTGCGTTTGCTGGGTGATGTCAACGGGGGGCTGCTCCCCCGCTTCGTCCCCCGCCTCTCCCCCAGTTTGGGCATGGCCGGGGTCAGCTCCATCCCCCCGTCCCCCCAATGCTCCTGGGACTCTGGTGGCAGCTCCATCCCCAAGTCCCCCCAGGGTTCCTGAGACTCCGGTGAGAGCTCTGTCCCCGTGTCATCCCAGGGCTCCTGGGACACTGGCGACGGATCCATGGCCACGTACCACCAGGGCTCCTGGGACCCTGGTGATGGCTCCATCCCCAAGTCCCCCCAGGGTTCCTGGGACTCCTGTGACGGCTCTGTCCCCGTGTCATCCCAGGGCTCCTGGGACACTGGCGATGGATCCATGGCCACGTACCACCAGGGCTCCTGGGACTCTGGTGAGGGCTCCAACCCCATGTCCCCCCAAAGCTCCTGGGACTCTGGTGGCAGCTCCATCCCCACATCCCCCCAAGGCTCCTGGGACTTTGTCCCGGCGATGAGTTCCTCCTGGAAGCGCACGGCCTCCGTGGTCTCCTCCAGGCTGTAGCTGGGGCTCAGCAGCAACCTGGGCAGCTCGAGGGAGGGGAAGTCGCAGGGGGGGACACCTGTGCCAGTGTCACCAGGGTCTCCAGGCCTGGGGCTGCTGCCAGGACTGTCCTGGCCGACCCCTGCCACCTCCCCGGAGCAGTGGAAGAGCCTCATGGACGCCTCCAGAGGAACCTTCTGGGCCACTGTGAGGTCCCCGAGGGCTTGGCTGTGGGGGACAACAGAGGGGCTGGTGGGGACAGTGGCGGGGCTGGTGGGGACACTGCAGCCCAGGGAGATGCCGCTGTCCCAGGTAAAGTCACTGTCTGAGGAGATGTCGCTGTACAGCAGGATGTTGCTGTCCGAGGGTGTCTCCAAAGAGGTGGCCATGCTGGAGCTGGTGGTCTCTGAAGACCATTCATCGATGTTCTCAGGGCCAGGGATGGAGTTTGGCAGCGTGGTGGGTGCTGGGACCGCTGCTCTTTCCTCTCTGCCAGTGTCACCAGGATCCCCAGGCCGGGGACTGCTCCCAAGACTGTCCTGGCTGAGCCCTGCCACCTCCCAGCAGCAGTCAAAGAGGCTCAGGGCCTCCTCCAGAGGCACCTCCTGGGGCGCTGCCAGCCCCCCAAAGGCCTGCTTCTGGCGGAGAGCAGCAGAGCTGGTGGGGCCCTGGCTGTCCCGGGATGGGAGGCTGTCCCAGGAGCTGTCGCTGTATGGGGGGAGGTTGCTGTGTGGGCAAGCCTCCTCGGGGGTGGCCGTGCTGGAGCTGTTGGTGCTGGTGCTGGTACTGTCCTGGCCGGCCCCCACCGTGTCCGTGGAGGAACCAAAGAGCCTGAGGGCCTCTTGGAGGAGCATCTCCTGGGTGACTTTGACGGTGCTGTCTGGGTCCCCAGGAGCTGGTTTGTCGGGGGCAGCAGAGGGTCTGGGGGGCATGTGGCTGCGTGGGGGTACGTGGCTGCGTGGGGGTGCCCCCGCAGGGCTGGCCGTGCTGGAGATGTTGGTCCGTGCAGGGGGTCCTTTGACGTGCTGGAGGCCGGGGCTGGAGGTCAGCAGCAGCGGGGGGGCTGCGGGCACCGCTCTGCCCTGGTGGCCGTAGGCTGGGAGCTGTGTCAGCGGGGGCTGTGTGGGCTGTCCCTGGAGGCTGCCGGGGGCTGCCCAGGCCGGGAGGGTCTCACAGCCTGCGAGGCCCCACAGGGCAGGGCCCGGGGGAGCAGCGGCGCCGTGGCCGAGCGTGGGGGTGGCCGGCGGAGGCTGGTTGGTGAGGGTCCACTCCAGGTGGAAGAATCGGGGATGGAAGCAGCAACCGCAGGGAGCCCTCTGCAGCCCTGGGAGGGGGGAAAGGGAGGCGTGGTGGGCCGTGGGCAGCCTCCAGGGCACCCGCCGAGCTGTCCCCCGTGGCCCCCATCCCGGGTGTGAGCCAGGCCCCTGGGGAGCTGGTGGCCGGTCGCTCCCCGGAGTGAGCTGCTGTGCCGGAGGGGCTGGGGCTGGAAACTGGGGAGGGGACGTGCTTTGCGGGAGGAAACAGGAGAGATGGCCCCCACAGGTTGGGAAATTCCCTGGAAATTGGATTTCCTGGGCAGGTGAGGGCAGGGATGCTCAGCCGGGCTTGTTGAACCCTCCACACCCAGTACGAAAACTGCTGGGGGGGAACAGGGGAGGTGGGATGGTGAAGGTGACCACAGTGCTCGGGGGCTGAAGGTGGCAGAGGGCACAGGGGGTCCATACCTGGTGGTGGGGCCCATGGGGCCACCCCCACGGTGGGTGGCCAGGCTGCAGGGAAGGGCTGCTCATGGCCGGGCAGTCGAACCAGGGTGGCTGAGCCTGGAAGAGAGACAGGAGCCATGGCTGCGGTCACCTCCTGCGCTCTGTTCCCCGAGAGTGTCCCCAGGCTGCGGGTTGGGGTCAGTCCCTACCTTGGGGGTAGAAGGTTTGTGGGAGCACAAAAGTCTGAAGCGTCTGGGTCGCCGCGGGGGCCCGGGGGCCGTTCGGTGGGAGCCAGAGTGGTGGCAGCGCCATCGTCGGTCCTCTCGGTCTGTCCGCTGCTAAGGACTCTTTGGTCACCAGGGATGGAATGTGGGGGCTCCCTGTGCCCCGCCCCCTCCTCCAATAGCCTCCCCATCTCCTGCTGGAGGCCTGGTGGGAGATGGGATGGTCTTGGCCACAGTGATCATGAAATGGTTGAGTTTAACATCGTCAGTGGAATGAGAAAACTGGTGGGAAGAGTTGCTCCCCTGGATTTTGGGGGTTGAATGCCCCCTTAAGGAGCTGATGATGCCAAAGCGGGAGGTGCTGTTGACCCTCTTGAGGGCCAAGAGGCCTTGCAGAAGGCTCTAGGTAGATTGGAGCACTGGGTAATCAGCAGTGGCGTGAAGTTGAAGCAGTAAAAGTGCAGGATTCTGCCCTGGGAGGGAGGAACTCTGGGCAGGAGTGTAACTGGGGAGAGGGGTGGCTGGAGAGCAGCCCTGCAGAAAGGGGTCCGGCCGGGGGTGCTGGGGGCAGCAGCTGAGGAGGAGCCGTCAGTGTCCCCTGGCACCAAGAGGGCAACCCCCATCCTGGGGGGCATCAAACCCAGTCGAAGCAGGAGGCCAAGAGCGGGGATTGTCCCGCTGTGCTCGGCGCTGGTGCGGCCTCACCTGGAGCCCTGGGTGCAGGGCTGGGCCCCACCGTTGGAGAAGGATGGGAAGGTCCTCGAATGCCTCCAGAGGAGGGCAGCCAAGCTGGTGACAGGGCTGGAAGGCATGTCCCCGAATCCTAGACTGGTTTGGATTGGAAGGGACCTGTGAGCTCACCTTGTCCCACCCTGTGCCCTGGGCAGGGACCCGTCCCACCAGACCAGGTTTTTCAAGCCCCGTCCAACCTGGCCTTGAACGCCTCCAGGGTTGGGGCAGCCACAGCTTCTCTGGGCACCGTTGGCCAGAGTCTCAGCACCCTCACAGCAAAGAATTTCTTCCCCTCATCTCATCTCAATCTCCTTTCTGCCAGTGTCACAGAATCACACAATCACAGAATCACATTGGGATGGAAGGGGCCTCTGCAGATCATCTAGTCCAACCCCCCTCCCCACACACAGCAGGCCCACCTAGAGGAGGTTGCACAGGAACTTGTCCAGGCGGGTTTTGAATGTCTCCAGAGAAGGAGAGTCTGCCACCCCCCTGGGCAGCCTGTTCCAAGGCTCTGCCACCCTCACAGGAAAGAAGTTCCTCCTCATGTTTAGGTGGAACTTCCCATGTTCAAGTTTCTGCTCGTTCCCTCTTGTCCTGTCACTGGGCACCACTGATAAAAGAGCAGCCCCGTCCTCTTGACACCCATCCTTTAAGTATTTATCAGCATTGATCAAATCCCCCCTCGGTCTTCTCTTCTCTAGACTAAAAAGACCCAAGTCCCTCAGCCTTTCCTCATAAGGGAGAAGCTCCAGTCCCCTCATCATCTTTGTAGCCCTCTGCTGTACCCTCTCCAGCAGTTCCCTGTCCTTCTTGAACTGGGGAGCCCAGAACTGGAGGCAGTGCTCCAGGTGGGGCCTCCCCAGGGCAGAGTAGAGGGGGGAGGATGACCTCCCTCCACCTGCTGGTCACACTCTTCCTGATGCATCCCAGGATGCCATTGGCCTTCTTGGCCACAAGGGCACATTGTCGGCTCATGGTCATCCTATTGTCCACCAGGCCTCCTAGGTCTTTCTCCTCCAAGGTACTCTCCAAACCCTTCCCCCCCTGTCCTGTGGCTCCCCTCCCTGATGACCCAACATTACAGAATCACAGAATCGCAGAATCTTCGTGGTTGCATGGGACCTTGGAGATCATCGAGTCCAACCACACAAAGAGAAAAAAAAGGTAGCCACACCCACAACCAACCACACAGCACACCCGCCCACAAACAGACGCAAACCAACAATCTCGGGCACTAGAGCATGCCCTGGAGAGCCACGTCTAAACGTTTCTTAAATATCTCCAGGGATGGCGACTCCACCACCTCCCTGGGCAGGCTGTTCCAGTGCCTGACCGCTCTCTCGGTAAAGCAGTGCTTCCTAATATCTAATCTAAACCTCCCCTGCCGCAACTTCAGACCGTTTCCTCTGGTCCTGTCTTTATTCCCTTGGGAGAAGAGGCCAACGCCCACCTCTCTACAGCCTCCTTTCAGGGAGTTGTAGAGGGCAATGAGGTCTCCCCTCAGCCTCCTCTTCTCCAAACTAAACATGCCCAGTTCCCTCAGCCTCTCCTCGTATGAGTTGTTCTCTAGACCCCCCACCAGCTTGGTGGCTCTCCTCTGGACACGGTCCAGCAGCTCAGTGTCCTTCCTGTAGTGAGGGGCCCAGAACTGGACACAGCGCTCAAGGTGAGGCCTCACCGGTGCCGAGTACAGAGGCACCATCACTTCCCTACTCCTGCTGGCCCAGCTATTCCTGATACAGGCCGGGATGCCGTTGGCCTTCTTGGCCACCTGGGCACACGGCTGGCTCACGTGAAGCCGGCTGTCCACCAACACCCCCAGGTCCTTTTCTGCTGGGCAGCTTTCCAGCCACTCTTCCCCAAGCCTGTAGCGTTGCCTGGGGTTGTTGTGACCAAAATGCAGGACCTGGCACTTGGCCTTATTAAACCTCATCCCATTGGCCTTGGCCCATGGAGCCAACCTGTCCAGATCCCTCTGTAGAGCCTTCCGACCCTCCAGCAGATCAACGCTCCCACCTAGTTTGGTGTCATCTGCAAACTTGCTGAGGGTGCACTCAATCCCCTTATCTAGATCATCAATAAAGATATTAAACAAGACTGGCCCCAGAACTGAGCCCTGAGGGACACCACTGGTGACCGGCCGCCAACTGGATTTCACCCCATTAATTACAACTCCCTGGGCGCGGCCATCCAGGCAGTTTTTCACCCAGTGAAGAGTACACTTGTCTATGCCATGATTCGCCAGCTTCTCCAGGAGAACGCTGTGGGGGACGGTGTCAAAGGCCTTACCAAAGTCCGGGTAGACAACGTCCACAGCCTTCCCCGCATCGAGCAGGCGAGTCACATGGTCATAAAAAGAGATGGAGTTGGTTAAGCAGGACCTCCCTCTCATAAACCCATGCTGGCTGGCGCGGATCCCTTGGCTGCCCTGCACTTGCCGTGAGAGCTCACTCAAGGTGATCCTCTCCGTGATCTTTCCCGGTACCGAGGTCAGGCTGACAGGCCCATAGTTTCCCGGATCCTCCTTCCGGCCCTTCTTGTAGATGGGTGTCACACTGGCCACCCTCCAGTCATCTGGTACCTCTCCTGTTGACCAGGATTGTTGATAGATAATGGAGAGAGGCTTGGTGAGCTCTCCCGCCAGCTCCCTGAGTACCCTTGGGTGAATTCCGTCCGGCCCCATAGACTTACGCATGTCCGGGTGCATAAGCAAATCCTTAACTACTTCCTCCTGGACTATGGGGGGGTTGTTCTGCTCTCCATCCTTATCTTCCAGCTCAGGAGGCTGAACACCCTGGGGATAGCTGGTCCGACTATTGAAGACAGAGGCAAAGAAGGCATTAAGTATCTCAGCCTTCTCCTCGTCCTTGGTCGCAATGTTTCCCCCCTCATCCAGGAAGGGATGGAGATTCTCCCTGACTCTCTTTTTGTTGACGTATTTACAAAAGTTTTTTTTGTTGTCCCTTATATTAGTGGCCAGGCTGAGTTGCAGCTGGGCTTTTGCCTTCCTAATTTTTTCTCTGTGTAACCTAACAAGATCTCTGTACTCCTCCTGAGTTGCCTGTCCCTTCATCCAAAGGTGGTAAACCTTCCTTTTTTCCCTAAGTCCCATCCAGAGCTCTTTGTTCAACCAGGCCGGCCATTTTCCCCGCCCTTTAATTTTGCGCCTCATGGGGACAGCCTGCTCCTGGGCCTTTTGGATTTCCTTTGCGAAGAGCGTCCAGCCTTCCTGGACCCCTTTGCCCCGCAGGATTATCTCCCAAGGGACCCTCCCAACCAGGGTTCTGAACAGGCTAAAGTGCGCCCTCCGGAAGGCCAAGGTGGAGGTTTTGCTAACCCCCTTCCTTACCTCCCTAAGAATTGAAAACTTGACCGTTTGATGATCGCCAAGACCAAGACGGCCTCCGACCTCCACATCTCCCACTAGTCCTTCTTTGTTTGTGAAAAGTAGGTCTAGCGAGGCGCCTCCCCTAGTAGGCTCTCCTACCGGTGTGTAAGGAAGTTATCTTCCATCCACTCAAGGAACCTCCTAGCCTTGCCTGCTCTCTGCTGTGTTCTATTTCCAGCAGATATCCGGTAGGTTGAAGCCCCCAACCAGAACAAGGGCTGGCGATGGCAAGACTTCAGCCAGCCGCTTACAGAATACTTCATCAACGTGCTCATCCTGGTTGGGTGAGCTTTGGGACTGAGGCATGGCTAGGAAAGGGAGGCAGGTTCATCGCTCTCCCTCATATTGGCTTTCTATTTCAGTTTGGGTTTCAATGAGGTCTGGTGTGTTCTAGTTTATTACTTTTGAGATGAGCCGGGATGTATCAAAGAGGAGTACAGGACCGGTGAGGGTTCATAAGCGCCGTGGTAATTTTGTGTTTCTTGGTCTCTTAGGTGCCATAATTAATTGTTGCTGCAGCCTCCAGTTCTGGGATCGGCGTGGAGCAGGTGAGTGGAACTCCATGGAGCTTCTGCGGATGAGGGTGTCGTGGAAGAGGTTGGAATTTACAGTTATGATGCTCAGTCTTGGAGCTGTGGTTTCTTCTTTGCAGATGAAGAGGAGCCAAGTGACTGCAGGAAAATGAGTTAGCTGTTGTGGTTTTTGTCAAGGATGACTTCAGACCCCCGGCTCTCTGAAAGCTAAACTGAGGGAACGGCACTGGTAAGGGACTGAGGTTGACGGTTTCAGGACAGGCTTTTTAAGTTCAAGAAGGGCATAGAGCTGTTCAGGAACAGCCCCTTTTAGGCAGGTAAAGGAAGGAGGTTACTAAAGAAGACTCCCAGCACAAAATCCCCCTTAGAGGGATTAGGAAGCATTTCTTTGCCGAGGTGGTGGTCAAACGCTGGAAGAGGTGTCCTGGGGAGGTGGTTGATGCCCCAAGCGTCTCCTTGTTTGAGAGGCGTTTGGACAAAGCCCTTAAGAATGCCCTTCTTGGGTGATTTGTGGTGGTTTTCCTGCAGTCGGGAGGCGAAGCCGGGCTCTGGAGCCGAGCGCGGTGTGAGCCGAGGACGGGTGTGATTGTCCCCAGGCTTTGGGGGACTGTGTCCCGAGCCCTGTCCCCGCAGGAGGGAGCGCTGGCCGTGTTCCAGAGCAAGGCCTTGCAGCCCGCGTTGTGGTGTGTGTGTCCCCCATCTCGGTCCCCAAGGGCTGTCCTTGTCCCGGGGGCTGTGTGCTGCTTTCTGCGTGGGGCCGTGTCGGTGGTTCCTGCAGGGACCCCTCTGTCCTGGCTGCCCCTGGGGAAGGGGACAGGGGAGTCCCCCCCCGACCACTGGCACCCGCTGGTGGTGGCTCGTCCCTGGGGGCAGCTCGTTGCCCTTTGGGGCTGGTGGGCTCCGACTGGGGGCTCACGGGGGCTGTGGCACCTGGGGGGGGTTCTGATTCCCGGTGCCCCCTGCGCTCCCTCCCTCCCCGCCCCCGCCTCCGCCCCTAAAGAGGCACGGAGCGGTTCTGGAGAAACAACTTTTAATTGAGACAACTTTTTAACACAAGAGAAAAGGTCCTATTGAAGCTACTCTCAACCCCCCTCCCTCCCTCAAACACACCCCCCTCCCTCAAATACAGCCCTCTCCCCAAATACAGCCCTCTCCCCAAGTACCCCCCCCAAATACAGCCCTCTCCACAACTGCACACCCCCCTCCCCTAAATACCATGCCCCCCTCCTCTAAATATGATGCCCCCACTCCCCAAGTACACACAGCCCCTCCCCAAATACAAGCCCTCCCTCAAATACACACAAATCCCGCCCCCCCCATCACCTCCGTCTCTTCCTTGCGGTGGGACTTGGCCCACCCTCTGCCCCCAGCCCTCTTGCAAGAGCCCTGTGTTTGCTGGGTGATGTCAACGGGGGGCTGCTCCCCCGCTTCGTCCCCCGCCTCTCCCCCAGTTTGGGCATGGCCGGGGTCAGCTCCATCCCCCCGTCCCCCCAATGCTCCTGGGACTCTGGTGGCAGCTCCATCCCCAAGTCCCCCCAGGGTTCCTGAGACTCCGGTGAGAGCTCTGTCCCCGTGTCATCCCAGGGCTCCTGGGACACTGGCGACGGATCCATGGCCACGTACCACCAGGGCTCCTGGGACCCTGGTGATGGCTCCATCCCCAAGTCCCCCCAGGGTTCCTGGGACTCCCGTGACGGCTCTGTCCCCGTGTCATCCCAGGGCTCCTGGGACACTGGCGATGGATCCATGGCCACGTACCACCAGGGCTCCTGGGACTCTGGTGAGGGCTCCAACCCCATGTCCCCCCAAAGCTCCTGGGACTCTGGTGGCAGCTCCATCCCCACATCCCCCCAGGGCTCCTGGGACTTTGTCCCGGCGATGAGTTCCTCCTGGAAGCGCACGGCCTCCGTGGTCTCCTCCAGGCTGTAGCTGGGGCTCAGCAGCAACCTGGGCAGCTCGAGGGAGGGGAAGTCGCAGGGGGGGACACCTGTGCCAGTGTCACCAGGGTCTCCAGGCCTGGGGCTGCTGCCAGGACTGTCCTGGCTGACCCCTGCCACCTCCCCGGAGCAGTGGAAGAGCCTCATGGACGCCTCCAGAGGAACCTTCTGGGCCACTGTGAGGTCCCCGAGGGCTTGGCTGTGGGGGACAACAGAGGGGCTGGTGGGGACAGTGGCGGGGCTGGTGGGGACACTGCAGCCCAGGGAGATGCCGCTGTCCCAGGTAAAGTCACCGTCTGAGGAGATGTCGCTGTACAGCAGGATGTTGCTGTCCGAGGGTGTCTCCAAAGAGGTGGCCATGCTGGAGCTGATGGTCTCTGAAGACCGTTCATCGATGTTCTCAGGGCCAGGGATGGAGTTTGGCAGCGTGGTGGGTGCTGGGACCGCTGCTCTTTCCTCTCTGCCAGTGTCACCAGGATCCCCAGGCCGGGGACTGCTCCCAAGACTGTCCTGGCTGAGCCCTGCCACCTCCCAGCAGCAGTCGAAGAGGCTCAGGGCCTCCTCCAGAGGCACCTCCTGGGGCGCTGCCAGCCCCCCAAAGGCCTGCTTCTGGCGGAGAGCAGCAGAGCTGGTGGGGCCCTGGCTGTCCCGGGATGGGAGTCTGTCCCAGGAGCTGTCGCTGTATGGGGGGAGGTTGCTGTGCGGGCGAGCCTCCTCGGGGGTGGCCGTGCTGGAGCTGTTGGTGCTGGTGCTGTCCTGGCCGGCCCCCACCGTGTCCGTGGAGGAACCAAAGAGCCTGAGGGCCTCTTGGAGGAGCATCTCCTGGGTGACTTTGACGGTGCTGTCCGGGTCCCCAGGAGCTGGTTTGTCGGGGGCAGCAGAGGGTCTGGGGGGCACGTGGCTGCGTGGGGGTACGTGGCTGCGTGGGGGTGCCCCCGCAGGGCTGGCCGTGCTGGAGATGTTGCTCCGTGCAGGGGGTCCCTTGACGTGCTGGAGGCCGGGGCTGGAGGTCAGCAGCAGCGGGGGGGCTGCGGGCACCGCTCTGCCCTGGTGGCCGTAGGCTGGGAGCTGTGTCAGCGGGGGCTGTGTGGGCTGTCCCTGGAGGCTGCCGGGGGCTGCCCAGGCCGGGAGGGTCTCACAGCCTGCGAGGCCCCACAGGGCAGGGCCCGGGGGAGCAGCGGCGCCGTGGCCGAGTGTGGGGGTGGCCGGCGGAGGCTGGTTGGTGAGGGTCCACTCCAGGTGGAAGAATTGGGGATGGAAGCAGCAACCGCAGGGGGCCCTCTGCAGCCCTGGGAGGGGGGAAATGGAGGCGTGGTGGGCCGTGGGCAGCCTCCAGGGCACCCGCCGAGCTGTCCCCCGTGGCCCCCATCCCGGGTGTGAGCCAGGCCCCTGGGGAGCTGGTGGCCGGTCGCTCCCCGGAGTGAGCTGCTGTGCCGGAGGGGCTGGAAACTGGGGAGGGGACGTGCTTTGCGGGAGGAAACAGGAGAGATGGCCCCCACAGGTTGGGAAATTCCCTGGAAATTGGATTTCCTGGGCAGGTGAGGGCAGGGATGCTCAGCCGGGCTTGTTGAACCCTCCACACCCAGTACGAAAACTGCTGGGGGGGAACAGGGGAGGTGGGATGGTGAAGGTGACCACAGTGCTCGGGGGCTGAAGGTGGCAGAGGGCACAGGGGGTCCATACCTGGTGGTGTGGCCCGTGGGGCCCATGGGGCCACCCCCACGGTGGGTGGCCAGGCTGCGGGGAAGGGCTGCTCGTGGCCGGGCAGTCGAACCAGGGTGGCTGAGCCTGGAAGAGAGACAGGAGCCATGGCTGCGGTCACCTCCTGCGCTCTGTTCCCCGAGAGTGTCCCCGGGCTGCGGGTTGGGGTCAGTCCCTACCTTGGGGGTAGAAGGTTTGTGGGAGCACAAAAGTCTGAAGCGTCTGGGTCGCCGCGGGGGCCCGGGGGCCGTTCGGTGGGAGCCAGAGTGGTGGCAGCGCCATCGTCGGTCCTCTCGGTCTGTCCGCTGCTAAGGACTCTTTGGTCACCAGGGATGGAATGTGGGGGCTCCCTGTGCCCCGCCCCCTCCTCCAATAGCCTCCCCATCTCCTGCTGGAGGCCTGGTGGGAGATGGGATGGTCTTGGCCACAGTGATCATGAAATGGTTGAGTTTAACATCGTCAGTGGAATGAGAAAACTGGTGGGAAGAGTTGCTCCCCTGGATTTTGGGGGTTGAATGCCCCCTTAAGGAGCTGATGATGCCAAAGCGGGAGGTGCTGTTGACCCTCTTGAGGGCCAAGAGGCCTTGCAGAAGGCTCTAGGTAGATTGGAGCACTGGGCAATCAGCAGTGGCGTGAAGTTGAAGCAGTAAAAGTGCAGGATTCTGCCCTGGGAGGGAGGAACTCTGGGCAGGAGTGTAACTGGGGAGAGGGGTGGCTGGAGAGCAGCCCTGCAGAAAGGGGTCCGGCCGGGGGTGCTGGGGGCAGCAGCTGAGGAGGAGCCGTCGGTGTCCCCTGGCACCAAGAGGGCAACCCCCATCCTGGGGGGCATCAAACCCAGTCGAAGCAGGAGGCCAAGAGCGGGGATTGTCCCGCTGTGCTCGGCGCTGGTGCGGCCTCACCTGGAGCCCTGGGTGCAGGGCTGGGCCCCACCGTTGGAGAAGGATGGGAAGGTCCTCGAATGCCTCCAGAGGAGGGCAGCCAAGCTGGTGACAGGGCTGGAAGGCATGTCCCCGAATCCTAGACTGGTTTGGATTGGAAGGGACCTGTGAGCTCACCTTGTCCCACCCTGTGCCCTGGGCAGGGACCCGTCCCACCAGACCAGGTTTTTCAAGCCCCGTCCAACCTGGCCTTGAACGCCTCCAGGGTTGGGGCAGCCACAGCTTCTCTGGGCACCGTTGGCCAGAGTCTCAGCACCCTCACAGCAAAGAATTTCTTCCCCTCATCTCATCTCAATCTCCTTTCTGCCAGTGTCACAGAATCACACAATCACAGAATCACATTGGGATGGAAGGGGCCTCTGCAGATCATCTAGTCCAACCCCCCTCCCCACACACAGCAGGCCCACCTAGAGGAGGTTGCACAGGAACTTGTCCAGGCGGGTTTTGAATGTCTCCAGAGAAGGAGAGTCTGCCACCCCCCTGGGCAGCCTGTTCCAAGGCTCTGCCACCCTCACAGGAAAGAAGTTCCTCCTCATGTTTAGGTGGAACTTCCCATGTTCAAGTTTCTGCTCGTTCCCTCTTGTCCTGTCACTGGGCACCACTGATAAAAGAGCAGCCCCGTCCTCTTGACACCCACCCTTTAAGTATTTATCAGCATTGATCAAATCCCCCCTCGGTCTTCTCTTCTCTAGACTAAAAAGACCCAAGTCCCTCAGCCTTTCCTCATAAGGGAGAAGCTCCAGTCCCCTCATCATCTTTGTAGCCCTCTGCTGTACCCTCTCCAGCAGTTCCCTGTCCTTCTTGAACTGGGGAGCCCAGAACTGGAGGCAGTGCTCCAGGTGGGGCCTCCCCAGGGCAGAGTAGAGGGGGGAGGATGACCTCCCTCCACCTGCTGGTCACACTCTTCCTGATGCATCCCAGGATGCCATTGGCCTTCTTGGCCACAAGGGCACATTGTCGGCTCATGGTCATCCTATTGTCCACCAGGCCTCCTAGGTCTTTCTCCTCCAAGGTACTCTCCAAACCCTTCCCCCCCTGTCCTGTGGCTCCCCTCCCTGATGACCCAACATTACAGAATCACAGAATCGCAGAATCTTCGTGGTCGCATGGGACCTTGGAGATCATCGAGTCCAACCACACAAAGAAAAAAAAAAGGTAGCCACACCCACAACCAACCACACAGCACACCCGCCCACAAACAGACGCAAACCAACAATCTCGGGCACTAGAGCATGCCCTGGAGAGCCACGTCTAAACGTTTCTTAAATATCTCCAGGGATGGCGACTCCACCACCTCCCTGGGCAGGCTGTTCCAGTGCCTGACCGCTCTCTCGGTAAAGCAGTGCTTCCTAATATCTAATCTAAACCTCCCCTGCCGCAACTTCAGACCGTTTCCTCTGGTCCTGTCTTTATTCCCTTGGGAGAAGAGGCCAACGCCCACCTCTCTACACCCTCCTTTCAGGTAGCTGTAGAGGGCAATGAGGTCTCCCCTCAGCCTCCTCTTCTCCAAACTAAACATGCCCAGTTCCCTCAGCCTCTCCTCGTATGAGTTGTTCTCTAGACCCCCCACCAGCTTGGTGGCTCTCCTCTGGACACGGTCCAGCAGCTCAGTGTCCTTCCTGTAGTGAGGGGCCCAGAACTGGACACAGCGCTCAAGGTGAGGCCTCACCGGTGCCGAGTACAGAGGCACCATCACTTCCCTACTCCTGCTGGCCCAGCTATTCCTGATACAGGCCGGGATGCCGTTGGCCTTCTTGGCCACCTGGGCACACGGCTGGCTCACGTGAAGCCGGCTGTCCACCAACACCCCCAGGTCCTTTTCTGCTGGGCAGCTTTCCAGCCACTCTTCCCCAAGCCTGTAGCGTTGCCTGGGGTTGTTGTGACCAAAATGCAGGACCTGGCACTTGGCCTTATTAAACCTCATCCCATTGGCCTTGGCCCATGGAGCCAACCTGTCCAGATCCCTCTGTAGAGCCTTCCGACCCTCCAGCAGATCAACGCTCCCACCTAGTTTGGTGTCATCTGCAAACTTGCTGAGGGTGCACTCAATCCCCTTATCTAGATCATCAATAAAGATATTAAACAAGACTGGCCCCAGAACTGAGCCCTGAGGGACACCACTGGTGACCGGCCGCCAACTGGATTTCACCCCATTAATTACAACTCCCTGGGCGCGGCCATCCAGGCAGTTTTTCACCCAGTGAAGAGTACACTTGTCTATGCCATGATTCGCCAGCTTCTCCAGGAGAACGCTGTGGGGGACGGTGTCAAAGGCCTTACCAAAGTCCGGGTAGACAACGTCCACAGCCTTCCCCGCATCGAGCAGGCGAGTCACATGGTCATAAAAAGAGATGGAGTTGGTTAAGCAGGACCTCCCTCTCATAAACCCATGCTGGCTGGCGCGGATCCCTTGGCTGCCCTGCACTTGCCGTGAGAGCTCACTCAAGGTGATCCTCTCCGTGATCTTTCCCGGTACCGAGGTCAGGCTGACAGGCCCATAGTTTCCCGGATCCTCCTTCCGGCCCTTCTTGTAGATGGGTGTCACACTGGCCACCCTCCAGTCATCTGGTACCTCTCCTGTTGACCAGGATTGTTGATAGATAATGGAGAGAGGCTTGGTGAGCTCTCCCGCCAGCTCCCTGAGTACCCTTGGGTGAATTCCGTCCGGCCCCATAGACTTACGCGTGTCCGGGTGCATAAGCAAATCCTTAACTACTTCCTCCTGGACTATGGGGGGGTTGTTCTGCTCTCCATCCTTATCTTCCAGCTCAGGAGGCTGAACACCCTGGGGATAGCTGGTCCGACTATTGAAGACAGAGGCAAAGAAGGCATTAAGTATCTCAGCCTTCTCCTCGTCCTTGGTCGCAATGTTTCCCCCCTCATCCAGGAAGGGATGGAGATTCTCCCTGACTCTCTTTTTGTTGACGTATTTACAAAAGTTTTTTTTGTTGTCCCTTATATTAGTGGCCAGGCTGAGTTGCAGCTGGGCTTTTGCCTTCCTAATTTTTTCTCTGTGTAACCTAACAAGATCTCTGTACTCCTCCTGAGTTGCCTGTCCCTTCATCCAAAGGTGGTAAACCTTCCTTTTTTCCCTAAGTCCCATCCAGAGCTCTTTGTTCAACCAGGCCGGCCATTTTCCCCGCCCTTTAATTTTGCGCCTCATGGGGACAGCCTGCTCCTGGGCCTTTCGGATTTCCTTTGCAAAGAGCGTCCAGCCTTCCTGGACCCCTTTGCCCCGCAGGATTATCTCCCAAGGGACCCTCCCAACCAGGGTTCTGAACAGGCTAAAGTGCGCCCTCCGGAAGGCCAAGGTGGAGGTTTTGCTAACCCCCTTCCTTACCTCCCTAAGAATTGAAAACTTGACCGTTTGATGATCGCCAAGACCAAGACGGCCTCCGACCTCCACATCTCCCACTAGTCCGTCTTTGTTTGTGAAAAGTAGGTGTAGCGAGGCGCCTCCCCTAGTAGGCTCTCCTACCGGTGTGTAAGGAAGTTATCTTCCATCCACTCAAGGAACCTCCTAGCCTTGCCTGCTCTCTGCTGTGTTCTATTTCCAGCAGATATCCGGTAGGTTGAAGCCCCCAACCAGAACAAGGGCTGGCGATGGCAAGACTTCAGCCAGCCGCTTACAGAATACTTCATCAACGTGCTCATCCTGGTTGGGTGAGCTTTGGGACTGAGGCATGGCTAGGAAAGGGAGGCAGGTTCATCGCTCTCCCTCATATTGGCTTTCTATTTCAGTTTGGGTTTCAATGAGGTCTGGTGTGTTCTAGTTTATTACTTTTGAGATGAGCCGGGATGTATCAAAGAGGAGTACAGGACCGGTGAGGGTTCATAAGCGCCGTGGTAATTTTGTGTTTCTTGGTCTCTTAGGTGCCATAATTAATTGTTGCTGCAGCCTCCAGTTCTGGGATCAGCGTGGAGCAGGTGAGTGGAACTCCATGGAGCTTCTGCGGATGAGGGTGTCGTGGAAGAGGTTGGAATTTACAGTTATGATGCTCAGTCTTGGAGCTGTGGTTTCTTCTTTGCAGATGAAGAGGAGCCAAGTGACTGCAGGAAAATGAGTTAGCTGTTGTGGTTTTTGTCAAGGATGACTTCAGACCCCCGGCTCTCTGAAAGCTAAACTGAGGGAACGGCACTGGTAAGGGACTGAGGTTGACGGTTTCAGGACAGGCTTTTTAAGTTCAAGAAGGGCATAGAGCTGTTCAGGAACAGCCCCTTTTAGGCAGGTAAAGGAAGGAGGTTACTAAAGAAGACTCCCAGCACAAAATCCCCCTTAGAGGGATTAGGAAGCATTTCTTTGCCGAGGTGGTGGTCAAACGCTGGAAGAGGTGTCCTGGGGAGGTGGTTGATGCCCCAAGCGTCTCCTTGTTTGAGAGGCGTTTGGACAAAGCCCTTAAGAATGCCCTTCTTGGGTGATTTGTGGTGGTTTTCCTGCAGTCGGGAGGCGAAGCCGGGCTCTGGAGCCGAGCGCGGTGTGAGCCGAGGACGGGTGTGATTGTCCCCAGGCTTTGGGGGACTGTGTCCCGAGCCCTGTCCCCGCAGGAGGGAGCGCTGGCCGTGTTCCAGAGCAAGGCCTTGCAGCCCGCGTTGTGGTGTGTGTGTCCCCCATCTCGGTCCCCAAGGGCTGTCCTTGTCCCGGGGGCTGCGTGCTGCTTTCTGCGTGGGGCCGTGTCGGTGGTTCCTGCAGGGACCCCTCTGTCCTGGCTGCCCCTGGGGAAGGGGACAGGGGAGTCCCCCCCCGGCCACTGGCACCCCGCTGGTGGTGGCTCGTCCCTGGGGGCAGCTCGTTGCCCTTTGGGGCTCGTGGGCTCCGACTGGGGGCTCACGGGGGCTGTGGCACCTGGGGGGGGTTCTGATTCCCGGTGCCCCCTGCGCTCCCTCCCTCCCCGCCCCCGCCTCCGCCCCTAAAGAGGCACGGAGCGGTTCTGGAGAAACAACTTTTAATTGAGACAACTTTTTAACACAAGAGAAAAGGTCCTATTGAAGCTACTCTCAACCCCCCTCCCTCCCCCAAACACACCCCCCTCCCTCAAATACAGCCCTCTCCCCAAATACAGCCCTCTCCCCAAGTACCCCCCCCAAATACAGCCCTCTCCACAACTGCACACCCCCCTCCCCTAAATACCATGCCCCCCTCCTCTAAATATGATGCCCCCACTCCCCAAGTACACACAGCCCCTCCCCAAATACAAGCCCTCCCTCAAATACACACAAATCCCGCCCCCCCCCATCACCTCCGTCTCTTCCTTGCGGTGGGACTCGGCCCACCCTCTGCCCCCAGCCCTCTTGCAAGAGCCCTGCGTTTGCTGGGTGATGTCAACGGGGGGCTGCTCCCCCGCTTCGTCCCCCGCCTCTCCCCCAGTTTGGGCATGGCCGGGGTCAGCTCCATCCCCCCGTCCCCCCAGTGCTCCTGGGACTCTGGTGGCAGCTCCATCCCCAAGTCCCCCCAGGGTTCCTGAGACTCCGGTGAGAGCTCTGTCCCCGTGTCATCCCAGGGCTCCTGGGACACTGGCGACGGATCCATGGCCACGTACCACCAGGGCTCCTGGGACCCTGGTGATGGCTCCATCCCCAAGTCCCCCCAGGGTTCCTGGGACTCCCGTGACGGCTCTGTCCCCGTGTCATCCCAGGGCTCCTGGGACACTGGCGATGGATCCATGGCCACGTACCACCAGGGCTCCTGGGACTCTGGTGAGGGCTCCAACCCCATGTCCCCCCAAAGCTCCTGGGACTCTGGTGGCAGCTCCATCCCCACATCCCCCCAGGGCTCCTGGGACTTTGTCCCGGCGATGAGTTCCTCCTGGAAGCGCACGGCCTCCGTGGTCTCCTCCAGGCTGTAGCTGGGGCTCAGCAGCAACCTGGGCAGCTCGAGGGAGGGGAAGTCGCAGGGGGGGACACCTGTGCCAGTGTCACCAGGGTCTCCAGGCCTGGGGCTGCTGCCAGGACTGTCCTGGCCGACCCCTGCCACCTCCCCGGAGCAGTGGAAGAGCCTCATGGACGCCTCCAGAGGAACCTTCTGGGCCACTGTGAGGTCCCCGAGGGCTTGGCTGTGGGGGACAACAGAGGGGCTGGTGGGGACAGTGGCGGGGCTGGTGGGGACGCTGCAGCCCAGGGAGATGCCGCTGTCCCAGGTAAAGTCACCGTCTGAGGAGATGTCACTGTACAGCAGGATGTTGCTGTCCGAGGGTGTCTCCAAAGAGGTGGCCATGCTGGAGCTGATGGTCTCTGAAGACCGTTCATCGATGTTCTCAGGGCCAGGGATGGAGTTTGGCAGCGTGGTGGGTGCTGGGACCGCTGCTCTTTCCTCTCTGCCAGTGTCACCAGGATCCCCAGGCCGGGGACTGCTCCCAAGACTGTCCTGGCTGAGCCCTGCCACCTCCCAGCAGCAGTCAAAGAGGCTCAGGGCCTCCTCCAGAGGCACCTCCTGGGGCGCTGCCAGCCCCCCAAAGGCCTGCTTCTGGCGGAGAGCAGCAGAGCTGGTGGGGCCCTGGCTGTCCCGGGATGGGAGTCTGTCCCAGGAGCTGTCGCTGTATGGGGGGAGGTTGCTGTGCGGGCGAGCCTCCTCGGGGGTGGCCGTGCTGGAGCTGTTGGTGCTGGTGCTGTCCTGGCCGGCCCCCACCGTGTCCGTGGAGGAACCAAAGAGCCTGAGGGCCTCTTGGAGGAGCATCTCCTGGGTGACTTTGACGGTGCTGTCCGGGTCCCCAGGAGCTGGTTTGTCGGGGGCAGCAGAGGGTCTGGGGGGCACGTGGCTGCGTGGGGGTACGTGGCTGCGTGGGGGTGCCCCCGCAGGGCTGGCCGTGCTGGAGATGTTGCTCCGTGCAGGGGGTCCCTTGACGTGCTGGAGGCCGGGGCTGGAGGTCAGCAGCAGCGGGGGGGCTGCGGGCACCGCTCTGCCCTGGTGGCCGTAGGCTGGGAGCTGTGTCAGCAGGGGCTGTGTGGGCTGTCCCTGGAGGCTGCCGGGGGCTGCCCAGGCCGGGAGGGTCTCACAGCCTGCGAGGCCCCACAGGGCAGGGCCCGGGGGAGCAGCGGCGCCGTGGCCGAGCGTGGGGGTGGCCGGCGGAGGCTGGTTGGTGAGGGTCCACTCCACGTGGAAGAATCGGGGATGGAAGCAGCAACCGCAGGGAGCCCTCTGCAGCCCTGGGAGGGGGGAAAGGGAGGCGTGGTGGGCCGTGGGCAGCCTCCAGGGCACCCGCCGAGCTGTCCCCCGTGGCCCCCATCCCGGGTGTGAGCCAGGCCCCTGGGGAGCTGGTGGCCGGTCGCTCCCCGGAGTGAGCTGCTGTGCCGGAGGGGCTGGAAACTGGGGAGGGGACGTGCTTTGCGGGAGGAAACAGGAGAGATGGCCCCCACAGGTTGGGAAATTCCCTGGAAATTGGATTTCCTGGGCAGGTGAGGGCAGGGATGCTCAGCCGGGCTTGTTGAACCCTCCACACCCAGTACGAAAACTGCTGGGGGGGAACAGGGGAGGTGGGATGGTGAAGGTGACCACAGTGCTCGGGGGCTGAAGGTGGCAGAGGGCACAGGGGGTCCATACCTGGTGGTGTGGCCCGTGGGGCCCATGGGGCCACCCCCACGGTGGGTGGCCAGGCTGCGGGGAAGGGCTGCTCGTGGCCGGGCAGTCGAACCAGGGTGGCTGAGCCTGGAAGAGAGACAGGAGCCATGGCTGCGGTCACCTCCTGCGCTCTGTTCCCCGAGAGTGTCCCCAGGCTGCGGGTTGGGGTCAGTCCCTACCTTGGGGGTAGAAGGTTTGTGGGAGCACAAAAGTCTGAAGCGTCTGGGTCGCCGCGGGGGCCCGGGGGCCGTTCGGTGGGAGCCAGAGTGGTGGCAGCGCCATCGTCGGTCCTCTCGGTCTCTCCGCTGCTAAGGACTCTTTGGTCACCAGGGATGGAATGTGGGGGCTCCCTGTGCCCCGCCCCCTCCTCCAATAGCCTCCCCATCTCCTGCTGGAGGCCTGGTGGGAGATGGGATGGTCTTGGCCACAGTGATCACGAAATGGTTGAGTTTAACATCGTCAGTGGAATGAGAAAACTGGTGGGAAGAGTTGCTCCCCTGGATTTTGGGGGTTGAATGCCCCCTTAAGGAGCTGATGATGCCAAAGCGGGAGGTGCTGTTGACCCTCTTGAGGGCCAAGAGGCCTTGCAAAAGGCTCTAGGTAGATTGGAGCACTGGGCAATCAGCAGTGGCGTGAAGTTGAAGCAGTAAAAGTGCAGGATTCTGCCCTGGGAGGGAGGAACTCTGGGCAGGAGTGTAACTGGGGAGAGGGGTGGCTGGAGAGCAGCCCTGCAGAAAGGGGTCCGGCCGGGGGTGCTGGGGGCAGCAGCTGAGGAGGAGCCGTCGGTGTCCCCTGGCACCAAGAGGGCAACCCCCATCCTGGGGGGCATCAAACCCAGTCGAAGCAGGAGGCCAAGAGCGGGGATTGTCCCGCTGTGCTCGGCGCTGGTGCGGCCTCACCTGGAGCCCTGGGTGCAGGGCTGGGCCCCACCGTTGGAGAAGGATGGGAAGGTCCTCGAATGCCTCCAGAGGAGGGCAGCCAAGCTGGTGACAGGGCTGGAAGGCATGTCCCCGAATCCTAGACTGGTTTGGATTGGAAGGGACCTGTGAGCTCACCTTGTCCCACCCTGTGCCCTGGGCAGGGACCCGTCCCACCAGACCAGGTTTTTCAAGCCCCGTCCAACCTGGCCTTGAACGCCTCCAGGGTTGGGGCAGCCACAGCTTCTCTGGGCACCGTTGGCCAGAGTCTCAGCACCCTCACAGCAAAGAATTTCTTCCCCTCATCTCATCTCAATCTCCTTTCTGCCAGTGTCACAGAATCACACAATCACAGAATCACATTGGGATGGAAGGGGCCTCTGCAGATCATCTAGTCCAACCCCCCTCCCCACACACAGCAGGCCCACCTAGAGGAGGTTGCACAGGAACTTGTCCAGGCGGGTTTTGAATGTCTCCAGAGAAGGAGAGTCTGCCACCCCCCTGGGCAGCCTGTTCCAAGGCTCTGCCACCCTCACAGGAAAGAAGTTCCTCCTCATGTTTAGGTGGAACTTCCCATGTTCAAGTTTCTGCTCCTTCCCTCTTGTCCTGTCACTGGGCACCACTGATAAAAGAGCAGCCCCGTCCTCTTGACACCCATCCTTTAAGTATTTATCAGCATTGATCAAATCCCCCCTCGGTCTTCTCTTCTCTAGACTAAAAAGACCCAAGTCCCTCAGCCTTTCCTTACTTACGCGTGTCCGGGTGCATAAGCAAACCCTTAACTACTTCCTCCTGGACTATGGGGGGGGTGTTCTGCTCTCCATCCTTAGCTTCCAGCTCAGGAGGCTGAACACCCTGGGGATAGCTGGTCCGACTATTGAAGACAGAGGCAAAGAAGGTATTAAGTATCTCAGCCTTCTCCTCGTCCTTGGTCGCAATGTTTCCCCCCTCATCCAGGAAGGGATGGAGATTCTCCCTGACTCTCTTTTTGTTGACGTATTTACAAAAGCTTTTTTTGTTGTCCCTTATATTAATGGCCAGGTTGAGTTCCAGCTGGGCTTTTGCCTTCCTAATTTTTTCTCTGTGTAACCTAACAAGATCTCTGTACTCCTCCTGAGTTGCCTGTCCCTTCATCCAAAGGTGGTAAACCTTCCTTTTTTCCCTATGAAACAGAAAACAGAGGGATTAACCATGACAGGGACGTATATCTCAACCTTGGAGGGGAGGAAAGAAAACAAAGAATTTCCCAATTAGCGGAGGCGGGCCTCAGCCTTGAAGGAACACTTCGCAAGCAAATGGGAACATCCTGACTGATAACAGGAGGAGATAACCAGAGACTTTACGACCCCTGCCAGACCACGCAGAAGACAAGCGGAACATCCTGATCGATTACAGGAAGATAGCAAGAGACTTTTACGGCCTCTATCAGCAAAACAATCGAATCGGTTCAGTGATCGTGGAACTTACTCCCTAAGACGCCCCCCCAAAGAAAAACACCAGGAGAAGATACGCACATGCCTGAAGGATGAGACTTATTATAATGAGGCTCCGGAAATAATTAACATAGTCACACCTATTGTTAGAACTAATTGTATTAGCCCATCCCATAGTTTGCATATGTATGATTTACCTTATAAATAACTACGGGTTTAGCATAAGGGTGTGCAAGTTTGGAGGAGCGATCCCCCTTGCACCCGGCGCCGCAATAAACATACCTGCTTTATAACTCTCTGCGAGTTGTAAGGTTTGTTTCCGCGCGTCAATTTGGCACCCCAGATGGGACCCTCTCTGTCCGGCTGCGGGACCTGCTGAGGACGGGACTCCTCTGGGCGCCCCCGAGATTTCTCGGGAGGACTCCCCCACTCATCCAGATCACCGCGGGGACAGACAAGGACCATCTATTGCGGACCAGGGATGTTTAGGTTTTCTTAGGGGGGGACCTGTAAGCTGTGAGGAGACGTCCTACGCGTGGTAAAGAGTCGGCGTACTCGCCCCGGGGTATGCTCAAGCTTGGGCTAACGGTTGGGTTGTGCTGGTGTGGGATCCCTTGGTTTTAGATTTTATGTTAGTGCGTGGAAGTGTAACCCTGTGATACTGTTGGTTATATGTTGTATCTGTCCTAGGGTATCACTACCGTGTTATTACTTGTTGTATTTGTCATAAGGTACCACTACCGTGTTATTGTCTAATATAAGGTGGAAATTATTGTATGAGTGAAATGAGTGATTGAGACGCGGCACTGCTGCGGAGCGAGTGCGGAGTTCTGATCCGCGGTTCCGTGTTCTCCACGAGGAGAGCGGCCGGAGATGAATGAAGTGTATGACAGACTGTAAAGAAACATTGTGTGAACCTGATATTGAGAAGATTGAGTGGCAGTGTCTTGGACACTTGGATAATGTTTGTGATCCTATTTTTATCCTAAAGTGTTTTGCTTGTAATACGGAGGTTTGGGTAGATCAGGAAGACGATTTTTGGTGTCCACAGTGTGGAAGCTGGACTGAGTGGGAAAAGATCGAGCGGGCGGGAGAATTGAAACAAGTAATCTGTGGAGACATAGCCTACCCCTGGAGATAAAGGTAGCGACAGGGATATAGTTGTACTATTTCCCGGGGGAGAAAACAGGAATAACACCCAGGTGACACACGGAGATCAGGGTCACCTCTTCATCAAGGGGTAGAAAGAGCATAAAATGGGCAATAAACAAGGAGGCGGGATAATGAAAAAGAGTCCTCTAGGATGTATTTTAGCACACTGGAAGGAGATCGGAGGCCCACCAGGTGGCAGCGTGGACAAGAAAACCTTAATTAAATATTGCAATCAATGGTGGCCTCTTTACAAGTTAGATGATCAGGAGAAATGACCCGTTAACGGGACCCTTAATTACAATACTATATTACAATTAATGCTATTCCTTAGAAGGAAAGTTGGGATGAAGTCACATATGCAGACATGTTTTTCACCCTTCGGGACCAGCCCAAATATCAGCAGGACTGTGGACTGGTGGCTCCACAAGACCCAATAGTGTAATAAGAAAGAAGGAAAAGGAAAGTTGAAGAGATGTTGCAGCAAGTGATATCCGGAGAGAGTTGAGGCTGGCAGAAAGCAGAGAAGCGTGGAGAGTGTTAAGATGGAACGAAAGATAAGTGAGAGTCAGTAGCGGCGCTACAAGAGAGTAAAGGATTTGGAGATATGAGACCTAAAAGGCCTCTGAGAAGGGAAGGATACAGGTCCAGGCAAAGGGGGACTGATGGGGACCTGGGGAATCTACCCTAGCGGATCCGCTGGTTACTCTAAGGCTAGGGAAAAAGCAACAAGAAATAGAATTTTTGGTAGATACAGGAGCAACGTTCTCGGTTTTGAATCAAGCCCTGACCCCTATTGATACTGATTTTGTAACAATAAAGGGAGCCACTGGCCAGAGTGAAAAGGCATATTTTCTCAAACCTCTTAGGTTCAAATTGGGAAAACAATTGGGGATACACAAATTCTTATATATGCCTAGTTCCCCGAAACCCCTGCTAGGGCGGGACTTATTAGAACAATTGGGAGCAGAAATTAAATTCAAAAAAGGAAAAATTGAACTCCGGATAAGAGAAGATCAACTAATTGAAGTACTAAGCTTGGCCCTGATAGGAACTCCCATTTCTCCAGGAGTGCCTGAGGAGATTAAAGCCCAAATTTATCCGGGGGTATGGGCCTCGGGAGTGCCGGGGAGAGCAAAAAGTGCTTCCCCTATAGCGATAAAACCTCAACAAGGAGCACGACCAGTGAGAGTCAAACAGTATCCCCTCAGGATAGAGGATAGGAAGGGGATCCGACAAACTATAGACCAGTTCATCGAGTATGGGCTGCTAAAAGAATGCGAATCAGAGTATAACACTCCAATATTACCTGTTAAAAGGCCGGATGGCAGCTATCGCATAGTACAGGATCTCAGGGCTATCAACAAAATTGTTGAAGATTTACACCCGGTAGTAGCGAATCCATACACTCTCCTAACTAAATTGGTACCTGAATTGGCATGGTTTACCATCCTGGACCTAAAGGATGCCTTTTTCTGCTTGCCGCTGAGCCCAGAGAGCCAACTTTTATTTGCATTCGAATGGGAAAACCCAGAATCTGGAAGGAAAACACAGCTTACATGGACTGTGCTACCACAGGGCTTTAAAAATAGCCCAACACTTTTTGGAAATCAGCTAGCCAAAGACTTAGAACAGTGGAAACGCCCGCCTGGGACAGGAGTGGTATTGCAGTATGTGGACGATATGTTACTTGCCACTGACACCAGAGAAACGTGCATAAAATGGACTGTGAGCCTGCTAAATTTCCTTGGACTTAATGGCTATAAAGTTTCTCCACAGAAGGCGCAGATAGCCCAGCAGCAAGTGACCTATCTGGGATATGAAATAAGCCCTGTCCCCACAGGAGGGAGCGCTGGCCGGGTTCCAGAGCAAGGCCTTGCAGCCCGCGTTGTGGTGTGTGTGTCCCCCATCTCGGTCCCCAAGGGCTGTCCTTGTCCCGGGGGCTGCGTGCTGCTTTCTGCGTGGGGCCGTGTCGGTGGTTCCTGCAGGGACCCCTCTGTCCTGGCTGCCCCTGGGGAAGGGGACAGGGGAGTCCCCCCCCGGCCACTGGCACCCCGCTGGTGGTGGCTCGTCCCTGGGGGCAGCTCGTTGCCCTTTGGGGCTGGTGGGCTCCGACTGGGGGCTCACGGGGGCTGTGGCACCTGGGGGGGGTTCTGATTCCCGGTGCCCCCTGCGCTCCCTCCCTCCCCGCCCCCGCCTCCGCCCCTAAACAGGCACGGAGCGGTTCTGGAGAAACAACTTTTAATTGAGACAACTTTTTAACACAAGAGAAAAGGTCCTATTGAAGCTACTCTCAACCCCCCTCCCTCCCTCAAACACACCCCCCTCCCTCAAATACAGCCCTCTCCCCAAATACAGCCCTCTCCCCAAGTACCCCCCCCAAATACAGCCCTCTCCACAACTGCACACCCCCCTCCCCTAAATACCATGCCCCCCTCCTCTAAATATGATGCCCCCACTCCCCAAGTACACACAGCCCCTCCCCAAATACAAGCCCTCCCTCAAATACACACAAATCCCGCCCCCCCCCATCACCTCCGTCTCTTCCTTGCGGTGGGACTCGGCCCACCCTCTGCCCCCAGCCCTCTTGCAAGAGCCCTGCGTTTGCTGGGTGATGTCAACGGGGGGCTGCTCCCCCGCTTCATCCCCCGCCTCTCCCCCAGTTTGGGCATGGCCGGGGTCAGCTCCATCCCCCCGTCCCCCCAGTGCTCCTGGGACTCTGGTGGCAGCTCCATCCCCAAGTCCCCCCAGGGTTCCTGAGACTCCGGTGAGAGCTCTGTCCCCGTGTCATCCCAGGGCTCCTGGGACACTGGCGATGGATCCATGGCCACGTACCACCAGGGCTCCTGGGACCCTGGTGATGGCTCCATCCCCAAGTCCCCCCAGGGTTCCTGGGACTCCCGTGACGGCTCTGTCCCCGTGTCATCCCAGGGCTCCTGGGACACTGGCGATGGATCCATGGCCACGTACCACCAGGGCTCCTGGGACTCTGGTGAGGGCTCCAACCCCATGTCCCCCCAAAGCTCCTGGGACTCTGGTGGCAGCTCCATCCCCACATCCCCCCAGGGCTCCTGGGACTTTGTCCCGGCGATGAGTTCCTCCTGGAAGCGCACGGCCTCCGTGGTCTCCTCCAGGCTGTAGCTGGGGCTCAGCAGCAACCTGGGCAGCTCGAGGGAGGGGAAGTCGCAGGGGGGGACACCTGTGCCAGTGTCACCAAGGTCCCCAGGCCTTGGGCTGCTGCCAGGACTGTCCTGGCTGACCCCTGCCACCTCCCCGGAGCAGTGGAAGAGCCTCATGGACACCTCCAGAGGAAGCTTCTGGGCCACTGTGAGGTCCCCGAGGGCTTGGCTGTGGGGGACAACAGAGGGGCTGGTGGGGACAGTGGCGGGGCTGGTGGGGACGCTGCAGCCCAGGGAGATGCCGCTGTCCCAGGTAAAGTCACCGTCTGAGGAGATGTCACTGTACAGCAGGATGTTGCTGTCCGAGGGTGTCTCCAAAGAGGTGGCCATGCTGGAGCTGGTGGTCTCTGAAGACCGTTCATCGATGTTCTCAGGGCCAGGGATGGAGTTTGGCAGCGTGGTGGGTGCTGGGACCGCTGCTCTTTCCTCTCTGCCAGTGTCACCAGGATCCCCAGGCCTGGGACTGCTCCCAAGACTGTCCTGGCTGAGCCCTGCCACCTCCCAGCAGCAGTCAAAGAGGCTCAGGGCCTCCTCCAGAGGCACCTCCTGGGGCGCTGCCAGCCCCCCAAAGGCCTGCTTCTGGCGGAGAGCAGCAGAGCTGGTGGGGCCCTGGCTGTCCCGGGATGGGAGGCTGTCCCAGGAGCTGTCGCTGTATGGGGGGAGGTTGCTGTGCGGGCGAGCCTCCTCGGGGGTGGCCGTACTGGAGCTGTTGGTGCTGGTGCTGTCCTGGCCGGCCCCCACCGTGTCCGTGGAGGAACCAAAGAGCCTGAGGGCCTCTTGGAGGAGCATCTCCTGGGTGACTTTGACGGTGCTGTCCGGGTCCCCAGGAGCTGGTTTGTCGGGGGCAGCAGAGGGTCTGGGGGGCACGTGGCTGCGTGGGGGTACGTGGCTGCATGGGGGTACGTGGCTGCGTGGGGGTGCCCCCGCAGGGCTGGCCGTGCTGGAGATGTTGGTCCGTGCAGGGGGTCCCTTGACGTGCTGGAGGCCGGGGCTGGAGGTCAGCAGCAGCGGGGGGGCTGCGGGCACCGCTCTGCCCTGGTGGCCGTAGGCTGGGAGCTGTGTCAGCGGGGGCTGTGTGGGCTGTCCCTGGAGGCTGCCGGGGGCTGCCCAGGCCGGGAGGGTCTCACAGCCTGCGAGGCCCCACAGGGCAGGGCCCGGGGGAGCAGCGGCGCCGTGGCCGAGCGTGGGGGTGGCCGGCGGAGGCTGGTTGGTGAGGGTCCACTCCAGGTGGAAGAAGCGGGGATGGAAGCAGCAACCACAGGGGGCCCTCTGCAGCCCTGGGAGGGGGGAAAGGGAGGCGTGGTGGGCCGTGGGCAGCCTCCAGGGCACCCGCCGAGCTGTCCCCCGTGGCCCCCATCCCGGGTGTGAGCCAGGCCCCTGGGGAGCTGGTGGCCGGTCGCTCCCCGGAGTGAGCTGCTGTGCCGGAGGGGCTGGGGCTGGAAACTGGGGAGGGGACGTGCTTTGCGGGAGGAAACAGGAGAGATGGCCCCCACAGGTTGGGAAATTCCCTGGAAATTGGATTTCCTGGGCAGGTGAGGGCAGGGATGCTCAGCCGGGCTTGTTGAACCCTCCACACCCAGTACGAAAACACAGTGCTCGGGGGCTGAAGGTGGCAGAGGGCACAGGGGGTCCATACCTGGTGGTGTGGCCCGTGGGGCCCATGGGGCCACCCCCACGGTGGGTGGCCAGGCTGCAGGGAAGGGCTGCTCCTGGCCGGGCAGTCGAACCAGGGTGGCTGAGCCTGGAAGAGAGACAGGAGCCATGGCTGCGGTCACCTCCTGCGCTCTGTTCCCCGAGAGTGTCCCCGGGCTGCGGGTTGGGGTCAGTCCCTACCTTGGGGGTAGAAGGTTTGTGGGAGCACAAAGGTCTGAAGCGTCTGGGTTGCCGCGGGGGCCCCGGGGCCGTTCGGTGGGAGCCAGAGTGGTGGCAGCGCCATCGTCGGTCCTCTCGGTCTGTCCGCTGCTAAGGACTCTTTGGTCACCAGGGATGGAATGTGGGGGCTCCCTGTGCCCCACCCCCTCCTCCAATAGCCTCCCCATCTCCTGCTGGAGGCCTGGTGGGAGATGGGATGGTCTTGGCCACAGTGATCACGAAATGGTTGAGTTTAACATCGTCAGTAGAATGAGAAAACTGGTGGGAAGAGTTTTGCTTGTTTTGAACGTCTCTGGGAACTACTTGCATTGCCACCCAGACTTTGGGGCTGCAGGCTTTCCTGGCCACTCTATGCTCCAAATAATCTTTTTTTCACTTTTCCCCAGCACCGGACTCTGATATGCCGAATGTCCTGGCCTGGCTCCCACAACCAAGGTGGCAGCCAGAACAACTCTTGTTTTCTTTCAAGGTCTCTTGGAACTACTTGCTTTGCCACCCAGACTTTGGGGCTGTGGGCTTTCCTGGCCACTCTATCCTCAAAAGCAGCTTTTTTTCTTTATCATTTTCCTTTTTAAGGCATTTAAGAAACGTGTAGACACGGCACTTCAGGGCATGCTCTAGTGCCCGAGATTGTTGGTTTGTGTCTGTTTGCGGATGGGTGTGGGTTGTGGTGGTTTTTGGTTTTTTGCTGGTTTTTGGTTGGGTTTTTTTTGTGTGTGTGTGTGTGTGTTTTGGTTTGGTTTGGGTTTTGGCTTTTTTTTTTTTTTTTTGGTGATTGGACTCGATGATCTCAAAGGTCCCTTCCAATCATGAAGATTCTGTGATTCTGTGATTTCTTTTGCATTTTAAAAGTAAAGGCCAGGAAGGAAAAGCGCATATCCATTGCTTAAGGAGAGAAGAAAGAAGGGTTGAAAGAGTAGCGGCAAATACGCTTCTCCTTCGTCTTCACCAGACTTCAACCAACTTCAGGGAAATTTAGTTCTTTAAAACACCAGGATCACGGGCTGGAGGAGTATGTCAAACAGAGTTCAGATAAAACTTGTGCTTGACTAGTAAGGGAACGAGCCCAAGTGCCTTTTTGAAACTGAGGGACGGCGTTTCATCTCCGACGGCTGAAGAGCAAAGCTTGTACCTGCCTTCAAAGGGGAAAAGAGCTGAAGTGGTAATATCAGTCCAAATTTGGCTGATGACTTTATAGTGTATAAACCCCCAGGAGATAACAGGATGCAGAACATGCTCAAACTGAGGACCAGGAGTCGGGCCCGGCCCTGTCTCTGCAAACTCTGGTTGCGAGAGCACGGGGCGGAAACCTGAGCGCTGCCGCCGATGAGAGCCACGGACTGGGGGGGCCGGGCTGGTGCTGCACTCCATACGGTGACAGACAGAGGATGTCGCTGTGAGCCGATTGTGACACGGGAGGTCGGCCGGCGGGTAAGCGATGACCAACTGAGGAGGCCACCGCCCTCCGATTGTGACCCGTGAGGGCAGAGGGCCAGTCATCCCGCACAGAGGCCCCGGGCTCAGTGTGCAGCTGGCACTGTGCGGTGAGGTCCTTGTCCTCGCCGCAGCTGGGCACGGCTGTCTTCTCCTGAGGTACCCCGTGTGCCACAGGGCGCTGAGGATGGCTTCTGCTTGGGAGAGGAACTATCACCACTCAGGCCTGGAGAAAGCAGCAGCTTTCCTCCCCTCGCTGCTTGCTGACAGCTCCCTCAGGAGCAAAGACGACGATCAGACTGTCCACGGAGTGCTGCTCTTTGCGGATGTCTCAGGTGGGGGGAGCAGGGAGGAGCAGCCACGGACACGCGCCGTCTTGGGACACACCAGGCCCTTTGGAGCCCCTCGGACAGAGTGGCCATCTTGTCACTAGTGAGGTCTTCTGCTGGCATGCCCAGAGAGAGCGGGATGGGTTGTCTTGGGCGGTCAACCCCTGCTGCCACCAGCACTGAGCCGGGCATGGGAAGGTGTCCCCAACAGGCTCTCGGGCCGGGCAGGGTGGAAAGTGCTGCCAAGTCCCTTGGCCCCCATGGGCATTTCCTGATTTCTGCGTGTCCCTGCTACAGGTTTCACTGCGTTGACCGAGAAATTCATCCAGAAGAGCGGCAGGGACAGAGGCGCTGATGAGCTGGCGCAAACCCTCAATGAGTACCTGTGTGATATTTTGGGAGGTAAGAGCCGTGCTGCAGGACTGTCTGGCATCGGGCCGTGATGGTGGAGGGTGGAGGCAGACATGCTGGGCAGCCTGGTCCTGCCTCCTTGGCAGGGCTGGGGCTTTCTGTGAGGAACAGCGAGGGCAGCCAGGGTCTGCCGGTGGGTCAGGACCAGCGCAGGCTGGTGAGGGTGACCTGAGGGTGCTGGCTCTGACCTGTGCGTGTGTGAGACCCTCACGAGCCCCTTTCCACAGGGAAAACCTTGACCCTCCTGAGCTGACCGTGAGCACAGTGTGGCCACCCCTTTGGCAGTGCTATTAGGGCAAAGCAAGAGTCCCCAAAGGCAATGAAGGGTGTGGAGCATCTGTGCTCCGAGGAAAGGCTGAGAGAGCTGGGACTGGTTGGCATAGAGAAGGCTCAGGGGGGACCTTAGGAATGTGTCTACAACTTGAAGGGCGGGTGCAAAGAGGACAGAGCCGGATTCTTCCCAGTGGTTCCCAGTGTCAGGACCAGAGGCCACGCCACAGACCCGCACTGAAACACAGGAGGTTCCCTCTGTAGGTCAGGAAACACTTTTTGCCTGTGAGGGCGACTGAGCACTGGCAGAGGTTGCCCAGGGAGGTTGTGGAGTCTCCTTCCTCAGAGCTATTCAGGAACGATCAGCCACCCTCCTGGCTCTGTGCAGCCCGGCTGGGCTGGAGCAGCGGTGTCGGATCAGATGGAGCCCAGAGGTCCCTTCCAGCCTCCACCTTTCCGAGGTTTGGTGGCATCTGGAGGCCCTGCCTCCCTGCCTGCTCTGCGGGTACCAGGGCAGTGACCACTGTGAGCCTGGGAGAGAGGTCGGAGCGGTGCTTTCCTCAGCTCTGCCCCACGGTGCACCCTTGCCCAGGTGCTGCTCTTTGAGGGGGGCTTGCTCCGTGGCTTCTGGAAGAAGGTGTCCGCGTGACTCTTCCTTTTCTTCCCTCTGTCCGCAGAGTTCCTGGTTTTTGGAGGAGACATCTTGAAGTTTGCTGGTAGGTGTTTGGGACGACGATGCCCACGTGCGCCGATGGGTGGCATTTACCTGTTGTGGCGGCCGTTTGCTCTGCTCTCCTTCTCCAGAGGCTCTGTGCAGCACCTGGATCCCACTCTTGGCCACCACGCACCCCCCGCAGTGGCCCCTCTGTCCCCCCCCGGGCCTGCCTGCGGCTTGGCTTTAGCCAGGGCTGTGGCTCCTCCTTCTCTGCCCTGGCTTGTAGGGCCCTGGGCTGGGGGTGGGGCAAGAAAGCCCCCAGAGGAGGAGACCCCCGAGAAAGCGCAGCCCAAGGTGTGTGTCGGGGCGGTGGTCAGGGGCAGGGAGGCCCTGGGGATGGCGGAGCTGGGGCTGCCAGGCTGGCAGGGGAGGGAGAGTCCCTGGTGTGCTGCAGCTGCAGAGGAGCGCTCGGGGCAGGGGCTGCCACCGCTGCCGGCTGCTGCTGGAGCTGCCCGGGAGAGGAGAGGGGTCCCGGTGCCCGGGATGGGGTGTCCTCCAGGACGATGGCCCATCTTCCTCCGCACGTCAGCTGGTTTCTGCTGTCCCTGCCACTGAGCGTAGGTCGGGGAGAGCCAGGTCTCAGCAGAGCCTCGACCTTCCCTCACTTTCCCCAGGAGACGCTGTGCTGGTGCTGTGGAGAACACCCCCCCGGGAGCTGGCCAGGACCATCAGCCTGGTGCTGCACTGTAGCCAGCAGATCCAGAAGAAGTATAGAAGGCGTGAGACGGACGTGGGCCAGGAGCTCCAACTGAAGATAGGTACGGGCGCTGTGCCAGACGCAGATCCGTGGCACTCTCCCGTGCCACAGGGAGCTTCTCACCAGCAGGGAATGTGGGGACTGGGGCTCGTGCCAAAGGAAAGCATCTCCGGCGAGCGTTCAAGGGTCCAGCTGTAGTCGGAGCGGGGATGGGAGACCGGGACTGCTGGGTTTGCGCATGTCCGCAGATGCAGAGGAAGCTTAAAGGCAGAGCAGGTGTCGGATTGAGCCTTAGGATCTTTGAATGTCGTCTTTAGCACAGACGTCTGCGGGAGGTCATTATCCTTTTGTTTCTTCAGGCGGGGGCAGCTTTGCGTCCTTTCCCCTGCTGGATTCTCCCCTGCCTTTCACAAAGAGCAAAGGGGAGCTGCTTGGCTCACGCCTGCGAGAAGGGCTTTTGCAGGCTCTTGGGTTTTCTCCAATGACAGCTCCAACCTGCCTGCGTGAAAAAGGAGCAGGCGGTGGTCGAGGCCCCGCTGGTTTGCTGGCCTTCTGGGGCAGGCAGCTGGGTAAGATGCCCGGCACCCTCAACACATTCTCCATGTCGACTTTGTCTGTCTGTTTCTAGACACCCATTTCAGGGAGCGGTGTGGGTGTCCCCCCGCGTAGGACAGAGGGTGCTCTACCCCTCCGTGATGCCTGTCTCCCTGCTGGGCTTCAGATTGGCTTCTGAGCAGCTGAGATGCTGGGGGCTGCAGAGTTCCAAACGTTCCCTGTGTCAGTTCTGCTTCTCCCTCTCCCTCTCCCCAGGGATCTCTGCAGGCACCATGAGCCTCTCCATTTTTGGAGACAGGAGGCGGCAGTACTTCTGCATTTATGGCCGAGGCGTGGGTGAAGTTCATGAGGCCGAAGAGCTTGCAGATGCAGGTGACATTGTCCTCTCAGCTACCGCCTGGGAGCTCTGTGAGCAGCACCGGCTGAGGACCAAGCATCTTGCAGGCCAAAGAGCCGTGAAGGTGGGTGGATGACATGGCCTCTAGAGCCATTGTGAGGAGCTGGACTTGGACATGAAGGAGGGAAGTGTCAGAAGGCTGAGGAGCTGAATGTGGAGAGAGCGGTAGCTGGGAAAGTGGGCAGGTGGCTGAAGCCCTTGTCCTCCCATCTCAGGGGTAACTGCGGGCTGGGCTTGCTTGGTTGGAGGGGTCGGGAGGCACCGGAAGGGTTTTAGCCCCACCAGCAATGTCCTGTGGGCCACGGAGCTGTGGTTGACAGCTGGGGGATGCTTGGATAATGGCTGCCCAGCTCCGGTGCTTCTGAAGAGGCACTGCTGTCCCAGCCAGCCAGGGGGGCTTCCTCTCTCCTTTCCTGGGAAGTGGCAGTGGAGGGCAGGCTCTGTCCCCTGGGACTCCTGGGGAGGCCAGTGGCAGTGATTTCCTTCTGCGTGTCTTCAGGTTACGGGCATGGAGCCGATGTCTTGGTCAGAATGCCAAGATGCCTTACGCCAGCTCGTACAGGACCCACTGAGCCACCGCTCGGAAGGGGAAGGTGAGTGCCATCTTGCCCTTGTTCTGCGGTTGCCCCAAAAGGTGGGGCCTGGCTGCTTCAGGGGCCAGAGAGGAACCACCTCCTCCCTCTTCCCCCTGTCAGTTGGCACTCCTGCTTTTGGGCCTCCTGGGGCAGTCGCTGCTGCTGCCTCCTCCTCCCAGGGGACAGCTCTGCCCTCCGCATCTGGAGGTGGCCACCTGGGCAAAGGCAGAAGACTCTTCCTGCCCCGTTTCCAGGGCCAGCCCCTGCTTTGCAACGGCTCGTAGTCCCACGCGTCCAGCGACCACCTGCCTTTGCTCTCCTCAGGTGCCATGAGGCCGGCTCTTCTCCTGCCCAGTGATCCCAATGCGGAGAAGGTGTACAGGAAGTACATCCCAGACGCTGCTCTTGGGAAGGTACGGCAAGGCCACCGCTGCTGGGGGCTGCCTTTTGGGATGGATTTCTCCCTTCCTCTGGGAGGAGGGCCAGGGCGCCTGCTCTCCCTCCGTACCTGGTGTGGGCAGTGAGACCCCGGGAGAGCAGGCTGGTGAAGCCATCGTGCTCTTGTCTTCCAGCTTGATGAAAGAGTGCCACTGGAGCTCTTCTCTGAGCTACGGCCAGTCACCATCATCTTCATCCAGCTGCAGCTTCCTGCAGATGTCAGCACGGGGAGCACCAGCACGATCCTTAACACTGCCAGCAGCGTGATGGTGGAAATCCTCTCTCCTCACAAGGGCAAAATCAACAAAGTCCTCCTGTGTGATAAAGTGAGTGTGGGGGAACAACCGCCTCCCCCAGCGCGAGACGGTGGGCAGTGAGCACGAGGGAGAGACTCCCCTCTTGGGCATCATAGCAAGATGTGCTGCCTCTGTCCTCGGCAGGGCTGCACGTTCCTCTGTGTGCTGGGACTCGCTGGAAACAAGCTGCCCTCCGAGAGCATTCGCGCATTGCAATGTGCTCTGCAGATCTTCAACGCCTGCTCCACCATGCTCGGGGAAAGAGAGTGAGTGTGTGGCGGGGGCCGGGGGGTGCATGCTGCCTGGGACGGTGCAAGGGGGCTCACCACAAAGAGATGTGCCTTCTCGCTCGCCCTCCCCTCTCCCTGGCAGGAAGGAGGCAGTGCCCGGAGAGGTGGCCGCAACCCCTGGGCTTAGCCCACGGCAGCCAGGCGCAGTCCCTCCACGCACACCCTGCTGGCCACTGCACTGGAACGAGCCCTGGCAAGGGCCAGAGGCCCTTGGTGCCAGAGGCAGGCCCTTCTGGGCCACTGGCCCGTGAACAGAGATGGGGCCCGGCCACCTGATCTCCAGTTGCTGTCATCGCAGGCGGTGACGTGGCAGGCGCCTTCTTCCTTCCCTCCCTCTTTGCTCACGAGAGGGCTGTGGCCCTGCACGCGCTCTGCCCCCGTTCCTTGTCCCTTGCAACCAGCGTATGTGTCGCCCCTGAGCTCTCCACGTCCCCGAGACCCACGCTGGCAGGGCAGCACAGCCGGTGGCCCAGGCTGGCGCCCAGGGCGGGTGCAGGCAGGGATGAAGCCGGGCGGGCAGGACTGCGCCTGGGGCGCTGCTGAAGCCCCGCTCTTTCCCTGTGTACCAGGGCAGTGTCCGTGGCAGTCACCAGCGGGACGACGTTCTGCGGCGTCATTGGCCACCCTCTGAGGCACGAATACACAGGTACGAGGGGGTGCCTGGGGCGCGGGAGGCTGCTGTGGGCCTGCTGAAGCAGAGCCGTCTGGCAGAGGAAGGCGGGCTGGGAGAGCGCTTGCCCAGAGCTGGCCAGGAACGGCCCCAGTGCCGCCGGTCCAGGCCCGGGACGGGAGAAGGGGCTCTGTGGGCGGCTGTTGGCCTGGGTTCCGCTGAGCCCGCCGTGGGGTTGGCCTGTGCCGGAGGTGAGGCAGCCATTGGCCCGGAAGGGTGCCGCGGGGCTGGTGGCACAGGCACACCAAGGCGTGTGCTCTCTCTCTCTAACGTGTGCTCTCTCTCTGGTAGTCATTGGCCAGAAGGTGAACTTGGCAGCCCGGATGATGGTGCACTACCCCGGGCTGGTGTCCTGTGATGCAGTCACCTACGCCGCCTCTCGGCTGCGCCCTTACTACTTCAGGGAGCTGCCGGAGAAGGAGATGAAGGGCATCAGCCAGCCTGGCCCTGTCTACCAATACGTGGGCATCACCGAGGAGAGGTGAGTGTCCTCTGAGAGGGCTGGAGGAGGGGACGGCGGCACCAAGGGTGCAGCCTGGGCCAGCAGAGAGGGAGAGTGTGCGAGTCTCTGGTGATGGACTCTTGCTATGTTCTCCTGTCCTGCCGTGGCCATTGGGCTTCTTTATGCTTGAAGCTGTCGTAGCGTGTCAGCTTGAGCTTTGCCTGGGGGAGCGTGCAGGGGATAACGCGCTGCTCGAAAGAAAAGCAGGTCCCCGAGGAGCACATCTTTCCCCGCCACGCCAGGCTGCTTCTCTAGCTCCCCTGGCTTCTCACCAGCTAATTGACTCATCTTTTCTTTTCCCCTGCTTCTAGCATATTTGGCTTGGGTCTTCCCAAGAAGAGGTCCGAGTACGTCCCCTTGCTGGGTAGGTGGAGAACGCCTTGCTCTTCTGAACCCCCGGTTCTTCCCCTTGGTAACTTTTAGTGCCACGCTGGGAAGGGAGAGGCTATTCCCAGGGATGGTGTTGCCTGCAGCAGCCCTAAGGAAGTGCCGCCTCTCTCTCGGTCGCTGCTTGCTTATACCTTTGGGGTGGAAAGCAAGGTGAGGCGCTGGGTGCTCTCTGCCATGCTCCAGACCTGGTACGAAGGCTGGTGGATGTGGTGGTGGTGGGGAGGGAAGCTGCGGTGGAGGGTGCCCGCCAAAGGGACGGCTCTTTGCTTTTCAGCGCGCCCCAGCAGCTGCTTTTCTTGTTTGTCTGCACAGGTCGGCAGCAGGAGATTGACCTCTTTTTCGGCTGCCTGAATGCCTATAGGGATTTAGGCCAACGGAACATCCTGGCATTTGAGGGCACGACGGGCTCCGGAAAGAGCCGCTTACTTACCGAACTGGCCTCTTTAGGCCAGGGCGCTGGCCACAGGTACAGGTTTTTCACCTTTAGCTTTGGGACACCGCCCCTGCCCATCCCTGACAGCCGTGGAACACTCCAGCCCCTCTGCCAGTGCGCCTGGCCCTCCCGACAAAGCCTGCGGGAGACGCTGCCCGGGAGCACCTGCGTACCCTGCTCCCACCTCTGCCTCTTTGGGGAGTTGGAGGTGGCTTCTGGAGCCATGGCCTGTGCTCCTTCCCCTCTGGGACAGGCACAGGCAGCAGGAAAGAGGCCAAGCCCAGTGCTGTTCATCTGACTCCAGACCCAACAGACAGCAGGGTGGCCTTTCTCAGAAGCCCTGCTTGCCCTCTGCCTGTTTCCCAGGAGGAGCACGGGGACCTGGGGTCTGGCAGGCAGACTGCTAAGTTCTGGAGCCCCACGGCAGACTCGCCACTTGCCCCATCCTTGCCTCGTAGCCCCGCGAGTTCCTCTGCAGGGGGCACGTAGGGAGACCTGGGCCAGCGCTGTGGAGACACAGGGTCTGGACCCGGCTCTCCCGGTGGCTTGGCAGCAACTGCCCCTCTGTGCCCTTTCTCGTAGGAGGAGTGAAAAGCTTGGCCTTCTCTGGGAAGCCCTTGGGGATGGGGGGCTGAAGAGCTGGCCCCAAAGGGCACCTCCGCCCCTCTTCTCTTAGAAGGCTGGGGCTGTTGGGGATCTCAGTCCCTTTTGCTTTTGCACGGCAGGGTGGTGTCCGTGGAGCTGCTGGAGATCAACGTGAGGCAGTCCTTCTCTGCCCTCCGTACGCTGATGGCCAGGGCCCTGGGCCTCCAGGACTGTGCGTCGTGCAGCGACAGGCAGCGCCTGCTGAGGAGCAAGCTGCAAGGGACGATCGACGAGAGCAGCTGTTGCCTCCTCAATGACATTTTCCTTGTCGAGGTGAGAGCCAGAGGCCTCTCCCGAGTTTGTCTGGGTCTGACGTTGTGTGGGCACGCCGCTGGGAGTGCCTTAGCTCCGGGGTGGGAATGGCGGGGGTCACAGCACACATTTCCTATCCCTGGGCTCCCTGTCTGTGGGCAGTTTGTGTCCCGCGCTGCATCCGCAGTGCCCGGTGCCTTGTTTAGCACCCTGGAAGTGGCACTGGAGAGAGGCTGTTCCTGACCTCGTGCCGAGGTCAGCGCTGTGTGAGGGCTCTGCTCCAGCCAGCCCAAGGTTCCCACAGCCAGAGGAGCAGCTCTTCAGCCCAGCGCAAGGCCCAGCTCTGCAGAGACCCTCAGCAGAGGGCCTTGGCTTTAGGCTCTGGATGGAGTCCCGCCTGTGGCTCCCTGCCCCTGCATTGGGGAGAGGTCAGGTGCCAAGGCCAGCAGAGGCGGTGGGCTCTGCGCTCTTGTGTGCTGGGGATGGGGAGGTGTGCCGAGCCCCGCAGCCATGTTTCTCCCTGACTCTGCTTTTCTGGCCAGTTTCCCGTTTCGGACAAGGTCCGCGAGATGCGTGAAACTGAAAGGAAAATGGAATTGCACTCGACTTGGACAAGAGTGCTGGAGAAGGTGAGCATTTCTCCTTCCTTCCTCCTGGGCCAGAGAAGGAGAACAAGCCTGCCGGCTGCAGGCTCTGTCCCACCACAGCGTGAGGGGCGGGAGGACCACGCGCCTGGGTCATCGCCCGTCAGGGCCTGAGAAAGCCCTCGGCCCCCACCTCCCCCCGCAGCCCCACAAACACACCCAATCACTTTCCTCCTGTGAAGTGTGGCCAGGAGGAGGAACAATGTCTTCTGGGTTCCCTTGCCCAAGCTCCCTCCTTCTGCAGGGCAAGTGATGTTAGGTGTGACCCTACAGTCTCAAAGAAGTTCAGAGTCAGGCAGCTTGCGAGCAGGGAAGTGGTTGGGGAGAGACTTCCGAGCATCCTCTCCAGAGACAGAGGCGAAATCTCCTCCCCTGAAGGCAACCAAGAATCCCCCGGATTCCCCTCAGAGCAACCTCCTTTTTTCAGACGCTTGGAGGAGAATTTGGCATCTTTGTCATCGACAATGCCCATTTCATCGACCCTGCCTCCTGGAGCATCATGTCAGCCGTGCTCCAGAACGTCTCCCTCTTCATGGTCGTGAGCTTAGCCCCGGGCTACGCGAGAACAGAGAGCTTTCGCAAAGGCGCAGCAGACGGCACAACGTCCCAGAAAATCACCTATGTTCATCTGGACAAGCTGAACGCTTCAGATGTTGTGCAAAAGGTCTGCAAGGACCTCGGAGTGTTCAGCGTCTCCAGGGATCTGGTGAGGTGAGTTGGAGACAGGGGAGCTCTCCCCGGGGGCTTGAACCTCTGCCAGCCCTGGTGGGGAATCATCCTCCGCCCCAAGGAAAGGGAGCGCAGGGTGCTGGAAGCATCACTGACTCCAGCGAGTGCCAGACATGGGTGGCCTGTTCTGCCTCAGCCTGGCAAGTGTGAGCTGAGAGTGGGCAACTCTGAGACCCAAAGCCTGGGAGGCGTCAGCCCTTCGCTGCTGCACAGGGAGGAGGGAGGTGGAGTCCCGAGCCCCGGCGTGTCGGGGTGTGGAAAGAAAGGCCTTGGTGTGGGTGGCCGGGCTGTGGGGGAGATTCCCTGGGGCAGAGTCCGCCCTGCTGCCAGAGAGGGTCTGGGCTCCTGAGGAGAAGAAAGGCAGGGCTCGCCTGTGGGCATTGCCCGCAAGTCTTTTCCCACGGACTTCAGCGACGGCTGGAGGTTCAGGGGGCCCAAAAGCCCAAGGCAGCGGGAGGACGGTCCCTTTCCCAAGTGAGCTGCAGCTGTGATGAAGATGAGTGACTGAGTGACTGGCCGTCCACCTGAGCTGTGTTTCACCTGACTTTCCTTGTGCTGCTCACTGCCGGCTCTGCTCCTGTGCAGGTTCCTGATGCAGAGAAGCTCAGGGATCCCATATTACTGCGAGGAGCTGCTGCGCTGCCTTCGTTCCAACAACATGCTCTCGTTCTGCCCCTGGAGCCCGGCTGGAAAAGCAAAGGAGGACTGGGAGAGCCTGATCAGTAAGCACCTTTGCCGCCAGTAGCGAGCTGCTGTGGCGCCTTCTGCGCAGCACAGTCTTGCCCCATCGTTCCCCCGTGGGTCTGGGCAGAGTCAGATCCTGCAGCCGTGCTGATGTTGGTCTGGCAGAGGTGTTGGCTCCTCTGCGCCTTGCTGTTGGGACAGGCAAAGCAAGGGGCTAGCGAGTTCTGGGGGCTTGGAGGGGCCTCCATTCTTGGGGCGGGGGTTGCAGGGCTAAAACACAAGGGAAATTGTTCTGGAGCACACGTGTTCCTGGTGTTTCTTAGGCATTCTGATGGGCACGGAATTTACCTTGGCCAAACGCTAGCTCACTTGAGAACAAACCCCAGCTTGAGGTGAGGGACAGGCCCGGGGAACTTGAGTGCGAAACCATAAATCCCCACAAGGGTGCTGGTAACAGAAGAGAACGGTGGTGATGCCATCCGAGAGAGCAATGCCGGCCAGAGTGCCGTGGCCTTGGGAAGAGCCAGGACTGAGGCTACATTTTGCGTTATCACCGGCAAGTTCCCGGGCTGTGGAGCTTGCGCTGCAATGTCGGAGGCAGCGATGCTGCTGCTTCCTGCCCCAGGGCATTCAGTCGCCCCCTGGGAAGTCTGGAAGCCTTGGCTGGAGGAGGGTGTGGGAAAGCTGCTCTGAAGGCAGAACATCTTTGGGAGGGCTGTGCAAAGAAAGGCTTGCAGTGCAAACGGTTTTGCTCAGCTTCACGAGCACGTTCAGCGCAGGCAGGTCCGTGCGCGCGCACTGGACCATGTCAGGTGGGACTTGTCCCATCCCAGGTGCTTTTGGAAACGTTTGCAAGCTGCAGGTCACTTTGCAAATTGCCTTATTGGTGCTCTCCCGCTCCACCCAGCATCTGCAGCGGAGGCTTCATCCCTCACAGCACCCGGGAGCTCCAACGTGAGGAATGATGGCAGGGTCTGCACCATCAGGCCAGGCGTCAACCTGGAGAACACCGTGCTGCCCGTCCCCCTGAAAGGTGAGGGGCCGAGCGCCACTCTGAGGCTGGCGGCCGTGCTGGGGCCCCTTCGCGGGGCATGGGCTGGAGGGAGGCTGGGCATCCGTGTGCCGCAGAGTCACCCTCTCGGCGTGGAAGGGGGCTCCGGTCCCCCCAGAAAGAGACCTGGGGCTGCGGGCAGCCGCTTTCCCCTCTGGCTGTGGACCAGCTGTGAGCCTGCTGGCTGCTTTCCATCAGGAGGCAGGAGAGAAAAGGTGATCGTGCAACACTAAAATGGCTCCCTTTTCTCACAGAAGCAAATCCTTTGCTGGGAAAAAGCTTTGACTTGCACCTGTCCCAACTTTGGAAGCGGATTCTACACTGCTGTTCTCTTTTTAAGTTCCCCAGCTAATGCTGGCCTCAAGGCACTTGATCCAAACCAAAAGAAAGGAATAGTATTGCCTGGCCAAGTGAAGGCAACTGTTGTGGGGAGCTCTGAGTCCACCTGTGAGGTGGGGAAAGTTCTCGGAGTGCACTGTTGGGCACAAACCTCCTCCAGATCTGGTACGGTGCATCCTGGGATGCACAGACCTGCTGGGTCCTGCCCTCCCCACCCCGGGTGGGGGAGCGTTTGTTTGAGCCTCTTGCTTATCCCCAGGCCTCGTGGCCTGCAATTCCATCAGGAGCGGAGCCGATTTGAAGACGCCCATCCCAGGAGTTCCGAGGAGTCCTAGGGAGACGAGGCCAATGTCTACCCCGTCTCGTGTTGAACCTTTCCAGCCTCTCCAGCCTCAGCGCAGGGAAGAGGCAAGAGAGACGTGTTGCTGCTTCTTGACAGAGATCGCGCTGACTCAGCTGGATCGGATGAAGCCGCTGAAGCAGATGATCTTGAAGTTCGCGGCGGTCATCGGGCCAGTGTTTACCACCCAGCTGCTGTCGCACATCCTTCCTGCGGGCGTCCGGCAGCAGATGAATCCCCTGCTGGACATGCTGGTGAGCGACAAGATCCTGAAGTGGCTGAAAACCCGGGAGGCACCGGAAGATGTGCAAGATCCTCCTGAGGGGCCAGCGACCTCTTGGCAGGCAGAGCGCGGTAAGTGGTAGCAGGACGGTGGACAAGGGAGCTCCCAGCTGTGTCCGGCGGGGTTCCCTGGGGCATGGTGGGCTTCTCCCGCTGTGACGGGCGGCTGGAGCTCAGGCGGGCATGGCTGTGTGGGATGGGTTGGTCAAAGACCTTTCAGGCCAGATGCAAAGCCCACTAGCTTTGTGCTGGAGGGAACTTCCCACTAAGCGCCCTCCCAAGTGCCTCTGCTCCCCTGCCTCCAAGCGCTGCTCATTGCGCGGGCATGGGAGGGCCTGTGGAGTCCCTGACATCCTCTCCCAGACGCCTGCAGCCTCCAGATCAAAGATGCCCTCCAGAGTGCCCCGGGGCCTTTGACAGGCTTTTATACACCTTGGATTGCCCTGTGGCACTGGAGGAAGCTCAGGAGGCTGGGGACTGCCTTGCCAAGAGCAGGGAGAAAGCGCTGGCTGGGGCTTGCTTTGGCTGGTGGCAACATGCCCAGCTCCTGCCTGGAGCGCAGCTGAGCCCCGTGTCCCCAGGGCTGGGCTAGCGCCAGCGAGGCCAGCCAGGCCCTGTCTCCCCGTGTCCCCAGGGCTGGGCTAGTGCCAGCAAGGCGCGGGCGCTTTTTCCCCATGCTCAAGGCTGGGTGTGCAGCAGCGCGGGGTCGCTGCCAAGGATGCCCACCACAGAGTGACTCTCGTTCCCTGGTGGGTACGGCCCCGAGCCCCAGCCCCAGCTCAGGCTGATGCCAAGGCCCTTTGCCTTGCAGGTGTGCAGACCACAGAGCAGCCATCTGGTGCCCTGGCCTTCTGTGTCCCGCTGCTGCAAGAGGCCGCCTACGAGCTGTGGCCCCAGAGACAGCGGGTCGCCCTACACCGCAAGTGTGCCGCCTTCCTGGAGCGGCACGCACAGAGATGCAAGAGCTGCGGCCGAGGGGATTTCGTGGCCTTCCACCGCTTCGCCGTCACCAGCAGCCAGGAGGGAGGGAGCTGTCGGGACCCTGCTGACCAGGGCGACTCTCGCAGCTGGGAGGCCTTGGTGCTGGCCGGAGAGCAGCTGAGGAGGGAGAGGACCCACGCCGCTGGGGGTACGCTGTGCACCGTGCTCCACAGCCCGGGCCCTGCAGGAGCCCAGGGGGTGCGCTGGGGATGGGCTGGGAGTGGGTCTGCCAGGGACGAGCCCAGGAGCTGAGGACAACCACCGCAGACTGTCCTCAGCGTGTCGGCACCCTTGAGAGGGTCCTTGCAAGCCCACTGGGAGAGGGAGGGCGGCTCTTACCCTGGGGGAGGCGAGGAGGTGTCTAATCCCCTCTTTTCTTTGCAGATGCTGGAGAACATCAGGATTTTGCTGAGGAGGATTTGGGGTGAGCAGAGAGGGTTTGATTCTTTGTAAAGGCAATGAGCTCAGGCTCTCCAGAGGAGACCAAGGAAGTGCCGGCATTTGGCTGCCGGTTGTGACTCTAGCTTAGGGAAGAAGCTTTCTGTGGGGTGGGAGCTGGGAGGAGACGGCCATGGAGAGGAGACGGTGCTCGAGGAAGCCCGTGGGCTCTGAGCGATGGTCACGCTACACTGGAGCAGGCCTTGCTTTCCAGTTCCTAGAGAGGAGCGACAAAATGTGCAGGGGAAAAGCCACCCCGGGGAGCCGGGTGGTTTGCCTGTGGGAGGTGACAGCAAGCCCAGCTTGTCTCTTTCTCCCTACCTACAAAGCACCTGTAGGAAGCGTGGCTGCCCGTGGGCTCGTGCCCTGCTTTGAGCAAAGCGGTTTTGATGCCGTCTCTGTGGGGAGAAAGACCAGTCTGGCTGATGCCGGTGTATTCTTTGCTCTCTTCTTCCCCTGGGAACTGTAGCGTGGCAGAGCGCGATCAGAGAATGGAGCTGCCCAGCGAGAGCAACGGGAAGCACAACGGCGACTGCTCCTGCCAAGCCATCGTGGAATCGGTGCTGGTGCCTTTGGCTCGGCACTGCCTGGCAGCGGGCGATGCTGGCCGAGCCTTTTACTACCTTCTGGAGTCTGCGGCCGGCTACCTGCACGTCTCCGACTGCTACATGGTGAGTTGCCTCGCTTGCCAGCACCCACTGTGCACGGAGCCCTCTGGGTGGCCTGGCTCTGGGCAGGACAACGTCACCGCCGCAGTAGGGCCTGCCTCGAGGGGACTTTGGAAGGGAAATGCTGGGGTCAGAGCCCGACTTTTTCCTCCGCTTTGCCTCTTGTGTGGACAGAGACACAGGCCAGCGTGGCCTGAGCACGAGGGGCATTAGCAGGGAGGGGGGCTGAAGGATCACTGGTGCCTGTGCTCTGAGCCAGCGTGACTGTGTTTGGGTGGGCATCGCCAGGGGCAGAATCAGGCCCTCGTAAGAGAGAGGCCAGAGGCAATGGGGGAGGACAAGGCCGGCCATGGGCTCTGCACCCACGCTCACCTGCTCTCCGTCTGCTTGTGCAAAGGCCCTCATGAAGCTGAAAGAGGCGGAGGTCCTGAGGAAGACCAAAGCGATTGTGACAGCCCGCTTTGAGGAGGCCACCTTCTTCAGCCTCAAAGGGGAGGTAAAGAGACGGGGAGGTCTGGGAGGTCTCCTGCGGGATGGAGCTGGATGCCTTCCCCAGCTGCAGGGGATATCCCTGGCCCCTCCAGCCACTGGCAGACTCCTGCAGCCCCTTGGGCCACTTGACCACGTCGGGGTGTTTCCCTTCTCCTCTGCAGGTCTGCTGCCGTATGAACCACATCAAGCTGGCAAAGAAGATGATCAGGGAGGCTTTGAGCCTGCTCGAGAGGCACTTCCCCCGGAGCTCCTTTGGAGCCTTCATCAAGTCTCAGGTGGAGAAGTTGCCGTGTGCCGCTTTTGTCAGAAGAGCAGCCTCCCTTCCGCAGGAGATCCGGTAAGAAGCAGAACTGAGACCCCAGGGGAGGAAGAGCCATTTCCTACCCAGTCCCAGGCATGTGGGCCCAGACCGGCCGAGCCTTGAGGCCACCCCTGACCTGACGCAGGGCCCTTACGGGACCCAGGCATTAAGGAGCCATGTGCGGGTAGAGCGGGGAAGGACAGAGCCCCGCACTCCCTCCCCGCCGTGCGCAGTCATGGCGAAGGAGCACACCTTGGGGTAAAAAGCAGCTGGAGCAGGGGCTGTGTCAGCTTCCCCCCAGCGGCACTTCTGTGTTTGCCCCCTTCCGCTCCGGCAGCCCTCCCTCCGGCAGCTCCCTTTCCTCCGAGGAGGTGCAACTGCCTTGTCCGCCGCCCTGCTTTCCCCCAGCCCTGCCCCATTGAGCCCTGTGCGGCAAGAGCCTCTGGGCCCAGCAGTGTCTCTTGCGTGGCAGGAGGAAGAGGCTGGCCTCGCTGCTGCGGCAGAGCTGCTGCCTTTCCTTACTGGAGCAGCTCTTCCGCCTGGAGGGCACGTCCCGCGGACGGAGGTTCTCCGACCTGGCAGCGCGCATGAAGGCCAACACGGACAGGGAGGCGGACTCGTATCAGGCAGCAGACTCCCGTCACAGATAGACTCGGGACACTGACAGATGCCGGCACAGACGCAGGTACAATTAGCCATGCAGGTACCATCGAGATACCGTCACAGACACCGGCACCAATGTAGGCAGAGACACCGGCACCGACACCGTTAGAGACCCCGCTGTCCCTCCCGTTGCTGGGGCAGGTGCCCTCGTGGAGGCCACAGCAGACACAGATGCCACTGCAGATACCCTTGCATGCGCCGGGCAGAGGCAGGCCAGCGGGAAGGCAGGCACCGCGGAGCTCGGTCCTTGCCAGAGAGTGTTTCCCCAGCTGCTGCTCTCGCCTGTCTCTCAGGATTCCAGCAGGCCTCCTTTCCCATGCGCTTTGATCTTTCCCACATCAGGGCAGGAATCTCCAGCAGGTTCCACGAGTCCCTGGCAGGCCTGTGTGATCTAAGCACAGATGTTCTCCTTGTCAGGCGCACAGATGTTCTCCTTGTCAGGCACACAGAAGTGAACAACAAGGTGTGATACAGGTGCTTTCCACACCTCAGCTGTAGGTCCCTGGCGCGTGTTTCCAGTCCTGCTGCCAGTCTCCTGTTGTGTTCCCACAGCCCAGAAGGAAGGTGCAGCCCATGGAGAGCCCACCCTGGAGCAGGCTCCTGGAGAGACCTGTGGCCTGTGGAGCGTCGCCCCTGCAGGAGCAGGTTTGCTGGCAGGAGCGGGGAGACCCACGCTGGAGCAGTGCCCTGACCCTGCCCCACAGCGGCCCCACACCTGGGGGGCAGACCCACACCTGGGGGACGGACCCACGGATGGACAACCCCCCCTGCCTTCCATCCCTGTGCTGATAAAGTGGTCCTGACACCGGACGCCTGGGTCCACTTGTGTTGGGGGTCTGAGGGGGGTACTTGTGGGGACTGGACGCCTGGGTCCACTTTTGTTGGGAGGCTGGGGGAGGTAGCTGGAGGGTCCGCACGCCTGAGTCCCCTTTTTCAGTGGGGCCCAGGGGCCTGGGTCCACTTGCCCCTGGGTCCCCTTTTGTTGGGCGGGTGGGGTACTTGGGGGGCCCAAATGCCTGGGTCCTGTTTTGGGGGGGCAATCTCCGGCTGTTTGTTATTTTTGAGCCCAGCCCTGGGGAGAGTGAAAAAGGGGGCTTTGAGGATTTTTTTTTTTGTAATTCCCCCCCCAAATGAGACTGTCTCCCCCTCTCATCCTGCAGAGAAAATCGCCACGAAGCTTTCGGAGACGCTGGAGGCAGCCATGCAGCTCTGAGGACGAGGCGTTTATTATATATATGTATATATTTTAAGTGAGAAATTGTTAAAATAATTAAAAAGCCTTTTCTGAAATAAAAGCATGGGCGGAACGGGGGGGGTGTTGGGGAGGTGTGATTTTGGGGGGGGGGGGTGTGTGTCCTGAGAGGTCTCTAAACGAGGAGGTTGGAGCATGGAGGCTTTGGGAGTTCTGGGGGGAAGGGGAGGGCACCCCTAATCCCCATGGAGGTTTATTTTAAGGGGCTCCCCCATCAGCTTCGGGGTGGTCAGAATGTGGGAGACACCCCCGAATTTGGGGGGTACACCCTGATATTCCAGCAGACTCAGCTGAGGCAAGACTCAGCTCCTGGGGCTCAGCTGGGGGGGGGGCAGTCAGAGAGGAGGGTGCACCCCCATTATTGAGGGCACCCCTGATTATTCAGGGCACACCATTTCCACCTCCCAGCCTTCCCCATCCCCTATAAGGCAGCCCACATCCCCCCCGACACCAAATAAGCCCCCCCTAAACCTGCAGAGCACCTCAGACCCCCACCGCTGCACCCTGGGGTCCCACTGGTCCCCAAAACCCCTTTTATGCCCCCAAAATAGAACGTTGTCTCCCTTAAGTTGTCCACCGTCCCCCTCACGGCATCTTTGGTTGTGCAGGCGGGTGGCGAAATCCTCCCTGGGGTTGTGGGGCACAGGTTTCCCCCTCGTCCCGTACCCCAGGGCCTGGTTGAGGGGAGTTCACCCTCAGCCGCAGCAGCCATTTGATCGCCTCTCCCTCCCCCCTGAGGGAAGGGCTCTGGTGGCGCCTTACGAGGGGCGGGGTCAGCACACATGCTTTACATCCCTTCTTTTGGTAAAACCGGCTATTTTGGGGGGTTTGGGGAAGTTTTTATCTTGTTTCTAACAGTCCAAGCCAAGCAGCGCGGCCATTTTGTGGCCCTGAGGGGAAAGGGGGCAGGGGCGCTTTTCCCGCCTTTTTCGCCACGTGAGGGGAACCTTCTCAGGAGCGAGGGGGCGGGGCAAGTGCGGCCGCTGGCCCAATGGCGATGCGAAGAGGGGGCAGTGGGCGGGATGAGAGCTGTGGGCGGGCCAATGGGCAGTGGTGTTTGCCGGGGTGGGCGGTGCCGCCGCGAGCGCATGGGCAGAAGGGGAGGGCGCGCAGGCGGAAGGGCAGCTGGTACCGGCGGTGCTGTCTGGAGGTTTCTTGGCCGGCTCTGGCTGCAACCAGGGTAGAACATGAGAGATAATGGGGGACGGGGCTTGTTAGTGCTGCCCCTCCTTAACCCTGTTGGCCCCAGGGAGTGACAGGAGGTTTTTGGGTATATGAAGAAGCTGGTGATGGAAGAGGGAAGAGCTTGTGTGGCAGAAGTGGGTTGGGGTTTGGGGTGGGAGAGGGGATTTTGGGGGGCAGTGAGGGTGGGATGGAGAGGGTTTTTTGGGGGGGAGGGCATTTTGGGTGGGAAGGGGGGTTTTTGGGGTGTGGGTTTGGGGTGGGAGGGTTAAGAGAGGGGGTGTTCTTTGGAAAGGAGGGTTTGGGAGAGGGCCTTTTGGGATGGGGGGAGTTGAGGGTGGGTTTGGGAGGGTTAGGGAGAAGGGGTTGGGAGAAGGAGGGTTGGGGTTGGGTTTTTTGAGCTGGTAAGGGGAGTTTAGGATGGGAGGGGCTTTTGGGGTGGAGGGTTGGGAGGAGGGGTATTCTTTAGGGTGGGGGATGTGAGAGGGTTTTTTTGGGGTGGGGGTTTGGGAGAATGGGGGGTTTTCGGCTGTCTGGGTGGGGAGAGAGGGGAGTTTGGGGTGGGAGAAGGTTTTTTTGGGGATGGAGGAGGTGGGAGAAGGGGCTGTTTTGGGGGGGTAGGGTGGGAGAAGGGGTGATTTTGTAGTTCCCCCATTTTCCAGCCCCCGGTGCGCACAGAGCAGCACCAGCCCCATCTGTGTGGTTTATACTGTACTGCAGTGAAAACCACCTGAAAACGACTGCTCCCCCCTCCCCCCCCAAACCCAGTGGCTCGAGGGGTCTGTCACAGGGCCAGGGAGTGCAAGCACCCCCCAAAATGTGCTGGATGGGAGGGGGTCACCACCTCACACACCCACCCCCCTCATCACCCTCGTAGGTACCTGGAGATCACCCCCATCCCCCTGATGGACCCCCCCTTGGAATTCAAGTACCAGTGGGGGCCAAGGAGACCTCTAAGAGGGACGTGCTGCGCTTCGTGGCCAAGGTGAGGCTGTTGGGGGGGGGGGGGGCAACTCCGGATTTTGGGGGGGGTCCTGGGGCTGGATTTGACCCCCTTCCCTGTTTTTGTGTGTGTGTCATTCCTTCCCCCCCCCCCCCAGGTCCAAGGGAAGGACCCCATGTTCTGGACGAGTCAATACAATGAGGCCGAGGCCACCCCCTAATTCCCACAGCCCCACAATAGAGGCCCTTTTGGGGTGCAGCCCCACAATCTCCAGGCTGAGTGCTTCGTTAAGGCAAGGTTTAATTGGGGAGGGAGAGCCTTAATTTGGGGAGGCCCCCAAAATTAAGGCCCCCCAACCTCCTCAGTAATGCTCAGGGACGGTGACCAGGGCTTTGGCTGGGAGGGCGGCTGATGTCGATGTTCTGCAGGGCAAAATGGGGCTCTGGGGGGGGGTTCCCCTAAATCTACTGCCCCCCCAATTTCATGGGGGTTTAATGAGATCCCCTCTTTTGGGTTTTTTTTGGGGGGGTCCCCCCTTACCTGGGGCTGCTCGTGGTGGGTGTTCACTGCCTCCCCCTCGTACTCTGGTTTACCGGGAGGCAACAGCGTTTGGGGAGTGGGGAGCCTCCTTTTTGGGGGTGGTGTCCCTGTTTTGGGGGTCACACCCGGGGAGGGGACAGTCCCCTTTTTGGGGAGATTGTGCCCTTTTTTGGGGGGAGACAGGGTGGGCACTCCCATGGGGTGGGGCAACCCCTGGCCACGCCCCCCCTTGATGGGGGCTCCTGGGGCTGTGGCCTGGCCCCTTAGCCCCACCCCCCATGTGGGCGTGTCCCCCCTTAGCCCCACCCCCCCATGTGAGCGTGTCCCCCCTTAGCCCCACCCCCCATGTGGGCGTGTCCCCCCTTAGCCCCACCCCCCATGTGGGCGTGTCCCCCCTTAGCCCCACCCCCCATGTGGGCGTGTCCCCCCTTAGCCCCACCCCCCATGTGGGCGTGTCCCCCCTTAGCCCCACCCCCATGTGGGCGTGTCCCCCCTTAGCCCCACCCCCCCCATGTGGGCGTGTCCCCCCTTAGCCCCACCCCCCCATGTGGGCGTGTCCCCCCTTAGCCCCAACCCCCCATGTGGGCGTGTCCCCCCTTAGCCCCACCCCCCATGTGGGTGTGGCCTTCCAGCTCTTGTGGGCGGGGCTCACTGCCTTAGCCCTGCCTCTTGCAGGAGGCCCTGTGGGTGTGGCTTGTTTCCCCTGGCTCCACCCCTTTGTGTCCACCCCTCATGTGGGGGTGTGGCTTCCTCCCTTAGCCACAGCCCTTTCCTTCAGCTCCACCCCTTCTCCCTTAGCCATGGCCCTTTGTCCCAGCCTGTAGTAGCCCTTGGGGGTGTGGCTTCTTCCCTTAGCACCGCCTCCCTTGGCCCCACCCCCTTTCCCTAACCCCACCTGTCTAGGGGTAACTCACACTGGTGGGTGTGGCCTTGTCCTTTAGCCCCACCTCCTCCCTGAGTCTGTGGGTGTGGCCTCACAGAGCCCCACCCCCTTTCCTCAAGCCCTGCCCTTACCTGGGGTGACTCTGGTGGGTGTGGCCTCCTTTCTTAGCCCCACCCCCTTTCCCTTAGCCCCACCCCTACCTGATTTGCTGGGTGGGTGTGGCCTCAGCCCTGCCCCTGGCCCCGCCCCTCCCACCACCCTCCCTGTGCCCCCCTGCCCCCCCAGCCTGTCTCTGCTTGGTCCCACCTCACAGACATGTCCTGACCCCCCTGCTGTCCCCGAGGGAAGACCCCCGTGTCCCCCTCGATGTGGGTTGAGCTTCACTTGCTGGGGGAGGGTGTCTGCATGGGTTTTTTTTGGGGTTGAGTATGATTTTTGGGGGACACCCCCCCATAACCCCCCCCCCAAAGGATTCTACTCTTAGTGTTGCTTCTCTCCCCCCAGGGTCTCACCTTGATGTTCCCCTCGATGATGGCGGGGTCGACGCAGATGGATTCCACAGAGAGAACCTGGATGGGGGGAAAAAGCTCTCCTGCAGTCCTGTGTGATGAGTCTGCCAGTTCTCCTGTGTCTCCACCCCCTGCCCAGACCCAGAGGGACGTGGACAGGATTGAGGTCACTCCTGTGAACCTCATGAAGTTCCACCAGGACTTCATGTGTAAGAAGTGCAAGGTCCTGCCCCTGGGTCACAGCAATCCCAGGCACAAATCCAGGCTGGGTGGAGAATGGCTGGAGAGCTACCCTGAGGAGAAGGACTTGGGGGTGTTGGTGGGTGAGAAGCTCCACATCAGCCAACAATGTGCCCTGGCAGCCCAGAAAGTTCCCCCCATCCTGGCCTGCATCCCCAGCAGCATGGCCAGCAGGGCGAGGGGGGGTATTCTGCCCCTCTGCTCTGCTCTGGGAAGACCCCCAGGAGCGCTGCCTCCAGCTCTGGGGCCACCAGTGTCAAAGGGTCATGGAGCTGTTGGAGCAGGGCCAGAGGAGGCCACGGAGATGCTGGGAGGGCTGGAGCCCCTCTGCTGTGAGGACAGGCTGAGAGAGTTGGGGGGGGGGTTCAGCCTGGAGAAGAGAAGGCTCCAGGGAGTCCGTAGAGCCCCTTCCAGTCCCTCAAGCGGCTCCAGGAAAGCTGGGGGGGACTCTTGATCAGGGAGGAGAGCCATAGGAGGAGGGGGAAGGGTTTGACACTGGAAGAGGGGAGATTGAGATGAGATGTGGGGAGAAGATTGTTTGCTGTGAGGGTGGTGAGAGCCTGGCCCAGGTTGCCCAGAGAAGCTGTGGCTGCCCCGTCCCTGGAGGGGTTCCAGGCCAGGTTGGACGGGGCTTGGAGCAGCCTGGTGTGGTGGGAGGTGTCCCTGCCCAGGGCAGGGGGAGGGACTGGAGGGGCTTTAAGGTCCCTTCCAACTCTATCCATTCTGTGGTTCTGCGATCTCAAGAGCGTGCTGGTGTGTTAATGCAGGCCACCAGAGTCTCTTCAGAGGTACTTCTGTTCTACAGGTCAGGTGCCCGGGTGGTTCCGAGTCCCAGGATGAGCCAGCTCCTGCCGACAGTTTTAGCTCCGAGGATGTGACAGAATGGAAACCATCCTTGTGGTGGACCCCAACCCTCAGAGGTGCGGACGTGTTGGTGACATCTCCCTGGCCCAGAGACGGGAGTTTTGCCAACAGCCTGGTAAGGATTGTCTTTTCTGCTGGAATGGGTTTCCAGCTGGATTTCACAAAGGATTGCCTTTCTGCTGGCTGTGTCCCTCTGCAGAGGGGTGCTCCTGATTGTTTGGATTTACCCCTGTCAGGGCTTTGGAGGAGAACTGGCTAAAACAGCTTTCTCTCTCTGGAGATCGCCAGCGTTTGGGTAGAAAAGCAGCGGTTCAGTCAGTAAAGCTTCTGGTTAGCGCTGCGCTCAGGCCGTGGAGCTCCATCTCCTGGAGGTACATTTCCTTTGGACCCAGCATTTTCGGGACCCAGCATTGGACAGCTGAGCCTGTCCGAGTCTCACAGGCTGGAGCCCGTTGGGATGGTGACGCTGGAGCTGCGGTCTGTGAACCAAGTCTGATCAACCTTATTCTAATAATATAAGTTGACAATCGATATGGGTAAGGGACATCTCCTTGGCCGGGCGGCCCCCGTGGACCAGCCAACGAGAGGTAGCTTTGGGGCGCCTTTTGATGGGATTGTGCCATCTCTGTCCGGTCTGACCCACCGGCTGACGTGGACACGTCCTTTCCGTACACAGCTGGACGTGTCTGCAAGGGTTGGTGATCCGCCAGCTGGGAGTCAGCTCCTGATGTTCAGAATTTTTGGAGGCTGCTGCTGGGAAAAAGTGAAAAAAAGGTGCTTTTGAGGATAGAGTGGCCAGGAAAGGCCACAGCCCCAAAGTCTGGGTGGCAATGCAAGTAGTTCCCAGAGACGTTCATAAAAAGCAAGAGTTGTTCTGGCTGACGCCTTCATTGTGAGAGCCGCCTCCAGACATTCGGAATTTTTAGAGGCCAGTGCTGTGAAAAAAATGAAAAAAAAGGTAGTATTGAGGATAGAGTGGCAAGGAAAGGCTGCAGCCCCAAAGTCTGGGTGCAAAGCAAGTAGTTCCCAGAGATGTTCAAAACAAGCAAGAGTTCGTCTGGCTGCCACCTTGGTTGTGGGAGTCAACTCCTGACTTTTGTAATTTCTAAAGGCTGGTGCTGGGAAAAAGGTAAAAAAAAAAAGGTGGCGGTAGGCTGGGAGCGGTGTCAGCGGGGGCTGTGTGGGCTGTCCCTGGAGGATGCCGGGGGCTGCCCAGGCCGGGAGGGTCTCACAGCCTGCGAGGCCCCACAGGGCAGGGCCCGGGGGAGCAGCGGCGCCATAGCCGAGCGTGGGGGTGGCCGGCAGAGGCTGGTTGGTGGTGGTCCACTCGATGTGGAAGAAGCGGGGATGGAAGCAGCAGGCACAGGGGGCCCTCTGCAGCCCTGGGGGTGGAAAGGGAGGCGTGGTGGGCCGTGGGCAGCCTCCAGGGCACCCACCGAGCCGGCCCCCATTTCCCCCATCCAGGCTGTGGGCCAGGCCCCTGGGGAGCTGGTGGCCGGGTGTTCCCCGGGGGGAGCTGCTGTGATGGCGGGGACCAGGGCTGGAAGCTGGGGAGGGGACGCGCTTAGGCGGGGGAAACGGGAGAGATAGTCCCCAGGAGTTTGGGAAATTCCCTGGAAATGGGATTTCCTGGGCAGGTGAGGGCAGGAATGCTTACCCAGGCTTGCTGAACCTGCCACCCCCAGTACCAAATGTGCTGGGGGGGGGGCAGTGGAGGTGGGATGGTGCAGCTGACCAGGGTCGTCAGGGGCTGAAGGTGGCAGAGGGGACAGGGTATCCATACCTGGTGGTGTGGCCTGTGGGGCCCATGGGGCCGCCCCCACGGTGGGTGGCCAGGCTGCGGGGAAGGGCTGCTCCTGGCCGGGCAGTCGAACCAGAGTGGCTGAGCCTGGAAGAGAGACAGGAGCAATGGCCGCGGTCACCTCCTGTGCTCTTGTCCGACTATTGAAGACAGAGGCAAAGAAGGCATTAAGTATCTCAGCCTTCTCCTCGTCCTTGGTCGCAATGTTTCCCCCCTCATCCAGGAAGGGATGGAGATTCTCCCTGACTCTCTTTTTGTTGACGTATTTACAAAAGCTTTTTTTGTTGTCCCTTATATTAATGGCCAGGTTGAGTTCCAGCTGGGCTTTTGCCTTCCTAATTTTTTCTCTGTGTAACCTAACAAGATCTCTGTACTCCTCCTGAGTTGCCTGTCCCTTCATCCAAAGGTGGTAAACCTTCCTTTTTTCCCTAAGTCCCATCCAGAGCTCTTTGTTCAACCAGGCCGGCCATTTTCCCCGCCCTTTAATTTTGCGCCTCATGGGGACAGCCTGCTCCTGGGCCTTTTGGATTTCCTTCGCGAAGAGCGTCCAGCCTTCCTGGACCCCTTTGCCCCGCAGGATTATCTCCCAAGGGACCCTCCCAACCAGGGTTCTGAACAGGCTAAAGTGCGCCCTCCGGAAGGCCAAGGTGGAGGTTTTGCTAACCCCCTTCCTTACCTCCCTAAGAATTGAAAACTTGACCGTTTGATGATCGCCAAGACCAAGAGGGCCTCCGACCTCCACATCTCCCACTAGTCCGTCTTTGTTTGTGAAAAGTAGGTCTAGCGAGGCGCCTCCCCTAGTAGGCTCTCCTACCGGTTGTGTAAGGAAGTTATCTTCCATCCACTCAAGGAACCTCCTAGCCTTGCCTGCTCTCTGCTGTGTTCTATTTCCAGCAGATATCCGGTAGGTTGAAGCCCCCAACCAGAACAAGGGCTGGCGATGGCAAGACTTCAGCCAGCCGCTTACAGAATACTTCATCAACGTGCTCATCCTGGTTGGGTGAGCTTTGGGACTGAGGCATGGCTAGGAAAGGGAGGCAGGTTCATCGCTCTCCCTCATATTGGCTTTCTATTTCAGTTTGGGTTTCAATGAGGTCTGGTGTGTTCTAGTTTATTACTTTTGAGATGAGCCGGGATGTATCAAAGAGGAGTACAGGACCGGTGAGGGTTCATAAGCGCCGTGGTAATTTTGTGTTTCTTGGTCTCTTAGGTGCCATAATTAATTGTTGCTGCAGCCTCCAGTTCTGGGATCGGCGTGGAGCAGGTGAGTGGAACTCCATGGAGCTTCTGCGGATGAGGGTGTCGTGGAAGAGGTTGGAATTTACAGTTATGATGCTCAGTCTTGGAGCTGTGGTTTCTTCTTTGCAGATGAAGAGGAGCCAAGTGACTGCAGGAAAATGAGTTAGCTGTTGTGGTTTTTGTCAAGGATGACTTCAGACCCCCGGCTCTCTGAAAGCTAAACTGAGGGAACGGCACTGGTAAGGGACTGAGGTTGACGGTTTCAGGACAGGCTTTTTAAGTTCAAGAAGGGCATAGAGCTGTTCAGGAACAGCCCCTTTTAGGCAGGTAAAGGAAGGAGGTTACTAAAGAAGACTCCCAGCACAAAATCCCCCTTAGAGGGATTAGGAAGCATTTCTTTGCCGAGGTGGTGGTCAAACGCTGGAAGAGGTGTCCTGGGGAGGTGGTTGATGCCCCAAGCGTCTCCTTGTTTGAGAGGCGTTTGGACAAAGCCCTTAAGAATGCCCTTCTTGGGTGATTTGTGGTGGTTTTCCTGCAGTCGGGAGGCGAAGCCGGGCTCTGGAGCCGAGCGCGGTGTGAGCCGAGGACGGGTGTGATTGTCCCCAGGCTTTGGGGGACTGTGTCCCGAGCCCTGTCCCCGCAGGAGGGAGCGCTGGCCGTGTTCCAGAGCAAGGCCTTGCAGCCCGCGTTGTGGTGTGTGTGTCCCCCATCTCGGTCCCCAAGGGCTGTCCTTGTCCCGGGGGCTGCGTGCTGCTTTCTGCGTGGGGCCGTGTCGGTGGTTCCTGCAGGGACCCCTCTGTCCTGGCTGCCCCTGGGGAAGGGGACAGGGGAGTCCCCCCCCGACCACTGGCACCCTGCTGGTGGTGGCTCGTCCCTGGGGGCAGCTCGTTGCCCTTTGGGGCTGGTGGGCTCCGACTGGGGGCTCACGGGGGCTGTGGCACCTGGGGGGGGTTCTGATTCCCGGTGCCCCCTGCGCTCCCTCCCTCCGCGCCCCCGCCTCCGCCCCTAAAGAGGCACGGAGCGGTTCTGGAGAAACAACTTTTAATTGAGACAACTTTTTAACACAAGAGAAAAGGTCCTATTGAAGCTACTCTCAACCCCCCTCCCTCCCTCAAACACACCCCCCTCCCTCAAATACAGCCCTCTCCCCAAATACAGCCCTCTCCCCAAGTACCCCCCCCAAATACAGCCCTCTCCACAACTGCACACCCCCCTCCCCTAAATACCATGCCCCCCTCCTCTAAATATGATGCCCCCACTCCCCAAGTACACACAGCCCCTCCCCAAATACAACCCCTCCCTCAAATACACACAAATCCCGCCCCCCCCATCACCTCCGTCTCTTCCTTGCGGTGGGACTCGGCCCACCCTCTGCCCCCAGCCCTCTTGCAAGAGCCCTGCGTTTGCTGGGTGATGTCAACGGGGGGCTGCTCCCCCACTTCGTCCCCCGCCTCTCCCCCAGTTTGGGCATGGCCGGGGTCAGCTCCATCCCCCCGTCCCCCCAATGCTCCTGGGACTCTGGTGGCAGCTCCATCCCCAAGTCCCCCCAGGGTTCCTGAGACTCCGGTGAGAGCTCTGTCCCCGTGTCATCCCAGGGCTCCTGGGACACTGGCGATGGATCCATGGCCACGTACCACCAGGGCTCCTGGGACCCTGGTGATGGCTCCATCCCCAAGTCCCCCCAGGGTTCCTGGGACTCCCGTGACGGCTCTGTCCCCGTGTCATCCCAGGGCTCCTGGGACACTGGCGATGGATCCATGGCCACGTACCACCAGGGCTCCTGGGACTCTGGTGAGGGCTCCAACCCCATGTCCCCCCAAAGCTCCTGGGACTCTGGTGGCAGCTCCATCCCCACATCCCCCCAGGGCTCCTGGGACTTTGTCCCGGCGATGAGTTCCTCCTGGAAGCGCACGGCCTCCGTGGTCTCCTCCAGGCTGTAGCTGGGGCTCAGCAGCAACCTGGGCAGCTCGAGGGAGGGGAAGTCGCAGGGGGGGACACCTGTGCCAGTGTCACCAAGGTCCCCAGGCCTTGGGCTGCTGCCAGGACTGTCCTGGCCGACCCCTGCCACCTCCCCGGAGCAGTGGAAGAGCCTCATGGACACCTCCAGAGGAACCTTCTGGGCCACTGTGAGGTCCCCGAGGGCTTGGCTGTGGGGGACAACAGAGGGGCTGGTGGGGACAGTGGCGGGGCTGGTGGGGACGCTGCAGCCCAGGGAGATGCCGCTGTCCCAGGTAAAGTCACCGTCTGAGGAGATGTCGCTGTACAGCAGGATGTTGCTGTCCGAGGGTGTCTCCAAAGAGGTGGCCATGCTGGAGCTGGTGGTCTCTGAAGACCATTCATCGATGTTCTCAGGGCCAGGGATGGAGTTTGGCAGCGTGGTGGGTGCTGGGACCGCTGCTCTTTCCTCTCTGCCCAGTGTCACCAGGATCCCCAGGCCTGGGACTGCTCCCAAGACTGTCCTGGCTGAGCCCTGCCACCTCCCAGCAGCAGTCGTAGAGGCTCAGGGCCTCCTCCAGAGGCACCTCCTGGGGCGCTGCCAGCCCCCCAAAGGCCTGCTTCTGGCGGAGAGCAGCAGAGCTGGTGGGGCCCTGGCTGTCCCGGGATGGGAGGCTGTCCCAGGAGCTGTCGCTGTATGGGGGGAGGTTGCTGTGTGGGCGAGCCTCCTCGGGGGTGGCCGTGCTGGAGCTGTTGGTGCTGGTGCTGTCCTGGCCGGCCCCCACCGTGTCCGTGGAGGAACCAAAGAGCCTGAGGGCCTCTTGGAGGAGCATCTCCTGGGTGACTTTGACGGTGCTGTCCGGGTCCCCAGGAGCTGGTTTGTCGGGGGCAGCAGAGGGTCTGGGGGGCACGTGGCTGCGTGGGGGTACGTGGCTGCGTGGGGGTGCCCCCGCAGGGCTGGCCGTGCTGGAGATGTTGGTCCGTGCAGGGGGTCCCTTGACGTGCTGGAGGCTGGGGCTGGAGGTCAGCAGCAGCGGGGGAGCTGCGGGCACCGCTCTGCCCTGGTGGCCGTAGGCTGGGAGCTGTGTCAGCGGGGGCTGTGTGGGCTGTCCCTGGAGGCTGCCGGGGGCTGCCCAGGCCGGGAGGGTCTCACAGCCTGCGAGGCCCCACAGGGCAGGGCCCGGGGGAGCAGCGGCGCCGTGGCCGAGCGTGGGGGTGGCCGGCGGAGGCTGGTTGGTGAGGGTCCACTCCAGGTGGAAGAATTGGGGATGGAAGCAGCAACCGCAGGGGGCCCTCTGCAGCCCTGGGAGGGGGGAAATGGAGGCGTGGTGGGCCGTGGGCAGCCTCCAGGGCACCCGCCGAGCTGTCCCCCGTGGCCCCCATCCCGGGTGTGAGCCAGGCCCCTGGGGAGCTGGTGGCCGGTCGCTCCCCGGAGTGAGCTGCTGTGCCGGAGGGGCTGGGGCTGGAAACTGGGGAGGGGACGTGCTTTGCGGGAGGAAACAGGAGAGATGGCCCCCACAGGTTGGGAAATTCCCTGGAAGTTGGATTTCCTGGGCAGGTGAGGGCAGGGATGCTCAGCCGGGCTTGTTGAACCCTCCACACCCAGTACGAAAACTGCTGGGGGGGAACAGGGGAGGTGGGATGGTGAAGGTGACCACAGTGCTCGGGGGCTGAAGGTGGCAGAGGGCACAGGGGGTCCATACCTGGTGGTGTGGCCCGTGGGGCCCATGGGGCCCATGGGGCCACCCCCACGGTGGGTGGCCAGGCTGCGGGGAAGGGCTGCTCGTGGCCGGGCAGTCGAACCAGGGTGGCTGAGCCTGGAAGAGAGACAGGAGCCATGGCTGCGGTCACCTCCTGCGCTCTGTTCCCCGAGAGTGTCCCCGGGCTACGGGTCGGGGTCGGTGCCTACCTTGGGGGTAGAAGGTTTGTGGGAGCACAAAAGTATGAAGCGTCTGGGTCGCCGCGGGGGCCCGGGAGCCGTTCGGTGGGAGCCAGAGTGGTGGCAGCGCCATCATCGGTCCTCTCGGTCTGTCCGCTGCTAAGGACTCTTTGGTCACCAGGGATGGAATGTGGGGGCTCCCTGTGCCCCGCCCCCTCCGCCCATAGCCTCCCCATCTCCTGCTGGAGGCCTGGTGGGAGATGGGATGGTCTTGGCCACAGTGATCACAAAATGGTTGAGTTTAACATCGTCAGTGGAATGAGAAAACCGGTGGGAAGAGTTGCTCCCCTGGATTTTGGGGGTTGAATGCCCCCTTAAGGAGCTGATGATGCCAAAGCGGGAGGTGCTGTTGACCCTCTTGAGGGCCAAGAGGCCTTGCAGAAGGCTCTAGGTAGATTGGAGCACTGGGTAATCAGCGGTGGCGTGAAGTTGAAGCAGTAAAAGTGCAGGATTCTGCCCTGGGAGGGAGGAACTCTGGGCAGGAGTGTAACTGGGGAGAGGGGTGGCTGGAGAGCAGCCCTGCAGAAAGGGGTCCGGCCGGGGGTGCTGGGGGCAGCAGCTGAGGAGGAGCCGTCGGTGTCCCCTGGCACCAAGAGGGCAACCCCCATCCTGGGGGGCATCAAACCCAGTCGAAGCAGGAGGCCAAGAGCGGGGATTGTCCCGCTGTGCTCGGCGCTGGTGCGGCCTCACCTGGAGCCCTGGGTGCAGGGCTGGGCCCCACCGTTGGAGAAGGATGGGAAGGTCCTCGAATGCCTCCAGAGGAGGGCAGCCAAGCTGGTGACAGGGCTGGAAGGCATGTCCCCGAATCCTAGACTGGTTTGGATTGGAAGGGACCTGTGAGCTCACCTTGTCCCACCCTGTGCCCTGGGCAGGGACCCGTCCCACCAGACCAGGTTTTTCAAGCCCCGTCCAACCTGGCCTTGAACGCCTCCAGGGTTGGGGCAGCCACAGCTTCTCTGGGCACCGTTGGCCAGAGTCTCAGCACCCTCACAGCAAAGAATTTCTTCCCCTCATCTCATCTCAATCTCCTTTCTGTCAGTGTCACAGAATCACACAATCACAGAATCACATTGGGATGGAAGGGGCCTCTGCAGATCATCTAGTCCAACCCCCCTCCCCACACACAGCAGGCCCACCTAGAGGAGGTTGCACAGGAACTTGTCCAGGCGGGTTTTGAATGTCTCCAGAGAAGGAGAGTCTGCCACCCCCCTGGGCAGCCTGTTCCAAGGCTCTGCCACCCTCACAGGAAAGAAGTTCCTCCTCATGTTTAGGTGGAACTTCCCATGTTCAAGTTTCTGCTCGTTCCCTCTTGTCCTGTCACTGGGCACCACTGATAAAAGAGCAGCCCCGTCCTCTTGACACCCATCCTTTAAGTATTTATCAGCATTGATCAAATCCCCCCTCGGTCTTCTCTTCTCTAGACTAAAAAGACCCAAGTCCCTCAGCCTTTCCTCATAAGGGAGAAGCTCCAGTCCCCTCATCATCTTTGTAGCCCTCTGCTGTACCCTCTCCAGCAGTTCCCTGTCCTTCTTGAACTGGGGAGCCCAGAACTGGAGGCAGTGCTCCAGGTGGGGCCTCCCCAGGGCAGAGTAGAGGGGGGAGGATGACCTCCCTCGACCTGCTGGTCACACTCTTCCTGATGCATCCCAGGATGCCATTGGCCTTCTTGGCCACAAGGGCACATTGTCGGCTCATGGTCATCCTATTGTCCACCAGGCCTCCTAGGTCTTTCTCCTCCAAGGTACTCTCCAAACCCTTCCCCCCCTGTCCTGTGGCTCCCCTCCCTGATGACCCAACATTACAGAATCACAGAATCGCAGAATCTTCGTGGTTGCATGGGACCTTGGAGATCATCGAGTCCAACCACACAAAGAAAAAAAAAAGGTAGCCACACCCACAACCAACCACACAGCACACCCGCCCACAAACAGACGCAAACCAACAATCTCGGGCACTAGAGCATGCCCTGGAGAGCCACGTCTAAACGTTTCTTAAATATCTCCAGGGATGGCGACTCCACCACCTCCCTGGGCAGGCTGTTCCAGTGCCTGACCGCTCTCTCGGTAAAGCAGTGCTTCCTAATATCTAATCTAAACCTCCCCTGCCGCAACTTCAGACCGTTTCCTCTGGTCCTGTCTTTATTCCCTTGGGAGAAGAGGCCAACGCCCACCTCTCTACAGCCTCCTTTCAGGGAGTTGTAGAGGGCAATGAGGTCTCCCCTCAGCCTCCTCTTCTCCAAACTAAACATGCCCAGTTCCCTCAGCCTCTCCTCGTATGAGTTGTTCTCTAGACCCCCCACCAGCTTGGTGGCTCTCCTCTGGACACGGTCCAGCAGCTCAGTGTCCTTCCTGTAGTGAGGGGCCCAGAACTGGACACAGCGCTCAAGGTGAGGCCTCACCGGTGCCGAGTACAGAGGCACCATCACTTCCCTACTCCTGCTGGCCCAGCTATTCCTGATACAGGCCGGGATGCCGTTGGCCTTCTTGGCCACCTGGGCACACGGCTGGCTCACGTGAAGCCGGCTGTCCACCAACACCCCCAGGTCCTTTTCTGCTGGGCAGCTTTCCAGCCACTCTTCCCCAAGCCTGTAGCGTTGCCTGGGGTTGTTGTGACCAAAATGCAGGACCTGGCACTTGGCCTTATTAAACCTCATCCCATTGGCCTTGGCCCATGGAGCCAACCTGTCCAGATCCCTCTGTAGAGCCTTCCGACCCTCCAGCAGATCAACGCTCCCACCTAGTTTGGTGTCATCTGCAAACTTGCTGAGGGTGCACTCAATCCCCTTATCTAGATCATCAATAAAGATATTAAACAAGACTGGCCCCAGAACTGAGCCCTGAGGGACACCACTGGTGACCGGCCGCCAACTGGATTTCACCCCATTAATTACAACTCCCTGGGCGCGGCCATCCAGGCAGTTTTTCACCCAGTGAAGAGTACACTTGTCTATGCCATGATTCGCCAGCTTCTCCAGGAGAACGCTGTGGGGGACGGTGTCAAAGGCCTTACCAAAGTCCGGGTAGACAACGTCCACAGCCTTCCCCGCATCGAGCAGGCGAGTCACATGGTCATAAAAAGAGATGGAGTTGGTTAAGCAGGACCTCCCTCTCATAAACCCATGCTGGCTGGCGCGGATCCCTTGGCTGCCCTGCACTTGCCGTGAGAGCTCACTCAAGGTGATCCTCTCCGTGATCTTTCCCGGTACCGAGGTCAGGCTGACAGGCCCATAGTTTCCCGGATCCTCCTTCCGGCCCTTCTTGTAGATGGGTGTCACACTGGCCACCCTCCAGTCATCTGGTACCTCTCCTGTTGACCAGGATTGTTGATAGATAATGGAGAGAGGCTTGGTGAGCTCTCCCGCCAGCTCCCTGAGTACCCTTGGGTGAATTCCGTCCGGCCCCATAGACTTACGCGTGTCCGGGTGCATAAGCAAATCCTTAACTACTTCCTCCTGGACTATGGGGGGGTTGTTCTGCTCTCCATCCTTAGCTTCCAGCTCAGGAGGCTGAACACCCTGGGGATAGCTGGTCCGACTATTGAAGACAGAGGCAAAGAAGGCATTAAGTATCTCAGCCTTCTCCTCGTCCTTGGTCGCAATGTTTCCCCCCTCATCCAGGAAGGGATGGAGATTCTCCCTGACTCTCTTTTTGTTGACGTATTTACAAAAGTTTTTTTTGTTGTCCCTTATATTAGTGGCCAGGCTGAGTTGCAGCTGGGCTTTTGCCTTCCTAATTTTTTCTCTGTGTAACCTAACAAGATCTCTGTACTCCTCCTGAGTTGCCTGTCCCTTCATCCAAAGGTGGTAAACCTTCCTTTTTTCCCTAAGTCCCATCCAGAGCTCTTTGTTCAACCAGGCCGGCCATTTTCCCCGCCCTTTAATTTTGCGCCTCATGGGGACAGCCTGCTCCTGGGCCTTTTGGATTTCCTTCGCGAAGAGCGTCCAGCCTTCCTGGACCCCTTTGCCCCGCAGGATTATCTCCCAAGGGACCCTCCCAACCAGGGTTCTGAACAGGCTAAAGTGCGCCCTCCGGAAGGCCAAGGTGGAGGTTTTGCTAACCCCCTTCCTTACCTCCCTAAGAATTGAAAACTTGACCGTTTGATGATCGCCAAGACCAAGAGGGCCTCCGACCTCCACATCTCCCACTAGTCCGTCTTTGTTTGTGAAAAGTAGGTGTAGCGAGGCGCCTCCCCTAGTAGGCTCTCCTACCGGTTGTGTAAGGAAGTTATCTTCCATCCACTCAAGGAACCTCCTAGCCTTGCCTGCTCTCTGCTGTGTTCTATTTCCAGCAGATATCCGGTAGGTTGAAGCCCCCAACCAGAACAAGGGCTGGCGATGGCAAGACTTCAGCCAGCCGCTTACAGAATACTTCATCAACGTGCTCATCCTGGTTGGGTGAGCTTTGGGACTGAGGCATGGCTAGGAAAGGGAGGCAGGTTCATCGCTCTCCCTCATATTGGCTTTCTATTTCAGTTTGGGTTTCAATGAGGTCTGGTGTGTTCTAGTTTATTACTTTTGAGATGAGCCGGGATGTATCAAAGAGGAGTACAGGACCGGTGAGGGTTCATAAGCGCCGTGGTAATTTTGTGTTTCTTGGTCTCTTAGGTGCCATAATTAATTGTTGCTGCAGCCTCCAGTTCTGGGATCGGCGTGGAGCAGGTGAGTGGAACTCCATGGAGCTTCTGCGGATGAGGGTGTCGTGGAAGAGGTTGGAATTTACAGTTATGATGCTCAGTCTTGGAGCTGTGGTTTCTTCTTTGCAGATGAAGAGGAGCCAAGTGACTGCAGGAAAATGAGTTAGCTGTTGTGGTTTTTGTCAAGGATGACTTCAGACCCCCGGCTCTCTGAAAGCTAAACTGAGGGAACGGCACTGGTAAGGGACTGAGGTTGACGGTTTCAGGACAGGCTTTTTAAGTTCAAGAAGGGCATAGAGCTGTTCAGGAACAGCCCCTTTTAGGCAGGTAAAGGAAGGAGGTTACTAAAGAAGACTCCCAGCACAAAATCCCCCTTAGAGGGATTAGGAAGCATTTCTTTGCCGAGGTGGTGGTCAAACGCTGGAAGAGGTGTCCTGGGGAGGTGGTTGATGCCCCAAGCGTCTCCTTGTTTGAGAGGCGTTTGGACAAAGCCCTTAAGAATGCCCTTCTTGGGTGATTTGTGGTGGTTTTCCTGCAGTCGGGAGGCGAAGCCGGGCTCTGGAGCCGAGCGCGGTGTGAGCCGAGGACGGGTGTGATTGTCCCCAGGCTTTGGGGGACTGTGTCCCGAGCCCTGTCCCCGCAGGAGGGAGCGCTGGCCGTGTTCCAGAGCAAGGCCTTGCAGCCCGCGTTGTGGTGTGTGTGTCCCCCATCTCGGTCCCCAAGGGCTGTCCTTGTCCCGGGGGCTGCGTGCTGCTTTCTGCGTGGGGCCGTGTCGGTGGTTCCTGCAGGGACCCCTCTGTCCTGGCTGCCCCTGGGGAAGGGGACAGGGGAGTCCCCCCCCGACCACTGGCACCCTGCTGGTGGTGGCTCGTCCCTGGGGGCAGCTCGTTGCCCTTTGGGGCTGGTGGGCTCCGACTGGGGGCTCACGGGGGCTGTGGCACCTGGGGGGGGTTCTGATTCCCGGTGCCCCCTGCGCTCCCTCCCTCCGCGCCCCCGCCTCCGCCCCTAAAGAGGCACGGAGCGGTTCTGGAGAAACAACTTTTAATTGAGACAACTTTTTAACACAAGAGAAAAGGTCCTATTGAAGCTACTCTCAACCCCCCTCCCTCCCTCAAACACACCCCCCTCCCTCAAATACAGCCCTCTCCCCAAATACAGCCCTCTCCCCAAGTACCCCCCCCAAATACAGCCCTCTCCACAACTGCACACCCCCCTCCCCTAAATACCATGCCCCCCTCCTCTAAATATGATGCCCCCACTCCCCAAGTACACACAGCCCCTCCCCAAATACAAGCCCTCCCTCAAATACACACAAATCCCGCCCCCCCCATCACCTCCGTCTCTTCCTTGCGGTGGGACTCGGCCCACCCTCTGCCCCCAGCCCTCTTGCAAGAGCCCTGCGTTTGCTGGGTGATGTCAACGGGGGGCTGCTCCCCCGCTTCGTCCCCCGCCTCTCCCCCAGTTTGGGCATGGCCGGGGTCAGCTCCATCCCCCCGTCCCCCCAATGCTCCTGGGACTCTGGTGGCAGCTCCATCCCCAAGTCCCCCCAGGGTTCCTGAGACTCCGGTGAGAGCTCTGTCCCCGTGTCATCCCAGGGCTCCTGGGACACTGGCGATGGATCCATGGCCACGTACCACCAGGGCTCCTGGGACCCTGGTGATGGCTCCATCCCCAAGTCCCCCGAGGGTTCCTGGGACTCCCGTGACGGCTCTGTCCCCGTGTCATCCCAGGGCTCCTGGGACACTGGCGATGGATCCATGGCCACGTACCACCAGGGCTCCTGGGACTCTGGTGAGGGCTCCAACCCCATGTCCCCCCAAAGCTCCTGGGACTCTGGTGGCAGCTCCATCCCCACATCCCCCCAGGGCTCCTGGGACTTTGTCCCGGCGATGAGTTCCTCCTGGAAGCGCACGGCCTCCGTGGTCTCCTCCAGGCTGTAGCTGGGGCTCAGCAGCAACCTGGGCAGCTCGAGGGAGGGGAAGTCGCAGGGGGGGACACCTGTGCCAGTGTCACCAAGGTCCCCAGGCCTTGGGCTGCTGCCAGGACTGTCCTGGCCGACCCCTGCCACCTCCCCGGAGCAGTGGAAGAGCCTCATGGACACCTCCAGAGGAACCTTCTGGGCCACTGTGAGGTCCCCGAGGGCTTGGCTGTGGGGGACAACAGAGGGGCTGGTGGGGACAGTGGCGGGGCTGGTGGGGACGCTGCAGCCCAGGGAGATGCCGCTGTCCCAGGTAAAGTCACCGTCTGAGGAGATGTCGCTGTACAGCAGGATGTTGCTGTCCGAGGGTGTCTCCAAAGAGGTGGCCATGCTGGAGCTGGTGGTCTCTGAAGACCATTCATCGATGTTCTCAGGGCCAGGGATGGAGTTTGGCAGCGTGGTGGGTGCTGGGACCGCTGCTCTTTCCTCTCTGCCCAGTGTCACCAGGATCCCCAGGCCTGGGACTGCTCCCAAGACTGTCCTGGCTGAGCCCTGCCACCTCCCAGCAGCAGTCGTAGAGGCTCAGGGCCTCCTCCAGAGGCACCTCCTGGGGCGCTGCCAGCCCCCCAAAGGCCTGCTTCTGGCGGAGAGCAGCAGAGCTGGTGGGGCCCTGGCTGTCCCGGGATGGGAGGCTGTCCCAGGAGCTGTCGCTGTATGGGGGGAGGTTGCTGTGTGGGCGAGCCTCCTCGGGGGTGGCCGTGCTGGAGCTGTTGGTGCTGGTGCTGTCCTGGCCGGCCCCCACCGTGTCCGTGGAGGAACCAAAGAGCCTGAGGGCCTCTTGGAGGAGCATCTCCTGGGTGACTTTGACGGTGCTGTCCGGGTCCCCAGGAGCTGGTTTGTCGGGGGCAGCAGAGGGTCTGGGGGGCACGTGGCTGCGTGGGGGTACGTGGCTGCGTGGGGGTGCCCCCGCAGGGCTGGCCGTGCTGGAGATGTTGGTCCGTGCAGGGGGTCCCTTGACGTGCTGGAGGCTGGGGCTGGAGGTCAGCAGCAGCGGGGGAGCTGCGGGCACCGCTCTGCCCTGGTGGCCGTAGGCTGGGAGCTGTGTCAGCGGGGGCTGTGTGGGCTGTCCCTGGAGGCTGCCGGGGGCTGCCCAGGCCGGGAGGGTCTCACAGCCTGCGAGGCCCCACAGGGCAGGGCCCGGGGGAGCAGCGGCGCCGTGGCCGAGCGTGGGGGTGGCCAGCGGAGGCTGGTTGGTGAGGGTCCACTCCAGGTGGAAGAATTGGGGATGGAAGCAGCAACCGCAGGGGGCCCTCTGCAGCCCTGGGAGGGGGGAAATGGAGGCGTGGTGGGCCGTGGGCAGCCTCCAGGGCACCCGCCGAGCTGTCCCCCGTGGCCCCCATCCCGGGTGTGAGCCAGGCCCCTGGGGAGCTGGTGGCCGGTCGCTCCCCGGAGTGAGCTGCTGTGCCGGAGGGGCTGGGGCTGGAAACTGGGGAGGGGACGTGCTTTGCGGGAGGAAACAGGAGAGATGGCCCCCACAGGTTGGGAAATTCCCTGGAAGTTGGATTTCCTGGGCAGGTGAGGGCAGGGATGCTCAGCCGGGCTTGTTGAACCCTCCACACCCAGTACGAAAACTGCTGGGGGGGAACAGGGGAGGTGGGATGGTGAAGGTGACCACAGTGCTCGGGGGCTGAAGGTGGCAGAGGGCACAGGGGGTCCATACCTGGTGGTGTGGCCCGTGGGGCCCATGGGGCCCATGGGGCCACCCCCACGGTGGGTGGCCAGGCTGCGGGGAAGGGCTGCTCGTGGCCGGGCAGTCGAACCAGGGTGGCTGAGCCTGGAAGAGAGACAGGAGCCATGGCTGCGGTCACCTCCTGCGCTCTGTTCCCCGAGAGTGTCCCCGGGCTACGGGTCGGGGTCGGTGCCTACCTTGGGGGTAGAAGGTTTGTGGGAGCACAAAAGTATGAAGCGTCTGGGTCGCCGCGGGGGCCCGGGAGCCGTTCGGTGGGAGCCAGAGTGGTGGCAGCGCCATCATCGGTCCTCTCGGTCTGTCCGCTGCTAAGGACTCTTTGGTCACCAGGGATGGAATGTGGGGGCTCCCTGTGCCCCGCCCCCTCCGCCCATAGCCTCCCCATCTCCTGCTGGAGGCCTGGTGGGAGATGGGATGGTCTTGGCCACAGTGATCACGAAATGGTTGAGTTTAACATCGTCAGTGGAATGAGAAAACCGGTGGGAAGAGTTGCTCCCCTGGATTTTGGGGGTTGAATGCCCCCTTAAGGAGCTGATGATGCCAAAGCGGGAGGTGCTGTTGACCCTCTTGAGGGCCAAGAGGCCTTGCAGAAGGCTCTAGGTAGATTGGAGCACTGGGTAATCAGCGGTGGCGTGAAGTTGAAGCAGTAAAAGTGCAGGATTCTGCCCTGGGAGGGAGGAACTCTGGGCAGGAGTGTAACTGGGGAGAGGGGTGGCTGGAGAGCAGCCCTGCAGAAAGGGGTCCGGCCGGGGGTGCTGGGGGCAGCAGCTGAGGAGGAGCCGTCGGTGTCCCCTGGCACCAAGAGGGCAACCCCCATCCTGGGGGGCATCAAACCCAGTCGAAGCAGGAGGCCAAGAGCGGGGATTGTCCCGCTGTGCTCGGCGCTGGTGCGGCCTCACCTGGAGCCCTGGGTGCAGGGCTGGGCCCCACCGTTGGAGAAGGATGGGAAGGTCCTCGAATGCCTCCAGAGGAGGGCAGCCAAGCTGGTGACAGGGCTGGAAGGCATGTCCCCGAATCCTAGACTGGTTTGGATTGGAAGGGACCTGTGAGCTCACCTTGTCCCACCCTGTGCCCTGGGCAGGGACCCGTCCCACCAGACCAGGTTTTTCAAGCCCCGTCCAACCTGGCCTTGAACGCCTCCAGGGTTGGGGCAGCCACAGCTTCTCTGGGCACCGTTGGCCAGAGTCTCAGCACCCTCACAGCAAAGAATTTCTTCCCCTCATCTCATCTCAATCTCCTTTCTGCCAGTGTCACAGAATCACACAATCACAGAATCACATTGGGATGGAAGGGGCCTCTGCAGATCATCTAGTCCAACCCCCCTCCCCACACACAGCAGCAGGCCCACCTAGAGGAGGTTGCACAGGAACTTGTCCAGGTGGGTTTTGAATGTCTCCAGAGAAGGAGAGTCTGCCACCCCCCTGGGCAGCCTGTTCCAAGGCTCTGCCACCCTCACAGGAAAGAAGTTCCTCCTCATGTTTAGGTGGAACTTCCCATGTTCAAGTTTCTGCTCGTTCCCTCTTGTCCTGTCACTGGGCACCACTGATAAAAGAGCAGCCCCGTCCTCTTGACACCCACCCTTTAAGTATTTATCAGCATTGATCAAATCCCCCCTCGGTCTTCTCTTCTCTAGACTAAAAAGACCCAAGTCCCTCAGCCTTTCCTCATAAGGGAGAAGCTCCAGTCCCCTCATCATCTTTGTAGCCCTCTGCTGTACCCTCTCCAGCAGTTCCCTGTCCTTCTTGAACTGGGGAGCCCAGAACTGGAGGCAGTGCTCCAGGTGGGGCCTCCCCAGGGCAGAGTAGAGGGGGGAGGATGACCTCCCTCGACCTGCTGGTCACACTCTTCCTGATGCATCCCAGGATGCCATTGGCCTTCTTGGCCACAAGGGCACATTGTCGGCTCATGGTCATCCTATTGTCCACCAGGCCTCCTAGGTCTTTCTCCTCCAAGGTACTCTCCAAACCCTTCCCCCCCTGTCCTGTGGCTCCCCTCCCTGATGACCCAACATTACAGAATCACAGAATCGCAGAATCTTCGTGGTTGCATGGGACCTTGGAGATCATCGAGTCCAACCACACAAAGAAAAAAAAAAGGTAGCCACACCCACAACCAACCACACAGCACACCCGCCCACAAACAGACGCAAACCAACAATCTCGGGCACTAGAGCATGCCCTGGAGAGCCACGTCTAAACGTTTCTTAAATATCTCCAGGGATGGCGACTCCACCACCTCCCTGGGCAGGCTGTTCCAGTGCCTGACCGCTCTCTCGGTAAAGCAGTGCTTCCTAATATCTAATCTAAACCTCCCCTGCCGCAACTTCAGACCGTTTCCTCTGGTCCTGTCTTTATTCCCTTGGGAGAAGAGGCCAACGCCCACCTCTCTACACCCTCCTTTCAGGGAGTTGTAGAGGGCAATGAGGTCTCCCCTCAGCCTCCTCTTCTCCAAACTAAACATGCCCAGTTCCCTCAGCCTCTCCTCGTATGAGTTGTTCTCTAGACCCCCCACCAGCTTGGTGGCTCTCCTCTGGACACGGTCCAGCAGCTCAGTGTCCTTCCTGTAGTGAGGGGCCCAGAACTGGACACAGCGCTCAAGGTGAGGCCTCACCGGTGCCGAGTACAGAGGCACCATCACTTCCCTACTCCTGCTGGCCCAGCTATTCCTGATACAGGCCGGGATGCCGTTGGCCTTCTTGGCCACCTGGGCACACGGCTGGCTCACGTGAAGCCGGCTGTCCACCAACACCCCCAGGTCCTTTTCTGCTGGGCAGCTTTCCAGCCACTCTTCCCCAAGCCTGTAGCGTTGCCTGGGGTTGTTGTGACCAAAATGCAGGACCTGGCACTTGGCCTTATTAAACCTCATCCCATTGGCCTTGGCCCATGGAGCCAACCTGTCCAGATCCCTCTGTAGAGCCTTCCGACCCTCCAGCAGATCAACGCTCCCACCTAGTTTGGTGTCATCTGCAAACTTGCTGAGGGTGCACTCAATCCCCTTATCTAGATCATCAATAAAGATATTAAACAAGACTGGCCCCAGAACTGAGCCCTGAGGGACACCACTGGTGACCGGCCGCCAACTGGATTTCACCCCATTAATTACAACTCCCTGGGCGCGGCCATCCAGGCAGTTTTTCACCCAGTGAAGAGTACACTTGTCTATGCCATGATTCGCCAGCTTCTCCAGGAGAACGCTGTGGGGGACGGTGTCAAAGGCCTTACCAAAGTCCGGGTAGACAACGTCCACAGCCTTCCCCGCATCGAGCAGGCGAGTCACATGGTCATAAAAAGAGATGGAGTTGGTTAAGCAGGACCTCCCTCTCATAAACCCATGCTGGCTGGCGCGGATCCCTTGGCTGCCCTGCACTTGCCGTGAGAGCTCACTCAAGGTGATCCTCTCCGTGATCTTTCCCGGTACCGAGGTCAGGCTGACAGGCCCATAGTTTCCCGGATCCTCCTTCCGGCCCTTCTTGTAGATGGGTGTCACACTGGCCACCCTCCAGTCATCTGGTACCTCTCCTGTTGACCAGGATTGTTGATAGATAATGGAGAGAGGCTTGGTGAGCTCTCCCGCCAGCTCCCTGAGTACCCTTGGGTGAATTCCGTCCGGCCCCATAGACTTACGCGTGTCCGGGTGCATAAGCAAATCCTTAACTACTTCCTCCTGGACTATGGGGGGGTTGTTCTGCTCTCCATCCTTAGCTTCCAGCTCAGGAGGCTGAACACCCTGGGGATAGCTGGTCCGACTATTGAAGACAGAGGCAAAGAAGGCATTAAGTATCTCAGCCTTCTCCTCGTCCTTGGTCGCAATGTTTCCCCCCTCATCCAGGAAGGGATGGAGATTCTCCCTGACTCTCTTTTTGTTGACGTATTTACAAAAGTTTTTTTTGTTGTCCCTTATATTAGTGGCCAGGCTGAGTTGCAGCTGGGCTTTTGCCTTCCTAATTTTTTCTCTGTGTAACCTAACAAGATCTCTGTACTCCTCCTGAGTTGCCTGTCCCTTCATCCAAAGGTGGTAAACCTTCCTTTTTTCCCTAAGTCCCATCCAGAGCTCTTTGTTCAACCAGGCCGGCCATTTTCCCCGCCCTTTAATTTTGCGCCTCATGGGGACAGCCTGCTCCTGGGCCTTTTGGATTTCCTTCGCGAAGAGCGTCCAGCCTTCCTGGACCCCTTTGCCCCGCAGGATTATCTCCCAAGGGACCCTCCCAACCAGGGTTCTGAACAGGCTAAAGCGCGCCCTCCGGAAGGCCAAGGTGGAGGTTTTGCTAACCCCCTTCCTTACCTCCCTAAGAATTGAAAACTTGACCGTTTGATGATCGCCAAGACCAAGACGGCCTCCGACCTCCACATCTCCCACTAGTCCTTCTTTGTTTGTGAAAAGTAGGTCTAGCGAGGCGCCTCCCCTAGTAGGCTCTCCTACCGGTGTGTAAGGAAGTTATCTTCCATCCACTCAAGGAACCTCCTAGCCTTGCCTGCTCTCTGCTGTGTTCTATTTCCAGCAGATATCCGGTAGGTTGAAGCCCCCAACCAGAACAAGGGCTGGCGATGGCAAGACTTCAGCCAGCCGCTTACAGAATACTTCATCAACGTGCTCATCCTGGTTGGGTGAGCTTTGGGACTGAGGCATGGCTAGGAAAGGGAGGCAGGTTCATCGCTCTCCCTCATATTGGCTTTCTATTTCAGTTTGGGTTTCAATGAGGTCTGGTGTGTTCTAGTTTATTACTTTTGAGATGAGCCGGGATGTATCAAAGAGGAGTACAGGACCGGTGAGGGTTCATAAGCGCCGTGGTAATTTTGTGTTTCTTGGTCTCTTAGGTGCCATAATTAATTGTTGCTGCAGCCTCCAGTTCTGGGATCGGCGTGGAGCAGGTGAGTGGAACTCCATGGAGCTTCTGCGGATGAGGGTGTCGTGGAAGAGGTTGGAATTTACAGTTATGATGCTCAGTCTTGGAGCTGTGGTTTCTTCTTTGCAGATGAAGAGGAGCCAAGTGACTGCAGGAAAATGAGTTAGCTGTTGTGGTTTTTGTCAAGGATGACTTCAGACCCCCGGCTCTCTGAAAGCTAAACTGAGGGAACGGCACTGGTAAGGGACTGAGGTTGACGGTTTCAGGACAGGCTTTTTAAGTTCAAGAAGGGCATAGAGCTGTTCAGGAACAGCCCCTTTTAGGCAGGTAAAGGAAGGAGGTTACTAAAGAAGACTCCCAGCACAAAATCCCCCTTAGAGGGATTAGGAAGCATTTCTTTGCCGAGGTGGTGGTCAAACGCTGGAAGAGGTGTCCTGGGGAGGTGGTTGATGCCCCAAGCGTCTCCTTGTTTGAGAGGCGTTTGGACAAAGCCCTTAAGAATGCCCTTCTTGGGTGATTTGTGGTGGTTTTCCTGCAGTCGGGAGGCGAAGCCGGGCTCTGGAGCCGAGCGCGGTGTGAGCCGAGGACGGGTGTGATTGTCCCCAGGCTTTGGGGGACTGTGTCCCGAGCCCTGTCCCCGCAGGAGGGAGCGCTGGCCGTGTTCCAGAGCAAGGCCTTGCAGCCCGCGTTGTGGTGTGTGTGTCCCCCATCTCGGTCCCCAAGGGCTGTCCTTGTCCCGGGGGCTGCGTGCTGCTTTCTGCGTGGGGCCGTGTCGGTGGTTCCTGCAGGGACCCCTCTGTCCTGGCTGCCCCTGGGGAAGGGGACAGGGGAGTCCCCCCCGACCACTGGCACCCCGCTGGTGGTGGCTTGTCCCTGGGGGCAGCTCGTTGCCCTTTGGGGCTGGTGGGCTCCGACTGGGGGCTCACGGGGGCTGTGGCACCTGGGGGGGGTTCTGATTCCCGGTGCCCCCTGCGCTCCCTCCCTCCCCGCCCCCGCCTCCGCCCCTAAAGAGGCACGGAGCGGTTCTGGAGAAACAACTTTTAATTGAGACAACTTTTTAACACAAGAGAAAAGGTCCTATTGAAGCTACTCTCAACCCCCCTCCCTCCCTCAAACACACCCCCCTCCCTCAAATACAGCCCTCTCCCCAAATACAGCCCTCTCCCCAAGTACCCCCCCCAAATACAGCCCTCTCCACAACTGCACACCCCCCTCCCCTAAATACCATGCCCCCCTCCTCTAAATATGATGCCCCCACTCCCCAAGTACACACAGCCCCTCCCCAAATACAACCCCTCCCTCAAATACACACAAATCCCGCCCCCCCCCATCACCTCCGTCTCTTCCTTGCGGTGGGACTCGGCCCACCCTCTGCCCCCAGCCCTCTTGCAAGAGCCCTGCGTTTGCTGGGTGATGTCAACGGGGGGCTGCTCCCCCGCTTCGTCCCCCGCCTCTCCCCCAGTTTGGGCATGGCCGGGGTCAGCTCCATCCCCCCGTCCCCCCAGTGCTCCTGGGACTCTGGTGGCAGCTCCATCCCCAAGTCCCCCCAGGGTTCCTGAGACTCCGGTGAGAGCTCTGTCCCCGTGTCATCCCAGGGCTCCTGGGACACTGGCGACGGATCCATGGCCACGTACCACCAGGGCTCCTGGGACCCTGGTGATGGCTCCATCCCCAAGTCCCCCCAGGGTTCCTGGGACTCCCGTGACGGCTCTGTCCCCGTGTCATCCCAGGGCTCCTGGGACACTGGCGATGGATCCATGGCCACGTACCACCAGGGCTCCTGGGACTCTGGTGAGGGCTCCAACCCCATGTCCCCCCAAAGCTCCTGGGACTCTGGTGGCAGCTCCATCCCCACATCCCCCCAGGGCTCCTGGGACTTTGTCCCGGCGATGAGTTCCTCCTGGAAGCGCACGGCCTCCGTGGTCTCCTCCAGGCTGTAGCTGGGGCTCAGCAGCAACCTGGGCAGCTCGAGGGAGGGGAAATCGCAGGGGGGGACACCTGTGCCAGTGTCACCAAGGTCCCCAGGCCTTGGGCTGCTGCCAGGACTGTCCTGGCCGACCCCTGCCACCTCCCCGGAGCAGTGGAAGAGCCTCATGGACGCCTCCAGAGGAACCTTCTGGGCCACTGTGAGGTCCCCGAGGGCTTGGCTGTGGGGGACAACAGAGGGGCTGGTGGGGACAGTGGCGGGGCTGGTGGGGACGCTGCAGCCCAGGGAGATGCCGCTGTCCCAGGTAAAGTCACCGTCTGAGGAGATGTCGCTGTACAGCAGGATGTTGCTGTCCGAGGGTGTCTCCAAAGAGGTGGCCATGCTGGAGCTGGTGGTCTCTGAAGACCATTCATCGATGTTCTCAGGGCCAGGGATGGAGTTTGGCAGCGTGGTGGGTGCTGGGACCGCTGCTCTTTCCTCTCTGCCAGTGTCACCAGGATCCCCAGGCCGGGGACTGCTCCCAAGACTGTCCTGGCTGAGCCCTGCCACCTCCCAGCAGCAGTCAAAGAGGCTCAGGGCCTCCTCCAGAGGCACCTCCTGGGGCGCTGCCAGCCCCCCAAAGGCCTGCTTCTGGCGGAGAGCAGCAGAGCTGGTGGGGCCCTGGCTGTCCCGGGATGGGAGGCTGTCCCAGGAGCTGTCGCTGTATGGGGGGAGGTTGCTGTGTGGGCAAGCCTCCTCGGGGGTGGCCGTGCTGGAGCTGTTGGTGCTGGTGCTGGTGCTGTCCTGGCCAGCCCCCACCGTGTCCGTGGAGGAACCAAAGAGCCTGAGGGCCTCTTGGAGGAGCATCTCCTGGGTGACTTTGACGGTGCTGTCCGGGTCCCCAGGAGCTGGTTTGTCGGGGGCAGCAGAGGGTCTGGGGGGCACGTGGCTGCGTGGGGGTACGTGGCTGCGTGGGGTTGCCCCCGCAGGGCTGGCCGTGCTGGAGATGTTGGTCCGTGCAGGGGGTCCCTTGACGTGCTGGAGGCCGGGGCTGGAGGTCAGCAGCAGCGGGGGGGCTGCGGGCACCGCTCTGCCCTGGTGGCCGTAGGCTGGGAGCTGTGTCAGCGGGGGCTGTGTGGGCTGTCCCTGGAGGCTGCCGGGGGCTGCCCAGGCCGGGAGGGTCTCACAGCCTGCGAGGCCCCACAGGGCAGGGCCCGGGGGAGCAGCGGCGCCGTGGCCGAGCGTGGGGGTGGCCGGCGGAGGCTGGTTGGTGAGGGTCCACTCCAGGTGGAAGAATCGGGGATGGAAGCAGCAACCGCAGGGAGCCCTCTGCAGCCCTGGGAGGGGGGAAAGGGAGGCGTGGTGGGCCGTGGGCAGCCTCCAGGGCACCCGCCGAGCTGTCCCCCGTGGCCCCCATCCCGGGTGTGAGCCAGGCCCCTGGGGAGCTGGTGGCCGGTCGCTCCCCGGAGTGAGCTGCTGTGCCGGAGGGGCTGGAAACTGGGGAGGGGACGTGCTTTGCGGGAGGAAACAGGAGAGATGGCCCCCACAGGTTGGGAAATTCCCTGGAAATTGGATTTCCTGGGCAGGTGAGGGCAGGGATGCTCAGCCGGGCTTGTTGAACCCTCCACACCCAGTACGAAAACTGCTGGGGGGGAACAGGGGAGGTGGGATGGTGAAGGTGACCACAGTGCTCGGGGGCTGAAGGTGGCAGAGGGCACAGGGGGTCCATACCTGGTGGTGTGGCCCGTGGGGCCCATGGGGCCACCCCCACGGTGGGTGGCCAGGCTGCGGGGAAGGGCTGCTCGTGGCCGGGCAGTCGAACCAGGGTGGCTGAGCCTGGAAGAGAGACAGGAGCCATGGCTGCGGTCACCTCCTGCGCTCTGTTCCCCGAGAGTGTCCCCGGGCTGCGGGTCGGGGTCGGTGCCTACCTTGGGGGTAGAAGGTTTGTGGGAGCACAAAAGTCTGAAGCGTCTGGGTCGCCGCGGGGGCCCGGGGGCCGTTCGGTGGGAGCCAGAGTGGTGGCAGCGCCATCGTCGGTCCTCTCGGTCTGTCCGCTGCTAAGGACTCTTTGGTCACCAGGGATGGAATGTGGGGGCTCCCTGTGCCCCGCCCCCTCCTCCAATAGCCTCCCCATCTCCTGCTGGAGGCCTGGTGGGAGATGGGATGGTCTTGGCCACAGTGATCATGAAATGGTTGAGTTTAACATCGTCAGTGGAATGAGAAAACTGGTGGGAAGAGTTGCTCCCCTGGATTTTGGGGGTTGAATGCCCCCTTAAGGAGCTGATGATGCCAAAGCGGGAGGTGCTGTTGACCCTCTTGAGGGCCAAGAGGCCTTGCAGAAGGCTCTAGGTAGATTGGAGCACTGGGCAATCAGCAGTGGCGTGAAGTTGAAGCAGTAAAAGTGCAGGATTCTGCCCTGGGAGGGAGGAACTCTGGGCAGGAGTGTAACTGGGGAGAGGGGTGGCTGGAGAGCAGCCCTGCAGAAAGGGGTCCGGCCGGGGGTGCTGGGGGCAGCAGCTGAGGAGGAGCCGTCGGTGTCCCCTGGCACCAAGAGGGCAACCCCCATCCTGGGGGGCATCAAACCCAGTCGAAGCAGGAGGCCAAGAGCGGGGATTGTCCCGCTGTGCTCGGCGCTGGTGCGGCCTCACCTGGAGCCCTGGGTGCAGGGCTGGGCCCCACCGTTGGAGAAGGATGGGAAGGTCCTCGAATGCCTCCAGAGGAGGGCAGCCAAGCTGGTGACAGGGCTGGAAGGCATGTCCCCGAATCCTAGACTGGTTTGGATTGGAAGGGACCTGTGAGCTCACCTTGTCCCACCCTGTGCCCTGGGCAGGGACCCGTCCCACCAGACCAGGTTTTTCAAGCCCCGTCCAACCTGGCCTTGAACGCCTCCAGGGTTGGGGCAGCCACAGCTTCTCTGGGCACCGTTGGCCAGAGTCTCAGCACCCTCACAGCAAAGAATTTCTTCCCCTCATCTCATCTCAATCTCCTTTCTGCCAGTGTCACAGAATCACACAATCACAGAATCACATTGGGATGGAAGGGGCCTCTGCAGATCATCTAGTCCAACCCCCCTCCCCACACACAGCAGCAGGCCCACCTAGAGGAGGTTGCACAGGAACTTGTCCAGGTGGGTTTTGAATGTCTCCAGAGAAGGAGAGTCTGCCACCCCCCTGGGCAGCCTGTTCCAAGGCTCTGCCACCCTCACAGGAAAGAAGTTCCTCCTCATGTTTAGGTGGAACTTCCCATGTTCAAGTTTCTGCTCGTTCCCTCTTGTCCTGTCACTGGGCACCACTGATAAAAGAGCAGCCCCGTCCTCTTGACACCCACCCTTTAAGTATTTATCAGCATTGATCAAATCCCCCCTCGGTCTTCTCTTCTCTAGACTAAAAAGACCCAAGTCCCTCAGCCTTTCCTCATAAGGGAGAAGCTCCAGTCCCCTCATCATCTTTGTAGCCCTCTGCTGTACCCTCTCCAGCAGTTCCCTGTCCTTCTTGAACTGGGGAGCCCAGAACTGGAGGCAGTGCTCCAGGTGGGGCCTCCCCAGGGCAGAGTAGAGGGGGGAGGATGACCTCCCTCCACCTGCTGGTCACACTCTTCCTGATGCATCCCAGGATGCCATTGGCCTTCTTGGCCACAAGGGCACATTGTCGGCTCATGGTCATCCTATTGTCCACCAGGCCTCCTAGGTCTTTCTCCTCCAAGGTACTCTCCAAACCCTTCCCCCCCTGTCCTGTGGCTCCCCTCCCTGATGACCCAACATTACAGAATCACAGAATCGCAGAATCTTCGTGGTTGCATGGGACCTTGGAGATCATCGAGTCCAACCACACAAAGAAAAAAAAAAGGTAGCCACACCCACAACCAACCACACAGCACACCCGCCCACAAACAGACGCAAACCAACAATCTCGGGCACTAGAGCATGCCCTGGAGAGCCACGTCTAAACGTTTCTTAAATATCTCCAGGGATGGCGACTCCACCACCTCCCTGGGCAGGCTGTTCCAGTGCCTGACCGCTCTCTCGGTAAAGCAGTGCTTCCTAATATCTAATCTAAACCTCCCCTGCCGCAACTTCAGACCGTTTCCTCTGGTCCTGTCTTTATTCCCTTGGGAGAAGAGGCCAACGCCCACCTCTCTACAGCCTCCTTTCAGGGAGTTGTAGAGGGCAATGAGGTCTCCCCTCAGCCTCCTCTTCTCCAAACTAAACATGCCCAGTTCCCTCAGCCTCTCCTCGTATGAGTTGTTCTCTAGACCCCCCACCAGCTTGGTGGCTCTCCTCTGGACACGGTCCAGCAGCTCAGTGTCCTTCCTGTAGTGAGGGGCCCAGAACTGGACACAGCGCTCAAGGTGAGGCCTCACCGGTGCCGAGTACAGAGGCACCATCACTTCCCTACTCCTGCTGGCCCAGCTATTCCTGATACAGGCCGGGATGCCGTTGGCCTTCTTGGCCACCTGGGCACACGGCTGGCTCACGTGAAGCCGGCTGTCCACCAACACCCCCAGGTCCTTTTCTGCTGGGCAGCTTTCCAGCCACTCTTCCCCAAGCCTGTAGCGTTGCCTGGGGTTGTTGTGACCAAAATGCAGGACCTGGCACTTGGCCTTATTAAACCTCATCCCATTGGCCTTGGCCCATGGAGCCAACCTGTCCAGATCCCTCTGTAGAGCCTTCCGACCCTCCAGCAGATCAACGCTCCCACCTAGTTTGGTGTCATCTGCAAACTTGCTGAGGGTGCACTCAATCCCCTTATCTAGATCATCAATAAAGATATTAAACAAGACTGGCCCCAGAACTGAGCCCTGAGGGACACCACTGGTGACCGGCCGCCAACTGGATTTCACCCCATTAATTACAACTCCCTGGGCGCGGCCATCCAGGCAGTTTTTCACCCAGTGAAGAGTACACTTGTCTATGCCATGATTCGCCAGCTTCTCCAGGAGAACGCTGTGGGGGACGGTGTCAAAGGCCTTACCAAAGTCCGGGTAGACAACGTCCACAGCCTTCCCCGCATCGAGCAGGCGAGTCACATGGTCATAAAAAGAGATGGAGTTGGTTAAGCAGGACCTCCCTCTCATAAACCCATGCTGGCTGGCGCGGATCCCTTGGCTGCCCTGCACTTGCCGTGAGAGCTCACTCAAGGTGATCCTCTCCGTGATCTTTCCCGGTACCGAGGTCAGGCTGACAGGCCCATAGTTTCCCGGATCCTCCTTCCGGCCCTTCTTGTAGATGGGTGTCACACTGGCCACCCTCCAGTCATCTGGTACCTCTCCTGTTGACCAGGATTGTTGATAGATAATGGAGAGAGGCTTGGTGAGCTCTCCCGCCAGCTCCCTGAGTACCCTTGGGTGAATTCCGTCCGGCCCCATAGACTTACGCGTGTCCGGGTGCATAAGCAAATCCTTAACTACTTCCTCCTGGACTATGGGGGGGTTGTTCTGCTCTCCATCCTTAGCTTCCAGCTCAGGAGGCTGAACACCCTGGGGATAGCTGGTCCGACTATTGAAGACAGAGGCAAAGAAGGCATTAAGTATCTCAGCCTTCTCCTCGTCCTTGGTCGCAATGTTTCCCCCCTCATCCAGGAAGGGATGGAGATTCTCCCTGACTCTCTTTTTGTTGACGTATTTACAAAAGTTTTTTTTGTTGTCCCTTATATTAGTGGCCAGGCTGAGTTGCAGCTGGGCTTTTGCCTTCCTAATTTTTTCTCTGTGTAACCTAACAAGATCTCTGTACTCCTCCTGAGTTGCCTGTCCCTTCATCCAAAGGTGGTAAACCTTCCTTTTTTCCCTAAGTCCCATCCAGAGCTCTTTGTTCAACCAGGCCGGCCATTTTCCCCGCCCTTTAATTTTGCGCCTCATGGGGACAGCCTGCTCCTGGGCCTTTTGGATTTCCTTTGCGAAGAGCGTCCAGCCTTCCTGGACCCCTTTGCCCCGCAGGATTATCTCCCAAGGGACCCTCCCAACCAGGGTTCTGAACAGGCTAAAGCGCGCCCTCCGGAAGGCCAAGGTGGAGGTTTTGCTAACCCCCTTCCTTACCTCCCTAAGAATTGAAAACTTGACCGTTTGATGATCGCCAAGACCAAGACGGCCTCCGACCTCCACATCTCCCACTAGTCCGTCTTTGTTTGTGAAAAGTAGGTCTAGCGAGGCGCCTCCCCTAGTAGGCTCTCCTACCGGTTGTGTAAGGAAGTTATCTTCCATCCACTCAAGGAACCTCCTAGCCTTGCCTGCTCTCTGCTGTGTTCTATTTCCAGCAGATATCCGGTAGGTTGAAGCCCCCAACCAGAACAAGGGCTGGCGATGGCAAGACTTCAGCCAGCCGCTTACAGAATACTTCATCAACGTGCTCATCCTGGTTGGGTGAGCTTTGGGACTGAGGCATGGCTAGGAAAGGGAGGCAGGTTCATCGCTCTCCCTCATATTGGCTTTCTATTTCAGTTTGGGTTTCAATGAGGTCTGGTGTGTTCTAGTTTATTACTTTTGAGATGAGCCGGGATGTATCAAAGAGGAGTACAGGACCGGTGAGGGTTCATAAGCGCCGTGGTAATTTTGTGTTTCTTGGTCTCTTAGGTGCCATAATTAATTGTTGCTGCAGCCTCCAGTTCTGGGATCGGCGTGGAGCAGGTGAGTGGAACTCCATGGAGCTTCTGCGGATGAGGGTGTCGTGGAAGAGGTTGGAATTTACAGTTATGATGCTCAGTCTTGGAGCTGTGGTTTCTTCTTTGCAGATGAAGAGGAGCCAAGTGACTGCAGGAAAATGAGTTAGCTGTTGTGGTTTTTGTCAAGGATGACTTCAGACCCCCGGCTCTCTGAAAGCTAAACTGAGGGAACGGCACTGGTAAGGGACTGAGGTTGACGGTTTCAGGACAGGCTTTTTAAGTTCAAGAAGGGCATAGAGCTGTTCAGGAACAGCCCCTTTTAGGCAGGTAAAGGAAGGAGGTTACTAAAGAAGACTCCCAGCACAAAATCCCCCTTAGAGGGATTAGGAAGCATTTCTTTGCCGAGGTGGTGGTCAAACGCTGGAAGAGGTGTCCTGGGGAGGTGGTTGATGCCCCAAGCGTCTCCTTGTTTGAGAGGCGTTTGGACAAAGCCCTTAAGAATGCCCTTCTTGGGTGATTTGTGGTGGTTTTCCTGCAGTCGGGAGGCGAAGCCGGGCTCTGGAGCCGAGCGCGGTGTGAGCCGAGGACGGGTGTGATTGTCCCCAGGCTTTGGGGGACTGTGTCCCGAGCCCTGTCCCCGCAGGAGGGAGCGCTGGCCGTGTTCCAGAGCAAGGCCTTGCAGCCCGCGTTGTGGTGTGTGTGTCCCCCATCTCGGTCCCCAAGGGCTGTCCTTGTCCCGGGGGCTGCGTGCTGCTTTCTGCGTGGGGCCGTGTCGGTGGTTCCTGCAGGGACCCCTCTGTCCTGGCTGCCCCTGGGGAAGGGGACAGGGGAGTCCCCCCCGACCACTGGCACCCCGCTGGTGGTGGCTCGTCCCTGGGGGCAGCTCGTTGCCCTTTGGGGCTGGTGGGCTCCGACTGGGGGCTCACGGGGGCTGTGGCACCTGGGGGGGGTTCTGATTCCCGGTGCCCCCTGCGCTCCCTCCCTCCCCGCCCCCGCCTCCGCCCCTAAAGAGGCACGGAGCGGTTCTGGAGAAACAACTTTTAATTGAGACAACTTTTTAACACAAGAGAAAAGGTCCTATTGAAGCTACTCTCAACCCCCCTCCCTCCCTCAAACACACCCCCCTCCCTCAAATACAGCCCTCTCCCCAAATACAGCCCTCTCCCCAAGTACCCCCCCCAAATACAGCCCTCTCCACAACTGCACACCCCCCTCCCCTAAATACCATGCCCCCCTCCTCTAAATATGATGCCCCCACTCCCCAAGTACACACAGCCCCTCCCCAAATACAACCCCTCCCTCAAATACACACAAATCCCGCCCCCCCCCATCACCTCCGTCTCTTCCTTGCGGTGGGACTCGGCCCACCCTCTGCCCCCAGCCCTCTTGCAAGAGCCCTGCGTTTGCTGGGTGATGTCAACGGGGGGCTGCTCCCCCGCTTCGTCCCCCGCCTCTCCCCCAGTTTGGGCATGGCCGGGGTCAGCTCCATCCCCCCGTCCCCCCAGTGCTCCTGGGACTCTGGTGGCAGCTCCATCCCCAAGTCCCCCCAGGGTTCCTGAGACTCCGGTGAGAGCTCTGTCCCCGTGTCATCCCAGGGCTCCTGGGACACTGGCGACGGATCCATGGCCACGTACCACCAGGGCTCCTGGGACCCTGGTGATGGCTCCATCCCCAAGTCCCCCCAGGGTTCCTGGGACTCCCGTGACGGCTCTGTCCCCGTGTCATCCCAGGGCTCCTGGGACACTGGCGATGGATCCATGGCCACGTACCACCAGGGCTCCTGGGACTCTGGTGAGGGCTCCAACCCCATGTCCCCCCAAAGCTCCTGGGACTCTGGTGGCAGCTCCATCCCCACATCCCCCCAGGGCTCCTGGGACTTTGTCCCGGCGATGAGTTCCTCCTGGAAGCGCACGGCCTCCGTGGTCTCCTCCAGGCTGTAGCTGGGGCTCAGCAGCAACCTGGGCAGCTCGAGGGAGGGGAAATCGCAGGGGGGGACACCTGTGCCAGTGTCACCAAGGTCCCCAGGCCTTGGGCTGCTGCCAGGACTGTCCTGGCCGACCCCTGCCACCTCCCCGGAGCAGTGGAAGAGCCTCATGGACGCCTCCAGAGGAACCTTCTGGGCCACTGTGAGGTCCCCGAGGGCTTGGCTGTGGGGGACAACAGAGGGGCTGGTGGGGACAGTGGCGGGGCTGGTGGGGACGCTGCAGCCCAGGGAGATGCCGCTGTCCCAGGTAAAGTCACCGTCTGAGGAGATGTCGCTGTACAGCAGGATGTTGCTGTCCGAGGGTGTCTCCAAAGAGGTGGCCATGCTGGAGCTGGTGGTCTCTGAAGACCATTCATCGATGTTCTCAGGGCCAGGGATGGAGTTTGGCAGCGTGGTGGGTGCTGGGACCGCTGCTCTTTCCTCTCTGCCAGTGTCACCAGGATCCCCAGGCCTGGGACTGCTCCCAAGACTGTCCTGGCTGAGCCCTGCCACCTCCCAGCAGCAGTCAAAGAGGCTCAGGGCCTCCTCCAGAGGCACCTCCTGGGGCGCTGCCAGCCCCCCAAAGGCCTGCTTCTGGCGGAGAGCAGCAGAGCTGGTGGGGCCCTGGCTGTCCCGGGATGGGAGGCTGTCCCAGGAGCTGTCGCTGTATGGGGGGAGGTTGCTGTGTGGGCAAGCCTCCTCGGGGGTGGCCGTGCTGGAGCTGTTGGTGCTGGTGCTGGTGCTGTCCTGGCCAGCCCCCACCGTGTCCGTGGAGGAACCAAAGAGCCTGAGGGCCTCTTGGAGGAGCATCTCCTGGGTGACTTTGACGGTGCTGTCCGGGTCCCCAGGAGCTGGTTTGTCGGGGGCAGCAGAGGGTCTGGGGGGCACGTGGCTGCGTGGGGGTACGTGGCTGCGTGGGGTTGCCCCCGCAGGGCTGGCCGTGCTGGAGATGTTGGTCCGTGCAGGGGGTCCCTTGACGTGCTGGAGGCCGGGGCTGGAGGTCAGCAGCAGCGGGGGGGCTGCGGGCACCGCTCTGCCCTGGTGGCCGTAGGCTGGGAGCTGTGTCAGCGGGGGCTGTGTGGGCTGTCCCTGGAGGCTGCCGGGGGCTGCCCAGGCCGGGAGGGTCTCACAGCCTGCGAGGCCCCACAGGGCAGGGCCCGGGGGAGCAGCGGCGCCGTGGCCGAGCGTGGGGGTGGCCGGCGGAGGCTGGTTGGTGAGGGTCCACTCCAGGTGGAAGAATCGGGGATGGAAGCAGCAACCGCAGGGAGCCCTCTGCAGCCCTGGGAGGGGGGAAAGGGAGGCGTGGTGGGCCGTGGGCAGCCTCCAGGGCACCCGCCGAGCTGTCCCCCGTGGCCCCCATCCCGGGTGTGAGCCAGGCCCCTGGGGAGCTGGTGGCCGGTCGCTCCCCGGAGTGAGCTGCTGTGCCGGAGGGGCTGGAAACTGGGGAGGGGACGTGCTTTGCGGGAGGAAACAGGAGAGATGGCCCCCACAGGTTGGGAAATTCCCTGGAAATTGGATTTCCTGGGCAGGTGAGGGCAGGGATGCTCAGCCGGGCTTGTTGAACCCTCCACACCCAGTACGAAAACTGCTGGGGGGGAACAGGGGAGGTGGGATGGTGAAGGTGACCACAGTGCTCGGGGGCTGAAGGTGGCAGAGGGCACAGGGGGTCCATACCTGGTGGTGTGGCCCGTGGGGCCCATGGGGCCACCCCCACGGTGGGTGGCCAGGCTGCGGGGAAGGGCTGCTCGTGGCCGGGCAGTCGAACCAGGGTGGCTGAGCCTGGAAGAGAGACAGGAGCCATGGCTGCGGTCACCTCCTGCGCTCTGTTCCCCGAGAGTGTCCCCGGGCTGCGGGTCGGGGTCGGTGCCTACCTTGGGGGTAGAAGGTTTGTGGGAGCACAAAAGTCTGAAGCGTCTGGGTCGCCGCGGGGGCCCGGGGGCCGTTCGGTGGGAGCCAGAGTGGTGGCAGCGCCATCGTCGGTCCTCTCGGTCTGTCCGCTGCTAAGGACTCTTTGGTCACCAGGGATGGAATGTGGGGGCTCCCTGTGCCCCGCCCCCTCCTCCAATAGCCTCCCCATCTCCTGCTGGAGGCCTGGTGGGAGATGGGATGGTCTTGGCCACAGTGATCATGAAATGGTTGAGTTTAACATCGTCAGTGGAATGAGAAAACTGGTGGGAAGAGTTGCTCCCCTGGATTTTGGGGGTTGAATGCCCCCTTAAGGAGCTGATGATGCCAAAGCGGGAGGTGCTGTTGACCCTCTTGAGGGCCAAGAGGCCTTGCAGAAGGCTCTAGGTAGATTGGAGCACTGGGCAATCAGCAGTGGCGTGAAGTTGAAGCAGTAAAAGTGCAGGATTCTGCCCTGGGAGGGAGGAACTCTGGGCAGGAGTGTAACTGGGGAGAGGGGTGGCTGGAGAGCAGCCCTGCAGAAAGGGGTCCGGCCGGGGGTGCTGGGGGCAGCAGCTGAGGAGGAGCCGTCGGTGTCCCCTGGCACCAAGAGGGCAACCCCCATCCTGGGGGGCATCAAACCCAGTCGAAGCAGGAGGCCAAGAGCGGGGATTGTCCCGCTGTGCTCGGCGCTGGTGCGGCCTCACCTGGAGCCCTGGGTGCAGGGCTGGGCCCCACCGTTGGAGAAGGATGGGAAGGTCCTCGAATGCCTCCAGAGGAGGGCAGCCAAGCTGGTGACAGGGCTGGAAGGCATGTCCCCGAATCCTAGACTGGTTTGGATTGGAAGGGACCTGTGAGCTCACCTTGTCCCACCCTGTGCCCTGGGCAGGGACCCGTCCCACCAGACCAGGTTTTTCAAGCCCCGTCCAACCTGGCCTTGAACGCCTCCAGGGTTGGGGCAGCCACAGCTTCTCTGGGCACCGTTGGCCAGAGTCTCAGCACCCTCACAGCAAAGAATTTCTTCCCCTCATCTCATCTCAATCTCCTTTCTGCCAGTGTCACAGAATCACACAATCACAGAATCACATTGGGATGGAAGGGGCCTCTGCAGATCATCTAGTCCAACCCCCCTCCCCACACACAGCAGCAGGCCCACCTAGAGGAGGTTGCACAGGAACTTGTCCAGGTGGGTTTTGAATGTCTCCAGAGAAGGAGAGTCTGCCACCCCCCTGGGCAGCCTGTTCCAAGGCTCTGCCACCCTCACAGGAAAGAAGTTCCTCCTCATGTTTAGGTGGAACTTCCCATGTTCAAGTTTCTGCTCGTTCCCTCTTGTCCTGTCACTGGGCACCACTGATAAAAGAGCAGCCCCGTCCTCTTGACACCCATCCTTTAAGTATTTATCAGCATTGATCAAATCCCCCCTCGGTCTTCTCTTCTCTAGACTAAAAAGACCCAAGTCCCTCAGCCTTTCCTCATAAGGGAGAAGCTCCAGTCCCCTCATCATCTTTGTAGCCCTCTGCTGTACCCTCTCCAGCAGTTCCCTGTCCTTCTTGAACTGGGGAGCCCAGAACTGGACGCAGTGCTCCAGGTGGGGCCTCCCCAGGGCAGAGTAGAGGGGGGAGGATGACCTCCCTCGACCTGCTGGTCACACTCTTCCTGATGCATCCCAGGATGCCATTGGCCTTCTTGGCCACAAGGGCACATTGTCGGCTCATGGTCATCCTATTGTCCACCAGGCCTCCTAGGTCTTTCTCCTCCAAGGTACTCTCCAAACCCTTCCCCCCCTGTCCTGTGGCTCCCCTCCCTGATGACCCAACATTACAGAATCACAGAATCGCAGAATCTTCGTGGTTGCATGGGACCTTGGAGATCATCGAGTCCAACCACACAAAGAAAAAAAAAAGGTAGCCACACCCACAACCAACCACACAGCACACCCGCCCACAAACAGACGCAAACCAACAATCTCGGGCACTAGAGCATGCCCTGGAGAGCCACGTCTAAACGTTTCTTAAATATCTCCAGGGATGGCGACTCCACCACCTCCCTGGGCAGGCTGTTCCAGTGCCTGACCGCTCTCTCGGTAAAGCAGTGCTTCCTAATATCTAATCTAAACCTCCCCTGCCGCAACTTCAGACCGTTTCCTCTGGTCCTGTCTTTATTCCCTTGGGAGAAGAGGCCAACGCCCACCTCTCTACAGCCTCCTTTCAGGGAGTTGTAGAGGGCAATGAGGTCTCCCCTCAGCCTCCTCTTCTCCAAACTAAACATGCCCAGTTCCCTCAGCCTCTCCTCGTATGAGTTGTTCTCTAGACCCCCCACCAGCTTGGTGGCTCTCCTCTGGACACGGTCCAGCAGCTCAGTGTCCTTCCTGTAGTGAGGGGCCCAGAACTGGACACAGCGCTCAAGGTGAGGCCTCACCGGTGCCGAGTACAGAGGCACCATCACTTCCCTACTCCTGCTGGCCCAGCTATTCCTGATACAGGCCGGGATGCCGTTGGCCTTCTTGGCCACCTGGGCACACGGCTGGCTCACGTGAAGCCGGCTGTCCACCAACACCCCCAGGTCCTTTTCTGCTGGGCAGCTTTCCAGCCACTCTTCCCCAAGCCTGTAGCGTTGCCTGGGGTTGTTGTGACCAAAATGCAGGACCTGGCACTTGGCCTTATTAAACCTCATCCCATTGGCCTTGGCCCATGGAGCCAACCTGTCCAGATCCCTCTGTAGAGCCTTCCGACCCTCCAGCAGATCAACGCTCCCACCTAGTTTGGTGTCATCTGCAAACTTGCTGAGGGTGCACTCAATCCCCTTATCTAGATCATCAATAAAGATATTAAACAAGACTGGCCCCAGAACTGAGCCCTGAGGGACACCACTGGTGACCGGCCGCCAACTGGATTTCACCCCATTAATTACAACTCCCTGGGCGCGGCCATCCAGGCAGTTTTTCACCCAGTGAAGAGTACACTTGTCTATGCCATGATTCGCCAGCTTCTCCAGGAGAACGCTGTGGGGGACGGTGTCAAAGGCCTTACCAAAGTCCGGGTAGACAACGTCCACAGCCTTCCCCGCATCAAGCAGGCGAGTCACATGGTCATAAAAAGAGATGGAGTTGGTTAAGCAGGACCTCCCTCTCATAAACCCATGCTGGCTGGCGCGGATCCCTTGGCTGCCCTGCACTTGCCGTGAGAGCTCACTCAAGGTGATCCTCTCCGTGATCTTTCCCGGTACCGAGGTCAGGCTGACAGGCCCATAGTTTCCCGGATCCTCCTTCCGGCCCTTCTTGTAGATGGGTGTCACACTGGCCACCCTCCAGTCATCTGGTACCTCTCCTGTTGACCAGGATTGTTGATAGATAATGGAGAGAGGCTTGGTGAGCTCTCCCGCCAGCTCCCTGAGTACCCTTGGGTGAATTCCGTCCGGCCCCATAGACTTACGCGTGTCCGGGTGCATAAGCAAATCCTTAACTACTTCCTCCTGGACTATGGGGGGGTTGTTCTGCTCTCCATCCTTAGCTTCCAGCTCAGGAGGCTGAACACCCTGGGGATAGCTGGTCCGACTATTGAAGACAGAGGCAAAGAAGGCATTAAGTATCTCAGCCTTCTCCTCGTCCTTGGTCGCAATGTTTCCCCCCTCATCCAGGAAGGGATGGAGATTCTCCCTGACTCTCTTTTTGTTGACGTATTTACAAAAGTTTTTTTTGTTGTCCCTTATATTAGTGGCCAGGCTGAGTTGCAGCTGGGCTTTTGCCTTCCTAATTTTTTCTCTGTGTAACCTAACAAGATCTCTGTACTCCTCCTGAGTTGCCTGTCCCTTCATCCAAAGGTGGTAAACCTTCCTTTTTTCCCTAAGTCCCATCCAGAGCTCTTTGTTCAACCAGGCCGGCCATTTTCCCCGCCCTTTAATTTTGCACCTCATGGGGACAGCCTGCTCCTGGGCCTTTCGGATTTCCCTTGCGAAGAGCGTCCAGCCTTCCTGGACCCCTTTGCCCCGCAGGATTATCTCCCAAGGGACCCTCCCAACCAGGGTTCTGAACAGGCTAAAGTGCGCCCTCTGGAAGGCCAAGGTGGAGGTTTTGCTAACCCCCTTCCTTACCTCCCTAAGAATTGAAAACTTGACCGTTTGATGATCGCCAAGACCAAGACGGCCTCCGACCTCCACATCTCCCACTAGTCCTTCTTTGTTTGTGAAAAGTAGGTCTAGCGAGGCGCCTCCCCTAGTAGGCTCTCCTACCGGTGTGTAAGGAAGTTATCTTCCATCCACTCAAGGAACCTCCTAGCCTTGCCTGCTCTCTGCTGTGTTCTATTTCCAGCAGATATCCGGTAGGTTGAAGCCCCCAACCAGAACAAGGGCTGGCGATGGCAAGACTTCAGCCAGCCGCTTACAGAATACTTCATCAACGTGCTCATCCTGGTTGGGTGAGCTTTGGGACTGAGGCATGGCTAGGAAAGGGAGGCAGGTTCATCGCTCTCCCTCATATTGGCTTTCTATTTCAGTTTGGGTTTCAATGAGGTCTGGTGTGTTCTAGTTTATTACTTTTGAGATGAGCCGGGATGTATCAAAGAGGAGTACAGGACCGGTGAGGGTTCATAAGCGCCGTGGTAATTTTGTGTTTCTTGGTCTCTTAGGTGCCATAATTAATTGTTGCTGCAGCCTCCAGTTCTGGGATCGGCGTGGAGCAGGTGAGTGGAACTCCATGGAGCTTCTGCGGATGAGGGTGTCGTGGAAGAGGTTGGAATTTACAGTTATGATGCTCAGTCTTGGAGCTGTGGTTTCTTCTTTGCAGATGAAGAGGAGCCAAGTGACTGCAGGAAAATGAGTTAGCTGTTGTGGTTTTTGTCAAGGATGACTTCAGACCCCCGGCTCTCTGAAAGCTAAACTGAGGGAACGGCACTGGTAAGGGACTGAGGTTGACGGTTTCAGGACAGGCTTTTTAAGTTCAAGAAGGGCATAGAGCTGTTCAGGAACAGCCCCTTTTAGGCAGGTAAAGGAAGGAGGTTACTAAAGAAGACTCCCAGCACAAAATCCCCCTTAGAGGGATTAGGAAGCATTTCTTTGCCGAGGTGGTGGTCAAACGCTGGAAGAGGTGTCCTGGGGAGGTGGTTGATGCCCCAAGCGTCTCCTTGTTTGAGAGGCGTTTGGACAAAGCCCTTAAGAATGCCCTTCTTGGGTGATTTGTGGTGGTTTTCCTGCAGTCGGGAGGCGAAGCCGGGCTCTGGAGCCGAGCGCGGTGTGAGCCGAGGACGGGTGTGATTGTCCCCAGGCTTTGGGGGACTGTGTCCCGAGCCCTGTCCCCGCAGGAGGGAGCGCTGGCCGTGTTCCAGAGCAAGGCCTTGCAGCCCGCGTTGTGGTGTGTGTGTCCCCCATCTCGGTCCCCAAGGGCTGTCCTTGTCCCGGGGGCTGCGTGCTGCTTTCTGCGTGGGGCCGTGTCGGTGGTTCCTGCAGGGACCCCTCTGTCCTGGCTGCCCCTGGGGAAGGGGACAGGGGAGTCCCCCCCCGACCACTGGCACCCCGCTGGTGGTGGCTCGTCCCTGGGGGCAGCTCGTTGCCCTTTGGGGCTGGTGGGCTCCGACTGGGGGCTCACGGGGGCTGTGGCACCTGGGGGGGGTTCTGATTCCCGGTGCCCCCTGCGCTCCCTCCCTCCCCGCCCCCGCCTCCGCCCCTAAACAGGCACGGAGCGGTTCTGGAGAAACAACTTTTAATTGAGACAACTTTTTAACACAAGAGAAAAGGTCCTATTGAAGCTACTCTCAACCCCCCTCCCTCCCTCAAACACACCCCCCTCCCTCAAATACAGCCCTCTCCCCAAATACAGCCCTCTCCCCAAGTACCCCCCCCAAATACAGCCCTCTCCACAACTGCACACCCCCCTCCCCTAAATACCATGCCCCCCTCCTCTAAATATGATGCCCCCACTCCCCAAGTACACACAGCCCCTCCCCAAATACAAGCCCTCCCTCAAATACACACAAATCCCGCCCCCCCCATCACCTCCGTCTCTTCCTTGCGGTGGGACTCGGCCCACCCTCTGCCCCCAGCCCTCTTGCAAGAGCCCTGCGTTTGCTGGGTGATGTCAACGGGGGGCTGCTCCCCCGCTTCGTCCCCCGCCTCTCCCCCAGTTTGGGCATGGCCGGGGTCAGCTCCATCCCCCCGTCCCCCCAATGCTCCTGGGACTCTGGTGGCAGCTCCATCCCCAAGTCCCCCCAGGGTTCCTGAGACTCCGGTGAGAGCTCTGTCCCCGTGTCATCCCAGGGCTCCTGGGACACTGGCGACGGATCCATGGCCACGTACCACCAGGGCTCCTGGGACCCTGGTGATGGCTCCATCCCCAAGTCCCCCCAGGGTTCCTGGGACTCCCGTGACGGCTCTGTCCCCGTGTCATCCCAGGGCTCCTGGGACACTGGCGATGGATCCATGGCCACGTACCACCAGGGCTCCTGGGACTCTGGTGAGGGCTCCAACCCCATGTCCCCCCAAAGCTCCTGGGACTCTGGTGGCAGCTCCATCCCCACATCCCCCCAAGGCTCCTGGGACTTTGTCCCGGCGATGAGTTCCTCCTGGAAGCGCACGGCCTCCGTGGTCTCCTCCAGGCTGTAGCTGGGGCTCAGCAGCAACCTGGGCAGCTCGAGGGAGGGGAAGTCGCAGGGGGGGACACCTGTGCCAGTGTCACCAGGGTCTCCAGGCCTGGGGCTGCTGCCAGGACTGTCCTGGCCGACCCCTGCCACCTCCCCGGAGCAGTGGAAGAGCCTCATGGACGCCTCCAGAGGAACCTTCTGGGCCACTGTGAGGTCCCCGAGGGCTTGGCTGTGGGGGACAACAGAGGGGCTGGTGGGGACAGTGGCGGGGCTGGTGGGGACGCTGCAGCCCAGGGAGATGCCGCTGTCCCAGGTAAAGTCACTGTCTGAGGAGATGTCGCTGTACAGCAGGATGTTGCTGTCCGAGGGTGTCTCCAAAGAGGTGGCCATGCTGGAGCTGGTGGTCTCTGAAGACCATTCATCGATGTTCTCAGGGCCAGGGATGGAGTTTGGCAGCGTGGTGGGTGCTGGGACCGCTGCTCTTTCCTCTCTGCCAGTGTCACCAGGATCCCCAGGCCGGGGACTGCTCCCAAGACTGTCCTGGCTGAGCCCTGCCACCTCCCAGCAGCAGTCAAAGAGGCTCAGGGCCTCCTCCAGAGGCACCTCCTGGGGCGCTGCCAGCCCCCCAAAGGCCTGCTTCTGGCGGAGAGCAGCAGAGCTGGTGGGGCCCTGGCTGTCCCGGGATGGGAGGCTGTCCCAGGAGCTGTCGCTGTATGGGGGGAGGTTGCTGTGTGGGCAAGCCTCCTCGGGGGTGGCCGTGCTGGAGCTGTTGGTGCTGGTGCTGGTGCTGTCCTGGCCGGCCCCCACCGTGTCCGTGGAGGAACCAAAGAGCCTGAGGGCCTCTTGGAGGAGCATCTCCTGGGTGACTTTGACGGTGCTGTCTGGGTCCCCAGGAGCTGGTTTGTCGGGGGCAGCAGAGGGTCTGGGGGGCATGTGGCTGCGTGGGGGTACGTGGCTGCGTGGGGGTGCCCCCGCAGGGCTGGCCGTGCTGGAGATGTTGGTCCGTGCAGGGGGTCCTTTGACGTGCTGGAGGCCGGGGCTGGAGGTCAGCAGCAGCGGGGGGGCTGCGGGCACCGCTCTGCCCTGGTGGCCGTAGGCTGGGAGCTGTGTCAGCGGGGGCTGTGTGGGCTGTCCCTGGAGGCTGCCGGGGGCTGCCCAGGCCGGGAGGGTCTCACAGCCTGCGAGGCCCCACAGGGCAGGGCCCGGGGGAGCAGCGGCGCCGTGGCCGAGCGTGGGGGTGGCCGGCGGAGGCTGGTTGGTGAGGGTCCACTCCAGGTGGAAGAATCGGGGATGGAAGCAGCAACCGCAGGGAGCCCTCTGCAGCCCTGGGAGGGGGGAAAGGGAGGCGTGGTGGGCCGTGGGCAGCCTCCAGGGCACCCGCCGAGCTGTCCCCCGTGGCCCCCATCCCGGGTGTGAGCCAGGCCCCTGGGGAGCTGGTGGCCGGTCGCTCCCCGGAGTGAGCTGCTGTGCCGGAGGGGCTGGAAACTGGGGAGGGGACGTGCTTTGCGGGAGGAAACAGGAGAGATGGCCCCCACAGGTTGGGAAATTCCCTGGAAATTGGATTTCCTGGGCAGGTGAGGGCAGGGATGCTCAGCCGGGCTTGTTGAACCCTCCACACCCAGTACGAAAACTGCTGGGGGGGAACAGGGGAGGTGGGATGGTGAAGGTGACCACAGTGCTCGGGGGCTGAAGGTGGCAGAGGGCACAGGGGGTCCATACCTGGTGGTGGGGCCCATGGGGCCACCCCCACGGTGGGTGGCCAGGCTGCAGGGAAGGGCTGCTCGTGGCCGGGCAGTCGAACCAGGGTGGCTGAGCCTGGAAGAGAGACAGGAGCCATGGCTGCGGTCACCTCCTGCGCTCTGTTCCCCGAGAATGTCCCCAGGCTGCGGGTTGGGGTCAGTCCCTACCTTGGGGGTAGAAGGTTTGTGGGAGCACAAAAGTCTGAAGCGTCTGGGTCGCCGCGGGGGCCCGGGGGCCGTTCGGTGGGAGCCAGAGTGGTGGCAGCGCCATCGTCGGTCCTCTCGGTCTGTCCGCTGCTAAGGACTCTTTGGTCACCAGGGATGGAATGTGGGGGCTCCCTGTGCCCCGCCCCCTCCTCCAATAGCCTCCCCATCTCCTGCTGGAGGCCTGGTGGGAGATGGGATGGTCTTGGCCACAGTGATCATGAAATGGTTGAGTTTAACATCGTCAGTGGAATGAGAAAACTGGTGGGAAGAGTTGCTCCCCTGGATTTTGGGGGTTGAATGCCCCCTTAAGGAGCTGATGATGCCAAAGCGGGAGGTGCTGTTGACCCTCTTGAGGGCCAAGAGGCCTTGCAGAAGGCTCTAGATAGATTGGAGCACTGGGCAATCAGCGGTGGCGTGAAGTTGAAGCAGTAAAAGTGCAGGATTCTGCCCTGGGAGGGAGGAACTCTGGGCAGGAGTGTAACTGGGGAGAGGGGTGGCTGGAGAGCAGCCCTGCAGAAAGGGGTCCGGCCGGGGGTGCTGGGGGCAGCAGCTGAGGAGGAGCCGTCGGTGTCCCCTGGCACCAAGAGGGCAACCCCCATCCTGGGGGGCATCAAACCCAGTCGAAGCAGGAGGCCAAGAGCGGGGATTGTCCCGCTGTGCTCGGCACTGGTGCGGCCTCACCTGGAGCCCTGGGTGCAGGGCTGGGCCCCACCGTTGGAGAAGGATGGGAAGGTCCTCGAATGCCTCCAGAGGAGGGCAGCCAAGCTGGTGACAGGGCTGGAAGGCATGTCCCCGAATCCTAGACTGGTTTGGATTGGAAGGGACCTGTGAGCTCACCTTGTCCCACCCTGTGCCCTGGGCAGGGACCCGTCCCACCAGACCAGGTTTTTCAAGCCCCGTCCAACCTGGCCTTGAACGCCTCCAGGGTTGGGGCAGCCACAGCTTCTCTGGGCACCGTTGGCCAGAGTCTCAGCACCCTCACAGCAAAGAATTTCTTCCCCTCATCTCATCTCAATCTCCTTTCTGCCAGTGTCACAGAATCACACAATCACAGAATCACATTGGGATGGAAGGGGCCTCTGCAGATCATCTAGTCCAACCCCCCTCCCCACACACAGCAGGCCCACCTAGAGGAGGTTGCACAGGAACTTGTCCAGGCGGGTTTTGAATGTCTCCAGAGAAGGAGAGTCTGCCACCCCCCTGGGCAGCCTGTTCCAAGGCTCTGCCGCCCTCACAGGAAAGAAGTTCCTCCTCATGTTTAGGTGGAACTTCCCATGTTCAAGTTTCTGCTCGTTCCCTCTTGTCCTGTCACTGGGCACCACTGATAAAAGAGCAGCCCCGTCCTCTTGACACCCATCCTTTAAGTATTTATCAGCATTGATCAAATCCCCCCTCGGTCTTCTCTTCTCTAGACTAAAAAGACCCAAGTCCCTCAGCCTTTCCTCATAAGGGAGAAGCTCCAGTCCCCTCATCATCTTTGTAGCCCTCTGCTGTACCCTCTCCAGCAGTTCCCTGTCCTTCTTGAACTGGGGAGCCCAGAACTGGAGGCAGTGCTCCAGGTGGGGCCTCCCCAGGGCAGAGTAGAGGGGGGAGGATGACCTCCCTCCACCTGCTGGTCACACTCTTCCTGATGCATCCCAGGATGCCATTGGCCTTCTTGGCCACAAGGGCACATTGTCGGCTCATGGTCATCCTATTGTCCACCAGGCCTCCTAGGTCTTTCTCCTCCAAGGTACTCTCCAAACCCTTCCCCCCCTGTCCTGTGGCTCCCCTCCCTGATGACCCAACATTACAGAATCACAGAATCGCAGAATCTTCGTGGTTGCATGGGACCTTGGAGATCATCGAGTCCAACCACACAAAGAAAAAAAAAAGGTAGCCACACCCACAACCAACCACACAGCACACCCGCCCACAAACAGACGCAAACCAACAATCTCGGGCACTAGAGCATGCCCTGGAGAGCCACGTCTAAACGTTTCTTAAATATCTCCAGGGATGGCGACTCCACCACCTCCCTGGGCAGGCTGTTCCAGTGCCTGACCGCTCTCTCGGTAAAGCAGTGCTTCCTAATATCTAATCTAAACCTCCCCTGCCGCAACTTCAGACCGTTTCCTCTGGTCCTGTCTTTATTCCCTTGGGAGAAGAGGCCAACGCCCACCTCTCTACACCCTCCTTTCAGGGAGTTGTAGAGGGCAATGAGGTCTCCCCTCAGCCTCCTCTTCTCCAAACTAAACATGCCCAGTTCCCTCAGCCTCTCCTCGTATGAGTTGTTCTCTAGACCCCCCACCAGCTTGGTGGCTCTCCTCTGGACACGGTCCAGCAGCTCAGTGTCCTTCCTGTAGTGAGGGGCCCAGAACTGGACACAGCGCTCAAGGTGAGGCCTCACCGGTGCCGAGTACAGAGGCACCATCACTTCCCTACTCCTGCTGGCCCAGCTATTCCTGATACAGGCCGGGATGCCGTTGGCCTTCTTGGCCACCTGGGCACACGGCTGGCTCACGTGAAGCCGGCTGTCCACCAACACCCCCAGGTCCTTTTCTGCTGGGCAGCTTTCCAGCCACTCTTCCCCAAGCCTGTAGCGTTGCCTGGGGTTGTTGTGACCAAAATGCAGGACCTGGCACTTGGCCTTATTAAACCTCATCCCATTGGCCTTGGCCCATGGAGCCAACCTGTCCAGATCCCTCTGTAGAGCCTTCCGACCCTCCAGCAGATCAACGCTCCCACCTAGTTTGGTGTCATCTGCAAACTTGCTGAGGGTGCACTCAATCCCCTTATCTAGATCATCAATAAAGATATTAAACAAGACTGGCCCCAGAACTGAGCCCTGAGGGACACCACTGGTGACCGGCCGCCAACTGGATTTCACCCCATTAATTACAACTCCCTGGGCGCGGCCATCCAGGCAGTTTTTCACCCAGTGAAGAGTACACTTGTCTATGCCATGATTCGCCAGCTTCTCCAGGAGAACGCTGTGGGGGACGGTGTCAAAGGCCTTACCAAAGTCCGGGTAGACAACGTCCACAGCCTTCCCCGCATCGAGCAGGCGAGTCACATGGTCATAAAAAGAGATGGAGTTGGTTAAGCAGGACCTCCCTCTCATAAACCCATGCTGGCTGGCGCGGATCCCTTGGCTGCCCTGCACTTGCCGTGAGAGCTCACTCAAGGTGATCCTCTCCGTGATCTTTCCCGGTACCGAGGTCAGGCTGACAGGCCCATAGTTTCCCGGATCCTCCTTCCGGCCCTTCTTGTAGATGGGTGTCACACTGGCCACCCTCCAGTCATCTGGTACCTCTCCTGTTGACCAGGATTGTTGATAGATAATGGAGAGAGGCTTGGTGAGCTCTCCCGCCAGCTCCCTGAGTACCCTTGGGTGAATTCCGTCCGGCCCCATAGACTTACGCGTGTCCGGGTGCATAAGCAAATCCTTAACTACTTCCTCCTGGACTATGGGGGGGTTGTTCTGCTCTCCATCCTTATCTTCCAGCTCAGGAGGCTGAACACCCTGGGGATAGCTGGTCCGACTATTGAAGACAGAGGCAAAGAAGGCATTAAGTATCTCAGCCTTCTCCTCGTCCTTGGTCGCAATGTTTCCCCCCTCATCCAGGAAGGGATGGAGATTCTCCCTGACTCTCTTTTTGTTGACGTATTTACAAAAGTTTTTTTTGTTGTCCCTTATATTAGTGGCCAGGCTGAGTTGCAGCTGGGCTTTTGCCTTCCTAATTTTTTCTCTGTGTAACCTAACAAGATCTCTGTACTCCTCCTGAGTTGCCTGTCCCTTCATCCAAAGGTGGTAAACCTTCCTTTTTTCCCTAAGTCCCATCCAGAGCTCTTTGTTCAACCAGGCCGGCCATTTTCCCCGCCCTTTAATTTTGCGCCTCATGGGGACAGCCTGCTCCTGGGCCTTTTGGATTTCCTTCGCGAAGAGCGTCCAGCCTTCCTGGACCCCTTTGCCCCGCAGGATTATCTCCCAAGGGACCCTCCCAACCAGGGTTCTGAACAGGCTAAAGTGCGCCCTCCGGAAGGCCAAGGTGGAGGTTTTGCTAACCCCCTTCCTTACCTCCCTAAGAATTGAAAACTTGACCGTTTGATGATCGCCAAGACCAAGACGGCCTCCGACCTCCACATCTCCCACTAGTCCTTCTTTGTTTGTGAAAAGTAGGTCTAGCGAGGCGCCTCCCCTAGTAGGCTCTCCTACCGGTGTGTAAGGAAGTTATCTTCCATCCACTCAAGGAACCTCCTAGCCTTGCCTGCTCTCTGCTGTGTTCTATTTCCAGCAGATATCCGGTAGGTTGAAGCCCCCAACCAGAACAAGGGCTGGCGATGGCAAGACTTCAGCCAGCCGCTTACAGAATACTTCATCAACGTGCTCATCCTGGTTGGGTGAGCTTTGGGACTGAGGCATGGCTAGGAAAGGGAGGCAGGTTCATCGCTCTCCCTCATATTGGCTTTCTATTTCAGTTTGGGTTTCAATGAGGTCTGGTGTGTTCTAGTTTATTACTTTTGAGATGAGCCGGGATGTATCAAAGAGGAGTACAGGACCGGTGAGGGTTCATAAGCGCCGTGGTAATTTTGTGTTTCTTGGTCTCTTAGGTGCCATAATTAATTGTTGCTGCAGCCTCCAGTTCTGGGATCGGCGTGGAGCAGGTGAGTGGAACTCCATGGAGCTTCTGCGGATGAGGGTGTCGTGGAAGAGGTTGGAATTTACAGTTATGATGCTCAGTCTTGGAGCTGTGGTTTCTTCTTTGCAGATGAAGAGGAGCCAAGTGACTGCAGGAAAATGAGTTAGCTGTTGTGGTTTTTGTCAAGGATGACTTCAGACCCCCGGCTCTCTGAAAGCTAAACTGAGGGAACGGCACTGGTAAGGGACTGAGGTTGACGGTTTCAGGACAGGCTTTTTAAGTTCAAGAAGGGCATAGAGCTGTTCAGGAACAGCCCCTTTTAGGCAGGTAAAGGAAGGAGGTTACTAAAGAAGACTCCCAGCACAAAATCCCCCTTAGAGGGATTAGGAAGCATTTCTTTGCCGAGGTGGTGGTCAAACGCTGGAAGAGGTGTCCTGGGGAGGTGGTTGATGCCCCAAGCGTCTCCTTGTTTGAGAGGCGTTTGGACAAAGCCCTTAAGAATGCCCTTCTTGGGTGATTTGTGGTGGTTTTCCTGCAGTCGGGAGGCGAAGCCGGGCTCTGGAGCCGAGCGCGGTGTGAGCCGAGGACGGGTGTGATTGTCCCCAGGCTTTGGGGGACTGTGTCCCGAGCCCTGTCCCCGCAGGAGGGAGCGCTGGCCGTGTTCCAGAGCAAGGCCTTGCAGCCCGCGTTGTGGGGTGTGTGTCCCCCATCTCGGTCCCCAAGGGCTGTCCTTGTCCCGGGGGCTGTGTGCTGCTTTCTGCGTGGGGCCGTGTCGGTGGTTCCTGCAGGGACCCCTCTGTCCTGGCTGCCCCTGGGGAAGGGGACAGGGGAGTCCCCCCCCGACCACTGGCACCCGCTGGTGGTGGCTCGTCCCTGGGGGCAGCTCGTTGCCCTTTGGGGCTGGTGGGCTCCGACTGGGGGCTCACGGGGGCTGTGGCACCTGGGGGGGGTTCTGATTCCCGGTGCCCCCTGCGCTCCCTCCCTCCCCGCCCCCGCCTCCGCCCCTAAAGAGGCACGGAGCGGTTCTGGAGAAACAACTTTTAATTGAGACAACTTTTTAACACAAGAGAAAAGGTCCTATTGAAGCTACTCTCAACCCCCCTCCCTCCCTCAAACACACCCCCCTCCCTCAAATACAGCCCTCTCCCCAAATACAGCCCTCTCCCCAAGTACCCCCCCCAAATACAGCCCTCTCCACAACTGCACACCCCCCTCCCCTAAATACCATGCCCCCCTCCTCTAAATATGATGCCCCCACTCCCCAAGTACACACAGCCCCTCCCCAAATACAAGCCCTCCCTCAAATACACACAAATCCCGCCCCCCCCATCACCTCCGTCTCTTCCTTGCGGTGGGACTTGGCCCACCCTCTGCCCCCAGCCCTCTTGCAAGAGCCCTGTGTTTGCTGGGTGATGTCAACGGGGGGCTGCTCCCCCGCTTTGTCCCCCGCCTCTCCCCCAGTTTGGGCATGGCCGGGGTCAGCTCCATCCCCCCGTCCCCCCAATGCTCCTGGGACTCTGGTGGCAGCTCCATCCCCAAGTCCCCCCAGGGTTCCTGAGACTCCGGTGAGAGCTCTGTCCCCGTGTCATCCCAGGGCTCCTGGGACACTGGCGACGGATCCATGGCCACGTACCACCAGGGCTCCTGGGACCCTGGTGATGGCTCCATCCCCAAGTCCCCCCAGGGTTCCTGGGACTCCCGTGACGGCTCTGTCCCCGTGTCATCCCAGGGCTCCTGGGACACTGGCGATGGATCCATGGCCACGTACCACCAGGGCTCCTGGGACTCTGGTGAGGGCTCCAACCCCATGTCCCCCCAAAGCTCCTGGGACTCTGGTGGCAGCTCCATCCCCACATCCCCCCAGGGCTCCTGGGACTTTGTCCCGGCGATGAGTTCCTCCTGGAAGCGCACGGCCTCCGTGGTCTCCTCCAGGCTGTAGCTGGGGCTCAGCAGCAACCTGGGCAGCTCGAGGGAGGGGAAGTCGCAGGGGGGGACACCTGTGCCAGTGTCACCAGGGTCTCCAGGCCTGGGGCTGCTGCCAGGACTGTCCTGGCTGACCCCTGCCACCTCCCCGGAGCAGTGGAAGAGCCTCATGGACGCCTCCAGAGGAACCTTCTGGGCCACTGTGAGGTCCCCGAGGGCTTGGCTGTGGGGGACAACAGAGGGGCTGGTGGGGACAGTGGCGGGGCTGGTGGGGACACTGCAGCCCAGGGAGATGCCGCTGTCCCAGGTAAAGTCACCGTCTGAGGAGATGTCGCTGTACAGCAGGATGTTGCTGTCCGAGGGTGTCTCCAAAGAGGTGGCCATGCTGGAGCTGATGGTCTCTGAAGACCGTTCATCGATGTTCTCAGGGCCAGGGATGGAGTTTGGCAGCGTGGTGGGTGCTGGGACCGCTGCTCTTTCCTCTCTGCCAGTGTCACCAGGATCCCCAGGCCGGGGACTGCTCCCAAGACTGTCCTGGCTGAGCCCTGCCACCTCCCAGCAGCAGTCGAAGAGGCTCAGGGCCTCCTCCAGAGGCACCTCCTGGGGCGCTGCCAGCCCCCCAAAGGCCTGCTTCTGGCGGAGAGCAGCAGAGCTGGTGGGGCCCTGGCTGTCCCGGGATGGGAGTCTGTCCCAGGAGCTGTCGCTGTATGGGGGGAGGTTGCTGTGCGGGCGAGCCTCCTCGGGGGTGGCCGTGCTGGAGCTGTTGGTGCTGGTGCTGTCCTGGCCGGCCCCCACCGTGTCCGTGGAGGAACCAAAGAGCCTGAGGGCCTCTTGGAGGAGCATCTCCTGGGTGACTTTGACGGTGCTGTCCGGGTCCCCAGGAGCTGGTTTGTCGGGGGCAGCAGAGGGTCTGGGGGGCACGTGGCTGCGTGGGGGTACGTGGCTGCGTGGGGGTGCCCCCGCAGGGCTGGCCGTGCTGGAGATGTTGGTCCGTGCAGGGGGTCCCTTGACGTGCTGGAGGCCGGGGCTGGAGGTCAGCAGCAGCGGGGGGGCTGCGGGCACCGCTCTGCCCTGGTGGCCGTAGGCTGGGAGCTGTGTCAGCGGGGGCTGTGTGGGCTGTCCCTGGAGGCTGCCGGGGGCTGCCCAGGCCGGGAGGGTCTCACAGCCTGCGAGGCCCCACAGGGCAGGGCCCGGGGGAGCAGCGGCGCCGTGGCCGAGCGTGGGGGTGGCCGGCGGAGGCTGGTTGGTGAGGGTCCACTCCAGGTGGAAGAATTGGGGATGGAAGCAGCAACCGCAGGGGGCCCTCTGCAGCCCTGGGAGGGGGGAAATGGAGGCGTGGTGGGCCGTGGGCAGCCTCCAGGGCACCCGCCGAGCTGTCCCCCGTGGCCCCCATCCCGGGTGTGAGCCAGGCCCCTGGGGAGCTGGTGGCCGGTCGCTCCCCGGAGTGAGCTGCTGTGCCGGAGGGGCTGGAAACTGGGGAGGGGACGTGCTTTGCGGGAGGAAACAGGAGAGATGGCCCCCACAGGTTGGGAAATTCCCTGGAAATTGGATTTCCTGGGCAGGTGAGGGCAGGGATGCTCAGCCGGGCTTGTTGAACCCTCCACACCCAGTACGAAAACTGCTGGGGGGGAACAGGGGAGGTGGGATGGTGAAGGTGACCACAGTGCTCGGGGGCTGAAGGTGGCAGAGGGCACAGGGGGTCCATACCTGGTGGTGTGGCCCGTGGGGCCCATGGGGCCACCCCCACGGTGGGTGGCCAGGCTGCGGGGAAGGGCTGCTCGTGGCCGGGCAGTCGAACCAGGGTGGCTGAGCCTGGAAGAGAGACAGGAGCCATGGCTGCGGTCACCTCCTGCGCTCTGTTCCCCGAGAGTGTCCCCGGGCTGCGGGTTGGGGTCAGTCCCTACCTTGGGGGTAGAAGGTTTGTGGGAGCACAAAAGTCTGAAGCGTCTGGGTCGCCGCGGGGGCCCGGGGGCCGTTCGGTGGGAGCCAGAGTGGTGGCAGCGCCATCGTCGGTCCTCTCGGTCTGTCCGCTGCTAAGGACTCTTTGGTCACCAGGGATGGAATGTGGGGGCTCCCTGTGCCCCGCCCCCTCCTCCAATAGCCTCCCCATCTCCTGCTGGAGGCCTGGTGGGAGATGGGATGGTCTTGGCCACAGTGATCATGAAATGGTTGAGTTTAACATCGTCAGTGGAATGAGAAAACTGGTGGGAAGAGTTGCTCCCCTGGATTTTGGGGGTTGAATGCCCCCTTAAGGAGCTGATGATGCCAAAGCGGGAGGTGCTGTTGACCCTCTTGAGGGCCAAGAGGCCTTGCAGAAGGCTCTAGGTAGATTGGAGCACTGGGCAATCAGCAGTGGCGTGAAGTTGAAGCAGTAAAAGTGCAGGATTCTGCCCTGGGAGGGAGGAACTCTGGGCAGGAGTGTAACTGGGGAGAGGGGTGGCTGGAGAGCAGCCCTGCAGAAAGGGGTCCGGCCGGGGGTGCTGGGGGCAGCAGCTGAGGAGGAGCCGTCGGTGTCCCCTGGCACCAAGAGGGCAACCCCCATCCTGGGGGGCATCAAACCCAGTCGAAGCAGGAGGCCAAGAGCGGGGATTGTCCCGCTGTGCTCGGCGCTGGTGCGGCCTCACCTGGAGCCCTGGGTGCAGGGCTGGGCCCCACCGTTGGAGAAGGATGGGAAGGTCCTCGAATGCCTCCAGAGGAGGGCAGCCAAGCTGGTGACAGGGCTGGAAGGCATGTCCCCGAATCCTAGACTGGTTTGGATTGGAAGGGACCTGTGAGCTCACCTTGTCCCACCCTGTGCCCTGGGCAGGGACCCGTCCCACCAGACCAGGTTTTTCAAGCCCCGTCCAACCTGGCCTTGAACGCCTCCAGGGTTGGGGCAGCCACAGCTTCTCTGGGCACCGTTGGCCAGAGTCTCAGCACCCTCACAGCAAAGAATTTCTTCCCCTCATCTCATCTCAATCTCCTTTCTGCCAGTGTCACAGAATCACACAATCACAGAATCACATTGGGATGGAAGGGGCCTCTGCAGATCATCTAGTCCAACCCCCCTCCCCACACACAGCAGGCCCACCTAGAGGAGGTTGCACAGGAACTTGTCCAGGCGGGTTTTGAATGTCTCCAGAGAAGGAGAGTCTGCCACCCCCCTGGGCAGCCTGTTCCAAGGCTCTGCCACCCTCACAGGAAAGAAGTTCCTCCTCATGTTTAGGTGGAACTTCCCATGTTCAAGTTTCTGCTCGTTCCCTCTTGTCCTGTCACTGGGCACCACTGATAAAAGAGCAGCCCCGTCCTCTTGACACCCACCCTTTAAGTATTTATCAGCATTGATCAAATCCCCCCTCGGTCTTCTCTTCTCTAGACTAAAAAGACCCAAGTCCCTCAGCCTTTCCTCATAAGGGAGAAGCTCCAGTCCCCTCATCATCTTTGTAGCCCTCTGCTGTACCCTCTCCAGCAGTTCCCTGTCCTTCTTGAACTGGGGAGCCCAGAACTGGAGGCAGTGCTCCAGGTGGGGCCTCCCCAGGGCAGAGTAGAGGGGGGAGGATGACCTCCCTCCACCTGCTGGTCACACTCTTCCTGATGCATCCCAGGATGCCATTGGCCTTCTTGGCCACAAGGGCACATTGTCGGCTCATGGTCATCCTATTGTCCACCAGGCCTCCTAGGTCTTTCTCCTCCAAGGTACTCTCCAAACCCTTCCCCCCCTGTCCTGTGGCTCCCCTCCCTGATGACCCAACATTACAGAATCACAGAATCGCAGAATCTTCGTGGTCGCATGGGACCTTGGAGATCATCGAGTCCAACCACACAAAGAAAAAAAAAAGGTAGCCACACCCACAACCAACCACACAGCACACCCGCCCACAAACAGACGCAAACCAACAATCTCGGGCACTAGAGCATGCCCTGGAGAGCCACGTCTAAACGTTTCTTAAATATCTCCAGGGATGGCGACTCCACCACCTCCCTGGGCAGGCTGTTCCAGTGCCTGACCGCTCTCTCGGTAAAGCAGTGCTTCCTAATATCTAATCTAAACCTCCCCTGCCGCAACTTCAGACCGTTTCCTCTGGTCCTGTCTTTATTCCCTTGGGAGAAGAGGCCAACGCCCACCTCTCTACACCCTCCTTTCAGGTAGCTGTAGAGGGCAATGAGGTCTCCCCTCAGCCTCCTCTTCTCCAAACTAAACATGCCCAGTTCCCTCAGCCTCTCCTCGTATGAGTTGTTCTCTAGACCCCCCACCAGCTTGGTGGCTCTCCTCTGGACACGGTCCAGCAGCTCAGTGTCCTTCCTGTAGTGAGGGGCCCAGAACTGGACACAGCGCTCAAGGTGAGGCCTCACCGGTGCCGAGTACAGAGGCACCATCACTTCCCTACTCCTGCTGGCCCAGCTATTCCTGATACAGGCCGGGATGCCGTTGGCCTTCTTGGCCACCTGGGCACACGGCTGGCTCACGTGAAGCCGGCTGTCCACCAACACCCCCAGGTCCTTTTCTGCTGGGCAGCTTTCCAGCCACTCTTCCCCAAGCCTGTAGCGTTGCCTGGGGTTGTTGTGACCAAAATGCAGGACCTGGCACTTGGCCTTATTAAACCTCATCCCATTGGCCTTGGCCCATGGAGCCAACCTGTCCAGATCCCTCTGTAGAGCCTTCCGACCCTCCAGCAGATCAACGCTCCCACCTAGTTTGGTGTCATCTGCAAACTTGCTGAGGGTGCACTCAATCCCCTTATCTAGATCATCAATAAAGATATTAAACAAGACTGGCCCCAGAACTGAGCCCTGAGGGACACCACTGGTGACCGGCCGCCAACTGGATTTCACCCCATTAATTACAACTCCCTGGGCGCGGCCATCCAGGCAGTTTTTCACCCAGTGAAGAGTACACTTGTCTATGCCATGATTCGCCAGCTTCTCCAGGAGAACGCTGTGGGGGACGGTGTCAAAGGCCTTACCAAAGTCCGGGTAGACAACGTCCACAGCCTTCCCCGCATCGAGCAGGCGAGTCACATGGTCATAAAAAGAGATGGAGTTGGTTAAGCAGGACCTCCCTCTCATAAACCCATGCTGGCTGGCGCGGATCCCTTGGCTGCCCTGCACTTGCCGTGAGAGCTCACTCAAGGTGATCCTCTCCGTGATCTTTCCCGGTACCGAGGTCAGGCTGACAGGCCCATAGTTTCCCGGATCCTCCTTCCGGCCCTTCTTGTAGATGGGTGTCACACTGGCCACCCTCCAGTCATCTGGTACCTCTCCTGTTGACCAGGATTGTTGATAGATAATGGAGAGAGGCTTGGTGAGCTCTCCCGCCAGCTCCCTGAGTACCCTTGGGTGAATTCCGTCCGGCCCCATAGACTTACGCGTGTCCGGGTGCATAAGCAAATCCTTAACTACTTCCTCCTGGACTATGGGGGGGTTGTTCTGCTCTCCATCCTTATCTTCCAGCTCAGGAGGCTGAACACCCTGGGGATAGCTGGTCCGACTATTGAAGACAGAGGCAAAGAAGGCATTAAGTATCTCAGCCTTCTCCTCGTCCTTGGTCGCAATGTTTCCCCCCTCATCCAGGAAGGGATGGAGATTCTCCCTGACTCTCTTTTTGTTGACGTATTTACAAAAGTTTTTTTTGTTGTCCCTTATATTAGTGGCCAGGCTGAGTTGCAGCTGGGCTTTTGCCTTCCTAATTTTTTCTCTGTGTAACCTAACAAGATCTCTGTACTCCTCCTGAGTTGCCTGTCCCTTCATCCAAAGGTGGTAAACCTTCCTTTTTTCCCTAAGTCCCATCCAGAGCTCTTTGTTCAACCAGGCCGGCCATTTTCCCCGCCCTTTAATTTTGCGCCTCATGGGGACAGCCTGCTCCTGGGCCTTTCGGATTTCCTTTGCAAAGAGCGTCCAGCCTTCCTGGACCCCTTTGCCCCGCAGGATTATCTCCCAAGGGACCCTCCCAACCAGGGTTCTGAACAGGCTAAAGTGCGCCCTCCGGAAGGCCAAGGTGGAGGTTTTGCTAACCCCCTTCCTTACCTCCCTAAGAATTGAAAACTTGACCGTTTGATGATCGCCAAGACCAAGACGGCCTCCGACCTCCACATCTCCCACTAGTCCATCTTTGTTTGTGAAAAGTAGGTGTAGCGAGGCGCCTCCCCTAGTAGGCTCTCCTACCGGTGTGTAAGGAAGTTATCTTCCATCCACTCAAGGAACCTCCTAGCCTTGCCTGCTCTCTGCTGTGTTCTATTTCCAGCAGATATCCGGTAGGTTGAAGCCCCCAACCAGAACAAGGGCTGGCGATGGCAAGACTTCAGCCAGCCGCTTACAGAATACTTCATCAACGTGCTCATCCTGGTTGGGTGAGCTTTGGGACTGAGGCATGGCTAGGAAAGGGAGGCAGGTTCATCGCTCTCCCTCATATTGGCTTTCTATTTCAGTTTGGGTTTCAATGAGGTCTGGTGTGTTCTAGTTTATTACTTTTGAGATGAGCCGGGATGTATCAAAGAGGAGTACAGGACCGGTGAGGGTTCATAAGCGCCGTGGTAATTTTGTGTTTCTTGGTCTCTTAGGTGCCATAATTAATTGTTGCTGCAGCCTCCAGTTCTGGGATCAGCGTGGAGCAGGTGAGTGGAACTCCATGGAGCTTCTGCGGATGAGGGTGTCGTGGAAGAGGTTGGAATTTACAGTTATGATGCTCAGTCTTGGAGCTGTGGTTTCTTCTTTGCAGATGAAGAGGAGCCAAGTGACTGCAGGAAAATGAGTTAGCTGTTGTGGTTTTTGTCAAGGATGACTTCAGACCCCCGGCTCTCTGAAAGCTAAACTGAGGGAACGGCACTGGTAAGGGACTGAGGTTGACGGTTTCAGGACAGGCTTTTTAAGTTCAAGAAGGGCATAGAGCTGTTCAGGAACAGCCCCTTTTAGGCAGGTAAAGGAAGGAGGTTACTAAAGAAGACTCCCAGCACAAAATCCCCCTTAGAGGGATTAGGAAGCATTTCTTTGCCGAGGTGGTGGTCAAACGCTGGAAGAGGTGTCCTGGGGAGGTGGTTGATGCCCCAAGCGTCTCCTTGTTTGAGAGGCGTTTGGACAAAGCCCTTAAGAATGCCCTTCTTGGGTGATTTGTGGTGGTTTTCCTGCAGTCGGGAGGCGAAGCCGGGCTCTGGAGCCGAGCGCGGTGTGAGCCGAGGACGGGTGTGATTGTCCCCAGGCTTTGGGGGACTGTGTCCCGAGCCCTGTCCCCGCAGGAGGGAGCGCTGGCCGTGTTCCAGAGCAAGGCCTTGCAGCCCGCGTTGTGGTGTGTGTGTCCCCCATCTCGGTCCCCAAGGGCTGTCCTTGTCCCGGGGGCTGCGTGCTGCTTTCTGCGTGGGGCCGTGTCGGTGGTTCCTGCAGGGACCCCTCTGTCCTGGCTGCCCCTGGGGAAGGGGACAGGGGAGTCCCCCCCCGGCCACTGGCACCCCGCTGGTGGTGGCTCGTCCCTGGGGGCAGCTCGTTGCCCTTTGGGGCTCGTGGGCTCCGACTGGGGGCTCACGGGGGCTGTGGCACCTGGGGGGGGTTCTGATTCCCGGTGCCCCCTGCGCTCCCTCCCTCCCCGCCCCCGCCTCCGCCCCTAAACAGGCACGGAGCGGTTCTGGAGAAACAACTTTTAATTGAGACAACTTTTTAACACAAGAGAAAAGGTCCTATTGAAGCTACTCTCAACCCCCCTCCCTCCCTCAAACACACCCCCCTCCCTCAAATACAGCCCTCTCCCCAAATACAGCCCTCTCCCCAAGTACCCCCCCCAAATACAGCCCTCTCCACAACTGCACACCCCCCTCCCCTAAATACCATGCCCCCCTCCTCTAAATATGATGCCCCCACTCCCCAAGTACACACAGCCCCTCCCCAAATACAAGCCCTCCCTCAAATACACACAAATCCCGCCCCCCCCCATCACCTCCGTCTCTTCCTTGCGGTGGGACTCGGCCCACCCTCTGCCCCCAGCCCTCTTGCAAGAGCCCTGCGTTTGCTGGGTGATGTCAACGGGGGGCTGCTCCCCCGCTTCGTCCCCCGCCTCTCCCCCAGTTTGGGCATGGCCGGGGTCAGCTCCATCCCCCCGTCCCCCCAGTGCTCCTGGGACTCTGGTGGCAGCTCCATCCCCAAGTCCCCCCAGGGTTCCTGAGACTCCGGTGAGAGCTCTGTCCCCGTGTCATCCCAGGGCTCCTGGGACACTGGCGACGGATCCATGGCCACGTACCACCAGGGCTCCTGGGACCCTGGTGATGGCTCCATCCCCAAGTCCCCCCAGGGTTCCTGGGACTCCCGTGACGGCTCTGTCCCCGTGTCATCCCAGGGCTCCTGGGACACTGGCGATGGATCCATGGCCACGTACCACCAGGGCTCCTGGGACTCTGGTGAGGGCTCCAACCCCATGTCCCCCCAAAGCTCCTGGGACTCTGGTGGCAGCTCCATCCCCACATCCCCCCAGGGCTCCTGGGACTTTGTCCCGGCGATGAGTTCCTCCTGGAAGCGCACGGCCTCCGTGGTCTCCTCCAGGCTGTAGCTGGGGCTCAGCAGCAACCTGGGCAGCTCGAGGGAGGGGAAGTCGCAGGGGGGGACACCTGTGCCAGTGTCACCAGGGTCTCCAGGCCTGGGGCTGCTGCCAGGACTGTCCTGGCCGACCCCTGCCACCTCCCCGGAGCAGTGGAAGAGCCTCATGGACGCCTCCAGAGGAACCTTCTGGGCCACTGTGAGGTCCCCGAGGGCTTGGCTGTGGGGGACAACAGAGGGGCTGGTGGGGACAGTGGCGGGGCTGGTGGGGACGCTGCAGCCCAGGGAGATGCCGCTGTCCCAGGTAAAGTCACCGTCTGAGGAGATGTCACTGTACAGCAGGATGTTGCTGTCCGAGGGTGTCTCCAAAGAGGTGGCCATGCTGGAGCTGATGGTCTCTGAAGACCGTTCATCGATGTTCTCAGGGCCAGGGATGGAGTTTGGCAGCGTGGTGGGTGCTGGGACCGCTGCTCTTTCCTCTCTGCCAGTGTCACCAGGATCCCCAGGCCGGGGACTGCTCCCAAGACTGTCCTGGCTGAGCCCTGCCACCTCCCAGCAGCAGTCAAAGAGGCTCAGGGCCTCCTCCAGAGGCACCTCCTGGGGCGCTGCCAGCCCCCCAAAGGCCTGCTTCTGGCGGAGAGCAGCAGAGCTGGTGGGGCCCTGGCTGTCCCGGGATGGGAGTCTGTCCCAGGAGCTGTCGCTGTATGGGGGGAGGTTGCTGTGCGGGCGAGCCTCCTCGGGGGTGGCCGTGCTGGAGCTGTTGGTGCTGGTGCTGTCCTGGCCGGCCCCCACCGTGTCCGTGGAGGAACCAAAGAGCCTGAGGGCCTCTTGGAGGAGCATCTCCTGGGTGACTTTGACGGTGCTGTCCGGGTCCCCAGGAGCTGGTTTGTCGGGGGCAGCAGAGGGTCTGGGGGGCACGTGGCTGCGTGGGGGTGCGTGGCTGCGTGGGGGTGCCCCTGCAGGGCTGGCCGTGCTGGAGATGTTGGTCCGTGCAGGGGGTCCCTTGACGTGCTGGAGGCCGGGGCTGGAGGTCAGCAGCAGCGGGGGGGCTGCGGGCACCGCTCTGCCCTGGTGGCCGTAGGCTGGGAGCTGTGTCAGCGGGGGCTGTGTGGGCTGTCCCTGGAGGCTGCCGGGGGCTGCCCAGGCCGGGAGGGTCTCACAGCCTGCGAGGCCCCACAGGGCAGGGCCCGGGGGAGCAGCGGCGCCGTGGCCGAGCGTGGGGGTGGCCGGCGGAGGCTGGTTGGTGAGGGTCCACTCCAGGTGGAAGAAGCGGGGATGGAAGCAGCAACCACAGGGGGCCCTCTGCAGCCCTGGGAGGGGGGAAAGGGAGGCGTGGTGGGCCGTGGGCAGCCTCCAGGGCACCCGCCGAGCTGTCCCCCGTGGCCCCCATCCCGGGTGTGAGCCAGGCCCCTGGGGAGCTGGTGGCCGGTCGCTCCCCGGAGTGAGCTGCTGTGCCGGAGGGGCTGGAAACTGGGGAGGGGACGTGCTTTGCGGGAGGAAACAGGAGAGATGGCCCCCACAGGTTGGGAAATTCCCTGGAAATTGGATTTCCTGGGCAGGTGAGGGCAGGGATGCTCAGCCGGGCTTGTTGAACCCTCCACACCCAGTACGAAAACTGCTGGGGGGGAACAGGGGAGGTGGGATGGTGAAGGTGACCACAGTGCTCGGGGGCTGAAGGTGGCAGAGGGCACAGGGGGTCCATACCTGGTGGTGTGGCCCGTGGGGCCCATGGGGCCACCCCCACGGTGGGTGGCCAGGCTGCGGGGAAGGGCTGCTCGTGGCCGGGCAGTCGAACCAGGGTGGCTGAGCCTGGAAGAGAGACAGGAGCCATGGCTGCGGTCACCTCCTGCGCTCTGTTCCCCGAGAGTGTCCCCAGGCTGCGGGTTGGGGTCAGTCCCTACCTTGGGGGTAGAAGGTTTGTGGGAGCACAAAAGTCTGAAGCGTCTGGGTCGCCGCGGGGGCCCGGGGGCCGTTCGGTGGGAGCCAGAGTGGTGGCAGCGCCATCGTCGGTCCTCTCGGTCTCTCCGCTGCTAAGGACTCTTTGGTCACCAGGGATGGAATGTGGGGGCTCCCTGTGCCCCGCCCCCTCCTCCAATAGCCTCCCCATCTCCTGCTGGAGGCCTGGTGGGAGATGGGATGGTCTTGGCCACAGTGATCACGAAATGGTTGAGTTTAACATCGTCAGTGGAATGAGAAAACTGGTGGGAAGAGTTGCTCCCCTGGATTTTGGGGGTTGAATGCCCCCTTAAGGAGCTGATGATGCCAAAGCGGGAGGTGCTGTTGTCCCTCTTGAGGGCCAAGAGGCCTTGCAAAAGGCTCTAGGTAGATTGGAGCACTGGGCAATCAGCAGTGGCGTGAAGTTGAAGCAGTAAAAGTGCAGGATTCTGCCCTGGGAGGGAGGAACTCTGGGCAGGAGTGTAACTGGGGAGAGGGGTGGCTGGAGAGCAGCCCTGCAGAAAGGGGTCCGGCCGGGGGTGCTGGGGGCAGCAGCTGAGGAGGAGCCGTCGGTGTCCCCTGGCACCAAGAGGGCAACCCCCATCCTGGGGGGCATCAAACCCAGTCGAAGCAGGAGGCCAAGAGCGGGGATTGTCCCGCTGTGCTCGGCGCTGGTGCGGCCTCACCTGGAGCCCTGGGTGCAGGGCTGGGCCCCACCGTTGGAGAAGGATGGGAAGGTCCTCGAATGCCTCCAGAGGAGGGCAGCCAAGCTGGTGACAGGGCTGGAAGGCATGTCCCCGAATCCTAGACTGGTTTGGATTGGAAGGGACCTGTGAGCTCACCTTGTCCCACCCTGTGCCCTGGGCAGGGACCCGTCCCACCAGACCAGGTTTTTCAAGCCCCGTCCAACCTGGCCTTGAACGCCTCCAGGGTTGGGGCAGCCACAGCTTCTCTGGGCACCGTTGGCCAGAGTCTCAGCACCCTCACAGCAAAGAATTTCTTCCCCTCATCTCATCTCAATCTCCTTTCTGCCAGTGTCACAGAATCACACAATCACAGAATCACATTGGGATGGAAGGGGCCTCTGCAGATCATCTAGTCCAACCCCCCTCCCCACACACAGCAGGCCCACCTAGAGGAGGTTGCACAGGAACTTGTCCAGGCGGGTTTTGAATGTCTCCAGAGAAGGAGAGTCTGCCACCCCCCTGGGCAGCCTGTTCCAAGGCTCTGCCGCCCTCACAGGAAAGAAGTTCCTCCTCATGTTTAGGTGGAACTTCCCATGTTCAAGTTTCTGCTCCTTCCCTCTTGTCCTGTCACTGGGCACCACTGATAAAAGAGCAGCCCCGTCCTCTTGACACCCACCCTTTAAGTATTTATCAGCACTGATCAAATCCCCCCTCGGTCTTCCCTTCTCTAGACTAAAAAGACCCAAGTCCCTCAGCCTTTCCTTACTTACGCGTGTCCGGGTGCATAAGCAAACCCTTAACTACTTCCTCCTGGACTATGGGGGGGTTGTTCTGCTCTCCATCCTTAGCTTCCAGCTCAGGAGGCTGAACACCCTGGGGATAGCTGGTCCGACTATTGAAGACAGAGGCAAAGAAGGTATTAAGTATCTCAGCCTTCTCCTCGTCCTTGGTCGCAATGTTTCCCCCCTCATCCAGGAAGGGATGGAGATTCTCCCTGACTCTCTTTTTGTTGACGTATTTACAAAAGCTTTTTTTGTTGTCCCTTATATTAATGGCCAGGTTGAGTTCCAGCTGGGCTTTTGCCTTCCTAATTTTTTCTCTGTGTAACCTAACAAGATCTCTGTACTCCTCCTGAGTTGCCTGTCCCTTCATCCAAAGGTGGTAAACCTTCCTTTTTTCCCTATGAAACAGAAAACAGAGGGATTAACCATGACAGGGACGTATATCTCAACCTTGGAGGGGAGGAAAGAAAACAAAGAATTTCCCAATTAGCGGAGGCGGGCCTCAGCCTTGAAGGAACACTTCGCAAGCAAATGGGAACATCCTGACTGATAACAGGAGAAGATAACCAGAGACTTTACGACCCCTGCCAGACCACGCAGAAGACAAGCGGAACATCCTGATCGATTACAGGAAGATAGCAAGAGACTTTTACGGCCTCTATCAGCAAAACAATCGAATCGGTTCAGTGATCGTGGAACTTACTCCCTAAGACGCCCCCCCAAAGAAAAACACCAGGAGAAGATACGCACATGCCTGAAGGATGAGACTTATTATAATGAGGCTCCGGAAATAATTAACATAGTCACACCTATTGTTAGAACTAATTGTATTAGCCCATCCCATAGTTTGCATATGTATGATTTACCTTATAAATAACTACGGGTTTAGCATAAGGGTGTGCAAGTTTGGAGGAGCGATCCCCCTTGCACCCGGCGCCGCAATAAACATACCTGCTTTATAACTCTCTGCGAGTTGTAAGGTTTGTTTCCGCGCGTCAATTTGGCACCCCAGATGGGACCCTCTCTGTCCGGCTGCGGGACCTGCTGAGGACGGGACTCCTCTGGGCGCCCCCGAGATTTCTCGGGAGGACTCCCCCACTCATCCAGATCACCGCGGGGACAGACAAGGACCATCTATTGCGGACCAGGGATGTTTAGGTTTTCTTAGGGGGGGACCTGTAAGCTGTGAGGAGACGTCCTACGCGTGGTAAAGAGTCGGCGTACTCGCCCCGGGGTATGCTCAAGCTTGGGCTAACGGTTGGGTTGTGCTGGTGTGGGATCCCTTGGTTTTAGATTTTATGTTAGTGCGTGGAAGTGTAACCCTGTGATACTGTTGGTTATATGTTGTATCTGTCCTAGGGTATCACTACCGTGTTATTACTTGTTGTATTTGTCATAAGGTACCACTACCGTGTTATTGTCTAATATAAGGTGGAAATTATTGTATGAGTGAAATGAGTGATTGAGACGCGGCACTGCTGCGGAGCGAGTGCGGAGTTCTGATCCGCGGTTCCGTGTTCTCCACGAGGAGAGCGGCCGGAGATGAATGAAGTGTATGACAGACTGTAAAGAAACATTGTGTGAACCTGATATTGAGAAGATTGAGTGGCAGTGTCTTGGACACTTGGATAATGTTTGTGATCCTATTTTTATCCTAAAGTGTTTTGCTTGTAATACGGAGGTTTGGGTAGATCAGGAAGACGATTTTTGGTGTCCACAGTGTGGAAGCTGGACTGAGTGGGAAAAGATCGAGCGGGCGGGAGAATTGAAACAAGTAATCTGTGGAGACATAGCCTACCCCTGGAGATAAAGGTAGCGACAGGGATATAGTTGTACTATTTCCCGGGGGAGAAAACAGGAATAACACCCAGGTGACACACGGAGATCAGGGTCACCTCTTCATCAAGGGGTAGAAAGAGCATAAAATGGGCAATAAACAAGGAGGCGGGATAATGAAAAAGAGTCCTCTAGGATGTATTTTAGCACACTGGAAGGAGATCGGAGGCCCACCAGGTGGCAGCGTGGACAAGAAAACCTTAATTAAATATTGCAATCAATGGTGGCCTCTTTACAAGTTAGATGATCAGGAGAAATGACCCGTTAACGGGACCCTTAATTACAATACTATATTACAATTAATGCTATTCCTTAGAAGGAAAGTTGGGATGAAGTCACATATGCAGACATGTTTTTCACCCTTCGGGACCAGCCCAAATATCAGCAGGACTGTGGACTGGTGGCTCCACAAGACCCAATAGTGTAATAAGAAAGAAGGAAAAGGAAAGTTGAAGAGATGTTGCAGCAAGTGATATCCGGAGAGAGTTGAGGCTGGCAGAAAGCAGAGAAGCGTGGAGAGTGTTAAGATGGAACGAAAGATAAGTGAGAGTCAGTAGCGGCGCTACAAGAGAGTAAAGGATTTGGAGATATGAGACCTAAAAGGCCTCTGAGAAGGGAAGGATACAGGTCCAGGCAAAGGGGGACTGATGGGGACCTGGGGAATCTACCCTAGCGGATCCGCTGGTTACTCTAAGGCTAGGGAAAAAGCAACAAGAAATAGAATTTTTGGTAGATACAGGAGCAACGTTCTCGGTTTTGAATCAAGCCCTGACCCCTATTGATACTGATTTTGTAACAATAAAGGGAGCCACTGGCCAGAGTGAAAAGGCATATTTTCTCAAACCTCTTAGGTTCAAATTGGGAAAACAATTGGGGATACACAAATTCTTATATATGCCTAGTTCCCCGAAACCCCTGCTAGGGCGGGACTTATTAGAACAATTGGGAGCAGAAATTAAATTCAAAAAAGGAAAAATTGAACTCCGGATAAGAGAAGATCAACTAATTGAAGTACTAAGCTTGGCCCTGATAGGAACTCCCATTTCTCCAGGAGTGCCTGAGGAGATTAAAGCCCAAATTTATCCGGGGGTATGGGCCTCGGGAGTGCCGGGGAGAGCAAAAAGTGCTTCCCCTATAGCGATAAAACCTCAACAAGGAGCACGACCAGTGAGAGTCAAACAGTATCCCCTCAGGATAGAGGATAGGAAGGGGATCCGACAAACTATAGACCAGTTCATCGAGTATGGGCTGCTAAAAGAATGCGAATCAGAGTATAACACTCCAATATTACCTGTTAAAAGGCCGGATGGCAGCTATCGCATAGTACAGGATCTCAGGGCTATCAACAAAATTGTTGAAGATTTACACCCGGTAGTAGCGAATCCATACACTCTCCTAACTAAATTGGTACCTGAATTGGCATGGTTTACCATCCTGGACCTAAAGGATGCCTTTTTCTGCTTGCCGCTGAGCCCAGAGAGCCAACTTTTATTTGCATTCGAATGGGAAAACCCAGAATCTGGAAGGAAAACACAGCTTACATGGACTGTGCTACCACAGGGCTTTAAAAATAGCCCAACACTTTTTGGAAATCAGCTAGCCAAAGACTTAGAACAGTGGAAACGCCCGCCTGGGACAGGAGTGGTATTGCAGTATGTGGACGATATGTTACTTGCCACTGACACCAGAGAAACGTGCATAAAATGGACTGTGAGCCTGCTAAATTTCCTTGGACTTAATGGCTATAAAGTTTCTCCACAGAAGGCGCAGATAGCCCAGCAGCAAGTGACCTATCTGGGATATGAAATAACCGCAGGCCAACGGACACTGGGGAAGGAGAGGAAAGAGGCCATCTGCCAGACACCTCGACCACAGACGCCTAAGGAACTTTGGACCTTCCTAGGAATGACAGGATGGTGTCGTCTCTGGATATATAACTACGGACTCTTGGTAAAGCCGCTGTACGAGTTATTAAAATCTAACTCAAAGAATATTGTGTGGAATAAGGAAGCGGACAGAGCCTTCCATCAGTTAAAAAAAGAGGTTAGTGGAAGCGCCTGCCCTGGGGTTACCCGATACTACTAAACCTTTCTGGTTGTTTTCCTATGAAAAGCAAGGAATGGCCTTAGGAGTCCTGGCTCAGAATCTGGGACCCTATCGAAGGGCGGTGGCATACTTCTCCAAACAGCTCGACGGAGTAAGTAAAGGGTGGCCCAGCTGTCTCCGAGCGGTGGCAGCAGTGGCAATAAACATCCAAGAGGCCCGTAAGTTCACCCTAGGCCGGAAAATCACAGTTATGGTTTCACACACCGTCTCAGCAGTACTGGAAGTAAAAGGAGGGCATTGGCTTTCACCTCAGAGGTTTCTCAAGTACCAGGCTATCCTGATAGAGCAAGATGATGTAGAAATAACAGTAACTAATATTGTCAATCCAGCCTCTTTCCTCAGCGGAACAGCAGGAGAATCAGTGACCCACGACTGCTTGGAAACAATCGAGGCGGTGTACTCCAGTCGACCAGATCTGAAAGAGGAACCATTGGAAGATGCAGAGGATTCCTGGTTCACCGACAGGAGCAGCTTCATTCAACAGGGGATACGCAAAGCTGGCTATGCGGTAACCACCACAGAGAAGGTAATAGAGTCCAAAGCTCTGGCCCCAAATACATCAGCCCAAAAGGCTGAGATAATAGCACTAACCCGAGCGCTGGAACTAGCCAAAGGAAAACGGATAAATATCTGGACAGACTCTAAATATGCTTTCGGGGTGGTGCATGCTCACGGGGCGGTCTGGAGAGAAAGAGGACTCTTATCTACACAAGGGAAGCACATCAAACATGCTGAAGAAATTCTTAAACTCTTAGATGCAGTATTACTGCCTGCCAAAGTGGCTATCATGCACTGCAAAGCTCACCAAAAAGGGAACACCGCTGTGGAACTGGGTAACGCACTGGCGGACCGAGAAGCCAAAAGGGCAGCGGAAATGGGTAATGCAGAAATACAATCCTTGGTCCCAGATGGTAAGATACAAATTGATGACGAACCTAAATATTCTAGGGATGATCACAAATTGATCAAAGACTTAAATGGGAAAATCGAAGGGAAATGGGCCAAAACCCCACAGGGAAAAATAATAGTGCCTTTTTCGTTATTATGGGCAATGGTCATGGCAGAACATAGAAAATCCCATTGGGGAACAGAGGCACTTTACAGATACCTGAGTAGGTTAATATGTGCCCAGAATCTATATGCCACGGTCAAACAAGTCACTCAGCAGTGTGAGATATGTCTGCAGAACAACCCTAGGACAGGTCCCAGAGTCCAGTTCGGCCAAATAGGAAAGGGAAACTATCCGGGACAACAATGGCAAATTGATTTCTCAGAACTTCCAAGAAAAGGGGGGTTTCGATACCTATTGGTGCTAACTGATACCTTTTCAGGATGGCCAGAGGGATTTCCCTGCCGAACCAATAAAACAAGAGAAGTGGTTAAAGCATTGTTGCAAGAAATTATACCAAGATTTGGGGTTCCCGCAGTGATTTCCTCGGACCGAGGATCTCATTTCACTGCAAAGGTTGTTTCAAAAGTAAGCAGATTGTGAAGCTAGGCCAGGAAGCTAACTTGGCCTGGCCTCAGTCATTACCATTAGCCCTTCTCAGGATAAGAACAAAACCCAGAACCAAAGAAGGTTTGAGCCCCTTTGAAATACTCTATGGGAGACCATATAGTGTACAAGACGGGACATCCACAGAGTTGGTGAATGAAATATTTACAGATTACATGATAAATTTACAAAAACAGCTCCGAGAGGTAGAAAAACTGGTTCTAGTGACAAGGGGAACAAGATTCCATAGCTTTGTAAGGTGGCTTATACCATCCCTAGGCGTTAGTGAATTGGAGAAAGCAATTGTAAACATATCAGCTACTATAGAAGCGCTTGAGAAATCTACAATAGATGCTATACAGGCACTTCAACAAGAAGTCCAGTCATTAGCAAATGTAGTTGGACAAAATAGAATGGCATTAGATTTACTAACTTGGAAAGAGGGAGGCTTATGCGCAGTGATTAATCAGAGCTGTTGCTCATATGTAAGCAAAAGCGGAAGGATAGAAAAAGACTTACAAAATCTCATAGCTAAAACTCAGATCTTGCATCAGACTGCGCAGGATGATACCACATTTGGGTTCTCAGACCTTTGGGAAAAGTTAACCTCATGGTTACCTAGTCTGGCATGGCTTAGACAACTGCTTATCCTTCTAGTAGCAGTGCTTATGTTAGGAATTTTAGTGTGTGTAATAGCTAGATGTTTTATGTGTTGTACCATGGGGGCAAGAGACGAATACATTCAATGGAAAAAGCATCAGCTCCGGGAACGAGTGGAATCAGGGATGTATTTTAGAAATCAGATGGAAAAGGAAAGTGTGTTATAGGCAATTGTAAAAGAATTTACAAATGAACAAAGAAAAGGGGGGATTGAAACAGAAAACAGAGGGATTAACCATGACAGGGACATATATCTCAACCTTGGAGGGGAGGAAAGAAAACAAAGAATTTCCCAATTAGCGGAGGCGGGCCTCAGCCTTGAAGGAACACTTCGCAAGCAAATGGGAACATCCTGACTGATAACAGGAGAAGATAACCAGAGACTTTACGACCCCTGCCAGACCACGCAGAAGACAAGCGGAACATCCTGATCGATTACAGGAAGATAGCAAGAGACTTTTACGGCCTCTATCAGCAAAACAATCGAATCGGTTCAGTGATCGTGGAACTTACTCCCTAAGACGCCCCCCCAAAGAAAAACACCAGGAGAAGATACGCACATGCCTGAAGGATGAGACTTATTATAATGAGGCTCCGGAAATAATTAACATAGTCACACCTATTGTTAGAACTAATTGTATTAGCCCATCCCATAGTTTGCATATGTATGATTTACCTTATAAATAACTACGGGTTTAGCATAAGGGTGTGCAAGTTTGGAGGAGCGATCCCCCTTGCACCCGGCGCCGCAATAAACATACCTGCTTTATAACTCTCTGCGAGTTGTAAGGTTTGTTTCCGCGCGTCAATTTGGCACCCCAGATGGGACCCTCTCTGTCCGGCTGCGGGACCTGCTGAGGACGGGACTCCTCTGGGCGCCCCCGAGATTTCTCGGGAGGACTCCCCCACTCATCCAGATCACCGCGGGGACAGACAAGGACCATCTATTGCGGACCAGGGATGTTTAGGTTTTCTTAGGGGGGGACCTGTAAGCTGTGAGGAGACGTCCTACGCGTGGTAAAGAGTCGGCGTACTCGCCCCGGGGTATGCTCAAGCTTGGGCTAACGGTTGGGTTGTGCTGGTGTGGGATCCCTTGGTTTTAGATTTTATGTTAGTGCGTGGAAGTGTAACCCTGTGATACTGTTGGTTATATGTTGTATCTGTCCTAGGGTATCACTACCGTGTTATTACTTGTTGTATTTGTCATAAGGTACCACTACCGTGTTATTGTCTAATATAAGGTGGAAATTATTGTATGAGTGAAATGAGTGATTGAGACGCGGCACTGCTGCGGAGCGAGTGCGGAGTTCTGATCCGCGGTTCCGTGTTCTCCACGAGGAGAGCGGCCGGAGATGAATGAAGTGTATGACAGACTGTAAAGAAACATTGTGTGAACCTGATATTGAGAAGATTGAGTGGCAGTGTCTTGGACACTTGGATAATGTTTGTGATCCTATTTTTATCCTAAAGTGTTTTGCTTGTAATACGGAGGTTTGGGTAGATCAGGAAGACGATTTTTGGTGTCCACAGTGTGGAAGCTGGACTGAGTGGGAAAAGATCGAGCGGGCGGGAGAATTGAAACAAGTAATCTGTGGAGACATAGCCTACCCCTGGAGATAAAGGTAGCGACAGGGATATAGTTGTACTATTTCCCGGGGGAGAAAACAGGAATAACACCCAGGTGACACACGGAGATCAGGGTCACCTCTTCATCAAGGGGTAGAAAGAGCATAAAATGGGCAATAAACAAGGAGGCGGGATAATGAAAAAGAGTCCTCTAGGATGTATTTTAGCACACTGGAAGGAGATCGGAGGCCCACCAGGTGGCAGCGTGGACAAGAAAACCTTAATTAAATATTGCAATCAATGGTGGCCTCTTTACAAGTTAGATGATCAGGAGAAATGACCCGTTAACGGGACCCTTAATTACAATACTATATTACAATTAATGCTATTCCTTAGAAGGAAAGTTGGGATGAAGTCACATATGCAGACATGTTTTTCACCCTTCGGGACCAGCCCAAATATCAGCAGGACTGTGGACTGGTGGCTCCACAAGACCCAATAGTGTAATAAGAAAGAAGGAAAAGGAAAGTTGAAGAGATGTTGCAGCAAGTGATATCCGGAGAGAGTTGAGGCTGGCAGAAAGCAGAGAAGCGTGGAGAGTGTTAAGATGGAACGAAAGATAAGTGAGAGTCAGTAGCGGCGCTACAAGAGAGTAAAGGATTTGGAGATATGAGACCTAAAAGGCCTCTGAGAAGGGAAGGATACAGGTCCAGGCAAAGGGGGACTGATGGGGACCTGGGGAATCTACCCTAGCGGATCCGCTGGTTACTCTAAGGCTAGGGAAAAAGCAACAAGAAATAGAATTTTTGGTAGATACAGGAGCAACGTTCTCGGTTTTGAATCAAGCCCTGACCCCTATTGATACTGATTTTGTAACAATAAAGGGAGCCACTGGCCAGAGTGAAAAGGCATATTTTCTCAAACCTCTTAGGTTCAAATTGGGAAAACAATTGGGGATACACAAATTCTTATATATGCCTAGTTCCCCGAAACCCCTGCTAGGGCGGGACTTATTAGAACAATTGGGAGCAGAAATTAAATTCAAAAAAGGAAAAATTGAACTCCGGATAAGAGAAGATCAACTAATTGAAGTACTAAGCTTGGCCCTGATAGGAACTCCCATTTCTCCAGGAGTGCCTGAGGAGATTAAAGCCCAAATTTATCCGGGGGTATGGGCCTCGGGAGTGCCGGGGAGAGCAAAAAGTGCTTCCCCTATAGCGATAAAACCTCAACAAGGAGCACGACCAGTGAGAGTCAAACAGTATCCCCTCAGGATAGAGGATAGGAAGGGGATCCGACAAACTATAGACCAGTTCATCGAGTATGGGCTGCTAAAAGAATGCGAATCAGAGTATAACACTCCAATATTACCTGTTAAAAGGCCGGATGGCAGCTATCGCATAGTACAGGATCTCAGGGCTATCAACAAAATTGTTGAAGATTTACACCCGGTAGTAGCGAATCCATACACTCTCCTAACTAAATTGGTACCTGAATTGGCATGGTTTACCATCCTGGACCTAAAGGATGCCTTTTTCTGCTTGCCGCTGAGCCCAGAGAGCCAACTTTTATTTGCATTCGAATGGGAAAACCCAGAATCTGGAAGGAAAACACAGCTTACATGGACTGTGCTACCACAGGGCTTTAAAAATAGCCCAACACTTTTTGGAAATCAGCTAGCCAAAGACTTAGAACAGTGGAAACGCCCGCCTGGGACAGGAGTGGTATTGCAGTATGTGGACGATATGTTACTTGCCACTGACACCAGAGAAACGTGCATAAAATGGACTGTGAGCCTGCTAAATTTCCTTGGACTTAATGGCTATAAAGTTTCTCCACAGAAGGCGCAGATAGCCCAGCAGCAAGTGACCTATCTGGGATATGAAATAACCGCAGGCCAACGGACACTGGGGAAGGAGAGGAAAGAGGCCATCTGCCAGACACCTCGACCACAGACGCCTAAGGAACTTTGGACCTTCCTAGGAATGACAGGATGGTGTCGTCTCTGGATATATAACTACGGACTCTTGGTAAAGCCGCTGTACGAGTTATTAAAATCTAACTCAAAGAATATTGTGTGGAATAAGGAAGCGGACAGAGCCTTCCATCAGTTAAAAAAAGAGGTTAGTGGAAGCGCCTGCCCTGGGGTTACCCGATACTACTAAACCTTTCTGGTTGTTTTCCTATGAAAAGCAAGGAATGGCCTTAGGAGTCCTGGCTCAGAATCTGGGACCCTATCGAAGGGCGGTGGCATACTTCTCCAAACAGCTCGACGGAGTAAGTAAAGGGTGGCCCAGCTGTCTCCGAGCGGTGGCAGCAGTGGCAATAAACATCCAAGAGGCCCGTAAGTTCACCCTAGGCCGGAAAATCACAGTTATGGTTTCACACACCGTCTCAGCAGTACTGGAAGTAAAAGGAGGGCATTGGCTTTCACCTCAGAGGTTTCTCAAGTACCAGGCTATCCTGATAGAGCAAGATGATGTAGAAATAACAGTAACTAATATTGTCAATCCAGCCTCTTTCCTCAGCGGAACAGCAGGAGAATCAGTGACCCACGACTGCTTGGAAACAATCGAGGCGGTGTACTCCAGTCGACCAGATCTGAAAGAGGAACCATTGGAAGATGCAGAGGATTCCTGGTTCACCGACAGGAGCAGCTTCATTCAACAGGGGATACGCAAAGCTGGCTATGCGGTAACCACCACAGAGAAGGTAATAGAGTCCAAAGCTCTGGCCCCAAATACATCAGCCCAAAAGGCTGAGATAATAGCACTAACCCGAGCGCTGGAACTAGCCAAAGGAAAACGGATAAATATCTGGACAGACTCTAAATATGCTTTCGGGGTGGTGCATGCTCACGGGGCGGTCTGGAGAGAAAGAGGACTCTTATCTACACAAGGGAAGCACATCAAACATGCTGAAGAAATTCTTAAACTCTTAGATGCAGTATTACTGCCTGCCAAAGTGGCTATCATGCACTGCAAAGCTCACCAAAAAGGGAACACCGCTGTGGAACTGGGTAACGCACTGGCGGACCGAGAAGCCAAAAGGGCAGCGGAAATGGGTAATGCAGAAATACAATCCTTGGTCCCAGATGGTAAGATACAAATTGATGACGAACCTAAATATTCTAGGGATGATCACAAATTGATCAAAGACTTAAATGGGAAAATCGAAGGGAAATGGGCCAAAACCCCACAGGGAAAAATAATAGTGCCTTTTTCGTTATTATGGGCAATGGTCATGGCAGAACATAGAAAATCCCATTGGGGAACAGAGGCACTTTACAGATACCTGAGTAGGTTAATATGTGCCCAGAATCTATATGCCACGGTCAAACAAGTCACTCAGCAGTGTGAGATATGTCTGCAGAACAACCCTAGGACAGGTCCCAGAGTCCAGTTCGGCCAAATAGGAAAGGGAAACTATCCGGGACAACAATGGCAAATTGATTTCTCAGAACTTCCAAGAAAAGGGGGGTTTCGATACCTATTGGTGCTAACTGATACCTTTTCAGGATGGCCAGAGGGATTTCCCTGCCGAACCAATAAAACAAGAGAAGTGGTTAAAGCATTGTTGCAAGAAATTATACCAAGATTTGGGGTTCCCGCAGTGATTTCCTCGGACCGAGGATCTCATTTCACTGCAAAGGTTGTTTCAAAAGTAAGCAGATTGTGAAGCTAGGCCAGGAAGCTAACTTGGCCTGGCCTCAGTCATTACCATTAGCCCTTCTCAGGATAAGAACAAAACCCAGAACCAAAGAAGGTTTGAGCCCCTTTGAAATACTCTATGGGAGACCATATAGTGTACAAGACGGGACATCCACAGAGTTGGTGAATGAAATATTTACAGATTACATGATAAATTTACAAAAACAGCTCCGAGAGGTAGAAAAACTGGTTCTAGTGACAAGGGGAACAAGATTCCATAGCTTTGTAAGGTGGCTTATACCATCCCTAGGCGTTAGTGAATTGGAGAAAGCAATTGTAAACATATCAGCTACTATAGAAGCGCTTGAGAAATCTACAATAGATGCTATACAGGCACTTCAACAAGAAGTCCAGTCATTAGCAAATGTAGTTGGACAAAATAGAATGGCATTAGATTTACTAACTTGGAAAGAGGGAGGCTTATGCGCAGTGATTAATCAGAGCTGTTGCTCATATGTAAGCAAAAGCGGAAGGATAGAAAAAGACTTACAAAATCTCATAGCTAAAACTCAGATCTTGCATCAGACTGCGCAGGATGATACCACATTTGGGTTCTCAGACCTTTGGGAAAAGTTAACCTCATGGTTACCTAGTCTGGCATGGCTTAGACAACTGCTTATCCTTCTAGTAGCAGTGCTTATGTTAGGAATTTTAGTGTGTGTAATAGCTAGATGTTTTATGTGTTGTACCATGGGGGCAAGAGACGAATACATTCAATGGAAAAAGCATCAGCTCCGGGAACGAGTGGAATCAGGGATGTATTTTAGAAATCAGATGGAAAAGGAAAGTGTGTTATAGGCAATTGTAAAAGAATTTACAAATGAACAAAGAAAAGGGGGGATTGAAACAGAAAACAGAGGGATTAACCATGACAGGGACATATATCTCAACCTTGGAGGGGAGGAAAGAAAACAAAGAATTTCCCAATTAGCGGAGGCGGGCCTCAGCCTTGAAGGAACACTTCGCAAGCAAATGGGAACATCCTGACTGATAACAGGAGAAGATAACCAGAGACTTTACGACCCCTGCCAGACCACGCAGAAGACAAGCGGAACATCCTGATCGATTACAGGAAGATAGCAAGAGACTTTTACGGCCTCTATCAGCAAAACAATCGAATCGGTTCAGTGATCGTGGAACTTACTCCCTAAGACGCCCCCCCAAAGAAAAACACCAGGAGAAGATACGCACATGCCTGAAGGATGAGACTTATTATAATGAGGCTCCGGAAATAATTAACATAGTCACACCTATTGTTAGAACTAATTGTATTAGCCCATCCCATAGTTTGCATATGTATGATTTACCTTATAAATAACTACGGGTTTAGCATAAGGGTGTGCAAGTTTGGAGGAGCGATCCCCCTTGCACCCGGCGCCGCAATAAACATACCTGCTTTATAACTCTCTGCGAGTTGTAAGGTTTGTTTCCGCGCGTCAATTTGGCACCCCAGATGGGACCCTCTCTGTCCGGCTGCGGGACCTGCTGAGGACGGGACTCCTCTGGGCGCCCCCGAGATTTCTCGGGAGGACTCCCCCACTCATCCAGATCACCGCGGGGACAGACAAGGACCATCTATTGCGGACCAGGGATGTTTAGGTTTTCTTAGGGGGGGACCTGTAAGCTGTGAGGAGACGTCCTACGCGTGGTAAAGAGTCGGCGTACTCGCCCCGGGGTATGCTCAAGCTTGGGCTAACGGTTGGGTTGTGCTGGTGTGGGATCCCTTGGTTTTAGATTTTATGTTAGTGCGTGGAAGTGTAACCCTGTGATACTGTTGGTTATATGTTGTATCTGTCCTAGGGTATCACTACCGTGTTATTACTTGTTGTATTTGTCATAAGGTACCACTACCGTGTTATTGTCTAATATAAGGTGGAAATTATTGTATGAGTGAAATGAGTGATTGAGACGCGGCACTGCTGCGGAGCGAGTGCGGAGTTCTGATCCGCGGTTCCGTGTTCTCCACGAGGAGAGCGGCCGGAGATGAATGAAGTGTATGACAGACTGTAAAGAAACATTGTGTGAACCTGATATTGAGAAGATTGAGTGGCAGTGTCTTGGACACTTGGATAATGTTTGTGATCCTATTTTTATCCTAAAGTGTTTTGCTTGTAATACGGAGGTTTGGGTAGATCAGGAAGACGATTTTTGGTGTCCACAGTGTGGAAGCTGGACTGAGTGGGAAAAGATCGAGCGGGCGGGAGAATTGAAACAAGTAATCTGTGGAGACATAGCCTACCCCTGGAGATAAAGGTAGCGACAGGGATATAGTTGTACTATTTCCCGGGGGAGAAAACAGGAATAACACCCAGGTGACACACGGAGATCAGGGTCACCTCTTCATCAAGGGGTAGAAAGAGCATAAAATGGGCAATAAACAAGGAGGCGGGATAATGAAAAAGAGTCCTCTAGGATGTATTTTAGCACACTGGAAGGAGATCGGAGGCCCACCAGGTGGCAGCGTGGACAAGAAAACCTTAATTAAATATTGCAATCAATGGTGGCCTCTTTACAAGTTAGATGATCAGGAGAAATGACCCGTTAACGGGACCCTTAATTACAATACTATATTACAATTAATGCTATTCCTTAGAAGGAAAGTTGGGATGAAGTCACATATGCAGACATGTTTTTCACCCTTCGGGACCAGCCCAAATATCAGCAGGACTGTGGACTGGTGGCTCCACAAGACCCAATAGTGTAATAAGAAAGAAGGAAAAGGAAAGTTGAAGAGATGTTGCAGCAAGTGATATCCGGAGAGAGTTGAGGCTGGCAGAAAGCAGAGAAGCGTGGAGAGTGTTAAGATGGAACGAAAGATAAGTGAGAGTCAGTAGCGGCGCTACAAGAGAGTAAAGGATTTGGAGATATGAGACCTAAAAGGCCTCTGAGAAGGGAAGGATACAGGTCCAGGCAAAGGGGGACTGATGGGGACCTGGGGAATCTACCCTAGCGGATCCGCTGGTTACTCTAAGGCTAGGGAAAAAGCAACAAGAAATAGAATTTTTGGTAGATACAGGAGCAACGTTCTCGGTTTTGAATCAAGCCCTGACCCCTATTGATACTGATTTTGTAACAATAAAGGGAGCCACTGGCCAGAGTGAAAAGGCATATTTTCTCAAACCTCTTAGGTTCAAATTGGGAAAACAATTGGGGATACACAAATTCTTATATATGCCTAGTTCCCCGAAACCCCTGCTAGGGCGGGACTTATTAGAACAATTGGGAGCAGAAATTAAATTCAAAAAAGGAAAAATTGAACTCCGGATAAGAGAAGATCAACTAATTGAAGTACTAAGCTTGGCCCTGATAGGAACTCCCATTTCTCCAGGAGTGCCTGAGGAGATTAAAGCCCAAATTTATCCGGGGGTATGGGCCTCGGGAGTGCCGGGGAGAGCAAAAAGTGCTTCCCCTATAGCGATAAAACCTCAACAAGGAGCACGACCAGTGAGAGTCAAACAGTATCCCCTCAGGATAGAGGATAGGAAGGGGATCCGACAAACTATAGACCAGTTCATCGAGTATGGGCTGCTAAAAGAATGCGAATCAGAGTATAACACTCCAATATTACCTGTTAAAAGGCCGGATGGCAGCTATCGCATAGTACAGGATCTCAGGGCTATCAACAAAATTGTTGAAGATTTACACCCGGTAGTAGCGAATCCATACACTCTCCTAACTAAATTGGTACCTGAATTGGCATGGTTTACCATCCTGGACCTAAAGGATGCCTTTTTCTGCTTGCCGCTGAGCCCAGAGAGCCAACTTTTATTTGCATTCGAATGGGAAAACCCAGAATCTGGAAGGAAAACACAGCTTACATGGACTGTGCTACCACAGGGCTTTAAAAATAGCCCAACACTTTTTGGAAATCAGCTAGCCAAAGACTTAGAACAGTGGAAACGCCCGCCTGGGACAGGAGTGGTATTGCAGTATGTGGACGATATGTTACTTGCCACTGACACCAGAGAAACGTGCATAAAATGGACTGTGAGCCTGCTAAATTTCCTTGGACTTAATGGCTATAAAGTTTCTCCACAGAAGGCGCAGATAGCCCAGCAGCAAGTGACCTATCTGGGATATGAAATAAGCCCTGTCCCCACAGGAGGGAGCGCTGGCCGGGTTCCAGAGCAAGGCCTTGCAGCCCGCGTTGTGGTGTGTGTGTCCCCCATCTCGGTCCCCAAGGGCTGTCCTTGTCCCGGGGGCTGCGTGCTGCTTTCTGCGTGGGGCCGTGTCGGTGGTTCCTGCAGGGACCCCTCTGTCCTGGCTGCCCCTGGGGAAGGGGACAGGGGAGTCCCCCCCCGGCCACTGGCACCCCGCTGGTGGTGGCTCGTCCCTGGGGGCAGCTCGTTGCCCTTTGGGGCTGGTGGGCTCCGACTGGGGGCTCACGGGGGCTGTGGCACCTGGGGGGGGTTCTGATTCCCGGTGCCCCCTGCGCTCCCTCCCTCCCCGCCCCCGCCTCCGCCCCTAAACAGGCACGGAGCGGTTCTGGAGAAACAACTTTTAATTGAGACAACTTTTTAACACAAGAGAAAAGGTCCTATTGAAGCTACTCTCAACCCCCCTCCCTCCCTCAAACACACCCCCCTCCCTCAAATACAGCCCTCTCCCCAAATACAGCCCTCTCCCCAAGTACCCCCCCCAAATACAGCCCTCTCCACAACTGCACACCCCCCTCCCCTAAATACCATGCCCCCCTCCTCTAAATATGATGCCCCCACTCCCCAAGTACACACAGCCCCTCCCCAAATACAAGCCCTCCCTCAAATACACACAAATCCCGCCCCCCCCCATCACCTCCGTCTCTTCCTTGCGGTGGGACTCGGCCCACCCTCTGCCCCCAGCCCTCTTGCAAGAGCCCTGCGTTTGCTGGGTGATGTCAACGGGGGGCTGCTCCCCCGCTTCGTCCCCCGCCTCTCCCCCAGTTTGGGCATGGCCGGGGTCAGCTCCATCCCCCCGTCCCCCCAGTGCTCCTGGGACTCTGGTGGCAGCTCCATCCCCAAGTCCCCCCAGGGTTCCTGAGACTCCGGTGAGAGCTCTGTCCCCGTGTCATCCCAGGGCTCCTGGGACACTGGCGATGGATCCATGGCCACGTACCACCAGGGCTCCTGGGACCCTGGTGATGGCTCCATCCCCAAGTCCCCCCAGGGTTCCTGGGACTCCCGTGACGGCTCTGTCCCCGTGTCATCCCAGGGCTCCTGGGACACTGGCGATGGATCCATGGCCACGTACCACCAGGGCTCCTGGGACTCTGGTGAGGGCTCCAACCCCATGTCCCCCCAAAGCTCCTGGGACTCTGGTGGCAGCTCCATCCCCACATCCCCCCAGGGCTCCTGGGACTTTGTCCCGGCGATGAGTTCCTCCTGGAAGCGCACGGCCTCCGTGGTCTCCTCCAGGCTGTAGCTGGGGCTCAGCAGCAACCTGGGCAGCTCGAGGGAGGGGAAGTCGCAGGGGGGGACACCTGTGCCAGTGTCACCAAGGTCCCCAGGCCTTGGGCTGCTGCCAGGACTGTCCTGGCTGACCCCTGCCACCTCCCCGGAGCAGTGGAAGAGCCTCATGGACACCTCCAGAGGAAGCTTCTGGGCCACTGTGAGGTCCCCGAGGGCTTGGCTGTGGGGGACAACAGAGGGGCTGGTGGGGACAGTGGCGGGGCTGGTGGGGACGCTGCAGCCCAGGGAGATGCCGCTGTCCCAGGTAAAGTCACCGTCTGAGGAGATGTCACTGTACAGCAGGATGTTGCTGTCCGAGGGTGTCTCCAAAGAGGTGGCCATGCTGGAGCTGGTGGTCTCTGAAGACCGTTCATCGATGTTCTCAGGGCCAGGGATGGAGTTTGGCAGCGTGGTGGGTGCTGGGACCGCTGCTCTTTCCTCTCTGCCAGTGTCACCAGGATCCCCAGGCCTGGGACTGCTCCCAAGACTGTCCTGGCTGAGCCCTGCCACCTCCCAGCAGCAGTCAAAGAGGCTCAGGGCCTCCTCCAGAGGCACCTCCTGGGGCGCTGCCAGCCCCCCAAAGGCCTGCTTCTGGCGGAGAGCAGCAGAGCTGGTGGGGCCCTGGCTGTCCCGGGATGGGAGGCTGTCCCAGGAGCTGTCGCTGTATGGGGGGAGGTTGCTGTGCGGGCGAGCCTCCTCGGGGGTGGCCGTACTGGAGCTGTTGGTGCTGGTGCTGTCCTGGCCGGCCCCCACCGTGTCCGTGGAGGAACCAAAGAGCCTGAGGGCCTCTTGGAGGAGCATCTCCTGGGTGACTTTGACGGTGCTGTCCGGGTCCCCAGGAGCTGGTTTGTCGGGGGCAGCAGAGGGTCTGGGGGGCACGTGGCTGCGTGGGGGTGCGTGGCTGCGTGGGGGTGCCCCCGCAGGGCTGGCCGTGCTGGAGATGTTGGTCCGTGCAGGGGGTCCCTTGACGTGCTGGAGGCCGGGGCTGGAGGTCAGCAGCAGCGGGGGGGCTGCGGGCACCGCTCTGCCCTGGTGGCCGTAGGCTGGGAGCTGTGTCAGCGGGGGCTGTGTGGGCTGTCCCTGGAGGCTGCCGGGGGCTGCCCAGGCCGGGAGGGTCTCACAGCCTGCGAGGCCCCACAGGGCAGGGCCCGGGGGAGCAGCGGCGCCGTGGCCGAGCGTGGGGGTGGCCGGCGGAGGCTGGTTGGTGAGGGTCCACTCCAGGTGGAAGAAGCGGGGATGGAAGCAGCAACCACAGGGGGCCCTCTGCAGCCCTGGGAGGGGGGAAAGGGAGGCGTGGTGGGCCGTGGGCAGCCTCCAGGGCACCCGCCGAGCTGTCCCCCGTGGCCCCCATCCCGGGTGTGAGCCAGGCCCCTGGGGAGCTGGTGGCCGGTCGCTCCCCGGAGTGAGCTGCTGTGCCGGAGGGGCTGGGGCTGGAAACTGGGGAGGGGACGTGCTTTGCGGGAGGAAACAGGAGAGATGGCCCCCACAGGTTGGGAAATTCCCTGGAAATTGGATTTCCTGGGCAGGTGAGGGCAGGGATGCTCAGCCGGGCTTGTTGAACCCTCCACACCCAGTACGAAAACACAGTGCTCGGGGGCTGAAGGTGGCAGAGGGCACAGGGGGTCCATACCTGGTGGTGTGGCCCGTGGGGCCCATGAGGCCACCCCCACGGTGGGTGGCCAGGCTGCAGGGAAGGGCTGCTCCTGGCCGGGCAGTCGAACCAGGGTGGCTGAGCCTGGAAGAGAGACAGGAGCCATGGCTGCGGTCACCTCCTGCGCTCTGTTCCCCGAGAGTGTCCCCGGGCTGCGGGTTGGGGTCAGTCCCTACCTTGGGGGTAGAAGGTTTGTGGGAGCACAAAGGTCTGAAGCGTCTGGGTTGCCGCGGGGGCCCCGGGGCCGTTCGGTGGGAGCCAGAGTGGTGGCAGCGCCATCGTCGGTCCTCTCGGTCTGTCCGCTGCTAAGGACTCTTTGGTCACCAGGGATGGAATGTGGGGGCTCCCTGTGCCCCGCCCCCTCCTCCAATAGCCTCCCCATCTCCTGCTGGAGGCCTGGTGGGAGATGGGATGGTCTTGGCCACAGTGATCACGAAATGGTTGAGTTTAACATCGTCAGTAGAATGAGAAAACTGGTGGGAAGAGTTTTGCTTGTTTTGAACGTCTCTGGGAACTACTTGCATTGCCACCCAGACTTTGGGGCTGCAGGCTTTCCTGGCCACTCTATGCTCCAAATAATCTTTTTTTCACTTTTCCCCAGCACCGGACTCTGATATGCCGAATGTCCTGGCCTGGCTCCCACAACCAAGGTGGCAGCCAGAACAACTCTTGTTTTCTTTCAAGGTCTCTTGGAACTACTTGCTTTGCCACCCAGACTTTGGGGCTGTGGGCTTTCCTGGCCACTCTATCCTCAAAAGCAGCTTTTTTTCTTTATCATTTTCCTTTTTAAGGCATTTAAGAAACGTGTAGACACGGCACTTCAGGGCATGCTCTAGTGCCCGAGATTGTTGGTTTGTGTCTGTTTGCGGATGGGTGTGGGTTGTGGTGGTTTTTGGTTTTTTGCTGGTTTTTGGTTGGGTTTTTTTTTTGTGTGTGTGTGTGTGTTTTGGTTTGGTTTGGGTTTTGGCTTTTTTTTTTTTTTTTGGTGATTGGACTCGATGATCTCAAAGGTCCCTTCCAATCATGAAGATTCTGTGATTCTGTGATTTCTTTTGCATTTTAAAAGTAAAGGCCAGGAAGGAAAAGCGCATATCCATTGCTTAAGGAGAGAAGAAAGAAGGGTTGAAAGAGTAGCGGCAAATACGCTTCTCCTTCGTCTTCACCAGACTTCAACCAACTTCAGGGAAATTTAGTTCTTTAAAACACCAGGATCACGGGCTGGAGGAGTATGTCAAACAGAGTTCAGATAAAACTTGTGCTTGACTAGTAAGGGAACGAGCCCAAGTGCCTTTTTGAAACTGAGGGACGGCGTTTCATCTCCGACGGCTGAAGAGCAAAGCTTGTACCTGCCTTCAAAGGGGAAAAGAGCTGAAGTGGTAATATCAGTCCAAATTTGGCTGATGACTTTATAGTGTATAAACCCCCAGGAGATAACAGGATGCAGAACATGCTCAAACTGAGGACCAGGAGTCGGGCCCGGCCCTGTCTCTGCAAACTCTGGTTGCGAGAGCACGGGGCGGAAACCTGAGCGCTGCCGCCGATGAGAGCCACGGACTGGGGGGGCCGGGCTGGTGCTGCACTCCATACGGTGACAGACAGAGGATGTCGCTGTGAGCCGATTGTGACACGGGAGGTCGGCCGGCGGGTAAGCGATGACCAACTGAGGAGGCCACCACCCTCCGATTGTGACCCGTGAGGGCAGAGGGCCAGTCATCCCGCACAGAGGCCCCGGGCTCAGTGTGCAGCTGGCACTGTGCGGTGAGGTCCTTGTCCTCGCCGCAGCTGGGCACGGCTGTCTTCTCCTGAGGTACCCCGTGTGCCACAGGGCGCTGAGGATGGCTTCTGCTTGGGAGAGGAACTATCACCACTCAGGCCTGGAGAAAGCAGCAGCTTTCCTCCCCTCGCTGCTTGCTGACAGCTCCCTCAGGAGCAAAGACGACGATCAGACTGTCCACGGAGTGCTGCTCTTTGCGGATGTCTCAGGTGGGGGGAGCAGGGAGGAGCAGCCACGGACACGCGCCGTCTTGGGACACACCAGGCCCTTTGGAGCCCCTCGGACAGAGTGGCCATCTTGTCACTAGTGAGGTCTTCTGCTGGCATGCCCAGAGAGAGCGGGATGGGTTGTCTTGGGCGGTCAACCCCTGCTGCCACCAGCACTGAGCCGGGCATGGGAAGGTGTCCCCAACAGGCTCTCGGGCCGGGCAGGGTGGAAAGTGCTGCCAAGTCCCTTGGCCCCCATGGGCATTTCCTGATTTCTGCGTGTCCCTGCTACAGGTTTCACTGCGTTGACCGAGAAATTCATCCAGAAGAGCGGCAGGGACAGAGGCGCTGATGAGCTGGCGCAAACCCTCAATGAGTACCTGTGTGATATTTTGGGAGGTAAGAGCCGTGCTGCAGGACTGTCTGGCATCGGGCCGTGATGGTGGAGGGTGGAGGCAGACATGCTGGGCAGCCTGGTCCTGCCTCCTTGGCAGGGCTGGGGCTTTCTGTGAGGAACAGCGAGGGCAGCCAGGGTCTGCCGGTGGGTCAGGACCAGCGCAGGCTGGTGAGGGTGACCTGAGGGTGCTGGCTCTGACCTGTGCGTGTGTGAGACCCTCACGAGCCCCTTTCCACAGGGAAAACCTTGACCCTCCTGAGCTGACCGTGAGCACAGTGTGGCCACCCCTTTGGCAGTGCTATTAGGGCAAAGCAAGAGTCCCCAAAGGCAATGAAGGGTGTGGAGCATCTGTGCTCCGAGGAAAGGCTGAGAGAGCTGGGACTGGTTGGCATAGAGAAGGCTCAGGGGGGACCTTAGGAATGTGTCTACAACTTGAAGGGCGGGTGCAAAGAGGACAGAGCCGGATTCTTCCCAGTGGTTCCCAGTGTCAGGACCAGAGGCCACGCCACAGACCCGCACTGAAACACAGGAGGTTCCCTCTGTAGGTCAGGAAACACTTTTTGCCTGTGAGGGCGACTGAGCACTGGCAGAGGTTGCCCAGGGAGGTTGTGGAGTCTCCTTCCTCAGAGCTATTCAGGAACGATCAGCCACCCTCCTGGCTCTGTGCAGCCCGGCTGGGCTGGAGCAGCGGTGTCGGATCAGATGGAGCCCAGAGGTCCCTTCCAGCCTCCACCTTTCCGAGGTTTGGTGGCATCTGGAGGCCCTGCCTCCCTGCCTGCTCTGCGGGTACCAGGGCAGTGACCACTGTGAGCCTGGGAGAGAGGTCGGAGCGGTGCTTTCCTCAGCTCTGCCCCACGGTGCACCCTTGCCCAGGTGCTGCTCTTTGAGGGGGGCTTGCTCCGTGGCTTCTGGAAGAAGGTGTCCGCGTGACTCTTCCTTTTCTTCCCTCTGTCCGCAGAGTTCCTGGTTTTTGGAGGAGACATCTTGAAGTTTGCTGGTAGGTGTTTGGGACGACGATGCCCACGTGCGCCGATGGGTGGCATTTACCTGTTGTGGCGGCCGTTTGCTCTGCTCTCCTTCTCCAGAGGCTCTGTGCAGCACCTGGATCCCACTCTTGGCCACCACGCACCCCCCGCAGTGGCCCCTCTGTCCCCCCCCGGGCCTGCCTGCGGCTTGGCTTTAGCCAGGGCTGTGGCTCCTCCTTCTCTGCCCTGGCTTGTAGGGCCCTGGGCTGGGGGTGGGGCAAGAAAGCCCCCAGAGGAGGAGACCCCCGAGAAAGCGCAGCCCAAGGTGTGTGTCGGGGCGGTGGTCAGGGGCAGGGAGGCCCTGGGGATGGCGGAGCTGGGGCTGCCAGGCTGGCAGGGGAGGGAGAGTCCCTGGTGTGCTGCAGCTGCAGAGGAGCGCTCGGGGCAGGGGCTGCCACCGCTGCCGGCTGCTGCTGGAGCTGCCCGGGAGAGGAGAGGGGTCCCGGTGCCCGGGATGGGGTGTCCTCCAGGACGATGGCCCATCTTCCTCCGCACGTCAGCTGGTTTCTGCTGTCCCTGCCACTGAGCGTAGGTCGGGGAGAGCCAGGTCTCAGCAGAGCCTCGACCTTCCCTCACTTTCCCCAGGAGACGCTGTGCTGGTGCTGTGGAGAACACCCCCCCGGGAGCTGGCCAGGACCATCAGCCTGGTGCTGCACTGTAGCCAGCAGATCCAGAAGAAGTATAGAAGGCGTGAGACGGACGTGGGCCAGGAGCTCCAACTGAAGATAGGTACGGGCGCTGTGCCAGACGCAGATCCGTGGCACTCTCCCGTGCCACAGGGAGCTTCTCACCAGCAGGGAATGTGGGGACTGGGGCTCGTGCCAAAGGAAAGCATCTCCGGCGAGCGTTCAAGGGTCCAGCTGTAGTCGGAGCGGGGATGGGAGACCGGGACTGCTGGGTTTGCGCATGTCCGCAGATGCAGAGGAAGCTTAAAGGCAGAGCAGGTGTCGGATTGAGCCTTAGGATCTTTGAATGTCGTCTTTAGCACAGACGTCTGCGGGAGGTCGTTATCCTTTTGTTTCTTCAGGCGGGGGCAGCTTTGCGTCCTTTCCCCTGCTGGATTCTCCCCTGCCTTTCACAAAGAGCAAAGGGGAGCTGCTTGGCTCACGCCTGCGAGAAGGGCTTTTGCAGGCTCTTGGGTTTTCTCCAATGACAGCTCCAACCTGCCTGCGTGAAAAAGGAGCAGGCGGTGGTCGAGGCCCCGCTGGTTTGCTGGCCTTCTGGGGCAGGCAGCTGGGTAAGATGCCCGGCACCCTCAACACATTCTCCATGTCGACTTTGTCTGTCTGTTTCTAGACACCCATTTCAGGGAGCTGTGTGGGTGTCCCCCCGCGTAGGACAGAGGGTGCTCTACCCCTCCGTGATGCCTGTCTCCCTGCTGGGCTTCAGATTGGCTTCTGAGCAGCTGAGATGCTGGGGGCTGCAGAGTTCCAAACGTTCCCTGTGTCAGTTCTGCTTCTCCCTCTCCCTCTCCCCAGGGATCTCTGCAGGCACCATGAGCCTCTCCATTTTTGGAGACAGGAGGCGGCAGTACTTCTGCATTTATGGCCGAGGCGTGGGTGAAGTTCATGAGGCCGAAGAGCTTGCAGATGCAGGTGACATTGTCCTCTCAGCTACCGCCTGGGAGCTCTGTGAGCAGCACCGGCTGAGGACCAAGCATCTTGCAGGCCAAAGAGCCGTGAAGGTGGGTGGATGACATGGCCTCTAGAGCCATTGTGAGGAGCTGGACTTGGACATGAAGGAGGGAAGTGTCAGAAGGCTGAGGAGCTGAATGTGGAGAGAGCGGTAGCTGGGAAAGTGGGCAGGTGGCTGAAGCCCTTGTCCTCCCATCTCAGGGGTAACTGTGGGCTGGGCTTGCTTGGTTGGAGGGGTCGGGAGGCACCGGAAGGGTTTTAGCCCCACCAGCAATGTCCTGTGGGCCACGGAGCTGTGGTTGACAGCTGGGGGATGCTTGGATAATGGCTGCCCAGCTCCGGTGCTTCTGAAGAGGCACTGCTGTCCCAGCCAGCCAGGGGGGCTTCCTCTCTCCTTTCCTGGGAAGTGGCAGTGGAGGGCAGGCTCTGTCCCCTGGGACTCCTGGGGAGGCCAGTGGCAGTGATTTCCTTCTGCGTGTCTTCAGGTTACGGGCATGGAGCCGATGTCTTGGTCAGAATGCCAAGATGCCTTACGCCAGCTCGTACAGGACCCACTGAGCCACCGCTCGGAAGGGGAAGGTGAGTGCCATCTTGCCCTTGTTCTGCGGTTGCCCCAAAAGGTGGGGCCTGGCTGCTTCAGGGGCCAGAGAGGAACCACCTCCTCCCTCTTCCCCCTGTCAGTTGGCACTCCTGCTTTTGGGCCTCCTGGGGCAGTCGCTGCTGCTGCCTCCTCCTCCCAGGGGACAGCTCTGCCCTCCGCATCTGGAGGTGGCCACCTGGGCAAAGGCAGAAGACTCTTCCTGCCCCGTTTCCAGGGCCAGCCCCTGCTTTGCAACGGCTCGTAGTCCCACGCGTCCAGCGACCACCTGCCTTTGCTCTCCTCAGGTGCCATGAGGCCGGCTCTTCTCCTGCCCAGTGATCCCAATGCGGAGAAGGTGTACAGGAAGTACATCCCAGACGCTGCTCTTGGGAAGGTACGGCAAGGCCACCGCTGCTGGGGGCTGCCTTTTGGGATGGATTTCTCCCTTCCTCTGGGAGGAGGGCCAGGGCGCCTGCTCTCCCTCCGTACCTGGTGTGGGCAGTGAGACCCCGGGAGAGCAGGCTGGTGAAGCCATCGTGCTCTTGTCTTCCAGCTTGATGAAAGAGTGCCACTGGAGCTCTTCTCTGAGCTACGGCCAGTCACCATCATCTTCATCCAGCTGCAGCTTCCTGCAGATGTCAGCACGGGGAGCACCAGCACGATCCTTAACACTGCCAGCAGCGTGATGGTGGAAATCCTCTCTCCTCACAAGGGCAAAATCAACAAAGTCCTCCTGTGTGATAAAGTGAGTGTGGGGGAACAACCGCCTCCCCCAGCGCGAGACGGTGGGCAGTGAGCACGAGGGAGAGACTCCCCTCTTGGGCATCATAGCAAGATGTGCTGCCTCTGTCCTCGGCAGGGCTGCACGTTCCTCTGTGTGCTGGGACTCGCTGGAAACAAGCTGCCCTCCGAGAGCATTCGCGCATTGCAATGTGCTCTGCAGATCTTCAACGCCTGCTCCACCATGCTCGGGGAAAGAGAGTGAGTGTGTGGCGGGGGCCGGGGGGTGCATGCTGCCTGGGACGGTGCAAGGGGGCTCACCACAAAGAGATGTGCCTTCTCGCTCGCCCTCCCCTCTCCCTGGCAGGAAGGAGGCAGTGCCCGGAGAGGTGGCTGCAAGTCCTGGGCTTAGCCCACGGCAGCCAGGCGCAGTCCCTCCACGCACACCCTGCTGGCCACTGCACTGGAACGAGCCCTGGCAAGGGCCAGAGGCCCTTGGTGCCAGAGGCAGGCCCTTCTGGGCCACTGGCCCGTGAACAGAGATGGGGCCCGGCCACCTGATCTCCAGTTGCTGTCATCGCAGGCGGTGACGTGGCAGGCGCCTTCTTCCTTCCCTCCCTCTTTGCTCACGAGAGGGCTGTGGCCCTGCACGCGCTCTGCCCCCGTTCCTTGTCCCTTGCAACCAGCGTATGTGTCGCCCCTGAGCTCTCCACGTCCCCGAGACCCACGCTGGCAGGGCAGCACAGCCGGTGGCCCAGGCTGGCGCCCAGGGCGGGTGCAGGCAGGGATGAAGCCGGGCGGGCAGGACTGCGCCTGGGGCGCTGCTGAAGCCCCGCTCTTTCCCTGTGTACCAGGGCAGTGTCCGTGGCAGTCACCAGCGGGACGACGTTCTGCGGCGTCATTGGCCACCCTCTGAGGCACGAATACACAGGTACGAGGGGGTGCCTGGGGCGCGGGAGGCTGCTGTGGGCCTGCTGAAGCAGAGCCGTCTGGCAGAGGAAGGCGGGCTGGGAGAGCGCTTGCCCAGAGCTGGCCAGGAACGGCCCCAGTGCCGCCGGTCCAGGCCCGGGACGGGAGAAGGGGCTCTGTGGGCGGCTGTTGGCCTGGGTTCCGCTGAGCCCGCCGTGGGGTTGGCCTGTGCCGGAGGTGAGGCAGCCATTGGCCCGGAAGGGTGCCGCGGGGCTGGTGGCACAGGCACACCAAGGCGTGTGCTCTCTCTCTCTAACGTGTGCTCTCTCTCTGGTAGTCATTGGCCAGAAGGTGAACTTGGCAGCCCGGATGATGGTGCACTACCCCGGGCTGGTGTCCTGTGATGCAGTCACCTACGCCGCCTCTCGGCTGCGCCCTTACTACTTCAGGGAGCTGCCGGAGAAGGAGATGAAGGGCATCAGCCAGCCTGGCCCTGTCTACCAATACGTGGGCATCACCGAGGAGAGGTGAGTGTCCTCTGAGAGGGCTGGAGGAGGGGACGGCGGCACCAAGGGTGCAGCCTGGGCCAGCAGAGAGGGAGAGTGTGCGAGTCTCTGGTGATGGACTCTTGCTATGTTCTCCTGTCCTGCCGTGGCCATTGGGCTTCTTTATGCTTGAAGCTGTCGTAGCGTGTCAGCTTGAGCTTTGCCTGGGGGAGCGTGCAGGGGATAACGCGCTGCTCGAAAGAAAAGCAGGTCCCCGAGGAGCACATCTTTCCCCGCCACGCCAGGCTGCTTCTCTAGCTCCCCTGGCTTCTCACCAGCTAATTGACTCATCTTTTCTTTTCCCCTGCTTCTAGCATATTTGGCTTGGGTCTTCCCAAGAAGAGGTCCGAGTACGTCCCCTTGCTGGGTAGGTGGAGAACGCCTTGCTCTTCTGAACCCCCGGTTCTTCCCCTTGGTAACTTTTAGTGCCACGCTGGGAAGGGAGAGGCTATTCCCAGGGATGGTGTTGCCTGCAGCAGCCCTAAGGAAGTGCCGCCTCTCTCTCGGTCGCTGCTTGCTTATACCTTTGGGGTGGAAAGCAAGGTGAGGCGCTGGGTGCTCTCTGCCATGCTCCAGACCTGGTACGAAGGCTGGTGGATGTGGTGGTGGTGGGGAGGGAAGCTGCGGTGGAGGGTGCCCGCCAAAGGGACGGCTCTTTGCTTTTCAGCGCGCCCCAGCAGCTGCTTTTCTTGTTTGTCTGCACAGGTCGGCAGCAGGAGATTGACCTCTTTTTCGGCTGCCTGAATGCCTATAGGGATTTAGGCCAACGGAACATCCTGGCATTTGAGGGCACGACGGGCTCCGGAAAGAGCCGCTTACTTACCGAACTGGCCTCTTTAGGCCAGGGCGCTGGCCACAGGTACAGGTTTTTCACCTTTAGCTTTGGGACACCGCCCCTGCCCATCCCTGACAGCCGTGGAACACTCCAGCCCCTCTGCCAGTGCGCCTGGCCCTCCCGACAAAGCCTGCGGGAGACGCTGCCCGGGAGCACCTGCGTACCCTGCTCCCACCTCTGCCTCTTTGGGGAGTTGGAGGTGGCTTCTGGAGCCATGGCCTGTGCTCCTTCCCCTCTGGGACAGGCACAGGCAGCAGGAAAGAGGCCAAGCCCAGTGCTGTTCATCTGACTCCAGACCCAACAGACAGCAGGGTGGCCTTTCTCAGAAGCCCTGCTTGCCCTCTGCCTGTTTCCCAGGAGGAGCACAGGGACCTGGGGTCTGGCAGGCAGACTGCTAAGTTCTGGAGCCCCACGGCAGACTCGCCACTTGCCCCATCCTTGCCTCGTAGCCCCGCGAGTTCCTCTGCAGGGGGCACGTAGGGAGACCTGGGCCAGCGCTGTGGAGACACAGGGTCTGGACCCGGCTCTCCCGGTGGCTTGGCAGCAACTGCCCCTCTGTGCCCTTTCTCGTAGGAGGAGTGAAAAGCTTGGCCTTCTCTGGGAAGCCCTTGGGGATGGGGGGCTGAAGAGCTGGCCCCAAAGGGCACCTCCGCCCCTCTTCTCTTAGAAGGCTGGGGCTGTTGGGGATCTCAGTCCCTTTTGCTTTTGCACGGCAGGGTGGTGTCCGTGGAGCTGCTGGAGATCAACGTGAGGCAGTCCTTCTCTGCCCTCCGTACGCTGATGGCCAGGGCCCTGGGCCTCCAGGACTGTGCGTCGTGCAGCGACAGGCAGTGCCTGCTGAGGAGCAAGCTGCAAGGGACGATCGACGAGAGCAGCTGTTGCCTCCTCAATGACATTTTCCTTGTCGAGGTGAGAGCCAGAGGCCTCTCCCGAGTTTGTCTGGGTCTGACGTTGTGTGGGCACGCCGCTGGGAGTGCCTTAGCTCCGGGGTGGGAATGGCGGGGGTCACAGCACACATTTCCTATCCCTGGGCTCCCTGTCTGTGGGCAGTTTGTGTCCCGCGCTGCATCCGCAGTGCCCGGTGCCTTGTTTAGCACCCTGGAAGTGGCACTGGAGAGAGGCTGTTCCTGACCTCGTGCCGAGGTCAGCGCTGTGTGAGGGCTCTGCTCCAGCCAGCCCAAGGTTCCCACAGCCAGAGGAGCAGCTCTTCAGCCCAGCGCAAGGCCCAGCTCTGCAGAGACCCTCAGCAGAGGGCCTTGGCTTTAGGCTCTGGATGGAGTCCCGCCTGTGGCTCCCTGCCCCTGCATTGGGGAGAGGTCAGGTGCCAAGGCCAGCAGAGGCGGTGGGCTCTGCGCTCTTGTGTGCTGGGGATGGGGAGGTGTGCCGAGCCCCGCAGCCATGTTTCTCCCTGACTCTGCTTTTCTGGCCAGTTTCCCGTTTCGGACAAGGTCCGTGAGATGCGTGAAACTGAAAGGAAAATGGAATTGCACTCGACTTGGACAAGAGTGCTGGAGAAGGTGAGCATTTCTCCTTCCTTCCTCCTGGGCCAGAGAAGGAGAACAAGCCTGCCGGCTGCGGGCTCTGTCCCACCACAGCGTGAGGGGCGGGAGGACCACGCGCCTGGGTCATCGCCCGTCAGGGCCTGAGAAAGCCCTCGGCCCCCACCTCCCCCCGCAGCCCCACAAACACACCCAATCACTTTCCTCCTGTGAAGTGTGGCCAGGAGGAGGAACAATGTCTTCTGGGTTCCCTTGCCCAAGCTCCCTCCTTCTGCAGGGCAAGTGATGTTAGGTGTGACCCTACAGTCTCAAAGAAGTTCAGAGTCAGGCAGCTTGCGAGCAGGGAAGTGGTTGGGGAGAGACTTCCGAGCATCCTCTCCAGAGACAGAGGCGAAATCTCCTCCCCTGAAGGCAACCAAGAATCCCCCGGATTCCCCTCAGAGCAACCTCCTTTTTTCAGACGCTTGGAGGAGAATTTGGCATCTTTGTCATCGACAATGCCCATTTCATCGACCCTGCCTCCTGGAGCATCATGTCAGCCGTGCTCCAGAACGTCTCCCTCTTCATGGTCGTGAGCTTAGCCCCGGGCTACGCGAGAACAGAGAGCTTTCGCAAAGGCGCAGCAGACGGCACAACGTCCCAGAAAATCACCTATGTTCATCTGGACAAGCTGAACGCTTCAGATGTTGTGCAAAAGGTCTGCAAGGACCTCGGAGTGTTCAGCGTCTCCAGGGATCTGGTGAGGTGAGTTGGAGACAGGGGAGCTCTCCCCGGGGGCTTGAACCTCTGCCAGCCCTGGTGGGGAATCATCCTCCGCCCCAAGGAAAGGGAGCGCAGGGGGCTGGAAGCATCACCGACTCCAGCGAGTGCCAGACATGGGTGGCCTGTTCTGCCTCAGCCTGGCAAGTGTGAGCTGAGAGTGGGCAACTCTGAGACCCAAAGCCTGGGAGGCGTCAGCCCTTCGCTGCTGCACAGGGAGGAGGGAGGTGGAGTCCCGAGCCCCGGCGTGTCGGGGTGTGGAAAGAAAGGCCTTGGTGTGGGTGGCCGGGCTGTGGGGGAGATTCCCTGGGGCAGAGTCCGCCCTGCTGCCAGAGAGGGTCTGGGCTCCTGAGGAGAAGAAAGGCAGGGCTCGCCTGTGGGCATTGCCCGCAAGTCTTTTCCCACGGACTTCAGCGACGGCTGGAGGTTCAGGGGGCCCAAAAGCCCAAGGCAGCGGGAGGACGGTCCCTTTCCCAAGTGAGCTGCAGCTGTGATGAAGATGAGTGACTGAGTGACTGGCCGTCCACCTGAGCTGTGTTTCACCTGACTTTCCTTGTGCTGCTCACTGCCGGCTCTGCTCCTGTGCAGGTTCCTGATGCAGAGAAGCTCGGGGATCCCATATTACTGCGAGGAGCTGCTGCGCTGCCTTCGTTCCAACAACATGCTCTCGTTCTGCCCCTGGAGCCCGGCTGGAAAAGCAAAGGAGGACTGGGAGAGCCTGATCAGTAAGCACCTTTGCCGCCAGTAGCGAGCTGCTGTGGCGCCTTCTGCGCAGCACAGTCTTGCCCCATCGTTCCCCCGTGGGTCTGGGCAGAGTCAGATCCTGCAGCCGTGCTGATGTTGGTCTGGCAGAGGTGTTGGCTCCTCTGCGCCTTGCTGTTGGGACAGGCAAAGCAAGGGGCTAGCGAGTTCTGGGGGCTTGGAGGGGCCTCCATTCTTGGGGCGGGGGTTGCAGGGCTAAAACACAAGGGAAATTGTTCTGGAGCACACGTGTTCCTGGTGTTTCTTAGGCATTCTGATGGGCACGGAATTTACCTTGGCCAAACGCTAGCTCACTTGAGAACAAACCCCAGCTTGAGGTGAGGGACAGGCCCGGGGAACTTGAGTGCGAAACCATAAATCCCCACAAGGGTGCTGGTAACAGAAGAGAACGGTGGTGATGCCATCCGAGAGAGCAATGCCGGCCAGAGTGCCGTGGCCTTGGGAAGAGCCAGGACTGAGGCTACATTTTGCGTTATCACCGGCAAGTTCCCGGGCTGTGGAGCTTGCGCTGCAATGTCGGAGGCAGCGATGCTGCTGCTTCCTGCCCCAGGGCATTCAGTCGCCCCCTGGGAAGTCTGGAAGCCTTGGCTGGAGGAGGGTGTGGGAAAGCTGCTCTGAAGGCAGAACATCTTTGGGAGGGCTGTGCAAAGAAAGGCTTGCAGTGCAAACGGTTTTGCTCAGCTTCACGAGCACGTTCAGCGCAGGCAGGTCCGTGCGCGCGCACTGGACCATGTCAGGTGGGACTTGTCCCATCCCAGGTGCTTTTGGAAACGTTTGCAAGCTGCAGGTCACTTTGCAAATTGCCTTATTGGTGCTCTCCCGCTCCACCCAGCATCTGCAGCGGAGGCTTCATCCCTCACAGCACCCGGGAGCTCCAACGTGAGGAATGATGGCAGGGTCTGCACCATCAGGCCAGGCGTCAACCTGGAGAACACCGTGCTGCCCGTCCCCCTGAAAGGTGAGGGGCCGAGCGCCACTCTGAGGCTGGCGGCCGTGCTGGGGCCCCTTCGCGGGGCATGGGCTGGAGGGAGGCTGGGCATCCGTGTGCCGCAGAGTCACCCTCTCGGCGTGGAAGGGGGCTCCGGTCCCCCCAGAAAGAGACCTGGGGCTGCGGGCAGCCGCTTTCCCCTCTGGCTGTGGACCAGCTGTGAGCCTGCTGGCTGCTTTCCATCAGGAGGCAGGAGAGAAAAGGTGATCGTGCAACACTAAAATGGCTCCCTTTTCTCACAGAAGCAAATCCTTTGCTGGGAAAAAGCTTTGACTTGCACCTGTCCCAACTTTGGAAGCGGATTCTACACTGCTGTTCTCTTTTTAAGTTCCCCAGCTAATGCTGGCCTCAAGGCACTTGATCCAAACCAAAAGAAAGGAATAGTATTGCCTGGCCAAGTGAAGGCAACTGTTGTGGGGAGCTCTGAGTCCACCTGTGAGGTGGGGAAAGTTCTCGGAGTGCACTGTTGGGCACAAACCTCCTCCAGATCTGGTACGGTGCATCCTGGGATGCACAGACCTGCTGGGTCCTGCCCTCCCCACCCCGGGTGGGGGAGCGTTTGTTTGAGCCTCTTGCTTATCCCCAGGCCTCGTGGCCTGCAATTCCATCAGGAGCGGAGCCGATTTGAAGACGCCCATCCCAGGAGTTCCGAGGAGTCCTAGGGAGACGAGGCCAATGTCTACCCCGTCTCGTGTTGAACCTTTCCAGCCTCTCCAGCCTCAGCGCAGGGAAGAGGCAAGAGAGACGTGTTGCTGCTTCTTGACAGAGATCGCGCTGACTCAGCTGGATCGGATGAAGCCGCTGAAGCAGATGATCTTGAAGTTCGCGGCGGTCATCGGGCCAGTGTTTACCACCCAGCTGCTGTCGCACATCCTTCCTGCGGGCGTCCGGCAGCAGATGAATCCCCTGCTGGACATGCTGGTGAGCGACAAGATCCTGAAGTGGCTGAAAACCCGGGAGGCACCGGAAGATGTGCAAGATCCTCCTGAGGGGCCAGCGACCTCTTGGCAGGCAGAGCGCGGTAAGTGGTAGCAGGACGGTGGACAAGGGAGCTCCCAGCTGTGTCCGGCGGGGTTCCCTGGGGCATGGTGGGCTTCTCCCGCTGTGACGGGCGGCTGGAGCTCAGGCGGGCATGGCTGTGTGGGATGGGTTGGTCAAAGACCTTTCAGGCCAGATGCAAAGCCCACTAGCTTTGTGCTGGAGGGAACTTCCCACTAAGCGCCCTCCCAAGTGCCTCTGCTCCCCTGCCTCCAAGCGCTGCTCATTGCGCGGGCATGGGAGGGCCTGTGGAGTCCCTGACATCCTCTCCCAGACGCCTGCAGCCTCCAGATCAAAGATGCCCTCCAGAGTGCCCCGGGGCCTTTGACAGGCTTTTATACACCTTGGATTGCCCTGTGGCACTGGAGGAAGCTCAGGAGGCTGGGGACTGCCTTGCCAAGAGCAGGGAGAAAGCGCTGGCTGGGGCTTGCTTTGGCTGGTGGCAACATGCCCAGCTCCTGCCTGGAGCGCAGCTGAGCCCCGTGTCCCCAGGGCTGGGCTAGCGCCAGCGAGGCCAGCCAGGCCCTGTCTCCCCGTGTCCCCAGGGCTGGGCTAGTGCCAGCAAGGCGCGGGCGCTTTTTCCCCATGCTCAAGGCTGGGTGTGCAGCAGCGCGGGGTCGCTGCCAAGGATGCCCACCACAGAGTGACTCTCGTTCCCTGGTGGGTACGGCCCCGAGCCCCAGCCCCAGCTCAGGCTGATGCCAAGGCCCTTTGCCTTGCAGGTGTGCAGACCACAGAGCAGCCATCTGGTGCCCTGGCCTTCTGTGTCCCGCTGCTGCAAGAGGCCGCCTACGAGCTGTGGCCCCAGAGACAGCGGGTCGCCCTACACCGCAAGTGTGCCGCCTTCCTGGAGCGGCACGCACAGAGATGCAAGAGCTGCGGCCGAGGGGATTTCGTGGCCTTCCACCGCTTCGCCGTCACCAGCAGCCAGGAGGGAGGGAGCTGTCGGGACCCTGCTGACCAGGGCGACTCTCGCAGCTGGGAGGCCTTGGTGCTGGCCGGAGAGCAGCTGAGGAGGGAGAGGACCCACGCCGCTGGGGGTACGCTGTGCACCGTGCTCCACAGCCCGGGCCCTGCAGGAGCCCAGGGGGTGCGCTGGGGATGGGCTGGGAGTGGGTCTGCCAGGGACGAGCCCAGGAGCTGAGGACAACCACCGCAGACTGTCCTCAGCGTGTCGGCACCCTTGAGAGGGTCCTTGCAAGCCCACTGGGAGAGGGAGGGCGGCTCTTACCCTGGGGGAGGCGAGGAGGTGTCTAATCCCCTCTTTTCTTTGCAGATGCTGGAGAACATCAGGATTTTGCTGAGGAGGATTTGGGGTGAGCAGAGAGGGTTTGATTCTTTGTAAAGGCAATGAGCTCAGGCTCTCCAGAGGAGACCAAGGAAGTGCCGGCATTTGGCTGCCGGTTGTGACTCTAGCTTAGGGAAGAAGCTTTCTGTGGGGTGGGAGCTGGGAGGAGACGGCCATGGAGAGGAGACGGTGCTCGAGGAAGCCCGTGGGCTCTGAGCGATGGTCACGCTACACTGGAGCAGGCCTTGCTTTCCAGTTCCTAGAGAGGAGCGACAAAATGTGCAGGGGAAAAGCCACCCCGGGGAGCCGGGTGGTTTGCCTGTGGGAGGTGACAGCAAGCCCAGCTTGTCTCTTTCTCCCTACCTACAAAGCACCTGTAGGAAGCGTGGCTGCCCGTGGGCTCGTGCCCTGCTTTGAGCAAAGCGGTTTTGATGCCGTCTCTGTGGGGAGAAAGACCAGTCTGGCTGATGCCGGTGTATTCTTTGCTCTCTTCTTCCCCTGGGAACTGTAGCGTGGCAGAGCGCGATCAGAGAATGGAGCTGCCCAGCGAGAGCAACGGGAAGCACAACGGCGACTGCTCCTGCCAAGCCATCGTGGAATCGGTGCTGGTGCCTTTGGCTCGGCACTGCCTGGCAGCGGGCGATGCTGGCCGAGCCTTTTACTACCTTCTGGAGTCTGCGGCCGGCTACCTGCACGTCTCCGACTGCTACATGGTGAGTTGCCTCGCTTGCCAGCACCCACTGTGCACGGAGCCCTCTGGGTGGCCTGGCTCTGGGCAGGACAACGTCACCGCCGCAGTAGGGCCTGCCTCGAGGGGACTTTGGAAGGGAAATGCTGGGGTCAGAGCCCGACTTTTTCCTCCGCTTTGCCTCTTGTGTGGACAGAGACACAGGCCAGCGTGGCCTGAGCACGAGGGGCATTAGCAGGGAGGGGGGCTGAAGGATCACTGGTGCCTGTGCTCTGAGCCAGCGTGACTGTGTTTGGGTGGGCATCGCCAGGGGCAGAATCAGGCCCTCGTAAGAGAGAGGCCAGAGGCAATGGGGGAGGACAAGGCCGGCCATGGGCTCTGCACCCACGCTCACCTGCTCTCCGTCTGCTTGTGCAAAGGCCCTCATGAAGCTGAAAGAGGCGGAGGTCCTGAGGAAGACCAAAGCGATTGTGACAGCCCGCTTTGAGGAGGCCACCTTCTTCAGCCTCAAAGGGGAGGTAAAGAGACGGGGAGGTCTGGGAGGTCTCCTGCGGGATGGAGCTGGATGCCTTCCCCAGCTGCAGGGGATATCCCTGGCCCCTCCAGCCACTGGCAGACTCCTGCAGCCCCTTGGGCCACTTGACCACGTCGGGGTGTTTCCCTTCTCCTCTGCAGGTCTGCTGCCGTATGAACCACATCAAGCTGGCAAAGAAGATGATCAGGGAGGCTTTGAGCCTGCTCGAGAGGCACTTCCCCCGGAGCTCCTTTGGAGCCTTCATCAAGTCTCAGGTGGAGAAGTTGCCGTGTGCCGCTTTTGTCAGAAGAGCAGCCTCCCTTCCGCAGGAGATCCGGTAAGAAGCAGAACTGAGACCCCAGGGGAGGAAGAGCCATTTCCTACCCAGTCCCAGGCATGTGGGCCCAGACCGGCCGAGCCTTGAGGCCACCCCTGACCTGACGCAGGGCCCTTACGGGACCCAGGCATTAAGGAGCCATGTGCGGGTAGAGCGGGGAAGGACAGAGCCCCGCACTCCCTCCCCGCCGTGCGCAGTCATGGCGAAGGAGCACACCTTGGGGTAAAAAGCAGCTGGAGCAGGGGCTGTGTCAGCTTCCCCCCAGCGGCACTTCTGTGTTTGCCCCCTTCCGCTCCGGCAGCCCTCCCTCCGGCAGCTCCCTTTCCTCCGAGGAGGTGCAACTGCCTTGTCCGCCGCCCTGCTTTCCCCCAGCCCTGCCCCATTGAGCCCTGTGCAGCAAGAGCCTCTGGGCCCAGCAGTGTCTCTTGCGTGGCAGGAGGAAGAGGCTGGCCTCGCTGCTGCGGCAGAGCTGCTGCCTTTCCTTACTGGAGCAGCTCTTCCGCCTGGAGGGCACGTCCCGCGGACGGAGGTTCTCCGACCTGGCAGCGCGCATGAAGGCCAACACGGACAGGGAGGCGGACTCGTATCAGGCAGCAGACTCCCGTCACAGATAGACTCGGGACACTGACAGATGCCGGCACAGACGCAGGTACAATTAGCCATGCAGGTACCATCGAGATACCGTCACAGACACCGGCACCAATGTAGGCAGAGACACCGGCACCGACACCGTTAGAGACCCCGCTGTCCCTCCCGTTGCTGGGGCAGGTGCCCTCGTGGAGGCCACAGCAGACACAGATGCCACTGCAGATACCCTTGCATGCGCCGGGCAGAGGCAGGCCAGCGGGAAGGCAGGCACCGCGGAGCTCGGTCCTTGCCAGAGAGTGTTTCCCCAGCTGCTGCTCTCGCCTGTCTCTCAGGATTCCAGCAGGCCTCCTTTCCCATGCGCTTTGATCTTTCCCACATCAGGGCAGGAATCTCCAGCAGGTTCCACGAGTCCCTGGCAGGCCTGTGTGATCTAAGCACAGATGTTCTCCTTGTCAGGCGCACAGATGTTCTCCTTGTCAGGCACACAGAAGTGAACAACAAGGTGTGATACAGGTGCTTTCCACACCTCAGCTGTAGGTCCCTGGCGCGTGTTTCCAGTCCTGCTGCCAGTCTCCTGTTGTGTTCCCACAGCCCAGAAGGAAGGTGCAGCCCATGGAGAGCCCACCCTGGAGCAGGCTCCTGGAGAGACCTGTGGCCTGTGGAGCGTCGCCCCTGCAGGAGCAGGTTTGCTGGCAGGAGCGGGGAGACCCACGCTGGAGCAGTGCCCTGACCCTGCCCCACAGCGGCCCCACACCTGGGGGGCAGACCCACACCTGGGGGACGGACCCACGGATGGACAACCCCCCCTGCCTTCCATCCCTGTGCTGATAAAGTGGTCCTGACACCGGACGCCTGGGTCCACTTGTGTTGGGGGTCTGAGGGGGGTACTTGTGGGGACTGGACGCCTGGGTCCACTTTTGTTGGGAGGCTGGGGGAGGTAGCTGGAGGGTCCGCACGCCTGAGTCCCCTTTTTCAGTGGGGCCCAGGGGCCTGGGTCCACTTGCCCCTGGGTCCCCTTTTGTTGGGCGGGTGGGGTACTTGGGGGGCCCAAATGCCTGGGTCCTGTTTTGGGGGGGCAATCTCCGGCTGTTTGTTATTTTTGAGCCCAGCCCTGGGGAGAGTGAAAAAGGGGGCTTTGAGGATTTTTTTTTTTGTAATTCCCCCCCCAAATGAGACTGTCTCCCCCTCTCATCCTGCAGAGAAAATCGCCACGAAGCTTTCGGAGACGCTGGAGGCAGCCATGCAGCTCTGAGGACGAGGCGTTTATTATATATATGTATATATTTTAAGTGAGAAATTGTTAAAATAATTAAAAAGCCTTTTCTGAAATAAAAGCATGGGCGGAACGGGGGGGGTGTTGGGGAGGTGTGATTTTGGGGGGGGGGGGGTGTGTGTCCTGAGAGGTCTCTAAACGAGGAGGTTGGAGCATGGAGGCTTTGGGAGTTCTGGGGGGAAGGGGAGGGCACCCCTAATCCCCATGGAGGTTTATTTTAAGGGGCTCCCCCATCAGCTTCGGGGTGGTCAGAATGTGGGAGACACCCCCGAATTTGGGGGGTACACCCTGATATTCCAGCAGACTCAGCTGAGGCAAGACTCAGCTCCTGGGGCTCAGCTGGGGGGGGGGCAGTCAGAGAGGAGGGTGCACCCCCATTATTGAGGGCACCCCTGATTATTCAGGGCACACCATTTCCACCTCCCAGCCTTCCCCATCCCCTATAAGGCAGCCCACATCCCCCCCGACACCAAATAAGCCCCCCCTAAACCTGCAGAGCACCTCAGACCCCCACCGCTGCACCCTGGGGTCCCACTGGTCCCCAAAACCCCTTTTATGCCCCCAAAATAGAACGTTGTCTCCCTTAAGTTGTCCACCGTCCCCCTCACGGCATCTTTGGTTGTGCAGGCGGGTGGCGAAATCCTCCCTGGGGTTGTGGGGCACAGGTTTCCCCCTCGTCCCGTACCCCAGGGCCTGGTTGAGGGGAGTTCACCCTCAGCCGCAGCAGCCATTTGATCGCCTCTCCCTCCCCCCTGAGGGAAGGGCTCTGGTGGCGCCTTACGAGGGGCGGGGTCAGCACACATGCTTTACATCCCTTCTTTTGGTAAAACCGGCTATTTTGGGGGGTTTGGGGAAGTTTTTATCTTGTTTCTAACAGTCCAAGCCAAGCAGCGCGGCCATTTTGTGGCCCTGAGGGGAAAGGGGGCAGGGGCGCTTTTCCCGCCTTTTTCGCCACGTGAGGGGAACCTTCTCAGGAGCGAGGGGGCGGGGCAAGTGCGGCCGCTGGCCCAATGGCGATGCGAAGAGGGGGCAGTGGGCGGGATGAGAGCTGTGGGCGGGCCAATGGGCAGTGGTGTTTGCCGGGGTGGGCGGTGCCGCCGCGAGCGCATGGGCAGAAGGGGAGGGCGCGCAGGCGGAAGGGCAGCTGGTACCGGCGGTGCTGTCTGGAGGTTTCTTGGCCGGCTCTGGCTGCAACCAGGGTAGAACATGAGAGATAATGGGGGACGGGGCTTGTTAGTGCTGCCCCTCCTTAACCCTGTTGGCCCCAGGGAGTGACAGGAGGTTTTTGGGTATATGAAGAAGCTGGTGATGGAAGAGGGAAGAGCTTGTGTGGCAGAAGTGGGTTGGGGTTTGGGGTGGGAGAGGGGATTTTGGGGGGCAGTGAGGGTGGGATGGAGAGGGTTTTTTGGGGGGGAGGGCATTTTGGGTGGGAAGGGGGGTTTTTGGGGTGTGGGTTTGGGGTGGGAGGGTTAAGAGAGGGGGTGTTCTTTGGAAAGGAGGGTTTGGGAGAGGGCCTTTTGGGATGGGGGGAGTTGAGGGTGGGTTTGGGAGGGTTAGGGAGAAGGGGTTGGGAGAAGGAGGGTTGGGGTTGGGTTTTTTGAGCTGGTAAGGGGAGTTTAGGATGGGAGGGGCTTTTGGGGTGGAGGGTTGGGAGGAGGGGTATTCTTTAGGGTGGGGGATGTGAGAGGGTTTTTTTGGGGTGGGGGTTTGGGAGAATGGGGGGTTTTCGGCTGTCTGGGTGGGGAGAGAGGGGAGTTTGGGGTGGGAGAAGGTTTTTTTGGGGATGGAGGAGGTGGGAGAAGGGGCTGTTTTGGGGGGGTAGGGTGGGAGAAGGGGTGATTTTGTAGTTCCCCCATTTTCCAGCCCCCGGTGCGCACAGAGCAGCACCAGCCCCATCTGTGTGGTTTATACTGCACTGCAGTGAAAACCACCTGAAAACGACTGCTCCCCCCTCCCCCCCCAAACCCAGTGGCTCGAGGGGTCTGTCACAGGGCCAGGGAGTGCAAGCACCCCCCAAAATGTGCTGGATGGGAGGGGGTCACCACCTCACACACCCACCCCCCTCATCACCCTCGTAGGTACCTGGAGATCACCCCCATCCCCCTGATGGACCCCCCCTTGGAATTCAAGTACCAGTGGGGGCCAAGGAGACCTCTAAGAGGGACGTGCTGCGCTTCGTGGCCAAGGTGAGGCTGTTGGGGGGGGGGGGGGGCAACTCCGGATTTTGGGGGGGGTCCTGGGGCTGGATTTGACCCCCTTCCCTGTTTTTGTGTGTGTGTCATTCCTTCCCCCCCCCCCCCAGGTCCAAGGGAAGGACCCCATGTTCTGGACGAGTCAATACAATGAGGCCGAGGCCACCCCCTAATTCCCACAGCCCCACAATAGAGGCCCTTTTGGGGTGCAGCCCCACAATCTCCAGGCTGAGTGCTTCGTTAAGGCAAGGTTTAATTGGGGAGGGAGAGCCTTAATTTGGGGAGGCCCCCAAAATTAAGGCCCCCCAACCTCCTCAGTAATGCTCAGGGACGGTGACCAGGGCTTTGGCTGGGAGGGCGGCTGATGTCGATGTTCTGCAGGGCAAAATGGGGCTCTGGGGGGGGGTTCCCCTAAATCTACTGCCCCCCCAATTTCATGGGGGTTTAATGAGATCCCCTCTTTTGGGTTTTTTTTGGGGGGTCCCCCCTTACCTGGGGCTGCTCGTGGTGGGTGTTCACTGCCTCCCCCTCGTACTCTGGTTTACCGGGAGGCAACAGCGTTTGGGGAGTGGGGAGCCTCCTTTTTGGGGGTGGTGTCCCTGTTTTGGGGGTCACACCCGGGGAGGGGACAGTCCCCTTTTTGGGGAGATTGTGCCCTTTTTTGGGGGGAGACAGGGTGGGCACTCCCATGGGGTGGGGCAACCCCTGGCCACGCCCCCCCTTGATGGGGGCTCCTGGGGCTGTGGCCTGGCCCCTTAGCCCCACCCCCCATGTGGGCGTGTCCCCCCTTAGCCCCACCCCCCCATGTGAGCGTGTCCCCCCTTAGCCCCACCCCCCATGTGGGCGTGTCCCCCCTTAGCCCCACCCCCATGTGGGCGTGTCCCCCCTTAGCCCCACCCCCCATGTGGGCGTGTCCCCCCTTAGCCCCACCCCCCATGTGGGCGTGTCCCCCCTTAGCCCCACCCCCATGTGGGCGTGTCCCCCCTTAGCCCCACCCCCCCATGTGGGCGTGTCCCCCCTTAGCCCCACCCCCCCATGTGGGCGTGTCCCCCCTTAGCCCCAACCCCCCATGTGGGCGTGTCCCCCCTTAGCCCCACCCCCCCATGTGGGTGTGGCCTTCCAGCTCTTGTGGGCGGGGCTCACTGCCTTAGCCCTGCCTCTTGCAGGAGGCCCTGTGGGTGTGGCTTGTTTCCCCTGGCTCCACCCCTTTGTGTCCACCCCTCATGTGGGGGTGTGGCTTCCTCCCTTAGCCACAGCCCTTTCCTTCAGCTCCACCCCTTCTCCCTTAGCCATGGCCCTTTGTCCCAGCCTGTAGTAGCCCTTGGGGGTGTGGCTTCTTCCCTTAGCACCGCCTCCCTTGGCCCCACCCCCTTTCCCTAACCCCACCTGTCTAGGGGTAACTCACACTGGTGGGTGTGGCCTTGTCCTTTAGCCCCACCTCCTCCCTGAGTCTGTGGGTGTGGCCTCACAGAGCCCCACCCCCTTTCCTCAAGCCCTGCCCTTACCTGGGGTGACTCTGGTGGGTGTGGCCTCCTTTCTTAGCCCCACCCCCTTTCCCTTAGCCCCACCCCTACCTGATTTGCTGGGTGGGTGTGGCCTCAGCCCTGCCCCTGGCCCCGCCCCTCCCACCACCCTCCCTGTGCCCCCCTGCCCCCCCAGCCTGTCTCTGCTTGGTCCCACCTCACAGACATGTCCTGACCCCCCTGCTGTCCCCGAGGGAAGACCCCCGTGTCCCCCTCGATGTGGGTTGAGCTTCACTTGCTGGGGGAGGGTGTCTGCATGGGTTTTTTTTGGGGTTGAGTATGATTTTTGGGGGACACCCCCCCATAACCCCCCCCCCAAAGGATTCTACTCTTAGTGTTGCTTCTCTCCCCCCAGGGTCTCACCTTGATGTTCCCCTCGACGATGGCGGGGTCGACGCAGATGGATTCCACAGAGAGAACCTGGATGGGGGGAAAAAGCTCTCCTGCAGTCCTGTGTGATGAGTCTGCCAGTTCTCCTGTGTCTCCACCCCCTGCCCAGACCCAGAGGGACGTGGACAGGATTGAGGTCACTCCTGTGAACCTCATGAAGTTCCACCAGGACTTCATGTGTAAGAAGTGCAAGGTCCTGCCCCTGGGTCACAGCAATCCCAGGCACAAATCCAGGCTGGGTGGAGAATGGCTGGAGAGCTACCCTGAGGAGAAGGACTTGGGGGTGTTGGTGGGTGAGAAGCTCCACATCAGCCAACAATGTGCCCTGGCAGCCCAGAAAGTTCCCCCCATCCTGGCCTGCATCCCCAGCAGCATGGCCAGCAGGGCGAGGGGGGGTATTCTGCCCCTCTGCTCTGCTCTGGGAAGACCCCCAGGAGCGCTGCCTCCAGCTCTGGGGCCACCAGTGTCAAAGGGTCATGGAGCTGTTGGAGCGGGGCCAGAGGAGGCCACGGAGATGCTGGGAGGGCTGGAGCCCCTCTGCTGTGAGGACAGGCTGAGAGAGTTGGGGGGGGGGTTCAGCCTGGAGAAGAGAAGGCTCCAGGGAGTCCGTAGAGCCCCTTCCAGTCCCTCAAGCGGCTCCAGGAAAGCTGGGGGGGACTCTTGATCAGGGAGGAGAGCCATAGGAGGAGGGGGAAGGGTTTGACACTGGAAGAGGGGAGATTGAGATGAGATGTGGGGAGAAGATTGTTTGCTGTGAGGGTGGTGAGAGCCTGGCCCAGGTTGCCCAGAGAAGCTGTGGCTGCCCCGTCCCTGGAGGGGTTCCAGGCCAGGTTGGATGGGGCTTGGAGCAGCCTGGTGTGGTGGGAGGTGTCCCTGCCCAGGGCAGGGGGAGGGACTGGAGGGGCTTTAAGGTCCCTTCCAACTCTATCCATTCTGTGGTTCTGCGATCTCAAGAGCGTGCTGGTGTGTTAATGCAGGCCACCAGAGTCTCTTCAGAGGTACTTCTGTTCTACAGGTCAGGTGCCCGGGTGGTTCCGAGTCCCAGGATGAGCCAGCTCCTGCCGACAGTTTTAGCTCCGAGGATGTGACAGAATGGAAACCATCCTTGTGGTGGACCCCAACCCTCAGAGGTGCGGACGTGTTGGTGACATCTCCCTGGCCCAGAGACGGGAGTTTTGCCAACAGCCTGGTAAGGATTGTCTTTTCTGCTGGAATGGGTTTCCAGCTGGATTTCACAAAGGATTGCCTTTCTGCTGGCTGTGTCCCTCTGCAGAGGGGTGCTCCTGATTGTTTGGATTTACCCCTGTCAGGGCTTTGGAGGAGAACTGGCTAAAACAGCTTTCTCTCTCTGGAGATCGCCAGCGTTTGGGTAGAAAAGCAGCGGTTCAGTCAGTAAAGCTTCTGGTTAGCGCTGCGCTCAGGCCGTGGAGCTCCATCTCCTGGAGGTACATTTCCTTTGGACCCAGCATTTTCGGGACCCAGCATTGGACAGCTGAGCCTGTCCGAGTCTCACAGGCTGGAGCCCGTTGGGATGGTGACGCTGGAGCTGCGGTCTGTGAACCAAGTCTGATCAACCTTATTCTAATAATATAAGTTGACAATCGATATGGGTAAGGGACATCTCCTTGGCCGGGCGGCCCCCGTGGACCAGCCAACGAGAGGTAGCTTTGGGGCGCCTTTTGATGGGATTGTGCCATCTCTGTCCGGTCTGACCCACCGGCTGACGTGGACACGTCCTTTCCGTACACAGCTGGACGTGTCTGCAAGGGTTGGTGATCCGCCAGCTGGGAGTCAGCTCCTGATGTTCAGAATTTTTGGAGGCTGCTGCTGGGAAAAAGTGAAAAAAAGGTGCTTTTGAGGATAGAGTGGCCAGGAAAGGCCACAGCCCCAAAGTCTGGGTGGCAATGCAAGTAGTTCCCAGAGACGTTCATAAAAAGCAAGAGTTGTTCTGGCTGACGCCTTCATTGTGAGAGCCGCCTCCAGACATTCGGAATTTTTAGAGGCCAGTGCTGTGAAAAAAATGAAAAAAAAGGTAGTATTGAGGATAGAGTGGCAAGGAAAGGCTGCAGCCCCAAAGTCTGGGTGCAAAGCAAGTAGTTCCCAGAGATGTTCAAAACAAGCAAGAGTTCGTCTGGCTGCCACCTTGGTTGTGGGAGTCAACTCCTGACTTTTGTAATTTCTAAAGGCTGGTGCTGGGAAAAAGGTAAAAAAAAAAAGGTGGCGGTAGGCTGGGAGCGGTGTCAGCGGGGGCTGTGTGGGCTGTCCCTGGAGGATGCCGGGGGCTGCCCAGGCCGGGAGGGTCTCACAGCCCCCAAGGCCCCACAGGGCAGGGCCCGGGGGAGCAGCGGCGCCATAGCCGAGCGTGGGGGTGGCCGGCAGAGGCTGGTTGGTGGTGGTCCACTCGATGTGGAAGAAGCGGGGATGGAAGCAGCAGGCACAGGGGGCCCTCTGCAGCCCTGGGGGTGGAAAGGGAGGCGTGGTGGGCCGTGGGCAGCCTCCAGGGCACCCACCGAGCCGGCCCCCATTTCCCCCATCCAGGCTGTGGGCCAGGCCCCTGGGGAGCTGGTGGCCGGGTGTTCCCCGGGGGGAGCTGCTGTGATGGCGGGGACCAGGGCTGGAAGCTGGGGAGGGGACGCGCTTAGGCGGGGGAAACGGGAGAGATAGTCCCCAGGAGTTTGGGAAATTCCCTGGAAATGGGATTTCCTGGGCAGGTGAGGGCAGGAATGCTTACCCAGGCTTGCTGAACCTGCCACCCCCAGTACCAAATGTGCTGGGGGGGGGGCAGTGGAGGTGGGATGGTGCAGCTGACCAGGGTCGTCAGGGGCTGAAGGTGGCAGAGGGGACAGGGTATCCATACCTGGTGGTGTGGCCTGTGGGGCCCATGGGGCCGCCCCCACGGTGGGTGGCCAGGCTGCGGGGAAGGGCTGCTCCTGGCCGGGCAGTCGAACCAGAGTGGCTGAGCCTGGAAGAGAGACAGGAGCAATGGCCGCGGTCACCTCCTGTGCTCTTGTCCAACTATTGAAGACAGAGGCAAAGAAGGCATTAAGTATCTCAGCCTTCTCCTCGTCCTTGGTCGCAATGTTTCCCCCCTCATCCAGGAAGGGATGGAGATTCTCCCTGACTCTCTTTTTGTTGACGTATTTACAAAAGCTTTTTTTGTTGTCCCTTATATTAATGGCCAGGTTGAGTTCCAGCTGGGCTTTTGCCTTCCTAATTTTTTCTCTGTGTAACCTAACAAGATCTCTGTACTCCTCCTGAGTTGCCTGTCCCTTCATCCAAAGGTGGTAAACCTTCCTTTTTTCCCTAAGTCCCATCCAGAGCTCTTTGTTCAACCAGGCCGGCCATTTTCCCCGCCCTTTAATTTTGCGCCTCATGGGGACAGCCTGCTCCTGGGCCTTTCGGATTTCCTTTGCGAAGAGCGTCCAGCCTTCCTGGACCCCTTTGCCCCGCAGGATTATCTCCCAAGGGACCCTCCCAACCAGGGTTCTGAACAGGCTAAAGCGCGCCCTCCGGAAGGCCAAGGTGGAGGTTTTGCTAACCCCCTTCCTTACCTCCCTAAGAATTGAAAACTTGACCGTTTGATGATCGCCAAGACCGAGACGGCCTCCGACCTCCACATCTCCCACTAGTCCTTCTTTGTTTGTGAAAAGTAGGTCTAGCGAGGCGCCTCCCCTAGTAGGCTCTCCTACCGGTTGTGTAAGGAAGTTATCTTCCATCCACTCAAGGAACCTCCTAGCCTTGCCTGCTCTCTGCTGTGTTCTATTTCCAGCAGATATCCGGTAGGTTGAAGCCCCCAACCAGAACAAGGGCTGGCGATGGCAAGACTTCAGCCAGCCGCTTACAGAATACTTCATCAACGTGCTCATCCTGGTTGGGTGAGCTTTGGGACTGAGGCATGGCTAGGAAAGGGAGGCAGGTTCATCGCTCTCCCTCATATTGGCTTTCTATTTCAGTTTGGGTTTCAATGAGGTCTGGTGTGTTCTAGTTTATTACTTTTGAGATGAGCCGGGATGTATCAAAGAGGAGTACAGGACCGGTGAGGGTTCATAAGCGCCGTGGTAATTTTGTGTTTCTTGGTCTCTTAGGTGCCATAATTAATTGTTGCTGCAGCCTCCAGTTCTGGGATTGGCGTGGAGCAGGTGAGTGGAACTCCATGGAGCTTCTGCGGATGAGGGTGTCGTGGAAGAGGTTGGAATTTACAGTTATGATGCTCAGTCTTGGAGCTGTGGTTTCTTCTTTGCAGATGAAGAGGAGCCAGGTGACTGCAGGAAAATGAGTTAGCTGTTGTGGTTTTTGTCAAGGATGAATTCAGACCCCCGGCTCTCTGAAAGCTAAACTGAGGGAACGGCACTGGTAAGGGACTGAGGCTGACGGTTTCAGGACAGGCTTTTTAAGTTCCAGAAGGGCATAGAGCTGTTCAGGAACAGCCCCTTTTAGGCAGGTAAAGGAAGGAGGTTACTAAAGAAGACTCCCAGCACAAAATCCCCCTTAGAGGGATTAGGAAGCATTTCTTTGCCGAGGTGGTGGTCAAACGCTGGAAGAGGTGTCCTGGGGAGGTGGTTGATGCCCCAAGCGTCTCCTTGTTTGAGAGGCGTTTGGACAAAGCCCTTAAGAATGCCCTTCTTGGGTGATTTGTGGTGATTTTCCTGCAGTCGGGAGGCGAAGCCGGGCTCTGGAGCCGAGCGCGGTGTGAGCCGAGGACGGGTGTGATTGTCCCCAGGCTTTGGGGGACTGTGTCCCGAGCCCTGTCCCCGCAGGAGGGAGCGCTGGCCGGGTTCCAGAGCAAGGCCTTGCAGCCCGCGTTGTGGGGTGTGTGTGTCCCCCCCATCTCGGTCCCCAAGGGCTGTCCTTGTCCCGGGGGCTGCGTGCTGCTTTCTGCGTGGGGCCGTGTCGGTGGTTCCTGCAGGGACCCCTCTGTCCTGGCTGCCCCTGGGGAAGGGGACAGGGGAGTCCCCCCCCGGCCACTGGCACCCCGCTGGTGGTGGCTCGTCCCTGGGGTCAGCTCGTTGCCCTTTGGGGCTGGTGGGCTCCGACAGGGGGCTCACGGGGGCTGTGGCACCTGGGGGGGGTTCTGATTCCCGGTGCCCCCTGCGCTCCCTCCCTCCCCGCCCCCGCCTCCGCCCCTAAACAGGCACGGAGCGGTTCTGGAGAAACAACTTTTAATTGAGACAACTTTTTAACACAAGAGAAAAGGTCCTATTGAAGCTACTCTCAACCCCCCTCCCTCCCTCAAACACACCCCCCTCCCTCAAATACAGCCCCCTCCCTCAAATACAGCCCTCTCCCCAAGTACCCCCCCCAAATACAGCCCTCTCCACAACTGCACACCCCCCTCCCCTAAATACCATGCCCCCCTCCTCTAAATATGATGCCCCCACTCCCCAAGTACACACAGCCCCTCCCCAAATACAAGCCCTCCCTCAAATACACACAAATCCCGCCCCCCCCATCACCTCCGTCTCTTCCTTGCGGTGGGACTCGGCCCACCCTCTGCCCCCAGCCCTCTTGCAAGAGCCCTGCGTTTGCTGGGTGATGTCAACGGGGGGCTGCTCCCCCGCTTCGTCCCCCGCCTCTCCCCCAGTTTGGGCATGGCCGGGGTCAGCTCCATCCCCCCGTCCCCCCAATGCTCCTGGGACTCTGGTGGCAGCTCCATCCCCAAGTCCCCCCAGGGTTCCTGAGACTCCGGTGAGAGCTCTGTCCCCGTGTCATCCCAGGGCTCCTGGGACACTGGCGATGGATCCATGGCCACGTACCACCAGGGCTCCTGGGACCCTGGTGATGGCTCCATCCCCAAGTCCCCCCAGGGTTCCTGGGACTCCCGTGACGGCTCTGTCCCCGTGTCATCCCAGGGCTCCTGGGACACTGGCGATGGATCCATGGCCACGTACCACCAGGGCTCCTGGGACTCTGGTGAGGGCTCCAACCCCATGTCCCCCCAAAGCTCCTGGGACTCTGGTGGCAGCTCCATCCCCACATCCCCCCAGGGCTCCTGGGACTTTGTCCCGGCGATGAGTTCCTCCTGGAAGCGCATGGCCTCCGTGGTCTCCTCCAGGCTGTAGCTGGGGCTCAGCAGCAACCTGGGCAGCTCGAGGGAGGGGAAGTCACAGGGGGGGACACCTGTGCCAGTGTCACCAAGGTCCCCAGGCCTTGGGCTGCTGCCAGGACTGTCCTGGCTGACCCCTGCCACCTCCCCGGAGCAGTGGAAGAGCCTCATGGACGCCTCCAGAGGAACCTTCTGGGCCACTGTGAGGTCCCCGAGGGCTTGGCGGTGGGGGACAACAGAGGGGCTGGTGGGGACAGTGGCGGGGCTGGTGGGGACGCTGCAGCCCAGGGAGATGCCGCTGTCCCAGGTAAAGTCACCGTCTGAGGAGATGTCGCTGTACAGCAGGATGTTGCTGTCCGAGGGTGTCTCCAAAGAGGTGGCCATGCTGGAGCTGGTGGTCTCTGAAGACCGTTCATCGATGTTCTCAGGGCCAGGGATGGAGTTTGGCAGCGTGGTGGGTGCTGGGACCGCTGCTCTTTCCTCTCTGCCAGTGTCACCAGGATCCCCAGGCCTGGGACTGCTCCCAAGACTGTCCTGGCTGACCCCTGCCACCTCCCAGCAGCAGTCGAAGAGGCTCAGGGCCTCCTCCAGAGGCACCTCCTGGGGCGCTGCCAGCCCCCCAAAGGCCTGCTTCTGGCGGAGAGCAGCAGAGCTGGTGGGGCCCTGGCTGTCCCGGGATGGGAGGCTGTCCCAGGAGCTGTCGCTGTATGGGGGGAGGTTGCTGTGCGGGCGAGCCTCCTCGGGGGTGGCCGTGCTGGAGCTGTTGGTGCTGGTGCTGTCCTGGCCGGCCCCCACCGTGTCCGTGGAGGAACCAAAGAGCCTGAGGGCCTCTTGGAGGAGCATCTCCTCGGTGACTTTGACGGTGCTGTCCGGGTCCCCAGGAGCTGGTTTGTGGGGCTCAGCAGAGTGTCTGGGGGGCACGTGGCTGCGTGGGGGTGCCCCCGCGGTGGTGGCCGTGCTGGAGATGTTGGTCCATACAGGGGGTCCCTTGACGTGCTGGAGGCCGGGGCTGGAGGTCAGCAGCAGCGGGGGGGCTGCGGGCACCGCTCTGCCCTGGTGGCCGTAGGCTGGGAGCTGTGTCAGCGGGGGCTGTGTGGGCTGTCCCTGGAGGCTGCCGGGGGCTGCCCAGGCCGGGAGGGTCTCACAGCCTGCGAGGCCCCACAGGGCAGGGCCCGGGGGAGCAGCGGTGGGGTGGCCGAGCGTGGGGGTGGCCGGCGGAGGCTGGTTGGTGAGGGTCCACTCCAGGTGGAAGAAGCGGGGATGGAAGCAGCAACCGCAGGGGGCCCTCTGCAGCCCTGGGAGGGGGGAAAGGGAGGCGTGGTGGGCCGTGGGCAGCCTCCAGGGCACCCGCCGAGCTGTCCCCCGTGGCCCCCATCCCGGGTGTGAGCCAGGCCCCTGGGGAGCTGGTGGCCGGTCGCTCCCCGGAGTGAGCTGCTGTGCCGGAGGGGCTGGGGCTGGAAACTGGGGAGGGGACGTGCTTTGCGGGAGGAAACAGGAGAGATGGCCCCCCCAGTTTGGGAAATTCCCTGGAAATTGGATTTCCTGGGCAGGTGAGGGCAGGGATGCTCAGCCGGGCTTGTTGAACCCTCCACACCCAGTACGAAAACTGCTGGGGGGGAACAGGGGAGGTGGGATGGTGAAGGTGACCACAGTGCTCGGGGGCTGAAGGTGGCAGAGGGGACAGGGGGTCCATACCTGGTGGTGTGGCCCGTGGGGCCCATGGGGCCACCCCCACGGTGGGTGGCCAGGCTGCGGGGAAGGGCTGCTCCTGGCCGGGCAGTCGAACCAGGGTGGCTGAGCCTGGAAGAGAGACAGGAGCCATGGCCGTGGTCACCTCCCGTGCTCTGTTCCCCGAAAGTGTCCCCGGGCTGCGGGTCGGGGTCGGTCCCTACCTTGGGGGTAGAAGGTTTGTGGGAGCACAAAAGTCTGAAGCGTCTGGGTCGCCGCGGGGGCCCGGGGGCCGTTTGGTGGGAGCCAGAGTGGTGGCAGCGCCATCGTCGGTCCTCTCGGTCTCTGCGCTGCTAAGGACTCTTTGGTCACCAGGGATGGAATGTGGGGGCTCCCTGTGCCCCGCCCCCTCCGCCCATAGCCTCCCCATCTCCTGCTGGAGGCCTGGTGGGAGATGGGATGGTCTTGGCCACAGTGATCACGAAATGGTTGAGTTTAACATCGTCAGTGGAATGAGAAAACCGGTGGGAAGAGTTGCTGCCCTGGATTTTGGGGGTTGAATGCCCCCTTAAGGAGCTGATGATGCCAAAGCGGGAGGTGCTGTTGACCCTCTTGAGGGCCAAGAGGCCTTGCAGAAGGCTCTAGGTAGATTGGAGCACTGGGCAATCAGCAGTGGCGTGAAGTTGAAGCAGTAAAAGTGCAGGATTCTGCCCTGGGAGGGAGGAACTCTGGGCAGGAGTGTAACTGGGGAGAGGGGTGGCTGGAGAGCGGCCCTGCAGAAAGGGGTCCGGCCGGGGGTGCTGGGGGCAGCAGCTGAGGAGGAGCCATCGGTGTCCCCTGGCACCATCCTGGGGGGCATCAAACCCAGTCGAAGCAGGAGGCCAAGAGCGGGGATTGTCCCGCTGTGCTCGGCGCTGGTGCGGCCTCACCCGGAGCCCTGGGTGCAGGGCTGGGCCCCACCGTTGGAGAAGGCTGGGAAGGTCCTCGAATGCCTCCAGAGGAGGGCAACCAAGCTGGTGACAGGGCTGGAAGGCATGTCCCCGAATCCTAGACTGGTTTGGATTGGAAGGGACCTGTGAGCTCACCTTGTCCCACCCTGTGCCCTGGGCAGGGACCCGTCCCACCAGACCAGGTTTTTCAAGCCCCGTCCAACCTGGCCTTGAACGCCTCCAGGGTTGGGGCAGCCACAGCTTCTCTGGGCACCGTTGGCCAGAGTCTCAGCACCCTCACAGCAAAGAATTTCTTCCCCTCATCTCATCTCAATCTCCTTTCTGTCAGTGCCACAGAATCACACAATCACAGAATCACATTGGGATGGAAGGGGCCTCTGCAGATCATCTAGTCCAACCCCCCTCCCCACACACAGCAGGCCCACCTAGAGGAGGTTGCACAGGAACTTGTCCAGGCGGGTTTTGAATGTCTCCAGAGAAGGAGAGTCTGCTGGAACTCCATGGAGCTTGTGCGGATGAGGGTGTCGTGGAAGAGGTTGGAATTTACAGTTATGATGCTCAGTCTTGGAGCTGTGGTTTCTTGTTTGCAGGTGAAGCTATTCATCTTCATGCAGATGAAGCTATGCATCTAGCTATTACACATACTAAAATTCCTAACATAAGCACTGCTACTAAAAGGGTAAACAGTTGTCTAAGCCATGCCAGACTAGGTAACCATGAGGTTAGCTTTTCCCAAAGGGCTGAGAACCCAAATGTGGTATCGTCCTGTGCAGTTTGATGAGTTTTAGCTATGAGATTTTGTAAGTCTTTTTCTATCCTTCCGCTTTCGTTTACATATGAGCATACATATGAGCAACAGCTCTGATTAATCACTGCGCATAAGCCTCCCTCTTTCCAAGTCAGTAAATCTAATGCCATTCTATTTTGTCCAACTACATTTGCTAATGACTGGACTTCTTGTTGAAGTGCCTGTATAGCATCTATTGTAGATTTCTCAAGCGCTTCTATAGTAGCTGATATGTTTACAATTGCTTTCTCCAGTTCACTAACGCCTAGGGATGGTATAAGCCATCCTGAGAAGGGCTAATGGTAATGACTGGGGCCAGGTCAAGTTAGCTTCCTGGCCTAGTTTCACAATCTGAGTTTTGATCAAGTGATTCATCTTTTCTACCTGACCACTCGATCGTGGGTTGTATGGGGTATGAAGTTGCCAATCTATACCCAATAATCTGCTTACTTTTGAAACAACCTTTGCAGTGAAATGAGATCCTGGGTCCGAGGAAATCACTGCGGGAACCCCAAATCTTGGTATAATTTCTTGCAACAATACTTCTCTTGTTTTATTGGTTCGGCAGGGAAATGCCTCTGGCCATCCTGAAAAGGTATCGGTTAGTACCAATAGGTATCGAAATCCCCCTTTTCTTGGAAGTTCTGAGAAATCAATTTGCCATTGTTGTCCCGGATAGTTTCCCTTTCCTATTTGGCCGAACTGGACTCTGGGACCTGTCCTAGGGTTGTTCTGTAGACATACCTCACACTGCTGAGTGACTTGTTTGACCGTGGCATATAGATTTCGAGCACATATTAGCCTACTCAGGTATCTGTAAAGTGCCTCTGTTCCCCAATGGGATTTTCTATGTTCTGCCATGACCATTGCCCATAATAACGAAAAAGGCACTATTATTTTTCCCTGTGGGGTTTTGGCCCATTTCCCTTCGATTTTCCCATTTAAGTCTTTGATCAATTTGTGATCATCCCTAGAATATTTAGGTTCGTCGTCAATTTGTATTTTACCATCTGGGACCAAGGATTGTATTTCTGCATTACCCATTTCCGCTGCCCTTTTGGCTTCTCGGTCCGCCAGTGCGTTACCCAGTTCCACAGCGGTGTTCCCTTTTTGGTGAGCTTTGCAGTGCATGATAGCCACTTTGGTAGGCAGTAATACTGCATCTAAGAGTTTGAGAATTTCTTCAGCATGTTTGATGTGTTTCCCTTGTGTAGATAAGAGTCCTCTTTCTCTCCAGACCGCCCCGTGAGCATGCACTACCCCAAAAGCATATTTAGAGTCTGTCCAGATATTTATCCGTTTTCCTTTGGCTAGTTCCAGCGCTCGGGTTAGTGCTATAATCTCAGCCTTTTGGGCTGATGTATTTGGGGCCAGAGCTTTGGACTCTATTACCTTCTCTGTGGTGGTTACCGCATAGCCAGCTTTGCGTATCCCCTGTTGAATGAAGCTGCTCCCGTCGGTGAACCAGGAATTCTCTGCATCTTCCAATGGTTCCTCTTTCAGATCTGGTCGACTGGAGTACACAGCCTCAATTGTTTCCAAGCAGTCGTGGGTCACTGATTCTCCTGCTGTTCCGCTGAGGAAAGAGGCTGGATTGACAATATTAGTTTTCCAAAAAGTGTTGGGCTATTTTTAAAGCCCTGTGGTAGCACAGTCCATGTAAGCTGTGTTTTCCTTCCAGATTCTGTGTTTTCCCACTCGAATGCAAATAGAAGTTGGCTCTCTGGGCTCAGAGGCAAGCAGAAAAAGGCATCCTTTAGGTCCAGGATGGTAAACCATGCCAATTCAGGTACCAATTTAGTTAGGAGAGTGTATGGATTTGCTACTACCGGGTGTAAATCCTCAACAATTTTGTTGATAGCCCTGAGATCCTGTACTATGCGATAGCTGCCATCCGGCCTTTTAACAGGTAATATTGGGGTGTTATACTCTGATTTGCATTCTTTTAGCAGCCCATACTCGATGAACTGATCGATAATTTGTCGGATTCCCTCCCTGTCCTCTATCCTGAGGGGATACTGTTTGATTCTCACCGGTCGTGCTCCTTGTTGAGGTTTTATCACTATTGGGGAAGCACTTTTTGCTCTCCCCGGCACTCCCGAGGCCCATACCCCCGGATAAATTTGGTCTCTAATCTCCTCAGGCACTCCTGGAAAAATGGGAGTTCCTATCAGGGCCAAGCTTAGTACTTCAATTAGTTGATCTTCTCTTATCCGAAGTTCAATTTTTCCTTGTTTTGAATTTAATTTCTGCTCCCAATTGTTCTAATAAATCTCGCCCTAGCAGGGGTTTCGGGGAGCTTGGCGTATATAAGAATTTGTGTATCCCCAATTGTTTTCCCAATTTGAACCTAAGAGGTTTGAGAAAATATGCCTTTTCACTCTGGCCAGTGGCTCCCTTTATTGTTACAAAATCAGTATCAATAGGGGTCAGGGCTTGATTCAAAACCGAGAACGTTGCTCCTGTATCTACCAAAAATTCTATTTCTTGTTGCTTTTTCCCTAGCCTTAGAGTAACCAGCGGATCCGCTAGGGTAGATTCCCCAGGTCCCCATCAGTCCCCCTTTGCCTGGACCTGTATCCTTCCCTTCTCAGAGGCCTTTTAGGTCTCATATCTCCAAATCCTTTACTCTCTTGTAGCGCCGCTACTGACTCTCACTTATCTTTCGTTCCATCTTAACACTCTCCACGCTTCTCTGCTTTCTGCCAGCCTCAACTCTCTCCGGATATCACTTGCTGCAACATCTCTTCAACTTTCCTTTTCCTTCTTTCTTATTACACTATTGGGTCTTGTGGAGCCACCAGTCCACAGTCCTGCTGATATTTGGGCTGGTCCCGAAGGGTGAAAAACATGTCTGCATATGTGACTTCATCCCACTTTCCTTCTAAGGAATAGCATTAATTGTAATATAGTATTGTAATTAAGGGTCCCGTTAACGGGTCATTTCTCCTGATCATCTAACTTGTAAAGGGGCCACCATTGATTACAATATTTATTTAAGGTTTTCTTGTCCACGCTGCCACCTGGTGGGCCTCCGATCTCCTTCCAGTGTGCTAAAATACACCCTAGGGGACTCCTTTTCAGTATCTCGCCCCCTTGTTTATTGCCCATTTTATGCTCTTTCTACCCCTTGATTAAGAGGTGACCCTGATCTCCGTGTGTCACCTGGGTGTTATTCCTGTTTTCCCTCCCGGGAAATAGTACAACTATATCCCTGTCGCTACCTTTATCTCCAGGGGTAGGCTATGTCTCCACAGATTACTTGTTTCAATTCTCCCGCCCGCTCGATCTTTTCCCACTCAGTCCAGCTTCGACACTGTGAACACCAAAAATCGTCTTCCTGATCTACCCAAACCTCCGTATTACAAGCAAAACACTTTAGGATAAAAATAGGATCACAAACGTTATCCGAATGTCCAAGACACTGCCACTCAATATTCTCAATATTAGGTTCACACAATGTTTCTTTACAGTCTGTCATACACTTCATTCATCTCCGGCCGCTCTCCTCGCGGAGAACACGGAACCGCGGATCAGAACTCCGCACTCGCTCCGCAGCAGTGCCGCGTCTCAATCACTCATTTCACTCATACAATAATTTCCACCTTATATTAGACAATAACACGGTAGTGGTAACTTATGACAAATACAACAAGTAATAACATGGTAGTGATACCTTAGAATAAATACAACATATAATCAACAGTATTACAGTATTACAATTCCACACACTAACATAAAACCCAAAACCGAGGGATCCCACACAAGCATAACCCAACCGTTAGCCCAAGCTTGAGCATACCCCGGGGCGAGTACACCGACTCTTTACCACGCGTAGGACGTCTCCTCGCGACTTACAGGTCCCCCCCTTAAGAAACCCTAAACATACCTGGCCCGCAATAGATGGTCCTTGTCTGTCCCCGCGGTGATCTGGATGAGTGGGGGAGTCCTCCCGAGAAATCTCGGGGGCGCCCAGAGGAGTCCCGTCCTCAGCAGGTCCCGCAGCCGGACAGAGAGGGTCCCATCTGGGGTGCCAAATTGACGCGCGGAAACAAACCTTACAACTCGCAGAGAGTTATAAAGCAGGTATGTTTATTGCGGCGCCGGGTGCAAGGGGGATTGCTCCTCCAAACTTGCACACCCTTAGGCTAAACCCGTAGTTATTTATAAGGTAAATCATACATATACAAACTATGGGATGGGCTAATACAATTAGTTTTAACAATAGGTGTGACTATGTTAATTATTTCCGGAGCCTCATTATAATAAGTCTCATCCTTCAGGCATGTGCGTATCTTCTCCTGGTGTTTTTCTTTGGGGGGGCGTCTTAGGGAGTAAGTTCCACGATCACTGAACCGATTCGATTGTTTTGCTGATAGAGGCCGTAAAAGTCTCTTGCTATCTTCCTGTAATCGATCAGGATGTTCCGCTTGTCTTCTGCGTGGTCTGGCAGGGGTCGTAGAGTCTCTGGTTATCTTCTCCTGTTATCAGTCAGGATGTTCCCATTTGCTTGCGAAGTGTTCCTTCAAGGCTGAGGCCCGCCTCCGCTAATTGGGAAATTCTTTGTTTTCTTTCCTCCCCTCCAAGGTTGAGATATATGTCCCTGTCATGGTTAATCCCTCTGTTTTCCGTTTCACTCCCACAGCCAAGGTGGCAGCCAGAACAACTCTTGCTTTCTTTCAAGGTCTCTGGGAACTACTTGCATTGCCACCCAGACTTTGGGGCTGCGGGCTTTCCTGGCCACTCTATCCTCAAAAGCATTTTTTTCTCACTTTACCCCAGCACCGGACCCCAATATGCCGAACGTCCTGGCCTGGCTCCTATAGCCAAGGTGGCAGCCAGAACAACTCTTGCTTTTGACGTGCAGAAACAAACCTTACAACTCGCAGAGAGTTATAAAGCAGGTATGTTTATTGCAGCGCTGGGCGCAAGGGGGATTTCTCCACCAAACTTGCACACCGGTTTGTGAAGCAAGCGTCCATTTATGGTGAAAAGCATACATATTCATTAAGGTGGGCAGGTTATTATAATTAAAGGCGTTACTATTCTAATTATTTCTAAGAACTCATTATCAAAAATCTCCTCCCCTGTCCTGACCAGATGGACACCTTTCCCAGACAGTTAGGTTCCTCCTCAGCACCTCCTTAGCATGCAGCTGCTCCCACTATCTTATACCCAAGGCCATTTCTTTATCTTGGAATGCTGGGCTCCGAGCTTTTGCTTTTTCCCAGACTGTAATACATCCGCACTAACAACCTGTAACCGTTCGTTTTCTGAATCAAGTCCCCCCTTTTCTTTCAACTTTGTAAATTCTTTTACAATCACCTATAACACATTCCCCCTCTCCATCTGATTTCTAAAATACTTCCCAGATTCCACTTGTTCACGGAGCTGATGCTTCTTCCATTGAATGTATTCGTCTTTGGCCCCCCTGGTACAACACATAAGACATCTAATTAATGCACACACTAAAGTTCCTAACATAAGTATTGCTATTAGAAGGATAAACAGTCGCTTAAGCAAAGCCAAGTTAGGTAACCACGAGGTTAACTTTTCCCAAAGATCAGAAAACCCGAATGTGGTGTCATCTTGCGCAGTCAAATGCAAAATCTGAGTTTTAGCTATGAGATTTTGTAAGTCTTTTTCTACTCTCCCATTCTGGTTTACATATGAACAACAGCTTTGATTAATCACTGCACATAAGCCTCCTTCTTTCCAGGTTAATAAGTCTAATGCCATTCTGTTTTGTCCCACCACATTTGCTAATGACTGGACTTCTTGTTGAAGTGCCTGTATAGCATCGATTGCAGATTTCTCAAGCACTTCTATAGTGGCCGATATGTTCACAATTGCCTTTTCCAATTCACTGGCGCCCAGGAACGGTATAAACCATCTTACAAAGCTGTGGAACCTTGTTCCCCTCGTCACTAGAGGGTTTTCCACTCCCCGAATTCTCCTCCAAGGTGTTCTCAGCATTCCTGAGGGGATTTCAGACTGATTAAACACCGTATCCTGGCTAGTTAGATAGCCTATCGTGCAAGTTCCCTTCCATCCTCCGGGCAGCTGTTTTCTACTATATCCATCTCCACACAACCACCAATACCCTTTAGGTAACTTACAGGGTCCAATAGTTGCCGTCAAATTCGCACCTAAAAATTTCCCCGCCTGGTACCACCCATACTCCCAGGAATATCCTTCTCCTTTGGAAATACCACTACTTTTATATGCAACTAGTTGTGTTTTGTCGCAAAAGTCAATATACGTTACCCTTATCCCTGTTAGATCCCAACTTCCCACATAACAGTTGTTTTATTAATCCAGTACTTGCTCCATCCCCAAGTTGTTGTCTTATTCACCGGCCCACTGTGTCTATATTCCCCGTGTTCCCATGCACAATTGTTATTGCTAATTAATACCACAAACTCTTCTTTCAACAGTTGTAGATCAAATCTGGGTCCTAAGGGGTAGATATTATCATCGTACTCACAATACCCATTTGACTCATCCCCCCCTTTTGCCCAAAATTTAGGCCAGGTTCCATTGGCATTGTTCCAATTGCTTGCTCCCACCCCATATAGAGGCAATTTCATTTCCCCTTTAGGTAGGGTAGTACATACCCAACAATCTGACAGATTAGTAGCATTTACCAATGTTTCCAGACTTCGTGTATATGTATTCACATCCCATGTCCCTCCCCCTGAAATACAAAGTCCCGGCATGTTGACGATTATCAATGTTACTAATGTCCATCTTTTCGTTGGAGGCGAAGCTTCAGGGGTTCGGTCTGTGTTGATGTCCATTGGGGTTCTGGAGCCCTCTTGACGCGAGTCCAATGGATCCAAGTGGCTTGTTCCTTGATCTTTATGGCCGTGTGAGTGGTCAGCAGTACCTGGAAGGGACCTTCCCACTTTGGCTTCAGTGGTGAATCTGTAAAAGACTTAACATATACATAGTCCCCAGGTTCGATCTCGTGTACTGGTCCATCCAGCTCACGAGCTCTCGTTCCCAGAACCAGTTTTTCTACCTCTCGGAGCTGTTTTTGTAAATTTATCAGGTAATCTGTTAGTATTTCATTCCCTAGCTCTGTGGATGTCCCGTCTTGTACACTATATGGTCTCCCATAGAGTATTTCAAAGGGGCTCAAACCTTCTTTGGTTCTGGGTTTTGTTCTTATCCTGAGAAGGGCTAAGGGTAGTGACTGAGGCCAGGCCAAGTTAGCTTCCTGGCCTAGTTTCACAATCTGAGTTTTGATCAAGTGATTCATCTTTTCTACCTGACCACTCGATCGTGGGTTGTATGGGGTGTGAAGTTGCCAGTCTATACCCAATAATCTGCTTACTTTCAAAACAACCTTTGCAGTGAAATGAGATCCTCGGTCCGAGGAAATCACTGCGGGAATCCCGAACCTTGGTATAATTTCATGCAATAATGCTTTGACCACTTCTCTTGTTTTGTTGGTTCGACACGGAAATGCCTCTGGCCATCCTGAAAAGGTATCAGTTAACACCAATAGGTATCGAAACCCCCCTTTTCTTGGAAGTTCTGAAAAATCAATTTGCCATTGTTGTCCCGGATAGTTTCCCTTCCCTATCTGGCCAAATTGGACTCTGGGGCCTGTCTTAGGGTTGTTCTGTAAACATACCTCACACTGCTGAGTGGCTTGTTTGACCGTGGCATATAGATTCCGGGCACATATTAGCCTATTCAAGTATCTGTAAAGTGCCTTTGTTCCCCAATGGGATTTTCTATGTTCTGCCATGACCATTGCCCATAATAAAGAAAAAGGCACTATTATTTTTCCCTGTGGGGTTTTGGCCCATTTCCCTTCAATTTTCCCATTTAAGTCTTTGATCAATTTGTGATCATCCCTAGAATATTTAGGTTCGTTGTCAATTTGTATCTTACCATCTGGGACCAAGGATTGTATTTCTGCATTACCCATTTCCGCTGCCCTTTTGGCTTCTCGGTCCGCCAGTGCGTTACCCAGTTCCACAGCGGTGTTCCCTTTTTGGTGAGCTTTGCAGTGCATGATAGCCACTTTGGTAGGCAGTAATACTGCATCTAAGAGCTTGAGAATTTCTTCAGCATGTTTGATGTGCTACCCTTGTGTAGATAAGAGTCCTCTTTCTCTCCAGACCGCCCCGTGAGCATGCACTACCCCAAAAGCATATTTAGAGTCTGTCCAGATATTTATCCGTTTTCCTTTGGCCAATTCCAGGGCTCGGGTTAGTGCTATAATCTCAGCCTTTTGGGCTGATGTATTTGGGGCCAGAGCTTTGGACTCTATTACCTTCTCTGTGGTGGTTACCGCATAGCCAGCTTTGCGTATCCCCTGTTGAATGAAGCCGCTCCCGTCGGTGAACCAGGAATCCTCTGCATCCTCTAATGGTTCTTCTTTCAGGTCTGGTCGGCTGGAGTACACCGCCTCGATTGTTTCCAAGCAGTCGTGGGTCACTGATTCTCCTGCTGTTCCGCTGAGGAAAGAGGCTGGATTGACAATATTAGTTACTGTTATTTCTACATCATCTTGCTCTATCAGGATAGCCTGGTACTTAAGAAACCTCTGAGGTGAAAGCCAATGCCCTCCTTTTACTTCCAGTACTGCTGAGACGGTGTGTGATACCATAACTGTGATTTTCCGGCCTAGGGTGAACTTACGGGCCTCTTGGATGTTTATTACCACTGCTGCCACTGCTCGGAGACAGCTGGGCCACCCTTTACTTACTTCGTCAAGCTGTTTGGAGAAGTATGCCACCGCCCTTCGATAGGGTCCCAGATTCTGGGCTAGGACTCCTAAGGCCATTCCTTGCTTTTCATAGGAAAACAACCAGAAAGGTTTAGTAGTGTCAGGTAATCCCAGGGCAGGTGCTTCCATTAACCTCTTTTTTAATTGTTGGAAGGCTTTGTCTGCCTCCCTATTCCATATAATATTCTTTGAGTCAGATTTTAATAACTCGTATAGAGGCTTTACCAAAAGTCCGTAGTTATATATCCAGAGACGACACCATCCTGTCATGCCTAGGAAGGTCCAAAGTTCCTTAGGTGTCTGTGGTCGAGATGTCTGGCAGATGGCCTCTTTCCTCTCCTTCCCTAGTGTCCGTTGGCCTGCGGTTATTTCATATCCCAGACAGGTCACTTGCTGCTGGGCTATCTGCGCCTTCTGTGGAGAAACTTTATAGCCATTAAGTCCAAGAAAATTTAACAGGCTCACAGTCCATTTTATGCATGTTTCTCTGGTGTCAGTGGCGAGTAATATATCGTCCACATACTGCAAAACCACTCCTGTCCCAGGCGGGCGTTTCCACTGTTCTAAGTCTTTGGCTAGCTGATTTCCAAAAAGTGTCGGGCTATTTTTGAAGCCCTGCGGTAGCACAGTCCATGTAAGCTGTGTTTTCCTCCCAGATTCTGGGTTTTCCCATTCGAATGCAAATAAAAGCTGGCTCTCTGGTCTCAAAGGCACGCAGAAAAAGGCATCCTTTAGGTCCAGAACGGTAAACCATGCCAATTCAGGTACCAGTTTAGTTAGAAGAGTGTATGGATTTGCTACTACCGGATGCAAATCCTCAACAATTCTGTTGATAGCTCTGAGGTCCTGCACTATGCGATAGCTGCCATCCGGCTTCTTAACAGGTAATATTGGAGTGTTATACTCTGATTCACATTCTTTCAGCAGCCCATACTCAATAAACCGATCTATAGTTGGTCGGATCCCCTCCCTGTCCTCTATTCTAAGGGGATACTGTTTAACTCTCACCGGTCGTGCTCCTTGTTGAGGCTTTATCACTATAGGGGAAGCATTTTTTGCTCTCCCCGGCACTCCCGAGGCCCATACCCCCAGATAAATTTGGGCTTTAATCTCCTCAGGCACTCCTGTAGAAATGGGAGTTCCTATTAGGGCCAAACTTAGTATTTCAATTAGTTGATCTTCTCTTATCCGGAGTTCCATTTTCCCTTTTTTGAATTTAATTTCTGCTCCCAATTGCTCTAATAAATCTCACCCTAACAGGGGTCTCGGCGAATTTGGCAGATATAAAAATTTGTGTATCCCCAATTGTTTTCCCAATTTGAACTTAAGAGGTTTGAGAAAATATGCCTTTTCACTCCGGCCAGTGGCTCCTGTTACTGTTATAAAATCAGTATCAATAGGGGTCAGAGCTTGATTTAAAACTGAGTACGTTGCTCCTGTATCCACCAAAAATTCTATTTCTTGTTGCTTTTTCCCTAGCCTTAGAGTAACCAGTGGATCCGCTAGGGTAGATTCCCCCGGTCCCCGTCAATCTTCTTTATAATGGGCCTGAATTTTTTCTTTTCGTCTTTTTGGGCGCTCATTCTTCCAGTGCCCTCTCTGCTTACACCATGCACATTGATCTCTTTCTAATGGTTTCCTAAAATTCCCTGCTTTCGTTTCCCCCCTCCCATGTATTGCTACCATCAGTGCCCGTCTGTCCCTTTTCTTATCCGCCTCCTCCCGGTTGTTAAACACTCTCCATGCCTCATCTAACAGAGTCTCTAGATTCCTGCTGTCGGTTGTTCTCAGTTTTTGCAGCTTCCTCCGGATATCATTGGCAGACTGCCCTAAAAAGAGAGACACTAACTGCTGGATTCCTATCTCTGATCCAGGGTCCAAGGGGGTGTAGCGTCTCATTGCATCTCGTAATTTATCCAGAAACTCCGAGGGACTCTCCTTCGGCCCTTGTCTTACAGCATACAGCATTGACCAGTTAATGGCTTTCGGGATAGCCCTCTCCATCCCTGTTATAATCCAATCTCTGTAAGTTTCTAGCGCCTCTGAGTGAATGCTCCTGTTTGGGTTCCAGTGAGGGTTCTGCAAGGGGAACTGTTCTTTAATGTCCCTTCCTGAATCTTTCAGTTGGTCCGTGGCTATATTGTGAGCAGTTTTTAAAACCAGTTGTTTCTCAGTTTCTGTTAGGTGATCTAATAATAACTGGATATCACTCCAGTCAGGGTTATGCTGCTTTACCAGAAACTGAAAATGTCTAGTAACCCCTACGGGATCATTCCGATAGTTCTTTGCCACGCTTTTCCAGGTTTCTAAATCAAATGAGGAAAAAGGGACTTTTATCATTACAGGTAGTCCGTCCGGACCCACAGCTTCCCTTAAGGGTGCTTGAATCACTGCTTGCTCTGTCCTTTTCCGAGTACGGGACAATACAGGGCTGTCAGGTGGGGTTTTGGATTCAGTTTTGGAATCAGCTTCAGTTTCCCTGTCTTCCTGAGGAACCTTTACCCCCTCCCAACGGTCTTCTATTGCTCTAACCGGTGGTAAGTAAGTGCCAAGAAAATCGTCTTCTTTAAAATCCCGAATCTTTTCAGGCTTTGTGCATCTCTGCCCTATGCTACAGGCTGAACAACATCTTTTTATATTACCTTTCATTTCTCCTCTTCTTTCTTTCTCTAAGGCTAGTACCATCGGGTCTTGTGGAGGTAACAGCCCGCAGTCCCGTTGGTACTCTGGGTGGTTCCAAAGGGTGAAAAACATATCCGCATATATGACTTCATCCCACTTTCCTTCCCTTCTAAGGAACAGCATTAATTGTAGTATAGTATTGTAATTAAGAGTCCCGTTAAGGGGCCATTTCTCTTGATCATCTAATTTGTAAAGGGGCCACCACTGATTACAATATTTAATTAAGGTTTTCTTGTTCACGCTGCCACCTGGTGAGCCCCCGATCTCCTTCCAGTGTGCTAAAATACACCCTAGGGGACTCCTTTTCAGTGTCTCACTTCCTTGATTATTGCCCATTTTATGTTCCCCTTACCCCCTTAGTTCAGAGGCGATCCTGATCTCCGTGTGTCACTTAGGTGTTACCCCCCCCGCTGCCGCTGCCGCTACCTTTATCTCCAGGGGTAGGCTATGTCTCCACAGATTACTTGTTTCAACTCTCCCGCCCGCTCGATCTTTTCCCACTCAGTCCAGCTACCACACTGTGGACACCAAAAATCGTCCTCCCGATCTACCCAAACCTCCGTATTACAAGCAAAGCACTTTAAGACAAAAATAGGATCACAAACGTTATCCGAATGTCCAAGACACTGCCACTCAATATTCTCAATATTAGATTCACACAATGCTTCTGTACAGTCTGTCATACGTTTCGTTCGTCTCCGGCCGCTCTCCTCGCGGAGAACACGGAACCGCGGATCGGAACTCCACAGTCACTCCGCAGCAGTGCCGCGTCTCAATCACTCAGTTCACTCATACAACAATTACAGACAATAACACGGTAGGGGTACCTTATGACAAATACAACAAATAATCAACAATATTACAATTCCACACACTAACACAAAACCCAAAACCCAGGGATCCCACACCATTAGCCCAAGCTTGAGCATACCCCGGGGCGAGTACACCGACTCTTTACCACGCGTAGGACGTCTCCTCACGGCTTACAGGTCCCCCCCTAAGAAACCCTGAACATACCTGGTCCGCAGGAGATAGTCCTTGTCTGTCCCTGCGGTGATCTGGATGAGTTGGGGAGTCCTTCCGAGAAATCTCGGGGGCGCCCAGAGGAGTCCCGTCCTCAGCAGGTCCCGCAGCCGGACAGAGGGGGTCCCATCTGGGGTGCCAAATTGACGCGCGGAAACAAACCTTACAACTCGCAGAGAGTTATAAAGCAGGTTTGTTTATTGCAGCGCTGGGTGCAAGGGGGATTTCTCCTCCAAACTTGCACACCGGTTTGTGAAGCAAGCGTCCATTTATGGTGAAAAGCATACATATTCATTAAGGTGGGCAGGTTATTATAATTAAAGGCGTTACTATTCTAATTATTTCTAAGAACTCATTATCAAAAATCTCCTCCCCTGTCCTGACCAGATGGACACCTTTCCCAGACAGTTAGGTTCCTCCTCAGCACCTCCTTAGCATGCAGCTGCTCCCGCTATCTTATACACAAGGCCATTTCTTTATCTTGGAATGCTGGGCTCCGAGCTTTTGTTCTTTCCCAGGCTGTATTACATCCGCACTAACAACCTGTACCGTACTAACAACCTGTAACCGTTCGTTTTCTGAATCACTTTCTTTCAAGGTCTCTGGGAACTACTTGCATTGCCACCCAGACTTTGGGGCTGCGGGCTTTCCTGGCCACTCTATCCTCAAAAGCACCTTTTTTTCACTTTACCCCAGCACCGGACCCCAATATGCCGAACGTCCTGGCCTGGCTCCCACAGCCAAGGTGGCAGCCAGAACAACTCTTGCTTTCTTTCAAGGTCTCTGGGAAGTACTTGCATTGCCACCCAGACTTTGGGGCTGCGGGCTTTCCTGGCCACTCTATCCTCAAAAGCAGCTTTTTTTCTTTATCATTTTCCTTTTTAAGGCATTTAAGAAACGTGTAGACACGGCACTTCAGGGCATGCTCTAGTGCCCGAGATTGTTGGTTTGTGTCTGTTTGCGGATGGGTGTGGGTTGTGGTGTTTTGTGGTTTTTCGTTGGTTTTTGGTTGGGTTTTTTTTGTGTGTGTGTGTGTGTGTGTGTGTGGTTTGGTTTGGGTTTTGGCTTTTTTTTTTTTTTTTTGTGGTTGGACTCGATGATCTCAAAGGTCCCTTCCAATCATGAAGATTCTGTGATTCTGTGATTTCTTTTGCATTTTAAAAGTAAAGGCCAGGAAGGAAAAGCTTATATCCATTGCTTAAGGAGAGAAGAAAGAAGGGTTGAAAGAGTAGCGGCAAATACGCTTTTCCTTCGTCTTCACCAGACTTCAACCAACTTCAGGGAAATTTAGTTCTTTAAAACACCAGGATCATGGGCTGGAGGAGTATGTCAAACAGAGTTCAGATAAAACTTGTGCTTGACTAGTAAGGGAATGAGCCCAAGTGCCTTTTTGAAACTGAGGGACGGCGTTTCATCTCCGACGGCTGAAGAGCAAAGCTTGTACCTGCCTTCAAAGGGGAAAAGAGCTGAAGTGGTAATATCAGTCCAAATTTGGCTGATGACTTTATAGTGTATAAACCCCCAGGAGATAACAGGATGCAGAACATGCTCAAACTGAGGACCAGGAGTCGGGCCCGGCCCTGTCTCTGCAAACTCTGGTTGCGAGAGCACGGGGCGGAAACCTGAGCGCTGCCGCCGATGAGAGCCACGGACTGGGGGGGCCGGGCTGGTGCTGCGCTCCATACGGTGACAGACGGAGGATGTCGCTGTGAGCCCATTGTGACACGGGAGGTCGGCCGGCGGGTAAGCGATGACCAACTGAGGAGGCCACCGCCCTCCGATTGTGACCCGTGAGGGCAGAGGGCCAGTCATCCCGCACAGAGGCCCCGGGCTCAGTGTGCAGCTGGCACTGTGCGGTGAGGTCCTTGTCCTCGCCGCAGCTGGGCACGGCTGTCTTCTCCTGAGGTACCCCGTGTGCCACAGGGCGCTGAGGATGGCTTCTGCTTGGGAGAGGAACTATCACCACTCAGGCCTGGAGAAAGCAGCAGCTTTCCTCCCCTCGCTGCTTGCTGACAGCTCCCTCAGGAGCAAAGACGACGATCAGACTGTCCACGGAGTGCTGCTCTTTGCGGATGTCTCAGGTGGGGGGAGCAGGGAGGAGCAGCCACGGACACGCGCCGTCTTGGGACACACCAGGCCCTTTGGAGCCCCTCGGACAGAGTGGCCATCTTGTCACTAGTGAGGTCTTCTGCTGGCATGCCCAGAGAGAGCGGGATGGGTTGTCTTGGGCGGTCAACCCCTGCTGCCACCAGCACTGAGCCGGGCATGGGAAGGTGTCCCCAACAGGCTCTCGGGCCGGGCAGGGTGGAAAGTGCTGCCAAGTCCCTTGGCCCCCATGGGCATTTCCTGATTTCTGCGTGTCCCTGCTACAGGTTTCACTGCGTTGACCGAGAAATTCATCCAGAAGAGCGGCAGGGACAGAGGCGCTGATGAGCTGGCGCAAACCCTCAATGAGTACCTGTGTGATATTTTGGGAGGTAAGAGCCGTGCTGCAGGACTGTCTGGCATCGGGCCGTGATGGTGGAGGGTGGAGGCAGACATGCTGGGCAGCCTGGTCCTGCCTCCTTGGCAGGGCTGGGGCTTTCTGTGAGGAACAGCGAGGGCAGCCAGGGTCTGCCGGTGGGTCAGGACCAGCGCAGGCTGGTGAGGGTGACCTGAGGGTGCTGGCTCTGACCTGTGCGTGTGTGAGACCCTCACGAGCCCCTTTCCACAGGGAAAACCTTGACCCTCCTGAGCTGACCGTGAGCACAGTGTGGCCACCCCTTTGGCAGTGCTATTAGGGCAAAGCAAGAGTCCCCAAAGGCAATGAAGGGTGTGGAGCATCTGTGCTCCGAGGAAAGGCTGAGAGAGCTGGGACTGGTTGGCATAGAGAAGGCTCAGGGGGGACCTTAGGAATGTGTCTACAACTTGAAGGGCGGGTGCAAAGAGGACAGAGCCGGATTCTTCCCAGTGGTTCCCAGTGTCAGGACCAGAGGCCACGCCACAGACCCGCACTGAAACACAGGAGGTTCCCTCTGTAGGTCAGGAAACACTTTTTGCCTGTGAGGGCGACTGAGCACTGGCAGAGGTTGCCCAGGGAGGTTGTGGAGTCTCCTTCCTCAGAGCTATTCAGGAACGATCAGCCACCCTCCTGGCTCTGTGCAGCCCGGCTGGGCTGGAGCAGCGGTGTCGGATCAGATGGAGCCCAGAGGTCCCTTCCAGCCTCCACCTTTCCGAGGTTTGGTGGCATCTGGAGGCCCTGCCTCCCTGCCTGCTCTGCGGGTACCAGGGCAGTGACCACTGTGAGCCTGGGAGAGAGGTCGGAGCGGTGCTTTCCTCAGCTCTGCCCCACGGTGCACCCTTGCCCAGGTGCTGCTCTTTGAGGGGGGCTTGCTCCGTGGCTTCTGGAAGAAGGTGTCCGCGTGACTCTTCCTTTTCTTCCCTCTGTCCGCAGAGTTCCTGGTTTTTGGAGGAGACATCTTGAAGTTTGCTGGTAGGTGTTTGGGACGACGATGCCCACGTGCGCCGATGGGTGGCATTTACCTGTTGTGGCGGCCGTTTGTTCTGCTCTCCTTCTCCAGAGGCTCTGTGCAGCACCTGGATCCCACTCTTGGCCACCACGCACCCCCCGCAGTGGCCCCTCTGTCCCCCCCCGGGCCTGCCTGCAGCTTGGCTTTAGCCAGGGCTGTGGCTCCTCCTTCTCTGCCCTGGCTTGTAGGGCCCTGGGCTGGGGGTGGGGGCAAGAAAGCCCCCAGAGGAGGAGACCCCCGAGAAAGCGCAGCCCAAGGTGTGTGTCGGGGCGGTGGTGAGGGGCAGGGAGGCCCTGGGGATGGCGGAGCTGGGGCTGCCAGGCTGGCAGGGGAGGGAGAGTCCCTGGTGTGCTGCAGCTGCAGAGGAGCGCTCAGGGGAGGGGCTGCCACCGCTGCCGGCTGCTGCTGGGGCTGCCCGGGAGAGGAGAGGGGTCCCGGTGCCCGGGATGGGGTGTCCTCCAGGACGATGGCCCATCTTCCTCCGCACGTCAGCTGGTTTCTGCTGTCCCTGCCACTGAGCGTAGGTCGGGGAGAGCCAGGTCTCAGCAGAGCCTCGACCTTCCCTCACTTTCCCCAGGAGACGCTGTGCTGGTGCTGTGGAGAACACCCCCCCGGGAGCTGGCCAGGACCATCAGCCTGGTGCTGCACTGTAGCCAGCAGATCCAGAAGAAGTATAGAAGGCGTGAGACGGACGTGGGCCAGGAGGTCCAACTGAAGATAGGTACGGGCGCTGTGCCAGACGCAGATCCGTGGCACTCTCCCGTGCCACAGGGAGCTTCTCACCAGCAGGGAATGTGGGGACTGGGGCTCGTGCCAAAGGAAAGCATCTCCAGCGAGCGTTCAAGGGTCCAGCTGTAGTCGGAGCGGGGATGGGAGACCGGGACTGCTGGGTTTGCGCATGTCCGCAGATGCAGAGGAAGCTTAAAGGCAGAGCAGGTGTCGGATTGAGCCTTAGGATCTTTGAATGTCGTCTTTAGCACAGACGTCTGCGGGAGGTCGTTATCCTTTTGTTTCTTCAGGCGGGGGCAGCTTTGCGTCCTTTCCCCTGCTGGATTCTCCCCTGCCTTTCACAAAGAGCAAAGGGGAGCTGCTTGGCTCACGCCTGCGAGAAGGGCTTTTGCAGGCTCTTGGGTTTTCTCCAATGACAGCTCCAACCTGCCTGCGTGAAAAAGGAGCAGGCGGTGGTCGAGGCCCCGCTGGTTTGCTGGCCTTCTGGGGCAGGCAGCTGGGTAAGATGCCCGGCACCCTCAACACATTCTCCATGTCGACTTTGTCTGTCTGTTTCTAGACACCCATTTCAGGGAGCTGTGTGGGTGTCCCCCCGCGTAGGACAGAGGGTGCTCTACCCCTCCGTGATGCCTGTCTCCCTGCTGGGCTTCAGATTGGCTTCTGAGCAGCTGAGATGCTGGGGGCTGCAGAGTTCCAAACGTTCCCTGTGTCAGTTCTGCTTCTCCCTCTCCCTCTCCCCAGGGATCTCTGCAGGCACCATGAGCCTCTCCATTTTTGGAGACAGGAGGCGGCAGTACTTCTGCATTTATGGCCGAGGCGTGGGTGAAGTTCATGAGGCCGAAGAGCTTGCAGATGCAGGTGACATTGTCCTCTCAGCTACCGCCTGGGAGCTCTGTGAGCAGCACCGGCTGAGGACCAAGCATCTTGCAGGCCAAAGAGCCGTGAAGGTGGGTGGATGACATGGCCTCTAGAGCCATTGTGAGGAGCTGGACTTGGACATGAAGGAGGGAAGTGTCAGAAGGCTGAGGAGCTGAATGTGGAGAGAGCGGTAGCTGGGAAAGTGGGCAGGTGGCTGAAGCCCTTGTCCTCCCATCTCAGGGGTAACTGTGGGCTGGGCTTGCTTGGTTGGAGGGGTCGGGAGGCACCGGAAGGGTTTTAGCCCCACCAGCAATGTCCTGTGGGCCACGGAGCTGTGGTTGACAGCTGGGGGATGCTTGGATAATGGCTGCCCAGCTCCGGTGCTTCTGAGGAGGCACTGCTGTCCCAGCCAGCCAGGGGGGCTTCCTCTCTCCTTTCCTGGGAAGTGGCAGTGGAGGGCAGGCTCTGTCCCCTGGGACTCCTGGGGAGGCCAGTGGCAGTGATTTCCTTCTGCGTGTCTTCAGGTTACGGGCATGGAGCCGATGTCTTGGTCAGAATGCCAAGATGCCTTACGCCAGCTCGTACAGGACCCACTGAGCCACCGCTCGGAAGGGGAAGGTGAGTGCCATCTTGCCCTTGTTCTGTGGTTGCCCCAAAAGGTGGGGCCTGGCTGCTTCAGGGGCCAGAGAGGAACCACCTCCTCCCTCTTCCCCCTGTCAGTTGGCACTCCTGCTTTTGGGCCTCCTGGGGCAGTCGCTGCTGCTGCCTCCTCCTCCCAGGGGACAGCTCTGCCCTCCGCATCTGGAGGTGGCCACCTGGGCAAAGGCAGAAGACTCTTCCTGCCCCGTTTCCAGGGCCAGCCCCTGCTTTGCAACGGCTCGTAGTCCCACGCGTCCAGCGACTACCTGCCTTTGCTCTCCTCAGGTGCCATGAGGCCGGCTCTTCTCCTGCCCAGTGATCCCAATGCGGAGAAGGTGTACAGGAAGTACATCCCAGACGCTGCTCTTGGGAAGGTACGGCAAGGCCACCGCTGCTGGGGGCTGCCTTTTGGGATGGATTTCTCCCTTCCTCTGGGAGGAGGGCCAGGGCGCCTGCTCTCCCTCCGTACCTGGTGTGGGCAGTGAGACCCCGGGAGAGCAGGCTGGTGAAGCCATCGTGCTCTTGTCTTCCAGCTTGATGAAAGAGTGCCACTGGAGCTCTTCTCTGAGCTACGGCCAGTCACCATCATCTTCATCCAGCTGCAGCTTCCTGCAGATGTCAGCACGGGGAGCACCAGCACGATCCTTAACACTGCCAGCAGCGTGATGGTGGAAATCCTCTCTCCTCACAAGGGCAAAATCAACAAAGTCCTCCTGTGTGATAAAGTGAGTGTGGGGGAACAACCGCCTCCCCCAGCGCGAGACGGTGGGCAGTGAGCACGAGGGAGAGACTCCCCTCTTGGGCATCATAGCAAGATGTGCTGCCTCTGTCCTCGGCAGGGCTGCACGTTCCTCTGTGTGCTGGGACTCGCTGGAAACAAGCTGCCCTCCGAGAGCATTCGCGCATTGCAATGTGCTCTGCAGATCTTCAACGCCTGCTCCACCATGCTCGGGGAAAGAGAGTGAGTGTGTGGCGGGGGCCGGGGGGTGCATGCTGCCTGGGACGGTGCAAGGGGGCTCACCACAAAGAGATGTGCCTTCTCGCTCGCCCTCCCCTCTCCCTGGCAGGAAGGAGGCAGTGCCCGGAGAGGTGGCCGCAACCCCTGGGCTTAGCCCACGGCAGCCAGGCGCAGTCCCTCCACGCACACCCTGCTGGCCACTGCACTGGAACGAGCCCTGGCAAGGGCCAGAGGCCCTTGGTGCCAGAGGCCCTTGGTGCCAGAGGCAGGCCCTTCTGGGCCACTGGCCCGTGAACAGAGATGGGGCCCGGCCACCTGATCTCCAGTTGCTGTCATCGCAGGCGGTGACGTGGCAGGCGCCTTCTTCCTTCCCTCCCTCTTTGCTCACGAGAGGGCTGTGGCCCTGCACGCGCTCTGCCCCCGTTCCTTGTCCCTTGCAACCGGCGTATGTGTCGCCCCTGAGCTCTCCACGTCCCCGAGACCCATGCTGGCAGGGCAGCACAGCCGGTGGCCCAGGCTGGCGCCCAGGGCGGGTGCGGGCAGGGATGAAGCCGGGCGGGCAGGACTGCGCCTGGGGCGCTGCTGAAGCCCCGCTCTTTCCCTGTGTACCAGGGCAGTGTCCGTGGCAGTCACCAGCGGGACGACGTTCTGCGGCGTCATTGGCCACCCTCTGAGGCACGAATACACAGGTACGAGGGGGTGCCTGGGGCGCGGGAGGCTGCTGTGGGCCTGCTGAAGCAGAGCCGTCTGGCAGAGGAAGGCGGGCTGGGAGAGCGCTTGCCCAGAGCTGGCCAGGAACGGCCCCAGTGCCGCCGGTCCAGGCCCGGGACGGGAGAAGGGGCTCTGTGGGCGGCTGTTGGCCTGGGTTCCGCTGAGCCCGCCGTGGGGTTGGCCTGTGCCGGAGGTGAGGCAGCCATTGGCCCGGAAGGGTGCCGCGGGGCTGGTGGCACAGGCACACCAAGGCGTGTGCTCTCTCTCTCTAACGTGTGCTCTCTCTCTGGTAGTCATTGGCCAGAAGGTGAACTTGGCAGCCCGGATGATGGTGCACTACCCCGGGCTGGTGTCCTGTGATGCAGTCACCTACGCCGCCTCTCGGCTGCGCCCTTACTACGTCAGGGAGCTGCCGGAGAAGGAGATGAAGGGCATCAGCCAGCCTGGCCCTGTCTACCAATACGTGGGCATCACCGAGGAGAGGTGAGTGTCCTCTGAGAGGGCTGGAGGAGGGGACGGCGGCACCAAGGGTGCAGCCTGGGCCAGCAGAGAGGGAGAGTGCGCGAGTCTCTGGTGATGGACTCTTGCTATGTTCTCCTGTCCTGCCGTGGCCATTGGGCTTCTTTATGCTTGAAGCTGTCGTAGCGTGTCAGCTTGAGCTTTGCCTGGGGGAGCGTGCAGGGGATAACGCGCTGCTCGAAAGAAAAGCAGGTCCCCGAGGAGCACATCTTTCCCCGCCACGCCAGGCTGCTTCTCTAGCTCCCCTGGCTTCTCACCAGCTAATTGACTCATCTTTTCTTTTCCCCTGCTTCTAGCATATTTGGCTTGGGTCTTCCCAAGAAGAGGTCCGAGTACGTCCCCTTGCTGGGTAGGTGGAGAACGCCTTGCTCTTCTGAACCCCCGGTTCTTCCCCTTGGTAACTTTTAGTGCCACGCTGGGAAGGGAGAGGCTATTCCCAGGGATGGTGTTGCCTGCAGCAGCCCTAAGGAAGTGCCGCCTCTCTCTCGGTCGCTGCTTGCTTATACCTTTGGGGTGGAAAGCAAGGTGAGGCGCTGGGTGCTCTCTGCCATGCTCCAGACCTGGTACGAAGGCTGGTGGATGTGGTGGTGGTGGGGAGGGAAGCTGCGGTGGAGGGTGCCCACCAAAGGGACGGCTCTTTGCTTTTCAGCGCGCCCCAGCAGCTGCTTTTCTTGTTTGTCTGCACAGGTCGGCAGCAGGAGATTGACCTCTTTTTCGGCTGCCTGAATGCCTATAGGGATTTAGGCCAACGGAACATCCTGGCATTTGAGGGCACGACGGGCTCCGGAAAGAGCCGCTTACTTACCGAACTGGCCTCTTTAGGCCAGGGCGCTGGCCACAGGTACAGGTTTTTCACCTTTAGCTTTGGGACACCGCCCCTGCCCATCCCTGACAGCCGTGGAACACTCCAGCCCCTCTGCCAGTGCGCCTGGCCCTCCCGACAAAGCCTGCGGGAGACGCTGCCCGGGAGCACCTGCGTACCCTGCTCCCACCTCTGCCTCTTTGGGGAGTTGGAGGTGGCTTCTGGAGCCATGGCCTGTGCTCCTTCCCCTCTGGGACAGGCACAGGCAGCAGGAAAGAGGCCAAGCCCAGTGCTGTTCATCTGACTCCAGACCCAACAGACAGCAGGGTGGCCTTTCTCAGAAGCCCTGCTTGCCCTCTGCCTGTTTCCCAGGAGGAGCACGGGGACCTGGGGTCTGGCAGGCAGACTGCTAAGTTCTGGAGCCCCACGGCAGACTCGCCACTTGCCCCATCCTTGCCTCGTAGCCCCGCGAGTTCCTCTGCAGGGGGCACGTAGGGAGACCTGGGCCAGCTCTGTGGAGACACAGGGTCTGGACCCGGCTCTCCCGGTGGCTTGGCAGCAACTGCCCCTCTGTGCCCTTTCTCGTAGGAGGAGTGAAAAGCTTGGCCTTCTCTGGGAAGCCCTTGGGGATGGGGGGCTGAAGAGCTGGCCCCAAAGGGCACCTCCGCCCCTCTTCTCTTAGAAGGCTGGGGCTGTTGGGGATCTCAGTCCCTTTTGCTTTTGCACGGCAGGGTGGTGTCCGTGGAGCTGCTGGAGATCAACGTGAGGCAGTCCTTCTCTGCCCTCCGTACGCTGATGGCCAGGGCCCTGGGCCTCCAGGACTGTGCGTCGTGCAGCGACAGGCAGCGCCTGCTGAGGAGCAAGCTGCAAGGGACGATCGACGAGAGCAGCTGTTGCCTCCTCAATGACATTTTCCTTGTCGAGGTGAGAGCCAGAGGCCTCTCCCGAGTTTGTCTGGGTCTGACGTTGTGTGGGCACGCCGCTGGGAGTGCCTTAGCTCCGGGGTGGGAATGGCGGGGGTCACAGCACACATTTCCTATCCCTGGGCTCCCTGTCTGTGGGCAGTTTGTGTCCCGCGCTGCATCCGCAGTGCCCGGTGCCTTGTTCAGCACCCTGGAAGTGGCACTGGAGAGAGGCTGTTCCTGACCTCGTGCCGAGGTCAGCGCTGTGTGAGGGCTCTGCTCCAGCCAGCCCAAGGTTCCCACAGCCAGAGGAGCAGCTCTTCAGCCCAGCGCAAGGCCCAGCTCTGCAGAGACCCTCAGCAGAGGGCCTTGGCTTTAGGCTCTGGATGGAGTCCCGCCTGTGGCTCCTTGCCCCTGCGTTGGGGAGAGGTCAGGTGCCGAGGCCAGCAGAGGCGGTGGGCTCTGCGCTCTTGCGTGCTGGGGATGGGGAGGTGTGCCGAGCCCCGCAGCCATGTCTCTCCCTGACTCTGCTTTTCTGGCCAGTTTCCCGTTTCGGACAAGGTCCGCGAGATGCGTGAAACTGAAAGGAAAATGGAATTGCACTCGACTTGGACAAGAGTGCTGGAGAAGGTGAGCATTTCTCCTTCCTTGCTCCTGGGCCAGAGAAGGAGAACAAGCCTGCCGGCTGCGGGCTCTGTCCCACCACAGCGTGAGGGGCGGGAGGACCACGCGCCTGGGTCATCGCCCGTCAGGGCCTGAGAAAGCCCTCGGCCCCCACCTCCCCCCGCAGCCCCACAAACACACCCAATCACTTTCCTCCTGTGAAGTGTGGCCGGGAGGAGGAACAATGTCTTCTGGGTTCCCTTGCCCAAGCTCCCTCCTTCTGCAGGGCAAGTGATGTTAGGTGTGACCCTACAGTCTCAAAGAAGTTCAGAGTCAGGCAGCTTGCGAGCAGGGAAGTGGTTGGGGAGAGACTTCCGAGCATCCTCTCCAGAGACAGAGGCGAAATCTCCTCCCCTGAAGGCAATCAAGAATCCCCCGGACTCCCCTCAGAGCAACCTCCTTTTTTCAGACACTTGGAGGAGAATTTGGCATCTTTGTCATCGACAATGCCCATTTCATCGACCCTGCTTCCTGGAGCATCATGTCAGCCGTGCTCCAGAACGTCTCCCTCTTCATGGTTGTGAGCTTAGCCCCGGGCTACGCGAGAACAGAGAGCTTTCGCAAAGGCGCAGCAGACGGCACAACGTCCCAGAAAATCACCTATGTTCATCTGGACAAGCTGAACGCTTCTGATGTTGTGCAACAGGTCTGCAAGGACCTTGGAGTGTTCAGCGTCTCCAGGGATCTGGTGAGGTGAGTTGGAGACAGGGGAGCTCTCCCCGGGGGCTTGAACCTCTGCCAGCCCTGGTGGGGAATCATCCTCCGCCCCAAGGAAAGGGAGCGCAGGGGGCTGGAAGCATCACCGACTCCAGCGAGTGCCAGACATGGGTGGCCTGTTCTGCCTCAGCCTGGCAAGTGTGAGCTGAGAGTGGGCAACTCTGAGATCCAAAGCCTGGGAGGCGTCAGCCCTTCGCTGCTGCACAGGGAGGAGGGAGGTGGAGTCCCGAGCCCCGGCGTGTCGGGGTGTGGAAAGAAAGGCCTTGGTGTGGGTGGCCGGGCTGTAGGGGAGATTCCCTGGGGCAGAGTCCGCCCTGCTGCCAGAGAGGGTCTGGGCTCCTGAGGAGAAGAAAGGCAGGGCTCGCCTGTGGGCATTGCCCGCAAGTCTTTTCCCACGGACTTCAGCGACGGCTGGAGGTTCAGGGGGCCCAAAAGCCCAAGGCAGCGGGAGGACGGTCCCTTTCCCAAGTGAGCTGCAGCTGTGATGAAGATGAGTGACTGAGTGACTGGCCGTCCACCTGAGCTGTGTTTCACCTGACTTTCCTTGTGCTGCTCACTGCCGGCTCTGCTCCTGTGCAGGTTCCTGATGCAGAGAAGCTCAGGGATCCCATATTACTGCGAGGAGCTGCTGCGCTGCCTTCGTTCCAACAACATGCTCTCGTTCTGCCCCCGGAGCCCGGCTGGAAAAGCAAAGGAGGACTGGGAGAGCCTGATCAGTAAGCACCTTTGCTGCCAGTAGCGAGCTGCTGTGGCGCCTTCTGCGCAGCACAGTCTTGCCCCATCATTCCCCCGTGGGTCTGGGCAGAGTCAGATCCTGCAGCTGTGCTGATGTTGGTCTGGCAGAGGTGTTGGCTCCTCTGCGCCTTGCTGTTGGGACAGGCAAAGCAAGGGGCTAGCGAGTTCTGGGGGCTTGGAGGGGCCTCCATTCTTGGGGCGGGGGTTGCAGGGCTAAAACACAAGGGAAATTGTTCTGGAGCACACGTGTTCCTGGTGTTTCTTAGGCATTCTGATGGGCACGGAATTTACCTTGGCCAAACGCTAGCTCACTTGAGAACAAACCCCAGCTTGAGGTGAGGGATAGGCCCGGGGAACTTGAGTGCGAAACCATAAATCCCCACAAGGGTGCTGGTAACAGAAGAGAACGGTGGTGATGCCATCCGAGAGAGCAATGCCGGCCAGAGTGACGTGGCCTTGGGAAGAGCCAGGACTGAGGCTACATTTTGCGTTATCACCGGCAAGTTCCCGGGCTGTGGAGCTTGCGCTGCAATGTCGGAGGCAGCGATGCTGCTGCTTCCTGCCCCAGGGCATTCAGTCGCCCCCTGGGAAGTCTGGAAGCCTTGGCTGGAGGAGGGTGTGGGAAAGCTGCTCTGAAGGCAGAACATCTTTGGGAGGGCTGTGCAAAGAAAGGCTTGCAGTGCAAACGGTTTTGCTCAGCTTCACGAGCACGTTCAGCGCGGGCAGGTCCGTGCGCGCGCACTGGACCATGTCAGGTGGGACTTGTCCCATCCCAGGTGCTTTTGGAAACGTTTGCAAGCTGCAGGTCACTTTGCAAATTGCCTTATTGGTGCTCTCCCGCTCCACCCAGCATCTGCAGCGGAGGCTTCATCCCTCACAGCACCCGGGAGCTCCAACGTGAGGAATGATGGCAGGGTCTGCACCATCAGGCCAGGCGTCAACCTGGAGAACACCGTGCTGCCCGTCCCCCTGAAAGGTGAGGGGCCGAGCGCCACTCTGAGGCTGGCGGCCGTGCTGGGGCCCCTTCGCGGGGCATGGGCTGGAGGGAGGCTGAGCATCCGTGTGCCGCAGAGTCACCCTCTCGGCGTGGAAGGGGGCTCCGGTCCCCCCAGAAAGAGGCCTGGGGCTGCGGGCAGCCGCTTTCCCCTCTGGCTGTGGACCAGCTGTGAGCCTGCTGGCTGCTTTCCATCAGGAGGCAGGAGAGAAAAGGTGATCGTGCAACACTAAAATGGCTCCCTTTCCTCACAGAAGCAAATCCTTTGCTGGGAAAAAGCTTTGACTTGCCCCTGTCCCAACTTTGGACGCGGATTCTACACTGCTGTTCTCTTTTTAAGTTCCCCAGCTAATGCTGGCCTCAAGGCACTTGATCCAAACCAAAAGAAAGGAATAGTATTGCCTGGCCAAGTGAAGGCAACCGTTGTGGGGAGCTCTGAGTCCACCTGTGAGGTGGGGAAAGTTCTCGGAGTGCACTGTTGGGCACAAACCTCCTCCAGATCTGGTACGGTGCATCCTGGGATGCACAGACCTGCTGGGTCCTGCCCTCCCCACCCCGGGTGGGGGAGCGTTTGTTTGAGCCTCTCGCTTATCCCCAGGCCTCGTGGCCTGCAATTCCATCAGGAGCGGAGCCGATTTGAAGACGCCCATCCCAGGAGTTCCGAGGAGTCCTAGGGAGACGAGGCCAATGTCTACCCCGTCTCGTGTTGAACCTTTCCAGCCTCTCCAGCCTCAGCGCAGGGAAGAGGCAAGAGAGACGTGTTGCTGCTTCTTGACAGAGATCGCGCTGACTCAGCTGGATCGGATGAAGCCGCTGAAGCAGATGATCTTGAAGTTCGCGGCGGTCATCGGGCCAGTGTTTACCACCCAGCTGCTGTCGCACATCCTTCCCGCGGGCGTCCGGCAGCAGATGAATCCCCTGCTGGACATGCTGGTGAGCGACAAGATCCTGAAGTGGCTGAAAACCCGGGAGGCACCGGAAGATGTGCAAGATCCTCCTGAGGGGCCAGCGACCTCTTGGCAGGCAGAGCGCGGTAAGTGGTAGCAGGATGGTGGACAAGGGAGCTCCCAGCTGTGTCCGGCGGGGTTCCCTGGGGCATGGTGGGCTTCTCCCGCTGTGACGGGCGGCTGGAGCTCAGGCGGGCATGGCTGTGTGGGATGGGTTGGTCAAAGACCTTTCAGGCCAGATGCAAAGCCCACTAGCTTTGTGCTGGAGGGAACTTCCCACTAAGCGCCCTCCCAAGTGCCTCTGCTCCCCTGCCTCCAAGCGCTGCTCATTGCGCGGGCATGGGAGGGCCTGTGGAGTCCCTGACATCCTCTCCCAGCCGCCTGCAGCCTCCAGATCAAAGATGCCCTCCAGAGTGCCCCGGGGCCTTTGACAGGCTTTTATACACCTTGGATTGCCCTGTGGCACTGGAGGAAGCTCAGGAGGCTGGGGACTGCCTTGCCAAGAGCAGGGAGAAAGCGCTGGCTGGGGCTTGCTTTGGCTGGTGGCAACATGCCCAGCTCCTGCCTGGAGCGCAGCTGAGCCCCGTGTCCCCAGGGCTGGGCTAGCGCCAGCGAGGCCAGCCAGGCCCTGTCTCCCCGTGTCCCCAGGGCTGGGCTAGTGCCAGCAAGGCGCGGGCGCTTTTTCCCCATGCTCAAGGCTGGGTGTGCAGCAGCGCGGGGTCGCTGCCAAGGATGCCCACCACAGAGTGACTCTCGTTCCCCAGCAGGTACGGCCCCGAGCCCCAGCCCCGGCTCAGGCTGATGCCAAGGCCCTTTGCCTTGCAGGTGTGCAGACCACAGAGCAGCCATCTGGTGCCCTGGCCTTCTGTGTCCCGCTGCTGCAAGAGGCCGCCTACGAGCTGTGGCCCCAGAGACAGCGGGTCACCCTACACCGCAAGTGTGCCGCCTTCCTGGAGCGGCACGCACAGAGATGCAAGAGCTGCGGCCGAGGGGATTTCGTGGCCTTCCACCGCTTCGCCGTCACCAGCAGCCAGGAGGGAGGGAGCTGTCGGGACCCTGCTGACCAGGGCGACTCTCGCAGCTGGGAGGCCTTGGTGCTGGCCGGAGAGCAGCTGAGGAGGGAGAGGACCCACGCCGCTGGGGGTACGCTGTGCACCGTGCTCCACAGCCCGGGCCCTGCAGGAGCCCAGGGGGTGCGCTGGGGATGGGCTGGGAGTGGGTCTGACAGGGACGAGCCCAGGAGCTGAGGACAACCACCGCAGACTGTCCTCAGCGTGTCGGCACCCTTGAGAGGGTCCTTGCAAGCCCACTGGGAGAGGGAGGGCGGCTCTTACCCTGGGGGAGGCGAGGAGGTGTCTAATCCCCTCTTTTCTTTGCAGATGCTGGAGAACATCAGGATTTTGCTGAGGAGGATTTGGGGTGAGCAGAGAGGGTTTGATTCTTTGTAAAGGCAATGAGCTCAGGCTCTCCAGAGGAGACCAAGGAAGTGCCGGCATTTGGCTGCCGGTTGTGACTCTAGCTTAGGGAAGAAGCTTTCTGTGGGGTGGGAGCTGGGAGGAGACGGCCATGGAGAGGAGACGGTGCTCGAGGAAGCCCGTGGGCTCTGAGCGATGGTCACGCTACACTGGAGCAGGCCTTGCTTTCCAGTTCCTAGAGAGGAGCGACAAAATGTGCAGGGGAAAAGCCACCCCGGGGAGCCGGGTGGTTTGCCTGTGGGAGGTGACAGCAAGCCCAGCTTGTCTCTTTCTCCCTACCTACAAAGCACCTGTAGGAAGCGTGGCTGCCCGTGGGCTCGTGCCCTGCTTTGAGCAAAGAGGTTTTGATGCCGTCTCTGTGGGGAGAAAGACCAGTCTGGCTGATGCCGGTGTATTCTTTGCTCTCTTCTTCCCCTGGGAACTGTAGCGTGGCAGAGCGCGATCAGAGAACGGAGCTGCCCAGCGAGAGCAACGGGAAGCACAACGGCGACTGCTCCTGCCAAGCCATCGTGGAATCGGTGCTGGTGCCTTTGGCTCGGCACTGCCTGGCAGCGGGCGATGCTGGCCGAGCCTTTTACTACCTTCTGGAGTCTGCGGCTGGCTACCTGCACGTCTCTGACTGCTACATGGTGAGTTGCCTCGCTTGCCAGCACCCACTGTGCACGGAGCCCTCTGGGTGGCCTGGCTCTGGGCAGGACAACGTCACCGCCGCAGTAGGGCCTGCCTCGAGGGGACTTTGGAAGGGAAATGCTGGGGTCAGAGCCCGACTTTTTCCTCCGCTTTGCCTCTTGTGTGGACAGAGACACAGGCCAGCGTGGCCTGAGCACGAGGGGCATTAGCAGGGAGGGGGGCTGAAGGATCACTGGTGCCTGTGCTCTGAGCCAGCGTGACTGTGTTTGGGTGGGCATCGCCAGGGGCAGAATCAGGCCCTCGTAAGACAGAGGCCAGAGGCAATGGGGGAGGACAAGGCCGGCCATGGGCTCTGCACCCACGCTCACCTGCTCTCCGTCTGCTTGTGCAAAGGCCCTCATGAAGCTGAAAGAGGCGGAGGTCCTGAGGAAGACCAAAGCGATTGTGACAGCCCGCTTTGAGGAGGCCACCTTCTTCAGCCTCAAAGGGGAGGTAAAGAGACGGGGAGGTCTGGGAGGTCTCCTGCGGGATGGAGCTGGATGCCTTCCCCAGCTGCAGGGGATATATCCCTGGCCCCTCCAGCCACTGGCAGACTCCTGCAGCCCCTTGGGCCACTTGACCACGTCGGGGTGTTTCCCTTCTCCTCTGCAGGTCTGCTGCCGTATGAACCACATAAAGCTGGCAAAGAAGATGATCAGGGAGGCTTTGAGCCTGCTCGAGAGGCACTTCCCCCGGAGCTCCTTTGGAGCCTTCATCAAGTCTCAGGTGGAGAAGTTGCCGTGTGCCACTTTTGTCAGAAGAGCAGCCTCCCTTCCGCAGGAGATCCGGTAAGAAGCAGAACTGAGACCCCAGGGGAGGAAGAGCCATTTCCTACCCAGTCCCAGGCATGTGGGCCCAGACCGGCCGAGCCTTGAGGCCACCCCTGACCTGACGCAGGGCCCTTACGGGACCCAGGCATTAAGGAGCCATGTGCGGGTAGAGCGGGGAAGGACAGAGCCCCGCACTCCCTCCCCGCCGTGCGCAGTCATGGCGAAGGAGCACACCTTGGGGTAAAAAGCAGCTGGAGCAGGGGCTGTGTCAGCTTCCCCCCAGCGGCACTTCTGTGTTTGCCCCCTTCCGCTCCGGCAGCCCTCCCTCCGGCAGCTCCCTTTCCTCCGAGGAGGTGCAACTGCCTTGTCCGCCGCCCTGCTTTCCCCCAGCCCTGCCCCATTGAGCCCTGTGCAGCAAGAGCCTCTGGGCCCAGCAGTGTCTCTTGCGTGGCAGGAGGAAGAGGCTGGCCTCGCTGCTGCGGCAGAGCTGCTGCCTTTCCTTACTGGAGCAGCTCTTCCACCTGGAGGGCACGTCCCGCGGACGGAGGTTCTCCGACCTGGCAGCGCGCATGAAGGCCAACACGGACAGGGAGGCGGACTCGTATCAGGCAGCAGACTCCCGTCACAGATAGACTCGGGACACTGACAGATGCCGGCACAGACGCAGGTACAATTAGCCATGCAGGTACCATCGAGATACCGTCACAGACACCGGCACCAATGTAGGCAGAGACACCGGCACCGACACCGTTAGAGACCCCGCTGTCCCTCCCGTTGCTGGGGCAGGTGCCCTCGTGGAGGCCACGGCAGACACAGATGCCACTGCAGATACCCTTGCATGCGCCGGGCAGAGGCAGGCCAGCGGGAAGGCAGGCACCGCGGAGCTCAGTCCTTGCCAGAGAGTGTTTCCCCAGCTGCTGCTCTCGCCTGTCTCTCAGGATTCCAGCAGGCCTCCTTTCCCATGCGCTTTGATCTTTCCCACATCAGGGCAGGAATCTCCAGCAGGTTCCACGAGTCCCTGGCAGGCCTGTGTGATCTAAGCACAGATGTTCTCCTTGTCAGGCGCACAGATGTTCTCCTTGTCAGGCACACAGAAGTGAACAACAAGGTGTGATACAGGTGCTTTCCACACCTCAGCTGTAGGTCCCTGGCGCGTGTTTCCAGTCCTGCTGCCAATCTCCTGTTGTGTTCCCACAGCCCAGAAGGAAGGTGCAGCCCATGGAGAGGCCACCCTGGAGCAGGCTCCTGGAGAGACCTGTGGCCTGTGGAGCGTCGCCCCTGCAGGAGCAGGTTTGCTGGCAGGAGCGGGGAGACCCACGCTGGAGCAGTGCCCTGACCCTGCCCCACAGCGGCCCCACACCTGGGGGGCAGACCCACACCTGGGGGACGGACCCACGGATGGACAACCCCCCCTGCCTTCCATCCCTGTGCTGATAAAGTGGTCCTGACACCGGACGCCTGGGTCCACTTGTGTTGGGGGTCTGAGGGGGGTACTTGTGGGGACTGGACGCCTGGGTCCACTTTTGTTGGGAGGCTGGGGGAGGTAGCTGGAGGGTCCGCACGCCTGAGTCCCCTTTTTCAGTGGGCCCCAGGGGCCTGGGTCCACTTGCCCCTGGGTCCCCTTGCCCCTGGGTCCCCTTTTGTTGGGCGGGTGGGGTACTTGGGGGGCCCAAATGCCTGGGTCCTGTTTTGGGGGGGCAATCTCCGGCTGTTTGTTATTTTTGAGCCCAGCCCTGGGGAGAGTGAAAAAGGGGGCTTTGAGGATTTTTTTTTTTGTAATTCCCCCCCCAAATGAGACTGTCTCCCCCTCTCATCCTGCAGAGAAAATTGCCACGAAGCTTTCGGAGACGCTGGAGGCAGCCATGCAGCTCTGAGGACGAGGCGTTTATTATATATATGTATATATTTTAAGTGAGAAATTGTTAAAATAATTAAAAAGCCTTTTCTGAAATAAAAGCATGGGCGGAACGGGGGGGTGTTGGGGAGGTGTGATTTTGGGGGTGGGGGGTTGTGTCCTGAGAGGTCTCTAAACGAGGAGGTTGGAGCATGGAGGCTTTGGGAGTTCTGGGGGGAAGGGGAGGGCACCCCTAATCCCCATGGAGGTTTATTTTAAGGGGCTCCCCCATCAGCTTCGGGGTGGTCAGAATGTGGGAGACACCCCCGAATTTGGGGGGTACACCCTGATATTCCAGCAGACTCAGCTGAGGCAAGACTCAGCTCCTGGGGCTCAGCTGGGGGGGGGGCAGTCAGAGAGGAGGGTGCACCCCCATTATTGAGGGCACCCCTGATTATTCAGGGCACACCATTTCCACCTCCCAGCCTTCCCCATCCCCTATAAGGCAGCCCACATCCCCCCCGACACCAAATAAGCCCCCCCTAAACCTGCAGAGCACCTCAGACCCCCACCGCTGCACCCTGGGGTCCCACTGGTCCCCAAAACCCCTTTTATGCCCCCAAAATAGAACGTTGTCTCCCTTAAGTTGTCCACCGTCCCCCTCACGGCATCTTTGGTTGTGCAGGCGGGTGGCGAAATCCTCCCTGGGGTTGTGGGGCGCAGGTTTCCCCCTCGTCCCGTACCCCAGGGCCTGGTTGAGGGGAGTTCACCCTCAGCCGCAGCAGCCATTTGATCGCCTCTTCCTCCCCCCTGAGGGAAGGGCTCTGGTGGCGCCTTACGAGGGGCGGGGTCAGCACATGTGCTTTACATCCCTTCTTTTGGTAAAACCGGCTATTTTGGGGGGTTTGGGGAAGCTTTTATCTTGTTTCTAACAGTCCAAGCCAAGCGGCGCGGCCATTTTGTGGCCCTGAGGGGAAAGGGGGCAGGGGCGCTTTTCCCACCTTTTTCACCACCTGAGGGGAGCCTTCTCAGGAGCGAGGGGGCGGGGCGAGTGCGGCCGCTGGCCCAATGGCAGTGCGAAGAGGGGGCAGTGGGCGGGATGAGAGCTGTGGGCGGGCCAATGGGCAGTGGTGTTTGCCGGGGTGGGCGGTGCCACCGCGAGCACATGGGCAGAAGGGGAGGGCGCGCAGGCGGAAGGGCAGCTGGTACCGGCGGTGCTGTCTGGAGGTTTCTTGGCCGGCTCTGGCTGCAACCAGGGTAGAACATGAGAGATAATGGGGGACAGGGCTTGTTAGTGCTGCCCCTCGTTAACCCTGTTGGCCCCAGGGAGTGACAGGAGGTTTTTGGGTATATGAAGAAGCTGGTGATGGAAGAGGGAAGAGCTTGTGTGGCAGAAGTGGGTTGGGGTTTGGGGCGGGAGAGGGGATTTTGGCAGGGGCAGTGAGGGTGGGATGGAGAGGGTTTTTGGGGGGGGGAGGGCGTTTTGGGTGGGAAGGGGGCTTTTTGGGGTGTGGGTTTGGGGTGGGAGGGTTAAGAGAGGGGGTGTTCTTTGGAAAGGAGGGTTTGGGAGAGGGCCTTTTGGGATGGGGGGAGTTGAGGGTGGGTTTGGGAGGGTTAGGGAGAGGGGGTTGGGAGAAGGAGGGTCGGGGTTGGGTTTTTTGAGCTGGTAAGGGGAGTTTAGGATGGGAGGGGATTTTGGGGTGGAGGGTTGGGAGGAGGGGTAATCTTTAGGGTGGGGGATTTGAGAGGGTTTTTTTGGGGTGGGGGTTTGGGAGAATGGGGGGTTTTCGGCTGTCTGGGTGGGGAGAGAGGGGAGTTTGGGGTGGGAGAAGGTTTTTTTGGGGATGGAGGAGGTGGGAGAAGGGGTCGTTTTGGGGGGGTAGGGTGGGAGAAGGGGTGATTTTGTAGTTCCCCCATTTTCCAGCCCCCGGTGCGCACAGAGCAGCGCCAGCCCCATCTGTGTGGTTTATACTGCACTGCAGTGAAAACCACCTGAAAACGACTGCTCCCCCCTCCCCCCCCAAACCCAGTGGCTCGAGGGGTCTGTCACGGGGCCAGGGAGTGCAGGCACCCCCCAAAATGTGCTGGAGGGGAGGGAGTCACCACCTCACACACTCACCCCCCTCATCACCCTCGTAGGTACCTGGAGATCACCCCCATCCCCCTGATGGACCCCCCCTTGGAATTCAAGTACCAGTGGGGGCCAAGGAGACCTCTAAGAGGGACGTGCTGCGCTTCGTGGCCAAGGTGAGGCTGTTGGGGGGGGGGGGGGGGCGCAACTCTGGGTTTTGGGGGGGGGGTCCTGGGGCTGGATTTGACCCCCTTCCCTGTTTTTGTGTGTGTGTCATTCCCTCCCCCACCCCAGGTCCAAGGGAAGGACCCCATGTTCTGGACGAGTCAATACAATGAGGCCAAGGCCACCCCCTAATTCCCACAGCCCCACAATAGAGGCCCTTTTGGGGTGCAGCCCCACAATCTCCAGGCTGAGTGCTTCGTTAAGGCAAGGTTTAATTGGGGAGGGAGAGCCTTAATTTGGGGAGGCCTCCAAAATTAAGGTCCCCCAACCTCCTCAGTAATGCTCAGGGACGGTGACCAGGGCTTTGGCTGGGAGGGCGGCTGATGTCGATGTTCTGCAGGGCAAAATGGGGCTCTGGGGGGGGGTTCCCCTAAATCTACTGCCCCCCCAATTTCATGGGGGTTTAATGAGATCCCCTCTTTTGGGTTTTTTTTGGGGGGTCCCCCCTTACCTGGGGCTGCTCGTGGTGGGTGTTCACTGCCTCCCCCTCGTACTCTGGTTTACCAGGAGGCAACAGCGTTTGGGGAGTGGGGAGCCTCCTTTTTGGGGGTGGTGTCCCTGTTTTGGGGGTCACACCCGGGGAGGGGACAGTCCCCTTTTTGGGGAGATTGTGCCCTTTTTTGGGAGGAGACAGGGTGGGCACTCCATGGGGTGGGGCAACCCCTGGCCACGCCCCCCCTTGATGGGGGCTCCTGGGGCTGTGGCCTGGCCCCTTAGCCCCACCCCCCTGTGGGTGTGCCTCCCCCCCTTAGCCCCACCCCCCTGTGGGTGTGCCTCCCCCCCTTAGCCCCACCCCCCTGTGGGTGTGCCTCCCCCTCTTAGCCCCACCCCCCTGTGGGTGTGGCCTTCCAGCTCTTGTGGGTGGGGCTCACTGCCTTAGCCCTGCCTCTTGCAGGAGGCCCTGTGGGTGTGGCTTGTTTCCCCTGGCTCCACCCCTTTGTGTCCAACCCTCATGTGGGGGTGTGGCTTCCTCCCTTAGCCACAGCCCTTTCCTTCAGCTCCACCCCTTCTCCCTTAGCCACGCCCCTTTGTCCCAGCCTGTAGTAGCCCTTGGGGGTGTGGCTTCTTCCCTTAGCACCGCCTCCCTTGGCCCCACCCCCTTTCCCTAACCCCACCTGTCTAGGGGTAACTCACACTGGTGGGTGTGGCCTTGTCCTTTAGCCCCACCTCCTCCCTGAGTCTGTGGGTGTGGCCTCACAGAGCCCCACCCCCTTTCCTCAAGCCCTGCCCTTACCTGGGGTGACTCTGGTGGGTGTGGCCTCCTTTCTTAGCCCCACCCCCTTTCCCTTAGCCCCACCCCTACCTGATTTGCTGGGTGGGTGTGGCCTCAGCCCTGCCCCTGGCCCCGCCCCTCCCACCACCCTCCCTGTGCCCCCCTGCCCCCCCAGCCTGTCTCTGCTTGGTCCCACCTCACAGACATGTCCTGCCCCCCCTGCTGTCCCCGAGGGAAGACCCCCGTGTCCCCCTCGATGTGGGTTGAGCTTCACTTGCTGGGGGAGGGTGTCTGCACGGGTTTTTTTGGGGGTTGAGTATGATTTTTGGGGGACACCCCCCCATAACCCCCCCCCCAAAGGATTCTACTCTTAGTGTCGCTTCTCTCCCCCCAGGGTCTCACCTTGATGTTCCCCTCGATGATGGCGGGGTCGACGCAGATGGATTCCACAGAGAGAACCTGGATGGGGGGAAAAAGCTCTCCTGCAGTCCTGTGTGATGAGTCTGCCAGTTCTCCTGTGTCTCCACCCCCTGCCCAGACCCAGAGGGACGTGGACAGGATTGAGGTCACTCCTGTGAACCTCATGAAGTTCCACCAGGACTTCATGTGTAAGAAGTGCAAGGTCCTGCCCCTGGGTCACAGCAATCCCAGGCACAAATCCAGGCTGGGTGGAGAATGGCTGGAGAGCTACCCTGAGGAGAAGGACTTGGGGGTGTTGGTGGGTGAGAAGCTCCACATCAGCCAACAATGTGCCCTGGCAGCCCAGAAAGTTCCCCCCATCCTGGCCTGCATCCCCAGCAGCATGGCCAGCAGGGCGAGGGGGGGTATTCTGCCCCTCTGCTCTGCTCTGGGAAGACCCCCAGGAGCGCTGCCTCCAGCTCTGGGGCCACCAGTATCAAAGGGTCATGGAGCTGTTGGAGCGGGGCCAGAGGAGGCCACGGAGATGCTGGGAGGGCTGGAGCCCCTCTGCTGTGAGGACAGGCTGAGAGAGTTGGGGGGGGGTTCAGCCTGGAGAAGAGAAGGCTCCAGGGAGTCCGTAGAGCCCCTTCCAGTCCCTCAAGGGGCTCCAGGAAAGCTGGGGGGGACTCTTGATCAGGGAGGGGAGCCATAGGAGGAGGGGGAAGGGTTTGACACTGGAAGAGGGGAGATTGAGATGAGATGTGGGGAGAAGATTGTTTGCTGTGAGGGTGGTGAGAGCCTGGCCCAGGTTGCCCAGAGAAGCTGTGGCTGCCCCGTCCCTGGAGGGGTTCCAGGCCAGGTTGGACGGGGCTTGGAGCAGCCTGGTGTGGTGGGAGGTGTCCCTGCCCAGGGCAGGGGGAGGGACTGGAGGGGCTTTAAGGTCCCTTCCAACTCTATCCATTCTGTGGTTCTGCGATCTCAAGAGCGTGCTGGTGTGTTAATGCAGGCCACCAGAGTCTCTTCAGAGGTACTTCTGTTCTGCAGGTCAGGTGCCCGGCTGGTTCCGAGTCCCAGGATGAGCCAGCTCCTGCCGACAGTTTTAGCTCCGAGGATGTGACAGAATGGAAACCATCCTTGTGGTGGACCCCAACCCTCAGAGGTGCGGACGTGTTGGTGACATCCCCCTGGCCCAGAGACGTGGGGAGTTTTGCCAACAGCCTGGTAAGGATTGTCTTTTCTGCTGGAATGGGTTTCCAGCTGGATTTCACAAAGGATTGCCTTTCTGCTGGCTGTGTCTCTCTGCAGAGGGGTGCTCCTGATTGTTTGGATTTACCCCTGTCAGGGCTTTGGAGGAGAACTGGCTAAAACAGCTTTCTCTCTCTGGAGATCGCCAGCGTTTGGGTAGAAAAGCAGCGGTTCAGTCAGTAAAGCTTCTAGTTAGTGCTGCGCTCAGGCCGTGGAGCTCCATCTCCTGGAGGTACATTTCCTTTGGACCCAGCATTTTCGGGACCCAGCATTGGACAGCTGAGCCTGTCCGAGTCTCACAGACTGGAGCCCGTTGGGATGGTGACGCTGGAGCTGCGGTCTGTGAACCAAGTCTGATCAACCTTATTATAATAATATAAGTTGACAATCGATATGGGTAAGGGACATCTCCTTGGCCGGGCAGCCCCCGTGGACCAGCCAACGAGAGGTAGCTTTGGGGCGCCTTTTGATGGGATTCTGCCATCTCTGTCCGGTCTGACCCACCGGCTGACGTGGACACGTCCTTTCCGTACACAGCTGGACGTGTCTGCAAGGGTTGGTGATCCGCCAGCTGGGAGTCAGCTCCTGATGTTCAGAATTTTTGGAGGCTGCTGCTGGGAAAAAGTGAAAAAAAGGTGCTTTTGAGGATAGAGTGGCCAGGAAAGGCCACAGCCCCAAAGTCTGGGTGGCAATGCAAGTAATTCCCAGAGACGTTCATAAAAAGCAAGAGTTGTTCTGGCTGACGCCTTCATTGTGAGAGCCGCCTCCAGACATTCGGAATTTTTAGAGGCCAGTGCTGTGAAAAAAATGAAAAAAAAGGTAGTATTGAGGATAGAGTGGCAAGGAAAGGCTGCAGCCCCAAAGTCTGGGTGCAAAGCAAGTAGTTCCCAGAGATGTTCAAAACAAGCAAGAGTTCGTCTGGCTGCCACCTTGGTTGTGGGAGTCAACTCCTGACTTTTGTAATTTCTAAAGGCTGGTGCTGGGAAAAAGGTAAAAAAAAAAAAAGGTGGCCGTAGGCTGGGAGCGGTGTCAGCGGGGGCTGTGTGGGCTGTCCCTGGAGGCTGCCGGGAGCTGCCCAGGCCGGGAGGGTCTCACAGCCCCCAAGGCCCCACAGGGCAGGGCCCAGGGGACCAGCGGCGCCGTAGCCGAGCGTGGGGGTGGCCAGCAGAGGCTGGTTGGTGGTGGTCCACTCGATGTGGAAGAAGCGGGGATGGAAGCAGCAGGCACAGGGGGCCCTCTGCAGCCCTGGGGGTGGAAAGGGAGGCGTGGTGGGCCGTGGGCAGCCTCCAGGGCACCCACCGAGCCGGCCCCCATGTCCCCCATCCAGGCTGTGGGCCAGGCCCCTGGGGAGCTGGTGGCCGGGTGTTCCCCGGGGGGAGCTGCTGTGATGGCAGGGACCAGGGCTGGAAGCTGGGGAGGGGACGCGCTTAGGCGGGGGAAACGGGAGAGATAGTCCCCAAGAGTTTGGGAAATTCCCTGGAAATTGGATTTACTGGGCAGGTGAGGGCAGGAATGCTTACCCAGGCTTGCTGAACCCGCCACCCCCGGTACCAAATGTGCTGGGGGGGGGGCAGTGGAGGTGGGATGGTGCAGCTGACCAGGGTCGTCAGGGGCTGAAGGTGGCAGAGGGGACAGGATATCCATACCTGGTGGTGTGGCCTGTGGGGCCCATGGGGCCGCCCCCACGGTGGGTGGCCAGGCTGCGGGGAAGGGCTGTTCCTGGCCGGGCAGTCGAACCAGGGTGGCTGAGCCTGGAAGAGAGACAGGAGCAATGGCTGCGGTCACCTCCTGTGCTCTTGTCCGACTATTGAAGACAGAGGCAAAGAAGGCATTAAGTATCTCAGCTTTCTCCTCGTCCTTGGTCGCAATGTTTCCCCCCTCATCCAGGAAGGGATGGAGATTCTCCCTGACTCTCTTTTTGTTGACGTATTTACAAAAGCTTTTTTTGTTGTCCCTTATATTAATGGCCAGGCTGAGTTCCAGCTGGGCTTTTGCCTTCCTAATTTTTTCTCTGTGTAACCTAACAAGATCTCTGTACTCCTCCTGAGTTGCCTGTCCCTTCATCCAAAGGTGGTAAACCTTCCTTTTTTCCCTAAGTCCCGTCAAAAGCTCTTTGTTCAACCAGGCCGGCCATTTTCCCCGCCCTTTAACTTTGCGCCTCATGGGGACAGCCTGCTCCTGGGCCTTTTGGATTTCCTTCGCGAAGAGCGTCCAGCCTTCCTGGACCCCTTTGCCCCGCAGGATTATCTCCCAAGGGACCCTCCCAACCAGGGTTCTGAACAGGCTAAAGTGCGCCCTCCGGAAGGCCAAGGTGGAGGTTTTGCTAACCCCCTTCCTTACCTCCCTAAGAATTGAAAACTTGACCGTTTGATGATCGCCAAGACCAAGAGGGCCTCCGACCTCCACATCTCCCACTAGTCCTTCTTTGTTTGTGAAAAGTAGGTCTAGCGAGGCGCCTCCCCTAGTAGGCTCTCCTACCGGTTGTGTAAGGAAGTTATCTTCCATCCACTCAAGGAACCTCCTAGCCTTGCCTGCTCTCTGCTGTGTTCTATTTCCAGCAGATATCCGGTAGGTTGAAGCCCCCAACCAGAACAAGGGCTGGCGATGGCAAGACTTCAGCCAGCCGCTTACAGAATACTTCATCAACGTGCTCATCCTGGTTGGGTGAGCTTTGGGACTGAGGCATGGCTAGGAAAGGGAGGCAGGTTCATCGCTCTCCCTCATATTGGCTTTCTATTTCAGTTTGGGTTTCAATGAGGTCTGGTGTGTTCTAGTTTGTTACTTTTGAGATGAGCCGGGATGTATCAAAGAGGAGTACAGGACCGGTGAGGGTTCATAAGCGCCGTGGTAATTTTGTGTTTCTTGGTCTCTTAGGTGCCATAATTAATTGTTGCTGCAGCCTCCAGTTCTGGGATCGGCGTGGAGCAGGTGAGTGGAACTCCATGGAGCTTCTGCGGATGAGGGTGTCGTGGAAGAGGTTGGAATTTACAGTTATGATGCTCAGTCTTGGAGCTGTGGTTTCTTGTTTGCAGATGAAGAGGAGCCAAGTGACTGCAGGAAAATGAGTTAGCTGTTGTGGTTTTTGTCAAGGATGACTTCAGACGCCCGGCTCTCTGAAAGCTAAACTGAGGGAACGGCACTGGTAAGGGACTGAGGTTGACGGTTTCAGGACAGGCTTTTTAAGTTCCAGAAGGGCATAGAGCTGTTCAGGAACAGCCCCTTTTAGGCAGGTAAAGGAAGGAGGTTACTAAAGAAGACTCCCAGCACAAAATCCCCCTTAGAGGGATTAGGAAGCATTTCTTTGCCGAGGTGGTGGTCAAACGCTGGAAGAGGTGTCCTGGGGAGGTGGTTGATGCCCCAAGCGTCTCCTTGTTTGAGAGGCGTTTGGACAAAGCCCTTAAGAATGCCCTTCTTGGGTGATTTGTGGTGATTTTCCTGCAGTCGGGAGGCGAAGCCGGGCTCTGGAGCCGAGCGCGGTGTGAGCCGAGGACGGGTGTGATTGTCCCCAGGCTTTGGGGGACTGTGTCCCGAGCCCTGTCCCCGCAGGAGGGAGCGCTGGCCGGGTTCCAGAGCAAGGCCTTGCAGCCCGCTTTGTGGGGTGTGTGTGTCCCCCCCATCTCGGTCCCCAAGGGCTGTCCTTGTCCCGGGGGCTGCGTGCTGCTTTCTGCGTGGGGCCGTGTCGGTGGTTCCTGCAGGGACCCCTCTGTCCTGGCTGCCCCTGGGGAAGGGGACAGGGGAGTCCCCCCCCGGCCACTGGCACCCCGCTGGTGGTGGCTCGTCCCTGGGGTCAGCTCGTTGCCCTTTGGGGCTGGTGGGCTGCGACTGGGGGCTCACGGGGGCTGTGGCACCTGGGGGGGGTTCTGCTTCCCGGTGCCCCCTGCGCTCCCTCCCTCCCCGCCCCCGCCTCCGCCCCTAAAGAGGCACGGAGCGGTTCTGGAGAAACAACTTTTAATTGAGACAACTTTTTAACACAAGAGAAAAGGTCCTATTGAAGCTACTCTCAACCCCCCTCCCTCCCTCAAACACACCCCCCTCCCTCAAATACAGCCCTCTCCCCAAGTACCCCCCCCAAATACAGCCCTCTCCACAACTGCACACCCCCCTCCCCTAAATACCATGCCCCCCTCCTCTAAATATGATGCCCCCACTCCCCAAGTACACACAGCCCCTCCCCAAATACAAGCCCTCCCTCAAATACACACAAATCCCGCCCCCCCCATCACCTCCGTCTCTTCCTTGCGGTGGGACTCGGCCCACCCTCTGCCCCCAGCCCTCTTGCAAGAGCCCTGCGTTTGCTGGGTGATGTCAACGGGGGGCTGCTCCCCCGCTTCGTCCCCCGCCTCTCCCCCAGTTTGGGCATGGCCGGGGTCAGCTCCATCCCCCCGTCCCCCCAATGCTCCTGGGACTCTGGTGGCAGCTCCATCCCCAAGTCCCCCCAGGGTTCCTGAGACTCCGGTGAGAGCTCTGTCCCCGTGTCATCCCAGGGCTCCTGGGACACTGGCGATGGATCCATGGCCACGTACCACCAGGGCTCCTGGGACCCTGGTGATGGCTCCATCCCCAAGTCCCCCGAGGGTTCCTGGGACTCCCGTGACGGCTCTGTCCCCGTGTCATCCCAGGGCTCCTGGGACACTGGCGATGGATCCATGGCCACGTACCACCAGGGCTCCTGGGACTCTGGTGAGGGCTCCAACCCCATGTCCCCCCAAAGCTCCTGGGACTCTGGTGGCAGCTCCATCCCCACATCCCCCCAGGGCTCCTGGGACATTGTCCCGGCGATGAGTTCCTCCTGGAAGCGCACGGCCTCCGTGGTCTCCTCCAGGCTGTAGCTGGGGCTCAGCAGCAACCTGGGCAGCTCGAGGGAGGGGAAGTCGCAGGGGGGGACACCTGTGCCAGTGTCACCAGGGTCTCCAGGCCTGGGGCTGCTGCCAGGACTGTCCTGGCCGACCCCTGCCACCTCCCCGGAGCAGTGGAAGAGCCTCATGGACGCCTCCAGAGGAACCTTCTGGGCCACTGTGAGGTCCCCGAGGGCTTGGCTGTGGGGGACAACAGAGGGGCTGGTGGGGACAGTGGCGGGGCTGGTGGGGACACTGCAGCCCAGGGAGATGCCGCTGTCCCAGGTAAAGTCACCGTCTGAGGAGATGTCGCTGTACAGCAGGATGTTGCTGTCCGAGGGTGTCTCCAAAGAGGTGGCCATGCTGGAGCTGGTGGTCTCTGAAGACCGTTCATCGATGTTCTCAGGGCCAGGGATGGAGTTTGGCAGCGTGGTGGGTGCTGGGACCGCTGCTCTTTCCTCTCTGCCAGTGTCACCAGGGTCCCCAGGCCTGGGACTGCTCCCAAGACTGTCCTGGCTGACGCTTGCCACCTCCCAGCAGCAGTCGTAGAGGCTCCGGGCCTCCTCCAGAGGCACCTCCTGGGGCACTGCCAGCCCCCCAAAGGCCTGCTTCTGGCGGAGAGCAGCAGAGCTGGTGGGGCCCTGGCTGTCCCGGGATGGGAGGCTGTCCCAGGAGCTGTCGCTGTATGGGGGGAGGTTGCTGTGCGGGCGAGCCTCCTCGGGGGTGGCCGTGCTGGAGCTGTTGGTGCTGGTGCTGTCCTGGCCGGCCCCCACCGTGTCCGTGGAGGAACCAAAGAGCCTGAGGGCCTCTTGGAGGAGCATCTCCTGGGTGACTTTGACGGTGCTGTCCGGGTCCCCAGGAGCTGGTTTGTGGGGCTCAGCAGAGGGTCTGGGGGGCACGTGGCTGCGTGGGGGTGCCCCCGCGGTGGTGGCCGTGCTGGAGATGTTGGTCCGTGCAGGGGGTCCCTTGACGTGCTGGAGGCCGGGGATGGAAGTCAGCAGCAGCGGGGGGGCTGCGGGCACCGCTCTGCCCTGGTGGCCGTAGGCTGGGAGCTGTGTCAGCGGGGGCTGTGTGGGCTGTCCCTGGAGGCTGCCGGGGGCTGCCCAGGCCGGGAGGGTCTCACAGCCCGCGAGGCCCCACAGGGCAGGGCCCGGGGGAGCAGCGGCGCCGTGGCCGAGCGTGGGGGTGGCCGGCGGAGGCTGGTTGGTGAGGGTCCACTCCAGGTGGAAGAAGCGGGGATGGAAGCAGCAACCGCAGGGGGCCCTCTGCAGCCCTGGGAGGGGGGAAAGGGAGGCGTGGTGGGCCGTGGGCAGCCTCCAGGGCACCCGCCGAGCTGTCCCCCGTGGCCCCCATCCCGGGTGTGAGCCAGGCCCCTGGGGAGCTGGTGGCCGGTCGCTCCCCGGAGTGAGCTGCTGTGCCGGAGGGGCTGGGGCTGGAAACTGGGGAGGGGACGTGCTTTGCGGGAGGAAACAGGAGAGATGGCCCCCCCAGTTTGGGAAATTCCCTGGAAATTGGATTTCCTGGGCAGGTGAGGGCAGGGATGCTCAGCCGGGCTTGTTGAACCCTCCACACCCAGTACGAAAACTGCTGGGGGGGAACAGGGGAGGTGGGATGGTGAAGGTGACCACAGTGCTCGGGGGCTGAAGGTGGCAGAGGGGACAGGGGGTCCATACCTGGTGGTGTGGCCCGTGGGGCCCATGGGGCCACCCCCACGGTGGGTGGCCAGGCTGCGGGGAAGGGCTCCTCCTGGCCGGGCAGTCGAACCAGGGTGGCTGAGCCTGGAAGAGAGACAGGAGCCATGGCCGTGGTGACCTCCCGTGCTCTGTTCCCCGAGAGTGTCCCCGGGCTGCGGGTCGGGGTCGGTCCCTACCTTGGGGGTAGAAGGTTTGTGGGAGCACAAAAGTCTGAAGCGTCTGGGTCGCCGCGGGGGCCCGGGGGCCGTTCGGTGGGAGCCAGAGTGGTGGCAGCGCCATCGTCGGTCCTCTCGGTCTCTGCGCTGCTAAGGACTCTTTGGTCACCAGGGATGGAATGTGGGAGCTCCCTGTGCCCCGCCCCCTCCACCCATAGCCTCCCCATCTCCTGCTGGAGGCCTGGTGGGAGATGGGATGGTCTTGGCCACAGTGATCACAAAATGGTTGAGTTTAACATCATCAGTGGAATGAGAAAAACGGTGGGAAGAGTTGCTGCCCTGGATTTTGGGGGCTGAATGCCCCCTTAACGAGCTGATGATGCCAAAGCGGGAGGTGCTGTTGACCCTCTTGAGGGCCAAGAGGCCTTGCAGAAGGCTCTAGGTAGATTGGAGCACTGGGCAATCAGCAGTGGCGTGAAGTTGAAGCAGTAAAAGTGCAGGATTCTGCCCTGGGAGGGAGGAACTCTGGGCAGGAGTGTAACTGGGGAGAGGGGTGGCTGGAGAGCAGCCCTGCAGAAAGGGGTCCGGCCGGGGGTGCTGGGGGCAGCAGCTGAGGAGGAGCCATCGGTGTCCCCTGGCACCAAGAGGGCAACCCCCATCCTGGGGGGCATCAAACCCAGTTGAAGCAGGAGGCCAAGAGCGGGGATTGTCCCGCTGTGCTCGGCGCTGGTGCGGCCTCACCTGGAGCCCTGGGTGCAGGGCTGGGCCCCACCGTTGGAGAAGGATGGGAAGGTCCTCGAATGCCTCCAGAGGAGGGCAGCCAAGCTGGTGACAGGGCTGGAAGGCATGTCCCCGAATCCTAGACTGGTTTGGATTGGAAGGGACCTGTGAGCTCACCTTGTCCCACCCTGTGCCCTGGGCAGGGACCCGTCCCACCGGACCAGGTTTTTCAAGCCCCGTCCAACCTGGCCTTGAACGCCTCCAGGGTTGGGGCAGCCACAGCTTCTCTGGGCACCGTTGGCCAGAGTCTCAGCACCCTCACAGCAAAGAATTTCTTCCCCTGATCTCCTCTCAATCTCCTTTCTGTCAGTGTCACAGAATCACACAATCACAGAATCACATTGGGATGGAAGGGGCCTCTGCAGATCATCTAGTCCAACGCCCCTCCCCACACACAGCAGGCCCACCTAGAGGAGGTTGCACAGGAACTTGTCCAGGCGGGTTTTGAATGTCTCCAGAGAAGGAGAGTCTGCCACCCCCCTGGGCAGCCTGTTCCAAGGCTCTGCCACCCTCACAGGAAAGAAGTTCCTCCTCATGTTTAGGTGGAACTTCCCATGTTCAAGTTTCTGCTCGTTCCCTCTTGTCCTGTCACTGGGCACCACTGATAAAAGAGCAGCCCCGTCCTCTTGACACCCACCCTTTAAGTATTTATCAGCATTGATCAAATCCCCCCTCGGTCTTCTCTTCTCTAGACTAAAAAGACCCAAGTCCCTCAGCCTTTCCTCATAAGGGAGAAGCTCCAGTCCCCTCATCATCTTTGTAGCCCTCTGCTGTCCCCTCTCCAGCAGTTCCCTGTCCTTCTTGAACTGGGGAGCCCAGAACTGGAGGCAGTGCTCCAGGTGGGGCCTCCCCAGGGCAGAGTAGAGGGGGGAGGATGACCTCCCTCGACCTGCTGGTCACACTCTTCCTGATGCATCCCAGGATGCCATTGGCCTTCTTGGCCACAAGGGCACATTGTCGGCTCATGGTCATCCTATTGTCCACCAGGCCTCCTAGGTCTTTCTCCTCCAAGGTGCTCTCCAAACCCTTCCCCCCCTGTCCTGTGGCTCCCCTCCCTGATGACCCAACATTACAGAATCACAGAATCGCAGAATCTTCGTGGTTGCATGGGACCTTGGAGATCATCGAGTCCAACCACACAAAGAAAAAAAAAAGGTAGCCACACCCACAACCAACCACACAGCACACCTGCCCACAAACAGACGCAAACCAACAATCTCGGGCACTAGAGCATGCCCTGGAGAGCCACGTCTAAACGTTTCTTAAATATCTCCAGGGATGGCGACTCCACCACCTCCCTGGGCAGGCTGTTCCAGTGCCTGACCGCTCTCTCGGTAAAGCAGTGCTTCCTAATATCTAATCTAAACCTCCCCTGCCGCAACTTCAGACCGTTTCCTCTGGTCCTGTCTTTATTCCCTTGGGAGAAGAGGCCAACGCCCACCTCTCTACACCCTCCTTTCAGGTAGCTGTAGAGGGCAATGAGGTCTCCCCTCAGCCTCCTCTTCTCCAAACTAAACATGCCCAGTTCCCTCAGCCTCTCCTCGTATGAGTTGTTCTCTAGACCCCCCACCAGCTTGGTGGCTCTCCTCTGGACACGGTCCAGCAGCTCAGTGTCCTTCCTGTAGTGAAGGGCCCAGAACTGGACACAGCGCTCAAGGTGAGGCCTCACCGGTGCCGAGTACAGAGGCACCATCGCTTCCCTACTCCTGCTGGCCCAGCTATTCCTGATACAGGCCGGGATGCCGTTGGCCTTCTTGGCCACCTGGGCACACGGCTGGCTCACGTGAAGCCGGCTGTCCACCAACACCCCCAGGTCCTTTTCTGCTGGGCAGCTTTCCAGCCACTCTTCCCCAAGCCTGTAGTGTTGCCTGGGGTTGTTGTGACCAAAATGCAGGACGTGGCACTTGGCCTTATTAAACCTCATCCCATTGGCCTTGGCCCATGGAGCCAACCTGTCCAGATCCCTCCGTAGAGTCTTCCGACCCTCCAGCAGATCAACGCTCCCACCTAGTTTGGTGTCATCTGCAAACTTGCTGAGGGTGCACTCAATCCCCTTATCTAGATCATCAGTAAAGATATTAAACAAGACTGGCCCCAGAACTGAGCCCTGAGGGACACCACTGGTGACCGGCCGCCAACTGGATTTCACCCCATTAATTACAACTCCCTGGGCGCGGCCATCCAGGCAGTTTTTCACCCAGTGAAGAGTACACTTGTCTATGCCGTGATTCGCCAGCTTCTCCAGGAGAACGCTGTGGGGGACGGTGTCAAAGGCCTTACCAAAGTCCGGGTAGACAACGTCCACAGCCTTCCCCGCATCGAGCAGGCGGGTCACATGGTCATAGAAAGAGATCAAGTTGGTTAAGCAGGACCTCCCTTTCATAAACCCATGCTGGCTGGCGCGGATCCCTTGGCTGCCCTGCACTTGCCGTGAGAGCTCACTCAAGGTGATCCTCTCCGTGATCTTTCCCGGTACCGAGGTCAGGCTGACAGGCCTATAGTTTCCCGGATCCTCCTTCCGGCCCTTCTTGTAGATGGGCGTCACACTGGCCACCCTCCAGTCATCTGGTACCTCTCCTGTTGACCAGGATTGTTGATAGATAATGGAGAGAGGCTTGGTGAGCTCTCCCGCCAGCTCCCTGAGTACCCTTGGGTGAATTCCGTCCGGCCCCATAGACTTACGCGTGTCCGGGTGCATAAGCAAATCCTTAACTACTTCCTCCTGGACTATGGGGGGGTTGTTCTGCTCTCCATCCTTATCTTCCAGCTCAGGAGGCTGAACACCCTGGGGATAGCTGGTCCGACTATTGAAGACAGAGGCAAAGAAGGCATTAAGTATCTCAGCCTTCTCCTCGTCCTTGGTCGCAATGTTTCCCCCCTCATCCAGGAAGGGATGGAGATTCTCCCTGACTCTCTTTTTGTTGACGTATTTACAAAAGCTTTTTTTGTTGTCCCTTATATTAATGGCCAGGTTGAGTTCCAGCTGGGCTTTTGCCTTCCTAATTTTTTCTCTGTGTAACCTAACAAGATCTCTGTACTCCTCCTGAGTTGCCTGTCCCTTCATCCAAAGGTGGTAAACCTTCCTTTTTTCCCTAAGTCCCGTCAAAAGCTCTTTGTTCAACCAGGCCGGCCATTTTCCCCGCCCTTTAACTTTGCGCCTCATGGGGACAGCCTGCTCCTGGGCCTTTTGGATTTCCTTCGCGAAGAGCGTCCAGCCTTCCTGGACCCCTTTGCCCCGCAGGATTATCTCCCAAGGGACCCTCCCAACCAGGGTTCTGAACAGGCTAAAGTGCGCCCTCCGGAAGGCCAAGGTGGAGGTTTTGCTAACCCCCTTCCTTACCTCCCTAAGAATTGAAAACTTGACCGTTTGATGATCGCCAAGACCGAGACGGCCTCCGACCTCCACATCTCCCACTAGTCCTTCTTTGTTTGTGAAAAGTAGGTCTAGCGAGGCGCCTCCCCTAGTAGGCTCTCCTACCGGTTGTGTAAGGAAGTTATCTTCCATCCACTCAAGGAACCTCCTAGCCTTGCCTGCTCTCTGCTGTGTTCTATTTCCAGCAGATATCCGGTAGGTTGAAGCCCCCAACCAGAACAAGGGCTGGCGATGGCAAGACTTCAGCCAGCCGCTTACAGAATACTTCATCAACGTGCTCATCCTGGTTGGGTGAGCTTTGGGACTGAGGCATGGCTAGGAAAGGGAGGCAGGTTCATCGCTCTCCCTCATATTGGCTTTCTATTTCAGTTTGGGTTTCAATGAGGTCTGGTGTGTTCTAGTTTATTACTTTTGAGATGAGCCGGGATGTATCAAAGAGGAGTACAGGACCGGTGAGGGTTCATAAGCGCCGTGGTAATTTTGTGTTTCTTGGTCTCTTAGGTGCCATAATTAATTGTTGCTGCAGCCTCCAGTTCTGGGATTGGCGTGGAGCAGGTGAGTGGAACTCCATGGAGCTTCTGCGGATGAGGGTGTCGTGGAAGAGGTTGGAATTTACAGTTATGATGCTCAGTCTTGGAGCTGTGGTTTCTTCTTTGCAGATGAAGAGGAGCCAGGTGACTGCAGGAAAATGAGTTAGCTGTTGTGGTTTTTGTCAAGGATGACTTCAGACGCCCGGCTCTCTGAAAGCTAAACTGAGGGAACGGCACTGGTAAGGGACTGAGGCTGACGGTTTCAGGACAGGCTTTTTAAGTTCCAGAAGGGCATAGAGCTGTTCAGGAACAGCCCCTTTTAGGCAGGTAAAGGAAGGAGGTTACTAAAGAAGACTCCCAGCACAAAATCCCCCTTAGAGGGATTAGGAAGCATTTCTTTGCCGAGGTGGTGGTCAAACGCTGGAAGAGGTGTCCTGGGGAGGTGGTTGATGCCCCAAGCGTCTCCTTGTTTGAGAGGCGTTTGGACAAAGCCCTTAAGAATGCCCTTCTTGGGTGATTTGTGGTGATTTTCCTGCAGTCGGGAGGCGAAGCCGGGCTCTGGAGCCGAGCGCGGTGTGAGCCGAGGACGGGTGTGATTGTCCCCAGGCTTTGGGGGACTGTGTCCCGAGCCCTGTCCCCGCAGGAGGGAGCGCTGGCCGGGTTCCAGAGCAAGGCCTTGCAGCCCGCTTTGTGGGGTGTGTGTGTCCCCCCCATCTCGGTCCCCAAGGGCTGTCCTTGTCCCGGGGGCTGCATGCTGCTTTCTGCGTGGGGCCGTGTCGGTGGTTCCTGCAGGGACCCCTCTGTCCTGGCTGCCCCTGGGGAAGGGGACAGGGGAGTCCCCCCCCGGCCACTGGCACCCCGCTGGTGGTGGCTCGTCCCTGGGGTCAGCTCGTTGCCCTTTGGGGCTGGTGGGCTGCGACTGGGGGCTCACGGGGGCTGTGGCACCTGGGGGGGGTTCTGCTTCCCGGTGCCCCCTGCGCTCCCTCCCTCCCCGCCCCCGCCTCCGCCCCTAAAGAGGCACGGAGCGGTTCTGGAGAAACAACTTTTAATTGAGACAACTTTTTAACACAAGAGAAAAGGTCCTATTGAAGCTACTCTCAACCCCCCTCCCTCCCTCAAACACACCCCCCTCCCTCAAATACAGCCCTCTCCCCAAGTACCCCCCCCAAATACAGCCCTCTCCACAACTGCACACCCCCCTCCCCTAAATACCATGCCCCCCTCCTCTAAATATGATGTCCCCACTCCCCAAGTACACACAGCCCCTCCCCAAATACAAGCCCTCCCTCAAATACACACAAATCCCGCCCCCCCCATCACCTCCGTCTCTTCCTTGCGGTGGGACTCGGCCCACCCTCTGCCCCCAGCCCTCTTGCAAGAGCCCTGCGTTTGCTGGGTGATGTCAACGGGGGGCTGCTCCCCCGCTTCGTCCCCCGCCTCTCCCCCAGTTTGGGCATGGCCGGGGTCAGCTCCATCCCCCCGTCCCCCCAATGCTCCTGGGACTCTGGTGGCAGCTCCATCCCCAAGTCCCCCCAGGGTTCCTGAGACTCCGGTGAGAGCTCTGTCCCCGTGTCATCCCAGGGCTCCTGGGACACTGGCGATGGATCCATGGCCACGTACCACCAGGGCTCCTGGGACCCTGGTGATGGCTCCATCCCCAAGTCCCCCCAGGGTTCCTGGGACTCCCGTGACGGCTCTGTCCCCGTGTCATCCCAGGGCTCCTGGGACACTGGCGATGGATCCATGGCCACGTACCACCAGGGCTCCTGGGACTCTGGTGAGGGCTCCAACCCCATGTCCCCCCAAAGCTCCTGGGACTCTGGTGGCAGCTCCATCCCCACATCCCCCCAGGGCTCCTGGGACATTGTCCCGGCGATGAGTTCCTCCTGGAAGCGCACGGCCTCCGTGGTCTCCTCCAGGCTGTAGCTGGGGCTCAGCAGCAACCTGGGCAGCTCGAGGGAGGGGAAGTCGCAGGGGGGGACACCTGTGCCAGTGTCACCAGGGTCTCCAGGCCTGGGGCTGCTGCCAGGACTGTCCTGGCCGACCCCTGCCACCTCCCCGGAGCAGTGGAAGAGCCTCATGGACGCCTCCAGAGGAACCTTCTGGGCCACTGTGAGGTCCCCGAGGGCTTGGCTGTGGGGGACAACAGAGGGGCTGGTGGGGACAGTGGCGGGGCTGGTGGGGACGCTGCAGCCCAGGGAGATGCCGCTGTCCCAGGTAAAGTCACCGTCTGAGGAGATGTCGCTGTACAGCAGGATGTTGCTGTCCGAGGGTGTCTCCAAAGAGGTGGCCATGCTGGAGCTGGTGGTCTCTGAAGACCGTTCATCGATGTTCTCAGGGCCAGGGATGGAGTTTGGCAGCGTGGTGGGTGCTGGGACCGCTGCTCTTTCCTCTCTGCCAGTGTCACCAGGGTCCCCAGGCCTGGGACTGCTCCCAAGACTGTCCTGGCTGACGCTTGCCACCTCCCAGCAGCAGTCGTAGAGGCTCCGGGCCTCCTCCAGAGGCACCTCCTGGGGCACTGCCAGCCCCCCAAAGGCCTGCTTCTGGCGGAGAGCAGCAGAGCTGGTGGGGCCCTGGCTGTCCCGGGATGGGAGGCTGTCCCAGGAGCTGTCGCTGTATGGGGGGAGGTTGCTGTGCGGGCGAGCCTCCTCGGGGGTGGCCGTGCTGGAGCTGTTGGTGCTGGTGCTGTCCTGGCCGGCCCCCACCGTGTCCGTGGAGGAACCAAAGAGCCTGAGGGCCTCTTGGAGGAGCATCTCCTGGGTGACTTTGACGGTGCTGTCCGGGTCCCCAGGAGCTGGTTTGTGGGGCTCAGCAGAGGGTCTGGGGGGCACGTGGCTGCGTGGGGGTGCCCCCGCGGTGGTGGCCGTGCTGGAGATGTTGGTCCGTGCAGGGGGTCCCTTGACGTGCTGTAGGCCGGGGATGGAGGTCAGCAGCAGCGGGGGGGCTGCGGGCACCGCTCTGCCCTGGTGGCCGTAGGCTGGGAGCTGTGTCAGCGGGGGCTGTGTGGGCTGTCCCTGGAGGCTGCCGGGGGCTGCCCAGGCCGGGAGGGTCTCACAGCCCGCGAGGCCCCACAGGGCAGGGCCCGGGGGAGCAGCGGCGCCGTGGCCGAGCGTGGGGGTGGCCGGCGGAGGCTGGTTGGTGAGGGTCCACTCCAGGTGGAAGAAGCGGGGATGGAAGCAGCAACCGCAGGGGGCCCTCTGCAGCCCTGGGAGGGGGGAAAGGGAGGCGTGGTGGGCCGTGGGCAGCCTCCAGGGCAGCCGCCGAGCTGTCCCCCGTGGCCCCCATCCCGGGTGTGAGCCAGGCCCCTGGGGAGCTGGTGGCCGGTCGCTCCCCGGAGTGAGCTGCTGTGCCGGAGGGGCTGGGGCTGGAAACTGGGGAGGGGACGTGCTTTGCGGGAGGAAACAGGAGAGATGGCCCCCCCAGTTTGGGAAATTCCCTGGAAATTGGATTTCCTGGGCAGGTGAGGGCAGGGATGCTCAGCCGGGCTTGTTGAACCCTCCACACCCAGTACGAAAACTGCTGGGGGGGAACAGGGGAGGTGGGATGGTGAAGGTGACCACAGTGCTCGGGGGCTGAAGGTGGCAGAGGGGACAGGGGGTCCATACCTGGTGGTGTGGCCCGTGGGGCCCATGGGGCCACCCCCACGGTGGGTGGCCAGGCTGCGGGGAAGGGCTCCTCCTGGCCGGGCAGTCGAACCAGGGTGGCTGAGCCTGGAAGAGAGACAGGAGCCATGGCCGTGGTGACCTCCCGTGCTCTGTTCCCCGAGAGTGTCCCCGGGCTGCGGGTCGGGGTCGGTCCCTACCTTGGGGGTAGAAGGTTTGTGGGAGCACAAAAGTCTGAAGCGTCTGGGTCGCCGCGGGGGCCCGGGGGCCGTTCGGTGGGAGCCAGAGTGGTGGCAGCGCCATCGTCGGTCCTCTCGGTCTCTGCGCTGCTAAGGACTCTTTGGTCACCAGGGATGGAATGTGGGAGCTCCCTGTGCCCCGCCCCCTCCACCCATAGCCTCCCCATCTCCTGCTGGAGGCCTGGTGGGAGATGGGATGGTCTTGGCCACAGTGATCACAAAATGGTTGAGTTTAACATCATCAGTGGAATGAGAAAAACGGTGGGAAGAGTTGCTGCCCTGGATTTTGGGGGCTGAATGCCCCCTTAACGAGCTGATGATGCCAAAGCGGGAGGTGCTGTTGACCCTCTTGAGGGCCAAGAGGCCTTGCAGAAGGCTCTAGGTAGATTGGAGCACTGGGCAATCAGCAGTGGCGTGAAGTTGAAGCAGTAAAAGTGCAGGATTCTGCCCTGGGAGGGAGGAACTCTGGGCAGGAGTGTAACTGGGGAGAGGGGTGGCTGGAGAGCAGCCCTGCAGAAAGGGGTCCGGCCGGGGGTGCTGGGGGCAGCAGCTGAGGAGGAGCCATCGGTGTCCCCTGGCACCAAGAGGGCAACCCCCATCCTGGGGGGCATCAAACCCAGTTGAAGCAGGAGGCCAAGAGCGGGGATTGTCCCGCTGTGCTCGGCGCTGGTGCGGCCTCACCTGGAGCCCTGGGTGCAGGGCTGGGCCCCACCATTGGAGAAGGATGGGAAGGTCCTCGAATGCCTCCAGAGGAGGGCAGCCAAGCTGGTGACAGGGCTGGAAGGCATGTCCCCGAATCCTAGACTGGTTTGGATTGGAAGGGACCTGTGAGCTCACCTTGTCCCACCCTGTGCCCTGGGCAGGGACCCGTCCCACCGGACCAGGTTTTTCAAGCCCCGTCCAACCTGGCCTTGAACGCCTCCAGGGTTGGGGCAGCCACAGCTTCTCTGGGCACCGTTGGCCAGAGTCTCAGCACCCTCACAGCAAAGAATTTCTTCCCCTGATCTCCTCTCAATCTCCTTTCTGTCAGTGTCACAGAATCACACAATCACAGAATCACATTGGGATGGAAGGGGCCTCTGCAGATCATCTAGTCCAACGCCCCTCCCCACACACAGCAGGCCCACCTAGAGGAGGTTGCACAGGAACTTGTCCAGGCGGGTTTTGAATGTCTCCAGAGAAGGAGAGTCTGCCACCCCCCTGGGCAGCCTGTTCCAAGGCTCTGCCACCCTCACAGGAAAGAAGTTCCTCCTCATGTTTAGGTGGAACTTCCCATGTTCAAGTTTCTGCTCGTTCCCTCTTGTCCTGTCACTGGGCACCACTGATAAAAGAGCAGCCCCGTCCTCTTGACACCCACCCTTTAAGTATTTATCAGCATTGATCAAATCCCCCCTCGGTCTTCTCTTCTCTAGACTAAAAAGACCCAAGTCCCTCAGCCTTTCCTCATAAGGGAGAAGCTCCAGTCCCCTCATCATCTTTGTAGCCCTCTGCTGTACCCTCTCCAGCAGTTCCCTGTCCTTCTTGAACTGGGGAGCCCAGAACTGGAGGCAGTGCTCCAGGTGGGGCCTCCCCAGGGCAGAGTAGAGGGGGGAGGATGACCTCCCTCCACCTGCTGGTCACACTCTTCCTGATGCATCCCAGGATGCCATTGGCCTTCTTGGCCACAAGGGCACATTGTCGGCTCATGGTCATCCTATTGTCCACCAGGCCTCCTAGGTCTTTCTCCTCCAAGGTGCTCTCCAAACCCTTCCCCCCCTGTCCTGTGGCTCCCCTCCCTGATGACCCAACATTACAGAATCACAGAATCGCAGAATCTTCGTGGTTGCATGGGACCTTGGAGATCATCGAGTCCAACCACACAAAGAAAAAAAAAAGGTAGCCACACCCACAACCAACCACACAGCACACCTGCCCACAAACAGACGCAAACCAACAATCTCGGGCACTAGAGCATGCCCTGGAGAGCCACGTCTAAACGTTTCTTAAATATCTCCAGGGATGGCGACTCCACCACCTCCCTGGGCAGGCTGTTCCAGTGCCTGACCGCTCTCTCGGTAAAGCAGTGCTTCCTAATATCTAATCTAAACCTCCCCTGCCGCAACTTCAGACCGTTTCCTCTGGTCCTGTCTTTATTCCCTTGGGAGAAGAGGCCAACGCCCACCTCTCTACACCCTCCTTTCAGGTAGCTGTAGAGGGCAATGAGGTCTCCCCTCAGCCTCCTCTTCTCCAAACTAAACATGCCCAGTTCCCTCAGCCTCTCCTCGTATGAGTTGTTCTCTAGACCCCCCACCAGCTTGGTGGCTCTCCTCTGGACACGGTCCAGCAGCTCAGTGTCCTTCCTGTAGTGAAGGGCCCAGAACTGGACACAGCGCTCAAGGTGAGGCCTCACCGGTGCCAAGTACAGAGGCACCATCGCTTCCCTACTCCTGCTGGCCCAGCTATTCCTGATACAGGCCGGGATGCCGTTGGCCTTCTTGGCCACCTGGGCACACGGCTGGCTCACGTTAAGCCGGCTGTCCACCAACACCCCCAGGTCCTTTTCTGCTGGGCAGCTTTCCAGCCACTCTTCCCCAAGCCTGTAGCGTTGCCTGGGGTTGTTGTGACCAAAATGCAGGACGTGGCACTTGGCCTTATTAAACCTCATCCCATTGGCCTTGGCCCATGGAGCCAACCTGTCCAGATCCCTCCGTAGAGTCTTCCGACCCTCCAGCAGATCAACGCTCCCACCTAGTTTGGTGTCATCTGCAAACTTGCTGAGGGTGCACTCAATCCCCTTATCTAGATCATCAGTAAAGATATTAAACAAGACTGGCCCCAGAACTGAGCCCTGAGGGACACCACTGGTGACCGGCCGCCAACTGGATTTCACCCCATTAATTACAACTCCCTGGGCGCGGCCATCCAGGCAGTTTTTCACCCAGTGAAGAGTACACTTGTCTATGCCGTGATTCGCCAGCTTCTCCAGGAGAACGCTGTGGGGGACGGTGTCAAAGGCCTTACCAAAGTCCGGGTAGACAACGTCCACAGCCTTCCCCGCATCGAGCAGGCGGGTCACATGGTCATAGAAAGAGATCAAGTTGGTTAAGCAGGACCTCCCTTTCATAAACCCATGCTGGCTGGCGCGGATCCCTTGGCTGCCCTGCACTTGCCGTGAGAGCTCACTCAAGGTGATCCTCTCCGTGATCTTTCCCGGTACCGAGGTCAGGCTGACAGGCCTATAGTTTCCCGGATCCTCCTTCCGGCCCTTCTTGTAGATGGGCGTCACACTGGCCACCCTCCAGTCATCTGGTACCTCTCCTGTTGACCAGGATTGTTGATAGATAATGGAGAGAGGCTTGGTGAGCTCTCCCGCCAGCTCCCTGAGTACCCTTGGGTGAATTCCGTCCGGCCCCATAGACTTACGCGTGTCCGGGTGCATAAGCAAATCCTTAACTACTTCCTCCTGGACTATGGGGGGGTTGTTCTGCTCTCCATCCTTATCTTCCAGCTCAGGAGGCTGAACACCCTGGGGATAGCTGGTCCGACTATTGAAGACAGAGGCAAAGAAGGCATTAAGTATCTCAGCCTTCTCCTCGTCCTTGGTCGCAATGTTTCCCCCCTCATCCAGGAAGGGATGGAGATTCTCCCTGACTCTCTTTTTGTTGACGTATTTACAAAAGCTTTTTTTGTTGTCCCTTATATTAATGGCCAGGTTGAGTTCCAGCTGGGCTTTTGCCTTCCTAATTTTTTCTCTGTGTAACCTAACAAGATCTCTGTACTCCTCCTGAGTTGCCTGTCCCTTCATCCAAAGGTGGTAAACCTTCCTTTTTTCCCTAAGTCCCGTCAAAAGCTCTTTGTTCAACCAGGCCGGCCATTTTCCCCGCCCTTTAACTTTGCGCCTCATGGGGACAGCCTGCTCCTGGGCCTTTTGGATTTCCTTCGCGAAGAGCGTCCAGCCTTCCTGGACCCCTTTGCCCCGCAGGATTATCTCCCAAGGGACCCTCCCAACCAGGGTTCTGAACAGGCTAAAGTGCGCCCTCCGGAAGGCCAAGGTGGAGGTTTTGCTAACCCCCTTCCTTACCTCCCTAAGAATTGAAAACTTGACCGTTTGATGATCGCCAAGACCGAGACGGCCTCCGACCTCCACATCTCCCACTAGTCCTTCTTTGTTTGTGAAAAGTAGGTCTAGCGAGGCGCCTCCCCTAGTAGGCTCTCCTACCGGTTGTGTAAGGAAGTTATCTTCCATCCACTCAAGGAACCTCCTAGCCTTGCCTGCTCTCTGCTGTGTTCTATTTCCAGCAGATATCCGGTAGGTTGAAGCCCCCAACCAGAACAAGGGCTGGCGATGGCAAGACTTCAGCCAGCCGCTTACAGAATACTTCATCAACGTGCTCATCCTGGTTGGGTGAGCTTTGGGACTGAGGCATGGCTAGGAAAGGGAGGCAGGTTCATCGCTCTCCCTCATATTGGCTTTCTATTTCAGTTTGGGTTTCAATGAGGTCTGGTGTGTTCTAGTTTATTACTTTTGAGATGAGCCGGGATGTATCAAAGAGGAGTACAGGACCGGTGAGGGTTCATAAGCGCCGTGGTAATTTTGTGTTTCTTGGTCTCTTAGGTGCCATAATTAATTGTTGCTGCAGCCTCCAGTTCTGGGATTGGCGTGGAGCAGGTGAGTGGAACTCCATGGAGCTTCTGCGGATGAGGGTGTCGTGGAAGAGGTTGGAATTTACAGTTATGATGCTCAGTCTTGGAGCTGTGGTTTCTTGTTTGCAGATGAAGAGGAGCCAGGTGACTGCAGGAAAATGAGTTAGCTGTTGTGGTTTTTGTCAAGGATGACTTCAGACGCCCGGCTCTCTGAAAGCTAAACTGAGGGAACGGCACTGGTAAGGGACTGAGGCTGACGGTTTCAGGACAGGCTTTTTAAGTTCAAGAAGGGCATAGAGCTGTTCAGGAACAGCCCCTTTTAGGCAGGTAAAGGAAGGAGGTTACTAAAGAAGACTCCCAGCACAAAATCCCCCTTAGAGGGATTAGGAAGCATTTCTTTGCCGAGGTGGTGGTCAAACGCTGGAAGAGGTGTCCTGGGGAGGTGGTTGATGCCCCAAGCGTCTCCTTGTTTGAGAGGCGTTTGGACAAAGCCCTTAAGAATGCCCTTCTTGGGTGATTTGTGGTGATTTTCCTGCAGTCGGGAGGCGAAGCCGGGCTCTGGAGCCGAGCGCGGTGTGAGCCGAGGACGGGTGTGATTGTCCCCAGGCTTTGGGGGACTGTGTCCCGAGCCCTGTCCCCGCAGGAGGGAGCGCTGGCCGGGTTCCAGAGCAAGGCCTTGCAGCCCGCGTTGTGGGGTGTGTGTGTCCCCCCCATCTCGGTCCCCAAGGGCTGTCCTTGTCCCGGGGGCTGCGTGCTGCTTTCTGCGTGGGGCCGTGTCGGTGGTTCCTGCAGGGACCCCTCTGTCCTGGCTGCCCCTGGGGAAGGGGACAGGGGAGTCCCCCCCCGGCCACTGGCACCCCGCTGGTGGTGGCTCGTCCCTGGGGGCAGCTCGTTGCCCTTTGGGGCTCGTGGGCTCCGACTGGGGGCTCACGGGGGCTGTGGCACCTGGGGGGGGTTCTGCTTCCCGGTGCCCCCTGCGCTCCCTCCCTCCCCGCCCCCGCCTCCGCCCCTAAAGAGGCACGGAGCGGTTCTGGAGAAACAACTTTTAATTGAGACAACTTTTTAACACAAGAGAAAAGGTCCTATTGAAGCTACTCTCAACCCCCCTCCCTCCCTCAAACACACCCCCCTCCCTCAAATACAGCCCTCTCCCCAAGTACCCCCCCCAAATACAGCCCTCTCCACAACTGCACACCCCCCTCCCCTAAATACCATGCCCCCCTCCTCTAAATATGATGCCCCCACTCCCCAAGTACACACAGCCCCTCCCCAAATACAAGCCCTCCCTCAAATACACACAAATCCCGCCCCCCCCATCACCTCCGTCTCTTCCTTGCGGTGGGACTCGGCCCACCCTCTGCCCCCAGCCCTCTTGCAAGAGCCCTGCGTTTGCTGGGTGATGTCAACGGGGGGCTGCTCCCCCGCTTCGTCCCCCGCCTCTCCCCCAGTTTGGGCATGGCCGGGGTCAGCTCCATCCCCCCGTCCCCCCAGTGCTCCTGGGACTCTGGTGGCAGCTCCATCCCCAAGTCCCCCCAGGGTTCCTGAGACTCCGGTGAGAGCTCTGTCCCCGTGTCATCCCAGGGCTCCTGGGACACTGGCGATGGATCCATGGCCACGTACCACCAGGGCTCCTGGGACCCTGGTGATGGCTCCATCCCCAAGTCCCCCCAGGGTTCCTGGGACTCCCGTGACGGCTCTGTCCCCATGTCATCCCAGGGCTCCTGGGACACTGGCGATGGATCCATGGCCACGTACCACCAGGGCTCCTGGGACTCTGGTGAGGGCTCCAACCCCATGTCCCCCCAAAGCTCCTGGGACTCTGGTGGCAGCTCCATCCCCACATCCCCCCAGGGCTCCTGGGACATTGTCCCGGCGATGAGTTCCTCCTGGAAGCGCACGGCCTCCGTGGTCTCCTCCAGGCTGCAGCTGGGGCTCAGCAGCAACCTGGGCAGCTCGAGGGAGGGGAAGTCGCAGGGGGGGACACCTGTGCCAGTGTCACCAGGGTCTCCAGGCCTGGGGCTGCTGCCAGGACTGTCCTGGCCGACCCCTGCCACCTCCCCGGAGCAGTGGAAGAGCCTCATGGACGCCTCCAGAGGAACCTTCTGGGCCACTGTGAGGTCCCCGAGGGCTTGGCTGTGGGGGACAACAGAGGGGCTGGTGGGGACAGTGGCGGGGCTGGTGGGGACACTGCAGCCCAGGGAGATGCCGCTGTCCCAGGTAAAGTCACCGTCTGAGGAGATGTCGCTGTACAGCAGGATGTTGCTGTCCGAGGGTGTCTCCAAAGAGGTGGCCATGCTGGAGCTGGTGGTCTCTGAAGACCGTTCATCGATGTTCTCAGGGCCAGGGATGGAGTTTGGCAGCGTGGTGGGTGCTGGGACCGCTGCTCTTTCCTCTCTGCCAGTGTCACCAGGGTCCCCAGGCCTGGGACTGCTCCCAAGACTGTCCTGGCTGACGCTTGCCACCTCCCAGCAGCAGTCGTAGAGGCTCCGGGCCTCCTCCAGAGGCACCTCCTGGGGCACTGCCAGCCCCCCAAAGGCCTGCTTCTGGCGGAGAGCAGCAGAGCTGGTGGGGCCCTGGCTGTCCCGGGATGGGAGGCTGTCCCAGGAGCTGTCGCTGTATGGGGGGAGGTTGCTGTGCGGGCGAGCCTCCTCGGGGGTGGCCGTGCTGGAGCTGTTGGTGCTGGTGCTGTCCTGGCCGGCCCCCACCGTGTCCGTGGAGGAACCAAAGAGCCTGAGGGCCTCTTGGAGGAGCATCTCCTGGGTGACTTTGACGGTGCTGTCCGGGTCCCCAGGAGCTGGTTTGTGGGGCTCAGCAGAGGGTCTGGGGGGCACGTGGCTGCGTGGGGGTGCCCCCGCGGTGGTGGCCGTGCTGGAGATGTTGGTCCGTGCAGGGGGTCCCTTGACGTGCTGGAGGCCGGGGCTGGAGGTCAGCAGCAGCGGGGGGGCTGCGGGCACCGCTCTGCCCTGGTGGCCGTAGGCTGGGAGCTGTGTCAGCGGGGGCTGTGTGGGCTGTCCCTGGAGGCTGCCGGGGGCTGCCCAGGCCGGGAGGGTCTCACAGCCCGCGAGGCCCCACAGGGCAGGGCCCGGGGGAGCAGCGGCGCCGTGGCCGAGCGTGGGGGTGGCCGGTGGAGGCTGGTTGGTGAGGGTCCACTCCAGGTGGAAGAAGCGGGGATGGAAGCAGCAACCGCAGGGGGCCCTCTGCAGCCCTGGGAGGGGGGAAAGGGAGGCGTGGTGGGCCGTGGGCAGCCTCCAGGGCAGCCGCCGAGCTGTCCCCCGTGGCCCCCATCCCGGGTGTGAGCCAGGCCCCTGGGGAGCTGGTGGCCGGTCGCTCCCCGGAGTGAGCTGCTGTGCCGGAGGGGCTGGGGCTGGAAACTGGGGAGGGGACGTGCTTTGCGGGAGGAAACAGGAGAGATGGCCCCCCCAGTTTGGGAAATTCCCTGGAAATTGGATTTCCTGGGCAGGTGAGGGCAGGGATGCTCAGCCGGGCTTGTTGAACCCTCCACACCCAGTACCAAAACTGCTGGGGGGGAACAGGGGAGGTGGGATGGTGAAGGTGACCAGGGTCCTCGGGGGCTGAAGGTGGCAGAGGGGACAGGGGGTCGATACCTGGTGGTGTGGCCCGTGGGGCCCATGGGGCCACCCCCACGGTGGGTGGCCAGGCTGCGGGGAAGGGCTGCTCGTGGCCGGGCAGTCGAACCAGGGTGGCTGAGCCTGGAAGAGAGACAGGAGCCATGGCCGTGGTGACCTCCCGTGCTCTGTTCCCCGAGAGTGTCCCCGGGCTGCGGGTCGGGGTCGGTCCCTACCTTGGGGGTAGAAGGTTTGTGGGAGCACAAAAGTCTGAAGCGTCTGGGTCGCCGCGGGGGCCCGGGGGCCGTTCGGTGGGAGCCAGAGTGGTGGCAGCGCCATCGTCGGTCCTCTCGGTCTGTCCGCTGCTAAGGACTCTTTGGTCACCAGGGATGGAATGTGGGGGCTCCCTGTGCCCCGCCCCCTCCACCCATAGCCTCCCCATCTCCTGCTGGAGGCCTGGTGGGAGATTGGATGGTCTTGGCCACAGTGATCACAAAATGGTTGAGTTTAACATCATCAGTGGAATGAGAAAACTGGTGGGAAGAGTTGCTCCCCTGGATTTTGGGGGCTGAATGCCCCCTTAACGAGCTGATGATGCCAAAGCGGGAGGTGCTGTTGACCCTCTTGAGGGCCAAGAGGCCTTGCAGAAGGCTCTAGGTAGATTGGAGCACTGGGCAATCAGCAGTGGCGTGAAGTTGAAGCAGTAAAAGTGCAGGATTCTGCCCTGGGAGGGAGGAACTCTGGGCGGGAGTGTAACTGGGGAGAGGGGTGGCTGGAGAGCAGCCCTGCAGAAAGGGGTCCGGCCGGGGGTGCTGGGGGCAGCAGCTGAGGAGGAGCCATCGGTGTCCCCTGGCACCAAGAGGGCAACCCCCATCCTGGGGGGCATCAAACCCAGTTGAAGCAGGAGGCCAAGAGCGGGGATTGTCCCGCTGTGCTCGGCGCTGGTGCGGCCTCACCTGGAGCCCTGGGTGCAGGGCTGGGCCCCACCGTTGGAGAAGGATGGGAAGGTCCTCGAATGCCTCCAGAGGAGGGCAGCCAAGCTGGTGACAGGGCTGGAAGGCATGTCCCCGAATCCTAGACTGGTTTGGATTGGAAGGGACCTGTGAGCTCACCTTGTCCCACCCTGTGCCCTGGGCAGGGACCCGTCCCACCGGACCAGGTTTTTCAAGCCCCGTCCAACCTGGCCTTGAACGCCTCCAGGGTTGGGGCAGCCACAGCTTCTCTGGGCACCGTTGGCCAGAGTCTCAGCACCCTCACAGCAAAGAATTTCTTCCCCTGATCTCCTCTCAATCTCCTTTCTGTCAGTGTCACAGAATCACACAATCACAGAATCACATTGGGATGGAAGGGGCCTCTGCAGATCATCTAGTCCAACCCCCCTCCCCACACACAGCAGCAGGCCCACCTAGAGGAGGTTGCACAGGAACTTGTCCAGGCGGGTTTTGAATGTCTCCAGAGAAGGAGAGTCTGCCACCCCCCTGGGCAGCCTGTTCCAAGGCTCTGCCACCCTCACAGGAAAGAAGTTCCTCCTCATGTTTAGGTGGAACTTCCCATGTTCAAGTTTCTGCTCGTTCCCTCTTGTCCTGTCACTGGGCACCACTGATAAAAGAGCAGCCCCGTCCTCTTGACACCCACCCTTTAAGTATTTATCAGCATTGATCAAATCCCCCCTCGGTCTTCTCTTCTCTAGACTAAAAAGACCCAAGTCCCTCAGCCTTTCCTCATAAGGGAGAAGCTCCAGTCCCCTCATCATCTTTGTAGCCCTCTGCTGTACCCTCTCCAGCAGTTCCCTGTCCTTCTTGAACTGGGGAGCCCAGAACTGGAGGCAGTGCTCCAGGTGGGGCCTCCCCAGGGCAGAGTAGAGGGGGGAGGATGACCTCCCTCGACCTGCTGGTCACACTCTTCCTGATGCATCCCAGGATGCCATTGGCCTTCTTGGCCACAAGGGCACATTGTCGGCTCATGGTCATCCTATTGTCCACCAGGCCTCCTAGGTCTTTCTCCTCCAAGGTGCTCTCCAAACCCTTCCCCCCCTGTCCTGTGGCTCCCCTCCCTGATGACCCAACATTACAGAATCACAGAATCGCAGAATCTTCGTGGTTGCATGGGACCTTGGAGATCATCGAGTCCAACCACACAAAGAAAAAAAAAAGGTAGCCACACCCACAACCAACCACACAGCACACCCGCCCACAAACAGACGCAAACCAACAATCTCGGGCACTAGAGCATGCCCTGGAGAGCCACGTCTAAACGTTTCTTAAATATCTCCAGGGATGGCGACTCCACCACCTCCCTGGGCAGGCTGTTCCAGTGCCTGACCGCTCTCTCGGTAAAGCAGTGCTTCCTAATATCTAATCTAAACCTCCCCTGCCGCAACTTCAGACCGTTTCCTCTGGTCCTGTCTTTATTCCCTTGGGAGAAGAGGCCAACGCCCACCTCTCTACACCCTCCTTTCAGGTAGCTGTAGAGGGCAATGAGGTCTCCCCTCAGCCTCCTCTTCTCCAAACTAAACATGCCCAGTTCCCTCAGCCTCTCCTCGTATGAGTTGTTCTCTAGACCCCCCACCAGCTTGGTGGCTCTCCTCTGGACACGGTCCAGCAGCTCAGTGTCCTTCCTGTAGTGAAGGGCCCAGAACTGGACACAGCGCTCAAGGTGAGGCCTCACCAGTGCCGAGTACAGAGGCACCATCGCTTCCCTACTCCTGCTGGCCCAGCTATTCCTGATACAGGCCGGGATGCCGTTGGCCTTCTTGGCCACCTGGGCACACGGCTGGCTCACGTTAAGCCGGCTGTCCACCAACACCCCCAGGTCCTTTTCTGCTGGGCAGCTTTCCAGCCACTCTTCCCCAAGCCTGTAGTGTTGCCTGGACTTGTTGTGACCAAAATGCAGGACGTGGCACTTGGCCTTATTAAACCTCATCCCATTGGCCTTGGCCCATGGAGCCAACCTGTCCAGATCCCTCCGTAGAGTCTTCCGACCCTCCAGCAGATCAACGCTCCCACCTAGTTTGGTGTCATCTGCAAACTTGCTGAGGGTGCACTCAATCCCCTTATCTAGATCATCAGTAAAGATATTAAACAAGACTGGCCCCAGAACTGAGCCCTGAGGGACACCACTGGTGACCGGCCGCCAACTGGATTTCACCCCATTAATTACAACTCCCTGGGCGCGGCCATCCAGGCAGTTTTTCACCCAGTGAAGAGTACACTTGTCTATGCCATGATTGGCCAGCTTCTCCAGGAGAACGCTGTGGGGGACGGTGTCAAAGGCCTTACCAAAGTCCCGGTAGACAACGTCCACAGCCTTCCCCGCATCGAGCAGGCGGGTCACATGGTCATAGAAAGAGATCAAGTTGGTTAAGCAGGACCTCCCTTTCATAAACCCATGCTGGCTGGCGCGGATCCCTTAGCTGCCCTGCACTTGCCGTGAGAGCTCACTCAAGGTGATCCTCTCCGTGATCTTTCCCGGTACCGAGGTCAGGCTGACAGGCCTATAGTTTCCCGGATCCTCCTTCCGGCCCTTCTTGTAGATGGGCGTCACACTGGCCACCCTCCAGTCATCTGGTACCTCTCCTGTTGACCAGGATTGTTGATAGATAATGGAGAGAGGCTTGGTGAGCTCTCCCGCCAGCTCCCTGAGTACCCTTGGGTGAATTCCGTCCGGCCCCATAGACTTACGCGTGTCCGGGTGCATAAGCAAATCCTTAACTACTTCCTCCTGGACTATGGGGGGGTTGTTCTGCTCTCCATCCTTATCTTCCAGCTCAGGAGGCTGAACACCCTGGGGATAGCTGGTCCGACTATTGAAGACAGAGGCAAAGAAGGCATTAAGTATCTCAGCCTTCTCCTCGTCCTTGGTCGCAATGTTTCCCCCCTCATCCAGGAAGGGATGGAGATTCTCCCTGACTCTCTTTTTGTTGACGTATTTACAAAAGCTTTTTTTGTTGTCCCTTATATTAATGGCCAGGTTGAGTTCCAGCTGGGCTTTTGCCTTCCTAATTTTTTCTCTGTGTAACCTAACAAGATCTCTGTACTCCTCCTGAGTTGCCTGTCCCTTCATCCAAAGGTGGTAAACCTTCCTTTTTTCCCTAAGTCCCGTCAAAAGCTCTTTGTTCAACCAGGCCGGCCATTTTCCCCGCCCTTTAACTTTGCGCCTCATGGGGACAGCCTGCTCCTGGGCCTTTTGGATTTCCTTCGCGAAGAGCGTCCAGCCTTCCTGGACCCCTTTGCCCCGCAGGATTATCTCCCAAGGGACCCTCCCAACCAGGGTTCTGAACAGGCTAAAGTGCGCCCTCCGGAAGGCCAAGGTGGAGGTTTTGCTAACCCCCTTCCTTACCTCCCTAAGAATTGAAAACTTGACCGTTTGATGATCGCCAAGACCAAGAGGGCCTCCGACCTCCACATCTCCCACTAGTCCTTCTTTGTTTGTGAAAAGTAGGTCTAGCGAGGCGCCTCCCCTAGTAGGCTCTCCTACCGGTTGTGTAAGGAAGTTATCTTCCATCCACTCAAGGAACCTCCTAGCCTTGCCTGCTCTCTGCTGTGTTCTATTTCCAGCAGATATCCGGTAGGTTGAAGCCCCCAACCAGAACAAGGGCTGGCGATGGCAAGACTTCAGCCAGCCGCTTACAGAATACTTCATCAACGTGCTCATCCTGGTTGGGTGAGCTTTGGGACTGAGGCATGGCTAGGAAAGGGAGGCAGGTTCATCGCTCTCCCTCATATTGGCTTTCTATTTCAGTTTGGGTTTCAATGAGGTCTGGTGTGTTCTAGTTTGTTACTTTTGAGATGAGCCGGGATGTATCAAAGAGGAGTACAGGACCGGTGAGGGTTCATAAGCGCCGTGGTAATTTTGTGTTTCTTGGTCTCTTAGGTGCCATAATTAATTGTTGCTGCAGCCTCCAGTTCTGGGATTGGCGTGGAGCAGGTGAGTGGAACTCCATGGAGCTTCTGCGGATGAGGGTGTCGTGGAAGAGGTTGGAATTTACAGTTATGATGCTCAGTCTTGGAGCTGTGGTTTCTTCTTTGCAGATGAAGAGGAGCCAGGTGACTGCAGGAAAATGAGTTAGCTGTTGTGGTTTTTGTCAAGGATGAATTCAGACGCCCGGCTCTCTGAAAGCTAAACTGAGGGAACGGCACTGGTAAGGGACTGAGGCTGACGGTTTCAGGACAGGCTTTTTAAGTTCCAGAAGGGCATAGAGCTGTTCAGGAACAGCCCCTTTTAGGCAGGTAAAGGAAGGAGGTTACTAAAGAAGACTCCCAGCACAAAATCCCCCTTAGAGGGATTAGGAAGCATTTCTTTGCCGAGGTGGTGGTCAAACGCTGGAAGAGGTGTCCTGGGGAGGTGGTTGATGCCCCAAGCGTCTCCTTGTTTGAGAGGCGTTTGGACAAAGCCCTTAAGAATGCCCTTCTTGGGTGATTTGTCGTGATTTTCCTGCAGTCGGGAGGCGAAGCCGGGCTCTGGAGCCGAGCGCGGTGTGAGCCGAGGACGGGTGTGATTGTCCCCAGGCTTTGGGGGACTGTGTCCCGAGCCCTGTCCCCGCAGGAGGGAGCGCTGGCCGGGTTCCAGAGCAAGGCCTTGCAGCCTGCGTTGTGGGGTGTGTGTGTCCCCCCCATCTCGGTCCCCAAGGGCTGTCCTTGTCCCGGGGGCTGCGTGCTGCTTTCTGCGTGGGGCCGTGTCGGTGGTTCCTGCAGGGACCCCTCTGTCCTGGCTGCCCCTGGGGAAGGGGACAGGGGAGTCCCCCCCCGGCCACTGGCACCCCGCTGGTGGTGGCTCGTCCCTGGCGTCAGCTCGTTGCCCTTTGGGGCTGGTGGGCTCCGACTGGGGGCTCACGGGGGCTGTGGCACCTGGGGGGGGTTCTGATTCCCGGTGCCCCCTGCGCTCCCTCCCTCCCCGCCCCCGCCTCCGCCCCTAAACAGGCACGGAGCGGTTCTGGAGAAACAACTTTTAATTGAGACAACTTTTTAACACAAGAGAAAAGGTCCTATTGAAGCTACTCTCAACCCCCCTCCCTCCCTCAAACACACCCCCCTCCCTCAAACACACCCCCCTCCCTCAAATACAGCCCTCTCCCCAAGTACCCCCCCAAATACAGCCCTCTCCACAACTGCACACCCCTCTCCCCTAAATACCATGCCCCCCTCCTCTAAATATGATGCCCCCACTCCCCAAGTACACACAGCCCCTCCCCAAATACAAGCCCTCCCTCAAATACACACAAATCCCGCCCCCCCCATCACCTCCGTCTCTTCCTTGCGGTGGGACTCGGCCCACCCTCTGCCCCCAGCCCTCTTGCAAGAGCCCTGCGTTTGCTGGGTGATGTCAACGGGGGGCTGCTCCCCCGCTTCGTCCCCCGCCTCTCCCCCAGTTTGGGCATGGCCGGGGTCAGCTCCATCCCCCCGTCCCCCCAATGCTCCTGGGACTCTGGTGGAAGCTCCATCCCCAAGTCCCCCCAGGGTTCCTGAGACTCCGGTGAGAGCTCTGTCCCCGTGTCATCCCAGGGCTCCTGGGACACTGGCGATGGATCCATGGCCACGTACCACCAGGGCTCCTGGGACCCTGGTGATGGCTCCATCCCCAAGTCCCCCCAGGGTTCCTGGGACTCCCGTGACGGCTCTGTCCCCATGTCATCCCAGGGCTCCTGGGACACTGGCGATGGATCCATGGCCACGTACCACCAGGGCTCCTGGGACTCTGGTGAGGGCTCCAACCCCATGTCCCCCCAAAGCTCCTGGGACTCTGGTGGCAGCTCCATCCCCACATCCCCCCAGGGCTCCTGGGACTTTGTCCCGGCGATGAGTTCCTCCTGGAAGCGCACGGCCTCCGTGGTCTCCTCCAGGCTGTAGCTGGGGCTCAGCAGCAACCTGGGCAGCTCGAGGGAGGGGAAGTCGCGGGGGGGACACCTGTGCCAGTGTCACCAGGGTCTCCAGGCCTGGGGCTGCTGCCAGGACTGTCCTGGCTGACCCCTGCCACCTCCCCGGAGCAGTGAAAGAGCCTCATGGACACCTCCAGAGGAACCTTCTGGGCCACTGTGAGGTCCCCGAGGGCTTGGCTGTGGGGGACAACAGAGGGGCTGGTGGGGACAGTGGCGGGGCTGGTGGGGACGCTGCAGCCCAGGGAGATGCCGCTGTCCCAGGTAAAGTCACCGTCTGAGGAGATGTCGCTGTACAGCAGGATGTTGCTGTCCGAGGGTGTCTCCAAAGAGGTGGCCATGCTGGAGCTGGTGGTCTCTGAAGACCGTTCATCGATGTTCTCAGGGCCAGGGATGGAGTTTGGCAGCGTGGTGGGTGCTGGGACCGCTGCTCTTTCCTCTCTGCCAGTGTCACCAGGATCCCCAGGCCTGGGACTGCTCCCAAGACTGTCCTGGCTGAGCCCTGCCACCTCCCAGCAGCAGTCGAAGAGGCTCAGGGCCTCCTCCAGAGGCACCTCCTGGGGCACTGCCAGCCCCCCAAAGGCCTGCTTCTGGCGGAGAGCAGCAGAGCTGGTGGGGCCCTGGCTGTCCCGGGATGGGAGGCTGTCCCAGGAGCTGTCGCTGTATGGGGGGAGGTTGCTGTGCGGGCGAGCCTCCTCGGGGGTGGCCGTGCTGGAGCTGTTGGTGCTGGTGCTGTCCTGGCCGGCCCCCACCGTGTCCGTGGAGGAACCAAAGAGCCTGAGGGCCTCTTGGAGGAGCATCTCCTGGGTGACTTTGACGGTGCTGTCCGGGTCCCCAGGAGCTGGTTTGTCGGGGGCAGCAGAGGGTCTGGGGGGCACGTGGCTGCGTGGGGGTACGTGGCTGCGTGGGGGTGCCCCCGCGGTGGTGGCCGTGCTGGAGATGTTGGTCCGTGCAGGGGGTCCCTTGACGTGCTGGAGGCCGGGGCTGGAGGTCAGCATCAGCGGGGGGGCTGCGGGCACCGCTCTGCCCTGGTGGCCGTAGGCTGGGAGCTGTGTCAGCGGGGGCTGTGTGGGCTGTCCCTGGAGGCTGCCGGGGGCTGCCCAGGCCGGGAGGGTCTCACAGCCTGCGAGGCCCCACAGGGCAGGGCCCGGGGGAGCAGCGGTGGGGTGGCCGAGCGTGGAGGTGGCCGGCGGAGGCTGGTTGGTGAGGGTCCACTCCAGGTGGAAGAAGCGGGGATGGAAGCAGCAACCGCAGGGGGCCCTCTGCAGCCCTGGGAGGGGGGAAAGGGAGGCGTGGTGGGCCGTGGGCAGCCTCCAGGGCACCCGCCGAGCTGTCCCCCGTGGCCCCCATCCCGGGTGTGAGCCAGGCCCCTGGGGAGCTGGTGGCCGGTCGCTCCCCGGAGTGAGCTGCTGTGCCGGAGGGGCTGGGGCTGGAAACTGGGGAGGGGACGTGCTTTGCGGGAGGAGACAGGAGAGATGGCCCCCCCAGTTTGGGAAATTCCCTGGAAATTGGATTTCCTGGGCAGGTGAGGGCAGGGATGCTCAGCCGGGCTTGTTGAACCCTCCACACCCAGTACGAAAACTGCTGGGGGGGAACAGGGGAGGTGGGATGGTGAAGGTGACTACAGTGCTCGGGGGCTGAAGGTGGCAGAGGGCACAGGGGGTCCATACCTGGTGGTGTGGCCCGTGGGGCCCATGGGGCCACCCCCACGGTGGGTGGCCAGGCTGCGGGGAAGGGCTGCTCCTGGCCGGGCAGTCGAACCAGGGTGGCTGAGCCTGGAAGAGAGACAGGAGCCATGGCCATGGTCACCTCCTGCGCTCTGTTCCCCGAGAGTGTCCCCGGGCTGCGGGTCGGGGTCGGTCTCTGCCTTGGGTATAGAAGGTTGACCCTCCTGAGGGCCAAGAGGCCTTGCAGAAGGCTCTAGATAGGTTGGAGCACTGGGCAATCAGCAGTGGCGTGAAGTTGAAGCAGTAAAAGTGCGGGATTCTGCGCTGTAAGGGCACCGTTGAAGAAGGACAGGAAAGTCCTTGAATGCCTCCAGAGGAGGGCAACCAAGCTGGTGACGGGGCTGGAAGGCATGTCCTTCCCTCACCCGGGCTTGCTGAACCCCCCACCCCCCAGTGCTAAAAGTGCTGTTGGGGGGAACAGGGGAGGTGGGATGGTGAAGGTGACCAGGGTCCTCGGGGGCGGAAGGTGGCAGAGGGGACAGGGGGTCGATACCTGGTGGTGGGGCCTGTGGGGCCCATGGGGCCACCCCCACGGTGGGTGGCCAGGCTGCGGGGAAGGGCTGCTCCTGGCCGGGCAGTCGAACCAGGGTGGCTGAGCCTGGAAGAGAGACAGGAGCCATGGCCGTGGTCACCTCCTGCGCTCTGTTCCCCGAGAGCGTCCCCGGGCTGCGGGTTGGGGTCAGTCCCTACCTTGGGGGTAGAAGGTTTGTGGGAGCACAAAGGTCTGAAGCGTCTGGGTCGCCGCGGGGGCCCGGGGGCCGTTCGGTGGGAGCCAGAGTGGTGGCAGCGCCATCGTCGGTCCTCTCGGTCTCTGCGCTGCTAAGGACTCTTTGGTCACCAGGGATGGAATGTGGGGGCTCCCTGTGCCCCACCCCCTCCTCCAATAGCCTCCCCATCTCCTGCTGGAGGCCTGGTGGGAGATGGGATGGTCTTGGCCACAGTGATCACGAAATGGTTGAGTTTAACATCGTCAGTAGAATGAGAAAACTGGTGGGAAGAGTTTTGCTTGTTTTGAACGTCTCTGGGAACTACTTGCATTGCCACCCAGACTTTGGGGCTGCAGGCTTTCCTGGCCACTCTATCCTCAAAAGCACCTTTTTTTCACTTTTTCACAGCACTGGCCTCCAAAAATTCCAAACCTCCTGGCCTGGCTCCCACAACCAAGGTGGCAGCTAGAACAACTCTTGCTTTCTTTCAAGGTCTCTGGGAACTACTTGCATTGCCACCCAGACTTTGGGGCTGTGGGCTTTCCTGGCCACTCTATCCTCAAAGCACCTTTTTTCTTTATCGTTTTCCTTTTTAAGGCATTTAAGAAACGTGTAGACACGGCACTTCAGGGCATGCTCTAGTGCCCGAGATTGTTGGTTTGTGTCTGTTTGCGGATGGGTGTGGGTTGTGGTGGTTTTTGGTTTTTTGCTGGTTTTTGGTTGGGTTTTTTTTGTGTGTGTGTGTGTGTGTTTTGGTTTGGTTTGGGTTTTGGCTTTTTTTTTTTTTTTTTGGTGATTGGACTCGATGATCTCAAAGGTCCCTTCCAATCATGAAGATTCTGTGATTCTGTGATTTCTTTTGCATTTTAAAAGTAAAGGCCAGGAAGGAAAAGCGCATATCCATTGCTTAAGGAGAGAAGAAAGAAGGGTTGAAAGAGTAGCGGCAAATACGCTTCTCCTTCGTCTTCACCAGACTTCAACCAACTTCAGGGAAATTTAGTTCTTTAAAACACCAGGATCACGGGCTGGAGGAGTATGTCAAACAGAGTTCAGATAAAACTTGTGCTTGACTAGTAAGGGAACGAGCCCAAGTGCCTTTTTGAAACTGAGGGACGGCGTTTCATCTCCGACGGCTGAAGAGCAAAGCTTGTACCTGCCTTCAAAGGGGAAAAGAGCTGAAGTGGTAATATCAGTCCAAATTTGGCTGATGACTTTATAGTGTATAAACCCCCAGGAGATAACAGGATGCAGAACATGCTCAAACTGAGGACCAGGAGTCGGGCCCGGCCCTGTCTCTGCAAACTCTGGTTGCGAGAGCACGGGGCGGAAACCTGAGCGCTGCCGCCGATGAGAGCCACGGACTGGGGGGGCCGGGCTGGTGCTGCACTCCATACGGTGACAGACGGAGGATGTCGCTGTGAGCCGATTGTGACACGGGAGGTCGGCCGGCGGGTAAGCGATGACCAACTGAGGAGGCCACCGCCCTCCGATTGTCACCCGTGAGGGCAGAGGGCCAGTCATCCCGCACAGAGGCCCCGGGCTCAGTGTGCAGCTGGCACTGTGCGGTGAGGTCCTTGTCCTCGCCGCAGCTGGGCACGGCTGTCTTCTCCTGAGGTACCCCGTGTGCCACAGGGCGCTGAGGATGGCTTCTGCTTGGGAGAGGAACTATCACCACTCAGGCCTGGAGAAAGCAGCAGCTTTCCTCCCCTCGCTGCTTGCTGACAGCTCCCTCAGGAGCAAAGACGACGATCAGACTGTCCACGGAGTGCTGCTCTTTGCGGATGTCTCAGGTGGGGGGAGCAGGGAGGAGCAGCCACGGACACGCGCCGTCTTGGGACACACCAGGCCCTTTGGAGCCCCTCGGACAGAGTGGCCATCTTGTCACTAGTGAGGTCTTCTGCTGGCATGCCCAGAGAGAGCGGGATGGGTTGTCTTGGGCGGTCAACCCCTGCTGCCACCAGCACTGAGCCGGGCATGGGAAGGTGTCCCCAACAGGCTCTCGGGCCGGGCAGGGTGGAAAGTGCTGCCAAGTCCCTTGGCCCCCATGGGCATTTCCTGATTTCTGCGTGTCCCTGCTACAGGTTTCACTGCGTTGACCGAGAAATTCATCCAGAAGAGCGGCAGGGACAGAGGCGCTGATGAGCTGGCGCAAACCCTCAATGAGTACCTGTGTGATATTTTGGGAGGTAAGAGCCGTGCTGCAGGACTGTCTGGCATCGGGCCGTGATGGTGGAGGGTGGAGGCAGACATGCTGGGCAGCCTGGTCCTGCCTCCTTGGCAGGGCTGGGGCTTTCTGTGAGGAACAGCGAGGGCAGCCAGGGTCTGCCGGTGGGTCAGGACCAGCGCAGGCTGGTGAGGGTGACCTGAGGGTGCTGGCTCTGACCTGTGCGTGTGTGAGAGCCTCACGAGCCCCTTTCCACAGGGAAAACCTTGACCCTCCTGAGCTGACCGTGAGCACAGTGTGGCCACCCCTTTGGCAGTGCTATTAGGGCAAAGCAAGAGTCCCCAAAGGCAATGAAGGGTGTGGAGCATCTGTGCTCCGAGGAAAGGCTGAGAGAGCTGGGACTGGTTGGCATAGAGAAGGCTCAGGGGGGACCTTAGGAATGTGTCTACAACTTGAAGGGCGGGTGCAAAGAGGACAGAGCCGGATTCTTCCCAGTGGTTCCCAGTGTCAGGACCAGAGGCCACGCCACAGACCCGCACTGAAACACAGGAGGTTCCCTCTGTAGGTCAGGAAACACTTTTTGCCTGTGAGGGCGACTGAGCACTGGCAGAGGTTGCCCAGGGAGGTTGTGGAGTCTCCTTCCTCAGAGCTATTCAGGAACGATCAGCCACCCTCCTGGCTCTGTGCAGCCCGGCTGGGCTGGAGCAGCGGTGTCGGATCAGATGGAGCCCAGAGGTCCCTTCCAGCCTCCACCTTTCCGAGGTTTGGTGGCATCTGGAGGCCCTGCCTCCCTGCCTGCTCTGCGGGTACCAGGGCAGTGACCACTGTGAGCCTGGGAGAGAGGTCGGAGCGGTGCTTTCCTCAGCTCTGCCCCACGGTGCACCCTTGCCCAGGTGCTGCTCTTTGAGGGGGGCTTGCTCCGTGGCTTCTGGAAGAAGGTGTCCGCGTGACTCTTCCTTTTCTTCCCTCTGTCCGCAGAGTTCCTGGTTTTTGGAGGAGACATCTTGAAGTTTGCTGGTAGGTGTTTGGGACGACGATGCCCACGTGCGCCGATGGGTGGCATTTACCTGTTGTGGTGGCCGTTTGCTCTGCTCTCCTTCTCCAGAGGCTCTGTGCAGCACCTGGATCCCACTCTTGGCCACCACGCACCCCCCGCAGTGGCCCCTCTGTCCCCCCCGGGCCTGCCTGCGGCTTGGCTTTAGCCAGGGCTGTGGCTCCTCCTTCTCTGCCCTGGCTTGTAGGGCCCTGGGCTGGGGGTGGGGGCAAGAAAGCCCCCAGAGGAGGAGACCCCCGAGAAAGCGCAGCCCAAGGTGTGTGTCGGGGCGGTGGTGAGGGGCAGGGAGGCCCTGGGGATGGCGGAGCTGGGGCTGCCAGGCCGGCAGGGGAGGGAGAGTCCCTGGTGTGCTGCAGCTGCAGAGGAGCGCTCAGGGCAGGGGCTGCCACCGCTGCCGGCTGCTGCTGGGGCTGCCCGGGAGAGGAGAGGGGTCCCGGTGCCCGGGATGGGGTGTCCTCCGGGACGATGGCCCATCTTCCTCCGCACGTCAGCTGGTTTCTGCTGTCCCTGCCACTGAGCGTAGGTCGGGGAGAGCCAGGTCTCAGCAGAGCCTCGACCTTCCCTCACTTTCCCCAGGAGACGCTGTGCTGGTGCTGTGGAGAACACCCCCCCGGGAGCTGGCCAGGACCATCAGCCTGGTGCTGCACTGTAGCCAGCAGATCCAGAAGAAGTATAGAAGGCGTGAGACGGACGTGGGCCAGGAGGTCCAACTGAAGATAGGTACGGGCGCTGTGCCAGACGCAGATCCGTGGCACTCTCCCGTGCCACAGGGAGCTTCTCACCAGCAGGGAATGTGGGGACTGGGGCTCGTGCCAAAGGAAAGCATCTCCGGCGAGCGTTCAAGGGTCCAGCTGTAGTCGGAGCGGGGATGGGAGACCGGGACTGCTGGGTTTGCGCGTGTCCGCAGATGCAGAGGAAGCTTAAAGGCAGAGCAGGTGTCGGATTGAGCCTTAGGATCTTTGAATGTCGTCTTTAGCACAGACGTCTGCGGGAGGTCGTTATCCTTTTGTTTCTTCAGGCGGGGGCAGCTTTGCGTCCTTTCCCCTGCTGGATTCTCCCCTGCCTTTCACAAAGAGCAAAGGGGAGCTGCTTGGCTCACGCCTGCGAGAAGGGCTTTTGCAGGCTCTTGGGTTTTCTCCAATGACAGCTCCAACCTGCCTGCGTGAAAAAGGAGCAGGCGGTGGTCGAGGCCCCGCTGGTTTGCTGGCCTTCTGGGGCAGGCAGCTGGGTAAGATGCCCGGCACCCTCAACACATTCTCCATGTCGACTTTGTCTGTCTGTTTCTAGACACCCATTTCAGGGAGCTGTGTGGGTGTCCCCCCGCGTAGGACAGAGGGTGCTCTACCCCTCCGTGATGCCTGTCTCCCTGCTGGGCTTCAGATTGGCTTCTGAGCAGCTGAGATGCTGGGGGCTGCAGAGTTCCAAACGTTCCCTGTGTCAGTTCTGCTTCTCCCTCTCCCTCTCCCCAGGGATCTCTGCAGGCACCATGAGCCTCTCCATTTTTGGAGACAGGAGGCGGCAGTACTTCTGCATTTATGGCCGAGGCGTGGGTGAAGTTCATGAGGCCGAAGAGCTTGCAGATGCAGGTGACATTGTCCTCTCAGCTACCGCCTGGGAGCTCTGTGAGCAGCACCGGCTGAGGACCAAGCATCTTGCAGGCCAAAGAGCCGTGAAGGTGGGTGGATGACATGGCCTCTAGAGCCATTGTGAGGAGCTGGACTTGGACATGAAGGAGGGAAGTGTCAGAAGGCTGAGGAGCTGAATGTGGAGAGAGCGGTAGCTGGGAAAGTGGGCAGGTGGCTGAAGCCCTTGTCCTCCCATCTCAGGGGTAACTGTGGGCTGGGCTTGCTTGGTTGGAGGGGTCGGGAGGCACCGGAAGGGTTTTAGCCCCACCAGCAATGTCCTGTGGGCCACGGAGCTGTGGTTGACAGCTGGGGGATGCTTGGATAATGGCTGCCCAGCTCCGGTGCTTCTGAAGAGGCACTGCTGTCCCAGCCAGCCAGGGGGGCTTCCTCTCTCCTTTCCTGGGAAGTGGCAGTGGAGGGCAGGCTCTATCCCCTGGGACTCCTGGGGAGGCCAGTGGCAGTGATTTCCAGTGATTTCTGTGTGTCTTCAGGTTACGGGCATGGAGCCGATGTCTTGGTCAGAATGCCAAGATGCCTTACGCCAGCTCGTACAGGACCCACTGAGCCACCGCTCGGAAGGGGAAGGTGAGTGCCATCTTGCCCTTGTTCTGCGGTTGCCCCAAAAGGTGGGGCCTGGCTGCTTCAGGGGCCAGAGAGGAACCACCTCCTCCCTCTTCCCCCTGTCAGTTGGCACTCCTGCTTTTGGGCCTCCTGGGGCAGTCGCTGCTGCTGCCTCCTCCTCCCAGGGGACAGCTCTGCCCTCCGCATCTGGAGGTGGCCACCTGGGCAAAGGCAGAAGACTCTTCCTGCCCCGTTTCCAGGGCCAGCCCCTGCTTTGCAACGGCTCGTGGTCCCACGCGTCCAGCGACCACCTGCCTTTGCTCTCCTCAGGTGCCATGAGGCCGGCTCTTCTCCTGCCCAGTGATCCCAATGCGGAGAAGGTGTACAGGAAGTACATCCCAGACGCTGCGCTTGGGAAGGTACGGCAAGGCCACTGCTGCTGGGGGCTGCCTTTTGGGATGGATTTCTCCCTTCCTCTGGGAGGAGGGCCAGGGCGCCTGCTCTCCCTCCGTACCTGGTGTGGGCAGTGAGACCCCGGGAGAGCAGGCTGGTGAAGCCATCGTGCTCTTGTCTTCCAGCTTGATGAAAGAGTGCCACTGGAGCTCTTCTCTGAGCTACGGCCAGTCACCATCATCTTCATCCAGCTGCAGCTTCCTGCAGATGTCAGCACGGGGAGCACCAGCACGATCCTTAACACTGCCAGCAGCGTGATGGTGGAAATCCTCTCTCCTCACAAGGGCAAAATCAACAAAGTCCTCCTGTGTGATAAAGTGAGTGTGGGGGAACAACCGCCTCCCCCAGCGCGAGACGGTGGGCAGTGAGCACGAGGGAGAGACTCCCCTCTTGGGCATCATAGCAAGATGTGCTGCCTCTGTCCTCGGCAGGGCTGCACGTTCCTCTGTGTGCTGGGACTCGCTGGAAACAAGCTGCCCTCCGAGAGCATTCGCGCCTTGCAATGTGCTCTGCAGATCTTCAACGCCTGCTCCACCATGCTTGGGGAAAGAGAGTGAGTGTGTGGCGGGGGCCGGGGGGTGCATGCTGCCTGGGACGGTGCAAGGGGGCTCACCACAAAGAGATGTGCCTTCTCGCTCGCCCTCCCCTCTCCCTGGCAGGAAGGAGGCAGTGCCCGGAGAGGTGGCCGCAACCCCTGGGCTTAGCCCACGGCAGCCAGGCGCAGTCCCTCCACGCACACCCTGCTGGCCACTGCACTGGAACGAGCCCTGGCAAGGGCCAGAGGCCCTTGGTGCCAGAGGCAGGCCCTTCTGGGCCACTGGCCTATGAACAGAGATGGGGCCTGGCCACCCGATCTCCAGTTGCTGTCATCGCAGGCGGTGACGTGGCGGGCGCCTTCTTCCTTCCCTCCCTCTTTGCTCACGAGAGGGCTGTGGCCCTGCACGCGCTCTGCCCCCGTTCCTTGTCCCTTGCAACCGGCGTATGTGTCGCCCCTGAGCTCTCCACGTCCCCGAGACCCATGCTGGCAGGGCAGCACAGCCGGTGGCCCAGGCTGGCGCCCAGGGCGGGTGCGGGCAGGGATGAAGCCGGGCGGGCAGGACTGCGCCTGGGGCGCTGCTGAAGCCCCGCTCTTTCCCTGTGTACCAGGGCAGTGTCCGTGGCAGTCACCAGCGGGACGACGTTCTGCGGCGTCATTGGCCACCCTCTGAGGCACGAATACACAGGTACGAGGGGGTGCCTGGGGCGCGGGAGGCTGCTGTGGGCCTGCTGAAGCAGAGCCGTCTGGCAGAGGAAGGCGGGCTGGGAGAGCGCTTGCCCAGAGCTGGCCAGGAACGGCCCCAGTGCCGCCGGTCCAGGCCCGGGACGGGAGAAGGGGCTCTGTGGGCGGCTGTTGGCCTGGGTTCCGCTGAGCCCGCCGTGGGGTTGGCCTGTGCCGGAGGTGAGGCAGCCATTGGCCCGGAAGGGTGCCGCGGGGCTGGTGGCACAGGCACACCAAGGCGTGTGCTCTCTCTCTCTAACGTGTGCTCTCTCTCTGGTAGTCATTGGCCAGAAGGTGAACTTGGCAGCCCGGATGATGGTGCACTACCCCGGGCTGGTGTCCTGTGATGCAGTCACCTATGCCGCCTCTCGGCTGCGCCCTTACTACTTCAGGGAGCTGCCGGAGAAGGAGATGAAGGGCATCAGCCAGCCTGGCCCTGTCTACCAATACGTGGGCATCACCGAGGAGAGGTGAGTGTCCTCTGAGAGGGCTGGAGGAGGGGACGGCGGCACCAAGGGTGCAGCCTGGGCCAGCAGAGAGGGAGAGTGCGCGAGTCTCTGGTGATGGACTCTTGCTATGTTCTCCTGTCCTGCCGTGGCCATTGGGCTTCTTTATGCTTGAAGCTGTCGTAGCGTGTCAGCTTGAGCTTTGCCTGGGGGAGCGTGCAGGGGATAACGCGCTGCTCGAAAGAAAAGCAGGTCCCCGAGGAGCACATCTTTCCCCGCCACGCCAGGCTGCTTCTCTAGCTCCCCTGGCTTCTCACCAGCTAATTGACTCATCTTTTCTTTTCCCCTGCTTCTAGCATATTTGGCTTGGGTCTTCCCAAGAAGAGGTCCGAGTACGTCCCCTTGCTGGGTAGGTGGAGAACGCCTTGCTCTTCTGAACCCCCGGTTCTTCCCCTTGGTAACTTTTAGTGCCACGCTGGGAAGGGAGAGGCTATTCCCAGGGATGGTGTTGCCTGCAGCAGCCCTAAGGAAGTGCCGCCTCTCTCTCGGTCGCTGCTTGCTTATACCTTTGGGGTGGAAAGCAAGGTGAGGCGCTGGGTGCTCTCTGCCATGCTCCAGACCTGGTACGAAGGCTGGTGGATGTGGTGGTGGTGGGGAGGGAAGCTGCGGTGGAGGGTGCCCGCCAAAGGGACGGCTCTTTGCTTTTCAGCGCGCCCCAGCAGCTGCTTTTCTTGTTTGTCTGCACAGGTCGGCAGCAGGAGATTGACCTCTTTTTCGGCTGCCTGAATGCCTATAGGGATTTAGGCCAACGGAACATCCTGGCATTTGAGGGCACGACGGGCTCCGGAAAGAGCCGCTTACTTACCGAACTGGCCTCTTTAGGCCAGGGCGCTGGCCACAGGTACAGGTTTTTCACCTTTAGCTTTGGGACACCGCCCCTGCCCATCCCTGACAGCCGTGGAACACTCCAGCCCCTCTGCCAGTGCGCCTGGCCCTCCCGACAAAGCCTGCGGGAGACGCTGCCCGGGAGCACCTGCGTACCCTGCTCCCACCTCTGCCTCTTTGGGGAGTTGGAGGTGGCTTCTGGAGCCATGGCCTGTGCTCCTTCCCCTCTGGGACAGGCACAGGCAGCAGGAAAGAGGCCAAGCCCAGTGCTGTTCATCTGACTCCAGACCCAACAGACAGCAGGGTGGCCTTTCTCAGAAGCCCTGCTTGCCCTCTGCCTGTTTCCCAGGAGGAGCACGGGGACCTGGGGTCTGGCAGGCAGACTGCTAAGTTCTGGAGCCCCACGGCAGACTCGCCACTTGCCCCATCCTTGCCTCGTAGCCCCGCGAGTTCCTCTGCAGGGGGCACGTAGGGAGACCTGGGCCAGTGCTGTGGAGACACAGGGTCTGGACCCGGCTCTCCCGGTGGCTTGGCAGCAACTGCCCCTCTGTGCCCTTTCTCGTAGGAGGAGTGAAAAGCTTGGCCTTCTCTGGGAAGCCCTTGGGGATGGGGGGCTGAAGAGCTGGCCCCAAAGGGCACCTCCGCCCCTCTTCTCTTAGAAAGCTGGGGCTGTTGGGGATCTCAGTCCCTTTTGCTTTTGCACGGCAGGGTGGTGTCCGTGGAGCTGCTGGAGATCAACGTGAGGCAGTCCTTCTCTGCCCTCCGTACGCTGATGGCCAGGGCCCTGGGCCTCCAGGACTGTGCGTCGTGCAGCGACAGGCAGCGCCTGCTGAGGAGCAAGCTGCAAGGGACGATCGACGAGAGCAGCTGTTGCCTCCTCAATGACATTTTCCTTGTCGAGGTGAGAGCCAGAGGCCTCTCCCGAGTTTGTCTGGGTCTGACGTTGTGTGGGCATGCCGCTGGGAGTGCCTTAGCTCCGGGGTGGGAATGGCGGGGGTCACAGCACACATTTCCTATCCCTGGGCTCCCTGTCTGTGGGCAGTTTGTGTCCCGCGCTGCATCCGCAGTGCCCGGTGCCTTGTTTAGCACCCTGGAAGTGGCACTGGAGAGAGGCTGTTCCTGACCTCGTGCCGAGGTCAGCGCTGTGTGAGGGCTCTGCTCCAGCCAGCCCAAGGTTCCCACAGCCAGAGGAGCAGCTCTTCAGCCCAGCCCAAGGCCCCGCTCTGCAGAGACCCTCAGCAGAGGGCCTTGGCTTTAGGCTCTGGATGGAGTCCCGCCTGTGGCTCCCTGCCCCTGCGTTGGGGAGAGGTCAGGTGCCGAGGCCAGCAGAGGCGGTGGGCTCTGCGCTCTTGCGTGCTGGGGATGGGGAGGTGTGCCGAGCCCCGCAGCCATGTTTCTCCCTGACTCTGCTTTTCTGGCCAGTTTCCCGTTTCGGACAAGGTCCGCGAGATGCGTGAAACTGAAAGGAAAATGGAATTGCACTTGACTTGGACAAGAGTGCTGGAGAAGGTGAGCATTTCTCCTTCCTTGCTCCTGGGCCAGAGAAGGAGAACAAGCCTGCCGGCTGCGGGCTCTGTCCCACCACAGCGTGAGGGGCGGGAGGACCACGCGCCTGGGTCATCGCCCGTCAGGGCCTGAGAAAGCCCTCGGCCCCCACCTCCCCCCGCAGCCCCACAAACACACCCAATCACTTTCCTCCTGTGAAGTGTGGCCGGGAGGAGGAACAATGTCTTCTGGGTTCCCTTGCCCAAGCTCCCTCCTTCTGCAGGGCAAGTGATGTTAGGTGTGACCCTACAGTCTCAAAGAAGTTCAGAGGCAGGCAGCTTGCGAGCAGGGAAGTGGTTGGGGAGAGACTTCCGAGCATCCTCTCCAGAGACAGAGGCGAAATCTCCTCCCCTGAAGGCAATCAAGAATCCCCCGGACTCCCCTCAGAGCAACCTCCTTTTTTCAGACACTTGGAGGAGAATTTGGCATCTTTGTCATCGACAATGCCCATTTCATCGACCCTGCTTCCTGGAGCATCATGTCAGCCGTGCTCCAGAACGTCTCCCTCTTCATGGTCGTGAGCTTAGCCCCGGGCTACGCGAGAACAGAGAGCTTTCGCAAAGGCGCAGCAGACGGCACAACGTCCCAGAAAATCACCTATGTTCATCTGGACAAGCTGAACGCTTCAGATGTTGTGCAAAAGGTCTGCAAGGACCTCGGAGTGTTCAGCGTCTCCAGGGATCTGGTGAGGTGAGTTGGAGACAGGGGAGCTCTCCCCGGGGGCTTGAACCTCTGCCAGCCCTGGTGGGGAATCATCCTCCGCCCCAAGGAAAGGGAGCGCAGGGGGCTGGAAGCATCACCGACTCCAGCGAGTGCCAGACATGGGTGGCCTGTTCTGCCTCAGCCTGGCAAGTGTGAGCTGAGAGTGGGCAACTCTGAGACCCAAAGCCTGGGAGGCGTCAGCCCTTCGCTGCTGCACAGGGAGGAGGGAGGTGGAGTCCCGAGCCCCGGCGTGTCGGGGTGTGGAAAGAAAGGCCTTGGTGTGGGTGGCCGGGCTGTGGGGGAGATTCCCTGGGGCAGAGTCCGCCCTGCTGCCAGAGAGGGTCTGGGCTCCTGAGGAGAAGAAAGGCAGGGCTCGCCTGTGGGCATTGCCCGCAAGTCTTTTCCCACGGACTTCAGCGACGGCTGGAGGTTCAGGGGGCCCAAAAGCCCAAGGCAGCGGGAGGACGGTCCCTTTCCCAAGTGAGCTGCAGCTGTGATGAAAATGAGTGACTGAGTGACTGGCCATCCACCTGAGCTGTGTTTCACCTGACTTTCCTTGTGCTGCTCACTGCCGGCTCTGCTCCTGTGCAGGTTCCTGATGCAGAGAAGCTCGGGGATCCCATATTACTGCGAGGAGCTGCTGCGCTGCCTTCGTTCCAACAACATGCTCTCGTTCTGCCCCCGGAGCCCGGCTGGAAAAGCAAAGGAGGACTGGGAGAGCCTGATCAGTAAGCACCTTTGCCGCCAGTAGCGAGCTGCTGTGGCGCCTTCTGTGCAGCACAGTCTTGCCCCATCGTTCCCCCGTGGGTCTGGGCAGAGTCAGATCCTGCAGCTGTGCTGATGTTGGTCTGGCAGAGGTGTTGGCTCCTCTGCGCCTTGCTGTTGGGACAGGCAAAGCAAGGGGCTAGCGAGTTCTGGGGGCTTGGAGGGGCCTCCATTCTTGGGGCGGGGGTTGCAGGGCTAAAACACAAGGGAAATTGTTCTGGAGCACACGTGTTCCTGGTGTTTCTTAGGCATTCTGATGGGCACGGAATTTACCTTGGCCAAACGCTAGCTCACTTGAGAACAAACCCCAGCTTGAGGTGAGGGATAGGCCTGGGGAACTTGAGTGCGAAACCATAAATCCCCACAAGGGTGCTGGTAACAGAAGAGAACGGTGGTGATGCCATCCGAGAGAGCAATGCCGGCCAGAGTGCCGTGGCCTTGGGAAGAGCCAGGACTGAGGCTACATTTTGCGTTATCACCGGCAAGTTCCCGGGCTGTGGAGCTTGCGCTGCAATGTCGGAGGCAGCGATGCTGCTGCTTCCTGCCCCAGGGCATTCAGTCGCCCCCTGGGAAGTCTGGAAGCCTTGGCTGGAGGAGGGTGTGGGAAAGATGCTCTGAAGGCAGAACATCTCTGGGAGGGCTGTGCAAAGAAAGGCTTGCAGTGCAAACGGTTTTGCTCAGCTTCACGAGCACGTTCAGCGCGGGCAGGTCCGTGCGCGTGCACTGGACCATGTCAGGTGGGACTTGTCCCATCCCAGGTGCTTTTGGAAACGTTTGCAAGTTGCAGGTCACTTTGCAAATTGCCTTATTGGTGCTCTCCCGCTCCACCCAGCATCTGCAGCGGAGGCTTCATCCCTCGCAGCACCCGGGAGCTCCAACGTGAGGAATGATGGCAGGGTCTGCACCATCAGGCCAGGCGTCAACCTGGAGAACACCGTGCTGCCCGTCCCCCTGAAAGGTGAGGGGCCGAGCGCCACTCTGAGGCTGGCGGCCGTGCTGGGGCCCCTTCGCGGGGCATGGGCTGGAGGGAGGCTGAGCATCCGTGTGCCGCAGAGTCACCCTCTCGGCGTGGAAGGGGGCTCCGGTCCCCCCAGAAAGAGGCCTGGGGCTGCGGGCAGCCGCTTTCCCCTCTGGCTGTGGACCAGCTGTGAGCCTGCTGGCTGCTTTCCATCAGGAGGCAGGAGAGAAAAGGTGATCGTGCAACACTAAAATGGCTCCCTTTTCTCACAGAAGCAAATCCTTTGCTGGGAAAAAGCTTTGACTTGCACCTGTCCCAACTTTGGAAGCGGATTCTACACTGCTGTTCTCTTTTTAAGTTCCCCAGCTAATGCTGGCCTCAAGGCACTTGATCCAAACCAAAAGAAAGGAATAGTATTGCCTGGCCAAGTGAAGGCAACCGTTGTGGGGAGCTCTGAGTCCACCTGTGAGGTGGGGAAAGTTCTCGGAGTGCACTGTTGGGCACAAACCTCCTCCAGATCTGGTACGGTGCATCCTGGGATGCACAGACCTGCTGGGTCCTGCCCTCCCCACCCCGGGTGGGGGAGCGTTTGTTTGAGCCTCTCGCTTATCCCCAGGCCTCGTGGCCTGCAATTCCATCAGGAGTGGAGCCGATTTGAAGACGCCCATCCCAGGAGTTCCGAGGAGTCCTAGGGAGAGGAGGCCAATGTCTACCCCGTCTCGTGTTGAACCTTTCCAGCCTCTCCAGCCTCAGCGCAGGGAAGAGGCAAGAGAGACGTGTTGCTGCTTCTTGACAGAGATCGCGCTGACTCAGCTGGATCGGATGAAGCCGCTGAAGCAGATGATCTTGAAGTTCGCGGCGGTCATCGGGCCAGTGTTTACCACCCAGCTGCTGTCGCACATCCTTCCCGCGGGCGTCCGGCAGCAGATGAATCCCCTGCTGGACATGCTGGTGAGCGACAAGATCCTGAAGTGGCTGAAAACCCGGGAGGCACCGGAAGATGTGCAAGATCCTCCTGAGGGGCCAGCGACCTCTTGGCAGGCAGAGCGCGGTAAGTGGTAGCAGGACGGTGGACAAGGGAGCTCCCAGCTGTGTCCGGCGGGGTTCCCTGGGGCATGGTGGGCTTCTCCCGCTGTGACGGGCGGCTGGAGCTCAGGCGGGCATGGCTGTGTGGGATGCGTTGGTCAAAGACCTTTCAGGCCAGATGCAAAGCCCACTAGCTTTGTGCTGGAGGGAACTTCCCACTAAGCGCCCTCCCAAGTGCCTCTGCTCCCCTGCCTCCAAGCGCTGCTCATTGCGCGGGCATGGGAGGGCCTGTGGAGTCCCTGACATCCTCTCCCAGCCGCCTGCAGCCTCCAGATCAAAGATGCCCTCCAGAGTGCCCCGGGGCCTTTGACAGGCTTTTATACACCTTGGATTGCCCTGTGGCACTGGAGGAAGCTCAGGAGGCTGGGGACTGCCTTGCCAAGAGCAGGGAGAAAGCGCTGGCTGGGGCTTGCTTTGGCTGGTGGCAACATGCCCAGCGCCTGCCTGGAGCACAGCTGAGCCCCGTGTCCCCAGGGCTGGGCTAGCGCCAGCGAGGCCAGCCAGGCCCTGTCTCCCCGTGTCCCCAGGGCTGGGCTAGTGCCAGCGAAGCCAGCCAGGCCCTGTCTCCTCCATATCCCCAGGGCTGGGCTAGCGCCAGCGAGGCCAGCCAGGCCCTGTCTCCCCCGTATCCCCAGGGCTGGGCTAGTGCCAGCGAGGCCAGCCAGGCCCTGTCTCCCCGTATCCCCAGGGCTGGGCTAGTGCCAGAGAGGCCAGCCGGGCCCTGTCTCCCCGTGTCCCCAGGGCTGGGCTAGTGCCAGCAAGGCCAGCCGGGCCCTGTCTCCCCGTGTCCCCAGGGCTGGGCTAGTGCCAGCAAGGCGCGGGCGCTTTTTCCCCGTGCTCAAGGCTGGGTGTGCAGCAGCGCGGGGTCGCTGCCAAGGATGCCCACCACAGAGTGACTCTCATTCCCCAGCGGGTACGGCCCCAAGCCCAAGCCCCAGCTCGGGCTGATGCCAAGGCCCTTTGCATTGCAGGTGTGCAGACCACAGAGCAGCCATCTGGCGCCCTGGCCTTCTGTGTCCCGCTGCTGCAAGAGGCCGCCTACGAGCTGTGGCCCCAGAGACAGCGGGTCGCCCTACACCGCAAGTGTGCCGCCTTCCTGGAGCGGCACGCACAGAGATGCAAGAGCTGCGGCCAAGGGGATTTCGTGGCCTTCCACCGCTTCGCCGTCACCAGCAGCCAGGAGGGAGGGAGCTGTCGGGACCCTGCTGACCAGGGCGACTCTCGCAGCTGGGAGGCCTTGGTGCTGGCCGGAGAGCAGCTGAGGAGGGAGAGGACCCACGCCGCTGGGGGTACGCTGTGCACCGTGCTCCACAGCCCGGGCCCTGCAGGAGCCCAGGGGGTGCGCTGGGGATGGGCTGGGAGTGGGTCTGCCAGGGACGAGCCCAGGAGCTGAGGACAACCACCGCAGACTGTCCTCAGTGTGTCGGCACCCTTGAGAGGGTCCTTGCAAGCCCACTGGGAGAGGGAGGGCGGCTCTTACCCTGGGGGAGGCGAGGAGGTGTCTAATCCCCTCTTTTCTTTGCAGATGCTGGAGAACACCAGGTTTTTGCTGAGGAGGATTTGGGGTGAGCAGAGAGGGTTTGATTCTTTGTAAAGGCAATGAGCTCAGGCTCTCCAGAGGAGACCAAGGAAGTGCCGGCATTTGGCTGCCGGTTGTGACTCTAGCTTAGGGAAGAAGCTTTCTGTGGGGTGGGAGCTGGGAGGAGACGGCCATGGAGAGGAGACGGTGCTCGAGGAAGCCCGTGGGCTCCGAGCGATGGTCACGCTACACTGGAGCAGGCCTTGCTTTCCAGTTCCTAGAGAGGAGCGACAAAATGTGCAGGGGAAAAGCCACCCCGGGGAGCCGGGTGGTTTGCCTGTGGGAGGTGACAGCAAGCCCAGCTTGTCTCTTTCTCCCTACCTACAAAGCACCTGTAGGAAGCGTGGCTGCCCGTGGGCTCGTGCCCTGCTTTGAGCAAAGCGGTTTTGATGCCGTCTCTGTGGGGAGAAAGACCAGTCTGGCTGATGCCGGTGTATTCTTTGCTCTCTTCTTCCCCTGGGAACTGTAGCGTGGCAGAGCGCGATCAGAGAACGGAGCTGCCCAGCGAGAGCAATGGGAAGCACAACGGCGACTGCTCCTGCCAAGCCATCGTGGAATCGGTGCTGGTGCCTTTGGCTCGGCACTGCCTGGCAGCGGGCGATGCTGGCCGAGCCTTTTACTACCTTCTGGAGTCTGCGGCCGGCTACCTGCACGTCTCCGACTGCTACATGGTGAGTTGCCTCGCTTGCCAGCACCCACTGTGCACGGAGCCCTCTGGGTGGCCTGGCTCTGGGCAGGACAACGTCACCGCCGCAGTAGGGCCTGCCTCGAGGGGACCTTGGAAGGGAAATCCTGGGGTCAGAGCCCGACTTTTTCCTCCGCTTTGCCTCTTGTGTGGACAGAGACACAGGCCAGCGTGGCCTGAGCACGAGGGGCATTAGCAGGGAGGGGGGCTGAAGGATCACTGGTGCCTGTGCTCTGAGCCAGCGTGACTGTGTTTGGGTGGGCATCGCCAGGGGCAGAATCAGGCCCTCGTAAGACAGAGGCCAGAGGCAATGGGGGAGGACAAGGCCGGCCATGGGCTCTGCACCCACGCTCGCCTGCTCTCCGTCTGCTTGCGCAAAGGCCCTCATGAAGCTGAAAGAGGCGGAGGTCCTGAGGAAGACCAAAGCGATTGTGACAGCCCGCTTTGAGGAGGCCACCTTCTTCAGCCTCAAAGGGGAGGTAAAGAGACGGGGAGGTCTGGGGGGTCTCCTGGGGGATGGAGCTGGATGCCTTCCCCAGCTGCAGGGGATATCCCTGGCCCCTCCAGCCACTGGAAGACTCCTGCAGCCCCTTGGGCCACTTGACCACGTCGGGGTGTTTCCCTTCTCCTCTGCAGGTCTGCTGCCGTATGAACCACATCAAGCTGGCAAAGAAGATGATCAGGGAGGCTTTGAGCCTGCTCGAGAGGCACTTCCCCCGGAGCTCCTTTGGAGCCTTCATCAAGTCTCAGGTGGAGAAGTTGCCGTGTGCCGCTTTTGTCAGAAGAGCAGCCTCCCTTCCGCAGGAGATCCGGTAAGAAGCAGAACTGAGACCCCAGGGGAGGAAGAGCCATTTCCTACCCAGTCCCAGGCATGTGGGCCCAGACCGGCCGAGCCTTGAGGCCACCCCTGACCTGACGCAGGGCCCTTACGGGACCCAGGCATTAAGGAGCCATGTGCGGGTAGAGCGGGGAAGGACAGAGCCCCGCACTCCCTCCCCGCCGTGCGCAGTCATGGCGAAGGAGCACACCTTGGGGTAAAAAGCAGCTGGAGCAGGGGCTGTGTCAGCTTCCCCCCAGCGGCACTTCTGTGTTTGCCCCCTTCCGCTCCGGCAGCCCTCCCTCCGGCAGCTCCCTTTCCTCCGAGGAGGTGCAACTGCCTTGTCCGCCGCCCTGCTTTCCCCCGGCCCTGCCCCATTGAGCCCTGTGCGGCAAGAGCCTCTGGGCCCAGCAGTGTCTCTTGCGTGGCAGGAGGAAGAGGCTGGCCTCGCTGCTGCGGCAGAGCTGCTGCCTTTCCTTACTGGAGCAGCTCTTCCGCCTGGAGGGCACGTCCCGCGGACGGAGGTTCTCCGACCTGGCAGCGCGCATGAAGGCCAACACGGACAGGGAGGCGGACTCGTATCAGGCAGCAGACTCCCGTCACAGATAGACTCGGGACACCGACAGATGCCGGCACAGACGCAGGTACAATTAGCCATGCAGGTACCATCGAGATACCGTCACAGACACCGGCACCAATGTAGGCAGAGACACCGGCACCGACACCGTTAGAGACCCCGCTGTCCCTCCCGTTGCTGGGGCAGGTGCCCTCGTGGAGGCCACGGCAGACACAGATGCCACTGCAGATACCCTTGCATGCGCCGGGCAGAGGCAGGCCAGCGGGAAGGCAGGCACCGCGGAGCTCAGTCCTTGCCAGAGAGTGTTTCCCCAGCTGCTGCTCTCGCCTGTCTCTCAGGATTCCAGCAGGCCTCCTTTCCCATGCGCTTTGATCTTTCCCACATCAGGGCAGGAATCTCCAGCAGGTTCCACAAGTCCCTGGCAGGCCTGTGTGATCTAAGCACAGATGTTCTCCTTGTCAGGCACACAGATGTGAACAACAAGGTGTGATACAGGTGCTTTCCACACCTCAGCTGTAGGTCCCTGGCGCGTGTTTCCAGTTCTGCTGCCAATCTCCTGTTGTGTTCCCACAGCCCAGAAGGAAGGTGCAGCCCGTGGAGAGCCCACCCTGGAGCAGGCTCCTGGAGAGACCTGTGGCCTGTGGAGCGTCGCCCCTGCAGGAGCAGGTTTGCTGGCAGGAGCGGGGAGACCCACGCTGGAGCAGTGCCCCGACCCTGCCCCACAGCGGCCCCACACCTGGGGGCCAGACCCACACCTTGGGGACGGACCCACGGATGGACAACCCCCCCTGCCTTCCATCCCTGTGCTGATAAAGTGGTCCTGACACCGGACGCCTGGGTCCACTTGTGTTGGGGGTCTGAGGGGGGTACTTGTGGGGACTGGACGCCTGGGTCCACTTTTGTTGGGAGGCTGGGGGAGGTAGCTGGAGGGTCCGCACGCCTGAGTCCCCTTTTTCAGTGGGGCCCAGGGGCCTGGGTCCACTTGCCCCTGGGTCCCCTTTTGTTGGGCGGGTGGGGTACTTGGGGGGCCCAAATGCCTGGGTCCTGTTTTGGGGGGGCAATCTCCGGCTGTTTGTTATTTTTGAGCCCAGCCCTGGGGAGAGTGAAAACGGGGGCTTTGAGGATTTTTTTTTTGTAATTCCACCCCCAAATGAGACTGTCTCCCCCTCTCATCCTGCAGAGAAAATCGCCACGAAGCTTTCGGAGACGCTGGAGGCAGCCATGCAGCTCTGAGGACGAGGCGTTTATTATATATATGTATATATTTTAAGTGAGAAATTGTTAAAATAATTAAAAAGCCTTTTCTGAAATAAAAGCATGGGCGGAACGGGGGGGTGTTGGGGAGGTGTGATTTTGGGGGTGGGGGGGTGTGTGTCCTGAGAGGTCTCTAAATGAGGAGGTTGGAGCATGGAGGCTTTGGGAGTTCTGGGGGGAAGGGGAGGGCACCCCTAATCCCCATGGAGGTTTATTTTAAGGGGCTCCCCCATCAGCTTCGGGGTGGTCAGAATGTGGGAGACACCCCCGAATTTGGGGGGTACACCCTGATATTCCAGCAGACTCAGCTGAGGCAAGACTCAGCTCCTGGGGCTCAGCTGGGGGGGGGGCAGTCAGAGAGGAGGGTGCACCCCCATTATTGAGGGCACCCCTGATTATTCAGGGCACACCATTTCCACCTCCCAGCCTTCCCCATCCCCTATAAGGCAGCCCACATCCCCCCCGACACCAAATAAGCCCCCCCTAAACCTGCAGAGCACCTCAGACCCCCACCGCTGCACCCTGGGGTCCCACTGGTCCCCAAAACCCCTTTTATGCCCCCAAAATAGAACGTTGTCTCCCTTAAGTTGTCCACCGTCCCCCTCACGGCATCTTTGGTTGTGCAGGCGGGTGGCGAAATCCTCCCTGGGGTTGTGGGGCGCAGGTTTCCCCCTCGTCCCGTACCCCAGGGCCTGGTTGAGGGGAGTTCACCCTCAGCCGCAGCAGCCATTTGATCGCCTCTTCCTCCCCCCTGAGGGAAGGGCTCTGGTGGCGCCTTACGAGGGGCGGGGTCAGCACATGTGCTTTACATCCCTTCTTTTGGTAAAACCGGCTATTTTGGGGGGTTTGGGGAAGCTTTTATCTTGTTTCTAACAGTCCAAGCCAAGCGGCGCGGCCATTTTGTGGCCCTGAGGGGAAAGGGGGCAGGGGCGCTTTTCCCACCTTTTTCACCACCTGAGGGGAGCCTTCTCAGGAGCGAGGGGGCGGGGCGAGTGCGGCCGCTGGCCCAATGGCGGTGCGAAGAGGGGGCAGTGGGCGGGATGAGAGCTGTGGGCGGGCCAATGGGCAGTGGTGTTTGCCGGGGTGGGCGGTGCCACCGCGAGCACATGGGCAGAAGGGGAGGGCGCGCAGGCGGAAGGGCAGCTGGTACCGGCGGTGCTGTCTGGAGGTTTCTTGGCCGGCTCTGGCTGCAACCAGGGTAGAACATGAGAGATAATGGGGGACGGGGCTTGTTAGTGCTGCCCCTCGTTAACCCTGTTGCCCCCAGGGAGTGACAGGAGGTTTTTGGGTATATGAAGAAGCTGGTGATGGAAGAGGGAAGAGCTTGTGTGGCAGAAGTGGGTTGGGGTTTGGGGCGGGAGAGGGGATTTTGGCAGGGGCAGTGAGGGTGGGATGGAGAGGGTTTTTGGGGGGGGGAGGGCGTTTTGGGTGGGAAGGGGGCTTTTTGGGGTGTGGGTTTGGGGTGGGAGGGTTAAGAGGGGGGGTGTTCTTTGGAAAGGAGGGTTTGGGAGAGGGCCTTTTGGGATGGGGGGAGTTGAGGGTGGGTTTGGGAGGGTTAGGGAGAGGGGGTTGGGAGAAGGAGGGTCGGGGTTGGGTTTTTTGAGCTGGTAAGGGGAGTTTAGGATGGGAGGGGATTTTGGGGTGGAGGGTTGGGAGGAGGGGTAATCTTTAGGGTGGGGGATTTGAGAGGGGTTTTTTGGGGTGGGGGTTTGGGAGAATGGGGGGTTTTCAGCTGTCTGGGTGGGGAGAGAGGGGAGTTTGGGGTGGGAGAAGGTTTTTTTGGGGATGGAGGAGGTGGGAGAAGGGGTCGTTTTGGGGGGGTAGGGTGGGAGAAGGGGTGATTTTGTAGTTCCCCCATTTTCCAGCCCCCGGTGCGCACAGAGCAGCGCCAGCCCCATCTGTGTGGTTTATACTGCACTGCAGTGAAAACCACCTGAAAACGACTGCTCCCCCCTCCCCCCCCAAACCCAGTGGCTCGAGGGGTCTGTCACGGGGCCAGGGAGTGCAGGCACCCCCCAAAATGTGCTGGAGGGGAGGGAGTCACCACCTCACACACTCACCCCCCTCATCACCCTCGTAGGTACCTGGAGATCACCCCCATCCCCCTGATGGACCCCCCCTTGGAATTCAAGTACCAGTGGGGGCCAAGGAGACCTGTAAGAGGGACGTGGTGCGCTTCGTGGCCAAGGTGAGGCTGTTGGGGGGGGGGCGCAACTCTGGGTTTTGGGGGGGGGTCCTGGGGCTGGATTTGACCCCCTTCCCTGTTTTTGTGTGTGTGTCATTCCCTCCCCCACCCCAGGTCCAAGGGAAGGACCCCATGTTCTGGACGAGTCAATACAATGAGGCCAAGGCCACCCCCTAATTCCCACAGCCCCACAATAGAGGCCCTTTTGGGGTGCAGCCCCACAATCTCCAGGATGAGTGCTTCGTTAAGGCAAGGTTTAATTGGGGAGGGAGAGCCTTAATTTGGGGAGGCCTCCAAAATTAAGGCCCCCCAACCTCCTCAGTAATGCTCAGGGACGGTGACCAGGGCTTTGGCTGGGAGGGCGGCTGATGTCGATGTTCTGCAGGGCAAAATGGGGCTCTGGGGGGGGGTTCCCCTAAATCCCCCCCAATTTCATGGGGGTTTAATGAGATCCCCTCTTTTGGGTTTTTTTTGGGGGGTCCCCCTTACCTGGGGCTGCTCATGGTGGGTGTTCACTGCCTCCCCCTCGTACTCTGGTTCCCCGGGAGGCAACAGCGTTTGGGGAGTGGGGAGCCTCCTTTTTGGGGGTGGTGTCCCTGTTTTGGGGGTCACACCCGGGGAGGGGACAGTCCCCTTTTTGGGGAGATTGTGCCCTTTTTTGGGAGGAGACAGGGTGGGCACTCCATGGGGTGGGGCAACCCCTGGCCACGCCCCCCCTTGATGGGGGCTCCTGGGGCTGTGGCCTGGCCCCTTAGCCCCACCCCCCTGTGGGTGTGCCTCCCCCCCTTAGCCCCACCCCCCTGTGGGTGTGCCTCCCCCCTTAGCCCCACCCCCCTGTGGGTGTGGCCTTCCAGCTCTTGTGGGTGGGGCTCACTGCCTTAGCCCTGCCTCTTGCAGGAGGCCCTGTGGGTGTGGCTTGTTTCCCCTGGCTCCACCCCTTTGTGTCCAACCCTCATGTGGGGGTGTGGCTTCCTCCCTTAGCCACAGCCCTTTCCTTCAGCTCCACCCCTTCTCCCTTAGCCACGCCCCTTTGTCCCAGCCTGTAGTAGCCCTTGGGGGTGTGGCTTCTTCCCTTAGCACCGCCTCCCTTGGCCCCACCCCCTTTCCCTAACCCCACCTGTCTAGGGGTAACTCACACTGGTGGGTGTGGCCTTGTCCTTTAGCCCCACCTCCTCCCTGAGTCTGTGGGTGTGGCCTCACAGAGCCCCACCCCCTTTCCTCAAGCCCTGCCCTTACCTGGGGTGACTCTGGTGGGTGTGGCCTCCTTTCTTAGCCCCACCCCCTTTCCCTTAGCCCCACCCCTACCTGATTTGCTGGGTGGGTGTGGCCTCAGCCCTGCCCCTGGCCCCGCCCCTCCCACCACCCTCCCTGTGCCCCCCTGCCCCCCCAGCCTGTCTCTGCTTGGTCCCACCTCACAGACATGTCCTGCCCCCCCTGCTGTCCCCGAGGGAAGACCCCCGTGTCCCCCTCGATGTGGGTTGAGCTTCACTTGCTGGGGGAGGGTGTCTGCACGGGTTTTTTTGGGGGTTGAGTATGATTTTTGGGGGACACCCCCCCATAACCCCCCCCCCAAAGGATTCTACTCTTAGTGTCGCTTCTCTCCCCCCAGGGTCTCACCTTGATGTTCCCCTCGATGATGGCGGGGTCGACGCAGATGGATTCCACAGAGAGAACCTGGATGGGGGGAAAAAGCTCTCCTGCAGTCCTGTGTGATGAGTCTGCCAGTTCTCCTGTGTCTCCACCCCCTGCCCAGACCCAGAGGGACGTGGACAGGATTGAGGTCACTCCTGTGAACCTCATGAAGTTCCACCAGGACTTCATGTGTAAGAAGTGCAAGGTCCTGCCCCTGGGTCACAGCAATCCCAGGCACAAATCCAGGCTGGGTGGAGAATGGCTGGAGAGCTACCCTGAGGAGAAGGACTTGGGGGTGTTGGTGGGTGAGAAGCTCCACATCAGCCAACAATGTGCCCTGGCAGCCCAGAAAGTTCCCCCCATCCTGGCCTGCATCCCCAACAGCATGGCCAGCAGGGCGAGGGGGGGTATTCTGCCCCTCTGCTCTGCTCTGGGAAGACCCCCAGGAGCGCTGCCTCCAGCTCTGGGGCCACCAGTATCAAAGGGTCATGGAGCTGTTGGAGCGGGGCCAGAGGAGGCCACGGAGATGCTGGGAGGGCTGGAGCCCCTCTGCTGTGAGGACAGGCTGAGAGAGTTGGGGGGGGGTTCAGCCTGGAGAAGAGAAGGCTCCAGGGAGTCCGTAGAGCCCCTTCCAGTCCCTCAAGGGGCTCCAGGAAAGCTGGGGGGGACTCTTGATCAGGGAGGGGAGCCATAGGAGGAGGGGGAAGGGTTTGACACTGGAAGAGGGGAGATTGAGATGAGATGTGGGGAGAAGATTGTTTGCTGTGAGGGTGGTGAGAGCCTGGCCCAGGTTGCCCAGAGAAGCTGTGGCTGCCCCGTCCCTGGAGGGGTTCCAGGCCAGGTTGGACGGGGCTTGGAGCAGCCTGGTGTGGTGGGAGGTGTCCCTGCCCAGGGCAGGGGGAGGGACTGGAGGGGCTTTAAGGTCCCTTCCAACTCTATCCATTCTGTGGTTCTGCGATCTCAAGAGCGTGCTGGTGTGTTAATGCAGGCCACCAGAGTCTCTTCAGAGGTACTTCTGTTCTGCAGGTCAGGTGCCCGGCTGGTTCCGAGTCCCAGGATGAGCCAGCTCCTGCCGACAGTTTTAGCTCCGAGGATGTGACAGAATGGAAACCATCCTTGTGGTGGACCCCAGCCCTCAGAGGTGCGGACGTGTTGGTGACATCCCCCTGGCCCAGAGACGTGGGGAGTTTTGCCAACAGCCTGGTAAGGATTGTCTTTTCTGCTGGAATGGGTTTCCAGCTGGATTTCACAAAGGATTGCCTTTCTGCTGGCTGTGTCTCTCTGCAGAGGGGTGCTCCTGATTGTTTGGATTTACCCCTGTCAGGGCTTTGGAGGAGAACTGGCTAAAACAGCTTTCTCTCTCTGGAGATCGCCAGCGTTTGGGTAGAAAAGCAGCGGTTCAGTCAGTAAAGCTTCTGGTTAGCGCTGCGCTCAGGCCGTGGAGCTCCATCTCCTGGAGGTACATTTCCTTTGGACCCAGCATTTTCGGGACCCAGCATTGGACAGCTGAGCCTGTCCGAGTCTCACAGGCTGGAGCCCGTTGGGATGGTGACGCTGGAGCTGCGGTCTGTGAACCAAGTCTGATCAACCTTATTCTAATAATATAAGTTGACAATCGATAAGGGTAAGGGACATCTCCTTGGCCGGGCAGCCCCCGTGGACCAGCCAACGAGAGGTAGCTTTGGGGCGCCTTTTGATGGGATTGTGCCATCTCTGTCCGGTCTGACCCACCGGCTGACGTGGACACGTCCTTTCCGTACACAGCTGGACGTGTCTGCAAGGGTTGGTGATCCGCCAGCTGGGAGTCAGCTCCTGATGTTCAGAATTTTTGGAGGCTGCTGCTGGGAAAAAGTGAAAAAAAGGTGCTTTTGAGGATAGAGTGGCCAGGAAAGGCCACAGCCCCAAAGTCTGGGTGGCAATGCAAGTAGTTCCCAGAGACGTTCATAAAAAGCAAGAGTTGTTCTGGCTGACGCCTTCATTGTGAGAGCCGCCTCCAGACATTCGGAATTTTTAGAGGCCAGTGCTGTGAAAAAAATGAAAAAAAAGGTAGTATTGAGGATAGAGTGGCAAGGAAAGGCTGCAGCCCCAAAGTCTGGGTGCAAAGCAAGTAGTTCCCAGAGATGTTCAAAACAAGCAAGAGTTCGTCTGGCTGCCACCTTGGTTGTGGGAGTCAACTCCTGACTTTTGTAATTTCTAAAGGCTGGTGCTGGGAAAAAGGTAAAAAAAAAAAAAAGGTGGCGGTAGGCTGGGAGCGGTGTCAGCGGGGGCTGTGTGGGCTGTCCCTGGAGGCTGCCGGGAGCTGCCCAGGCCGGGAGGGTCTCACAGCCCCCAAGGCCCCACAGGGCAAGGCCCAGGGGACCAGCGGCGCCGTAGCCGAGCGTGGGGGTGGCCGGCAGAGGCTGGTTGGTGAGGGTCCACTCGATGTGGAAGAAGCGGGGATGGAAGCAGCAGGCACAGGGGGCCCTCTGCAGCCCTGGGGGTGGAAAGGGAGGCGTGGTGGGCCGTGGGCAGCCTCCAGGGCACCCACCGAGCCGGCCCCCATGTCCCCCATCCAGGCTGTGGGCCAGGCCCCTGGGGAGCTGGTGGCCGGGTGTTCCCCGGGGGGAGCTGCTGTGATGGCGGGGACCAGGGCTGGAAGCTGGGGAGGGGACGCGCTTAGGCGGGGGAAACGGGAGAGATAGTCCCCAGGAGTTTGGGAAATTGCCTGGAAATGGGATTTACTGGGCAGGTGAGGGCAGGAATGCTTACCCAGGCTTGCTGAACCCGCCACCCCCGGTACCAAATGTGCTGGGGGGGGGCAGTGGAGGTGGGATGGTGCAGCTGACCAGGGTCGTCAGGGGCTGAAGGTGGCAGAGGGGACAGGGTATCCATACCTGGTGGTGTGGCCTGTGGGGCCCATGGGGCCGCCCCCACGGTGGGTGGCCAGGCTGCGGGGAAGGGCTGCTCCTGGCCGGGCAGTCGAACCAGGGTGGCTGAGCCTGGAAGAGAGACAGGAGCAATGGCTGCGGTCACCTCCTGTGCTCTTGTCCGACTATTGAAGACAGAGGCAAAGAAGGCATTAAGTATCTCAGCTTTCTCCTCGTCCTTGGTCGCAATGTTTCCCCCCTCATCCAGGAAGGGATGGAGATTCTCCCTGACTCTCTTTTTGTTGACGTATTTACAAAAGCTTTTTTTGTTGTCCCTTATATTGGTGGCCAGGTTGAGTTCCAGCTGGGCTTTTGCCTTCCTAATTTTTTCTCTGTGTAACCTAACAAGATCTCTGTACTCCTCCTGAGTTGCCTGTCCCTTCATCCAAAGGTGGTAAACCTTCCTTTTTTCCCTAAGTCCCATCCAGAGCTCTTTGTTCAACCAGGCCGGCCATTTTCCCCGCCCTTTAATTTTGCACCTCATGGGGACAGCCTGCTCCTGGGCCTTTTGGATTTCCTTCGCGAAGAGCGTCCAGCCTTCCTGGACCCCTTTGCCCCGCAGGATTATCTCCCAAGGGACCCTCCCAACCAGGGTTCTGAACAGGCTAAAGTGCGCCCTCCGGAAGGCCAAGGTGGAGGTTTTGCTAACCCCCTTCCTTACCTCCCTAAGAATTGAAAACTTGACCGTTTGATGATCGCCAAGACCAAGAGGGCCTCCGACCTCCACATCTCCCACTAGTCCTTCTTTGTTTGTGAAAAGTAGGTCTAGCGAGGCGCCTCCCCTAGTAGGCTCTCCTACCGGTTGTGTAAGGAAGTTATCTTCCATCCACTCAAGGAACCTCCTAGCCTTGCCTGCTCTCTGCTGTGTTCTATTTCCAGCAGATATCCTGTAGGTTGAAGCCCGCAACCAGAACAAGGGCTGGCGATGGCAAGACTTCAGCCAGCCGCTTACAGAATACTTCATCAACGTGCTCATCCTGGTTGGGTGAGCTTTGGGACTGAGGCATGGCTAGGAAAGGGAGGCAGGTTCATCGCTCTCCCTCATATTGGCTTTCTATTTCAGTTTGGGTTTCAATGAGGTCTGGTGTGTTCTAGTTTATTACTTTTGAGATGAGCCGGGATGTATCAAAGAGGAGTACAGGACCGGTGAGGGTTCATAAGCGCCGTGGTAATTTTGTGTTTCTTGGTCTCTTAGGTGCCATAATTAATTGTTGCTGCAGCCTCCAGTTCTGGGATTGGCGTGGAGCAGGTGAGTGGAACTCCATGGAGCTTCTGCGGATGAGGGTGTCGTGGAAGAGGTTGGAATTTACAGTTATGATGCTCAGTCTTGGAGCTGTGGTTTCTTGTTTGCAGATGAAGAGGAGCCAGGTGACTGCAGGAAAATGAGTTAGCTGTTGTGGTTTTTGTCAAGGATGAATTCAGACGCCCGGCTCTCTGAAAGCTAAACTGAGGGAACGGCACTGGTAAGGGACTGAGGCTGACGGTTTCAGGACAGGCTTTTTAAGTTCAAGAAGGGCATAGAGCTGTTCAGGAACAGCCCCTTTTAGGCAGGTAAAGGAAGGAGGTTACTAAAGAAGACTCCCAGCACAAAATCCCCCTTAGAGGGATTAGGAAGCATTTCTTTGCCGAGGTGGTGGTCAAACGCTGGAAGAGGTGTCCTGGGGAGGTGGTTGATGCCCCAAGCGTCTCCTTGTTTGAGAGGCGTTTGGACAAAGCCCTTAAGAATGCCCTTCTTGGGTGATTTGTGGTGATTTTCCTGCAGTCGGGAGGCGAAGCCGGGCTCTGGAGCCGAGCGCGGTGTGAGCCGAGGACGGGTGTGATTGTCCCCAGGCTTTGGGGGACTGTGTCCCGAGCCCTGTCCCCGCAGGAGGGAGCGCTGGCCGTGTTCCAGAGCAAGGCCTTGCAGCCCGCGTTGTGGGGTGTGTGTGTCCCCCCCATCTCGGTCCCCAAGGGCTGTCCTTGTCCCGGGGGCTGCGTGCTGCTTTCTGCGTGGGGCCGTGTCGGTGGTTCCTGCAGGGACCCCTCTGTCCTGGCTGCCCCTGGGGAAGGGGACAGGGGAGTCCCCCCCCGGCCACTGGCACCCCGCTGGTGGTGGCTCGTCCCTGGGGGCAGCTCGTTGCCCTTTGGGGCTCGTGGGCTGCGACTGGGGGCTCACGGGGGCTGTGGCACCTGGGGGGGGTTCTGATTCCCGGTGCCCCCTGCGCTCCCTCCCTCCCCGCCCCCGCCTCCGCCCCTAAACAGGCACGGAGCGGTTCTGGAGAAACAACTTTTAATTGAGACAACTTTTTAACACAAGAGAAAAGGTCCTATTGAAGCTACTCTCAACCCCCCTCCCTCCCTCAAACACACCCCCCTCCCTCAAATACAGCCCTCTCCCCAAATACAGCCCTCTCCCCAAGTACCCCCCCCAAATACAGCCCTCTCCACAACTGCACACCCCCCTCCCCTAAATACCATGCCCCCCTCCTCTAAATATGATGCCCCCACTCCCCAAGTACACACAGCCCCTCCCCAAATACAAGCCCTCCCTCAAATACACACAAATCCCGCCCCCCCCATCACCTCCGTCTCTTCCTTGCGGTGGGACTCGGCCCACCCTCTGCCCCCAGCCCTCTTGCAAGAGCCCTGCGTTTGCTGGGTGATGTCAACGGGGGGCTGCTCCCCCGCTTCGTCCCCCGCCTCTCCCCCAGTTTGGGCATGGCCGGGGTCAGCTCCATCCCCCCGTCCCCCCAATGCTCCTGGGACTCTGGTGGTGGCTCCATCCCCAAGTCCCCCCAGGGTTCCTGAGACTCCGGTGAGAGCTCTGTCCCCGTGTCATCCCAGGGCTCCTGGGACACTGGCGATGGATCCATGGCCACGTACCACCAGGGCTCCTGGGACTCTGGTGAGGGCTTCAATTCCATGTCCCCCCAAAGCTCCTGGGACTCTGGTGGCAGCTCCATCCCCACATCCCCCCAGGGCTCCTGGGACTTTGTCCCGGCGATGAGTTCCTCCTGGAAGCGCACGGCCTCCGTGGTCTCCTCCAGGCTGTAGCTGGGGCTCAGCAGCAACCTGGGCAGCTCGAGGGAGGGGAAGTCGCAGGGGGGGACACCTGTGCCAGTGTCCCCAAGGTCCCCAGGCCTTGGGCTGCTGCCAGGACTGTCCTGGCTGACCCCTGCCACCTCCCCGGAGCAGTGAAAGAGCCTCATGGACACCTCCAGAGGAACCTTCTGGGCCACTGTGAGGTCCCCGAGGGCTTGGCTGTGGGGGACAACAGAGGGGCTGGTGGGGACAGTGGCGGGGCTGGTGGGGACGCTGCAGCCCAGGGAGATGCCGCTGTCCCAGGTAAAGTCACCGTCTGAGGAGATGTCGCTGTACAGCAGGATGTTGCTGTCCGAGGGTGTCTCCAAAGAGGTGGCCATGCTGGAGCTGGTGGTCTCTGAAGACCGTTCATCGATGTTCTCAGGGCCAGGGATGGAGTTTGGCAGCGTGGTGGGTGCTGGGACCGCTGCTCTTTCCTCTCTGCCAGTGTCACCAGGATCCCCAGGCCTGGGACTGCTCCCAAGACTGTCCTGGCTGAGCCCTGCCACCTCCCAGCAGCAGTCGAAGAGGCTCAGGGCCTCCTCCAGAGGCACCTCCTGGGGCACTGCCAGCCCCCCAAAGGCCTGCTTCTGGCGGAGAGCAGCAGAGCTGGTGGGGCCCTGGCTGTCCCGGGATGGGAGGCTGTCCCAGGAGCTGTCGCTGTATGGGGGGAGGTTGCTGTGCGGGCGAGCCTCCTCGGGGGTGGCCGTGCTGGAGCTGTTGGTGCTGGTGCTGTCCTGGCTGGACCCCACCATGTCCGTGGAGGAACCAAAGAGCCTGAGGGCCTCTTGGAGGAGCATCTCCTCGGTGACTTTGACGGTGCTGTCCGGGTCCCCAGGAGCTGGTTTGTGGGGCTCAGCAGAGGGTCGGGGGGGCACGTGGCTGCGTGGGGGCACGTGGCTGCGTGGGGGTACGTGGCTGCGTGGGGGTGCCCCCGCAGGGCTGGCCGTGCTGGAGATGTTGGTCCGTGCAGGGGGTCCCTTGACGTGCTGGAGGCCGGGGCTGGAGGTCAGCAGCAGCGGGGGGGCTGCGGGCACCGCTCTGCCCTGGTGGCCGTAGGCTGGGAGCTGTGTCAGCGGGGGCTGTGTGGGCTGTCCCTGGAGGCTGCCGGGGGCTGCCCAGGCCGGGAGGGTCTCACAGCCTGTGAGGCCCCACAGGGCAGGGCCCGGGGGAGCAGCGGTGGGGTGGCCGAGCGTGGGGGTGGCCGGCGGAGGCTGGTTGGTGAGGGTCCACTCCAGGTGGAAGAAGCGGGGATGGAAGCAGCAACCGCAGGGGGCCCTCTGCAGCCCTGGGAGGGGGGAAAGGGAGGCGTGGTGGGCCGTGGGCAGCCTCCAGGGCAGCCGCCGAGCTGTCCCCCGTGGCCCCCATCCCGGGTGTGAGCCAGGCCCCTGGGGAGCTGGTGGCCGGTCGCTCCCCGGAGTGAGCTGCTGTGCCGGAGGGGCTGGGGCTGGAAACTGGGGAGGGGACGTGCTTTGCGGGAGGAAACAGGAGAGATGGCCCCCCCAGTTTGGGAAATTCCCTGGAAATTGGATTTCCTGGGCAGGTGAGGGCAGGGATGCTCAGCCGGGCTTGTTGAACCCTCCACACCCAGTACCAAAACTGCTGGGGGGGAACAGGGGAGGTGGGATGGTGAAGGTGACCAGGGTCCTCGGGGGCTGAAGGTGGCAGAGGGGACAGGGGGTCGATACCTGGTGGTGTGGCCCGTGGGGCCCATGGGGCCACCCCCACGGTGGGTGGCCAGGCTGCGGGGAAGGGCTGCTCGTGGCCGGGCAGTCGAACCAGGGTGGCTGAGCCTGGAAGAGAGACAGGAGCCATGGCCGTGGTGACCTCCCGTGCTCTGTTCCCCGAGAGTGTCCCCGGGCTGCGGGTCGGGGTCGGTGCCTACCTTGGGGGTAGAAGGTTTGTGGGAGCACAAAAGTCTGAAGCGTCTGGGTCGCCGCGGGGGCCCGGGGGCCGTTCGGTGGGAGCCAGAGTGGTGGCAGCGCCATCGTCGGTCCTCTCGGTCTCTGCGCTGCTAAGGACTCTTTGGTCACCAGGGATGGAATGTGGGGGCTCCCTGTGCCCCGCCCCCTCCACCCATAGCCTCCCCATCTCCTGCTGGAGGCCTGGTGGGAGATGGGATGGTCTTGGCCACAGTGATCACGAAATGGTTGAGTTTAACATCATCAGTGCAATGAGAAAAACGGTGGGAAGAGTTGCTGCCCTGGATTTTGGGGGCTGAATGCCCCCTTAAGGAGCTGATGATGCCAAAGCGGGAGGTGCTGTTGACCCTCTTGAGGGCCAAGAGGCCTTGCAGAAGGCTCTAGGTAGATTGGAGCACTGGGCAATCAGCAGTGGCGTGAAGTTGAAGCAGTAAAAGTGCAGGATTCTGCCCTGGGAGGGAGGAACTCTGGGCAGGAGTGTAACTGGGGAGAGGGGTGGCTGGAGAGCAGCCCTGCAGAAAGGGGTCCGGCCGGGGGTGCTGGGGGCAGCAGCTGAGGAGGAGCCATCGGTGTCCCCTGGCACCAAGAGGGCAACCCCCATCCTGGGGGGCATCAAACCCAGTTGAAGCAGGAGGCCAAGAGCGGGGATTGTCCCGCTGTGCTCGGCGCTGGTGCGGCCTCACCTGGAGCCCTGGCTGCAGGGCTGGGCCCCACCGTTGGAGAAGGCTGGGAAGGTCCTCGAATGCCTCCAGAGGAGGGCAACCAAGCTGGTGACAGGGCTGGAAGGCATGTCCCCGAATCCTAGACTGGTTTGGATTGGAAGGGACCTGTGAGCTCACCTTGTCCCACCCTGTGCCCTGGGCAGGGACCCGTCCCACCAGACCAGGTTTTTCAAGCCCCGTCCAACCTGGCCTTGAACGCCTCCAGGGTTGGGGCAGCCACAGCTTCTCTGGGCACCGTTGGCCAGAGTCTCAGCACCCTCACAGCAAAGAATTTCTTCCCCTGATCTCCTCTCAATCTCCTTTCTGTCAGTGTCACAGAATCACACAATCACAGAATCACATTGGGATGGAAGGGGCCTCTGCAGATCATCTAGTCCAACGCCCCTCCCCACACACAGCAGGCCCACCTAGAGGAGGTTGCACAGGAACTTGTCCAGGCGGGTTTTGAATGTCTCCAGAGAAGGAGAGTCTGCCACCCCCCTGGGCAGCCTGTTCCAAGGCTCTGCCACCCTCACAGGAAAGAAGTTCCTCCTCATGTTTAGGTGGAACTTCCCATGTTCAAGTTTCTGCTCCTTCCCTCTTGTCCTGTCACTGGGCACCACTGATAAAAGAGCAGCCCCGTCCTCTTGACACCCACCCTTTAAGTATTTATCAGCATTGATCAAATCCCCCCTCGGTCTTCTCTTCTCTAGACTAAAAAGACCCAAGTCCCTCAGCCTTTCCTCATAAGGGAGAAGCTCCAGTCCCCTCATCATCTTTGTAGCCCTCTGCTGTACCCTCTCCAGCAGTTCCCTGTCCTTCTTGAACTGGGGAGCCCAGAACTGGACGCAGTGCTCCAGGTGGGGCCTCCCCAGGGCAGAGTAGAGGGGGGAGGATGACCTCCCTCCACCTGCTGGTCACACTCTTCCTGATGCATCCCAGGATGCCATTGGCCTTCTTGGCCACAAGGGCACATTGTCGGCTCATGGTCATCCTATTGTCCACCAGGCCTCCTAGGTCTTTCTCCTCCAAGGTGCTCTCCAAACCCTTCCCCCCCTGTCCTGTGGCTCCCCTCCCTGATGACCCAACATTACAGAATCACAGAATCGCAGAATCTTCGTGGTTGCATGGGACCTTGGAGATCATCGAGTCCAACCACACAAAGAAAAAAAAAAGGTAGCCACACCCACAACCAACCACACAGCACACCCGCCCACAAACAGACGCAAACCAACAATCTCGGGCACTAGAGCATGCCCTGGAGAGCCACGTCTAAACGTTTCTTAAATATCTCCAGGGATGGCGACTCCACCACCTCCCTGGGCAGGCTGTTCCAGTGCCTGACCGCTCTCTCGGTAAAGCAGTGCTTCCTAATATCTAATGTAAACCTCCCCTGCCGCAACTTCAGACCGTTTCCTCTGGTCCTGTCTTTATTCCCTTGGGAGAAGAGGCCAACGCCCACCTCTCTACACCCTCCTTTCAGGTAGCTGTAGAGGGCAATGAGGTCTCCCCTCAGCCTCCTCTTCTCCAAGCTAAACATGCCCAGTTCCCTCAGCCTCTCCTCGTATGAGTTGTTCTCTAGACCCCCCACCAGCTTGGTGGCTCTCCTCTGGACACGGTCCAGCAGCTCAGTGTCCTTCCTGTAGTGAAGGGCCCAGAACTGGACACAGCGCTCAAGGTGAGGCCTCACCGGTGCCGAGTACAGAGGCACCATCGCTTCCCTACTCCTGCTGGCCCAGCTATTCCTGATACAGGCCGGGATGCCGTTGGCCTTCTTGGCCACCTGGGCACACGGCTGGCTCACGTTAAGCCGGCTGTCCACCAACACCCCCAGGTCCTTTTCTGCTGGGCAGCTTTCCAGCCACTCTTCCCCAAGCCTGTAGTGTTGCCTGGGGTTGTTGTGACCAAAATGCAGGACGTGGCACTTGGCCTTATTAAACCTCATCCCATTGGCCTTGGCCCATGGAGCCAACCTGTCCAGATCCCTCCGTAGAGTCTTCCGACCCTCCAGCAGATCAACGCTCCCACCTAGTTTGGTGTCATCTGCAAACTTGCTGAGGGTGCACTCAATCCCCTTATCTAGATCATCAATGAAGATATTAAACAAGACTGGCCCCAGAACTGAGCCCTGAGGGACACCACTGGTGACCGGCCGCCAACTGGATTTCACCCCATTAATTACAACGCCCTGGGCACGGCCATCCAGGCAGTTTTTCACCCAGTGAAGAGTACACTTGTCTATGCCATGATTCGCCAGCTTCTCCAGGAGAACGCTGTGGGGGACGGTGTCAAAGGCCTTACCAAAGTCCGGGTAGACAACGTCCACAGCCTTCCCCGCATCGAGCAGGCGGGTCACATGGTCATAGAAAGAGATCAAGTTGGTTAAGCAGGACCTCCCTTTCATAAACCCATGCTGGCTGGCGCGGATCCCTTGGCTGCCCTGCACTTGCCGTGAGAGCTCACTCAAGGTGATCCTCTCCGTGATCTTTCCCGGTACCGAGGTCAGGCTGACAGGCCTATAGTTTCCCGGATCCTCCTTCCGGCCCTTCTTGTAGATGGGCGTCACACTGGCCACCCTCCAGTCATCTGGTACCTCTCCTGTTGACCAGGATTGTTGATAGATAATGGAGAGAGGCTTGGTGAGCTCTCCCGCCAGCTCCCTGAGTACCCTTGGGTGAATTCCGTCCGGCCCCTTAGACTTACGCGTGTCCGGGTGCATAAGCAAATCCTTAACTACTTCCTCCTGGACTATGGGGGGGTTGTTCTGCTCTCCATCCTTAGCTTCCAGCTCAGGAGGCTGAACACCCTGGGGATAGCTGGTCCGACTATTGAAGACAGAGGCAAAGAAGGCATTAAGTATCTCAGCCTTCTCCTCGTCCTTGGTCGCAATGTTTCCCCCCTCATCCAGGAAGGGATGGAGATTCTCCCTGACTCTCTTTTTGTTGACGTATTTACAAAAGCTTTTTTTGTTGTCCCTTATATTAATGGCCAGGTTGAGTTCCAGCTGGGCTTTTGCCTTCCTAATTTTTTCTCTGTGTAACCTAACAAGATCTCTGTACTCCTCCTGAGTTGCCTGTCCCTTCATCCAAAGGTGGTAAACCTTCCTTTTTTCCCTAAGTCCCATCAAAAGCTCTTTGTTCAACCAGGCCGGCCATTTTCCCCGCCCTTTAATTTTGCGCCTCATGGGGACAGCCTGCTCCTGGGCCTTTCGGATTTCCTTCGCGAAGAGCGTCCAGCCTTCCTGGACCCCTTTGCCCCGCAGGATTATCTCCCAAGGGACCCTCCCAACCAGGGTTCTGAACAGGCTAAAGTGCGCCCTCCGGAAGGCCAAGGTGGAGGTTTTGCTAACCCCCTTCCTTACCTCCCTAAGAATTGAAAACTTGACCGTTTGATGATCGCCAAGACCAAGAGGGCCTCCGACCTCCACATCTCCCACTAGTCCTTCTTTGTTTGTGAAAAGTAGGTCTAGCGAGGCGCCTCCCCTAGTAGGCTCTCCTACCGGTTGTGTAAGGAAGTTATCTTCCATCCACTCAAGGAACCTCCTAGCCTTGCCTGCTCTCTGCTGTGTTCTATTTCCAGCAGATATCCGGTAGGTTGAAGCCCCCAACCAGAACAAGGGCTGGCAATGGCAAGACTTCAGCCAGCCGCTTACAGAATACTTCATCAACGTGCTCATCCTGGTTGGGTGAGCTTTGGGACTGAGGCATGGCTAGGAAAGGGAGGCAGGTTCATCGCTCTCCCTCATATTGGCTTTCTAGTTCAGTTTGGGTTTCAATGAGGTCTGGTGTGTTCTAGTTTATTACTTTTGAGATGAGCCGGGATGTATCAAAGAGGAGTACAGGACCGGTGAGGGTTCATAAGCGCCGTGGTAATTTTGTGTTTCTTGGTCTCTTAGGTGCCATAATTAATTGTTGCTGCAGCCTCCAGTTCTGGGATCGGTGTGGAGCAGGTGAGTGGAACTCCATGGAGCTTCTGCGGATGAGGGTGTCGTGGAAGAGGTTGGAATTTACAGTTATGATGCTCAGCCTTGGAGCTGTGGTTTCTTGTTTGCAGATGAAGAGGAGCCAGGTGACTGCAGGAAAATGAGTTAGCTGTTGTGGTTTTTGTCAAGGATGAATTCAGACGCCCGGCTCTCTGAAAGCTAAACTGAGGGAACGGCACTGGTAAGGGACTGAGGCTGACGGTTTCAGGACAGGCTTTTTAAGTTCCAGAAGGGCATAGAGCTGTTCAGGAACAGCCCCTTTTAGGCAGGTAAAGGAAGGAGGTTACTAAAGAAGACTCCCAGCACAAAATCCCCCTTAGAGGGATTAGGAAGCATTTCTTTGCCGAGGTGGTGGTCAAACGCTGGAAGAGGTGTCCTGGGGAGGTGGTTGATGCCCCAAGCGTCTCCTTGTTTGAGAGGCGTTTGGACAAAGCCCTTAAGAATGCCCTTCTTGGGTGATTTGTGGTGATTTTCCTGCAGTCGGGAGGCGAAGCCGGGCTCTGGAGCCGAGCGCGGTGTGAGCCGAGGACGGGTGTGATTGTCCCCAGGCTTTGGGGGACTGTGTCCCGAGCCCTGTCCCCGCAGGAGGGAGCGCTGGCCGGGTTCCAGAGCAAGGCCTTGCAGCCCGCGTTGTGGTGTGTGTGTGTCCCATCTCGGTCCCCAAGGGCTGTCCTTGTCCCGGGGGCTGCGTGCTGCTTTCTGCGTGGGGCCGTGTCGGTGGTTCCTGCAGGGACCCCTCTGTCCTGGCTGCCCCTGGGGAAGGGGACAGGGGAGTCCCCCCCCGGCCACTGGCACCCCGCTGGTGGTGGCTCGTCCCTGGGGGCAGCTCGTTGCCCTTTGGGGCTCGTGGGCTGCGACTGGGGGCTCACGGGGGCTGTGGCACCTGGGGGGGGTTCTGATTCCCGGTGCCCCCTGCGCTCCCTCCCTCCCCGCCCCCGCCTCCGCCCCTAAACAGGCACGGAGCGGTTCTGGAGAAACAACTTTTAATTGAGACAACTTTTTAACACAAGAGAAAAGGTCCTATTGAAGCTACTCTCAACCCCCCTCCCTCCCTCAAACACACCCCCCTCCCTCCAATACAGCCCCTCTCCCCAAATACAGCCCTCTCCCCAAGTACCCCCCCCAAATACAGCCCTCTCCACAACTGCACACCCCCCTCCCCTAAATACCATGCCCCCCTCCTCTAAATATGATGCCCCCACTCCCCAAGTACACACAGCCCCTCCCCAAATACAACCCCTCCCTCAAATACACACAAATCCCGCCCCCCCCATCACCTCCGTCTCTTCCTTGCGGTGGGACTCGGCCCACCCTCTGCCCCCAGCCCTCTTGCAAGAGCCCTGCGTTTGCTGGGTGATGTCAACGGGGGGCTGCTCCTCCGCTTCGTCCCCCGCCTCTCCCCCAGTTTGGGCATGGCCGGGGTCAGCTCCATCCCCCCGTCCCCCCAGTGCTCCTGGGACTCTGGTGGCAGCTCCATCCCCAAGTCCCCCCAGGGTTTCTGAGACTCCGGTGAGAGCTCTGTCCCCGTGTCATCCCAGGGCTCCTGGGACACTGGCGATGGATCCATGGCCACGTACCACCAGGGCTCCTGGGACCCTGGTGATGGCTCCATCCCCAAGTCCCCCCAGGGTTCCTGGGACTCCCGTGACGGCTCTGTCCCCGTGTCATCCCAGGGCTCCTGGGACACTGGCGATGGATCCATGGCCACGTACCACCAGGGCTCCTGGGACTCTGGTGAGGGCTCCAACCCCATGTCCCCCCAAAGCTCCTGGGACTCTGGTGGCAGCTCCATCCCCACATCCCCCCAGGGCTCCTGGGACTTTGTCCCGGCGATGAGTTCCTCCTGGAAGCGCACGGCCTCCATGGTCTCCTCCAGGCTGTAGCTGGGGCTCAGCAGCAACCTGGGCAGCTCGAGGGAGGGGAAGTCGCAGGGGGGGACACCTGTGCCAGTGTCACCAAGGTCCCCAGGCCTTGGGCTGCTGCCAGGACTGTCCTGGCCGACCCCTGCCACCTCCCCGGAGCAGTGGAAGAGCCTCATGGACACCTCCAGAGGAACCTTCTGGGCCACTGTGAGGTCCCCGAGGGCTTGGCTGTGGGGGACAACAGAGGGGCTGGTGGGGACAGTGGCGGGGCTGGTGGGGACGCTGCAGCCCAGGGAGATGCCGCTGTCCCAGGTAAAGTCACCGTCTGAGGAGATGTCGCTGTACAGCAGGATGTTGCTGTCCGAGGGTGTCTCCAAAGAGGTGGCCGTGCTGGAGCTGGTGGTCTCTGAAGACCGTTCATCGATGTTCTCAGGGCCAGGGATGGAGTTTGGCAGCGTGGTGGGTGCTGGGACCGCTGCTCTTTCCTCTCTGCCAGTGTCACCAGGATCCCCAGGCCTGGGACTGCTCCCAAGACTGTCCTGGCTGAGCCCTGCCACCTCCCAGCAGCAGTCGAAGAGGCTCAGGGCCTCCTCCAGAGGCACCTCCTGGGGCACTGCCAGCCCCCCAAAGGCCTGCTTCTGGCGGAGAGCAGCAGAGCTGGTGGGGCCCTGGCTGTCCCGGGATGGGAGGCTGTCCCAGGAGCTGTCGCTGTATGGGGGGAGGTTGCTGTGCGGGCAAGCCTCCTCGGGGGTGGCCGTGCTGGAGCTGTTGGTGCTGGTGCTGTCCTGGCCGGCCCCCACCGTGTCCGTGGAGGAACCAAAGAGCCTGAGGGCCTCTTGGAGGAGCATCTCCTCGGTGACTTTGACGGTGCTGTCCGGGTCCCCAGGAGCTGGTTTGTCGGGGGCAGCAGAGGGTCTGGGGGGCACGTGGCTGCGTGGGGGTACGTGGCTGCGTGGGGGTGCCCCCGCAGGGCTGGCCGTGCTGGAGATGTTGGTCCGTGCAGGGGGTCCCTTGACGTGCTGGAGGCCGGGGCTGGAGGTCAGCAGCAGCGGGGGGGCTGCGGGCACCGCTCTGCCCTGGTGGCCGTAGGCTGGGAGCTGTGTCAGCGGGGGCTGTGTGGGCTGTCCCTGGAGGCTGCCGGGGGCTGCCCAGGCCGGGAGGGTCTCACAGCCCGCGAGGCCCCACAGGGCAGGGCCCGGGGGAGCAGCGGTGGGGTGGCCGAGCGTGGGGGTGGCCGGCGGAGGCTGGTTGGTGAGGGTCCACTCCAGGTGGAAGAAGCGGGGATGGAAGCAGCAACCGCAGGGGGCCCTCTGCAGCCCTGGGAGGGGGGAAAGGGAGGCGTGGTGGGCCGTGGGCAGCCTCCAGGGCACCCGCCGAGCTGTCCCCCGTGGCCCCCATCGCGGCTGTGGGCCAGGCCCCTGGGGAGCTGGTGGCCGGTCGCTCCCCGGAGTGGGCTGCTGTGCCGGAGGGGCTGGGGCTGGAAACTGGGGAGGGGACGTGCTTTGCGGGAGGAAACAGGAGAGATGGCCCCCACACGTTGGGGAATTCCCTGGAAATTGGATTTCCTGGGCAGGTGAGGGCAGGGATGCTCAGCCGGGCTTGTTGAACCCTCCACACCCAGTACCAAAACTGCTGGGGGGGACAGGGGAGGTGGGATGGTGAAGGTGACCACAGTGCTCGGGGGCTGAAGGTGGCAGAGGGCACAGGGGGTCGATACCTGGTGGTGTGGCCCGTGGGGCCCATGGGGCCACCCCCACGGTGGGTGGCCAGGCTGCGGGGAAGGGCTGCTCGTGGCCGGGCAGTCGAACCAGGGTGGCTGAGCCTGGAAGAGAGACAGGAGCCATGGCTGCGGTCACCTCCTGCGCTCTGTTCCCCGAGAGTGTCCCCGGGCTGCGGGTTGGGGTCAGTCCCTACCTTGGGGGTAGAAGGTTTGTGGGAGCACAAAAGTCTGAAGCGTCTGGGTCGCCACGGGGGCCCGGGGGCCGTTCGGTGGGAGCCAGAGTGGTGGCAGCGCCATCGTCGGTCCTCTCGGTCTCTGCGCTGCTAAGGACTCTTTGGTCACCAGGGATGGAATGTGGGGGCTCCCTGTGCCCCGCCCCCTCCTCCAATAGCCTCCCCATCTCCTGCTGGAGGCCTGGTGGGAGATGGGATGGTCTTGGCCACAGTGATCACGAAATGGTTGAGTTTAAGATCGTCAGTGGAATGAGAAAACCGGTGGGAAGAGTTGCTCCCCTGGATTTTGGGGGTTGAATGCCCCCTTAACGAGCTGATGATGCCAAAGCGGGAGGTGCTGTTGACCCTCTTGAGGGCCAAGAGGCCTTGCAGAAGGCTCTAGGTAGATTGGAGCACTGGGCAATCAGCAGTGGCGTGAAGTTGAAGCAGTAAAAGTGCAGGATTCTGCCCTGGGAGGGAGGAACTCTGGGCAGGAGTGTAACTGGGGAGAGGGGTGGCTGGAGAGCAGCCCTGCAGAAAGGGGTCCGGCCGGGGGTGCTGGGGGCAGCAGCTGAGGAGGAGCCGTCGGTGTCCCCTGGCACCAAGAGGGCAACCCCCATCCTGGGGGGCATCAAACCCAGTCGAAGCAGGAGGCCAAGAGCGGGGATTGTCCCGCTGTGCTCGGCGCTGGTGCGGCCTCACCTGGAGCCCTGGGTGCAGGGCTGGGCCCCACCGTTGGAGAAGGATGGGAAGGTCCTCGAATGCCTCCAGAGGAGGGCAACCAAGCTGGTGACAGGGCTGGAAGGCATGTCCCCGAATCCTAGACTGGTTTGGATTGGAAGGGACCTGTGAGCTTACCTTGTCCCACCCTGTGCCCTGGGCAGGGACCCGTCCCACCAGACCAGGTTTTTCAAGCCCCGTCCAACCTGGCCTTGAACGCCTCCAGGGTTGGGGCAGCCACAGCTTCTCTGGGCACCGTTGGCCAGAGTCTCAGCACCCTCACAGCAAAGAATTTCTTCCCCTGATCTCATCTCAATCTCCTTTCTGTCAGTGTCACAGAATCACACAATCACAGAATCACATTGGGATGGAAGGGGCCTCTGCAGATCATCTAGTCCAACGCCCCTCCCCACACACAGCAGGCCCACCTAGAGGAGGTTGCACAGGAACTTGTCCAGGCGGGTTTTGAATGTCTCCAGAGAAGGAGAGTCTGCCACCCCCCTGGGCAGCCTGTTCCAAGGCTCTGCCACCCTCACAGGAAAGAAGTTCCTCCTCATGTTTAGGTGGAACTTCCCATGTTCAAGTTTCTGCTCCTTCCCTCTTGTCCTGTCACTGGGCACCACTGATAAAAGAGCAGCCCCGTCCTCTTGACACCCACCCTTTAAGTATTTATCAGCATTGATCAAATCCCCCCTCGGTCTTCTCTTCTCTAGACTAAAAAGACCCAAGTCCCTCAGCCTTTCCTCATAAGGGAGAAGCTCCAGTCCCCTCATCATCTTTGTAGCCCTCTGCTGTACCCTCTCCAGCAGTTCCCTGTCCTTCTTGAACTGGGGAGCCCAGAACTGGACGCAGTGCTCCAGGTGGGGCCTCCCCAGGGCAGAGTAGAGGGGGGAGGATGACCTCCCTCCACCTGCTGGTCACACTCTTCCTGATGCATCCCAGGATGCCATTGGCCTTCTTGGCCACAAGGGCACATTGTCGGCTCATGGTCATCCTATTGTCCACCAGGCCTCCTAGGTCTTTCTCCTCCAAGGTGCTCTCCAAACCCTTCCCCCCCTGTCCTGTGGCTCCCCTCCCTGATGACCCAACATTACAGAATCACAGAATCGCAGAATCTTCGTGGTTGCATGGGACCTTGGAGATCATCGAGTCCAACCACACAAAGAAAAAAAAAAGGTAGCCACACCCACAACCAACCACACAGCACACCCGCCCACAAACAGACGCAAACCAACAATCTCGGGCACTAGAGCATGCCCTGGAGAGCCACGTCTAAACGTTTCTTAAATATCTCCAGGGATGGCGACTCCACCACCTCCCTGGGCAGGCTGTTCCAGTGCCTGACCGCTCTCTCGGTAAAGCAGTGCTTCCTAATATCTAATCTAAACCTCCCCTGCCGCAACTTCAGACCATTTCCTCTGGTCCTGTCTTTATTCCCTTGGGAGAAGAGGCCAACGCCCACCTCTCTACACCCTCCTTTCAGGTAGCTGTAGAGGGCAATGAGGTCTCCCCTCAGCCTCCTCTTCTCCAAGCTAAACATGCCCAGTTCCCTCAGCCTCTCCTCGTATGAGTTGTTCTCTAGACCCCCCACCAGCTTGGTGGCTCTCCTCTGGACACGGTCCAGCAGCTCAGTGTCCTTCCTGTAGTGAGGGGCCCAGAACTGGACACAGCGCTCAAGGTGAGGCCTCACCAGTGCCGAGTACAGAGGCACCATCGCTTCCCTACTCCTGCTGGCCCAGCTATTCCTGATACAGGCCGGGATGCCGTTGGCCTTCTTGGCCACCTGGGCACACGGCTGGCTCACGTTAAGCCGGCTGTCCACCAACACCCCCAGGTCCTTTTCTGCTGGGCAGCTTTCCAGCCACTCTTCCCCAAGCCTGTAGTGTTGCCTGGGGTTGTTGTGACCAAAATGCAGGACGTGGCACTTGGCCTTATTAAACCTCATCCCATTGGCCTTGGCCCATGGAGCCAACCTGTCCAGATCCCTCCGTAGAGTCTTCCGACCCTCCAGCAGATCAACGCTCCCACCTAGTTTGGTGTCATCTGCAAACTTGCTGAGGGTGCACTCAATCCCCTTATCTAGATCATCAATGAAGATATTAAACAAGACTGGCCCCAGAACTGAGCCCTGAGGGACACCACTGGTGACCGGCCGCCAACTGGATTTCACCCCATTAATTACAACGCCCTGGGCACGGCCATCCAGGCAGTTTTTCACCCAGTGAAGAGTACACTTGTCTATGCCATGATTCGCCAGCTTCTCCAGGAGAACGCTGTGGGGGACGGTGTCAAAGGCCTTACCAAAGTCCGGGTAGACAACGTCCACAGCCTTCCCCGCATCGAGCAGGCGGGTCACATGGTCATAGAAAGAGATCAAGTTGGTTAAGCAGGACCTCCCTTTCATAAACCCATGCTGGCTGGCGCGGATCCCTTGGCTGCCCTGCACTTGCCGTGAGAGCTCACTCAAGGTGATCCTCTCCGTGATCTTTCCCGGTACCGAGGTCAGGCTGACAGGCCTATAGTTTCCCGGATCCTCCTTCCGGCCCTTCTTGTAGATGGGCGTCACACTGGCCACCCTCCAGTCATCTGGTACCTCTCCTGTTGACCAGGATTGTTGATAGATAATGGAGAGAGGCTTGGTGAGCTCTCCCGCCAGCTCCCTGAGTACCCTTGGGTGAATTCCGTCCGGCCCCTTAGACTTACGCGTGTCCGGGTGCATAAGCAAATCCTTAACTACTTCCTCCTGGACTATGGGGGGGTTGTTCTGCTCTCCATCCTTAGCTTCCAGCTCAGGAGGCTGAACACCCTGGGGATAGCTGGTCCGACTATTGAAGACAGAGGCAAAGAAGGCATTAAGTATCTCAGCCTTCTCCTCGTCCTTGGTCGCAATGTTTCCCCCCTCATCCAGGAAGGGATGGAGATTCTCCCTGACTCTCTTTTTGTTGACGTATTTACAAAAGCTTTTTTTGTTGTCCCTTATATTAATGGCCAGGTTGAGTTCCAGCTGGGCTTTTGCCTTCCTAATTTTTTCTCTGTGTAACCTAACAAGATCTCTGTACTCCTCCTGAGTTGCCTGTCCCTTCATCCAAAGGTGGTAAACCTTCCTTTTTTCCCTAAGTCCCATCAAAAGCTCTTTGTTCAACCAGGCCGGCCATTTTCCCCGCCCTTTAATTTTGCGCCTCATGGGGACAGCCTGCTCCTGGGCCTTTTGGATTTCCTTCGCGAAGAGCGTCCAGCCTTCCTGGACCCCTTTGCCCCGCAGGATTATCTCCCAAGGGACCCTCCCAACCAGGGTTCTGAACAGGCTAAAGCGCGCCCTCCGGAAGGCCAAGGTGGAGGTTTTGCTAACCCCCTTCCTTACCTCCCTAAGAATTGAAAACTTGACCGTTTGATGATCGCCAAGACCAAGAGGGCCTCCGACCTCCACATCTCCCACTAGTCCTTCTTTGTTTGTGAAAAGTAGGTCTAGCGAGGCGCCTCCCCTAGTAGGCTCTCCTACCGGTTGTGTAAGGAAGTTATCTTCCATCCACTCAAGGAACCTCCTAGCCTTGCCTGCTCTCTGCTGTGTTCTATTTCCAGCAGATATCCGGTAGGTTGAAGCCCCCAACCAGAACAAGGGCTGGCAATGGCAAGACTTCAGCCAGCCGCTTACAGAATACTTCATCAACGTGCTCATCCTGGTTGGGTGAGCTTTGGGACTGAGGCATGGCTAGGAAAGGGAGGCAGGTTCATCGCTCTCCCTCATATTGGCTTTCTAGTTCAGTTTGGGTTTCAATGAGGTCTGGTGTGTTCTAGTTTATTACTTTTGAGATGAGCCGGGATGTATCAAAGAGGAGTACAGGACCGGTGAGGGTTCATAAGCGCCGTGGTAATTTTGTGTTTCTTGGTCTCTTAGGTGCCATAATTAATTGTTGCTGCAGCCTCCAGTTCTGGGATCGGCGTGGAGCAGGTGAGTGGAACTCCATGGAGCTTCTGCGGATGAGGGTGTCGTGGAAGAGGTTGGAATTTACAGTTATGATGCTCAGCCTTGGAGCTGTGGTTTCTTGTTTGCAGATGAAGAGGAGCCAGGTGACTGCAGGAAAATGAGTTAGCTGTTGTGGTTTTTGTCAAGGATGAATTCAGACCCCCGGCTCTCTGAAAGCTAAACTGAGGGAACGGCACTGGTAAGGGACTGAGGTTGACGGTTTCAGGGCAGGCTTTTTAAGTTAAAGAAGGGCATAGAGCTGTTCAGGAACAGCCCCTTTTAGGCAGGTAAAGGGAGGAGGTTACTAAAGAAGACTCCCAGCACAAAAATCCCCCTTAGAGGGATTAGGAAGCATTTCTTTGCCGAGGTGGTGGTCAAACGCTGGAAGAGGTGTCCTGGGGAGGTGGTTGATGCCCCAAGCGTCTCCTTGTTTGAGAGGCGTTTGGACAAAGCCCTTAAGAATGCCCTTCTTGGGTGATTTGTGGTGATTTTCCTGCAGTCGGGAGGCGAAGCCGGGCTCTGGAGCCGAGCGCGGTGTGAGCCGAGGACGGGTGTGATTGTCCCCAGGCTTTGGGGGACTGTGTCCCGAGCCCTGTCCCCGCAGGAGGGAGCGCTGGCCAGGTTCCAGAGCAAGGCCTTGCAGCCTGCGTTGTGGTGTGTGTGTGTCCCATCTCGGTCCCCAAGGGCTGTCCTTGTCCCGGGGGCTGCGTGCTGCTTTCTGCGTGGGGCCGTGTCGGTGGTTCCTGCAGGGACCCCTCTGTCCTGGCTGCCCCTGGGGAAGGGGACAGGGGAGTCCCCCCCCGGCCACTGCCACCCCGCTGGTGGTGGCTCGTCCCTGGGGGCAGCTCGTTGCCCTTTGGGGCTCGTGGGCTGCGACTGGGGGCTCACGGGGGCTGTGGCACCTGGGGGGGGTTCTGATTCCCGGTGCCCCCTGCGCTCCCTCCCTCCCCGCCCCCGCCTCCGCCCCTAAACAGGCACGGAGCGGTTCTGGAGAAACAACTTTTAATTGAGACAACTTTTTAACACAAGAGAAAAGGTCCTATTGAAGCTACTCTCAACCCCCCTCCCTCCCTCAAACACACCCCCCTCCCTCCAATACAGCCCCTCTCCCCAAATACAGCCCTCTCCCCAAGTACCCCCCCCAAATACAGCCCTCTCCACAACTGCACACCCCCCTCCCCTAAATACCATGCCCCCCTCCTCTAAATATGATGCCCCCACTCCCCAAGTACACACAGCCCCTCCCCAAATACAACCCCTCCCTCAAATACACACAAATCCCGCCCCCCCCATCACCTCCGTCTCTTCCTTGCGGTGGGACTCGGCCCACCCTCTGCCCCCAGCCCTCTTGCAAGAGCCCTGCGTTTGCTGGGTGATGTCAACGGGGGGCTGCTCCTCCGCTTCGTCCCCCGCCTCTCCCCCAGTTTGGGAATGGCCGGGGTCAGCTCCATCCCCCCGTCCCCCCAGTGCTCCTGGGACTCTGGTGGCAGCTCCATCCCCAAGTCCCCCCAGGGTTCCTGAGACTCCGGTGACAGCTCTGTCCCCGTGTCATCCCAGGGCTCCTGGGACACTGGCGATGGATCCATGGCCACGTACCACCAGGGCTCCTGGGACCCTGGTGATGGCTCCATCCCCAAGTCCCCCCAGGGTTCCTGGGACTCCCGTGACGGCTCTGTCCCCGTGTCATCCCAGGGCTCCTGGGACACTGGCGATGGATCCATGGCCACGTACCACCAGGGCTCCTGGGACTCTGGTGAGGGCTCCAACCCCATGTCCCCCCAAAGCTCCTGGGACTCTGGTGGCAGCTCCATCCCCACATCCCCCCAGGGCTCCTGGGACTTTGTCCCGGCGATGAGTTCCTCCTGGAAGCGCACGGCCTCCGTGGTCTCCTCCAGGCTGTAGCTGGGGCTCAGCAGCAACCTGGGCAGCTCGAGGGAGGGGAAGTCGCAGGGGGGGACACCTGTGCCAGTGTCACCAAGGTCCCCAGGCCTTGGGCTGCTGCCAGGACTGTCCTGGCCGACCCCTGCCACCTCCCCGGAGCAGTGGAAGAGCCTCATGGACACCTCCAGAGGAACCTTCTGGGCCACTGTGAGGTCCCCGAGGGCTTGGCTGTGGGGGACAACAGAGGGGCTGGTGGGGACAGTGGCGGGGCTGGTGGGGACGCTGCAGCCCAGGGAGATGCCGCTGTCCCAGGTAAAGTCACCGTCTGAGGAGATGTCGCTGTACAGCAGGATGTTGCTGTCCGAGGGTGTCTCCAAAGAGGTGGCCGTGCTGGAGCTGGTGGTCTCTGAAGACCGTTCATCGATGTTCTCAGGGCCAGGGATGGAGTTTGGCAGCGTGGTGGGTGCTGGGACCGCTGCTCTTTCCTCTCTGCCAGTGTCACCAGGATCCCCAGGCCTGGGACTGCTCCCAAGACTGTCCTGGCTGACCCCTGCCACCTCCCAGCAGCAGTCGAAGAGGCTCAGGGCCTCCTCCAGAGGCACCTCCTGGGGCACTGCCAGCCCCCCAAAGGCCTGCTTCTGGCGGAGAGCAGCAGAGCTGGTGGGGCCCTGGCTGTCCCGGGATGGGAGGCTGTCCCAGGAGCTGTCGCTGTATGGGGGGAGGTTGCTGTGCGGGCGAGCCTCCTCGGGGGTGGCCGTGCTGGAGCTGTTGGTGCTGGTGCTATCCTGGCCGGCCCCCACCGTGTCCGTGGAGGAACCAAAGAGCCTGAGGGCCTCTTGGAGGAGCATCTCCTCGGTGACTTTGACGGTGCTGTCCGGGTCCCCAGGAGCTGGTTTGTCGGGGGCAGCAGAGGGTCTGGGGGGCACGTGGCTGCGTGGGGGTGCCCCCGCGGTGGTGGCCGTGCTGGAGATGTTGGTCCGTGCAGGGGGTCCCTTGACGTGCTGGAGGCCGGGGATGGAGGTCAGCAGCAGCGGGGGGGCTGCGGGCACCGCTCTGCCCTGGTGGCCGTAGGCTGGGAGCTGTGTCAGCGGGGGCTGTGTGGGCTGTCCCTGGAGGCTGCCGGGGGCTGCCCAGGCCGGGAGGGTCTCACAGCCCGCGAGGCCCCACAGGGCAGGGCCCGGGGGAGCAGCGGCGCCGTGGCCGAGCGTGGGGGTGGCCGGCGGAGGCTGGTTGGTGAGGGTCCACTCCAGGTGGAAGAAGCGGGGATGGAAGCAGCAACCGCAGGGGGCCCTCTGCAGCCCTGGGAGGGGGGAAAGGGAGGCGTGGTGGGCCGTGGGCAGCCTCCAGGGCACCCGCCGAGCTGTCCCCCGTGGCCCCCATCGCGGCTATGGGCCAGGCCCCTGGGGAGCTGGTGGCCGGTCGCTCCCCGGAGTGGGCTGCTGTGCCGGAGGGGCTGGGGCTGGAAACTGGGGAGGGGACGTGCTTTGCGGGAGGAAACAGGAGAGATGGCCCCCACACGTTGGGGAATTCCCTGGAAATTGGATTTCCTGGGCAGGTGAGGGCAGGGATGCTCAGCCGGGCTTGTTGAACCCTCCACACCCAGTACCAAAACTGCTGGGGGGGACAGGGGAGGTGGGATGGTGAAGGTGACCACAGTGCTCGGGGGCTGAAGGTGGCAGAGGGCACAGGGGGTCGATACCTGGTGGTGTGGCCCGTGGGGCCCATGGGGCCACCCCCACGGTGGGTGGCCAGGCTGCGGGGAAGGGCTGCTCGTGGCCGGGCAGTCGAACCAGGGTGGCTGAGCCTGGAAGAGAGACAGGAGCCATGGCTGCGGTCACCTCCTGCGCTCTGTTCCCCGAGAGTGTCCCCGGGCTGCGGGTTGGGGTCAGTCCCTACCTTGGGGGTAGAAGGTTTGTGGGAGCACAAAAGTCTGAAGCGTCTGGGTCGCCACGGGGGCCCGGGGGCCGTTCGGTGGGAGCCAGAGTGGTGGCAGCGCCATCGTCGGTCCTCTCGGTCTCTGCGCTGCTAAGGACTCTTTGGTCACCAGGGATGGAATGTGGGGGCTCCCTGTGCCCCGCCCCCTCCTCCAATAGCCTCCCCATCTCCTGCTGGAGGCCTGGTGGGAGATGGGATGGTCTTGGCCACAGTGATCACGAAATGGTTGAGTTTAAGATCGTCAGTGGAATGAGAAAACCGGTGGGAAGAGTTGCTCCCCTGGATTTTGGGGGTTGAATGCCCCCTTAACGAGCTGATGATGCCAAAGCGGGAGGTGCTGTTGACCCTCTTGAGGGCCAAGAGGCCTTGCAGAAGGCTCTAGGTAGATTGGAGCACTGGGCAATCAGCAGTGGCGTGAAGTTGAAGCAGTAAAAGTGCAGGATTCTGCCCTGGGAGGGAGGAACTCTGGGCAGGAGTGCAACTGGGGAGAGGGGTGGCTGGAGAGCAGCCCTGCAGAAAGGGGTCCGGCCGGGGGTGCTGGGGGCAGCAGCTGAGGAGGAGCCGTCGGTGTCCCCTGGCACCAAGAGGGCAACCCCCATCCTGGGGGGCATCAAACCCAGTCGAAGCAGGAGGCCAAGAGCGGGGATTGTCCCGCTGTGCTCGGTGCTGGTGCGGCCTCACCCGGAGCCCTGGGTGCAGGGCTGGGCCCCACCGTTGGAGAAGGATGGGAAGGTCCTCGAATGCCTCCAGAGGAGGGCAACCAAGCTGGTGACAGGGCTGGAAGGCATGTCCCCGAATCCTAGACTGGTTTGGATTGGAAGGGACCTGTGAGCTTACCTTGTCCCACCCTGTGCCCTGGGCAGGGACCCGTCCCACCAGACCAGGTTTTTCAAGCCCCGTCCAACCTGGCCTTGAACGCCTCCAGGGTTGGGGCAGCCACAGCTTCTCTGGGCACCGTTGGCCAGAGTCTCACCACCCTCACAGCAAAGAATTTCTTCCCCTGATCTCCTCTCAATCTCCTTTCTGTCAGTGTCACAGAATCACACAATCACAGAATCACATTGGGATGGAAGGGGCCTCTGCAGATCATCTAGTCCAACGCCCCTCCCCACACACAGCAGCAGGCCCACCTAGAGGAGGTTGCACAGGAACTTGTCCAGGCGGGTTTTGAATGTCTCCAGAGAAGGAGAGTCTGCCACCCCCCTGGGCAGCCTGTTCCAAGGCTCTGCCACCCTCACAGGAAAGAAGTTCCTCCTCATGTTTAGGTGGAACTTCCCATGTTCAAGTTTCTGCTCGTTCCCTCTTGTCCTGTCACTGGGCACCACTGATAAAAGAGCAGCCCCGTCCTCTTGACACCCACCCTTTAAGTATTTATCAGCATTGATCAAATCCCCCCTCGGTCTTCTCTTCTCTAGACTAAAAAGACCCAAGTCCCTCAGCCTTTCCTCATAAGGGAGAAGCTCCAGTCCCCTCATCATCTTTGTAGCCCTCTGCTGTACCCTCTCCAGCAGTTCCCTGTCCTTCTTGAACTGGGGAGCCCAGAACTGGTCGCAGTGCTCCAGGTGGGGCCTCCCCAGGGCAGAGTAGAGGGGGGAGGATGACCTCCCTCGACCTGCTGGTCACACTCTTCCTGATGCATCCCAGGATGCCATTGGCCTTCTTGGCCACAAGGGCACATTGTCGGCTCATGGTCATCCTATTGTCCACCAGGCCTCCTAGGTCTTTCTCCTCCAAGGTACTCTCCAAACCCTTCCCCCCCTGTCCTGTGGCTCCCCTCCCTGATGACCCAACATTACAGAATCACAGAATCGCAGAATCTTCGTGGTTGCATGGGACCTTGGAGATCATCGAGTCCAACCACACAAAGGAAAAAAAAAGGTAGCCACACCCACAACCAACCACACAGCACACCCGCCCACAAACAGACGCAAACCAACAATCTCGGGCACTAGAGCATGCCCTGGAGAGCCACGTCTAAACGTTTCTTAAATATCTCCAGGGATGGCGACTCCACCACCTCCCTGGGCAGGCTGTTCCAGTGCCTGACTGCTCTCTCGTTAAAGCAGTGCTTCCTAATATCTAATCTAAACCTCCCCTGCCGCAACTTCAGACCATTTCCTCTGGTCCCATCCCATTGGCCTTGGCCCATGGAGCCAACCTGTCCAGATCCCTCCGTAGAGTCTTCCAACCCTCCAGCAGATCAACGCTCCCACCTAGTTTGGTGTCATCTGCAAACTTGCTGAGGGTGCACTCAATCCCCTTATCTAGATCATCAATAAAGATATTAAACAAGACTGGCCCCAAAACTGAGCCCTGAGGGACACCACTGGTGACCGGCCGCCAACTGGATTTCACCCCATTAATTACAACTCCCTGGGCGCGGCCATCCAGGCAGTTTTTCACCCAGTGAAGAGTACACTTGTCTATGCCATGATTGGCCAGCTTCTCCAGGAGAACGCTGTGGGGGACGGTGTCAAAGGCCTTACCAAAGTCCGGGTAGACAACGTCCACAGCCTTCCCCGCATCGAGCAGGCGGGTCACATGGTCATAGAAAGAGATCAAGTTGGTTAAGCAGGACCTCCCTCTCATAAACCCATGCTGGCTGGCGCGGATCCCTTGGCTGCCCTGCACTTGCCGTGAGAGCTCACTCAAGGTGATCCTCTCCGTGATCTTTCCCGGTACCGAGGTCAGGCTGACAGGCCCATAGTTTCCCGGATCCTCCTTCCGGCCCTTCTTGTAGATGGGCGTCACACTGGCCACCCTCCAGTCATCTGGTACCTCTCCTGTTGACCAGGATTGTTGATAGATAATGGAGAGAGGCTTGGTGAGCTCTCCCGCCAGCTCCCTGAGTACCCTTGGGTGAATTCCGTCCGGCCCCATAGACTTACGCGTGTCCGGGTGCATAAGCAAATCCTTAACTACTTCCTCCTGGACTATGGGGGGGTTGTTCTGCTCTCCATCCTTATCTTCCAGCTCAGGAGGCTGAACACCCTGGGGATAGCTGGTCCGACTATTGAAGACAGAGGCAAAGAAGGCATTAAGTATCTCAGCCTTCTCCTCGTCCTTGGTCGCAATGTTTCCCCCCTCATCCAGGAAGGGATGGAGATTCTCCCTGACTCTCTTTTTGTTGACGTATTTACAAAAGCTTTTTTTGTTGTCCCTTATATTGGTGGCCAGGCTGAGTTGCAGCTGGGCTTTTGCCTTCCTAATTTTTTCTCTGTGTAACCTAACAAGATCTCTGTACTCCTCCTGAGTTGCCTGTCCCTTCATCCAAAGGTGGTAAACCTTCCTTTTTTCCCTATGAAACAGAAAACAGAGGGATTAACCATGACAGGGACGTATATCTCAACCTTGGAGGGGAGGAAAGAAAACAAAGAATTTCCCAATTAGCGGAGGCGGGCCTCAGCCTTGAAGGAACACTTCGCAAGCAAATGGGAACATCCTGACTGATAACAGGAGAAGATAACCAGAGACTTTACGACCCCTGCCAGACCACGCAGAAGACAAGCGGAACATCCTGATCGATTACAGGAAGATAGCAAGAGACTTTTACGGCCTCTATCAGCAAAACAATCGAATCGGTTCAGTGATCGTGGAACTTACTCCCTAAGACGCCCCCCCAAAGAAAAACACCAGGAGAAGATACGCACATGCCTGAAGGATGAGACTTATTATAATGAGGCTCCGGAAATAATTAACATAGTCACACCTATTGTTAGAACTAATTGTATTAGCCCATCCCATAGTTTGCATATGTATGATTTACCTTATAAATAACTACGGGTTTAGCCTAAGGGTGTGCAAGTTTGGAGGAGCGATCCCCCTTGCACCCGGCGCCGCAATAAACATACCTGCTTTATAACTCTCTGCGAGTTGTAAGGTTTGTTTCCGCGCGTCAATTTGGCGACCCAGATGGGACCCTCTCTGTCCGGCTGCGGGACCTGCTGAGGACGGGACTCCTCTGGGCGCCCCCGAGATTTCTCGGGAGGACTCCCCCACTCATCCAGATCACCGCGGGGACAGACAAGGACCATCTATTGCGGACCAGGGATGTTTAGGTTTTCTTAGGGGGGGACCTGTAAGCTGTGAGGAGACGTCCTACGCGTGGTAAAGAGTCGGCGTACTCGCCCCGGGGTATGCTCAAGCTTGGGCTAACGGTTGGGTTGTGCTGGTGTGGGATCCCTTGGTTTTAGATTTTATGTTAGTGCGTGGAAGTGTAACCCTGTGATACTGTTGGTTATATGTTGTATTTATCCTAGGGTATCACTACCGTGTTATTACTTGTTGTATTTGTCATAAGGTACCACTACCGTGTTATTGTCTAATATAAGGTGGAAATTATTGTATGAGTGAAATGAGTGATTGAGACGCGGCACTGCTGCGGAGCAAGTGCGGAGTTCTGATCCGCGGTTCCGTGTTCTCCGCGAGGAGAGCGGCCGGAGACGAACGAAGCGTATGACAGACTGTAAAGAAACATTGTGTGAACCTGATATTGAGAAGATTGAGTGGCAGTGTCTTGGACACTTGGATAATGTTTGTGATCCTATTTTTATCCTAAAGTGTTTTGCTTGTAATACGGAGGTTTGGGTAGATCAGGAAGACGATTTTTGGTGTCCACAGTGTGGAAGCTGGACTGAGTGGGAAAAGATCGAGCGGGCGGGAGAATTGAAACAAGTAATCTGTGGAGACATAGCCTACCCCTGGAGATAAAGGTAGCGGCAGGGATATAGTTGTACTATTTCCCGGGGGAGAAAACAGGAATAACACCCAGGTGACACACGGAGATCAGGGTCACCTCTTCATCAAGGGGTAGAAAGAGCATAAAATGGGCAATAAACAAGGAGGCGGGATAATGAAAAAGAGTCCTCTAGGATGTATTTTAGCACACTGGAAGGAGATCGGAGGCCCACCAGGTGGCAGCGTGGACAAGAAAACCTTAATTAAATATTGCAATCAATGGTGGCCTCTTTACAAGTTAGATGATCAGGAGAAATGACCCGTTAACGGGACCCTTAATTACAATACTGTATTACAATTAATGCTATTCCTTAGAAGGAAAGTGGGATGAAGTCACATATGCAGACATGTTTTTCACCCTTCGGGACCACCCCAAATATCAGCAGGACTGTGGACTGGTGGCTCCACAAGACCCAATAGTGTAATAAGAAAGAAGGAAAAGGAAAGTTGAAGAGATGTTGCAGCAAGTGATATCCGGAGAGAGTTGAGGCTGGCAGAAAGCAGAGAAGGGTGGAGAGTGTTAAGATGGAACAAAATATGTGAGAGTCAGTAGCGGCGCTACAAGAGAGTAAAGGATTTGGAGATATGAGACCTAAAAGGCCTCTGAGAAGGGAAGGATACAGGTCCAGGCAAAGGGGGACTGATGGGGACCTGGGGAATCTACCCTAGCGGATCCACTGGTTACTCTAAGGCTAGGGAAAAAGCAACAAGAAATAGAATTTTTGGTAGATACAGGAGCAACGTTCTCGGTTTTGAATCAAGCCCTGACCCCTATTGATACTGATTTTGTAACAATAAAGGGAGCCACTGGCCAGAGTGAAAAGGCATATTTTCTCAAACCTCTTAGGTTCAAATTGGGAAAACAATTGGGGATACACAAATTCTTATATATGCCTAGTTCCCCGAAACCCCTGCTAGGGCGGGACTTATTAGAACAATTGGGAGCAGAAATTAAATTCAAAAAAGGAAAAATGGAACTCCGGATAAGAGAAGATCAACTAATTGAAGTATTAAGTTTGGCCCTGATAGGAACTCCCATTTCTCCAGGAGTGCCTGAGGAGATTAAAGCCCAAATTTATCCGGGGGTATGGGCCTCGGGAGTGCCGGGGAGAGCAAAAAGTGCTTCCCCTATAGCGATAAAACCTCAACAAGGAGCACGACCGGTGAGAGTCAAACAGTATCCCCTCAGGATAGAGGATAGGAAGGGGATCCGACAAACTATAGACCAGTTCATCGAGTATGGGCTGCTAAAAGAATGCGAATCAGAGTATAACACTCCAATATTACCTGTTAAAAGGCCGGATGGTAGCTATCGCATAGTACAGGATCTCAGGGCTATCAACAAAATTGTTGAAGATTTACACCCGGTAGTAGCGAATCCATACAGTCTTTTAATTAAATTGGTACCTTAATTGGCATGGTTTACCATCCTGGACCTAAAGGATGCCTTTTTCTGCTTGCCGCTGAGCCCAGAGAGCCAACTTTTATTTGCATTCGAATGGGAAAACCCAGAATCTGGAAGGAAAACACAGCTTACATGGACTGTGCTACCACAGGGCTTTAAAAATAGCCCAACACTGTTTGGAAATCAGCTAGCCAAAGACTTAGAACAGTGGAAACGCCCGCCTGGGACAGGAGTGGTATTGCAGTATGTGGACGATATGTTACTTGCCACTGACACCAGAGAAACATGCATAAAATGGACTGTGAGCCTGCTAAATTTCCTTGGACTTAATGGCTATAAAGTTTCTCCACAGAAGGCGCAGATAGCCCAGCAGCAAGTGACCTATCTGGGATATGAAATAACCGCAGGCCAACGGACACTGGGGAAGGAGAGGAAAGAGGCCATCTGCCAGACACCTCGACCACAGACGCCTAAGGAACTTTGGACCTTCCTAGGAATGACAGGATGGTGTCGTCTCTGGATATATAACTACGGACTCTTGGTAAAGCCGCTGTACGAGTTACTAAAATCTAACTCAAAGAATATTGTGTGGAATAAGGAAGCGGACAGAGCCTTCCATCAGTTAAAAAAAGAGGTTAGTGGAAGCGCCTGCCCTGGGGTTACCCGATACTACTAAACCTTTCTGGTTGTTTTCCTATGAAAAGCAAGGAATGGCCTTAGGAGTCCTGGCTCAGAATCTGGGACCCTATCGAAGGGCGGTGGCATACTTCTCCAAACAGCTTGATGAAGTAAGTAAAGGGTGGCCCAGCTGTCTCCGAGCGGTGGCAGCAGTGGCAATAAACATCCAAGAGGCCCGTAAGTTCACCCTAGTGAACTTTCACAGTTATGGTTTCACACACCGTCTCAGCAGTACTGGAAGTAAAAGGAGGGCATTGGCTTTCACCTCAGAGGTTTCTCAAGTACCAGGCTATCCTGATAGAGCAAGATGATGTAGAAATAACAGTAACTAATATTGTCAATCCAGCCTCTTTCCTCAGCGGAACAGCAGGAGAATCAGTGACCCACGACTGCTTGGAAACAATCGAGGCTGTGTACTCCAGTCGACCAGATCTGAAAGAGGAACCATTGGAAGATGCAGAGGATTCCTGGTTCACCGACGGGAGCAGCTTCATTCAACAGGGGATACGCAAAGCTGGCTATGCGGTAACCACCACAGAGAAGGTAATAGAGTCCAAAGCTCTGGCCCCAAATACATCAGCCCAAAAGGCTGAGATAATAGCACTAACCCGAGTGCTGGAACTAGCCAACGGAAAACGGATAAATATCTGGACAGACTCTAAATATGCTTTCGGGGTGGTGCATGCTCACGGGGTGGTCTGGAGAGAAAGAGGACTCTTATCTACACAAGGGAAACACATCAAACATGCTGAAGAAATTCTCAAGCTCTTAGATGCAGTATTACTGCCTGCCAAAGTGGCTATCATGCACTGCAAAGCTCACCAAAAAGGGAACACCGCTGTGGAACTGGGTAACGCACTGGCGGACCGAGAAGCCAAAAGGGCAGCGGAAGTGGGTAATGCAGAAATACAATCCTTGGTCCCAGATGGTAAGATACAAATTGATGACGAACCTAAATATTCTAGGGATGATCACAAATTGATCAAAGACTTAAATGGGAAAATCGAAGGGAAATGGGCCAAAACCCCACAGGGAAAAATAATAGTGCCTTTTTCGTTATTATGGGCAATGGTCATGGCAGAACATAGAAAATCCCATTGGGGAACAGAGGCACTTTACAGATACCTGAGTAGGATAATATGTGCCCGGAATCTATATGCCACGGTCAAACAAGTCACTCAGCAGTGTGAGATATGTCTGCAGAACAACCCTAGGACAGGTCCCAGAGTCCAGTTCGGCCAAATAGGAAAGGGAAACTATCCGGGACAACAATGGCAAATTGATTTCTCAGAACTTCCAAGAAAAGGGGGGTTTCGATACCTATTGGTGCTAACTGATACCTTTTCAGGATGGCCAGAGGCATTTCCCTGCCGAACCAATAAAACAAGAGAAGTGGTTAAAGCATTGTTGCAAGAAATTATACCAAGATTTGGGGTTCCCGCAGTGATTTCCTCAGACCGAGGATCTCATTTCACTGCAAAGGTTGTTTCAAAAGTAAGCAGATTGTGAAGCTAGGCCAGGAAGCTAACTTGGCCTGGCCTCAATCACTACCCTTAGCCCTTCTCAGGATAAGAACAAAACCCAGAACCAAAGAAGGTTTGAGCCCCTTTGAAATACTGTATGGGAGACCATATAGTGTACAAGACGGGACATCCACAGAGTTGGTGAATGAAATATTTACAGATTACATGATAAATTTACAAAAACAGCTCCGAGAGGTAGAAAAACTGGTTCTAGTGACAAGGGGAACAAGATTCCATAGCTTTGTAAGGTGGCTTATACCATCCCTAGGCGTTAGTGAATTGGAGAAAGCAATTGTAAACATATCAGCTACTATAGAAGCGCTTGAGAAATCTACAATAGATGCTATACAGGCACTTCAACAAGAAGTCCAGTCATTAGCAAATGTAGTTGGACAAAATAGAATGGCATTAGATTTACTAACTTGGAAAGAGGGAGGCTTATGCGCAGTGATTAATCAGAGCTGTTGCTCATATGTAAGCGAAAGCGGAAGGATAGAAAAAGACTTACAAAATCTCATAGCTAAAACTCAGATCTTGCATCAGACTGCGCAGGATGATACCACATTTGGGTTCTCAGACCTTTGGGAAAAGTTAACCTCATGGTTACCTAGTCTGGCATGGCTTAGACAACTGCTTATCCTTCTAGTAGCAGTGCTTATGTTAGGAATTTTAGTGTGTGTAATAGCTAGATGTTTTATGTGTTGTACCATGGGGCAAGAGACAAATACATTCAATGGAAAAAGCATCAGCTCCGGGAACGAGTGGAATCAGGGATGTATTTTAGAAATCAGATGGAGAAGGAAAGTGTGTTATAGGCAATTGTAAAAGAATTTACAAATGAACAAAGAAAAGGGGGGACTGAAACAGAAAACAGAGGGATTAACCATGACAGGGACGTATATCTCAACCTTGGAGGGGAGGAAAGAAAACAAAGAATTTCCCAATTAGCGGAGGCGGGCCTCAGCCTTGAAGGAACACTTCGCAAGCAAATGGGAACATCCTGACTGATAACAGGAGAAGATAACCAGAGACTCTACGACCCCTGCCAGACCACGCAGAAGACAAGCGGAACATCCTGATCGATTACAGGAAGATAGCAAGAGACTTTTACGGCCTCTATCAGCAAAACAATCGAATCGGTTCAGTGATCGTGGAACTTACTCCCTAAGACGCCCCCCCAAAGAAAAACACCAGGAGAAGATACGCACATGCCTGAAGGATGAGACTTATTATAATGAGGCTCCGGAAATAATTAACATAGTCACACCTATTGTTAGAACTAATTGTATTAGCCCATCCCATAGTTTGCATATGTATGATTTACCTTATAAATAACTACGGGTTTAGCCTAAGGGTGTGCAAGTTTGGAGGAGCGATCCCCCTTGCACCCGGCGCCGCAATAAACATACCTGCTTTATAACTCTCTGCGAGTTGTAAGGTTTGTTTCCGCGCGTCACCTAAGTCCCATCCAGAGCTCTTTGTTCAACCAGGCCGGCCATTTTCCCCGCCCTTTAATTTTGCGCCTCATGGGGACAGCCTGCTCCTGGGCCTTTCGGATTTCCTTCGCGAAGAGCGTCCAGCCTTCCTGGACCCCTTTGCCCCGCAGGATTATCTCCCAAGGGACCCTCCCAACCAGGGTTCTGAACAGGCTAAAGTGCGCCCTCCGGAAGGCCAAGGTGGAGGTTTTGCTAACCCCCTTCCTTACCTCCCTAAGAATTGAAAACTTGACCGTTTGATGATCGCCAAGACCAAGAGGGCCTCCGACCTCCACATCTCCCACTAGTCCTTCTTTGTTTGTGAAAAGTAGGTCTAGCGAGGCGCCTCCCCTAGTAGGCTCTCCTACCGGTTGTGTAAGGAAGTTATCTTCCATCCACTCAAGGAACCTCCTAGCCTTGCCTGCTCTCTGCTGTGTTCTATTTCCAGCAGATATCCTGTAGGTTGAAGCCCGCAACCAGAACAAGGGCTGGCGATGGCAAGACTTCAGCCAGCCGCTTACAGAATACTTCATCAACGTGCTCATCCTGGTTGGGTGAGCTTTGGGACTGAGGCATGGCTAGGAAAGGGAGGCAGGTTCATCGCTCTCCCTCATATTGGCTTTCTATTTCAGTTTGGGTTTCAATGAGGTCTGGTGTGTTCTAGTTTATTACTTTTGAGATGAGCCGGGATGTATCAAAGAGGAGTACAGGACCGGTGAGGGTTCATAAGCGCCGTGGTAATTTTGTGTTTCTTGGTCTCTTAGGTGCCATAATTAATTGTTGCTGCAGCCTCCAGTTCTGGGATCGGCGTGGAGCAGGTGAGTGGAACTCCATGGAGCTTCTGCGGATGAGGGTGTCGTGGAAGAGGTTGGAATTTGCAGTTATGATGCTCAGTCTTGGAGCTGTGGTTTCTTGTTTGCAGATGAAGAGGAGCCAGGTGACTGCAGGAAAATGAGTTAGCTGTTGTGGTTTTTGTCAAGGATGAATTCAGACCCCCGGCTCTCTGAAAGCTAAACTGAGGGAACGGCACTGGTAAGGGACTGAGGTTGACGGTTTCAGGACAGGCTTTTTAAGTTCCAGAAGGGCATAGAGCTGTTCAGGAACAGCCCCTTTTAGGCAGGTAAAGGAAGGAGGTTACTAAAGAAGACTCCCAGCACAAAATCCCCCTTAGAGGGATTAGGAAGCATTTCTTTGCCGAGGTGGTGGTCAAACGCTGGAAGAGGTGTCCTGGGGAGGTGGTTGATGCCCCAAGCGTCTCCTTGTTTGAGAGGCGTTTGGACAAAGCCCTTAAGAATGCCCTTCTTGGGTGATTTGTGGTGGTTTTCCTGCAGTCGGGAGGCGAAGCCGGGCTCTGGAGCCGAGCGCGGTGTGAGCCGAGGACGGGTGTGATTGTCCCCAGGCTTTGGGGGACTGTGTCCCGAGCCCTGTCCCCGCAGGAGGGAGCGCTGGCCGTGTTCCAGAGCAAGGCCTTGCAGCCCGCGTTGTGGTGTGTGTGTCCCCCATCTCGGTCCCCAAGGGCTGTCCTTGTCCCGGGGGCTGCGTGCTGCTTTCTGCGTGGGGCCGTGTCGGTGGTTCCTGCAGGGACCCCTCTGTCCTGGCTGCCCCTGGGGAAGGGGACAGGGGAGCCCCCCCCCGGCCACTGGCACCCCGCTGGTGGTGGCTCATCCCTGGGGGCAGCTCGTTGCCCTTTGGGGCTCGTGGGCTGCGACTGGGGGCTCACGGGGGCTGTGGCACCTGGGGGGGGTTCTGATTCCCGGTGCCCCCTGCGCTCCCTCCCTCCCCGCCCCCGCCTCCGCCCCTAAAGAGGCACGGAGCGGTTCTGGAGAAACAACTTTTAATTGAGACAACTTTTTATCACAAGAGAAAAGGTCCTATTGAAGCTACTCTCAACCCCCCTCCCTCCCTCAAACACACCCCCCTCCCTCAAATACAGCCCTCTCCCCAAATACAGCCCTCTCCCCAAGTACCCCCCCCAAATACAGCCCTCTCCACAACTGCACACCCCCCTCCCCTAAATACCATGCCCCCCTCCTCTAAATATGATGCCCCCACTCCCCAAGTACACACAGCCCCTCCCCAAATACAACCCCTCCCTCAAATACACACAAATCCCGCCCCCCCCGTCACCTCCGTCTCTTCCTTGCGGTGGGACTCGGCCCACCCTCTGCCCCCAGCCCTCTTGCAAGAGCCCTGCGTTTGCTGGGTGATGTCAACGGGGGGCTGCTCCCCCGCTTCGTCCCCCGCCTCTCCCCCAGTTTGGGCATGGCCGGGGTCAGCTCCATCCCCCCGTCCCCCCAATGCTCCTCCATCCCCAAGTCCCCCCAGGGTTCCTGAGACTCCGGTGAGAGCTCTGTCCCCGTGTCATCCCAGGGCTCCTGGGACACTGGCGATGGATCCATGGCCACGTACCACCAGGGCTCCTGGGACCCTGGTGATGGCTCCATCCCCAAGTCCCCCCAGGGTTCCTGGGACTCCCGTGACGGCTCTGTCCCTGTGTCATCCCAGGGCTCCTGGGACACTGGCGATGGATCCATGGCCACGTACCACCAGGGCTCCTGGGACCCTGGTGATGGCTCCATCCCCAAGTCCCCCCAGGGTTCCTGGGACTCCCGTGACGGCTCTGTCCCTGTGTCATCCCAGGGCTCCTGGGACACTGGCGATGGATCCATGGCCACGTACCACCAGGGCTCCTGGGACTCTGGTGAGGGCTCCAACCCCATGTCCCCCCAAAGCTCCTGGGACTCTGGTGGCAGCTCCATCCCCACATCCCCCCAGGGCTCCTGGGACTTTGTCCCAGCGATGAGTTCCTCCTGGAAGCGCACGGCCTCCGTGGTCTCCTCCAGGCTGTAGCTGGGGCTCAGCAGCAACCTGGGCAGCTCGAGGGAGGGGAAGTCGCAGGGGGGGACACCTGTGCCAGTGTCCCCAAGGTCCCCAGGCCTTGGGCTGCTGCCAGGACTGTCCTGGCCGACCCCTGCCACCTCCCCGGAGCAGTGGAAGAGCCTCATGGACACCTCCAGAGGAACCTTCTGGGCCACTGTGAGGTCCCCGAGGGCTTGGCTGTGGGGGACAACAGAGGGGCTGGTGGGGACAGTGGCGGGGCTGGTGGGGACGCTGCAGCCCAGGGAGATGCCGCTGTCCCAGGTAAAGTCACCGTCTGAGGAGATGTCACTGTACAGCAGGATGTTGCTGTCCGAGGGTGTCTCCAAAGAGGTGGCCATGCTGGAACTGGTGGTCTCTGAAGACCGTTCATCGATGTTCTCAGGGCCAGGGATGGAGTTTGGCAGCGTGGTGGGTGCTGGGACCGCCGCTCTTTCCTCTCTGCCAGTGTCACCAGGATCCCCAGGCCTGGGACTGCTCCCAAGACTGTCCTGGCTGACCCCTGCCACCTCCCAGCAGCAGTCGAAGAGGCTCAGGGCCTCCTCCAGAGGCACCTCCTGGGGCACTGCCAGCCCCCCAAAGGCCTGCTTCTGGCGGAGAGCAGCAGAGCTGGTGGGGCCCTGGCTGTCCCGGGATGGGAGGCTGTCCCAGGAGCTGTCGCTGTATGGGGGGAGGTTGCTGTGCGGGCGAGCCTCCTCGGGGGTGGCCGTGCTGGAGCTGTTGGTGCTGGTGCTGTCCTGGCCGGCCCCCACCGTGTCCGTGGAGGAACCAAAGAGCCTGAGGGCCTCTTGGAGGAGCATCTCCTGGGTGACTTTGACGGTGCTGTCCGGGTCCCCAGGAGCTGGTTTGTGGGGCTCAGCAGAGGGTCTGGGGGGCACGTGGCTGTGTGGGGGTGCCCCCGCGGTGGTGGCCGTGCTAAAGATGTTGCTCCGTGCAGGGGGTCCCTTGACGTGCTGGAGGCCGGGGCTGGAGGTCAGCAGCAGCGGGGGGGCTGCGGGCACCGCTCTGCCCTGGTGGCCGTAGGCTGGGAGCTGTGTCAGCGGGGGCTGTGTGGGCTGTCCCTGGAGGCTGCCGGGGGCTGCCCAGGCCGGGAGGGTCTCACAGCCCGCGAGGCCCCACAGGGCAGGGCCCGGGGGAGCAGCGGCGCCGTGGCCGAGCGTGGGGGTGGCCGGCGGAGGCTGGTTGGTGAGGGTCCACTCCAGGTGGAAGAAGCGGGGATGGAAGCAGCAACCGCAGGGGGCCCTCTGCAGCCCTGGGAGGGGGGAAAGGGAGGCGTGGTGGGCCGTGGGCAGCCTCCAGGGCACCCGCCGAGCTGTCCCCCGTGGCCCCCATCCTGGGTGTGAGCCAGGCCCCTGGGGAGCTGGTGGCCGGTCGCTCCCCGGAGTGAGCTGCTGTGCCGGAGGGGCTGGGGCTGGAAACTGGGGAGGGGACGTGCTTTGTGGGAGGAGACAGGAGAGATGGCCCCCACAGTTTGGGAAATTCCCTGGAAATTGGATTTCCTGGGCAGGTGAGGGCAGGGATGCTCAGCCGGGCTTGTTGAACCCTCCACAGCCAGTACGAAAACTGCTGGGGGGGAACAGGGGAGGTGGGATGGTGAAGGTGACCACAGTGCTCGGGGGCTGAAGGTGGCAGAGGGCACAGGGGTCCATACCTGGTGGTGTGGCCCGTGGGGCCCATGGGGCCACCCCCACGGTGGGTGGCCAGGCTGCGGGGAAGGGCTGCTCCTGGCCGGGCAGTCGAACCAGGGTGGCTGAGCCTAGAAGAGAGACAGGAGCCATGGCTGCGGTCACCTCCTGCGCTCTGTTCCCCGAGAGTGTCCCCGGGCTGCGGGTCGGGGTCGGTGCCTACCTTGGGGGTAGAAGGTTTGTGGGAGCACAAAAGTCTGAAGCGTCTGGGTCGCCGCGGGGGCCCGGGGGCCGTTCGGTGGGAGCCAGAGTGGTGGCAGCGCCATCGTCGGTCCTCTCGGTCTCTCCGCTGCTAAGGACTCTTTGGTCACCAGGGATGGAATGTGGGGGCTCCCTGTGCCCCGCCCCCTCCGCCCATAGCCTCCCCATCTCCTGCTGGAGGCCTGGTGGGAGATGGGATGGTCTTGGCCACAGTGATCACGAAATGGTTGAGTTTAAGATCGTCAGTGGAATGAGAAAACTGGTGGGAAGAGTTGCTGCCCTGGATTTTGGGGGTTGAATGCCCCCTTAACGAGCTGATGATGCCAAAGCGGGAGGTGCTGTTGACCCTCTTGAGGGCCAAGAGGCCTTGCAGAAGGCTCTAGGTAGATTGGAGCACTGGGCAATCAGCAGTGGCGTGAAGTTGAAGCAGTAAAAGTGCGGGATTCTGCGCTGTAAGGGCACCGTTGAAGAAGGACAGGAAAGTCCTTGAATGCCTCCAGAGGAGGGCAACCAAGCTGGTGACGGGGCTGGAAGGCATGTCCTTCCCTCACCCGGGCTTGCTGAACCCCCCACCCCCCAGTGCTAAAAGTGCTGTTGGAGGGAACAGGGGAGGTGGGATGGTGAAGGTGACCAGGGTCCTCGGGGGCGGAAGGTGGCAGAGGGGACAGGGGGTCCATACCTGGTGGTGTGGCCCGTGGGGCCCATGGGGCCACCCCCACGGTGGGTGGCCAGGCTGCGGGGAAGGGCTGCTCCTGGCCGGGCAGTCGAACCAGGGTGGCTGAGCCTGGAAGAGAGACAGGAGCCATGGCTGCGGTCACCTCCTGTGCTCTGTTCCCCGAGAGCGTCCCCGGGCTGCGGGTTGGGGTCAGTCCCTACCTTGGGGGTAGAAGGTTTGTGGGAGCACAAAGGTCTGAAGCGTCTGGGTCGCCGCGGGGGCCCAGGGGCCGTTCGGTGGGAGCCAGAGTGGTGGCAGCGCCATCGTCGGTCCTCTCGGTCTCTGCGCTGCTAAGGACTCTTTGGTCACCAGGGATGGAATGTGGGGGCTCCCTGTGCCCCGCCCCCTCCTCCAATAGCCTCCCCATCTCCTGCTGGAGGCCTGGTGGGAGATGGGATGGTCTTGGCCACAGTGATCACGAAATGGTTGAGTTTAACATCGTCAGTAGAATGAGAAAACTGGTGGGAAGAGTTTTGCTTGTTTTGAACGTCTCTGGGAACTACTTGCATTGCCACCCAGACTTTGGGGCTGCAGGCTTTCCTGGCCACTCTATCCTCAAAAGCACCTTTTTTTCACTTTTTCACAGCACTGGCCTCCAAAAATTCCAAACCTCCTGGCCTGGCTCCCACAACCAAGGTGGCAGCTAGAACAACTCTTGCTTTCTTTCAAGGTCTCTGGGAACTACTTGCATTGCCACCCAGACTTTGGGGCTGTGGGCTTTCCTGGCCACTCTATCCTCAAAAGCAGCTTTTTTTCTTTATCATTTTCCTTTTTAAGGCATTTAAGAAACGTGTAGACACGGCACTTCAGGGCATGCTCTAGTGCCCGAGATTGTTGGTTTGTGTCTGTTTGCGGATGGGTGTGGGTTATGGTGTTTTGTGGTTTTTCGTTGGTTTTTGGTTGGGTTTTTTTTGTGTGTGTGTGTGTGTGTGTGTTTTGGTTTGGTTTGGGTTTTGGCTTTTTTTTTTTTTTTTTTGTGGTTGGACTCGATGATCTCAAAGGTCCCTTCCAATCATGAAGATTCTGTGATTCTGTGATTTCTTTTGCATTTTAAAAGTAAAGGCCAGGAAGGAAAAGCGCATATCCATTGCTTAAGGAGAGAAGAAAGAAGGGTTGAAAGAGTAGCGGCAAATACGCTTCTCCTTCGTCTTCACCAGACTTCAACCAACTTCAGGGAAATTTAGTTCTTTAAAACACCAGGATCACGGGCTGGAGGAGTATGTCAAACAGAGTTCAGATAAAACTTGTGCTTGACTAGTAAGGGAACGAGCCCAAGTGCCTTTTTGAAACTGAGGGACGGCGTTTCATCTCCGACGGCTGAAGAGCAAAGCTTGTACCTGCCTTCAAAGGGGAAAAGAGCTGAAGTGGTAATATCAGTCCAAATTTGGCTGATGACTTTATAGTGTATAAACCCCCAGGAGATAACAGGATGCAGAACATGCTCAAACTGAGGACCAGGAGTCGGGCCCGGCCCTGTCTCTGCAAACTCTGGTTGCGAGAGCACGGGGCGGAAACCTGAGCGCTGCCGCCGATGAGAGCCACGGACTGGGGGGGCCGGGCTGGTGCTGCGCTCCATACGGTGACAGACGGAGGATGTCGCTGTGAGCCGATTGTGACACGGGAGGTCGGCCGGCGGGTAAGCGATGACCAACTGAGGAGGCCACCGCCCTCCGATTGTGACCCGTGAGGGCAGAGGGCCAGTCATCCCGCACAGAGGCCCCGGGCTCAGTGTGCAGCTGGCACTGTGCGGTGAGGTCCTTGTCCTCGCCGCAGCTGGGCACGGCTGTCTTCTCCTGAGGTACCCCGTGTGCCACAGGGCGCTGACGATGGCTTCTGCTTGGGAGAGGAACTATCACCACTCAGGCCTGGAGAAAGCAGCAGCTTTCCTCCCCTCGCTGCTTGCTGACAGCTCCCTCAGGAGCAAAGACGACGATCAGACTGTCCACGGAGTGCTGCTCTTTGCGGATGTCTCAGGTGGGGGGAGCAGGGAGGAGCAGACACGGACACGCGCCGTCTTGGGACACACCAGGCCCTTTGGAGCCCCTCGGACAGAGTGGCCATCTTGTCACTGCTGAGGTCTTCTGCTGGCATGCCCAGAGAGAGCGGGATGGGTTGTCTTGGGCGGTCAACCCCTGCTGCCACCAGCACTGAGCCGGGCATGGGAAGGTGTCCCCAACAGGCTCTCGGGCCGGGCAGGGTGGAAAGTGCTGCCAAGTCCCTTGGCCCCCATGGGCATTTCCTGATTTCTGCGTGTCCCTGCTACAGGTTTCACTGCGTTGACCGAGAAATTCATCCAGAAGAGCGGCAGGGACAGAGGCGCTGATGAGCTGGCGCAAACCCTCAATGAGTACCTGTGTGATATTTTGGGAGGTAAGAGCCGTGCTGCAGGACTGTCTGGCATCGGGCCGTGATGGTGGAGGGTGGAGGCAGACATGCTGGGCAGCCTGGTCCTGCCTCCTTGGCAGGGCTGGGGCTTTCTGTGAGGAACAGCGAGGGCAGCCAGGGTCTGCCGGTGGGTCAGGACCAGCGCAGGCTGGTGAGGGTGACCTGAGGGTGCTGGCTCTGACCTGTGCGTGTGTGAGACCCTCACGAGCCCCTTTCCACAGGGAAAACCTTGACCCTCCTGAGCTGACCGTGAGCACAGTGTGGCCACCCCTTTGGCAGTGCTATTAGGGCAAAGCAAGAGTCCCCAAAGGCAATGAAGGGTGTGGAGCATCTGTGCTCCGAGGAAAGGCTGAGAGAGCTGGGACTGGTTGGCATAGAGAAGGCTCAGGGGGGACCTTAGGAATGTGTCTACAACTTGAAGGGCGGGTGCAAAGAGGACAGAGCCGGATTCTTCCCAGTGGTTCCCAGTGTCAGGACCAGAGGCCACGCCACAGACCCGCACTGAAACACAGGAGGTTCCCTCTGTAGGTCAGGAAACACTTTTTGCCTGTGAGGGCGACTGAGCACTGGCAGAGGTTGCCCAGGGAGGTTGTGGAGTCTCCTTCCTCAGAGCTATTCAGGAACGATCAGCCACCCTCCTGGCTCTGTGCAGCCCGGCTGGGCTGGAGCAGCGGTGTCGGATCAGATGGAGCCCAGAGGTCCCTTCCAGCCTCCACCTTTCCGAGGTTTGGTGGCATCTGGAGGCCCTGCCTCCCTGCCTGCTCTGCGGGTACCAGGGCAGTGACCACTGTGAGCCTGGGAGAGAGGTCGGAGCGGTGCTTTCCTCAGCTCTGCCCCACGGTGCACCCTTGCCCAGGTGCTGCTCTTTGAGGGGGGCTTGCTCCGTGGCTTCTGGAAGAAGGTGTCCGCATGACTCTTCCTTTTCTTCCCTCTGTCCGCAGAGTTCCTGGTTTTTGGAGGAGACATCTTGAAGTTTGCTGGTAGGTGTTTGGGACGACGATGCCCACGTGCGCCGATGGGTGGCATTTACCTGTTGTGGCGGCCGTTTGCTCTGCTCTCCTTCTCCAGAGGCTCTGTGCAGCACCTGGATCCCACTCTTGGCCACCACGCACCCCCCGCAGTGGCCCCTCTGTCCCCCCCGGGCCTGCCTGCGGCTTGGCTTTAGCCAGGGCTGTGGCTCCTCCTTCTCTGCCCTGGCTTGTAGGGCCCTGGGCTGGGGGTGGGGGCAAGAAAGCCCCCAGAGGAGGAGACCTCCGAGAAAGCGCAGCCCAAGGTGTGTGTCGGGGCGGTGGTGAGGGGCAGGGAGGCCCTGGGGATGGCGGAGCTGGGGCTGCCAGGCCGGCAGGGGAGGGAGAGTCCCTGGTGTGCTGCAGCTGCAGAGGAGCGCTCGGGGCAGGGGCTGCCACCGCTGCCGGCTGCTGCTGGGGCTGCCCGGGAGAGGAGAGGGGTCCCGGTGCCCGGGATGGGGTGTCCTCCAGGACGATGGCCCATCTTCCTCCGCACGTCAGCTGGTTTCTGCTGTCCCTGCCACTGAGCGTAGGTCGGGGAGAGCCAGGTCTCAGCAGAGCCTCGACCTTCCCTCACTTTCCCCAGGAGACGCTGTGCTGGTGCTGTGGAGAACACCCCCCCGGGAGCTGGCCAGGACCATCAGCCTGGTGCTGCACTGTAGCCAGCAGATCCAGAAGAAGTATAGAAGGCGTGAGACGGACGTGGGCCAGGAGGTCCAACTGAAGATAGGTACAGGCGCTGTGCCAGACGCAGATCCGTGGCACTCTCCCGTGCCACAGGGAGCTTCTCACCAGCAGGGAATGTGGGGACTGGGGCTCGTGCCAAAGGAAAGCATCTCCAGCAAGCGTTCAAGGGTCCAGCTGTAGTCGGAGCGGGGATGGGAGACCGGGACTGCTGGGTTTGCGCGTGTCCGCAGATGCAGAGGAAGCTTAAAGGCAGAGCAGGTGTCGGATTGAGCCTTAGGATCTTTGAATGTCGTCTTTAGCACAGACGTCTGCGGGAGGTCGTTATCCTTTTGTTTCTTCAGGCGGGGGCAGCTTTGCGTCCTTTCCCCTGCTGGATTCTCCCCTGCCTTTCACAAAGAGCAAAGGGGAGCTGCTTGGCTCACGCCTGCGAGAAGGGCTTTTGCAGGCTCTTGGGTTTTCTCCAATGACAGCTCCAACCTGCCTGCGTGAAAAAGGAGCAGGCGGTGGTCGAGGCCCCGCTGGTTTGCTGGCCTTCTGGGGCAGGCAGCTGGGTAAGATGCCCGGCACCCTCAACACATTCTCCATGTCGACTTTGTCTGTCTGTTTCTAGACACCCATTTCAGGGAGCTGTGTGGGTGTCCCCCCGCGTAGGACAGAGGGTGCTCTACCCCTCCGTGATGCCTGTCTCCCTGCTGGGCTTCAGATTGGCTTCTGAGCAGCTGAGATGCTGGGGGCTGCAGAGTTCCAAACGTTCCCTGTGTCAGTTCTGCTTCTCCCTCTCCCTCTCCCCAGGGATCTCTGCAGGCACCATGAGCCTCTCCATTTTTGGAGACAGGAGGCGGCAGTACTTCTGCATTTATGGCCGAGGCGTGGGTGAAGTTCATGAGGCCGAAGAGCTTGCAGATGCAGGTGACATTGTCCTCTCAGCTACCGCCTGGGAGCTCTGTGAGCAGCACCGGCTGAGGACCAAGCATCTTGCAGGCCAAAGAGCCGTGAAGGTGGGTGGATGACATGGCCTCTAGAGCCATTGTGAGGAGCTGGACTTGGACATGAAGGAGGGAAGTGTCAGAAGGCTGAGGAGCTGAATGTGGAGAGAGCGGTAGCTGGGAAAGTGGGCAGGTGGCTGAAGCCCTTGTCCTCCCATCTCAGGGGTAACTGTGGGCTGGGCTTGCTTGGTTGGAGGGGTCGGGAGGCACCGGAAGGGTTTTAGCCCCACCAGCAATGTCCTGTGGGCCACGGAGCTGTGGTTGACAGCTGGGGGATGCTTGGATAATGGCTGCCCAGCTCCGGTGCTTCTGAGGAGGCACTGCTGTCCCAGCCAGCCAGGGGGGCTTCCTCTCTCCTTTCCTGGGAAGTGGCAGTGGAGGGCAGGCTCTGTCCCCTGGGACTCCTGGGGAGGCCAGTGGCAGTGATTTCCTTCTGCGTGTCTTCAGGTTACGGGCATGGAGCCGATGTCTTGGTCAGAATGCCAAGACGCCTTACGCCAGCTCGTACAGGACCCACTGAGCCACCGCTCGGAAGGGGAAGGTGAGTGCCATCTTGCCCTTGTTCTGCGGTTGCCCCAAAAGGTGGGGCCTGGCTGCTTCAGGGGCCAGAGAGGAACCACCTCCTCCCTCTTCCCCCTGTCAGTTGGCACTCCTGCTTTTGGGCCTCCTGGGGCAGTCGCTGCTGCTGCCTCCTCCTCCCAGGGGACAGCCCTGCCCTCCGCATCTGGAGGTGGCCACCTGGGCAAAGGCAGAAGACTCTTCCTGCCCCGTTTCCAGGGCCAGCCCCTGCTTTGCAACGGCTCGTAGTCCCACGCGTCCAGCGACCACCTGCCTTTGCTCTCCTCAGGTGCCATGAGGCCGGCTCTTCTCCTGCCCAGTGATCCCAATGCGGAGAAGGTGTACAGGAAGTACATCCCAGACGCTGCTCTTGGGAAGGTACGGCAAGGCCACCGCTGCTGGGGGCTGCCTTTTGGGATGGATTTCTCCCTTCCTCTGGGAGGAGGGCCAGGGCGCCTGCTCTCCCTCCGTACCTGGTGTGGGCAGTGAGACCCCGGGAGAGCAGGCTGGTGAAGCCATCGTGCTCTTGTCTTCCAGCTTGATGAAAGAGTGCCACTGGAGCTCTTCTCTGAGCTACGGCCAGTCACCATCATCTTCATCCAGCTGCAGCTTCCTGCAGATGTCAGCACGGGGAGCACCAGCACGATCCTTAACACTGCCAGCAGCGTGATGGTGGAAATCCTCTCTCCTCACAAGGGCAAAATCAACAAAGTCCTCCTGTGTGATAAAGTGAGTGTGGGGGAACAACCGCCTCCCCCAGCGCGAGACGGTGGGCAGTGAGCACGAGGGAGAGACTCCCCTCTTGGGCATCATAGCAAGATGTGCTGCCTCTGTCCTCGGCAGGGCTGCACGTTCCTCTGTGTGCTGGGACTCGCTGGAAACAAGCTGCCCTCCGAGAGCATTCGCGCCTTGCAATGTGCTCTGCAGATCTTCAACGCCTGCTCCACCATGCTTGGGGAAAGAGAGTGAGTGTGTGGCGGGGGCCGGGGGGTGCATGCTGCCTGGGACGGTGCAAGGGGGCTCACCACAAAGAGATGTGCCTTCTCGCTCGCCCTCCCCTCTCCCTGGCAGGAAGGAGGCAGTGCCCGGAGAGGTGGCCGCAACCCCTGGGCTTAGCCCACGGCAGCCAGGCGCAGTCCCTCCACGCACACCCTGCTGGCCACTGCACTGGAACGAGCCCTGGCAAGGGCCAGAGGCCCTTGGTGCCAGAGGCAGGCCCTTCTGGGCCACTGGCCTATGAACAGAGATGGGGCCTGGCCACCCGATCTCCAGTTGCTGTCATCGCAGGCGGTGACGTGGCGGGCGCCTTCTTCCTTCCCTCCCTCTTTGCTCACGAGAGGGCTGTGGCCCTGCACGTGCTCTGCCCCCGTTCCTTGTCCCTTGCAACCGGCGTATGTGTCGCCCCTGAGCTCTCCACGTCCCCGAGACCCACGCTGGCAGGGCAGCACAGCCGGTGGCCCAGGCTGGCGCCCAGGGCAGGTGCGGGCAGGGATGAAGCCGGGCGGGCAGGACTGCGCCTGGGGCGCTGCTGAAGCCCCGCTCTTTCCCTGTGTACCAGGGCAGTGTCCGTGGCAGTCACCAGCGGGACGACGTTCTGCGGCGTCATTGGCCACCCTCTGAGGCACGAATACACAGGTACGAGGGGGTGCCTGGGGCGCGGGAGGCTGCTGTGGGCCTGCTGAAGCAGAGCCGTCTGGCAGAGGAAGGCGGGCTGGGAGAGCGCTTGCCCAGAGCTGGCCAGGAACGGCCCCAGTGCCGCCGGTCCAGGCCCGGGACGGGAGAAGGGGCTCTGTGGGCGGCTGTTGGCCTGGGTTCCGCTGAGCCCGCCGTGGGGTTGGCCTGTGCCGGAGGTGAGGCAGCCATTGGCCCGGAAGGGTGCCGCGGGGCTGGTGGCACAGGCACACCAAGGCGTGTGCTCTCTCTCTCTAACGTGTGCTCTCTCTCTGGTAGTCATTGGCCAGAAGGTGAACTTGGCAGCCCGGATGATGGTGCACTACCCCGGGCTGGTGTCCTGTGATGCAGTCACCTACGCCGCCTCTCGGCTGCGCCCTTACTACTTCAGGGAGCTGCCGGAGAAGGAGATGAAGGGCATCAGCCAGCCTGGCCCTGTCTACCAATACGTGGGCATCACCGAGGAGAGGTGAGTGTCCTCTGAGAGGGCTGGAGGAGGGGACGGCGGCACCAAGGGTGCAGCCTGGGCCAGCAGAGAGGGAGAGTGTGCGAGTCTCTGGTGATGGACTCTTGCTATGTTCTCCTGTCCTGCCGTGGCCATTGGGCTTCTTTATGCTTGAAGCTGTCGTAGCGTGTCAGCTTGAGCTTTGCCTGGGGGAGCGTGCAGGGGATAACGCGCTGCTCGAAAGAAAAGCAGGTCCCCGAGGAGCACATCTTTCCCCGCCACGCCAGGCTGCTTCTCTAGCTCCCCTGGCTTCTCACCAGCTAATTGACTCATCTTTTCTTTTCCCCTGCTTCTAGCATATTTGGCTTGGGTCTTCCCAAGAAGAGGTCCGAGTACGTCCCCTTGCTGGGTAGGTGGAGAACGCCTTGCTCTTCTGAACCCCCGGTTCTTCCCCTTGGTAACTTTTAGTGCCACGCTGGGAAGGGAGAGGCTATTCCCAGGGATGGTGTTGCCTGCAGCAGCCCTAAGGAAGTGCCGCCTCTCTCTCGGTCGCTGCTTGCTTATACCTTTGGGGTGGAAAGCAAGGTGAGGCGCTGGGTGCTCTCTGCCATGCTCCAGACCTGGTACGAAGGCTGGTGGATGTGGTGGTGGTGGGGAGGGAAGCTGCGGTGGAGGGTGCCCGCCAAAGGGACGGCTCTTTGCTTTTCAGCGCGCCCCAGCAGCTGCTTTTCTTGTTTGTCTGCACAGGTCGGCAGCAGGAGATTGACCTCTTTTTCGGCTGCCTGAATGCCTATAGGGATTTAGGCCAACGGAACATCCTGGCATTTGAGGGCACGACGGGCTCCGGAAAGAGCCGCTTACTTACCGAACTGGCCTCTTTAGGCCAGGGCGCTGGCCACAGGTACAGGTTTTTCACCTTTAGCTTTGGGACACCGCCCCTGCCCATCCCTGACAGCCGTGGAACACTCCAGCCCCTCTGCCAGTGCGCCTGGCCCTCCCGACAAAGCCTGCGGGAGACGCTGCCCGGGAGCACCTGCGTACCCTGCTCCCACCTCTGCCTCTTTGGGGAGTTGGAGGTGGCTTCTGGAGCCATGGCCTGTGCTCCTTCCCCTCTGGGACAGGCACAGGCAGCAGGAAAGAGGCCAAGCCCAGTGCTGTTCATCTGACTCCAGACCCAACAGACAGCAGGGTGGCCTTTCTCAGAAGCCCTGCTTGCCCTCTGCCTGTTTCCCAGGAGGAGCACGGGGACCTGGGGTCTGGCAGGCAGACTGCTAAGTTCTGGAGCCCCACGGCAGACTCGCCACTTGCCCCATCCTTGCCTCGTAGCCCCGTGAGTTCCTCTGCAGGGGGCACGTAGGGAGACCTGGGCCAGTGCTGTGGAGACACAGGGTCTGGACCCGGCTCTCCCGGTGGCTTGGCAGCAACTGCCCCTCTGTGCCCTTTCTCGTAGGAGGAGTGAAAAGCTTGGCCTTCTCTGGGAAGCCCTTGGGGATGGGGGGCTGAAGAGCTGGCCCCAAAGGGCACCTCCGCCCCTCTTCTCTTAGAAAGCTGGGGCTGTTGGGGATCTCAGTCCCTTTTGCTTTTGCACGGCAGGGTGGTGTCCGTGGAGCTGCTGGAGATCAACGTGAGGCAGTCCTTCTCTGCCCTCCGTACGCTGATGGCCAGGGCCCTGGGCCTCCAGGACTGTGCGTCGTGCAGCGACAGGCAGCGCCTGCTGAGGAGCAAGCTGCAAGGGACGATCGACGAGAGCAGCTGTTGCCTCCTCAATGACATTTTCCTTGTCGAGGTGAGAGCCAGAGGCCTCTCCCGAGTTTGTCTGGGTCTGACGTTGTGTGGGCATGCCGCTGGGAGTGCCTTAGCTCCGGGGTGGGAATGGCGGGGGTCACAGCACACATTTCCTATCCCTGGGCTCCCTGTCTGTGGGCAGTTTGTGTCCCGCGCTGCATCCGCAGTGCCCGGTGCCTTGTTTAGCACCCTGGAAGTGGCACTGGAGAGAGGCTGTTCCTGACCTCGTGCCGAGGTCAGCGCTGTGTGAGGGCTCTGCTCCAGCCAGCCCAAGGTTCCCACAGCCAGAGGAGCAGCTCTTCAGCCCAGCCCAAGGCCCCGCTCTGCAGAGACCCTCAGCAGAGGGCCTTGGCTTTAGGCTCTGGATGGAGTCCCGCCTGTGGCTCCCTGCCCCTGCGTTGGGGAGAGGTCAGGTGCCGAGGCCAGCAGAGGCGGTGGGCTCTGCGCTCTTGCGTGCTGGGGATGGGGAGGTGTGCCGAGCCCCGCAGCCATGTTTCTCCCTGACTCTGCTTTTCTGGCCAGTTTCCCGTTTCGGACAAGGTCCGCGAGATGCGTGAAACTGAAAGGAAAATGGAATTGCACTTGACTTGGACAAGAGTGCTGGAGAAGGTGAGCATTTCTCCTTCCTTGCTCCTGGGCCAGAGAAGGAGAACAAGCCTGCCGGCTGCGGGCTCTGTCCCACCACAGCGTGAGGGGCGGGAGGACCACGCGCCTGGGTCATCGCCCGTCAGGGCCTGAGAAAGCCCTCGGCCCCCACCTCCCCCCGCAGCCCCACAAACACACCCAATCACTTTCCTCCTGTGAAGTGTGGCCGGGAGGAGGAACAATGTCTTCTGGGTTCCCTTGCCCAAGCTCCCTCCTTCTGCAGGGCAAGTGATGTTAGGTGTGACCCTACAGTCTCAAAGAAGTTCAGAGGCAGGCAGCTTGCGAGCAGGGAAGTGGTTGGGGAGAGACTTCCGAGCATCCTCTCCAGAGACAGAGGCGAAATCTCCTCCCCTGAAGGCAATCAAGAATCCCCCGGACTCCCCTCAGAGCAACCTCCTTTTTTCAGACACTTGGAGGAGAATTTGGCATCTTTGTCATCGACAATGCCCATTTCATCGACCCTGCTTCCTGGAGCATCATGTCAGCCGTGCTCCAGAACGTCTCCCTCTTCATGGTCGTGAGCTTAGCCCCGGGCTACGCGAGAACAGAGAGCTTTCGCAAAGGCGCAGCAGACGGCACAACGTCCCAGAAAATCACCTATGTTCATCTGGACAAGCTGAACGCTTCAGATGTTGTGCAAAAGGTCTGCAAGGACCTCGGAGTGTTCAGCGTCTCCAGGGATCTGGTGAGGTGAGTTGGAGACAGGGGAGCTCTCCCCGGGGGCTTGAACCTCTGCCAGCCCTGGTGGGGAATCATCCTCCGCCCCAAGGAAAGGGAGCGCAGGGGGCTGGAAGCATCACCGACTCCAGCGAGTGCCAGACATGGGTGGCCTGTTCTGCCTCAGCCTGGCAAGTGTGAGCTGAGAGTGGGCAACTCTGAGACCCAAAGCCTGGGAGGCGTCAGCCCTTCGCTGCTGCACAGGGAGGAGGGAGGTGGAGTCCCGAGCCCCGGCGTGTCGGGGTGTGGAAAGAAAGGCCTTGGTGTGGGTGGCCGGGCTGTGGGGGAGATTCCCTGGGGCAGAGTCCGCCCTGCTGCCAGAGAGGGTCTGGGCTCCTGAGGAGAAGAAAGGCAGGGCTCGCCTGTGGGCATTGCCCGCAAGTCTTTTCCCACGGACTTCAGCGACGGCTGGAGGTTCAGGGGGCCCAAAAGCCCAAGGCAGCGGGAGGACGGTCCCTTTCCCAAGTGAGCTGCAGCTGTGATGAAAATGAGTGACTGAGTGACTGGCCATCCACCTGAGCTGTGTTTCACCTGACTTTCCTTGTGCTGCTCACTGCCGGCTCTGCTCCTGTGCAGGTTCCTGATGCAGAGAAGCTCGGGGATCCCATATTACTGCGAGGAGCTGCTGCGCTGCCTTCGTTCCAACAACATGCTCTCGTTCTGCCCCCGGAGCCCGGCTGGAAAAGCAAAGGAGGACTGGGAGAGCCTGATCAGTAAGCACCTTTGCCGCCAGTAGCGAGCTGCTGTGGCGCCTTCTGTGCAGCACAGTCTTGCCCCATCGTTCCCCCGTGGGTCTGGGCAGAGTCAGATCCTGCAGCTGTGCTGATGTTGGTCTGGCAGAGGTGTTGGCTCCTCTGCGCCTTGCTGTTGGGACAGGCAAAGCAAGGGGCTAGCGAGTTCTGGGGGCTTGGAGGGGCCTCCATTCTTGGGGCGGGGGTTGCAGGGCTAAAACACAAGGGAAATTGTTCTGGAGCACACGTGTTCCTGGTGTTTCTTAGGCATTCTGATGGGCACGGAATTTACCTTGGCCAAACGCTAGCTCACTTGAGAACAAACCCCAGCTTGAGGTGAGGGACAGGCCCGGGGAACTTGAGTGCGAAACCATAAATCCCCACAAGGGTGCTGGTAACAGAAGAGAACGGTGGTGATGCCATCCGAGAGAGCAATGCCGGCCAGAGTGCCGTGGCCTTGGGAAGAGCCAGGACTGAGGCTACATTTTGCGTTATCACCGGCAAGTTCCCGGGCTGTGGAGCTTGCGCTGCAATGTCGGAGGCAGCGATGCTGCTGCTTCCTGCCCCAGGGCATTCAGTCGCCCCCTGGGAAGTCTGGAAGCCTTGGCTGGAGGAGGGTGTGGGAAAGATGCTCTGAAGGCAGAACATCTCTGGGAGGGCTGTGCAAAGAAAGGCTTGCAGTGCAAACGGTTTTGCTCAGCTTCACGAGCACGTTCAGCGCGGGCAGGTCCGTGCGCGTGCACTGGACCATGTCAGGTGGGACTTGTCCCATCCCAGGTGCTTTTGGAAACGTTTGCAAGTTGCAGGTCACTTTGCAAATTGCCTTATTGGTGCTCTCCCGCTCCACCCAGCATCTGCAGCGGAGGCTTCATCCCTCGCAGCACCCGGGAGCTCCAACGTGAGGAATGATGGCAGGGTCTGCACCATCAGGCCAGGCGTCAACCTGGAGAACACCGTGCTGCCCGTCCCCCTGAAAGGTGAGGGGCCGAGCGCCACTCTGAGGCTGGCGGCCGTGCTGGGGCCCCTTCGCGGGGCATGGGCTGGAGGGAGGCTGAGCATCCGTGTGCCGCAGAGTCACCCTCTCGGCGTGGAAGGGGGCTCCGGTCCCCCCAGAAAGAGGCCTGGGGCTGCGGGCAGCCGCTTTCCCCTCTGGCTGTGGACCAGCTGTGAGCCTGCTGGCTGCTTTCCATCAGGAGGCAGGAGAGAAAAGGTGATCGTGCAACACTAAAATGGCTCCCTTTTCTCACAGAAGCAAATCCTTTGCTGGGAAAAAGCTTTGACTTGCACCTGTCCCAACTTTGGAAGCGGATTCTACACTGCTGTTCTCTTTTTAAGTTCCCCAGCTAATGCTGGCCTCAAGGCACTTGATCCAAACCAAAAGAAAGGAATAGTATTGCCTGGCCAAGTGAAGGCAACCGTTGTGGGGAGCTCTGAGTCCACCTGTGAGGTGGGGAAAGTTCTCGGAGTGCACTGTTGGGCACAAACCTCCTCCAGATCTGGTACGGTGCATCCTGGGATGCACAGACCTGCTGGGTCCTGCCCTCCCCACCACGGGTGGGGGAGCATTTGTTTGAGCCTCTCGCTTATCCCCAGGCCTCGTGGCCTGCAATTCCATCAGGAGTGGAGCCGATTTGAAGACGCCCATCCCAGGAGTTCCGAGGAGTCCTAGGGAGAGGAGGCCAATGTCTACCCCGTCTCGTGTTGAACCTTTCCAGCCTCTCCAGCCTCAGCGCAGGGAAGAGGCAAGAGAGACGTGTTGCTGCTTCTTGACAGAGATCGCGCTGACTCAGCTGGATCGGATGAAGCCGCTGAAGCAGATGATCTTGAAGTTCGCGGCGGTCATCGGGCCAGTGTTTACCACACAGCTGCTGTCGCACATCCTTCCCGCGGGCGTCCGGCAGCAGATGAATCCCCTGCTGGACATGCTGGTGAGCGACAAGATCCTGAAGTGGCTGAAAACCCGGGAGGCACCGGAAGATGTGCAAGATCCTCCTGAGGGGCCAGCGACCTCTTGGCAGGCAGAGCGCGGTAAGTGGTAGCAGGACGGTGGACAAGGGAGCTCCCAGCTGTGTCCGGCGGGGTTCCCTGGGGCATGGTGGGCTTCTCCCGCTGTGACGGGCGGCTGGAGCTCAGGCAGGCATGGCTGTGTGGGATGCGTTGGTCAAAGACCTTTCAGGCCAGATGCAAAGCCCACTAGCTTTGTGCTGGAGGGAACTTCCCACTAAGCGCCCTCCCAAGTGCCTCTGCTCCCCTGCCTCCAAGCGCTGCTCATTGCGCGGGCATGGGAGGGCCTGTGGAGTCCCTGACATCCTCTCCCAGCCGCCTGCAGCCTCCAGATCAAAGATGCCCTCCAGAGTGCCCCGGGGCCTTTGACAGGCTTTTATACACCTTGGATTGCCCTGTGGCACTGGAGGAAGCTCAGGAGGCTGGGGACTGCCTTGCCAAGAGCAGGGAGAAAGCGCTGGCTGGGGCTTGCTTTGGCTGGTGGCAACATGCCCAGCGCCTGCCTGGAGCACAGCTGAGCCCCGTGTCCCCAGGGCTGGGCTAGCGCCAGCGAGGCCAGCCAGGCCCTGTCTCCCCGTGTCCCCAGGGCTGGGCTAGTGCCAGCGAAGCCAGCCGGGCCCTGTCTCCTCCATATCCCCAGGGCTGGGCTAGCGCCAGCAAGGCCAGCCAGGCCCTGTCTCCCCAGGTCACCAGGGCTGGGCTAGTGCCAGCAAGGCCAGCCGGGCCCTGTCTCCCCCGTATCCCCAGGGCTGGGCTAGTGCCAGCGAGGCCAGCCAGGCCCTGTCTCCCCGTATCCCCAGGGCTGGGCTAGTGCCAGAGAGGCCAGCCGGGCCCTGTCTCCCCGTGTCCCCAGGGCTGGGCTAGTGCCAGCAAGGCGCGGGCGCTTTTTCCCCGTGCTCAAGGCTGGGTGTGCAGCAGCGCGGGGTCGCTGCCAAGGATGCCCACCACAGAGTGACTCTCATTCCCCAGCGGGTACGGCCCCAAGCCCAAGCCCCAGCTCGGGCTGATGCCAAGGCCCTTTGCATTGCAGGTGTGCAGACCACAGAGCAGCCGTCTGGCGCCCTGGCCTTCTGTGTCCCGCTGCTGCAAGAGGCCGCCTACGAGCTGTGGCCCCAGAGACAGCGGGTCGCCCTACACCGCAAGTGTGCCGCCTTCCTGGAGCGGCACGCACAGAGATGCAAGAGCTGCGGCCGAGGGGATTTCGTGGCCTTCCACCGCTTCGCCGTCACCAGCAGCCAGGAGGGAGGGAGCTGTCGGGACCCTGCTGACCAGGGCGACTCTCGCAGCTGGGAGGCCTTGGTGCTGGCCGGAGAGCAGCTGAGGAGGGAGAGGACCCACGCCGCTGGGGGTACGCTGTGCACCGTGCTCCACAGCCCGGGCCCTGCAGGAGCCCAGGGGGTGCGCTGGGGATGGGCTGGGAGTGGGTCTGCCAGGGACGAGCCCAGGAGCTGAGGACAACCACCGCAGACTGTCCTCAGTGTGTCGGCACCCTTGAGAGGGTCCTTGCAAGCCCACTGGGAGAGGGAGGGCGGCTCTTACCCTGGGGGAGGCGAGGAGGTGTCTAATCCCCTCTTTTCTTTGCAGATGCTGGAGAACACCAGGTTTTTGCTGAGGAGGATTTGGGGTGAGCAGAGAGGGTTTGATTCTTTGTAAAGGCAATGAGCTCAGGCTCTCCAGAGGAGACCAAGGAAGTGCCGGCATTTGGCTGCCGGTTGTGACTCTAGCTTAGGGAAGAAGCTTTCTGTGGGGTGGGAGCTGGGAGGAGACGGCCATGGAGAGGAGACGGTGCTTGAGGAAGCCCGTGGGCTCCGAGCGATGGTCACGCTACACTGGAGCAGGCCTTGCTTTCCAGTTCCTAGAGAGGAGCGACAAAATGTGCAGGGGAAAAGCCACCCCGGGGAGCCGGGTGGTTTGCCTGTGGGAGGTGACAGCAAGCCCAGCTTGTCTCTTTCTCCCTACCTACAAAGCACCTGTAGGAAGCGTGGCTGCCCGTGGGCTCGTGCCCTGCTTTGAGCAAAGCGGTTTTGATGCCGTCTCTGTGGGGAGAAAGACCAGTCTGGCTGATGCCGGTGTATTCTTTGCTCTCTTCTTCCCCTGGGAACTGTAGCGTGGCAGAGCGCGATCAGAGAACGGAGCTGCCCAGCGAGAGCAACGGGAAGCACAACGGCGACTGCTCCTGCCAAGCCATCGTGGAATCGGTGCTGGTGCCTTTGGCTCGGCACTGCCTGGCAGCGGGCGATGCTGGCCGAGCCTTTTACTACCTTCTGGAGTCTGCGGCTGGCTACCTGCACGTCTCCGACTGCTACATGGTGAGTTGCCTCGCTTGCCAGCACCCACTGTGCACGGAGCCCTCTGGGTGGCCTGGCTCTGGGCAGGACAACGTCACCGCCGCAGTAGGGCCTGCCTCGAGGGGACTTTGGAAGGGAAATGCTGGGGTCAGAGCCCGACTTTTTCCTCCGCTTTGCCTCTTGTGTGGACAGAGACACAGGCCAGCGTGGCCTGAGCACGAGGGGCATTAGCAGGGAGGGGGGCTGAAGGATCACTGGTGCCTGTGCTCTGAGCCAGCGTGACTGTGTTTGGGTGGGCATCGCCAGGGGCAGAATCAGGCCCTCGTAAGACAGAGGCCAGAGGCAATGGGGGAGGACAAGGCCGGCCATGGGCTCTGCACCCACGCTCACCTGCTCTCCGTCTGCTTGCGCAAAGGCCCTCATGAAGCTGAAAGAGGCGGAGGTCCTGAGGAAGACCAAAGCGATTGTGACAGCCCGCTTTGAGGAGGCCACCTTCTTCAGCCTCAAAGGGGAGGTAAAGAGACGGGGAGGTCTGGGAGGTCTCCTGCGGGATGGAGCTGGATGCCTTCCCCAGCTGCAGGGGATATCCCTGGCCCCTCCAGCCACTGGCAGACTCCTGCAGCCCCTTGGGCCACTTGACCACGTCGGGGTGTTTCCCTTCTCCTCTGCAGGTCTGCTGCCGTATGAACCACATCAAGCTGGCAAAGAAGATGATCAGGGAGGCTTTGAGCCTGCTCGAGAGGCACTTCCCCCGGAGCTCCTTTGGAGCCTTCATCAAGTCTCAGGTGGAGAAGTTGCCGTGTGCCGCTTTTGTCAGAAGAGCAGCCTCCCTTCCGCAGGAGATCCGGTAAGAAGCAGAACTGAGACCCCAGGGGAGGAAGAGCCATTTCCTACCCAGTCCCAGGCATGTGGGCCCAGACCGGCCGAGCCTTGAGGCCACCCCTGACCTGACGCAGGGCCCTTACGGGACCCAGGCATTAAGGAGCCATGTGCGGGTAGAGCGGGGAAGGACAGAGCCCCGCACTCCCTCCCCGCCGTGCGCAGTCATGGCGAAGGAGCACACCTTGGGGTAAAAAGCAGCTGGAGCAGGGGCTGTGTCAGCTTCCCCCCAGCGGCACTTCTGTGTTTGCCCCCTTCCGCTCCGGCAGCCCTCCCTCCGGCAGCTCCCTTTCCTCTGAGGAGGTGCAACTGCCTTGTCCGCCGCCCTGCTTTCCCCCAGCCCTGCCCCATTGAGCCCTGTGCAGCAAGAGCCTCTGGGCCCAGCAGTGTCTCTTGCGTGGCAGGAGGAAGAGGCTGGCCTCGCTGCTGCGGCAGAGCTGCTGCCTTTCCTTACTGGAGCAGCTCTTCCGCCTGGAGGGCACGTCCCGCGGACGGAGGTTCTCCGACCTGGCAGCGCGCATGAAGGCCAACACGGACAGGGAGGCGGACTCGTATCAGGCAGCAGACTCCCGTCACAGATAGACTCGGGACACTGACAGATGCCGGCACAGACGCAGGTACAATTAGCCATGCAGGTACCATTGAGATACCGTCACAGACACCGGCACCAATGTAGGCAGAGACACCGGCACCGACACCGTTAGAGACCCCGCTGTCCCTCCCGTTGCTGGGGCAGGTGCCCTCGTGGAGGCCACGGCAGACACAGATGCCACTGCAGATACCCTTGCATGCGCCGGGCAGAGGCAGGCCAGCGGGAAGGCAGGCACCGCGGAGCTCGGTCCTTGCCAGAGAGTGTTTCCCCAGCTGCTGCTCTCGCCTGTCTCTCAGGATTCCAGCAGGCCTCCTTTCCCATGCGCTTTGATCTTTCCCACATCAGGGCAGGAATCTCCAGCAGGTTCCACGAGTCCCTGGCAGGCCTGTGTGATCTAAGCACAGATGTTCTCCTTGTCAGGCACACAGAAGTGAACAACAAGGTGTGATACAGGTGCTTTCCACACCTCAGCTGTAGGTCCCTGGCGCGTGTTTCCAGTCCTGCTGCCAATCTCCTGTTGTGTTCCCACAGCCCAGAAGGAAGGTGCAGCCCGTGGAGAGCCCACCCTGGAGCAGGCTCCTGGAGAGACCTGTGGCCTGTGGAGCGTCGCCCCTGCAGGAGCAGGTTTGCTGGCAGGAGCGGGGAGACCCACGCTGGAGCAGTGCCCCGACCCTGCCCCACAGCGGCCCCACACCTGGGGGACGGACCCACGGATGGACAACCCCCCCCGCCTTCCATCCCTGTTCTGATAAAGTGGTCCTGACACCGGACGCCTGGGTCCACTTGTGTTGGGGGTCTGAGGGGGGTACTTGTGGGGACTGGACGCCTGGGTCCACTTTTGTTGGGAGGCTGGGGGAGGTAGCTGGAGGGTCCGCACGCCTGAGTCCCCTTTTTCAGTGGGCCCCAGGGGCCTGGGTCCACTTGCCCCTGGGTCCACTTGCCCCTGGGTCCCCTTTTGTTGGGCGGGTGGGGTACTTGGGGGGCCCAAATGCCTGGGTCCTGTTTTGGGGGGGCAATCTCCGGCTGTTTGTTATTTTTGAGCCCAGCCCTGGGGAGAGTGAAAAAGGGGTCTTTGAGGATTTTTTTTTTGTAATTCCCCCCCCAAATGAGACTGTCTCCCCCTCTCATCCTGCAGAGAAAATCGCCAAGAAGCTTTCGGAGACGCTGGAGGCAGCCATGCAGCTCTGAGGACGAGGCGTTTATTATATATATGTATATATTTTAAGTGAGAAATTGTTAAAATAATTAAAAAGCCTTTTCTGAAATAAAAGCATGGGCGGAACGGGGGGGTGTTGGGGAGGTGTGATTTTGGGGGTGGGGGGGTGTGTGTCCTGAGAGGTCTCTAAACGAGGAGGTTGGAGCATGGAGGCTTTGGGAGTTCTGGGGGGAAGGGGAGGGCACCCCTAATCCCCATGGAGGTTTATTTTAAGGGGCTCCCCCATCAGCTTGGGGGGGGTCAGAATGTGGGAGACACGCCCGAATTTGGGGGGTACACCCTGATATTCCAGCAGACTCAGCTGAGGCAAGACTCAGCTCCCAGAGGGGCTCAGTAAACCCCAAGATTGGGATAGAGGGGGGCTCAGCTGGGGGGGGGGGACAGTCAGAGAGGAGGATGCACCCCCATTATTGAGGGCACCCCTGATTATTCAGGGCACACCATTTCCACCTCCCAGCCTTCCCCATCCCCTATAAGGCAGCCCACATCCCCCCCGACACCAAATAAGCCCCCCCTAAACCTGCAGAGCACCTCAGACCCCCACCGCTGCACCCTGGGGTCCCACTGGTCCCCAAAACCCCTTTTATGCCCCCAAAATAGAACGTTGTCTCCCTTAAGTTGTCCACCGTCCCCCTCACGGCATCTTTGGTTGTGCAGGCGGGTGGTGAAATCCTCCCTGGGGTTGTGGGGCACAGGTTTCCCCCTCGTCCCGTACCCCAGGGCCTGGTTGAGGGGAGTTCACCCTCAGCCGCAGCAGCCATTTGATCGCCTCTTCCTCCCGGCTGAGGGAAGGGCTCTGGTGGCGCCTTACGAGGGGCGGGGTCAGCACACATGCTTTACATCCCTTCTTTTGGTAAAACCGGCTATTTTGGGGGGTTTGGGGAAGCTTTTATCTTGTTTTTAACCGTCCAAGCCAAGCGGCGCGGCCATTTTGTGGCCCTGAGGGGGAAGGGGGCAGGGGCGCTTTTCCCGCCTTTTTCACCACCTGAGGGGAGCCTTCTCAGGAGCGAGGGGGCGGGGCGAGTGCGGCCGCTGGCCCAATGGCGGTGCGAAGAGGGGGCAGTGGGCGGGATGAGAGCTGTGAGCGGGCCAATGGGCAGTGGTGTTTGCCGGGGTGGGTGGTGCCACCGCGAGCACATGGGCAGAAGGGGAGGGCGCGCAGGCGGAAGGGCAGCCTGGTATCGGCGGTGCCGCCGGGTGGTTTTAAGGGGTCCCGGGGGGTTTGTGGCCCTTTTGAAGGGGGGGAAAAGCGAGGAGGGGATGCGGGAGAGGGCGATGGGGACGGCCTCGTCGTGGTTTGAGCCCCCTGGGTGCTTCTTTTTCCTTCCGAACGGCTGTGAGAAATGTCCCTGAAGAAGCGCTGCAGAGTGTTGGGCTTCTCTCAGGTAAGGGGCTACCCTTCCCCACCCCCCCATTTCCTCTTTCTCCTTTCTCACCCTTCTCTCTCCACTTTTTCCCCCTTTTTTTCCCTTTTCCCCTGGTGAGTGTGGGGTCCAGCATCTCCCTGGGGGAGATGACTGGGGGGGGGAGGGGGACGCTGGGGATGAGGGTTTCAACCTGACCCGGATCTGAGGCACAGCCAGGTGCAGAGGAAGGTGGAGAGGCGTTCCCAGGATGAAGTCAATGAGAATGTGGGGTGAGGGTCACCCCCTTCCCTCCTTCTCCAGGGGAGATGTATTTCAGCCCCTCTGTTATCAGTATTTCCCTCGTCTGCACCCTGCAGGTGGGTGAGCTGGTCCAGTTCCTGCTTGTGAAATAGCAGAAGAAGATCCCCATCAAGAGGGTGGGTGAGATGAGGGGAGCCCCCACGTCCCCCCCCTCCCCAAGTTTATTGCCCCAATATCCAGGCAATTCCCTCCCCTTTTTCCCCATAGATATCTTGAAGGAAGTCATTTGGGAATACAGAGATGTCTCCTCAGAGATGGTCAGCCGGGTGGGCAGGCCACTGCAGCAGGTGAGGGGGGAGGCAAAGAGTGGGGTGTGGGGGGGGTGTTTTCTGGGGGGGAAGGTTCCCTGTTAGATTAACCCTTCTTGCCCTGCAGGTCCTTGGGCTGCAGCTGGTGGAGATGGACACCAAACACCACATTTACATCCTCACTAGTGAGCTGCTCCCACCAAGGTGAGAAGCTGTGCTAGTGGGGGGTCTTTCTCCCCCCCACGGGGGGGGAGGCATTTTGGGAGGGGGCAGACCCCGTTAGAGATTCCCTGTCCCGGTTCAGGGCGATGATACTCCTCTGTGACCCCCCTCCCTCCAGGGACACCCAGACAGCCAAGCTGGGGCTCCTCGTGGTCATCCTCAGCTTCATCTTCATGAAGGGCAACTCGCCCAAAGATGGTGAGGCCTCCCCCCACTTCCCCTTTGTGCCCCTTCCCCCCATTGGCATCCCCTTTTCCAGGTGCTGTCTGGAGGTTTCTTGGCCGGCTCTGGCTGCAACCAGGGTAGAACATGAGAGATAATGGGGGATGGGGCTTGTTAGTGCTGCCCCTTGTTAACCCTGTTGGCCCCAGGGAGTGACAGGAGGTTTTTGGTATATAAAAGTATATATACTTTTGGGTATATGAAGAAGCTGGTGATGGAAGAGGGAAGAGCTTGTGTGGCAGAAGTGGGTTGGGGTTTGGGGCGGGAGAGGGGATTTTGGCAGGGGCAGTGAGGGTGGGATGGAGAGGGTTTTTTGGGGGGGAGGGCATTTTGGGTGGGAAGGGGGGTTTTTGGGGTGTGGGTTTGGGGTGGGAGGGTTAAGAGAGGGGGTGTTCTTTGGAAAGGAGGGTTTGGGAGAGGGCCTTTTGGGATGGGGGGAGTTGAGGGTGGGTTTGGGAGGGTTAGGGAGAAGGGGTTGGGAGAAGGAGGGTTGGGGTTGGGTTTTTTGAGCTGGTAAGGGGAGTTTAGGATGGGAGGGGCTTTTGGGGTGGAGGGTTGGGAGGAGGGGTATTCTTTAGGGTGGGGGATGTGAGAGGGTTTTTTTGGGGTGGGGGTTTGGGAGAATGGGGGGTTTTCGGCTGTCTGGGTGGGGAGAGAGGGGAGTTTGGGGTGGGAGAAGGTTTTTTTGGGGATGGAGGAGGTGGGAGAAGGGGCTGTTTTGGGGGGGTAGGGTGGGAGAAGGGGTGATTTTGTAGTTCCCCCATTTTCCATCCCCCGGTGCGCACAGAGCAGCACCAGCCCCATCTGTGTGGTTTATACTGTACTGCAGTGAAAACCACCTGAAAACGACTGCTCCCCCCTCCCCCCCCAAACCCAGTGGCTCGAGGGGTCTGTCACGGGGCCAGGGAGTGCAGGCACCCCCCAAAATGTGCTGGAGGGGAGGGAGTCACCACCTCACACACTCACCCCCCTCATCACCCTCGTAGGTACCTGGAGATCACCCCCATCCCCCTGATGGACCCCCCCTTGGAATTCAAGTACCAGTGGGGGCCAAGGAGACCTCTAAGAGGGACGTGGTGCGCTTCGTGGCCAAGGTGAGGCTGTTGGGGGGGGGGGGGGAAACTCTGGATTTTGGGGGGGGGGTCCTGGGGCTGGATTTGACCCCCTTCCCTGTTTTTGTGTGTGTGTCATTCCTTCCCCCCCCCCCAGGTCCAAGGGAAGGACCCCATGTTCTGGACGAGTCAATACAATGAGGCCGAGGCCACCCCCTAATTCCCACAGCCCCACAATAGAGGCCCTTTTGGGGTGCAGCCCCACAATCTCCAGGATGAGTGCTTCGTTAAGGCAAGGTTTAATTGGGGAGGGAGAGCCTTAATTTGGGGAGGCCCCCAAAATTAAGGCCCCCCAACCTCCTCAGTAATGCTCAGGGACGGTGACCAGGGCTTTGGCTGGGAGGGCGGCTGATGTCGATGTTCTGCAGGGCAAAATGGGGCTCTGGGGGGGGGTTCCCCTAAATCTACCGCCCCCCCAGTTTCAGGGGGTTTAATGAGATCCCCTCTTTTGGGTTTTTTTTGGGGGGGTCCCCCCTTACCTGGGGCTGCTCGTGGTGGGTGTTCACTGCCTCCCCCTCGTACTCTGGTTCCCTGGGAGGCAACAGCATTTGGGGAGTGGGGAGCCTCCTTTTTGAGGGTGGTGTCCTTGTTTTGGGGGTCACACCCAGGGAGGGGACAGTCCCCTTTTTGGGGAGATTGTGCCCTTTTTTGGGGGTAGACAGGGTGGGCACTCCCATGGGGTGGGGCAACCCCTGGCCACGCCCCCCCTTGATGGGGGCTCCTGGGGCTGTGGCCTGGCCCCTTAGCCCCACCCCCCCGTGGGTGGGTGTGTCCCCCCTTAGCCCCACCCCCCCGTGGGTGTGTCCCCCCTTAGCCCCACCCCCCCGTGGGTGTGTCCCCCCTTAGCCCCACCCCCCCGTGGGTGTGTCCCCCCTTAGCCCCACCCCCAGTGGTTGTGGCCTTCCAGCTCTTGTGGGTGGGGCTCACTGCCTTAGCCCTGCCTCTTGCAGGAGGCCCTGTGGGTGTGGCTTGTTTCCCCTGGCTCCACCCCTTTGTGTCCACCCCTCATGTGGGGGTGTGGCTTCCTCCCTTAGCCACAGCCCTTTCCTTCAGCTCCACCCCTTCTCCCTTAGCCACGCCCCTTTGTCCCAGCCTGTAGTAGCCCTTGGGGGTGTGGCTTCTTCCCTTAGCACTGCCTCCCTTGGCCCCACCCCCTTTCCCTAACCCCACCCGTCTAGGGGTAACTCACACTGGTGGGTGTGGCCTTGTCCTTTAGCCCCACCTCCTCCCTGAGTCTGTGGGTGTGGCCTCACAGAGCCCCACCCCCTTTCCTCAAGCCCTGCCCTTACCTGGGGTGACTCTGGTGGGTGTGGCCTCCTTTCTTAGCCCCACCCCCTTTCCCTTAGCCCCACCCCTACCTGATTTGCTGGGTGGGTGTGGCCTCAGCCCTGCTCCTGGCCCCGCCCCTCCCACCACCCTCCCTGTGCCCCCCTGCCCCCCCAGCCTGTCTCTGCTTGGTCCCACCTCACAGACATGTCCTGCCCCCCCTGCTGTCCCCGAGGGAAGACCCCCGTGTCCCCCTCGATGTGGGTTGAGCTTCACTTGCTGGGGGAGGGTGTCTGCACGGGTTTTTTTGGGGGTTGAGTATGATTTTTGGGGGACACCCCCCCATAACCCCCCCCCCAAAGGATTCTACTCTTAGTGTCGCTTCTCTCCCCCCAGGGTCTCACCTTGATGTTCCCCTCGATGATGGCGGGGTCGACGCAGATGGATTCCACAGAGAGAACCTGGATGGGGGGAAAAAGCTCTCCTGCAGTCCTGTGTGATGAGTCTGCCAGTTCTCCTGTGTCTCCACCCCCTGCCCAGACCCAGAGGGACGTGGACAGGATTGAGGTCACTCCTGTGAACCTCATGAAGTTCCACCAGGACTTCATGTGTAAGAAGTGCAAGGTCCTGCCCCTGGGTCACAGCAATCCCAGGCACAAATCCAGGCTGGGTGGAGAATGGCTGGAGAGCTACCCTGAGGAGAAGGACTTGGGGGTGTTGGTGGGTGAGAAGCTCCACATCAGCCAACAATGTGCCCTGGCAGCCCAGAAAGTTCCCCCCATCCTGGCCTGCATCCCCAGCAGCATGGCCAGCAGGGCGAGGGGGGGTATTCTGCCCCTCTGCTCTGCTCTGGGAAGACCCCCAGGAGCGCTGCCTCCAGCTCTGGGGCCACCAGTATCAAAGGGTCATGGAGCTGTTGGAGCGGGGCCAGAGGAGGCCACGGAGATGCTGGGAGGGCTGGAGCCCCTCTGCTGTGAGGACAGGCTGAGAGAGTTGGTGGGGGGTTCAGCCTGGAGAAGAGAAGGCTCCAGGGAGTCCGTAGAGCCCCTTCCAGTCCCTCAAGGGGCTCCAGGAAAGCTGGGGGGGACTCTTGATCAGGGAGGAGAGCCATAGGAGGAGGGGGAAGGGTTTGACACTGGAAGAAGGGAGATTGGGATGAGATGTGGGGAGAAGATTGTTTGCTGTGAGGGTGGTGAGACCCTGGCCCAGGTTGCCCAGAGAAGCTGTGGCTGCCCCGTCCCTGGAGGGGTTCCAGGCCAGGTTGGACGGGGCTTGGAGCAGCCTGGTGTGGTGGGAGGTGTCCCTGCCCAGGGCAGGGGGAGGGACTGGAGGGGCTTTAAGGTCCCTTCCAACTCTATCCATTCTGTGGTTCTGCGATCTCAAGAGCGTGCTGGTGTGTTAATGCAGGCCACCAGAGTCTCTTCAGAGGTACTTCTGTTCTGCAGGTCAGGTGCCCGGGTGGTTCCGAGTCCCAGGATGAGCCAGCTCCTGCCGACAGTTTTAGCTCCGAGGATGTGACAGAATGGAAACCATCCTTGTGGTGGACCCCAACCCTCAGAGGTGCGGACGTGTTGGTGACATCCCCCTGGCCCAGAGACGTGGGGAGTTTTGCCAACAGCCTGGTAAGGATTGTCTTTTCTGCTGGAATGGGTTTCCAGCTGGATTTCACAAAGGATTGCCTTTCTGCTGGCTGTGTCTCTCTGCAGAGGGGTGCTCCTGATTGTTTGGATTTACCCCTGTCAGGGCTTTGGAGGAGAACTGGCTAAAACAGCTTTCTCTCTCTGGAGATCACCAGCGTTTGGGTAGAAAAGCAGCGGTTCAGTCAGTAAAGCTTCTGGTTAGCGCTGCGCTCAGGCCGTGGAGCTCCATCTCCTGGAGGTACATTTCCTTTGGACCCAGCATTTTCGGGACCCAGCATTGGACAGCTGAGCCTGTCCGAGTCTCACAGACTGGAGCCCGTTGGGATGGTGACGCTGGAGCTGCGGTCTGTGAACCAAGTCTGATCAACCTTATTCTAATAATATAAGTTGACAATCGATATGGGTAAGGGACATCTCCTTGGCCGGGCGGCCCCCGTGGACCAGCCAACGAGAGGTAGCTTTGGGGCGCCTTTTGATGGGATTGTGCCATCTCTGTCCGGTCTGACCCACCGGCTGACGTGGACACGTCCTTTCCGTACACAGCTGGACGTGTCTGCAAGGGTTGGTGATCCGCCAGCTGGGAGTCAGCTCCTGATGTTCAGAATTTTTGGAGGCTGCTGCTGGGAAAAAGTGAAAAAAAGGTGCTTTTGAGGATAGAGTGGCCAGGAAAGGCCGCAGCCCCAAAGTCTGGGCGGCAATGCAAGTAGTTCCCAGAGACGTTCATAAAAAGCAAGAGTTGTTCTGGCTGACGCCTTCATTGTGAGAGCCGCCTCCAGACATTCGGAATTTTTAGAGGCCAGTGCTGTGAAAAAAATGAAAAAAAAGGTAGTAGTGAGGATAGAGTGGCAAGGAAAGGCTGCAGCCCCAAAGTCTGGGTGCAAAGCAAGTAGTTCCCAGAGATGTTCAAAACAAGCAAGAGTTCGTCTGGCTGCCAGCTTGGTTGTGGGAGTCAACTCCTGACTTTTGTAATTTCTAAAGGCTGGTGCTGGGAAAAAGGTAAAAAAAAAAGGTGGCAGTAGGCTGGGAGCGGTGTCAGCGGGGGCTGTGTGGGCTGTCCCTGGAGGCTGCCGGGAGCTGCCCAGGCCGGGAGGGTCTCACAGCCCCCAAGGCCCCACAGGGCAAGGCCCAGGGGAGCAGCGGTGCCGTAGCCGAGCGTGGGGGTGGCCGGCAGAGGCTGGTTGGTGAGGGTCCACTCGATGTGGAAGAAGCGGGGATGGAAGCAGCAGGCACAGGGGGCCCTCTGCAGCCCTGGGAGGGGGGAAAGGGAGGCGTGGTGGGCCGTGGGCAGCCTCCAGGGCACCCACGGAGCCGGCCCCCATGTCCCCCATCCAGGCTGTGGGCCAGGCCCCTGGGGAGCTGGTGGCCGGGTGTTCCCCGGGGGGAGCTGCTGTGATGGCGGGGACCAGGGCTGGAAGCTGGGGAGGGGACGCGCTTAGGCGGGGGAAACGGGAGAGATAGTCCCCAGGAGTTTGGGAAATTCCCTGGAAATGGGATTTCCTGGGCAGGTGAGGGCAGGGATGCTCAGCCGGGCTTGTTGAACCCGCCACCCCCGGTACCAAATGTGCTGGGGGGGGGCAGTGGAGGTGGGATGGTGCAGCTGACCAGGGTCGTCAGGGGCTGAAGGTGGCAGAGGGGACAGGGTATCCATACCTGGTGGTGTGGCCTGTGGGGCCCATGGGGCCGCCCCCACGGTGGGTGGCCAGGCTGCGGGGAAGGGCTGCTCCTGGCCGGGCAGTCGAACCAGGGTGGCTGAGCCTGGAAGAGAGACAGGAGCAATGGCCGCGGTCACCTCCTGTGCTCTTGTCCGACTATTGAAGACAGAGGCAAAGAAGGCATTAAGTATCTCAGCCTTCTCCTCGTCCTTGGTCGCAATGTTTCCCCCCTCATCCAGGAAGGGATGGAGATTCTCCCTGACTCTCTTTTTGTTGACGTATTTACAAAAGCTTTTTTTGTTGTCCCTTATATTGGTGGCCAGGTTGAGTTCCAGCTGGGCTTTTGCCTTCCTAATTTTTTCTCTGTGTAACCTAACAAGATCTCTGTACTCCTCCTGAGTTGCCTGTCCCTTCATCCAAAGGTGGTAAACCTTCCTTTTTTCCCTAAGTCCCATCCAGAGCTCTTTGTTCAACCAGGCCGGCCATTTTCCCCGCCCTTTAATTTTGCGCCTCATGGGGACAGCCTGCTCCTGGGCCTTTTGGATTTCCTTCGCGAAGAGCGTCCAGCCTTCCTGGACCCCTTTGCCCCGCAGGATTATCTCCCAAGGGACCCTCCCAACCAGGGTTCTGAAGAGGCTAAAGTGTGCCCTCCGGAAGGCCAAGGTGGAGGTTTTGCTAACCCCCTTCCTTACCTCCCTAAGAATTGAAAACTTGACCGTTTGATGATCGCCAAGACCAAGAGGGCCTCCGACCTCCACATCTCCCACTAGTCCTTCTTTGTTTGTGAAAAGTAGGTCTAGCGAGGCGCCTCCCCTAGTAGGCTCTCCTACCGGTTGTGTAAGGAAGTTATCTTCCATCCACTCAAGGAACCTCCTAGCCTTGCCTGCTCTCTGCTGTGTTCTATTTCCAGCAGATATCCGGTAGGTTGAAGCCCCCAACCAGAACAAGGGCTGGCGATGGCAAGACTTCAGCCAGCCGCTTACAGAATACTTCATCAACGTGCTCATCCTGGTTGGGTGAGCTTTGGGACTGAGGCATGGCTAGGAAAGGGAGGCAGGTTCATCGCTCTCCCTCATATTGGCTTTCTATTTCAGTTTGGGTTTCAATGAGGTCTGGTGTGTTCTAGTTTATTACTTTTGAGATGAGCCGGGATGTATCAAAGAGGAGTACAGGACCGGTGAGGGTTCATAAGCGCCGTGGTAATTTTGTGTTTCTTGGTCTCTTAGGTGCCATAATTAATTGTTGCTGCAGCCTCCAGTTCTGGGATCAGCGTGGAGCAGGTGAGTGGAACTCCATGGAGCTTCTGCGGATGAGGGTGTCGTGGAAGAGGTTGGAATTTGCAGTTATGATGCTCAGTCTTGGAGCTGTGGTTTCTTGTTTGCAGATGAAGAGGAGCCAGGTGACTGCAGGAAAATGAGTTAGCTGTTGTGGTTTTTGTCAAGGATGAATTCAGACGCCCGGCTCTCTGAAAGCTAAACTGAGGGAACGGCACTGGTAAGGGACTGAGGTTGACGGTTTCAGGACAGGCTTTTTAAGTTCAAGAAGGGCATAGAGCTGTTCAGGAACAGCCCCTTTTAGGCAGGTAAAGGAAGGAGGTTACTAAAGAAGACTCCCAGCACAAAATCCCCCTTAGAGGGATTAGGAAGCATTTCTTTGCCGAGGTGGTGGTCAAACGCTGGAAGAGGTGTCCTGGGGAGGTGGTTGATGCCCCAAGCGTCTCCTTGTTTGAGAGGCGTTTGGACAAAGCCCTTAAGAATGCCCTTCTTGGGTGATTTGTGGTGATTTTCCTGCAGTCGGGAGGCGAAGCCGGGCTCTGGAGCCGAGCGCGGTGTGAGCCGAGGACGGGTGTGATTGTCCCCAGGCTTTGGGGGACTGTGTCCCGAGCCCTGTCCCCGCAGGAGGGAGCGCTGGCCGTGTTCCAGAGCAAGGCCTTGCAGCCCGCGTTGTGGTGTGTGTGTGTCCCATCTCGGTCCCCAAGGGCTGTCCTTGTCCCGGGGGCTGCGTGCTGCTTTCTGTGTGGGGCCGTGTCGGTGGTTCCTGCAGGGACCCCTCTGTCCTGGCTGCCCCTGGGGAAGGGGACAGGGGAGTCCCCCCCCGGCCACTGGCACCCCGCTGGTGGTGGCTCGTCCCTGGGGGCAGCTCGTTGCCCTTTGGGGCTCGTGGGCTGCGACTGGGGGCTCACGGGGGCTGTGGCACCTGGGGGGGGTTCTGATTCCCGGTGCCCCCTGCGCTCCCTCCCTCCCCGCCCCCGCCTCCGCCCCTAAACAGGTACGGAGCGGTTCTGGAGAAACAACTTTTAATTGAGACAACTTTTTATCACAAGAGAAAAGGTCCTATTGAAGCTACTCTCAACCCCCCTCCCTCCCTCAAACACACCCCCCTCCCTCAAATACAGCCCTCTCCCCAAATACAGCCCTCTCCCCAAGTACCCCCCCCAATTACAGCCCTCTCCACAACTGCACACCCCCCTCCCCTAAATACCATGCCCCCCTCCTCTAAATATGATGCCCCCACTCCCCAAATACACACAGCCCCTCCCCAAATACAAGCCCTCCCTCAAATACACACAAATCCCGCCCCCCCCATCACCTCCGTCTCTTCCTTGCGGTGGGACTCGGCCCACCCTCTGCCCCCAGCCCTCTTGCAAGAGCCCTGCGTTTGCTGGGTGATGTCAACGGGGGGCTGCTCCCCCGCTTCGTCCCCCGCCTCTCCCCCAGTTTGGGCATGGCCGGGGTCAGCTCCATCCCCCCGTCCCCCCAATGCTCCTCCATCCCCAAGTCCCCCCAGGGTTCCTGAGACTCCGGTGACAGCTCTGTCCCCGTGTCATCCCAGGGCTCCTGGGACACTGGCGATGGATCCATGGCCACGTACCGCCAGGGCTCCTGGGACCCTGGTGATGGCTCCATCCCCAAGTCCCCCCAGGGTTCCTGGGACTCCCGTGACGGCTCTGTCCCCATGTCATCCCAGGGCTCCTGGGACACTGGCGATGGATCCATGGCCACGTACCACCAGGGCTCCTGGGACTCTGGTGAGGGCTCCAACCCCATGTCCCCCCAAAGCTCCTGGGACTCTGGTGGCAGCTCCATCCCCACATCCCCCCAGGGCTCCTGGGACTTTGTCCCGGCGATGAGTTCCTCCTGGAAGCGCACGGCCTCTGTGGTCTCCTCCAGGCTGTAGCTGGGGCTCAGCAGCAACCTGGGCAGCTCGAGGGAGGGGAAGTCGCAGGGGGGGACACCTGTGCCAGTGTCACCAAGGTCCCCAGGCCTTGGGCTGCTGCCAGGACTGTCCTGGCTGACCCCTGCCACCTCCCCAGAGCAGTGGAAGAGCCTCATGGACGCCTCCAGAGGAACCTTCTGGGCCATTGTGAGGTCCCCGAGGGCTTGGCTGTGGGGGACAACAGAGGGGCTGGTGGGGACAGTGGCGGGGCTGGTGGGGACGCTGCAGCCCAGGGAGATGCCGCTGTCCCAGGTAAAGTCACCGTCTGAGGAGATGTCGCTGTACAGCAGGATGTTGCTGTCCGAGGGTGTCTCCAAAGAGGTGGCCATGCTGGAGCTGGTGGTCTCTGAAGACCATTCATCGATGTTCTCAGGGCCAGGGATGGAGTTTGGCAGCGTGGTGGGTGCTGGGACCGCTGCTCTTTCCTCTCTGCCCAGTGTCACCAGGATCCCCAGGCCTGGGACTGCTCCCAAGACTGTCCTGGCTGACCCCTGCCACCTCCCAGCAGCAGTCGAAGAGGCTCAGGGCCTCCTCCAGAGGCACCTCCTGGGGCACTGCCAGCCCCCCAAAGGCCTGCTTCTGGCGGAGAGCAGCAGAGCTGGTGGGGCCCTGGCTGTCCCGGGATGGGAGGCTGTCCCAGGAGCTGTCGCTGTATGGGGGGAGGTTGCTGTGCGGGCGAGCCTCCTCGGGGGTGGCCGTGCTGGAGCTGTTGGTGCTGGTGCTGTCCTGGCCGGCCCCCACCGTGTCCGTGGAGGAACCAAAGAGCCTGAGGGCCTCTTGGAGGAGCATCTCCTGGGTGACTTTGACGGTGCTGTCCGGGTCCCCAGGAGCTGGTTTGTCGGGGGCAGCAGAGGGTCTGGGGGGCACGTGGCTGCGTGGGGGGAGGTGGCTGCGTGGGGGTGCCCCCGCAGGGCTGGCCGTGCTAAAGATGTTGCTCCGTGCAGGGGGTCCCTTGACGTGCTGGAGGCCGGGGATGGAGGTCAGCAGCAGCGGGGGGGCTGCGGGCACCGCTCTGCCCTGGTGGCCGTAGGCTGGGAGCTGTGTCAGCGGGGGCTGTGTGGGCTGTCCCTGGAGGCTGCCGGGGGCTGCCCAGGCCGGGAGGGTCTCACAGCCTGCGAGGCCCCACAGGGCAGGGCCCAGGGGAGCAGCGGCGCCGTGGCCGAGCGTGGGGGTGGCCGGCGGAGGCTGGTTGGTGAGGGTCCACTCCAGGTGGAAGAAGCGGGGATGGAAGCAGCAACCGCAGGGGGCCCTCTGCAGCCCTGGGAGGGGGGAAAGGGAGGCGTGGTGGGCCGTGGGCAGCCTCCAGGGCAGCCGCCGAGCTGTCCCCCGTGGCCCCCATCCCGGGTGTGAGCCAGGCCCCTGGGGAGCTGGTGGCCGGTCGCTCCCCGGAGTGAGCTGCTGTGCCGGAGGGGCTGGGGCTGGAAACTGGGGAGGGGACGTGCTTTGCGGGAGGAAACAGGAGAGATGGCCCCCCCAGTTTGGGAAATTCCCTGGAAATTGGATTTCCTGGGCAGGTGAGGGCAGGGATGCTCAGCCGGGCTTGTTGAACCCTCCACAGCCAGTACGAAAACTGCTGGGGGGGAACAGGGGAGGTGGGATGGTGAAGGTGACCACAGTGCTCGGGGGCTGAAGGTGGCAGAGGGCACAGGGGGTCCATACCTGGTGGTGTGGCCCGTGGGGCCCATGGGGCCACCCCCACGGTGGGTGGCCAGGCTGCGGGGAAGGGCTGCTCCTGGCCGGGCAGTCGAACCAGGGTGGCTGAGCCTAGAAGAGAGACAGGAGCCATGGCTGCGGTCACCTCCTGCGCTCTGTTCCCCGAGAGTGTCCCCGGGCTGCGGGTCGGGGTCGGTGCCTACCTTGGGGGTAGAAGGTTTGTGGGAGCACAAAAGTCTGAAGCGTCTGGGTCGCCGCGGGGGCCCGGGGGCCGTTCGGTGGGAGCCAGAGTGGTGGCAGCGCCATCGTCGGTCCTCTCGGTCTCTCCGCTGCTAAGGACTCTTTGGTCACCAGGGATGGAATGTGGGGGCTCCCTGTGCCCCGCCCCCTCCGCCCATAGCCTCCCCATCTCCTGCTGGAGGCCTGGTGGGAGATGGGATGGTCTTGGCCACAGTGATCACGAAATGGTTGAGTTTAAGATCGTCAGTGGAATGAGAAAACTGGTGGGAAGAGTTGCTGCCCTGGATTTTGGGGGTTGAATGCCCCCTTAACGAGCTGATGATGCCAAAGCGGGAGGTGCTGTTGACCCTCTTGAGGGCCAAGAGGCCTTGCAGAAGGCTCTAGGTAGATTGGAGCACTGGGCAATCAGCAGTGGCGTGAAGTTGAAGCAGTAAAAGTGCAGGATTCTGCCCTGGGAGGGAGGAACTCTGGGCAGGAGTGTAACTGGGGAGAGGGGTGGCTGGAGAGCAGCCCTGCAGAAAGGGGTCCGGCCGGGGGTGCTGGGGGCAGCAGCTGAGGAGGAGCCGTCGCTGTCCCCTGGCACCAAGAGGGCAACCCCCATCCTGGGGGGCATCAAACCCAGTCGAAGCAGGAGGCCAAGAGCGGGGATTGTCCCGCTGTGCTCGGCGCTGGTGCGGCCTCACCTGGAGCCCTGGGTGCAGGGCTGGGCCCCACCGTTGGAGAAGGATGGGAAGGTCCTCGAATGCCTCCAGAGGAGGGCAACCAAGCTGGTGACAGGGCTGGAAGGCATGTCCCCGAATCCTAGACTGGTTTGGATTGGAAGGGACCTGTGAGGTCACCTTGTCCCACCCTGTGCCCTGGGCAGGGACCCGTCCCACCAGACCAGGTTTTTCAAGCCCCGTCCAACCTGGCCTTGAACGCCTCCAGGGTTGGGGCAGCCACAGCTTCTCTGGGCACCGTTGGCCAGAGTCTCAGCACCCTCACAGCAAAGAATTTCTTCCCCTGATCTCATCTCAATCTCCTTTCTGTCAGTGTCACAGAATCACACAATCACAGAATCACATTGGGATGGAAGGGGCCTCTGCAGATCATCTAGTCCAACCCCCCTCCCCCCACACAGCAGGTCCACCTAGAGGAGGTTGCACAGGAACTTGTCCAGGCGGGTTTTGAATGTCTCCAGAGAAGGAGACTCCACCACCCCCCTGGGCAGCCTGTTCCAAGGCTCTGCCACCCTCACAGGAAAGAAGTTCCTCCTCATGTTTAGGTGGAACTTCCCATGTTCAAGTTTCTGCTCGTTCCCTCTTGTCCTGTCACTGGGCACCACTGAAAAAGGAGCAGCCCCGTCCTCTTGACACCCACCCTTTAAGTATTTATCAGCATTGATCAAATCCCCCCTCAGTCTTCTCTAGACTAAACAGACCCAAGTCCCTCAGCCTTTCCTCATGAGGGAGAAGCTCCAGTCCCCTCATCATCTTTGTAGCCCTCTGCTGTACCCTCTCCAGCAGTTCCCTGTCCTTCTTGAACCGGGGAGCCCAGAACTGGTCGCAGTGCTCCAGGTGGGGCCTACCCAGGGCAGAGTAGAGGGGGGAGGATGACCTCCCTCGACCTGCTGGTCACACTCTTCCTGATGCATCCCAGGATGCCATTGGCCTTCTTGGCCACAAGGGCACATTGTCGGCTCATGGTCATCCTATTGTCCACCAGGCCTCCTAGGTCTTTCTCCTCCAAGGTGCTCTCCAAACCCTTCCCCCCTGTCCTGTGGCTCCCCTCCCTGATGACCCAACATTACAGAATCACAGAATCGCAGAATCTTCGTGGTTGCACGGGACCTTGGAGATCATCGAGTCCAACCACACAAAAAAAAAAAAAAGGTAGCCACACCCACAACCAACCACACAGCACACCCGCCCACAAACAGACGCAAACCAACAATCTCGGGCACTAGAGCATGCCCTGGAGAGCCACGTCTAAACGTTTCTTAAATACCTCCAGGGATGGCGACTCCACCACCTCCCTGGGCAGGCTGTTCCAGTGCCTGACCGCTCTCTCGGTAAAGCAGTGCTTCCTAATATCTAATGTAAACCTCCCCTGCCGCAACTTCAGACCATTTCCTCTGGTCCTGTCTTTATTCCCTTGGGAGAAGAGGCCAACGCGCACCTCTCTACACCCTCCTTTCAGGGAGTTGTAGAGGGCAATGAGGTCTCCCCTCAGCCTCCTCTTCTCCAAACTAAACATGCCCAGTTCCCTCAGCCTCTCCTCGTATGAGTTGTTCTCTAGACCCCCCACCAGCTTGGTGGCTCTCCTCTGGACACGGTCCAGCAGCTCAGTGTCCTTCCTGTAGTGAGGGGCCCAGAACTGGACACAGCGCTCAAGGTGAGGCCTCACCGGTGCCGAGTACAGAGGCACCATCACTTCCCTACTCCTGCTGGCCCAGCTATTCCTGATACAGGCCGGGATGCCGTTGGCCTTCTTGGCCACCTGGGCACACGGCTGGCTCACGTGAAGCCGGCTGTCCACCAACACCCCCAGGTCCTTTTCTGCTGGGCAGCTTTCCAGCCACTCTTCCCCAAGCCTGTAGCGTTGCCTGGGGTTGTTGTGACCAAAATGCAGGACCCGACACTTGGCCTTATTAAACCTCATCCCATTGGCCTTGGCCCATGGAGCCAACCTGTCCAGATCCCTCCGTAGAGTCTTCCGACCCTCCAGCAGATCAACGCTCCCACCTAGTTTGGTGTCATCTGCAAACTTGCTGAGGGTGCACTCAATCCCCTTATCTAGATCATCAATAAAGATATTAAACAAGACTGGCCCCAAAACTGAGCCCTGAGGGACACCACTGGTGACCGGCCGCCAACTGGATTTCACCCCATTAATTACAACTCCCTGGGCACGGCCATCCAGGCAGTTTTTCACCCAGTGAAGAGTACACTTGTCTATGCCATGATTGGCCAGCTTCTCCAGGAGAACGCTGTGGGGGACGGTGTCAAAGGCCTTACCAAAGTCCAGGTAGACAACGTCCACAGCCTTCCCCGCATCGAGCAGGCGGGTCACATGGTCATAGAAAGAGATCGAGTTGGTTAAGCAGGACCTCCCTCTCATAAACCCATGCTGGCTGGCGCGGATCCCTTGGCTGCCGTGCACTTGCCGTGAGAGCTCACTCAAGGTGATCGTCTCCGTGATCTTTCCCGGTACCGAGGTCGGGCTGACAGGCCCATAGTTTCCCGGATCCTCCTTCCGGCCCTTCTTGTAGATGGGCGTCACACTGGCCACCCTCCAGTCATCTGGTACCTCTCCTGTTGACCAGGATTGTTGATAGATAATGGAGAGAGGCTTGGTGAGCTCTCCCGCCAGCTCCCTGAGTACCCTTGGGTGAATTCCGTCCGGCCCCATAGACTTACGCGTGTCCGGGTGCATAAGCAAATCCTTAACTACTTCCTCCTGGACTATGGGGGGGTTGTTCTGCTCTCCATCCTTAGCTTCCAGCTCAGGAGGCTGAACACCCTGGGGATAGCTGGTCCGACTATTGAAGACAGAGGCAAAGAAGGCATTAAGTATCTCAGCCTTCTCCTCGTCCTTGGTCGCAATGTTTCCCCCCTCATCCAGGAAGGGATGGAGATTCTCCCTGACTCTCTTTTTGTTGACGTATTTACAAAAGCTTTTTTTGTTGTCCCTTATATTAGTGGCCAGGCTGAGTTCCAGCTGGGCTTTTGCCTTCCTAATTTTTTCTCTGTGTAACCTAACAAGATCTCTGTACTCCTCCTGAGTTGCCTGTCCCTTCATCCAAAGGTGGTAAACCTTCCTTTTTTCCCTAAGTCCCATCCAGAGCTCTTTGTTCAACCAGGCCGGCCATTTTCCCCGCCCTTTAATTTTGCACCTCATGGGGACAGCCTGCTCCTGGGCCTTTCGGATTTCCTTCTCCAAGAGCGTCCAGCCTTCCTGGACCCCTTTGCCCCGCAGGGTTATCTCCCAAGGGACCCTCCCAACCAGGGTTCTGAAGAGGCTAAAGTGCGCCCTCCGGAAGGCCAAGGTGGAGGTTTTGCTAACCCCCTTCCTTACCTCCCTAAGAATTGAAAACTTGACCGTTTGATGATCGCCAAGACCAAGACGGCCTCCGACCTCCACATCTCCCACTAGTCCTTCTTTGTTTGTGAAAAGTAGGTCTAGCGAGGCGCCTCCCCTAGTAGGCTCTCCTACCGGTTGTGTAAGGAAGTTATCTTCCATCCACTCAAGGAACCTCCTAGCCTTGCCTGCTCTCTGCTGTGTTCTATTTCCAGCAGATATCCGGTAGGTTGAAGCCCCCAACCAGAACAAGGGCTGGCGATGGCAAGACTTCAGCCAGCCGCTTACAGAATACTTCATCAACGTGCTCATCCTGGTTGGGTGAGCTTTGGGACTGAGGCATGGCTAGGAAAGGGAGGCAGGTTCATCGCTCTCCCTCATATTGGCTTTCTAGTTCAGTTTGGGTTTCAATGAGGTCTGGTGTGTTGTGGCGATTGAGAGACGGGACACAGCTTGATGCAAGCAAAATGTTCATTTATTGTATACCATCATTCCTTTATATATGCTTACTTTGGCTGTGTGTTTTAAACTGATTGGTCTTTTTGAACACACACTGCTCGCACAGCTGCATCTGATTGGTCAGTGATATGTTATCATACCAACAACCATATCTTATCTTGAGGACTTAACGACTCAGTCCTTAAGGCCTTTTTAGGCAGGGGCCAGGAACTTGCCCATCTCAATGCTGCCCATCTCATTGTGGCAACATTTGTCAAGTACCTGTTTTCAGGTCCTTTTCTAACCCTTTATGGTCAGGACCACCCTCAGTTTATGGCCTACAAGTTCCAACATGTCCCGGCTTGCCAACTGAGCAGCACTCGGGGTTCTGCTCTTCAGGCCTCCCACATCTCCCCCTTCCTGTTGTACAAAAAGAATCTTCTTCATCGAGCGTGCTATTATCCTTTGCAAACATTGTAACAGACAAGGCAAAAAAGCAACAAAAGTATAAAAACGGCTAAAGCATATACAATTGTCTTTACCAAACTTCTTAACCATCCCGATAGACCTTATCCTTCAAAAAGTTTATCTAACCAATCCCAACTATCGTCTTGTTGGAGTTTAGAGACTCCGTCTTTAAGCTGTTGAATGCTGGCATGGATCGATTCCGAGTGGTCGGAGAGATTCATACAACACATGCCTTCAAAATCTTCACAGCCATGGTCTTGCGCTAAAAGCAAAAAATCTATAACAGCTCCATTTTGCAATGTAACATGGTGAACTCTATCAACATCTAATAAAAGGCCAGACAATGCATTACTAGTAGCATTAGTCTGTTTAGCAAGCCAGCAGCCAAGCTTATTTAAAGTCACTAATGCTTTCCCAGCAGCAACTCCAGGTAACAAAGAGAGGCAGTAGCAAGACACAAAGTGTCTTGTCCAGTCAAATTTGCCAATGTGACTCACACATTTACTTTAGGAAGAGGAGGGGGAAAAAGACTGCCTCAAAGAGGTAAGGGTCTTATACCTATTGTTATCAAAACCAGACACCCAATCATGGTCTCAAGTTTTTTCAAAGTAACAAGAGTCAAAGTCTGGTCCCATCCAGGTGCTCCGAGGCTCCCTCAGTGTCTTAGTCGTCAGTGTCTCAATCGTTCACAGTCCCAGAGGGTTCAGGAGTTTGTTGATCAAAGAGATGATCAGAGTCATCACTGGATGATTGTGATAGGGATTCACGGAAGGGTCGTACGTTCTTCGCTGGAATCCACCTAGGACCTTTTTCTGTGGAGACACACGCATAACCTCTTCCCCATGTAACAAGAGGATATGGTCCCATGATCTTACCTGTTTCTGGATCACGAACCAAAACCGGGGCTTTAATTCGTACCTCAAGTGAAACGTTTGCATTAAAATGTCGAACTATCGGAGGATTGTTATCTATTAAAGAACAATTCAAAAAATTAAAAACATACAAAGCTTTCTGCAGACGTTCCTCAGGAATAGCAGTTCCTACTCCCCCTTTTTGTTGTTGTAAGAAACACTTCAAAGATCGGTGAGAGCATTCAATTGACCTGTAGGGGAATGAGGAATGCCGGTAATGTGGGTCACACCCCAAGAGTCAAGAAATGCTTTCGTTGCGGTTGAGACATATGCAGGGCCATTGTCCGTTTTTATTTGAGAGGGTATGCCCAAGGTGGCAAAAGCACGCATCAAATGTTTGCAGACGTCACGCGCCTTTTCCCCTGTGTGGCAAGAAGCAAACAAAGCGCCTGAAAAGGTGTCAGTAGAGGAATGGACATATTTCAATTTACCAAACTCTGGATAATGCATAACGTCCGTTTGCCATAGCTGTAAGCTCTGCAGTCCTCTGGGATTAACCTCTCCTGCTGTCGACAGGAAAGAATGCCTTTGGCAGTCAGGACATACTGCGATAATGTTAGATGCTTGTTGGGAGGTAAGCCCAAACTGCAGTTTGAGACCTCCAGCATTCTGGTGAAAAAAAGAATGGCTGAGTTTAGCCTGTGCTACGCGATCTGGCAACACCTGTACTGGTAATGTCAGCAAATCAGCTCGTCGGTTCCCTTCTGCAATAAAACCAGGTAGAGAAGTGTGTGACCTGACATGCATAACAAAATAGGGGTGAGGGCGAGAGTCCAAGAGAAAGATAGGTTCCTGTAATAAAACAAATAGGTCAGAATGTGAGACATTACGTAATACAGATGCTTCAGCTCGCTCAACAATCCCTGCAACATAGGCTGAATCAGTGATGAGGTTAAGCGGTGTGGACCACCTTCGAAAAACTCGAACAACCGCAGTCAGCTCCACTATCTGGGGAGAACCAGGAATGGTCTCTATGTCCGAGTCCCATCGTCCATGCTGGTCGTCCCACCATAAGATGACTGATTTGTGCGATTTTCCAGACCCGTCCGTAAATACAGTAAGGGCTTGTAATGGCTGATCGCTCCTTTTCGGCCTGGGCATCAAGCGGAAGTCAACATTAAGCAGCTTATGCAAAGGTGGGTGGGATGTGAGTTGACCCGTATAGCCTGTCAATGTCATAATAAAGGTGTCTGACTGCAGATAAAGCCATTGTAAATACATGTTCATCACAGGTAAGCAAATACAAGCAAAGTCTACTCCTGATAATGTTAACAAGCATTGCCTGGCTTTAATTATCAAAGAAGCAAACATCTCATGCTGCGTCGAAATGGTTTTTGTAGATTGATTCGGCAAGAAAACCCATTCGATAATCAGCAGTGGGTCTGATTTCTGAGGGTCCCATTGAAATATTAGTGCATGAGGCTGTCGAGCGGGGTTTAAAATAATTAGATAAAAAGGTAATTCGGGAGCCCACCAGTGTACTTGTCTGAGAGTGATTGCTGTAGTAACCTTTTGCAAAGAGTCAATGGTCTCAGGGCCAAGACTGCAGTGGGAACGCAAGTCAGTATCTCCTTTAAGCAGTTCGAATAAAGGACCTAAGTCCGCATTAGAAATTCCCAACAGCGGTCGGACCCAATTGATTGTTCCCAACAATTTCTGTACATCATGCAAGTTTTTTATATCTGTCTGTATCTGTAAAGGTTGAGGAACTATAGTCTGGGCCCTGATGCACCAACCTAAGTATTTCCATGGGGGTATCTTTTGAACCTTCTCTGGCACAATACAGAGGCCTGCTGAGTTAACAGCTGACAAGGGCTACAGCTTCCTCCATGACCTCGTGATGTTGTGCAGCCACTAGGATGTCATCCATGTAATGGTACAATAAGACACCGGACATTGCGGTCCTAACAGGACTAAGTACTTTAGCTACATACCACTGACAGATTGTAGGGCTGTTCTTCATTCCTTGTGGCAGCACAACCCACTGGTATCTCTGCAACGGAGCTTGCATGTTGACGCTTGGAACTGAAAAAGCAAACTTAGGAGCATCGTTTGAGTGCAATGGGATATTAAAAAAGCAGTCCTTGAGGTCAATAACAGTCAAATGCCAGTGTCGAGGAATCATAGTGGGGGACGGGAGTCCTGGTTGGAGGGCTCCCATGTCTTCCATAGCGTCATTAATTTTCCTGAGGTCGTGGAGCAAGCGCCACTTGCCAGTTTGTTTCTTAATAACAAAAACAGGTGAATTCCAGGGACTAGTGGAAGGCACAATATGACCCTTCATTAACTGTTCCATAACTAACTCTTGGAGGGCGCGAAGCTTTTCCAGTGGTAGGGGCCATTGATCTACCCAAATAGGGGTATCGGTTTTCCATGTCAATTTTAGGGTGTCACGCACTTCAATGGCCCCGTCTAAAAATGGGTCCGAATGGACATTCCCCACTGTGATAGCACATCATGCCCCCACAGAATCATAGGAACGGGTAACACAAAGGGTTTAACAGAGGCTATATGCTCCTCCGGACCTTGGATTTGGATTAATTCCAAACTTTGGTGGCTGCTACCAGTTCCCCCAATTCCAGCCAATGCTTGGGAAATGTTAGCCAGAGGCCATTGCGGGGGCCACTTAGCCTGAGAGATTACCGTAACATCAGCTCCAGTATCAATAATTCCATTTAGCACTACTTGCTGTTCTCCACAGATAAGGGTACATTGACATACAGGTCGCTTTTGAGAAATAGATTGCACCCATAGAATTTGCGGGTTCCCCGTAGATCCAAACCCTCCCCTCCTTTGGTGAGGTTGACTAGGAATGGGGGAGTTCGTCCCCACTGGAATCAATATTAATTGTGCTGTACGGCTAGCTTTAGGTATTGTGCAGGGAGGAAATGGGGTCCATGCCATAATCTTAATTTCATCAGTACTGTCAGAGTCAATGACCCCTGGTAATACAAAAGGGCCTGACAACGTTGTAGATGATCTTCCTAATAATAGCGCTTGTGTTCCAGGGGGTAGGCGCCCCGAGATATTTGTTGACAATAGGTGAACCGAGGGATCGAGTAACGTTACTGTGTGTGAGGTTGCCAGGTCCAATCCGGCGCTACCGGCTGTTGCTGGACAAAGACTTGAGGCACTGCTGCTTCCCTCCGGGGGGTTTGGAATGTTGGCTGCGGTACTTGTGTCTGCACGCGTCGCTGCCCTGCGCTCCGTGATCGGTTTCCCTATATCAGTTGACCCTGGAAATCATACTTAGACCGGCATTGATTAGCATAATGACGTCCTTTTTGGCATCTAGGGCAAATCCCAGGGGCTTGAGACTTAGCCCCTCCTTTTGTGATCAGGCAGTTCTTTTTCAAATGGCCTGGCTTACCACAACCATAACAATTCCCCACGCCTGATGGACCTTTCATGGCCGCAAAGGCGGCAGCTATAGCCTCAAATTTATGATCTACAGTGCCAATTCTATTACAAGCTTCCACCATTTCAATCAATGTGGGATTCGGATTAGGAAGAGATTTCAGTAGCTTTTTACAATCAGCATTAGCATTTTCAACAGCCAGCTTTAGCAACAGTATTTCCCGAGCTTCCGTGTTGTCTATTTGACGTTCCAAAGCCTGTTTCAGTCTATCAATAAACTGCATGTAAGGCTCCCGGGGTCCCTGAGTGATAGTGGTAAAGGCTTTCTGCGGTTTCTGTGAGTTGGGGACCTTAAGGAAAGCCTTTTTTGCTTCTTCGCGGACCGCCGGGAGAGCCTCTCGGGGGCAGTCCCGAGCTTGAGCTGCCGGATCTGAGTGCTGACCTGTACCGGTAAGGTGCTCCATGGTCAGCGCAGCCAATGCAGCGTTATTATGACCCGCATATGTAAGGAGAAGTGCCTGAAGTCCCCTTCTCCAGTGTGACTCCCATAGCAAGTATTGAGTCGGAGTCAATAGCAGCTGCGCTAGAGACTTTAGATCATGAGGAGTCATAACATATGTGTCGAACACAGAAGACAACAGACTCACAAAATAGGGGGAAGAAATCCCGTGCTCGGTGACGGTACGGCGCAGTTCCTTAATAACCGAAAAAGATAGGGCTTCCCATTGCACCCCCCGGCCCTGATAAATCACCGGAGCCACTATTGTTCTAGCAACCTCCAGCTCCCCCTCTTTCAGGGCTTGTTGTCTTATGTTAGCCCACACATCGTGTGGGTCGGGGGGGTATAAGTCCGGTTCCTTGTCCGGATCGACCGGACCTGGATCAAAAGGTTCCTCTACCAGGGGGTGACCGGCGGCGTGTGCGCCTAAAGGTCCGGGACGCGGTGGCCCAGAAGGTGGCACCGTAGGGGTTTCGGCCTCTTCCCCTTCTTGGGCTTTTATTCCCCATTCCTGGGCTTTTAGAGTTTCAAAAATGCTTCTCCACCACGGGAGCATACGCTGAGCCTCGACGTCTCCCATTGTTGCCGCGTCCCATAATTCCACCCCCACATCATCCCAGAGTTCCCATGTAAAAAAACTCGATGCAGTTACAGTGGGTATTTTCACCTGCACCCATTTAAGCATTGCCTTGAGGTCATGCCCAGAAATATTTTTCCCATGCTTTTTAAGTAGACCTTCCATAAGTTCACATACGTCTCTTTCCGGGGAAGACGCTTGATTCCCCATGTTTCCCACAGCTCACCTCTCTACTCCGGAGGGATTTCAGGCCGGCCAGCTCCTGCTTCCTTTCAGCAGCTCATTCAAAGTTCTGTGGGACTCGCAGCAAGTCGCTCAGCTAGGCGATTCATAAACCCATCACGTCAGGGTCACCAATTTGCGGCGATTGAGAGACGGGACACAGCTTGATGCAAGCAAAATGTTCATTTATTGTATAACATCATTTCTTTATATATGCTTACTTTGGCTGCGTGTTTTAAACTGATTGGTCTTTTTGAACACACACTGCTCGCACAGCTGCATCTGATTGGTCAGTGATATATTATCATACCAACAACTATAGCTTATCTTCAGGACTTAACGACTCAGTCCTTAAGGCCTTTTTAGGTAGGCGCCAGGAATCTTGCCCATCTCAGTGTGGCAACATTTGTCAAGTACCTGTTTTCAGGTTCTTGTCTAACCCTTTATGGTCAGGCCCACCCTTAGTTTATGGCCTACAAGTTCCAACATGTCCCGGCTTGCCAACTGAGCAGCACTCGGGGTTCTGCTCTTCAGGCCTCGTCCCACAGAAGGGAGAGTGAAAAAAGGTGGTTTTGAGGATGAAGTCACCAGGAAAGTGCAGAGCTCCAAGGTTTGTGGGGCGATGAAAATGGTTACCAGAGAGAGTGAGGACAAGTTATAGGTTTTCCTCTTAGCATCTTGAGTGTGAGATCAATATCCAGACATTCGGTATTTTTGAGCCCTACCCTGGGGAGAATCAAAAAAGGTGGTTTTGAGGATGAAGTTGCCAGACAAGCACGGAACCCCAACGTTTCTGGGGCAATGAAAGCGGTTTCCACAAAGAGTTAGAATAGGCAACATGTTTCCCTACTGGCACCTTGGGTGTGGGAGCAATCTCCAGACTTCTCCTCTTTATAGCCTGTCTTCTAGGAGAATCAAAAAGGAAGGTTTTGAGGATGAAGTTGCCAGGCAAGCGGGGAGCCCCAAGGTTTGTGGGGCAATGAAAGCAATTCCCACTCTGTCCCAGCTCGGACAATGGGATGTTCTGGTACTTTCCACTGGTTACACCAGCTCAGAACTCACTGGATCTTTTGGTGCTGGTATCCCCTGCTCTGTGGCCACGATCCGTATATTGTCAGGAATGATGGATTATAGTTACTATTTTCAAAGGGTAGGAGCCATAGGAGCCAGGCACGCTAAAGAGTTGCCATAGTGTTCCGGTCCATTGCTCTCCACCTTTTCTTTCTTTCATGTTGGAGCATGATGTGACGTTCTAACCCATTGTATTCTTCTGTGGCCCAGGTGGGGAGGAAATCATGCCAAGCACTGAGTGGTCTCAAGGCGGGGGTGTGTGTGTGGTGGGTGGGTGGGTGGTCTGGGGTGTTGTACCACACATCATTTAGATTCTATGTGTAGCAGTTTTTAACACCCTCTCTTCTCAACCAAGAGCCAAATCATTTCTCTTGACGAATGACGTAAGATCTGTAGCCGAATCAGCTTACAATTTTGACACTTCAAAACCTTGCCACAGATGTGCAGCCCTGAGGTCTGGCCAGCCCTTGTTCATCTTTGCTGATCAACATTTAGGACAAGACAATTCCAAAATAGCACTTCAGATGTCTTCACAAATCTGCACTGCTGTCCCCAGGCATCCCACAGGCTCTCTCAGGCGGGCTCACTCCGGTGGCACACTGAGCGGCCAGCAGAAGGTGCACAGCACGTGTCCCCTTTGCATGACGCTGCAGATTTATTCAGGGCTCTGTGAGATCAGGCTGCAGTGCAGTTTCATTCTGTGTATTGTTCTCCAGGGGCTGATGATGCCATCGCTTTGTGCTGAGTTTTTAAGAGTGTGAGCAGCAGCACTGCTGATGTGACTCCCCGGTAGCCTAATTTCCACTGGCCTGGGATAAAAATTGAGTGGTTCGTTCTCTGTTGTCCGCAGGCACGTGCAGGGAGGCAGGCACACCAAGAGCCATGGGGCTAGCGTAGCCGGGACACTGAAAAAGTATGCAGGATTCCCCCAGCTCTCTGGTGATGGATGGATACTCCAGCAATGTGCCAGCCTTCCTAACCAAACTCTGGACACTGGTGGAAGACCCTGAAACGAACCATCTCATCTGCTGGAGCAGTGTAAGTACAGCAAATATTGGGTGGCCCTGAATGCCTGCAACACTGGGAGAAACCCAGGTGTGAGGCCCAAATGGTATCACATCGTCTTCTCTTTCCTTTACAAGTGCTGGCTCTCCTTACAGCTGGGAGAGTGAAATGACTGGTAGTTCCTTAGGGGACCTTTTGGATATACTTGATTTTACTTATTTGCAATATTGTGGCTTTTCTCTTTCAAAGGGACAACTGATTTGAGAGCATTTTAATATCTACACATTTCACTTAAAGCATCTTAAGTGGTGTCTAATACTGAATCTTCTAAAAATCCAGATTCTTTGAGAGATGTTTTTCGCCTTGCTTCAATCTGCAGTTCCCTTAAATAGTCTAGAAAAGGTGCAAAGCCCTTAAATAATTCCACTACTGTTTATGTTATTTCACATGTGTTTGTTATCAGCCTTTCGCAAATGTCTTGGGAGAAGGCATCAGACAAACAGCATTCAGACCTGAGGCTGAAACCTGTAGTTTACAGAGATCTCAGACTGGCACCCTAAATCGCTCACTGTTTCAGAAGAGCTTTTACTTGATGTTTCACCTAGTCTGTGTGATGATCATGGTGATGTGTGTACGTGCTGTCTGTACAGGTTCATTGGGATAGATTGCTTTGCTTTAGCTTATTGGTCACCGAGGCATTAATTCACTAAGTGCAATCAGAGAATTAAGATGATTTATTTGTCCCCCTAGTACAGTATTTTGATACCCAGCTGTGCTTTTGACCTGATTAAGACTTGCTGCAAATAATGTTGTGATTTTTTATCATCAGTTATCAGTTGTTTGCATAAACTTCTCTGAAATTAAGAATCTATAACAAAAGTGGTTTCAAAGGGAAAAAAATAGTCTAAAGCAGCCTTTCTGTCATGTGTTTGTGTCCATCAGAGTTTTCATTCAAAACCTGAGATGGGTTTGAGCTGCACTGTTATCCAAGGCAATGGTTGCTTTCTGATGCTGGTATTACATGGCCATACCTCTCCCAGCCACCGAGTTTCGGTATCCTGTGTCTTAAATAAGGACTTTCAAACCAAGAAGGATTTTCTAACACGTATAAGTAGTCCCTCCTCTGTTACACTTGTTTGACTGACCACTCCCACCATGCTCTGCTTTCCTGCAACCTAACAGAGGCTACAGCTATATTCTCAGGAGCTTTTGGTAAGACTTTTAGATGTCCAAGTTTCCCGTGTTGTATCCTCCTCTTCTACCCATCAGTGTGTTGGAGCCGAGAAATTGTGTGCATGCCTAAGATTTGTGGACGTAATTGGAACTCTTAGAAAATAGGACCTATAAGGACCTATGTACTGTTCTTAGCATGAAGGAGAAGAGATGGGGAGGAAATCTGGTAATGGCTTATATATACACTAAATGCTGTTCTAAGGTGGAAAAGTTGACTGTCTGTGTCTGCTATCTGTGGAAGATTGGACCAGAAGTAATTACATGCATTTTTGAAATGGAAGATGCAGTCACAGAATCACAGAATGATATGGGGTTGGAAGGGACCTCTGGAGACCACCTAGTCCAAATCCCCTGCCAGAGCAGATCCACCTAGAGCAGGTTGCACAGGAACATGTCCAGGTGGGTTTTGAATGTCTCCAGAGAAGGAGAGTCTACCACCTTTATGGGCAGCCTCTTCCAGTGCTCTGCCACCCTCAAAGTAAAGAAGTTCCTCCTCATGTTCAGATGGAACTTCTTATATTCAAGTTTGTGCCCATTTCCTCTTGTTCTGTAACTGGGCACCACTGAAAAAAGACCGGTCCCGTCCTCTTGACACTCACCCTTTAAGTATTTATAGGCATTGACCAGATTCCCCCTCAGTCTTCTCCAGATTAAAAATACCCAAGTCCCTCAGCCTTTCCTCATAAGAGAGATGCTCCAGGCCCCTAATCATCTTCGTAGTCATCTACTGTACTTTCTCCAGCAGTTCCCTGTCCTTCTGGAACTGGGAAGCCCAGAACTGGACACAGTACTCCAGATGGGGCCTCACCAGGGCAGAGCAGAGTGGCAGGATAACCTCCTTCGACCTGTTGGTCACACTCCGCCTGATGCACTCCAGGATGCCATTGGCCTTCTTGGCCACAACAGCACATTGTTGGCTCATGTTCATCCTGTTGTCCATCACTCCTAGGTCTTTCTCCTCAGAGGTGCCCTCCAGCAGGTCAGCCCCCAGCCTGTACTGGTGCAGGGGGTTATTCCTCCCCAGGTGCAGCACCCTACACTTGCCTTTGTTGAATTTCATCAGGTTCCTCTCTGCCCAACTTTCCAGCCTGTCCAGATCTCGTTGGATGGCGGCGCAGCCTTCTGGTGTGTCAACCACCCCTCCCAGTTTTGTATCGTCAGCGAACTTGCTGAGGGTACATCCCATCCCTTCATCCAGGTCATTGATGAATACATTGAAGAGGACTGGACCCAGTACTGACCCCTGAGGAATACCACTTGTTACGGGCCTCCAACTAGATTCTGTGCCCCTGATCATGACCCTCTGAGCTCTGTCTTTCGGCCAGTTTTCAATCCACCTCACTTGTCCATTCATCTAACCCACACTTCCTAAGCTCACCTATGAGGATGGTGTGGGAGACTGTGTCAAAAGCCTTGCTGAAGTCAAGGTAGACAACATCCACTGCCCTCCCCTCATCTATCCATCCAGTCATGCCATCATAGAAGGCTATCAGGTTAGTCAGACATGACTTCTCTTTGGTGAATCCGTGTTGAGTACTTCTGATAGCTTTCTTTTCCTCCATATGCTTTGACATGACGCCCAGAACAAGTCATTCTATCATCTTTTCAGGGTTGGAGGTGAGGCTGACCGGCCTGTAGTTTCCCAGGTCCTCCTTCCTGCCCTTTTTGAAGACTGGGATGACATTGGCTTTCCTCCAGTCCTCGGGCACCTCGCCTGTTCTCCAGGACCTTTCAAAGATGATGGGGAGTGGCCCAGCAATGACTTCTGCCAGCTCCCTCAGCACTTGCGGTGCATCCCATGAGGACCCATGGACTTGCGGATATCCAGTTTGCCCAAGTGTTCCATAACTTGATCTTCCTCAGCCAAGGGGAAGTCTTCCTTCATCCAGACTTTCTCTGTTACCTCCAAAGTCTGGGACTCCTGAGCAGTAAAGACTGAAGGAAAGAAGGCATTCAGCAATTCCACCTTCTCTGCATCCTCTGTCACCAGGGCACCCGTCTCATTCAACAGTGGGCCCACATTTTCTCTAGTTTTCCTTTTGCCTCCAAAACCCCTTCTTGTTGACTTTGACATCCTTTGTCAGGTTTAATTCCAAGGAGGCCTTGGCTTTCCTCGTTTCATCCCTGCATACTCTAATGGCATTCCTGTAATCTTCCCAAGTGGTCAGTCCCTTCTTCCACGCACCGTAAACTTCCTTCTTCCACTTGTGCTTTTTCAGGAGCTCCCTGCTCAACTACGCAGGTCTCCTGCTTCCCTTGCCTGATTTCTTGCTCTTAGGGATGCACCGATCCTGAGCTTGGAGAAAGTGAATATCAGCCAGCCCTCTTGAGCCCCCCTACCTTTCAGAGCCCTATCCCATGGGATTTCTCCAAGCAGTTTCTTGAAGAGGTCAAAGTTAGCCCTCCTGAAATCCAAGGTTTCAGTCCTACTTGTTGTTTTGCACATACTACCCATGATCCTGAAATCTATCTTTCCGTGGTCACTGCAGCCAAGGCTGCCCCCAACCTTAATGTCCTCCACCAGTCCCTCTTTGTCTGTCAGAACTAGGTCCAGTAGTGTTTCTCTCCTTGTTGGATCCTCCACCACCTGAGTCAAGAAATTACCATCAATACACTGGAGGAACCTCCTGGCCTGTGCAGCCTTCCCAGCAGATCTCAGGGTGATTGAAGTCCCCCATGAGAACCAAGGCCTGTGATTGTGAGGCTACTTTCAGCTGACTTTAAAAGGTCTCATCAGCTTCCCCATCCTGATCAGGTGGCCTGTAATAAACACCCACAACAGTGTCCCTCATATTGGCCTACCCCTTAATCCTCACCCACAAGCTCTCAACTCTCTCTTCATCTGACCCCAGGGAGGGCTTTAGGGACATCTCCTCACTCTCTATCCATTCCTTAACATAGGGGACAACACCTCCACCCCTCCTTCCTCACCCGTCCCTTCTGAACAGCTTGTAGCCCTCAATAGCCTCACTCCAGTTGTAGGATTCAACCCACCAGATTTCAGTGATGGCCACTATGTCATAGATTTCCAGCAGCACAGTAGCTTCCAACTCCTCCTGTTTGTTGCCCATGCTGTGTGCATTTGTGTAGAGGCACTTCAGCTGGGCTGTCGGCTGTGCTGTCTTCTTTGGGGAACACTCCTTGAGGTGTCTCACAGGTGTTTCCCTGCTGACTTCAGCTACCTCAGGAACTACTGGCTCATCTCCATAAGACTGTGACTGCAGTGCAGTGTCACCAGTGTGCCTCAGGGCAACAGGCTGAAGGCTTTTACTAGCACCCTGTCCCTCTAACCCTGATGTCATATCCCACAGCTTGTCACAGACAAGCGTGATGTTATTATCCCCCTCCCCTTCACTTCTAGTTTAAACCCCTGTCAATCAACCCTGCAATCTCTTGGGCAAGAACCATCTTCCCCCTTTGAGAGAGGTGTCTCCCATTTGATGTCAACAAGCACAGTGCTCTATAGGCCAATCCATTGTCAAAGAAACCAAAGTTATGGCAGTGACACCAGCCATGGAGCCATGTATTAATCAACTGGATCCATCTGTTCCTCCCAGCATCATTGCCTGCAACTGGAAGGAGTGAGGAAAAAATAACCTGTGCCCCAGTTTCCCTTACCAACCCTCCCAACTCCCTGAAGTCTCTTTTTCTTGCTCATGAACTGCGAGTTGCAGATTCCTCTGTGCCTACATGGAAAATCAATAATGGAAAATAGTCTGAGGACCGTACTAAGCCAGGAAGTTTCCTGGTGACGTCCTCAACCTGGACTCCAGGAGGAGAGCAGACTTCCCTCTGAAGAGGATCCACCTGGCATATTGAGCCCTCTGCCCCCCTCAGGTAGGAGTCACCAACAACTATAACCCTTCTTTTTGTCCTTGTGGGTGTGGTGGTGATCCAGGGTGTATGCTTTTTTGACTGAGGAAGCATCTGTGATGTAGATTGCTCATCACCTACATCCTCCCTCGACTGGCCTTCCTCAACCAGTACCTCGTATCTGTTCTTCAGAGGTACTGGGCAGGGCGAGGTTGGGAGTTCATCTGTTGCCCCGACCATGAACCTGTCTCCATTTGCTCTTTTCAGTTAGGCTTCTGCCTTCAGCCTGACCAGGGTGGATACAGGGGCTTCTAGACCCTGGCTGCTTTCCTCCCTAATACACCTCAGCTTTTCAACTTCGTCTCTCAGCTCTGCCACCAGGCTGAGCAGATCATTCACCTGTTCACATCTCACACAGCAGGTCTCAGCTACCACCCACTACCAGTGAAAGGTCCTGGCACTCCCTGCAGCCTGTGACCTGGGCAGCTGTATGCTTCCGTGGGAGCTCTGTCTGGGTTCGCACATCCATTCTGGTTGAGGTTGAGAGCATGACCTTCCTCCAGGTGGAGACCATGGCTAAGCTCCTTCCAAGGGATGATGCCAGCAGCAGGACTCAACTGTCAAGCTGGCAGAGCTTCAGTTCCTTTCTACGTGCCCGTGCCCTTTCCCCACTGCCTGCACCTTGTGGTGGTGGTCCCAGATGGCACTCTGGGTTACACCCACTCACTGCTTGCTCAGTACTCCCGAAAGGACTCTTTTATGGGAGGAGCGGGGGGGGGGGAGTGGTCCCGGTGCATTTACACCTCGTTTGAATCTGTCACCGGGGGTGCTGGCTCTGCCCAGGCCACCTCAGCAGCCTGCCCAGCAGCTACCCGCTCCCAGGACAGACTAGCTTTGCCCGGCTTCAAAAAGCCCTCAAAAAGAGCTCCTTTTGCCACGATTCCCTCCCCCGGTGCGGACTTACCTACACTGGAGCTGGTCTCCTCGATGAGTCAGGAAGAACTCCTAGCAAATTTCTGGAGTAGCTTGCCGGGGCTGGGTGAGGGGTGTCTATCATCTTGGGTCTGTCAAAAACAGTTAAGATAAGCATCTGCCAAGACCGACATGCTGCAGAGTCAATATTCCCTTGGGCAGAGAAGACTTTCAAAGTTTCTCCCAGCTTGTATTCCCATGATGTAAGACAAGCCAGGCATAGCTGCCATATGGGAACAAGCTGGCACACGCACTGTTCATCAATGAACACACAGTAACTCCAAAGTCTCTTGTGTCTGTGGGAATCTTTTTGAGTACACCAGGTTCTGAGAACATTGCAGCCCTGAATTCAAAGGAATGACCTCTCAAGAGAGGCCATAAGGTGATGTTTGGGTACATGCAACCCTTGTGCTTCTCATTTTCATCAGCATGCCCAGCCTGGGACACACAGCTGTATCCCAGAGAGAGTGAGTGGGGAAGAAGCAGAAGGGAAGCAGGAAAATTGCGCTCTGTCCACAGAACAGCCTTTGCAGCGTTTCGGGAAACCCTGGTCCCTGCTGTCATGTCTGCAAGCTCAGTCTGTGAGGTAATTCCAGCACACAGGTTATTAGTGAATCTCTTCAGTGCTGGATCAGCCTCTGCTTCTGCTGCATGGGACAAGGAACAATAGGAAAGACTCTGTTGATGGTCAGACGGCACTGTTGAAGGCAAACAGTCATGTTTGCAGCAGAGAACAAGGAGCAAGAAGCGCAGCTGACCAAAGTTGTGTGTTTGTGGGCGTGCAGTGTTAATTGTTAGAGCTGGCAAATGAGCCTGAGCACAGAGGGAATTGGCCCTGTTTGGTGATGGAAGTGTAGTGGCAACGAGCAGGGTTTGCCAGCTGGCTGTTTTCCAGAGGCTGTGGGCTGGCTACAGTCACACACTGGCCCCTCTTTAGTCACTGAGCTTTCTCGTGGTCCTGATTACGCTCCCAGTTTTAGAAACTTCCAGGCAGCCCTGAGAGCACCCCGTGCAGCTACAAACCCTGTGATGGGCGTGTGGCGGGACCCGCACATCACTGGGTGCTCACTCTTATGAAACACTGTCCTTCTCAGTCAAAACCCAGTCCATTGCGAAGTAACGTCCCCCCAGGCTGACATGCCACTTGGTGCTGGTAATAACGCTGAACGCAGCAGGAGGATGATGGTGGCTCTGCTGGTCTCAGAGCCCTCCCTGCCAACACCGTGCAGACCGTGGTGTCTTTAGCTAGCTGTCCCTTGAAACTCAGCCTCAGCTGAGGTGGTAGGTCCCTAATATCTGCTGATGTCTTTGCACTGGTGTAGGTCTCTGCACCTTGCCTGTCCCTCCATAAAGCTCGCTCTCTCTCCATGAGCAAAGTCAGTGTGAGCCCCTAGATATCACTCTGTGCAAGTTTACAAAAATGCCACTTGTGCCTCAGACTCCACAGCTGAAATCATGATTCTTCATTCCTCCAAATTCCCTGTGCTGCACCCCCCTATCCAGAGCAGATAGGATTTAAGGTGGTCCCTCTGTCTCCATATCCTGGAGACACACTGAGGCTGGGGATTTAGAAAACATTGTTCCTAAGTGTTGGTTACAGATGAAAATTAATCGCCAATTTTTCTGTTGCTTAAAAAGTTTGCATGACTTGCTGTTTGCAGTTTGAAGGCAGCTTCAGTGCACAGTGTTTCACAAGCCCTCTCCGTACCAGCTTAGCTGCCAGCAGGTGGAAGGCCAGGCTGGGAAAGCACAGGGCCTGCAGCCTGTCTGTCTCTGCCAGCGATCCCAGGCAGCTTTCATTGTTTTGCAGTTGCCAGTCCTGACACTGCAACCCCAGAAACAGGTATTTTATCTAGTTAACATGCATGTTGCTAGCTTGGGCTGTAAAGCAGGATTGTTAACCTTTCTCAGGTTCCCTCGTGGCTGTGTACTTTCAAAAATAATCAAGAGAAGGTACGTAGAGCTTCTGGGTCAGTGTGGTGTCTCCAGAGATTATTTGCTTTCTTGCCTTGCTATGCTTCTTGTGCCAGCTCTCCTGGCAGCTCTCCCTCTGGGACTGCTATGCTCTGGAGCAGGTGGGTTGGAGTTAGACCTATACAAGTAAATCAAGGGGTTATAATGGCAATTCCTGCTTTCCAGGACCTTCTTCAGACACCAGAGTCTTTCTGTGAGGTCCATGCAAGGGTGGACGATCACAGCTTCCCTGCCACAACAAGCTGCCAACTATTTGTGTGTAAAAATCTGCAGTTTCTTTCTCATATCCAAGGCTCTGAATTAAGCAAAGCTTAGTAGAAAAAGATCAAAACCGTGGTCACAGAGGACTGAAAGGGCCAGAACTGAAAGGAGCACATCCGTCATTGAAGGCTGTTATCACTCTTCTCAGCTTCAAGATGGCAATTCAAAGAGCAAGACTTCCCCGGCTGTAGGACTCAAGGAAATCACCTCTCATAGTCAGGGACGCTCCTCTGACTTCGCCTTTGTTCTTGTCTCCTTTGCAGAATGGCACCAGCTTCCATGTATTTGACCAAGGACGCTTTGCCAAAGAGGTGCTGCCCAAATATTTCAAACACAACAACATGGCCAGTTTCGTCCGGCAGCTGAACATGTGTAAGTTCCACCTCCAGAGCCTAGGCCATGTGAGCCCTAGAGACACAGGGGGAGCGATGGAGGGTGCAGGTGGGACAGGAGGTGTGAGGGACAACTGTGGATAGAAAAGTTGAGGTCTCACATATCTGTGTTACTGTGGCATTACTGATTTTGCCAAAGGGGGCTTGCTTGCCTCTGGGATCCCAGGAGGGTGATTTCCTTGCATTGACCTTAGATTCCAGCGTGAAATTTCTGTTAGATTACATTGCAAGACATGAGTTAAGAAATTTCAGCTAACAGGTTTTCTGCTTGTCTTGCATCAATTTGATGACCTATTATTATTTCTTTTGCATTTTTTTCTACATGGGGCTTTTTCCAGCAGCCTGATGCTGTGACACCTCCCTCAGAAACTGCTGCTTTTGAGGGTAGAGCCCAGAGCTTACCCATTTCAGCAGCCATATTGCTGAACTAATTACGGACAGTACTTCTCCCTGAAAACCTTGCCTTGCTTTTCCGATATTTTCACCTCTTTGTGGAGGTTTAGCTATAGTTTTTAGCCACATTTAGACCATGACTCTATTAAGATATAGTAGTTTTTAGAAGTTTTTCAATGACTGATTCACAAAGCTCAACAGTAAAGGAACTTTACTATTTAACTATACAGTAGCTCTATTGTAAACTTTAGGCCAGTCTTTAGATATGGTTGAGAAACCCTTCTAGGACTTCGGAGAAGTATACTCCAAGCAGATTTCCAAATGTGCATGTGACCCTTTTCTTCCAAAAGTGGCACCTGATGCTGGTCTGTGCCTTTTGAAAAACCTTCCCCCAAATCCCTTTGGCTCCCAAATCAAACCAGAGATTTCCTAAGAGCAGGCATTTCAGCTCCTGGCCAAGGGATTGCTGGTGAGGTTTTCATTGCATGGGCCAGCAGCAAGGGTGGCCAGTGGGATGGCCCTCACGCTGGATTTCTTGTAGATATGGCCCAAAATCATGCCTGGCTGTGGGGAGGGGGCATGGCTATGGCCTTGAGCACCGGCACAGCTCAAATAGCAGGGAGAATAAACAGAAATGTCCTCAAAAGTGAAGGAGGTGGGAAGTGAGGAGGAAGGCCTGGGTCTGTGGGCCCCTCACCCATGTCCTCTCCACGCAGATGGCTTCAGGAAGGTGGTGAACATCGAGCAGGGGGGTCTCGTCAAGCCTGAACGGGACGACACGGAGTTCCAGCACCTCTGCTTCCTACAGGGCCATGAGCACCTCCTGGAGCACATCAAGAGGAAGGTGAGGGGATCTGAGGGGGGATACACATGGCAGCCAGGCCTCTGCAGAGCCCCTGGTGAGCCCTCTGGGTGGGATGGCTGAGGTGAGGAGACTTCAGTTCCAGAAGGTTCCACACGGCTGCTGTGGAGAGGCTGCCTGGTGCTTGTTGCAAACATCCCTCAACAATGTGCCCCACAGCTTCACTGTAGTAGAGCTCCCATGGTTTACTTTAAGCCTCTTGTCTCTTTATTTAATGTATTTCCCTCAGGCCTTCTGCTAGGAGAGAAGTAGTGAATATTTGTTTCCTGTCCCTCAGGTGTCTTGAGCAGCAAATGCTTCATTTCTCCCCAAGCAGGAGACCCTCTTGGACCTTTCTAACCCTTTTTTGGGTTTGATTGACCATGACAGCACTCCATGGTCATTGCAAGGGTTTCTACCACAGCTGCGCTCCTCTCTTGATCAAAATGCTTGTTTGCTTTCAGACCACGGGCTGCCATACTATTGACCATTCAGTATAACCTCGATATCACCCTGTGGTTCTGACTTCTCTCCTCTCCATACACATGTATGGTTGGGGCAGGGGGTCCTTGGCTTGCAGAGCTTGGCTTCCATCAGAATTTTTTCTGTGATTGTTTGCTCTGTCGCTTTTCTAGATAAGTGCAGCGTAACTCCTACAGGGTCCCCCAACGGTTATTTTCTGTTATTATAGTAGCAATAACCCACTCCTACCTTCTGTTTTCTATCTTTTAACCTGTTAGTGATGCCCCAAAAGGGATGTTCTCTTACTAAGTTAGCTTACTGAGGGACTTCAGCAAAAACCTTCTGGAAATCCAGAAGTGTAATATGTCAATTTAAAGCAGTTCCTCAGGCTCATTCCTGTAAAACACAAAGCTGGATTTGGTCTCTCTATAGTTAAAATAGAAAGAATTAATTAAATAGTCTAGTTCAATTCCACCCTGTTCCTCAAAATACCTTTTTTTTTCCCCAGGTTGATTTGAAATAAGTTCCCACTCTAGTGGAGCATGTACTGCTGCCTGTATGAAAGGATTTTTCCTGCTCTTTGCTCTATTTTATCCCTTTGACCCTTGCAGTAATAAACCTAAGGATAGTTTAAACTCTTGTACATACATCGCCTGTCCCAGTATTTCTGCATGTCAGAGCCCAGCACCTGAGCCACAGCAGTGACTCTCTCTGTCTATGCCCTTCTTGTGCTGGTAAAATCCATCTTTGATTTTTCTTCCTCAGGTGTCAGTAGTGAAAAGTGAGGAGACCAAGATGCGCCAGGAGGACCTCAGCAGATTGCTATACGAGGTACAGATACTGAGGAATCAACAGGAGAACATGGAGTGTCAAGTGCAGGACATGAAGCAGTGAGTTGAATCCTACTCAGGCTGCTTCTTACGGGCATTTGCTTCTTGAGAGTTGTTTGTCTTGGGCAATGTTTCAAAGGAGGAACCTTACACACCTCCTTCCCAGGGAGCACAGGCTGAGCCAGGGACTAATCATAGGGACTAGATCTGTTGAGATGATAACATGTAGGATTTCCATATAGATTTCTATGCATACCTCATGATCTACAAAATTAATTAATACTCAGCCTCTCTGTCTTCTGTGAAAGCTGGACATGTGCTCTTCATCTCTATTTTCCCTTTAGAGATGAGGAAAGCACAGCAGGGGCCATGCAGGAAGTATGTGCATAACCTGGAGATTTAGCTCAGATAAGGGTATTTCTTCCAGTCAGAAATCATGGTAAAAAGAGATGTAGCTCTTTCTCACACCTAGAAGAGTCCTTGGCAGAAATGTGGGGGTGGCCACTCCAGCTATCAAAAATATTAAAAATACCTCTCTGTCATCCTCCACCTCCAAAATACATGACTGGCCCAAAATATATAAGAACACAAGAACTTTGGTAGTGTTTAGTCCATTTCTCTGAAGACTGTGTCTTCTGACATTGCCAAAATTGTTCTATAAGAGCAAAACATGCAAATGCAATGCTGCTTGCCTGTGGCTGCCTGACCTCTGGCTCTCTGAGACTCTGGGATTTTCTGAGTCAGACATGGTCACTAGGAATTTACTAAATGGATACGGTTTATAAACCATGTACTTGGAGAGGTTTTTATATGCCTCCAGAATTTTAATCCTTGCAGAGAACTTTGTTTAAAAAGCACTTGAATAATCAAAAAGACCCAAACCCCATATTTTATAATGAAAGCTGATATTCATACATCGCCAGATGACACTGGCATCCTGGGCCCTGAGAGAACACCTTATACTATGAAACGCCATTCCAGCCCAGGAACTTACATGCAATGGATAAATATTTTTATTTTATCTTAATTTTTAATGACTCCCACACTTAGCACATGCATGAAATCATACCATGAAATCCAGGTGCAGTGGCAATGAAAGAGTTTCTAGGCTTGTATCTTTTTTAATTTTTAAGGAATTCCAGGATTGATTATTTGGCCTTGCTTTTAGTTTATTCTCCTTTTGGATTTGCTTGCTCCATTCCTCCATCTGACAAAAGGTTAAATTGCATCAAACTGGTGAAAGTAAAACAAGTTTTATAAACTAAGACAGACAAGAAATCCCAGGCTGAAACCATGTTAAGAAATTTACACTGATGAAGAATGATTAGGACATAACACCAGCACAAGCTGTCAGACTATGGAAAGCTGCTTTGCTGAAAAACCTGTCATTACCAGTACAGAAAGTTCCCTGCAGAGATTCTTGCTGTACAAGCTGCTATACGAGGGCAGCTACTGTGCTCTTTCAAGCCCTGGACCTTATCTTCCCAGTTCTAGCATCAATCCACACTAGAAAGGCTAAAAAGCAAAAATCATTTATAAATTTCACCTGTATGGTAGGTTTTACCGTCCTGTTGGTTTTGGTACCTCCATATACTCTTGAGATAAATTGACTGGCAAAGCCTTTTGCAGCATGGACTTGGTTGGCGCTTGGGTTTGGAAGCAGCACAGTAAATGAACTCTGCATCTCCCCATCCCACTTTCTGGGGCTGGCTGTTCAAGGAAGCCTCTAAACTCCCCTATGTGCTGCATTTGCAGACAGAAAATAGATACGCTCTATGCAATTGAAAGCTGGACACAGGGTCTGTGCTGGATGAAATCATTGACTTTCATTAACGAAATCATTACAGTCCTCCTAGTTCTCTCAGATGCAGAAGCATCCCTTTAGCTGCTCCAGTCACTCCCAAACATGCCTTTGTACCGCCATGTGTATGAGGTTGCAGCAGGCAAAATACATAGGATCTCTTGGTCTTTGCGGGCGGTTGTGGAGAGGTTGGGCTTTCTTGGCTCCTGCAGGAAAAATAGTCTTGGTGATCAAAATCATTCAAAGTCATAAATCAGGCCTTGCTGTAATTCTGAGTTTGGCCCAAATGTTCCACAAAACCTAAATACATGTCCTCCTGTTACCCTCTCCTATAGATGTTGGCTTCTCTGTTTTTCCTCCATGCTTTGGTCTGTAGTTCTTTTGAGGTCAAAGAAAAATAAGGAAAGCAATTGTGTGACCCAGTTTGGGACACCTGAAAAGAGCCGAGCCCTGCAAGAGCCCCAGCATGAGACAGCCTTTGCTCAGTTGGGTCTGCTGTGCATCGTGGCAGCACCATGAGCTGTTGGGATGTTTCTGTGCTCACGGAAAGTTTCTGTTTCACTTGCAGGCAAAATGAAGTTCTTTGGCGGGAAGTTGTTTCTCTCCGGCAGAACCACTCACAGCAACAGAAAGTGATCAACAAGGTAGTGGACATCTAAACTCCAAACTCACTTGTACTGCATGGTGTATGTCCTCCTCTGATTTTTTTTTCATGTCCCATAACCTCCACACTCTGGTATCGCCATATATTTATTTTCCCTCTCTTTCAAATTGTGTGATGTTCTTATGTGTCCTATGGAAAGTGGTCATTAAGAAAGCATAGATTATTCCCTCAAACAAAAGGTTTAAATTTTCCTGTCAGTCCTTGCTGTGATGTTAGAAACAAGTTTTCTGTGGAAGTCTTGAGCCAGAGAGTACAGCTCTCACTAATCGCCCTGTATTGACTGTGTTCTGGTTGTACCGATGCCTTTGGGCTTCCCAAATCTTTCCTTTTTCGTCTGTACAAGGGAGGAGCCTCCCCATCCTGCCAGCACTGAAACTGAAGGCAGCAGAATTGGTTAGCCATTCCCCCTGATGGGGACTTCTGGTAACAGATAACATTTTCTGGAGTTGCTGATATAGTTGCGGAATTACTGTATAACCTTTTAGACTGAAGGAGCACTGCAGATCTGTCTCCCTTAAAATCTAGCATGACCAGTACTAGAAAAGTCCTCCCCAGCGATTCCCAGATGGTGCTGTCGTGACTGAGCATGTCACATTTCCCAATCCCCCTCAGAGCAACATTCTGACCCTCACGTGGCATCCCAGCGTCATAGGACTGGGTAGAAAAGCACAGGGCTATCAAACCTCCCTTTGGCTCTGAGGCTGGACCAGCCAGCCACACCACTCATTGTAGAGGCGTTTATGCAACTCAATTTTGTTATATTGAGCAATGAGTAAGAGACAGCTGTGATATATGACAATAATGCTCTCTTTGTTTGGAGGCCAAAGCAGAGCATTAGGCTCAAGGTGACCTGGGGATATGTTGCTAAATGATTCCTCTCCAAAACAATTCTGCATCTTTTTTAGTGTCCTGTTATATCAACACTGAACTTCACAGGGCTGAAAAACCTAACTGGAAGAGCTAAGACATCCATCCAGGGTCTCCCCTAGGGGGTTGCCTCTTTCACTTGCGAAGCCTTAAAGGTCTCTAAAGACTTTTAGGGAGGCCAAGTCTAACTTCAGGACTAGGAATGTTTGCCTGTGTACTTCACAGGAAAATTCCCATGTCTAATAGGGCTCACTGGAGTTCTGCATGCACAGAAGCAGAGAGAGAAAGGTCTGAGCACGTGAGAGAAAGCAGCCTTTGCACAAAGCAGGCACCTGGCTGTGTTTCTTGAAAGCTGGGCAGATCGTTGGAGTTCTTGGAAAGCTTAGTTCGGTTTTGGGTTCCAAAGTCTGATGCAATTTGGCTCCCGTATTTCATGGCTGCACTCAGCTTCGGGGTGGTATCAGGAGGGAGGGATGTGTGAGATGAGAGTGGCTGCGAGAGCATGGTGTGCTGAATCACTCTGCTAATTAACGCCGGATTTTGATCTCTCTTGACAGCTGATTCAGTTTCTGTTTGGCCAGCTCCAGTCGAGCCCCAGCAGCGCTGGGATAAAGAGGAAGCTGTAAGTACCCTTGTGTGGTACGCGCACGTTGTGGGCATAATGCTGCCCCCTCACTAAAAGCACAAGCTCAGCTCGCCTGGGCGGGTGGTCACCGGACCAGGGCACCATGGTGATGGGAAATGAATGGCCTGAATTGCCGAGTCAGACCTGCTGACATGCCCCATTCAGTGGCCTTTAGAGAAGCACCCTGTCAGCTCGTGACCTTTATTTGGGGAATACGGAGCGCGATGGGAGATGGGAACATGAACTAGTGGGAGGGTAAAGGGCAGGACCCTGCTGCTGGTCCTAAAGGTCCCAGTTTTGCCACTTGTCATCAGTGGGAGTGGGGCTGGGTCCAGCAAACCACAGACATCTTTAGTTTTGGCCACTAGTGTGTATCAGACACAGATTGGGTGGTGCAGGCCTTACAGAGAGGAAGGTGGAGACAGATATTAGCTAAGGGCTACCTTTAGAATCATAAATAAGCTCTTCAAGGCAAGTGAATAGAGGAGCTTGAATTAGGAAGCTCAGTGCCTTCCAGCTGAGCACCCTTGCATTTCTTGCTCTGTGGTTCTTGTGATCTAGAGGGAAGAAGGGCTCCTAAGTGGAATTTGCCTTTGTGGCTCAGGCTGAGGGCAAGGACCCACCTCCGCTTCCCATGTTTATTACCTTGTGGCCTTTGGCAACTCAGAACCTTCTCCATGCCTCAGAGAAAGGAGCCAGGCTTCCCAAGAATGGCTGCTCAAGAGGGTTGATTTTCTTTAAATCAGTGTCCTTGTTCTTGGCTGACTCTTTTGAGGATTGTAAAGGAAACACAGGACTGAATGAAGGACAATCTGTACAAGCTGGGTACTTTTACCTTTGCCTACCCCCTCTACTGAGCCTCTTGGAAGGGATAAACACTGCATGGAGAATGGTAACAAAGAAGAGGGCTCAAGAGAAGGATATCAGCTGCTCCGAGTTGCTGAGTTTCAGGAGCGGGGAAATTTTCCTCCAGTGGAGTGAGGAGGCAGAGAAAGGAGATGCCAGATCTGATCTCTAATTTCCATGGTTAGGGCTGTGCACTCCCTATAGAAGCTTTGCAGCCCAAGAAGTGTTGTCTTAGACTACTGCTTTTTGAAAAAACAAAATCATTAGTGAGAAACTGTGCTGAAAGAAGCAGAAGAGCACAGAACTATCTGCACAGCAACTGTGGTGGCCTCCTTATGAAGAGGGATCACACTGATACAGCCCACCTGCAGTTTGCGCAGTATTGTGCATGTTAATTTGAGTTTCTGCTTCCTTGGAAACATGAGGGTCTGTGTTCAAGGAACCTCAGCTCTTGTGAACTTCTATATCTGCCCTTCTATCTTTCACAGTTTTGTTTACCTGCCTCTCTCTTAAATGACTGCAGGGAAGCATAGTGTACAGCCTGGAGTAATTGTCGGCACAGACCCAAGTGCTGACTAGGGGCTTTGGGTTTGGACAGGTCTGTAGGTCCCACAAGCATGTCTGACCTGGGAGGCTGTAGATGAGTTAGATGCCAAAGTTACTTTGATAAGAAATGTTGGATGGGGAAGTTTATTTGTGGCTCCTGGAGCAGAGATCTGGGCACTTACAAATTTGTAATTGTTGCAGAGCTGGCTATGATATCTTGGTGTGTACTGAAGGGTAGGTAGCACCTGCCATAACAAGGTCCATGTCAGGGTGATTCAAATGTTCTTTTTATTTTGTGTCTTTAGTTAATGTCACAGAATAGAAAAAGTTGTTTAAATGAGCTGTTAGACAACACTGAGATCTCGAGCACTGTGGTCACTGTGTGGTGTTGTATAATGCCCTTCGCTGTGGGATCTAATTGGAGTCTGAGCAAACCCGTAATTTCTCCCAACACATCCAGCTCATGTCTGTAGGATGGGGAGAGCGAGGAATTGTCTTCTGTCAAGCCTGTTAGACGTTACTGTGCAATAATTGGCTTTCCCTAATGCCCTCCAAATCACTGTCTTCTAAATGAACACTGAAGATGCTTTTCCAGACTGCGGGACAGTGGGACAAGAATAGGAATTTGCTAGGCAGTTTTACAGGATCATCACAGCATTAACAGTAGTGGGTGTGTAGCAAAATATACCAGTACCCAGCTTCTCTGGGACTGTATCACAAATCCAAGGAAGTTTCATGGTGGAAAGGCAGTGCCCTTTTGAGGGTCCTTCTCATTTTCTCTTGGTTTCAATCATTTACTGAACATAAAGCACTCCCACTACAGGACCCAGCATGCAGACCCACGTCTTGCTGTCAGTAGCCACCTGTAAAAGCCTGTCAGTCATTTTTTTAAAAGCCTGTATGCAATGAGTTTAGGCTCTGCTTTGCACCTCCCCCTGTTTTATTATTTAGTGTGTGGCATGGGTTCCTTTTATACAATGCTATGTACGAAGATATTGCTTTGCCAAAGGGGCCCTGAGCGTGAGGGAGCTGTTATGAAGGCCAGATTCCCAGTATTTCACTAATAATTTCAGCATAGTTACCTCCGGTTAAATGAGCTGAGGACCCAGCCTAGAGCTTGAAACCACTAGCAATTAGAAGAAAGTATGAATTGGTTATTTTACTTGTATCTTTCAAATAAGAAAATATCTTGTATCTTGTATCTTTCTATATCTTCTCTATATGGCTAATGCCCTTTTTTAATGGTGACCTCGTCCAAAACTGTTGTTTCCCTTCCTTGTCCATAACACTGGACAAGAAAGTACCTTACAGCTGAGAAAAAAAGGAGTACCCAGGGGAAAACAGTCCTTGGCTGAGAGACATTCCTTGTATGAGCAACCAGGATCCAGTCAGCATGTGCTGGGGAAACAAACCTGTTTCTCTTCACAGACCTCTGATGCTTGACAATGGGATCTCAGCCCCACAAGTGTCCAAGGTCAACCGGCATTTGTCTACGGACCCCCTCCATGACCCCTATTTCATACAGTCGGTAGGTTGACACCAGCCTTTGCGCTTTGCGGGATTTCTTTGGCCAGGGTGGAAAAATGTTTGAAGCAGTAATACAGAGTAGGCAGTTTGGCAAGAGTTTGGCAGTGAAGAAGAGGTTTGCAAAGCTGAGGGGCATTATTATTTCTTCAGCTCCCCGTTGCAGGGAGGGGCGCATGCTTGTGTATGCTCATGCTGTTGTGTTCATATGGGAGGCTATGGGTTGTGGGAGGGAAAGGCACCAAAACACCAAACTCTCCATGATCTTACCCCAGGCTGGCTTAGCTCAAGGGCAGAGAGGAAGCAGTATGTTCTAGAAGTGATCTTTCTGACCCAAGCCAGATTTTTGCAGTCGCTGAAGGATCCCCACCACCCTAATCCACCAAAGCAGACACCAGACATATGACATTTATGCAGCTAAGATACTTGAGCCGGCACGAGAGACACACTCCCCTGTTGGGCTGTGTCGGAGCTTTCCCTGCAGAGGAAGCTAAGCAGCCTAGGCAAAATGTCAGGCATGGTAAAACCTCTCAGTAGCTGACACTTCAGTCACAGTGCTTATTTCACACCTGCACCTCTGCATGGTTGGAAGAAAGACCAGAGGAAATTATAATGTTGCGCAGTAGGTAAAAGCTTTCTTGGTTTCCATACAAGGAGGACTCAAGGGCACAGTGAATAAACCCTAACTATCTCAGATAGGAGCTTGGGCTTGTTCTGGTCCTCAGAAGGATAAATCTATATGGTTTTTACTTTCCTCTTAGCCATCAACAGAACCTGCCTCTTGCTTAAACAGCCCTGCAATTTCTGGAGGACCCATCATATCTGATATTACTGAAGCATCACCTTCCAACATAATAAATATGCAATCTCCTCCTGAAAATGACAGGTAAACATGGTTGTGATTAAAAACAAGGAGAGTGGGTATGGACATGTATAACTTGAAAAGAGTTTTTACTGGCTGTAATTTTACCAAAGTTCCTGTCTGAGTCGCAAACCTCTGTAGAGGTGGTGTGCTGGAATATTTTTTCCAGTTTGAAATGCGGGTGAGATTTTCAGAATCAGGGAGGGATAATAACAGCAGATAATAACTTTCAAAACAAAGTAATGAATTTCAGGCTGAGAACTTCCACTCACCTTTTTAAGAAGTATTTGATGTTTCTTTGTATTTTGTTCTCAAGACAGGGGCTGTCTCAGACTTTATCAAATAATGAGGTACTAGCACTTGTTGGGTTTCTTGAGAGAAAGGAAGTTTCCTTTTGGCTTTGACAAAGAAGAAACAGAATCAAACTGTACATCTTTCTGCTAATGAGAACAGAAAGGTTGCATCACAACTTCCAATGTTTGACAACTTTTCTGTGAAAAGGTCCCAGTAGCTTAAGAACTGAATGCAGAGGTATTTTAATGCTTATCTCTTCCTGCCGCCGACATGCAGTGTATTTAGGGCTAGTAGCAGAACAGCTACGGCTATGTCAGTGGAAAGTAAGCAAGTAGATGAATGATGGAAACATTTTCTCAAGCATATAGGCAAGGCAGTTATACTCTAGAAATTGCCTGTATATCTGTCTGTCAATTGAAACCATAGCCATAAAATTAGCTAGAAACATGTAAAGAGCTCCAGATTTAATTAAAAAAAAAAAAAAAAAGCCAAACAAAAAACCTGGAAGCCATCTCTAAAGCAGAAAAATTTTAATATATAACCTTCAAGTTAAGTTGCTTATTTCTACTAATTACTGAGTGCCATCTGGTGGCCTCTGATCTGTGCTCTGTCTGCATGAGTTGAGAATGTGAGCCACAGCCCTGAGTTCAGGAGTGCAGTGCTTCCTAAATCAACATGAGCTTCTTGTGGGAGTTCAGGATTCACGAGATGGGAAGACAGTCTGAAAGGAATTCAGAGGAGGATTTTGTAGTGTCACATGCCATCCCATATGTGACATGCTCATGTGCTGTCTTGCAGCAAAGCTAGTCAAAGGAAGTAAGATAGTATTTTTTCAGTATGGTTTTCCATGCCCTGTTGATCTATGTACCCTTGTCACTTTGGCTCCACTTGTGCAGTTTCAGGGAGAGCTGTAAAGTCTCCTATAAGTGGTACAGAGTAGATTTTTACATAGAAAATGCCACCATTCAAAACTTCAATGTCGTATGTCTGTCTAGGAATCATAGAATGGTTTGGGTTGGAAGGGACCTTAAAGATCATCCAGCCCCAGCCCCCTGCCCTGGGCAGGGATGCCTCTCACCAGTCCAGGTTGCTCAAAGCCCCATCCAACCTGGCCTTGAACCCCTCCAGGGATGGGGCAGCCACAGCTTCTCTGGGCAATAACATGGAATGCCTCTCCCATTGGAAAAAGGCAAACATCTGCTTCCAAACAAGTGAAACAGCTGACTGGGACTGTCAGCTTCTGCGCCAAATCCTGCAGGGCCACAAGATGCCACCTATGTCACTGGGATCTCTAGAGTGCTTTCTGGTCCAGTCCTAACTTCAGTTCTTACTGATCCCATTTTTATCTCTAGGGTGGAGACTTTTCTTTTTCAGAGGAACCTCTCCAGCCTAGTGACCCTTTAACCTGTCTCAAGTCATCTGAGGAATAATGAACACATGGACGTGTATTTTCCATATTTGCGCAAAAAAATGAATGGGGCAAAGTCATTATATCTATAACTAATGAAGTGACTGAAGATATTCCAGCTGAGCACATTTCTGGAGCTTGCTGGAAAAACAACAAGGTTGCTGGTTTCTTTCTAGGAGAATGGAAAGACTCAGTGGGGCAGTCTGATGGGAAGTGGAAGCAAGCCCTTGTGCTGTTGCCCTTCCCAGTAGCACGAGGCCTTTGTGGAGCAGATGTGTGTGTGGTGCTAACTCTTGCCTCTGATACAGAGAGAAGTGCCTCATGCTGATCAAAGAAGAGCCAGTCAGCCCTGGAGTGAAAGCCCCTGCTGAGCCTGATGTTCCCCTGCCAGGCTGCCGGGCTTGCTCCGAGCCCCCTGTGCTCCCGGTTGCCATGGTTCAGTCAGTTTTGGAAGGCAAAGGGAGCTGCAGTGCAACCCCACCAGGGACCTCACAACCACCTGAGAGAAGAGGCAGAAGGACATTGCTGGACAGGTGAGGGGAGCTGTGGTTCTGCATGTTTCATGGCCCTCTCTTCCCATTAGCTAGCAGGAAAGGGATGTTGGCTTTAAGTCACCTAATGCAGCCTGGTGAGCTCCATCCGGTACCTGTGGCACCTGTTTAGAGGACCTTTGAAGCCCAAGGGATAGTTCACAGGGGTAGAGGGTTTTGTGGATGATTTGCTTGAAGGACCCATTAGAGGAAGAGCTGTCAGAGCACGTGCATCAGAGCCATGGGAGCAGGAAGAGTTTTTTTTGCAGTGAGAGGGATTTGCCCAAGGTCCAAGTGAAAGCTGGAGCCTAGACCAGCATCCATGTCTGTGGACTTGCAGGCCACTGGATGGCACTACACCTCCAGTAGCTTCTGCACCCTCTGTCATCTGTTTTGTTGAGTCTTCAGTTACATAAAGTCATAAGGAAATATTTGTCACTGGTCTCTCTGGACAGTGAATAAGGGTGTCACTTGTGTGCAAATACACAGTGATGGAAGATGACAGTCCAGCATCATCGTAACCTCTGCACCTCTGAAGGTACAATCTGTATAGGGGAAATATGTGGTAAGGCAGCAAAGCATTTATCAGGCCCAGGCTTGGACTTGAGAGGGAAATAATTTGCCCTCTTTTCTTTTTCTGTACTGTGAAGTCAAATAGACTTTTCTCTTTAGTTCTGTTTTGCTTCAGTTCTCTTTAGTCTCTTCTCCCTTTGCATCTCCTCCTACCAGCTTTCCAAGGTGACTTTCCTGAGTCAGTGCTAGGTCCGTCTTCAGGGGGCAGCCAGTCCCTTTGGCAGTGTCACATGGGCCACACGTTTCTGGGGAGGTACCGGGGAGCTAACGCTGCAAGAGAGCTCGGCTTCCCCATCTCTGACTAAGAGTGAAAACCCACAAAACTCAGCTGCACCACTGTGCTTGTCTCCTTTAACTGGAGGGGCTCAGTAAAATGCTGTGCAGTCCAAAGCAAGGCCTCATAAAAGCCTATAAAAGATAAAAATCTCGCCTTAAAATCATGAAATAGCAAGTGAGGTCACTCACAGGATGTAGAGTTGGGAGTTTGTGTTCACTGAGTGCAGAAGTTTCATACAAAAGGATGGAGGGTTCATTATTTTGATGCCAGGATGCCATAGGCATCCCCACAGCACCAGGGTCAAGGGTGAGTGTACAGCAGACTTCACCAGCAGCAGGAGAGCAGGGTTGCAGCTTGGTGGATGAAGTAGAAGTTAAATGCAAAATTCATTCTTTATGGCAACTGCAGCAATGTGAGGACAACTTGGGGGAACAGCCCCCACACTCAGTAGACTTAACAAAAAGGCTTCTATTTTCCTTTAGGTCCTTACAGAGAACTAAATTCCTCCTTCTTAACCACACTGGCTACTTACTACATTTTATTAGAAAAAAAAACCTGACTGAAAAGTCTTTTAAAGACTCTGGATTTTAAGAGAAATTTTTGTAGCTTTTTGGGGTGGTTAAATACAGCAGGCCCTCACAGCTGCTCCTTTAGCTGAACATCTCCAGTAGATGCAGCATACAGGCTGAATGCCTGCAGGTAAAAGTCACTCCTCTAAAAGCCATTAGTTAATAGTAATTCAGGCATCTCGGACCCAGGAGGGTGGGAATGCAGCCCATTCTGGATCCCAAGTGCCTCTCTAGAAGGATTTATTCAAAGGAAAGCTTTAATTTTCCCAGTCTTGAAGAGATGTGCACAGACTGTCCATCCCAAAACCATACGTGTCGCCCAAGAGCAGTCGTCTCAACTTGCTTTACCATCACCAAGTCCCCTCTGTGCTCTGCTGGGTTGTGCTTCTGGGATTAAATGAAGTTATATGGCACAAACCCGGACTGACAGTGGGCTCTTGGTTTCCTAAACGAGATTTAAGCATAAACATCATGTTGGAGGGCTGCTCAGTCCTGCTTTCTGTATGTATCTATGCAAGTCTCATTTGTGGTGATGTTTTCCCCTTGTCTTTTCTCAGAACAGATATTCCAGACCCATTGGAGGGCATGGACTGGAGTTTGGAAGGGCTGCAGCTGCTGCTGAGGAGCCAGCAGTACGGGCTGGAGCCTGCCAGCCTCTTGGATGTGAGTGTCGGGCCCTCCCTGAGGATAGCTGCGGGGAACAGTTGGGAAGTTCCCAGCGGTACCTTTGGGCTGTAGATCTGATGGACCATGCTGCTTGCTCTCATGTGGCGCGTCATCTGTCACGTGCTGCCAGCAGAGTCACAGCTTTGGTTTGACCTGCTCCTATAAGCAGGATTTCAGAATTTATGATGCTTTTTTTACATTTCTTTTGAAAATATATATATTTGAACTTCTAGGAGCACAAAACATTTGGTAAAGACATCATCATGAGACCTAACACATGTACATAAAATAGGTTTAATACAACTCTCTAGATAGTTGGGTAAATTTTTTGGGTGGCTTAGTTTATTTTCTGCATATTCTGCATCATAGATACTCCTAGATACTCTACTACCTTCCCCCTTTTCTCATGTTCTGGGAAATGTAGGTGATGTCAAATTCTCTCTCTGCTGAGATATTTATCTGTTCGCAGTTTTCAGGTCACCTTTCTTTAGAATACTGTTTTCTTAAGTATATATGAAGCAATATGAAGGTTTGTTTCTTTCTCTCTTTCACTCTCTCTCCTTGTACCTAGTTAGTATATGAAAGGGTTTTGCCAATAATCAAATAACTACATAGCAAAAGAATGTATGTGTCTAAGATTCACTTCCTTGAGGAGGTGCTTCAGATGCAGGCACATGGTAAACTTGCATGGATAAACAGGAATGAAAAATCATTAAAAATATATCAATCTTATTCTCTTAAAACCACTTCCTATGTCTATGTTTGTTGCTAAGTGTCTATGATTGATTTTGACTTTACGGAAAGCTTTTCTAATGGCCTGCTCTGTCCCTGGCTCCGTTGGCTTCTATTTCTTATTTTTCATTAGGAGGAGTTTTCCTGTTACTGACACACTTTGCTCTCTCTGTGCAATTGAACGTCACAAAAGTGAGAACGAATCATAAAACTGTACCCCAGATAAGAGTTCATTTTCCCACATTGCTCAGACTTCTCAAGAAATTGCCACTGGGGCATTGATGCAGCAGTGATCTGCACTCTGCTACTGCCTTTTGGAAGGCTTTGAAAAACCCATATGAATCTGGAAGTGTCCTAGGATGCAAGAGCAGCAAAAAAGGGCTCTGACTTGCATGTGCAGTGACACAAAGAGCTGCCCTGGCTTATGGTGTGACTGTGGCACTCTGTGCCTGTGCCACCCCTCCAGTGGCAGGCAGCAAGGCTAGCAGATCAGCACGAGAGCTCCCAACTCAGCCCTCGCTGATCTGGCTCTGCTACAAACCAGCATACACGAGCCTGTAGCTTTGGGTAATTAATGTGCCAGAGCTTTGGGTAGTGTGCCAGAGCAGCTGGGGCATAGCCTGGCATCTCCACAGACAGCTGAGGATATGAACATCTCTAACTATTACACCTTTCAGAGCCCTAATTTTATTCTTCCTCCCAGCAGGTCTTTAATCCCAATTTATCTTTGAGTGAGTGGAATTTGACTGAAGTGGAAGCCAGTCTGTCCCCGGTAAGAGATGTGTATTTCTGATAGAATAATAATAACAACGTAATTATTAAGTAGAGCTTGTGCATAACTGAAGAATGCGTAGTTATTTTATAGCCAGAGGGAAGAGTGTGGTAAAGCCCAGCAAGTCAGCATCTCCTGAGGGCAGGCTGGGAGCGTTATACTCGTGACCTGTCTTTTCCCCTCAGCCAGAGCTTGTTTCGAGACGTGCTGGTGTCCTGGAGTCTCTGATTTAAACTGGCTGCTCCAAACTTTCTCTTGGTATGAATGTCACTTCCTACTAATGCCATAGATCCATAAAGTGTCTTTGTGCCAAAGCCCTTTATAAAGTGCAGCCATCCCTGAAACCACACATAATTAGAACAGAGGATCGTGCACACACGTACGGAAGAAACAAGGAGAAATTCAGTTTGGCAGTGTTTGTTTGGAATTGACATTGACACAGACATTTCTGAAGAGGATACGGTGATGTAGTAAACAGTGAAGGAAAAGTGAGTTTCATGACTGGGATTTTTTTTTCCTTCTTGATAGAGGGTGACTTTTCAGACCCATCACTGCCAGCCAGATTAGAAAAAAAAAATGGTTCTGCCATCTCTACTGATGTGCCAGCAAAGTCTAATCTATTCTAATGAAGTGCAAAAGGTCTCTAAGCCTTCCTCATGATATCACTATCCTTTCTAGGCTTTGATTTAATAATTTGGAATTTACTGGGTAACTTCACCTCCTTAGTGTCAGGAAGGAGAGTCTCTGAAGAGGCATAATATTAGCAAGTCTTGGAAGCAAGGGATGGTCTCTTTTAAGAAGGATTGCATGAGACAAAAAACCAAGAGGGAGCTGCAATGTTCAATAGCTCAGTCCTGGAGTCCTCTGAATTTCCCAGCAACTGGTACAACCCACCCTTAGGCTTCCTCATCCTCCAGTAAGCCATGAGCATAGAGAAGCCTGGAAGCAGCGATTCCACACCTAGCAGTGACTCCGTGCAAGCAGAAGCGAGTCTTACTTTAAAAGAAGTCATAGGGAAATGGAAAGAGAATTCCTTTCTCATTTGTTGCTGGCTGCAGAGGCCTGTGGGTTTAACTTTGATGGCAGCCAGGCATGGACAGCTGCAGTGACACTAGCCTGGCCTCCTCATGTGTCAGGATCTTCATTACCCAGTGCCAGTAGAAGATTACATCTCCCTTAGACCTCTCCTTCAGGTGTAGCTGCCCTTGAGCACATGCTTTTGGGTATTTTAACCAAGTGCAGGTGCGACAGGGAGGAGATGCAGGGACAGGACAGCTTGCATTACTGGTGGATGTTGGGCAGCGTTGATGAAGCACTGATTTCCAGAAATGGCCTAGTTCTAACGAGCTCCCCTGTCTTTGTATAATTGTACATTGTAGTTTATATTTTTGCATCAAGATGCAGCGACTCACAGTGGACCTGGAGAAGAATGCAACTGAGCTGTCCTCAAAAGTGTTCAACCCACCATTTAACAATGCCTGCCCAGGTAGGAGCACCAGCAGCTCTTGCGGACTGGGAAATGGGGATGTAATTAAGGTGTTAAACATGTCAGCAGGTAGATGCAATGTCCAGCACCAACCATTTGCCACTTTGAGGGAGCAAAACATATTTGCTATTTTACTTTCATGAGTGCCAGTCAGCAATGCTTTCACAACAACTGCTGAACTGGCTACTGAGCAGTGGGAAACGCATGGGGCGTAAACTGAGGTTTAAATGTAACTGAGCTGCTTCTGCTCCTGTTTGGGTCCACATCGTGTCTATCAGTGTCTCCACTGTCTCTCTGCCTTTTCATCACCAGCTACGAGCAATGTGGTGATCTAAGTGAAGTAGGGCTGGCAAGAGCTGTACAAGTTCTGTGTTTCCTCTGTCTCCTGCTGCAGTGGAGGTGACCCAGTAGCTGCTACTAGCCAGAGGCAAAGGTTGTGTTTCGGTTTCTCCTGACCTTTTACCAGACCTCAAGGGAACTGTCCAGCTGATATTCTCCTCCTCATTGACTCTGATAAAGTGTGTCATTGGCCATAGATATGAATCTAGAAGTGTTTTCCTGGTCTTGGAATAGTGATATATTATTATTATTTTCATGTGTATTCAACTGGGCTAGATCTGAAAGAGAAGCTTTTTGTGAGCCTTAGTTTGGTGCTGTAGACACCTGATCCCACCTGAGTTCTGATGTATTGTGTGTAGTTCAAGGATCTCCAGTCTCCACCTTAAGCTCAGCATCTTGCATGAACATCGAAGGTGTTAAAAGCCCAGCCGCACTGGAGAGAATTCTTCTGCAGGCTGGGGCTGAACTGCGCAAGAGGAGCATCTCCTGTTTGCAAAGCCTTTATGGTCCATGCATGATGCTGGAAAAATGGGGCAGTTGGCAGATGTCTCCTTCTGCAAAGAAGAACAAGACAAGAACAGACTGTTCTTGAGTGAAGGAGAAGAGAAGCTGCTCTTATCCACTTCTCAGAGTCTCCAACCATTTGGTCATCCCTCTTTCACTTCCTGTGAGGCATCTCAGCACTCGGGCAGGACCCATCTTGGCAGCCTGCAGAGATTCCCATTGATTGTAGTGGGCTTCTGAGTGAGTCCAAGTTTGATTCAAGTGTTTCCAAGCATTTTTTGCCTGGAGTGAGGCCCCTCTTCTCCTGTTGCAGTGGGAATTTGCCACTTTTCAGTTTTACATACGTGAAGTCTGGTAACTTGCCTTCCAGAAACTGAGTTTTATGTTGTCCATTTGCATTCCTAGGGAAAGATGTCATCCTGGAAAGTGCCCAGCAGTTCCTCATCGATCGTCAGTCAATCTTTGCAAACGACTTCATCAGCTTGCCTGAAAGTTCATCGCTTTGTGTTCCATCTGAAAATATTACTTCCTACCTGACCTCTGTGGGTGTCCAAGGGGGCATCCCGCTAAACCTGAGCTCTTCACCTGACACCAAGCAGTGATTTACCTTCTAAGAAACAACATCTCCCTCCCACCCATCCAAGCATCCACAGGTTTGAATGTAAAGAAACAAACGTTACTCAGAAATCTACAAGAGAGTTTTTTTTGTGCCCTTTCTTTTTTGAGTACATGGAAATCGTCAGTAACTGTTTCTCCCGGCACCTGGATTTCAGTGTTTGTCCAGGATAATAACTTTAAAACAAAATGCTGCTTCTGGCGCTTGCTGCTACAGGGAGTGAGAACTTGGAGGGATTTTGGTTTTTTTCTTGAAAATGTTTTTAGAAATTTCAAATCTTCTAATAAAATTTAAGTGAAGAGTAGCTTGAAAGTACATCAGCGACTTCATAAAATAAGTGGTCCTGACTAGTGTCTGTGATGTCAAACTGTCGGATTTTTATCGGGGCAGCACGGATTAGCTAGGATGCCTGACCCTTCTGGATGCTGTTTGTTAAATAGGGAAATAGTTCAATATGCCAGTCCAATGCTCTAAAAATATTCTATTACCCATCTTCTAGTTTTGTTGGGATGTGTGCAGAAGATCGTTTCCTGAGTGACACTCTAAGAATGTGTCTCTGGCTCCCAGGGGAGATACAGACCATCACAGACCCCCAAACATCCCATGCTGATTGAGAGGGTTTGTTGTTTGGGTGTTTTTTTCCCAATTTATTTTCTCTAACGTAAAGGCAGAGCACCCATACTTTAAAAAAAAAGGAAAAAGAAAAAGATATTGACTCTTCTGCACACACAATTTTCCATTTGCAGAGAGGACTGAGAGAGCGCACTCTGGGTTTTGGTGCTGGCAAAGTATTCCATGTCCAGTCCGATGATTTTTTTCCTTGGCCTTCCTATCTCCCCTGAAGATTTTAAATGAAAGATGTTGGTTTATTGATGTATGAAATCTGATAAACCAGTTTAATCGGTCGTATCCCCTTTTTTAGAAGGACTCTCAGCTGCTCAGTGAGGAGAGAGGCAGAAGTCCCACCAATTTTTCTTCTGTCCTTTGTGCATCTGAGACCCACCTCCAAAGGTTGAATTAATCTTCCTCTTCCATGTGGTTTCTGACAACTGAGTTTCTCAACAAAGCAGAGCTTTGTTTTTTTATGCCGTAGTTCTAATGAGAACATATTAGTTATTTCAGTATCCTCTAATTGAGTTCCTCTTCCTTAGGAAAGCTACCCAAATGCAGTAAGGCAGACCCAGGAAATTCGACTCAGGCCTCCCGAGGGCTTAGACAGGGGGTATAATTTGAAGAAATGCTCTGCCCACTTTTATTACCATGACAATTCTTGGCTCTAAACTATGTTTCTGAGCATCTTGAATGGTCAAGCAACACCCACCCCGAAATCAGAGGAATGCAGGCTCAAATTCTCCTTAGTAAGATGAGCAAGTTTCAAATGGACTTTCCTGTCACTGCCCTTTCCTCCATCCATTTCTCAGCGTGTGAACAGTCATCTTAGTTCAGAAAAATTTGCTTTTGAGCCCCTTTTTCCCCAGTTAACCACCGTGTGCTGGGAGCTCTGTAACCGCCGTGGTGGTGCAGTCTTTGCAGAAGTTCAGAATTAGTGTCAGACACTGGTTTTGTGTTCAGGATCGAGGGAAAATTCTGGCAGCTCCCATTGGCCTGGTATTTAGATGATGTGACATACACTTCCATGTCCTCCGGAATTGTCTAGTTGGGGTTGAAAATGACCCATCTTGGGAGAGCTGCACGCAAGCAGACAAAGGTGCAGCTCAACCAACGATGGTGCACAGCAACTTCTTGGGCTGTTGGGGTTTTCTTGTGCCCAGTGTCAGACTGCGCTCGCTGCTCGCAGCTTCTGGGGGTGATTCTTGGGCTTTTCTTTAGGTTTTTTGCTCTGCTGTAAACATGAGATTGGAGCTTGAGGGTGAGAGAGGAACCTGCAGGAACAGTATTGGAGAGCCACTCCTTTGAAGAAACAAGCTTGTGTTCCTTGGCTTTTTACCTTGTTAATTTTTCTTGAAGGTGATGTGCTGAGACTGTGTTTTTGCACTATGCTGTACATTTGTAAAGTTTTACAGAAAACACTAATTAAATATGTTTCCTTTTTCTCATTTAGTCCTGCTCTGGCATTTGTCTCACTGCTTTCACCTACCCCTTACTCCTTCCCTCCTTCCCGGGCCCTCCTCAAGTGAAAAGAGCTTGCAGGAAGGCTCCCCAGTGAGATAACGATGGGCTTTGGTTGGCACCATTAAGCACAGGCTGGAGAGATCTAACATGTGAAACGTGGCATAAACGCAGCTCCAAAAGCAGCCGAGTTCTTCCAACTGGCTCGCGGGTCAGTGTGGGTTATCAGGCAACATCAGGGTCAGAGGCAAAGAATCAATAGCTCTTGACTCGCTTTTATCCTTTTTTTTTTTCTTGTTTTCAGTGATAATAGAGCTCAAACTTCACTCTTGAAATACTTTTTTGAAGAAGGTTTTTTTTTTTTTTTTCAAGTGTGATAATATGGTCCTTCCTACTTATTTGTCCCTAGTGCAATAAGGGAGTACCAGGACAGGCCCTAAAACGCAGCACAGAGAACGCAGAAACCAAATCCCTCAAAGCAGACTGTGCCCAGCTCTCTGTCAGAACAGGGAAGCAAATATTTTTAGGACCGAGCTCAGAAACGTTGTCAGCAGCTTTTGCAGCTTCCTCAGAAGGTTCCTACGTGGCTGCTTTCAGACAGGCCTGTTCCCTGCCAGCCCCTGCTCCTCCCCTCTCCTGGAAGCCAAGGGTTTTACCAGCATGTTTTCACTCATGGAAGGTGGAAAACAGCTGAAATTTAAAGCAATTGTGTTGTCTTCCCTGAGGGCTTTTAAGATTATTTTGCCTTATGGTTAGGACAGGTTCTCTTACCACCAGAGGTCACCTAAACCCAGCTAATTGGAAATAGAGCTTTTCAACAAGTCTATAGTAATTATTTTTTTTTTTTTAAATGTGCACACCTACAAGACCGGTTCAATTTTATTTATTACAACTTATTAGAGATTTATAGAGATATGAAAAAAGACATCCACCTAAACTTGAGTATGGTTAGTGAAGTGAGGTCACCTAAAGCCTAGCTTCTACTCCCAGTGTTGTGATTGTTGGTTACACCATAAAAACCACATCAGCCCTCAAAGATGAGGTCAATGCTTTTATGTGGCATTTAAACAGTGTACAATTATTTTCTGACTGACTGCCACAGCTGCTTCTGTGTCAGGCAAACAAGAGCCATTAAAGCCTCAGCAGAATTGGCCAAGAGTTGTCTGTTCCCCCAACCCTTTCGCGGCGGGGCAGAGGAAGCGCTGCTCTTCAGCCATCTCCACCTCCTCCAGTTTTACTCTCTAGCTCCGAAAGGGGAGACAGGGCAGGGGGAGGGCAGGGAAGCTGAGAGAGCTGGGCTGAGGCATCACTGCTGTTACCGTCCATCTCACTTTGGCACGAGATGCCGCTGTGATGTAACAGACAATGGAAGGATTCCTTTGGTCGGCTTGTTACACCAACCCTATCTTGCTGCCACTACTGACTGGCTGGTTATTTTTCTGTTATATTTGAATTTCGGATCCTGAGACGCATCTCTCAAGGAAAAAAGATGAAAATGGCAGAGCTAAGTGTATGTTCCATCACAGACTGTCCTAAAAGTTAAAAACAGACTTTCCATGCACCGACACTATTTCTGCATCTGGTTTTCCATAAATAGTCATAATGTCTATGAATATTAGATCCATAAAATACCCTCTTAAGAAGCAATCTCCCTCTGTTGCTCAAGTCTCTCTGGTATGACATAGTTGTAAGTAGATGAAACAAGTTAAAATATATTTGGTTACAGGTAGGATCTTTATTTAACTTGAATGACAGAAACATGTTACATTACGGATTGAAACAACATATGTAATGAAACCCTATGTCGTGGTTTAGCCTCAGACGGCAACAAAGGACCACGTGGCAGCCGCTCGCTCAGATGGGGCCCTCCCCCCCAGCGCGGCCGGGAGGGCAGAATCGGAAGAAAAAGGCAAAAACTCGTGGGTTGAGACAAAGGCAATTTAACAGAACAGCAAGGAGAGCAAGAAACAACAACAATAATAACACCGACAGAGGAATACACAGCCACGAGTACGATACCACCGCTTGCCGATCGCACCCGGGACGCCCCCGACCGCTCCGCTCCCCTGGGGGATGACTTCCTGCCCCTCCCCTTCCCCGGCTAGCTCCTGTTACCCCCTGAGCATGGCTCACATGGGATGGAATACCTGTGTCCCTGCTAGGTCCTGGGGAGAATTAACCCTATCCCCGCCAGACCCAGGACATCATCCACCCCTTATTCCATACCATTTCATGCCATGCCCAGATCTTACAGTTTCCAATTAAATACTATCAGTTTCCCCTGACATACATATATATATATATACATATGTATATCTCCATACAGGCGTAATGTCCTTAGTCTGTGCGCCATCACTCTAAAATGTCCGTTGAGTTCATTTAGTCCATGACTTCGAGCTCCATCTGTTGGAACAGTCCCTCAGGGCATGCAAGATGGCGTGTGTGGAGCTGGACTGTCGCATGCTGTATTCTTGGGGCTTGTGGCTGATGTATCCGGTGCGGCTCATGTCCATGGTCCATGGGTTGAAGATGTCGATCTCAGTGAAGTTGCTGGACGCCAGCTGCTGAGGTCAGTCCTGGTCCCTTCGCTGCTGCACTTTACTTGGTTTTTCATCAGAGTCCATTTGTCATTAGTTTGGGTGATTCTTATTATAGTACAACCAATAGCAGTTACAGAAATGAGATGTACAGTGGCAGGGTTATTTAGCAATTAACATCATACAGTTTCATTCACTGGCTATTCTCGCCCAAAATCAGGTCCCCGTGTGGTACACATCGAACTTCCCCATCCTTCCGCATCACCCACCAAGTGCACCCGGGTCCTTGAGCAAAGGCAATCCCACGGACAGGTTTGCCTTTGCCTGAGGCAGGACTAACCCAGACTGTCTTCCCTAACATATTCTTCATGTGCACTACGGGGACTTTATCTCCCTCCACAGTACGTGGAGGTTTTGATTGGGCAGGGCCAGCTCGGTTGGTAGACCCCCTGGTGTTAACTAGCCAGGTAGCCTTTGCTAAATGTGTATCCCAATTTTTTAAAGTTCCACCACCCATTGCTCTCAGTGCAGTTTTTAACAGTCCATTGTACCGTTCTATCTTCCCAGAGGCTGGTGCATGATAAGGGATGTGATAGACCCGTTCAATACCGTGCTCTTTGGCCCGGGTGTCAATGAGGCTGTTTCGGAAATGAGTCCCGTTGTCCGACTCAATTCTCTCTGGGGTGCCATGTCGCCACAGGATTTGTTTTTCAAGGCCCAGGATGGTGTTCCGGGCGGTGGCATGGGGCACAGGATATGTTTCCAAGCATCCAGTGGTTGCTTCCACCATTGTGAGCACATAGCGCTTGCCTTGACGGGTTTCTGGGAGTGTAATATAATCGATCTGCCAGGCCTCCCCATATTTGTATTTCAGCCATCGTCCTCCATACCAAAGAGGCTTTAATCGCTTGGCTTGCTTGATTGCAGCACATGTCTCACATTCGTGGATGACCTGTGCAATAGTGTCCATGGTCAAATCCACCCCTCGGTCACGAGCCCATCTATATGTAGCGTCTCTTCCTTGATGGCCTGAGGAGTCATGGGCCCATCGAGCTATGAATAATTCACCCTTATGTTGCCAGTCCAGATCCACCTCGGCCACTTCAATCTTAGCAGCCTGATCCACTTGCTGGTTGTTCTGATGTTCCTCAGTGGCCCGGCTCTTGGGTACATGGGCATCTACATGACGTACTTTCACAACCAGATTCTCTACCCGAGCAGCAATATCCTGCCACAATTCAGCAGCCCAGATGGGTTTGCCTCTGCGCTGCCAATTGCTCTGCTTCCACTGCCGTAACCACCCCCACAAGGCATTTGCCACCATCCATGAATCGGTGTAGAGATAAAGTACTGGCCATTTTTCCCGCTCAGCAATGTCCAGAGCCAGCTGAATTGCTTTCACCTCTGCAAACTGGCTTGATTCACCTTGCCCTTCAGTGGCTTCTGCAACTCGTCTTGTAGGACTCCACACGGCAGCCTTCCACTTTCTATGCTTTCCCACAATCCGGCAGGACCCATCAGTGAACAGGGCATATCTCTTCTCATTTTCTGGTAGTTCATTATACGGTGGAGCCTCTTCTGCACGCATCACCTCCTCCTCCGGTGACATTCCAAAATCCTTGCCTTCTGGCCAGTCCATAATCACCTCTAGAATTCCTGGGCGACTGGGGTTTCCCATTCGAGTTCGCTGCGTGATCAATGCAATCCACTTACTCCATGTAGCATCCGTTGCATGATGTGTAGCAGGGACCCTTTCTTTGAACATCCAACCCAGCACCGGCAGCCGAGGTGCCAAGAGGAGCTGTGCTTCCGTACCAACCACTTCTGAAGCAGCTCGAACCCCTTCGTATGCTGCCAGTATCTCCTTTTCTGTTGGAGTATAGCGGGCTTCAGATCCTCTGTATGCCCGACTCCAAAACCCTAGGGGTCGACCGCGTGTCTCCCCTGGTGCTTTCTGCCAGAGGCTCCAAGTAGGGCCGTTCTCCCCAGCTGCGGTGTAGAGCACGTTTTTAACATCTTGTCCTGCCCGGACTGGCCCCAGAGCTACTGCGTGGACTATTTCCTGTTTAATTTGTTCAAAAGCTTGTTGCTGCTCAGGACCCCATTTAAAATCGTTCTTCTTCCGGGTTACTTGATACAGAGGGCTCACAATCAGACTGTAATCTGGGATATGCATCCTCCAAAAACCCACAATGCCCAGGAAAGCTTGTGCTTCCTTTTTACTAGTTGGTGGAGACATAGCTGCGATTTTATTGATCACATCCATTGGGATCTGACGGCGTCCATCTTGCCATTTTACTCCTAAAAACTGGATCTCCTGTGCAGGTCCCTTGACCTTACTTCGTCTTATGGCAAAACCGGCTTTCAGAAGGATTTGAATTATTTTATTCCCCTTCTCAAAAACTTCTTCTGCTGTGTTGCCCCATACAATGATGTCGTCAATGTACTGCAGATGTTCCGGAGCTTCACCCTGTTCCAGTGCAGTCTGGATCAGTCCATGGCAAATGGTGGGGCTGTGTTTCCACCCCTGGGGCAGTCGGTTCCAGGTGTACTGGACACCTCTCCAAGTGAAAGCGAACTGTGATCTGCACTCTGCTGCCAGAGGGATTGAGAAAAATGCATTAGCGATATCAATTGTAGCATACCATTTGGCCGCCTTGGACTCCAGTTCGTATTGGAGTTCTAACATGTCCGGCACGGCAGCACTCAGCGGTGGAGTAACTTCATTAAGGCCACGATAGTCCACAGTTAGCCTCCACTCTCCATTAGATTTCTGCACTGGCCATATGGGACTGTTAAAGGGCGAGCGAGTCTTGCTGATCACTCCTTGAATCTCTAGTTGACGAATCAGCTTGTGGATGGGGATCAGAGAATCTCGGTTAGTTCGATACTGCCGCCGATGAACTGTTGTGGTAGCAATTGGCACCTGTTGTTCTTCGACCCTCAACAACCCCACAACAGAAGGGTCCTCTGAGAGACCAGGCAAGGTAGACAACTGTTTAACTTCTTCCGCCTCCAAGGCAGCTATGCCAAAAGCCCACCGGTACCCTTTCGGGTCCTTAAAATACCCTCTCCTGAGATAATCTATACCAAGGATGCATGGAGCGTCTGGACCAGTCACAATGGGATGCTTTTGCCACTCATTCCCTGTTAGGCTCACTTCAGCCTCCAGTACAGTCAATTCTTGGGATCCCCCTGTCACTCCAGAAATACAAATGGGTTCTGTCCCTCTATAGCTTGATGGTATTAGGGTACACTGTGCACCTGTGTCTACTAAAGCTCTATACTCCTGTGGCTCTGATGTGCCAGGCCATCGAATCCACACTGTCCAATAAACTCGGTTGTCCCTTTCCCCCACCTGGCTGGAGGCAGGGCCCCCCTAATACTGGTCATAGTATCCGTCACTCACCTCGTGCAGAAATGCTCTGGAGGTTCCTTCAAGGGGATCAGAAGTAGGCTCAGGCCTTCTATTCTGTTTGGGGAACTGCACATTGGAAACCGGGGCAGCACTTTTCCTGGGGAGATCTGCTTTTGTGGTTGTTCTTCCTTGCAATTCCTGTACCCGTGCCCGTAGGATTGAAGTAGGTTGTCCATCCCACTTCCTCATGTCCTCTCCGTGGTCACGCAAGCAGAACCACAGGGTGCTTCGTGGGGTGTACTCCCTGTATTCTCTATCTTGAGTGGAAAAACGTCTGTTCCTAACAGCTGAGATACTGGCTCGTACAGGCGGGGAGGACATATTCTCTTCAAGTTGCTGGACCTTCCGGGACAGTTTCTCCACAGCTGAGACGAGGGGAGAAGACAGATTTTCTTCATATTGCCGAAGTCGGGCAGCCACCTCATCCACTGTTGGTCCCTCTTCGCCTTTCCATTCCATCACTGCTAATGAGTTGGCATATGATGATGGTGCGCTCCGTACAAACTTCCGCCACATGGACCTTGTGCATTGGATCTCATCAGGATCTGTGGGAAACTGGGCATTGTCCAGGTCATAATAAATCATCTCCCGCACGGCTAATTCTCTCAGGTACTGAATACCTCTTTCCATGGTGGTCCACTTGCTCGGATGACATACAACATCTTCACTGAAGGGATACCTTTCCCTCACGCCTGACAGGAGTCGCCTCCAGAGGCTGAGAGCTTGTGTCCTTTTCCCAATTGCCTTGTCAATGCCCCCCTCTCTAGACAGAGATCCCAGCTGCCTGGCTTCCCTACTCTCCAATTCCAAGCTACCAGCTCCGTTGTCCCAGCACCGGAGCAGCCAGGTGACAATGTGCTCACCTGGAAGTCGGCTGAAATCTTTTCGCATGTCCCGCAGCTCACTCAGGGACAGGGATCGAGTGATTATCTCTGGTTCTGCCTCTTCCTCTTGTTCTCGTGACAACCCTGGATCATCGTCATCCTTCGCTGAGCGAACTGATTTCTTGGTGTATTTCTTCTTCTGGATAGGGGCAACTGATATGGGCACAGGTTGGTTTTCTGGTTCAGTTGCAGTGCCTGCCACTGGGGCCGGAGCAGCCACCGCGCCTGCTGCAGGGGCCGGAGCAGACACCGTGCCTGCCACTGGGGCCGGAGCAACCACCGTGCCTGCCACAGGGGCCGGAGCAACCACCGCGCCTGCCGCAGGGGCTGGAGCAGACACCGTGCCTGCCGCAGGGGCCGGAGCAACCACCGTGCCTGCCGCAGGGGCCAGAGCAACCACCGTGCCTGCTGCAGGGGCCGGAGCAGACACCGTGCCTGCCGCAGGGGCCGGAGCAGCCACCGTGCCTGCCACAGGGGCCGGAGCAGCCACCGTGCCTGCCGCAGGGGCCGGAGCAGCCACCGTGCCTGCCACAGGGGCCGGAGCAGCCACCGTGCCTGCCACAGGGGCCGGAGCAGACACCGTGCCTGCCACAGGGGCTGGGGCAGCCACCGCGCCTGCCACAGGGGCCGGAGCAGCCACACTGCCTGTCAGCCTGGTTTCCATCTCTTCCTCCTGAGGATGCTGCGCACCATTGAGCAATGCTTGGTAGATACTGGCCAGGGCCCAGCACAATGCAGTGAGTTGTGCCTCTCTGGAATAGCCACAGCATTTTCCTTTCAAATATTCTATCACTTTATCGGGGTTCTGTAATTGTTCGGTGGTGAAATCCCAGACCATTGGAGGTGAAAAACTCTCTAGATACCTGCCCATGTTCTCCCACATGCCATGCCATCCATGACTCTCCAGCCTTGGGGCAGATCTCGGGGTGGTAGTCTTAAATAGTTGCTTAACCCTAAACAAAAACTGAAAAACATTCAGGAGACCGAGCAATAGGACCAAGCTGGTCTGCATGTCCCAAGAGTATTCAAAATTCTCAAAAACTGGCATATCCAGCACGAAAGAGAAAAGGGAGGTGAAAGAGCTGGGAAAAGCATCCCCCCCTGCTTCCCCTATAGACTCAGTGTGTTTATTAATAAATTCCCCGAGATATGGGCAGGAAAGCAGTGCCAAATAAACAACCCAACATAACCATCTGAACAGTGATGCTATCATATCATAAGTTGATATCGCACAGGACAGCAAAATTATAATCCTGATCCCTCTCCCAGAAGTGATAAACATCATCACGGGGAGTACATAGAGCATGTAAGAGTTTACATAACACAGCCATGAAAACAAACGAAGCAACATTGTCCCCAGTAAATAATACAATAAATACCGATAACAAATTCCTTTTAGCACACTCTGGTCAGATCTGTTTTTATCTCAACCCTCCGAGTTGCCCCACGTTGGGCGCCAAAAAGGACTGTCGTGGTTTAGCCTCAGACGGCAACAAAGGACCACGTGGCAGCCGCTCGCTCAGATGGGGCCCTCCCCCCCAGCGCGGCCGGGAGGGCAGAATCGGAAGAAAAAGGCAAAAACTCGTGGGTTGAGACAAAGGCAATTTAACAGAACAGCAAGGAGAGCAAGAAACAACAACAATAATAACACCGACAGAGGAATACACAGCCACGAGTACGATACCACCGCTTGCCGATCGCACCCGGGACGCCCCCGACCGCTCCGCTCCCCTGGGGGATGACTTCCTGCCCCTCCCCTTCCCCGGCTAGCTCCTGTTACCCCCTGAGCATGGCTCACATGGGATGGAATACCTGTGTCCCTGCTAGGTCCTGGGGAGAATTAACCCTATCCCCGCCAGACCCAGGACACCCTAAGATATAAACATTTAACTAAGTAATTTCTAGAAGGATGCAAGGGGGAAAATTACATAAGAGAGTGGAATTTAACCTTAAGACAGTAATGCCCTCACTTTCAGAGGTAGCAACTGCTGCCAGCTGCCCTGGAGGGCTTGGAGCCATGGAACCCCAGCAGGTTTGGCAGTGGGGACACACGCACTGGCTCCCTGCGGGTCACAGGGGATCATGAGCTCTTTTCACACTGACACAACCACAAGTTCTGCCCTGAAGGTGGGAGGCTGGAGGTTGCAGCAGCCTCGGACTGCTGGAAACACCAAGTCCTTCTGCTGAAGGTGGTGGGTTTTATGTCAAAATAAGCATTATGTCAGTTTTAACTAACGGTTCCAGTGCGGAACTCTGCATTTTGAGAATAACCACATTTGGTCTGTTATTTTTTTCAAAGGGATTAATCTAATTCACTCTCAGGGGTCATTGTCACCTTGTGCTTTGTGAAGACATCCTTTACTCTCAGCCAGGTACAGTACTTCTCCATTGCTGCCGTTCCCTGTTGGAGCATGAAGGCAGAATGCAAATGAAACCTACTGGTGGTCTTTAATACTGGAAAAAAAGCTGTAGAGCCCAATTTTTAAAAACCATTTAAATAAAATTCAGCAAGAACTTCTGTGCAGAAAAAGAGAAAATAGCACTTTAATTCCTAATTTATTAGAATTTGCACATAAATAAAAGAGGTGATTCTTGGGGAGTTAGACTAGATGATCTTTATGGTCCCTTCCAACTCTAAACATTCAGTGAAATTAACTAACAGTGGAGATAAAACTTTTTCCACAAGAGCTGAACAAATCCTTACTTTTAGTGTGAATGTGCCACCCACCTTTTCCTTTGTGTCACTTAATTATGTTACTGTCATCTACCAGAGCAAGCAACTGTAATCTTGCTGTCCCCTTCCCATGGGCTTGGGTCATCTGCTTGATTGCAGACTGGTGACAATAGCAGATTATCCTGGGGTTCAGTGACAACCTCTTGTATCAAGGGTTTCAAGGGGGTTGCTTGTTTATCTTTGATCTCTGGGTATCTTTCTGAATTAGCAGGCTCTGTAACGAAGCTTTCAACAAGGGATCTTAAGTGCTCCATTTCATGCTCTTTATGTATCTTACACATATTTGAAAAAATTGCTGTTGGAACTTCTCCTACTGAATTCTCAAACATGCTTTTATTGTTTTCTTCTAATGCAGAATCGCTGTCATTTGTCATTTCAGAAATTAATTCAATCTTTGGGCGATATTCCTGCTGTAAAGGTAGAAAACGTAGTTAAAAATACATTACTCTAGATGTAAAAGCTAAAAGGTGGGTAGATACCTCTTGGATTCCCGTAACAGCTGTCAGCTTTGCTGTGCTGTTCTCCCAAGAGGTATGGGACATGTGCTTCATGCCCACAGCTCCGCTGCTTTGTGGACGAATCTTGGGTTAACTATTTCTCAGGCACTAGCAACGAACTGACCATAAACTATTACCAGTTCTTAACAAGAAGACCCATTTCAGCAACGTGTGGGCTCAGTTCTACTACTTACCTCCAAACTCAGGGACCCGAATAACATCTGCATCTGGCTTCAGTTAAGAGCTGAACACCCTTTGGAGCGTGAGAGTTGCTCAACACTTACTCCTTCAATAATACTCTTTGTTCCCTTCCCTTATCTTAATTGGAGGCTTTGTTGGCCAAGACATTTTGCAACACTGTTATGAGTCCATGGCCAAAAAAGCAAATAAATGCCATGCCTTGCACTGACTGTCGGAAAATTTGCATTATCTTCGAGGGACTTGTGAAAACATGTACTGCATCAGCCTCTCTCTGCAGCAAAGCAAGTATGAGTCAACAGCAGCACTAGAACCAGAGCTGGGCTTTTAATCCTTGCTGTTTTCTTTTTCCTCTTCTGTTTCTGTTTACAGGCTGTTGCCTAGATCAGTCTGAGCACAGCACAAAGCTCATGTGGGCTTCTATCCGAGTAGCCCCAAGTGGAGCAGAGGAATTTCAATCTCTGTGTTTTCAGTTGAAAAGTCTGATTTTATTCAGCAGTAGGTGATTTGATTATCTATTTGCAGCGTATCAGGACTGGTAAAGTACATTTTAAGAGTAATCTTCATTAAAACACTACATGCTACTAAGAAATTAATCTTATTTAACTGTTGCATTACTTGATCTTAGGTTTTAATTCCCCTATTCTTGCAATGCAATAATATGAAAATTCAAATTTAAAAAAAGATTTACAAGTGGATAGAGAAGATCTGCTGAGACGTCCATTATTTTAGTTCATAAATGCAAAACTGATTGCATTTCCCAAAACAGCGTTTCATAAATTATCGTCTTTTTGAAAAACATTTGTAAATGTGTTTAGGGAAGCTTCATCACTGGAATTAATTAGAATCTTACCTTTTGAATAAAGATTTCCTCTTCTGGTGGAAATTCACTTACATCTGTATCTTCTAAATCGGGCAGTTCCTGAGGACAATCACAAGATCATTAATCAGTGGAAGAAGCTGATCTAACCAATAAAAAAAACGACATCTGTAGCTCACTGGGAATCTCCTTCAAAGCAAAGCTTTTCAGGGTAAAAAGCCACAGTCAGGAGCACTGCACTGTCACCCTCTGAGATGACAGTCACCTCTGTTAAGCACACGTGGGAAAAGGAAAATTCATCTGTCTCCAGAAATAGAAGACAGGAAGGCAATAACCTCAATGTCAAACTGAATGCAGTTTTCTACTATACTGTGTGATTATGGGGGAAAAAGGAAAAAAAAAGGAGATAAAAGGATAAACAGCAAGGCATTAACAGGATCTTAAAAGCAAACATGGTGTTAAAGGAGAAGCTGTACACGTGGTTTATGTCTATAAGCTGTTTCTTATCTATTCAATAGACTTAATCTCAACTGCAACCCATCTTTATGGGTAAGAAACAAATAAGGATCTGAAACCGATTGTCAGTAAACTCTGTTAACCTAAATACATCTAATAAAACAATGATTTACTGTGAATGCCTCATCATTAAGGGTATAGAACTGCAAACTTGCTGAGAACTGGTTTTCCTCAGACAGGTCCAATCACTTCAGCTTTCCGTTAGAAAATATTACCCAAGACAACTGTCGCTTGCTGACACAAAAGCAAAATTAAGAGGGTGGGAATACAAAATCACAGGTAGAAAGTAATACCCTTTTTGTCATTTTTTTAGTGTAGGCAAATACTGGTAGAAGCATCTCCTTTTGGTTTTAGGTGTTTTTAGAGCCTAATGATTTTGTAGCACGCTGCTTGGTGCGGTAGCATCAGGTACATCTAGCCTGTACTGTCTTGTGTGGTGAAAATTATTACAGAATTAAAATGAACAAAGAAGTTTCTGTTTCCTGATGTGGTTGTAGCTAGTGAAGCACGTTCTGAAGTCCCATGGGTTTACAAGAATTGCATTAAAAATGTACAAATGAAGATTTGAGACTAATGCTACTGAGTGGAATCTGATGTCAATAGGAAAGTGAAATAGCTGCTAGTCTTGTTCCAATCAGTAGGCTGCATTTGCAGCTTAAATCAAAATCACTTACTAAAAGTTCTCCTAGTTCAAACACCACCAGGGCATGTGCAGCAACACGGGCTTGTTTCTGCTTGACAGAGAGATGTCACAACCACCATGTTACAAATCCTCCTCCACTTTTCTCCCTTATATTACTACTGAGACCATCTGCTGACTCCAGGATATGAATAAAGACGACGGTGCTGCTCCAGAGCTTCTCACCATTGGCACTGTCACAGCCATTGCCTGCTATGGCAGCACTAAGTCTCTTCGGAAAATCTGCGATAGCGTAAGTATTGGAGGGCACTGGGAGAAGCTCTTTCCATTACTAAATGTCTGTTGGATAATGAAGTAGCACAGAACACTGAAATGTGTGTGATCTGGGTTTCTTTTTTTCTTCTGTAGAATTAGAATAGTCACACTTTTTATGTGTCAAGAGAAATTCCACGCATGCATGTTGAAGCGTTCCTTTTACACTGTGTTAAAGTTTGATCAAAAGAGCGTGCTATGGTGCCATATAGCACCAAGGGGAAAACACTAAATCTATGAGATCTTCACCTTGGGGTTACCTACAGTATCACTATTCCTTTAAAGCTTTTAGTTCAGACCCTGCAAGATCTGCTTATAAAACTAATATTGTATATACTTGGAATTGCTGCCAGTCCTCTCTACTACCCTTGTTAAACCTGTAATTAAAACCAGCCACACAGGAGGATGCAGCAATAAACACTCTACTGAAGCAGTGAGGTGAGTCCTCCAATAACAGCGTGGAATTTTGACCTGGGAAATTAAAGAGCAAAGAAAAGATCTGAGACACTTTTCTAAAACATTCTAGTAAAAATTCAGTTAACAGTGGCAGTAGAAGGGATCAAAGAGTATATTAAGTGCTCTGGGAAAGCATATGCTCAGAAGTTTGTTATTGCTACTTATGTCATGATCTGACACCGTCAGTTTAGCAGCAGTGTCACAACTAGGACATACTGAATAGTTCTCCTTTGAAGTAAGACTGTTTTTCCAGTGGTATCATCCATGTCCTCCTCACAGTTAAATGTGATTAAACATGTTTAAATGTTTGCATCATCACATAGAAATCTTAGATAAGATTTAGATAATAGATAATCTTAGATAATAGATATTACAAATGTCAATTGCTTATTATATACCCGAATAATGCACATTCTGCTTTTCTTGGAAATATAACTAAAAGTTGTATTTTGAGAATTAATTTATAATATCTAATACTGCTAGCTAACATTTACAATGAGTGGGTGGCTATTTCTTCCTTATGCTTTTTCTGCAATAGTTCACATTTTCAACTACATATTTCATTTGAGTTTTGCCTAAAAGTACATATGTATCCCCTAGATTCCTTTTGTTGTGATTTCTGTTTTTTAAATGAGAGACCTCATTAACTTCTCCAGAGAAATCACAGAGATACAAGGCCAACTTCAGGTGATTTATGGCCAAAGGACAAAATAAACTTTGGAAGCAGCAGTAAATTCTCTACACACGCTACACTGGAGAGAATGAAGACCCCCTACAACTTTACTTTGGTTCTTTTTTTTGTTCTTTCCTTTTACTTTTCCTAATGGTAGACCATTCTTAGAAACTTGGCCATGTAGTTTTATTAGCCAGGATGTTACATGAATTAATTTGGGAGCAGACAATACTCAAATCTGAACTTCCCAAAATCTGAATCCAATACATACATCAAGATAAAGTTTCTCTGGTGTCTCCAGTTTGATCTCTTCAATTTCAGCATATTCATCCAGTTCAGCAAGCGTGGCCTTTTCAGTAGCTGCCTTCTCTCTTGGCAGATCTACAGAATAAACAATAGTCAGATGCAGAGAACTAAGTGAATAAAAGACTTTATATATGGCAACAGTCCCTGTGGAAATCTAATGAGATGTTCTTATCTATGAATCGGTTTGAATCATGGCAGAGGCGGTGCTACACTAAAACAGAGTTTGGCTCATCGTCTCTGCTTCCCCAGTTTGGTTTGATTCTTCACTGTGTACATTACCATCTGTCGTCTTGTTGAAGTTTGAGTCCCTGTAAGAGTCTGATTCTTGTGCATCCTCTTGAATCCTAGCATGAGTATCTCCAGATGGGAAATCTGTGTTATCTCCCTTATTTGGTAGAAGTGTTGTCACTTCATCACGGACATCACAATTTTCATTTCTAAGTTTCTCATTCTTCTCTTGAGTTTCTTCCTCTTCTGCTATATTTGAAGTCTCTGGTGCATTAGAATTTCCATCACTGTCATCTGTATTTGCAGGTACTAGTACAGAAGAAACAAGTTCATTACAACTGCTGAGTTAATCTAGCATTACTCATTCTAAATATCCAAACTTTATTACATGGTCTTAATAGTTTGGCCTAAAATATGCATCAAAAGCTCCCACTTTGTTTCAGCAGCTATTTGTGGATCAGTAGTCCTCCCAAGATTGCAGCAATGTTGTAGGTTTTCCTATCTATCTCAACTCCCCAGCAAATACAGTTCCCCAGCAAAAAACTCATCTAAAGAAAACTCAAGAGTAAACAATTATCTAGTATTAGGTGGGTGCCTGCCTCCACCCATGAATGCCTGCTGGAACCCTGACCAGCACCTGGTTGCTCTGGTGAAGGGCACAAGAGCTTGAAATGCTGAGACAGAAAGTCGTTTGTTGTTTTTCTATTTCATCAGTAGGGAGAAAGGTGAAGACTGCTTAAAATAATTGTGGTTAATCTAAGAAGCACCAAGATTAATAAAGTATTTAGTATGGGAAAAGAAGATTTATGAACATATTCCAAAAATCGCATCAGCCTGCTTCTGAACATTTAGGAACTATTCATTTATTTTAAACATTCAAATCGAAGCAGACACAGGCATCTTTCAAAATAGTAACAACAAACCTTCTAAGATGTCTGTTGCACCTCCATTTCCACATTTTACACTTTTATCTCTTTCTTCCATATACTTTTGTCTTTTCTTTTCCTCTGCTTTTTGTCTGATTGCTGCTAAAGCATTGATGCTATCTTCAATTTTTTTTCTCTCCCTGGTTTCCCATTTTTCCCTTTCTGCCTTCTCAGCTTCAAGCCCTCCAACAGCCCAGGCTTCTGCACAGGCTCTAATAAAAACAAAAAGCTCGCTGTAATATAGCTAAAAAACTCCATCTTTATAATGAAAGAGAAATTTAAAATAGTTTGCAACAGTATAAAATAGCTGCAATAGGAAAAAAAAAAGCATATAGCAATGGCAATCCTTTACACAACAGAGATGCACATGTATCGTATCTCTTTTGTGGAACTGTAACAAAAGAAACAAAGATATCCAAATGCTGGTGATGACACTGGCAGAGATCTACAGGAGTGCTCATCTTGGCTCTTTTCCAGGCACTTGTTCAGTTTCTGTTTGCCTCTAGTCTACAGACTGCATAAAACAATTCTGTTCAAGAATTAATCCTCTTGTGAAAAAATACATGTTTTTTTTCTAGGTGTGTTAGAAGTAGAACCCTGTAGTATAATAATCTTGTATTACAAGTCACCCACCTTCAATAAATTGTACCAGTCAAGTCTTCCATCCACAACAAAATTGACAAAACATGGATTATGCTCATTAGCATTTGAGCTTTAGTGCTGTGTAAAGATGGCTCTATTTCTTACCTATCTTTTGGGAAAACTGGTCTGTCATCCAGGTATGTTAGTTGTTTTAACCGAACAATAAGTGTCTTTCTATAATTAGCAATTTTCTTTATCACTTGGTTTCCCATCAAATTCAGCACATGCTATAGAAACAAGGGAAACAATTTTTAAAGTTGAGCAGCAAAAGAACCCCCAATCTGGATATGCACCTTCCCTATCATTTCAAAAATGAGAAGTGAATAAAACATCCTGCATGTCGCAGGTAATCTACAAAAAACCCAAATAATGTTTAATAACTTGTCTTTTAGACTGATACCTATTATGCACTGTACTACTGAGAAAACCATTTAATGGGAGGATTCCCCCATATACATGATACAAACCCCCATCTATATCCCACTTACCAAATAAGGCATGGTCTCCAGAACAGTTATAATATTGGGATCACTTATGTTGTTGTGGGAAAGATCAAGGACAGAAATACTTGGGCATTCTTGCAAGTGCTGTATGTCTTCCACTGTTTGTAACTTATTGTGAGCGATCTGCAGAGTCTGCAGGGCTTTCAGACAAGCTGCCAGACAATGAAAGGTAAGAGTCAGTGCTTCACAGAGGATTTTCTGGAGCAAGCAGAAAACTGCATTGTCAAAATAATTGTTGATATTGAATTGGGAGTTTTTTTCCTAGGTTCGTTATTCTAATATATGCGTTTTTTGGCCAGGCCTCCAAAGCTGCCTTCTTCACACCGGGAAAAATAGTTGTTTGGCTTTAGGATGGTGGATGTTTTTAATTCATGTTTCAAACTAGTCAGTTACACAAAAGCAAGAACTTGTGTTTTGAATTACTCCCAACGTTCACGAATCATAATGTAGAGGAATTCTTTTTTATTTTCTGCTGAAGACAGAATAAATCTTTCAACAGACATAAAAGATTTGGTAATTATGTCTGCAACTGCCAAAGCACATCTTAACTGTAAAGTGAATGGTGAAAACTGGATTGTCAGCCTGTCTGCAACACAGGAAAGTACTGAGATACTATTAAGAAGTGAGAAAAAATGATTTAATTGTCCTAGGCATCTATGTGAAAGTAATTACTATGTCTTTCCTGTTTTCTCATCTATTTAAATATTAAAATACATAGCTTTGACTCTTCAGTAGAAGCCTCGTGTGGGATATTGCACAAAATTTTAACATGAATGAAAAAAAGAACATTGAAACTAGTGCCTCTAATAATAGCTTAGCTTAGGCAAAGCTTAGGAATATGGGCTCGTTATAGGTTAAAACATGCTGCACCCGCAGTTCTTACAGAGATTCTCAATGGTCTTAATGTAGTTGTTACTGATATTGAGGGAATCCAGCTTTTGTAAGGGTTCAAGGTTTTCAATTTTGCTAATTAAATTGAGTTGCAAGTAGAGGCAACGCAACTCTGTCAGAGCCTCCAAATTCTCGATTTTTGTTAAGCCATTGCATTCCAGCCATAAACACTTCAATCCAGTATACTCTTCCAGGTTTTCCAGGCGGTCAAATCCTGCAGAAAAAGATGTTTTAAAATGAAATTGAATCGGTTGAAAACAAGTCTTTGGAAGAGTAAATGACATTAAACCAGTGCTGCTGAAACAGCCTGTGAGAATGCTTGTACTCAAGTTGCTGTCAATATTTCCACTGAATTAATGGTACAGTACCTGGCCCGTAACAGGCAAAACCATAAAGGTACCTGTTCTGGTCTATATCTGGTGCAGGCCTTTAGATGCTCAAATAATACATATTGAGAAAATAGCAAAACCAAGGCCAAAGGTAGAAGGTGGATGTAGCACATTCTATTTATTTAAAACAATTCTTATGTTAATCTGAACCAGCTAACCGTATCATGCAAAAACCTGCTGGAAGATCACAAGAGGATGATTCTAGCAACTTCTTTTACTTTTAGTAGTATTTGAGAACATGCAGCTAGTCTTCACTGTTCATTTCCTTCCTGACCATTTTTATTTAGCAGTAAAAAAGTCCCTAGAGCTGGAAAGCAGCTTCTTTATACAAACACATTTAAAAAGAAATACATATATTTTCCTCTGAATGTAACCTAGACCAGTATTTTAAGACATTTCTCAGAGGCCACTATTCTGGAAAAAAAAAAAGTGCCCTTCGATTGCTATTGATCCTTTGAATGACTCCACAAAGTGAATTAGGTCTATAATCAGTTCACTTTTCGGCCTTCATATTGACTCATTTTGTTTCAGAATTTCACTATTTTATATAAAATTAAGTTATGTTTCTAATTTAAAAGAATTATTGGGTATCTTACTTCAGTGAGCCATAAAATAAGATTCTCTGCTAAAATACAACTTAGAATGATAAATCTAAACAGTCATGTCCACATCTTACCTTTATAATGCAAGTAAAGTGTATCATTTAAGTATGGGGTCAAGTATAATTTCTGCTGTTTACAGATATCTCGCAGAATCTTTTTTGTCATTCTGAAATAATAATGGGAAGCAGAAGCAAAACAAAAAATGTATTTCAGTGCACATTCTAAAATCTTTGGGTTTTTAATAGATTTCAGTGCAACACCATTAATGGTTCTTTTATGCAAGAGAAATAGCTACAGCTTTCAAGACTATACTCCAAATAAAAAAGCAGTAGTTTTTTTTTAGAGTGGCTTTCCATTTCTATCTGTTTGAAGTGAGCTCCCAGCTCTTCTGATAAAAAACAGAGTACATAGGTAAGTGGGTAGGGATTAGGGAGTCCACCCTCTTGGAAAAGAGCAGCATGATTCCGTGTTAGATTCTAGTTCCCTCCTCTCCAGTTCTTTGCTCCAATCCTTGCTGCTTTGGTGCAGGACCTTTGGTGGCATAGCCAATACACAACATTTTTCTCAGACTAGAAAAATCAATAGTTATCAACCTAACATTTTAATGAAATGCCAACTCTGAAATAGCACTGAGACAGAGGACTTGGCAAGAGGCATTGGGCAGAAAGCTACAGTGTGGAACAGCAGAGGTGCAGGAGCAAAGCACTTGGGCTGGTAGCCAACAGTGGCCAAACGAGGCCAAAGCTGCACACAACAGCCAAGAGGACAGCAAACCCCTGAAGTGGTAAGTACACAGGGAGCCTGAAAACTCTGCAAACAGAAATGGATGGCAGCAAAGAGCAGCTGATGGGGTGTTACACCCTTATCTGGGACGCTGTGCTAGACAGCGCTGGGTCAACAGTTTCATAAATTTGGTAGTCCCCGAGCAGGGACTTTGCAAAGAATGATAGGACACTGGTTTTGGAGACAAGGTGTTCAGGGCTACATAAAATTTAGTAACACTATAGACAAGAAACTTGGGAATCCATCAGGAAAACATTTATCAAAACATTCCAAAGCAGAAAATATCTGTATCTTCCTGCTTAGAAAGATTAGATTCTGTAAAACAAAATTCCAGAATAAAACTTCTAATAGATATCCCTCACTTAAAGAAATACTGCAAAAGTACAATGTTAAATGATCCAAAATTATTTTCTACTTCTAAATTACATCTTAACAAATTGAACTTTGCATTTGTGGTCATATGTATTTGTAGGCCTAAGGTCTGTAACAGGAAGATTTTCTTGGCATTAAGATATTTTCAAAATAACTAAAAAACTTGAGTAAAGGCAGTGAGATTAAACCTTTCATAATGAATTTGCTTTTAGATTTATTTACTTACTAGACTAAAAATCTCAATATTGCTGAAGAACAAAACTGTAGTCAATTAGTCAATAGAGTTCTTGGGGCAATATAAAATATGATTGTCAGCCTATAACTGCCCTGTAACCCAATGTGCCTCATGTAAATCTCTGAAGGAATGAAAAATTTATAAACTGTGATCAAAATCTTTAAATATAGACTGTTTTCTTGTACTTTCATCCCAGGTACATTATTGTATGCTAGCTGTTTGCAGTATATCCCATTGTTTTCTATTGTGTTATCCCACATGACCAGACTTTCAACCATGTTATTAAATAGTACCAAATAAGGGTTTAATTTTATTATTTGCTTGCAATGTGCTTAGTCACAGATAACACGAGAATAATCCCATTTCATAGCTATTAATTAACAGCCATTGCAGCATATGCTGGTTTAGGCTGGACCAAAATCAGAGCCAGATCACAGAAAGGAGATGTGTCTTATTGCTAACAATCTGAGATACCTCTGTATTTCTTCTGCTAAAAACTATCTTGACAACTTTAATATTTACATTGTGATGAATTAATACAATGTATTGTCTGAACTGATGCTGAGAAATGGTCAAATCCGCTGACAAGACTCCCACGAGAGTTTGCACAATTTTCTCCAGATCCATCATGTAATTAGAATGTAGTCTGCTACTTTGAACATAAAAAAAAAAAGCTGTACAGATGCTGGAAGTACCACCAATTGCTGATTTATCGATTATTCTCAAGTTCACCTTCAAAATTATTCTCCTGAACTAACATTAACATGTCGAATAGTGAAACTCCCATTGACTTCAGTGATGCCACGATTTAAATAAAAAACATCCACAAATAATGTGTTACCTTACACAGCCACTCTTCTCTTTTGTCCTTTGATCTGATCTTTGTCCATTCTGTTGATCTGCTCTGGACATACAGTTGATGGCTTTCTCTTGAGTTTTAACATCTTTGTAAGTAAGAAAACAAGTTGTAATTTAACAGCATGGGTGGGGAAAAAGTATCATGTTGGCAATTACTTAAAAGAAATATTGAAGAGCTTTTGAATATAAGTTTTAAGAAAGAATTGTTGCTGACATTTTTAAGGAAAGGAAACAACTTTTTTAGAAGGCAAAGTAGTAAAATTAGTAGCAAAATAAATTGTTGAAATTTGCATATTTTATTTTTTTTAGATCTAGAAGTCAGGTAGTACCCATCAATCTTAAGATTATTATAACGTACAGTGACAATAAAGTACTGGCACCAATGTTTTTATGGTCTTAGGCAGCTACTATATATTACATTTAATTAACAATAATTTGAGTTTAAAAAGACTGCTAACTTGCATGTAAAGTGACTACAGTAATGGTGTATCTGAGACATCTAAAACACTGTTTGTTAGTCTAGCTCCTCTAAAAGTTCACCCTTCTGCGCTCGTTGAAAGGTGTCTCCGGTGCTATACTCCTTCAAGCTGTCTTTAGACTGCCTTTGATTAATTGCATTTTCAATACCCTTCTCTTCAGATTCTTGCTCTGCACCTTCTAGTTGCACTTGCAGTCTGTACACTTAAAAAAGATACAGTGCAAACAAGCTGATTGTGCCTGCTCATTTAAATATGATTGTAATAAAAGCATTTAGAGGTCAGGCTAGCTGTATGATTGAAACACAGTGAAAGGTTTCTCTCCAGCAAGAAGAAAATGAAACAGAAAAAAAAGCACAAGAAGATAGCAATTGAGGAAGCCTCAATTATAGCAAGATTTTCAGTGACTTCAGTGGGAGAAACAATAAACTCATATTGTACCCAGAAGAGTAATGGCAGACTTGATTTCTAGGCTTTATGTTCACTAAATTTCCCTAAATTCACCCTAGTGAACCAGCTGGAAGGTCTCACCTGTGTTGATAGAATTACCTTCATTTTCTGTTTGGGTAGCTTTGTTACCGGTGTCATTCACAGACTCTCCTGACACCTCCTGTGCAGTAACCTCCCCTCCAAGGTCTTTGTCCAAGTCTCCATTTTGTGACTGCATTTTAAGATATGTGATTTAGACAAACATCAGCCAAGTTGGTATCTGACTTACAATCCAACTTCCAGGCAAAATGTGTAAAAGCCTTAGCAGGACAACCTGTTACAGATAAAAAGACCATGAGTAAACGATTGGAGCCAGCAATCCGGGGCTATTCATCCCATTGAAAGGCTGGGAGAGTTTATCTTAAATTGTGCCCACCGTGGATCTCACTCAGAGCAGACAGGCCCATGGCTGAGAACCCACCCAAAACTAAAGCAAGTCACTTTTTTTCCTTTTGAAGCTGGTGCACTGAGGATGCATTGGTGGTGCTGCTCTGAGGCACAGCCTGCCTCCTGCCCCACTGCAAGCTGGGCAGGCTCCCAAGGGGAGCTGCAGTTTCCCCATGAGGATTGCGGATGCTGTTACCCTTCGGCCCTGCACTTTTCGCTGCTGTCGCCTCGGAGCTCTCTAGACAAGACTCATGTCCTACGGCACACTGCTGTAACCCAAGCACACAAATACAGGCTGGGCGGAGAATGGCTGGAGAGCAGCCCCGAGGAGAAGGGCTCGGGGGTGTTGGTGGATGAAAAGCTCCACACGCCCGTCCGTCAATGTGCGCTGGCAGCCCAGAAAGCCCCCTGCAGGGGAGGCTTTGAGCAACCTGGTCTAGCGGGAGGTGTCCCTGCCCAGGGCAGGGGGTTGGAACTAGATGATCTTTGAGGTTCCTTCCAATTCTAACGACTCTACGATACCTCCCGTTGAACCTCCAGCTCCCTTTACCTGATCCAAGACCCGGGCTGGGCCGGGTGTTCGGACCCAGGCTCCGGTGCACGGGGTGGGCGGCCGCTCCTGGCCTCGCCGCGGTACGCCCCGGTCAGCAGGAGACGCAAACCGCAGAGGACGGGAGGGAGCGGAGCAGAGGGACCCCGAGCCCGCTCCCGAGGCCGCCAGCCGCGCCCCCCGCCTCAGCCGCCCCAACCGCCGCCGTCGCTATGGCGACGCCGCGCGCAGCCCCACAAGGCCCCGCGGCCGCTCCCGGCGGCCCCGCGCAGGGCGTAGGCGGCGGCGGGCCGGGGCGGTGCCGATCCGAGCTGCCGGAAGGGCCCGGCCCCGCGGCGGGCGGGTAACGGGGTAACGGCGCGGGGGTGTTTTCCTTCAGAGCCGGGGCTGAGGCGGCGGGCCGCTCCCGAGCGGCGTTGTCCGTCCCCGGAGGGTGAGGCCTGCGGCCCGCAGTGCGGCTGGGCGAGCGGGCAGGGGGTGGGCGGCCCTAAAGGCAGCGGCGGTGGTGAGGAGCCGGCTCCGGCTGTAGATGAGGTGCTGCCGAGGAGGTGGCGGTTGGTTTTTGTGCTTGTTTTTAAAAAATTGCTCACTCGTAAAAACCCTGGGAGGCACGGCAAGCTTTCTAGTGAAAGCCGGTGACATTAATGCGGGGCACCGTCCCGTGGCTCAAGGCTTTCCAAGCCATAAGGACACGGCAGATGCGGTGTGTTTGCTGGGAAAGGGGCAGTGTTTCAGGATAGCACTGGGGACTTTATATAAAGTTACGTGTCTGTCTCAGCTTGCTGAGTCTCTCCTGTAGCCTTTTGTGCTTGGGAGAGTCTGTTATTTCTTGTGTGCTCAGCTTGTTTTCCTTGCCTCTTCTACGGGTAAATCTTAATCTTCCAAAACTGTTTGCCAGTGAGAGGACGAGGGGCAACGGGCACAAGTTGGAACATGGGAAGTTCCACTCAAATATGAGAAAAAACTTCTTCACGGTGAGGGTGACAGAGCCCTGGAACAGGCTGCCCAGGGAGGGTGTGGATTCCCCTTCTCTGGAGATTTTCAAGACCCGCCTGGATGCAGTCCTGAGTAACATGCTCTGACATGCTCTGGGCAATCCTGCTTCAGCAGGGGAGTTGGACTAGATGATCTCTATGGTCCCTTCCAACTCTAAAAATTCAGTGAAATTCAGTGAAAACCTAATTTTTACATGTTAAGCTTCCCGTATCTGCTTGGACTCAAATTGTTTCATTTACAGCATTGTTGGTTTGTGTTATTGCAGTATAACTGATTAACAGCTAAACCCTTGAACAAGGGCTAAACAGTAGCTAAAACAGTAAGGATGATGGTAGGCAATACCCACATTTTTGTGGCTTTTTCTGCATCAAAATGGTGCTCAGGCTGCATGTGCTGACTCTCAAAAGTTATCTATTCAGTCTGAAGAGTTTATGTGGCCCAAGAGGTGATTGTAACTGCCTATGTCTCTCTTATTTTTTTCCAGGCTTGTGATCACCATGGCTGCAGTGGATCGTTTCTACCTCTTGTACAGAGAGATCAGTCGTTCCTGCAGTTTTTACATAGAGGCTCTGGCTATAGTTGGAGCGTGGTACACAGTCAGAAAGTGTGTGTCTCTTGCGTTTGACACTTACAGCATGCTGAGGTTGCATTTAATTCCAAAGCTGGGTGGCGAGATTGATCTTGTCAAGCGGTATGGGAAATGGGCTGTGGTCACTGGTAAGAGACTGAAGCAGGATATTTGCTTATGTTTATATAAAATACTCTGCTGGTACTATAAAAATTGCTAGCTTATATTGTTGGTTGAGCTTTATGTCACAAGCTGGGCCTGCATTATCTCAGGTTGCAAGTTCATCTGCTTGAGCAGTGACAGTTGTTCAGTGCCTTACTAAATTCACTTCCTCAGGAGATGGGTGAGCTCAGTGCATTGACTGACTCCTGGGAAAGAATCACAGAGCAATTTTTACCCATAATTGCAAGGTATAACCGGAACACATACAGGTGTAGACAGAGATGCAGACAAAATCCTTTTTTTGCTATGTACTTTTCACATGTGCTCGAGTTCTTCAACGAGGTTAAGTCATGTATGTACCACTGATGTCCTTGCCTTTCATTAAGGTTCTACTCTAAGCTCTCTGTTGTTGTCATAGAAAATATAAAACTTGTATGAGGTGGGATTGCAGAAGGTTGCTACTGACAATCATGGAAACATGGTGGGATGACACACACAACTGGAGTGCTGCAAAAGGATGGCTGTAAACTCTTCAGAAGGGGTAGGCCAGGAAGGAGAGGTGGTGGGGTGGCCCTGTATGTTAGGGAGTGTTTTGGTTAGAGCTTAACAATGGGGGCAATAGGTGTGTGCGTGGGTGAGAATGGGTGTTTATGGGTGAGAATCAGGGGGAAAGCCAGCAAGGCAGATAGCATGTTGCGAGTCTGTAATAGACTACCCAACCAGGATGAAGAGACAGATGAAATAAGTAGCTGGGAGAAGTCTCACAATCGCTAGCCCTTGTTCTTGTGGGGGACTTCAACTTACCAGGCATCTGCTGGAAATACAGTACAGCAGAGAGGAAACAGTCTAAGAGGTTCTTGGAGTGTGCGTTGAGGATAACTTCCTGACATAGCTGGTGAGGAGCCAACTAGGGACAGTGCCCTGCTGAACCTGCAGTTTGTGAACAGAGAAGGACTTGTGGGGGATGTGATGGCTGGAGACCGTCTGGACATAATGATCACAAAGTGATAGAGTTTTCGATTCTTGAGGAAGTACAGAGGGGGGGGTCAGCAGAATTGCCACCTTGGAGTTCTGGAGGGCATACTTTGGCCTGTTTAGGAGACTGGTTGAGAGAGTCCCTTGGGAGGCAGTCCTGAAGGGGAAGGAGAATATCCAGAAAGGCTGGATATTCTTCAAGAAGGAAATCTTAAAGGTGCAGGACCTGGCCATCCCCATGTGACATAAGATAAGCCAGCGGGGAAGAAGACCGGCCTGGCTGAATAGAGAGCTTTAGCTGGAACTGAGGAAAAAAAGTAATTACGCTCAGTAAGCCTGCAGATGACACCAAGTTGGGAGGAAGTGTTGATCTGCCTGAGGGTAGGAAAGCTCTACAGGGGGATCTGGACAGGCTGGATCGATGGGCCAAAGCCAATGGTATGAGGTTCAACAAGGCCAAGTGCCAGGTCCTGCACTTGGGTCACAACAACCCCATAAACACTACAGGCCTGGGGAAGAGTGGCTGGAGCTGCCCAGCGGAAAAGGACCTTGGAGCGTTGGTTGACAGCTGGCTGAATATGAGCCAGCAGTGTGGCCAAGAAGGCCAATAGCATCCTGGCCTGTATCAGGAAGTGTGGCCAGCAGGACTGGGGCAGTGATTGTCCCCCTGTACTTGGCACTGGTGAGGCCCCACCTTGAGTGCTGTATCCAGTTTTGGGCTCCTCACTAGAAGAAAGAATTGAGGTGCTGGAGCAGGTCCAGAGAAGGGCAACGGAGCTGGTGAGGGGTCTGGAGCACAAGTCTTGTGAGGAGTGGCTGAGGGAGCTGGGGTTGTTCAGACTGGGGAAAAGGAGGCTGAGGGGAGACCTTCTCGCTCTCTACAACTCCCTGAAAGGAGGGTGTAGCTGGGGGGGGCAGTCTCTTCTCTCAAGGAACGGGTGATAGAACAAAAGGAAATGGCCTCAAGTTGCACCAGGGTAGGTTTGGGATGGATATTGGGAAAAAATTCTACACCAAAAGGGTTATTAAGCATTGGAATGGGCTACCCAGGGAAGTGGTTGAGTTACCATCCCTGGAGGTATTTCAGAGATGGGTAGATCTGGTGCTGAGGGACATGGTTTAGTGGTGGACTTGGCAGTGCTGGGTTAACAATTGGACTCGATCTTAAAGGTCTTTTCCAACCTAAATGATTCTATGACATTGTCTTTATTGTTGTGGTTTTGAGATCACCATATTCAGTGCCACGTGATCTTCAGATAAGGGAACAAAGCTATAATTGAAAGGACTGGCAAAAGAGAAGGCTGGGGCTGTTCTGATTTTCACCTTGTCTTTCTGTTTTCTATTACAGGTAGCACAGACGGTATTGGGAAGGCGTATGCTGAAGAACTGGCAAAGCGTGGTGTCAACATCATCTTAATCAGCCGAAACAAGGAGAAGTTGGAGGCTGTATCTAGAAGCATATCTGAAACCTATAAAGTTGAAACAGATTTCATAATAGCTGACTTCAGCAAGGGGCGTGAGCCTTACCCAGCCATTAGGGAGGCTCTGAAAGACAAAGAAATTGGCATTTTGGTGAATAATGTAGGAATGTTTTATCCCTACCCGGACTATTTTACCAACCTGTCAGAGGATGTGCTGTGGGACATGATCAACATAAATATTGTTTCTGCTAACATGATGATGCATATTGTGCTGCCGCGCATGGTAGAGAAGAAGAGAGGGGCAATTGTGAATGTTTCTTCTGCGTCCTGTTGTCAGCCGACACCAATGCTGACAATCTATGGAGCCTCTAAAGTAAGTTGGGATGTAATGTTTAATGATGTGCGCTGAAAAGTAGATGCATTATAGCTTGGTTGTAAACACATTCAGCAAGGATATCGTAATATACTTCAAAGTTTTCTAGGGATTTGTTCAAGTATCGGAGGTGAATGTTAACACATAATATGCAGTAAACTCTTTGTGTTCACCAATACTGGGCTTTGAAACAAATTCAGTGCTATTTGGATTATGTGTGAACGGTGGCATAACAGTAGTTTTACGAAAAATGTTACCTTCCTCAGGGGAATGATGTGGAAAGCAAAGTGTCAGTTCTATGAGCCATTGAAAGGGTCAAGAATTTCGGCTCTGTCTTCTTCAGCTGAACTGTGCAGACATACCTCAAGCTACCTACACAGTCGTATTTGGTAGCAAGAAGGGCTCTCTACTAATGCTTAGACCACCATTATGACAAGGGCTGTGGCCAAATCAAGCCACTTCTTCACCTAACACCAAGTGGCAGAAGGCTTCTTAAATCATTGTCTGTACCATATTTGGGGAGAAGTGAAAAGAACTTTCCCCCTCATAATTATTTTTCCTGGGGAGATCCAGTCTGTAACGAATAGGATGGGGCAGCTGGGTGATGCTGGAAGTGTGAATGTGGATTTACAGTGGATGACTTGCTGCTGAATCCACAAAAGCAGTGGAGATTGTAGAAGGATCTTGTCTCTGTCTGGAGTGTAAACACAAGTGGTTGTTGCTCCCAACTGCGGGTGGCTGCCCTCTGCTGTAGCCTAACCCCTGTGCAGCCTTGCTCCTGGGATAGCTTTTGCGAGTACTGGAGCAAAACCAGCTCTTACTACCCCAGGTATAAGCCACTGAAGAAAATCGGCAGGGAGTTTTAACATTCCTGTTCCTGTTGCAGAGTATCTCCTCCCTTGGTTAAGTGTATGCAAAACTGCAACTAAAACAATTAAAAGGCCTGAATGAAAAAGAACAGAACAAAACCAGGTGTACCAAAGTTTCTTCCTTTAGCTGCCAGCATTAATCGAAGTCCTAGATCAGCAATCTGGTTTAAAGCCTGGCCTCTGTGCATCGGCTTGTGGGAACAAGCCGCTCTAACATCCTAAGCCTCTGTGCCTTAACAGTGTAAGGTGTTTGAAGCGGTAGGTTATTTTGTTTTCCTAAAGCAGGCATAAGAGCATTTGTAGAAAGTGCTCTCCTAACAGTTTGTTGGGAACCAAGCTTTTGTGAGGCCGTTTGGGAGTAGAAACCCATTCACTCATAAGCTGAGTCTAAAATGCTCTTTCTCAGGGGGTAACTGAGTGTGCAGCGCAGCAGTAGCTTCAGTGTGGCATCAGTGTTGCTCCTTGATAAGACTGAGCCGTGCTCGTTTTCCCGTCTCTCTGATTCCAGCAACCCCAGTTATCAGGCTTGTGCTTTTCTGTATTATTCTGTAAACATAAAATGAACTAAAGGAGATAATACAGATGCACATAAACAAATGCACAAGGGAGTCCCAGGAAGTAATTAACCTAGCTTCTGGGGAAGATCAGCTGGAATATGAAGTTCACCTGTAAATGTGTTAAGGAATGGGTCTTCATTTTGTCCTTTTGACAGTAGTATATATAGTTAGATTTGGAGTGTCCCCTGCAGTGCCCCCAAACTAAACAAGGTGTTTGTTTTACATTAAATAAATGTTTCTGTATTGTTTTTAGGCAGAAATTGTCAGATTTTCTTGTTAAATTCACATCAGAGATTTAAGCAGTCACTTTGTCCTACAAGTACTGTTGCAGATTTTTAGCAAACAGCAACAAATAGAACTGTTGGTAATGCTTTAGAAATGTGTATATCTATACTATTTATTCAAGGTTTTATATAAAACTCTGCCCTAAAACTTCTTTTTATTAGAAAAGGAAGAAAAGACGTCTCTTTCTGCTTTTGTCTTTCTAGACCTACTTGGACTATTTCAGTAGAGCACTACATTATGAGTATGCCTCAAAAGGAATTTTTGTTCAGAGTTTAACCCCATTCGTAATTGCCACAAAAATGGTAGCATGCAGCAGCACTGCATCAAAGAGATCTTTCTTTTTTCCTTCTGCCGAAGAATATGCAAGTCATGCTGTTTCTACTCTTGGGTTATCCACAAGGACTACTGGATACTGGAAGCACGCAATAAAGGTAACAATTCATTAAACTATTTCCTGTTTGGTCAATGAAAGTAAGCAAGCTGTTTACTTTCTTAGGAATCTGAATGAAAACCATGCTTGTATCCTGAAACAGTGCAATATATACTGTAGGACTCCAAGGCATTGCACTGTATTTTCTCACTAATTCTGCTTTAGAAAATTACACTCAGGCATGCTTATTTTTAGAATGACAGGGTGAATCCAATTCCCACTTGAAATGCACAGCAGAAATGGGAAAGAGACAATTTTTTATTCAAAAGCACAGGGTATCTTGTTTCACTTGGGGTGTTGCTGACTGGGCAAGCATTTCACTGTCTTCTGTGAACAGAAACAGCTTTTTTCAGTCTTAATTTATTGAGCGTATTTTTACTTTGGGGAGGAGTGGGTAGGGAGGATGGAGTAACAGCGGGGAAAACCCCCACGTTTTTATTCTACGCTACCTGGAAGCAGGTCCTACGTATGTTGGGTTTTCATTTTTGGGGACAGACTATGGGCTCCAAAGTAATTTTATGAATGTTGGTCACATCTCATGTGTCCTACTGAGTGGCTTTCTGTAGCATTAGATCAAGTAGAAGGAATTGAAGTAGGGATTAGTCCAAAAGGAATAAAAGAGATGGGAAGGATTCTGGCAAGATGTGGCAGTTAAAGGAAGTGGACAGTACTACTGCTGCGAACTTGGGCAAACCACTTCAGAATTTATTTGCAGAAGCTAACTGTTCAGTCGTGTGCACTACTTCCAAAATGTCTAAATAATTTACTTTCAGGGGATTGAATTTAAGGCTTAGTTGCTGATGTTCGAGCAGGTTTTTCCTTGCTTTAGTGGTAATTTGAAAAACTGGTTTTTTTCATGGAATATATTTTAATCTCTCCCTTCCTTTCTTTTTCTCGTCTCCCTGTGCCTCTCCACAGTTCACATTGGGTGAGTGCATACCTGAATGGATCTGGGCATGGTTTGCAATGTATTTTGGCAGAATTATACGCAAAGAAGCTTTAACATGCAAAATGAAATAGGAATATCCAAACGTCCTGTGTAATGAGTGCTATATTCTGATCAGTGCTGCAAAACTGTTTAGTGAACCCTGGTGGACTTACTGTAATTTATCCATACCTTGCTCAACAAGCTACCTGCAACCTTGACATCAGAAGTCTGGATCCTTGCTGTATCCTTGTATTAAATAGCTTGGCTATCCTCCACGACAAAGAGCTGATCTTGTTGAGGTTGATCTCTGTTCGCTTCTCTTCAAGGTAATTTGGCAGGATCGGATAACTTGTAAACTTGACAACTTGTAAAGAATTTGAGAATTCCCCCAATCTGTCAGAAAAGGGCCCCCAAAAATCATTCTGTTCAAATAAACCAATTCCAGTCAACTGTATTGTTTCTTTATTACATAGTTTTGTGTAACTTTTCTGTTCTTCTAGCAGCAGATGTTTGTATGTTTTAAGTGCAAATGTTGTTGCTTTTGAATGATCTTACTTAAGGAACTTCTCAAAATTAAGGTGTATGGCAAGGTAACACCGACATGGAGGTTATTTAAATGACTGAAAAAGTCTTACAGACCTGTAAAGGAATTTGGAGATAAGCTTGTATGTTTTCTTCTTCAAAGTGTGAATATTTTAAATATTGCTTCAGCAATCTCAAATATGGCTGGAGAAACTGAATAAAGAATCTCCAGTCTTCCTGGCTGGGGTTAGACCCCCCTCAACCACATCTGAAGAATCCATTTCTCAAACAGCCTTAATCCTCAGATCAGGAAGGACGTGGACCTGTTGGAGTGGGGCCAAAGGAGGCCACGGAGGTGCTGCAAGGACTGACGCCCCTCCGCTGTGAGGACAGGCTGAGAGAGTTGGGGGGGTTCAGCCTGGAGAAGAGAAGGCCCCAGTCCCTAAAGGGGCTCCAGGAAAGCTGGGGAGGGACTCTGGATGAGGGAGGGGAGCCACAGGATGAGGGGGAAGGGTTTGACACTGAAAGAGGGGAGATTGAGATGAGATCTGGGGAAGAAATTCTTTGCTGTGAGGGTGGTGAGAGCCTGGCCCAGGTTGCCCAGAGAAGCTGTGGCTGCCCCATCCCTGGAGGGGTTCAAGGCCAGGTTCGAGGGGGCTTGGAGCAACCTGGTCTGGTGGGAGGTGTCCCTGCCCAGGGCAGGGGGTAGGAACTAAATGATCTTTACGGTCCCTTCCAACCCAAACCATTCTGTGATTCTTCAAAGGCCGGCTGCTCCCGGCCTCCTTACCGGCTCCGGCGGGTAACCTCCCTCACGGTAATCCCCCGTACCTCGGCCGCCATTACGCCTCCCCGCACCTGCGCGCTCCGCGCAGCCCCCTCGCCCCGCGCCGTGCGCATGCGCTGGGTGCTATGGGGCTCTCGCGAGAGTACTGTGGTAAACAGCGCACAAAATGGCGGCGGCGGGCCCGGTGGCGGCACGGTGAGTGGGCGGTGGGCTAGCAGCGCGGGGGAGGGGAGGGGAGCGGAGCGGCGGTGAGGCTGCTGCTTCCGCCGCGCCGTTTCTGTGTGTAGGCTGCGGGGGAGCGCTGTGCTGTCAAGCTTTGGGGGTGGCGGAGCGGAGCGGGCAGCAGTTGGGCCTCCAGCAGCCGGTCGCCGTTCCCGGTGTCCCTCTTTTCTGGGGCTGCCTCGTCCTGCTGCGGCAGGGGCCGAGCTCCCTGAACGGGATGGCTCCTCGGCTGCCCGCCGCCTCGGCGCCCGTGCTCTCTGGGCCTCTCCCGGCCGGCCATCTCTGCGGAGATCCCGTGGTTCAGTCTGGGCTACCCTCGCTTCAGAAAAACCGGGGAGTAACTCCAAACGTGGCCATTCTAGGACAAGTTAACAAGTTTAAGTTCCTTTCCAGCCCCAAACGCTAAGGGTATTAAACAGAATAAAGGTGCGAGCGTGTTGTTCCTTTGCTCTTGGTTTCTATGGTATTTCAGCATCATGCTTGCATACAGTCTGTTATCGGCCATAAGGATGTTTGTTTTGCTCATTAGCGTAGTTGATTTTTTTTTTTTTAATTGCGTTAGGGGTTATAAACCAACGAAGTGATAAGGTAAGCAGAGCTCAGCCAATATCAGCAGTTAATGTACAGTAACTGTCTAATTTAAGAACGAAGAGGAAACTCTGTAATCACGAGCAGTTTACAGTCTGTCATGGTGTTGTCAGTCAGAAATAGAGGGAAATTCTATCCCTGTTACAAGGAAATACTTGAGAATGCTAAATATCATTAAATAACATGGAGGTGAGAGCTGTCACATGCAGACTTGATTCATTCTTTTGTGCTGTGAAGTCATCCCGTCATTGTCTTAAATGGTGTGAATTCCCTAATAAGGCTCCTACTTTTCAATCCTGGTCGCTGCACCAGTGTATAGTTTTGCTCTACTTCTCCACGTAGTGTGACAGACCAGATGAAAATGTTTCTCTTTGCTCATCTCTTAATGGCTTTTTATCTATCAATTGTGAGATAAATGCTTGGAATTTTAAAAAATGCTAGCAATTGCAAAGAAAAAATTGCAATTTTTCTTGAACGGTTCCTGTACCTTGTGAGCCCACATTGTAAGTAGCTCATGTTCCACCTCAAGAAAATTTGAAAGACTTTTTTCATGCTAATTTTATTTTACAAGCACAGGGACTGAAAGTTTGCTTCCTGTCCTTACCAGCCCTTGGCACAGAGTTTGGATTTGATTCTCCTTGTGTAAAATGGCATACCATAGCAGAATTTCTATTTGCTGCATTTCTGACTGGAAAAAAGCCTCCATGCTTTTTTAAGTGTCTGTGGACACTTTTTATCATGTTAATATTTTATTTTACATTTTACTTTTTCCTTGCATGGAAAGCAAGGAAAGCCTTCCTGGCTTGTCATTTTTTTCTCTTTGCTCCCCTTACACAAAGGCTGGTAGAGGTTGGTTGTCACTGTTGCCTGTTCTATTGTCAGGTTAATGCCTGAGTGTTCAATGTGTGCTCTGGGTGAGCAAGGAAGAAACGAACACTTGTGAAAAATTACTAAATGAAATATATGAACAACTTTTTCTGTGTTATTTCTAGTACTAACTGCTAAAGGTGTCTATCTTTTGTGATTTTCCGGGCTATACATTTGCACAAATGTGAATCTAATTATTTTCTATATTGCCCTGCCTTACAGGTTGGCTTGCAATCAGCTTTCCTAATTCTTCTAGGGAGTCAACTTTGCCATCAGAAATGGGGTACAGGACTCAGCTACCACATCCTGAGTGACCAAATCCTTTAATACAAAATGGAGAAGAAACGTAGAAAGAAATGAGCCTGTTTATAAGGCTTTACCTCAAAAGACCATGAAATCTCTACTTATTTTGGACACAGCTTTAAGAATATCCGACTGATCAGCACAGTGAAAGCAACGTTTACTGAAACAAAAATGAACTAGTTTATAAGGAAGAAAATTGTGATTTGAATATATGGAATTTTTGGAATGAAATCATTTTCTTCTATGACCATGAAGTTTGCAAACATCTGGTTTGTTCTGGTTGTTATTTTACTCTGTGGCAAAAAACACTTTGGTACCAGACTAGGGAATTCCTCTCATGAGGCTCACATATGCCCTGGATGTTCTCGCCTTACTTTGAAAGTGGAATTCACTTCAACAGTCGTGGAGCATGGTAATAAAGAGTTAAGCAGTAAAAAAAAAAAAAAAACAAAAAAAAAAACCTGTGAAGATCAAGTGTATGTTACTGATTTGTGGTGTTTGCGCAATTTTAACATTCAGAGAGTTTCTGTAGAAGCATATAATCTGCCAAATTCTCTGTATTCGAAGAGAGAAACAGATTTATTTTTCAAAGGTTCTTGGTTTAACTGGAGACAAGATTCCAAGAAAAGAGAAAGGAGAGAGGGGAAATAAAGAGGATGTTAAAAGTAAAAATGGAGTGTGAAGGCTCAGGTGGCCAAGCCCGGTCACTTTGGTGTTTTAGTGGCTGTTTGTTTCGCCCCTGCCGGTGGTATATTTGAGGCTCTTTCATGAAATGTAACCATGAGTGGGCACTGAAGGGGTGAGAAAGGCCAGAAATCTCTGTGGTTTGTTCAAGGAAAAGTTTGGAAGTGATAGCACGTGCATGGAAAAATTGCAAAGATAGTTGTGAAGGGAGCAGATGAAAGACTTTGTCGGTAGATATCACTGCTGATATGGCAAAGGATGGCAGTAGGATGCCTTGACTCTGAGTCAACTTGCTGCCTCGGGTACCTGTAATGTTTCCGCAGTGAAGCTGTGCATGTGCCTGGGTGCTCACAGGCACAGTGTCCATAGCGACATTTCTGTGCGTAGTTACCCAAAAGCATACTGTGGTGAATGAAGTGGTGTGTGCTGGGGCTCAGCTCTGCTCGCAAATCACTAATCCAGATCAAGGACTGGACTGTTGGGACCAACTTTGTTCTCTGTGCATGTCATACTTGGCGTCAGTAAAAGCACTAAAACTCAATACCATCTAGAGGCTAGACGTCTCTAAATCATACATATCAAGAAGCATATTGAATTGGCATATCAAGCAGTTGTTTGTACTGCTGGATGTAACAGTAATTCTGTTACCTCTCCTCTGCTCCCCCTCATCGTTTTGCCTTTTTATGATACTTACAATTTTACCTTCCTTTCAAAGGTTTTTATCCTATTTTGCAGATTTCTTGATGAAAAAAAACCCCACATTATGTAGCACAGAAATTGCAGATTTCTAAAAGCAACAAAAAGGTGCCTCAAATTGTGATTCTTTGTTCTGGATAACTTAAAACAGAAATATTTTGACCTTTGCAATGTGAATGTGCAAGTAAACTGCTTAAACATCAGTTCTGATAAGTTGTGCTCTTGTTCCAGAGTATATTGTGGCTTTTAATGGATACTTCACAGCTAAAGCTAGAAGTAAATTTATTTCAAGTGCACTAAAAAGTAGTGATATTGAGAACTGGAGGATTGTACCTCGCAACAACCCAGCCAGTGACTATCCTAGTGATTTTGAAGTTATTCAGATCAATGAGAAACAGAAAGATGGAGTACTGACACTGGAAGACCATCCAAACATCAAGCGTGTAACACCTCAGCGGAAGGTCTTCCGATCACTCAAATATTCAGAGTGTAAGTAATTTTCTGTGTGGTTGCATGAGAGCTGCTTTGGAAGAGTCTTCTCAGCTTTATTTTGGACCATCAGCATTACACAAATGAGAAGTGCCCAGCTTTTATTTAATTTACAGAAATCTGTTCTTTTGCTTATAAAATTATCAGGGTCTTGTCATACCTTTGCTAAAGCACGGCAAAGATTCCAGCTACAATGTAGAAACATTTCTTTTGCAGCAATCACTTACCAGAGACCAGACCACTATATCCCTAGTAGATAAAACGGAAGCTTTTACTGATTTTGATCAGGGAAAATGGATACTCACTCATCTAAAATTTTTGTTGTAATATGATGTGTGTATTTGCATAAAGAGCTAATCTTTGGTTTTCCTCATACTGTATTTTCTTCATTCTCATTCTGCGTAGCTGATCTGATGTTGCACTGCAATGAAACTAGATGGACTCAAAAATGGCAGTCGTCTCGTCCCTTGAGAAGAGCAAGTCTTTCTTTAGGTTCCGGCTTCTGGCATGCAACAGGTCGACACTCGAGCAGGCGTTTGCTGAGAGCTATCCCACGCCAGGTTGCTCAGACCTTGCAGGCAGATGTCCTCTGGCAGATGGGTTATACAGGTAAGCTTTTGTCTCTTGGCTTAGAACAGTTACCGTCTTTGAAAGAACAAGTGAAGTGTAAGGAAAGGCTAATTGGCTCCTATGTGTTAATCCTTCATTGGGTGTCAGTTCCGGAAAGATTGAGAAATACTTCATTGTTGTATACTTATGGAGAGCTCTTCTGTGTATTTGTATACTATACTTAAGAGAAATTGATCATATTTATGATCTGTGGTAGAATATCTGAATTGGAATATGTTTTCTTTAAGATCTGTAACTTACTGAGCTTGTGACTTGCATGCTACATCAAGCATAAATGTTTTCTTTGACTTGATAGATTTGCTATGAACCTGAATTGGAAAAAGCGATGCTTTTGTGTTATAGGTGATGGTGTAAGAGTAGCAGTGTTTGACACCGGTCTGAGTGAGAAACATCCACATTTCAAAAATGTAAAGGAGAGAACAAACTGGACTAATGAGAGAACCTTGGATGATGGTGAGTTACTGTGCACAATTGTCCAACTATTCCTGACACTGGCATGTTCTATTTTTCATTGTAAAACTGCCATTGCTACTGTGGTGCTAACATCTATTGAAAGTATATATCTTGAGATTTTAAGCTGAATTTTGCAGTGTCCTGAGCACTTTGTACTGATACCAAATTCAACAAAGAGTATTAAGGTTCCAGGGGGGTGTTGCATAAGTCTCCTTTGAATGATAGCATTTAAAAAAGTCAGGGCCAGAAGACATTATTCAGGTATACATACGTTGTCAAAGTAGGTGGAGGCGAAAGCAAACCCCACAAAACTGTTTCGTTCCTGTTCCTTTATATGTGTTCTGCTGTTTCACCATGCATACATATTTCCATACGTGTGAGGGAGAGCATTTTACTTCTTTACTGTGCAGTCCTAAACTAATCAGAGTTTTGGCACCTTCCTGTAAAGTTTTTCTAATCTGTATAGTTTTCATCAACAAATACTGTGCTGACTCATGCCCATCAACGTTCCACAGAACTTTTTATTTCGTTTTATTTCTGCAGTATATTTGTGTTCCTTTTTCATATGTCGACCCTAGCTTGCCCTGACCATATGCATTCACAGATTATTAACTTCATACAGTCTGGATCAGTGAGTCAGTTGGCAATTTAATCCCTTTAGAGTTCAAGGTAATGCATATCTTGCTCAGTCTTGTGTGCACCTCCGTAGTTTTATTCTGTGTAGTATTTCTTGGCATTGCAGCACCTGATTTTTGTAGCACTTTCTATTAGTTCTGTGCCCAGATGGTGGCTGAACAGGCACATTCGGAGCACCGAAATACAGTGCACACACTAAAGCTATTTTTTTGTTGTTGTTTTTGAGGGGAGGAAAAAATGTATTTTCTTGTCTTTTTTTTCATCCTTAGCAAAATATAGTTATTACAGTTAGGATAAAAATCTTTTAAGAAGTTTATGTAAAAATAAGTTGGCCTTGTGACTTGCATTTTTCAAAATAACCTTTTTCTCTCATGGTTGCTTTGTGTGGCTCTTGATTTTACTGGTAGTAATCAGGAGCGGGTACACCGAAGAGTATATCGCTCCGAGTTTCATCAGCTGGTCCTCTGGCCTAGACAGCACTGGGAATTCTGGCCCCACCGAACCCAGTAGCAAAATAGGATTCAAGAAGACTAGGACTGAACCCAGTGTTTGCGAGTTGTTGTAAAGCCTGTTTTGTATAGGCGGTGTTTAATAGTGCAAATCTTTGACAATTAAATGGTTTGTCTGCTAACCTCATGAAGTTCAGCCAGGCCAACTGCAGGGTCCTGCACCTGGATCACAGCAATCCCAGGCACAAATACAGGCTGAGTGAAGAATGTCTGGAGAGCAGCCCTGAGGAGAAGGACTTGGGAGTGCTCATGGATGAGAAGCTCAACATGAGCCGGCAGTGCGCGCTGGCAGCCCAGAAAGCCAACCGCATCCTGGGCTGCATCAGAATAAGCGTGGCCAGCAGGGCAAGGGAGGTGATTTTACCCCTCTACTCTGCTCTGGTGAGACCCCACCTGGAATACTGTGTCCAGCTCTGGAGTCCTCAACACAGGAAGGACATGGACCTGGTGGAACGGGTCCAGCGGAGGACCACGAAGATGATCAGAGGGCTGGAGCACCTCTCCTGTGAGGACAGGCTGAGAGAGTTGGGGTTGTTCAGCCTGGAGAAGAGAAGGCTCCAGGGAGACCTTTTTGCGGCCTTCCAGTACCTGAAGGGGGCTACAGGAGACATGAGGAGGGACTCTTTATGAGGTAGTGGAGCGATAGGATGAGAGGTAATGGTTTTAAATTGAAAGAGGGGAGATTTAGATTAGATTTCAGGAAGAAATTCTTTGCTGTGAGGGTGGTGAGACCCTGGCCCAGGTTGCCCAGAGGTGTGGTTGCCCCATCCCTGGAGGAGTTCAAGGCCAGGCTGGATGGGGCTTTGAGCAACCTGGTCTGGTGGGAGGTGTCCCTGCCCATGGCAGGGGGGTTGGAACTTGATGATCTTTAAGGTCCCTTCCAACTCTAACCATTCTGTGGTTCTATGATCTTATTTTGTTTCCTTCTCTCTGTGATAGGTTTAGGCCATGGGACCTTTGTAGCGGGTGTGATAGCCAGCATGAGAGAATGCCAGGGATTCGCTCCAAATGCAGAACTGCACATTTTCAGAGTGTTCACCAATAACCAGGTAGTTATTTTACATGTGTTTCAATTTCTGCCTTCCCAGATTAATGCTGTATTAATTATTTCCTTTGGGAATATTACAAGCACTTGTAAATGTCGACATATTTTCTTTGATAAGTGAGAAGGATACATCTTTCTGTTTAAAAGAGACTTACTACAAGACATCTTACAGTTTCCAAATGTGGTATATTTTTCAGAAATAATGAGTGGAAGTCTGGTCTTACAGTGTTGGAGCAATCACTCAAATGTACTAAGCACTAGAAATATTAGGAGACCATTGTCACTTTTGTGCTTTATTTTGATGTTGTTTCTCCTGTCTGTCTGAAGTCTGTATTGTCATGGGATCACTGGATTTTCCAATGATAGCTTTTCCCCCCCTCTTTCTTACATAGGTCTCATATACATCTTGGTTTCTGGATGCCTTTAATTATGCAATTTTAAAGAAGATAGATGTGTTGAATCTAAGTATTGGTGGGCCAGACTTCATGGATCATCCATTTGTTGACAAGGTTAGTAGGAGGAAATACAGTGGTCGTGGTATTTATATCCCTCATACAAATGCTGGGCTTGCAGAGCTACTTGTTTGCTGCAGCTGCTGACAGATTCTGGTGCTGCTGACAGTTTCTGTGGGGGTTTCATTTGCATGAGAGAAATTTCGTACAGTGTACAGGCTTTCAGGAATAGATTTAAGGAATGGATTTAAAAAAAAAACAGCCAAAATATTCAGGGAGCTTTTACAACATGCTGTATGGCTCTATGTGCTGCTAAGAAGTCTGGCTCCCAAGCAGGCAACTAAGTGGGCCCTTAATAGAAGAAGCTTAACTGAAATCCACCCTTACTTTTTTTTTTTTTTTTAAATCAATGCATGGTTAATTTATTTCTTGGAAAAAATATGTATAGTGTGAATTTAGCAGCAAATTGTTTAAGAACAAATAGGTACAAGTACAGGTAGTTGATTCAGCTATGTGATAAAGGATTTGATTCAGAATAAGATGGAATTAGGTTTTTGTCTTTGTAAATGTCATGGTTCCCTGAATTGTTTTTCTGTCCTTCAGAAGCACTAAGTGAATTAGTTTATGTTTTAAAAAAGGGTACAATCTTCCTTTGTAAAGGATAATTAAGGGATTCAAGGCATAGAAATTCTTTTTTTTTTTTTTATGACTTGCATTGAAATTTAGTTTGACAATGACTTCATTACTCTTCCCAGAGTGTTACTGGAGGGCATTCAGAATAACTTGACTTCGGCATCTGGAGTGCCTTGTTATGGGTGGTTTTTCCTTTGATGTAACCTAAATATGTCTTACCAGCAGTATTGCTGTTGAGGCTGGGTTATTGTTCACATAATCTTAAGAAAGTTTGGATCTTAGTAGTAAATATACCAGTGAGAGGTATTTTATAAGTCCCCATAAGAAAAAGAGGTTGGACCAATTGTTGGCTTATGTCAGGCACCATGGAATGTATGTTTGCTAGAAAAGTCTCTTTTTTGTGGCAGAGCCTTATGGTACACATTATTTTTTGTAGGTGTGGGAACTGACAGCTAACAACGTCATCATGGTATCTGCTATTGGCAATGATGGCCCTTTGTATGGGTAAGTTTCAATCACCACTTCAAAGAAAATTAAATATGTTGTTATTATATGGTTTTGGAAGCAGTTGTGCTTGGCTGAGAAGTTTTCCCTTCTCCTTTTTGCTGTAATCTGTTTATAGAAAATGACTCCAGTTAAACTCTTCTTTCCACTGTCCTTATCACTTGCTGTAGTAGTACTGCAATTTGTGAAGTACCTACCTACATATTTTTCATTGAAATGGTGGAAAGTCAGTAAAAGAATAGCAGTACTCTCCTATACTCTCCCAGACATTTCCCTGTTACTGTGAGCAGACGTCTTTGGCTACTGATCTTGAATATAGAAGGGATCGGACCAGAATGATTTGTGATATATTTCTAAAATAAATGCCTAAAAATAGATTTTGTTTTGTCTTCAAGATAACATGGTTTGGCATTTACTGAGTTAGTTACTGAGTTACTAACTGCCTGAAAATTTGGTCTCACTAGTAAGTATAAATGTATCGGGTAGAACCAAAATTTTTTCTGTGGAGGTTAAAAAGGGTGTCTGACAGAAATCCGATGGCAGCATGTCTATTATCAAGATAAACTTATGATTGTCTTGGTTTTTTGATCTTCCAACCTCCTAACTTGTTCTAGGACTCTCAATAACCCTGCTGACCAGATGGATGTGATTGGAGTAGGTGGCATTGACTTTGAAGATAATATAGCTCGCTTTTCATCTAGGGGAATGACCACTTGGGTAAGCCACTTTGGCCAGGGCTAGCCGTACTTGCAGCCAAAATAAGCCTTGGAAAGGGAGCCTTTTTTGAAGGGGTAATCCCATGCAGATGGTATGTGTTGGAGTAACCAGCGATAAAAGATCTCATCAAAGATCAGAATGGTTAGAGATTACAAGTCTTTAAGCAAGAAGCTTAATGTTCTTTGTGGGGTTTCTCATCATTAATCTTGACCACTATTGACATTTTTGGTGGATTTGTAAAATGTTTGGTACCTTTTGGTTTAATGTGAGGACTTGCCTGTGTGGTTAAATGTGCAAAAATGAAGGCCTGCTCTTGTCCTTTGGTTTACCTCGCTACACGTAACACTGCACTTATTTGCTTGTTGAACCCAAGGTGCCAGGTACTGCACACAAGATTTCAGATGAGATTGCATTGTGATCTTGATTATATAAATATTATATGTTTCCATTTGTGCTGCATCTCATTCATTAGCCAGGTAGCAGTGTGGTTATCCTTTTGTCAGTGATTTTGTGCTTAGCATAGGTACTAGAGTAATCAGCAGTAATGTTAATGTAGAAACATTGAGAACTTGTCATAAACAGCTTGAGTCCTTCTTCAGGTGTTACTTGCTATTCCGTGATGCTGACTCTCAGCTAATTTAGTTGATCATTTTCCTTCTGAATGACCTGCAGTTAATTTAAATGCCCAGATGAGGCAGCCAGTGTTCATTATGTATTAGGGCAATAATCCGTCTGTTTTCTTTTCTTTCACAGGAGCTACCAGGAGGTTATGGTAGAGTGAAGCCTGATATTGTTACTTACGGCTCTGGAGTGAGAGGTTCTGGTATGAAAGGTGGATGCCGCTCTCTCTCTGGGACAAGTGTAGCGTCTCCTGTGGTGGCAGGTGCTGTTACTTTGTTAGTGAGGTAAGTCTTAAATAAGAATCTCTAAAAAGATACTGATGCAGGAGAGTCATAAAAGGCCCTATAAAGGAACCCACCAACTAAAACTAAATTGTGTTTAGATGTAGGAAAAAAATTTGGAGGATGAAATCACAGTTCTTCTGCCTTAGACATTACCTTGTCTGACTAGCTCCAAGTTTCCTGGGAAAAACTTGAGAGCTGTTTTGAATAATAATTACATCTCTGAAAATACAACTAGGGAGAACAATACTACAAAGTCATTTTGTCACATTTTTTTACCATTTTGAATTGCTGAGCTTGTCAATTGTGTTGTAGAAGTGTCCTGGTCTTTGAGCAGCTGCTCAAAGTAGGCACCTGTAGCAGATAATTATCTAAGTACTTATAAATTTTATAGGATTTAGGGTTTTATGGCTGTTATCTGGTTGCGTAAGTCATCTGTTGCATACTGAAGAATTGAAAGGAAGTTGCAAGTTGTTGAGTTGCAAGTCTGTACTTTGTGTTTCCCATTGCTACTACATAAGCGTGAGACAAACTTTTATTTGAAAAATACTTATGCCAGAAATTCAGAGTCGTCATCCTATTTACTCCATAAAATGGTGGGTTTTTCTTTGAACAGCAAAGCTGTTTTTCCCCCTGGAAGAGTCATGTTGCGAAAGATACCAGCAAGTTTCCAGTTACCAAGGCTTTGATTTTCAGAATACTTTGTTGACTGCTGGTCATGGAGCACACTGTGAGAAGAAAAATTCATGTAATATTAGCTTTTAAGAGAAATTGGTCAGAAACTTGTCAGTGGTCTTCAGCTGTTCCAGTGAGAAATCAAGTAATAGACAAATATGAACTGTAGATATTGCTCACAGCAACCTGGGTTTTGATTGCATTTTCTTTAGATCAAATGACTGTTAAGGCAGAATTTAGCATTATACAGGACTAGCTAGAAATGGGAATAAAGGCCACCTAACGTGATCTATTATTCCCTATTACAGCACAGTTCAGAAGCGTGAAATGGTGAATCCAGCAAGTATGAAGCAGGCACTTATCGCATCAGCACGTAGACTTCCTGGAGTCAACATGTTTGAACAAGGACATGGCAAGTTGGATCTTCTGAGAGCTTATCAGATCCTCAACAGCTATAAACCACAGGCCAGGTTAATTTTAATCCTTAATTAATCAATGATACACTATAATCTGCTTTATTTCTTGTAAGAGAGCAAGTGATGCATGTGCAACTCAGTTAAGCAATCTGTACTTACGCAACAAAGAGGTCTTGCACAGATTTTATGTAATTGTGAAGTATGAATTTTGACAAGAGTGGATGAAAAGTCAATGTATTTTCTGTGTAAGTTGTAGCAGTGTAGGGGAGAGAGTCTGTGAGAGCTAAATTTAATTTCTCTTCTAGCCTCAGATGTTATGAGTAATGTAACTTAGAACACAACAGAAAAGTACTTAAATTTAAACTTTCCAGAATAAGAACATTCTCACTGTGCTGAAAAGTTTCTTTTATTTTATTATAATCTTTTCACAAAACTTAAAAAAAAAGAGGGGGAAGGAAAAAGATTTTGGGACAGATTTAGGAAGCGAGGCAAGAGCTTGACGGAGTAGCTATGACTTGCATGTTTTATCTGTAATTTTTTCATAGTTATGTATAGTGGCATGTTCTTCTTTTGTTTATTGATCTATTATTTTCTAATTTTATCTCTTCCATTCTGCTGTAGTTTGAGCCCAAGCTATATTGACTTGACAGAGTGTCCCTACATGTGGCCCTATTGTTCTCAGCCCATATATTACGGAGGGATGCCAACCATTGTTAATGTTACTATCCTTAATGGTATGGGAGTCACTGGGAGAATTGTCGACAAGGTAAGACTTGATGTTGTTCCATGTCCTGACTGTTAATGTTGCTAAAAGCTTAACAGAAAAGACAATTTTAGCTATGAATTTCATAGAACAAATCCGATTGCATCTCTGCTGAGAGCAAGAGATGCAAAATGTTTGATTTTAAAGGACGCACCCAGATTAGTAAGATTTGTCAACATGAACTGTCTAAGAGTTTTCAAGCAATGCATTGGTTTCAGGGGTGTGTAGCGTTTTATCTTTGTAAAACCAGTTTGGATTGACAGGTACTTAAAGATTTCTTTGTATTCTCTGATAGCAGTTAAAATCTTCTGGGTGGACTTTCCTCGGGGTTTTTTTTTTTTGGTCTGGAGCATAAGCAATCTCAGTAAAGGATCCTAACTTTATGAATCATGCCTCTTCCATGGGTCAGAATGGCCTGAACGTATTGACTTACCAAGGTCTGCTGCCTGTAGAAGAATCTGTTCGTCTACGCCAGTGATGTTGAGCATGTTGGTTGACTAGGGAGGTTTTTAATAATTTTTTTTTTTTTCATTAAGCTTTAAGTAAGTTTACATGTAGAACAGATTTGGGAAGTTATGAGGTTAAGTAAGGCACCGATTCCAAAACTCTAGTCAATGTAAATGAGCTTAATTTCAACATTTTAGTGTGAATCCTGAGGTCTGTTTTGGATTTAAACTTACGTTAAATAGTATTGAAGCTCTTGTCCGACATCATTGGCTTATGGCAGTACTCTGACACAGCTGCTGTAGTTTGCCTGTTTGTCTGTTACAGCGATAGCTCTCTTTGTTACCAAAAGGAAATTTTGTGTTCTTCCCAGTAAAGTCTTGCACAGGACCCCAGAATGTTAAAATGTGTGTGCTTAGGCAGCATGCTGCAGGTGGCTTCTTAGAGAGTCCTGCTTCTGAAAAGCCTATAGTGGGGTCATTAAGACTATCACAATTAGGTTGATTCACTGACACAATGCCAACCTTTTGGGCTTGGTGGACATTTTTAAATTTGACATAATCTTCAGAAGAGCTAAGATTTGTTATTTCTTCGTGCAGAGGAAGAGGGCCATGTGTGCAAAAATATTGTGACTACAAATACTGGTTTGTATTTGAATACAATGTTCTATATTCTTCATTTCACAGCCAGACTGGCAGCCCTATCTCCCCCAAAATGGGGATAATATTGAAGTGGCTTTCTCCTATTCCCCCGTGTTGTGGCCTTGGTCTGGATACTTAGCAATTTCCATCTCTGTAGCAAAGAAAGCAGCATCTTGGGAAGGCATTGCTCAAGGTCATGTTATGATCACAGTATCATCAACTGCAGAAAATGAAGTAAGTTCTGTGCATTTTGGTTTTTCTGTGTTAATAATTATTAAAACTACTTCCCAACTTCATCATTTTATTTGTTTATTGTGAATTCTAAGTAAAGTGTTTTGAAAAAGAGATTACTTAAATATATATATTTCTTCTGGAACCATGCTTAATGGTTCTGGAGAAGTTCTTAACGTTTTGAATGATTGAATCAAATCACAGTTGTAACATATTTTAAGTATTTGCCATTCTGAGCATAAATATAACCTGTTGAGTGCAGAAAAAGTACTATGGTGATTTAAGGCAAAACTCACCTCTTTGTCTCCAGAGCTGGTACTGGTGACTAAAAGTACATTTGATACTTCCATTTTTTTGGTGTTTTACAATCCGCAGTTAACTGATGAATGTTCCTGGGGGGGGGGGAAGGATTTCACTGTAGTTTGTTCTGTCCTTCAGTCTAAGAACGGCGCAGAGCAGACTTCAACGGTGAAGCTTCCAATAAAAGTGAAGATTATTCCTACTCCACCTCGTAGTAAGCGAGTCCTTTGGGATCAGTATCATAATCTTCGTTATCCACCAGGATACTTCCCCAGGGATAATTTGAGGATGAAGAATGATCCGTTAGATTGGTATTTATCTCAGGTTCTATTAAATCAGTATTTCTTGATTGTGTGTTAATGATACGGGATAACTTTACTGAGTGCCAGAGAGCTCTGGCCTTTTTCAGTGTGGCATGAGATTATCTTTTCTAAGAAATCCATGAAAAGCACGTGGACTCTGCATGCTTTTGGTGCAGGATTATTTTTTTTTTTTGCGCTCTATGTATTTATTCACATGAAATTAAAAGCTTTTACAATGCACATTTAAGGCACTGAGATTTTTGTTTGGGTTTTGAAGTGTAGCATTTTTCTTTCCTGCCCTAATTTCTCCTGGGAAGTTAAGGGGGCCACGTTATTAGCTACTTCAGCATTTGCTTATCAAAAAAAACATAAGCAATTTGAAAGACTGAATCCTAAAGGAGAAATCCCTTGTCTGTTGAGGGAGACCATCTTCAAAGCAGGGTTCGCCTCAGCTGATGTCTTCCGTAGATGGAGAGGGAAACCATCCGTAGGAAGAATTGTGCAGCGATGTATAAGTGAGGATTAATTGGGTCAGTGACTAAGACATAGGCTTTGGGGAAGCTACTTGGAGCACTCAGATATGGCGAATGGGTAGGAACTCTCTGCTGAGTTTCAGCAATTATTTATACAGGTGGTCCCTGTGTGTTTCTTCCAATTAGTAGTTAAAACTGCTCTTACTGGCTCTTTTGTGAGGAGGAAGTCCTGTGAGGAGCATCTGTTTTTAATGTAGCAGTGTTTGTCTGTGACGTGATGCAAACACGTTAGAGTAGAGTTATGTTTTGTAAGGAACGTGCTCGATCTCTAGCTTTGACTGTATAACTAACACTTCTCTGTAGCACTTGGAACCGGTGTAATTTGTGAAGAATTTTGCAAAGAGGAGATCGTGCTTGGAAAACTGCAGGTTATAATTTGAAAAAAAGTGGACCTTTTAGAAAGGAAGCTAGGGAGTAATCTATAATTAAAAGATTAATACCAGATTTCTGCATGCCAGATTTAATTGCCTTCAACACTTCTCTCTTTTCCTAAGGAATGGTGACCATATACACACAAACTTCAGGGATATGTACCAGCACCTGAGGAGCATGGGGTACTTTGTTGAGGTTCTTGGTTCCCCGTTTACATGTTTTGATGCAAGTCAGTATGGTAAGCATGAGTTAATTGCCTTGTTCTCCATACTCTTAACTTCTTCGTAAAATGACCTGGGTTTTGGAATACCAAAAATGCTGTGGGGGCACAAAGAAAAATTCTCATGGTGGAAAAATATTCTAACAGTGGGTGTATTTATTATTTATATGCTGATATTTAGTTGTGTAAAGTGTCACTGCAGGAGCTTGCTTGGGAGTCTAGTAGAATTAGTGCAGTTTTCTATCCGCATAATGAAAAAATGGGAGGAAGAGCCCACCTTTGAGTGAGTTAGAAGTCCCTTTGTATTCAGTCCCCCAAAGTCAGATCTGTATTTGCCAAAATCTTTTGGCACAGTCAAAGTGAAGCATGATGTAAATAGAAGACTAAAATCAGAAGTGTCCATTCTGTTCTTTGGGGTTTTTCTCCCTTAGAAGTGGCATTTTAAAACATTGATTTTTGTGGTAGGTAAGAGAGTGGGGAAAGTATTCCATTCAACCATATGTGATTAGCAAAGCAGTATGGGGCTTCTGTGTTCATCAGGAAGGAGATTGGATAGATTTTCCAGGCAGGGGACGGCCAGGCAGTCTCCATGCACTTTTCTGCTCGTTTCCCCCTCGATTTAACCATGACATGCTCCAAACAGGCCGTCTTTCAGGCTGTGATGTTCTTTAGTGGACTGTAAAGTGAGGGTGCATTGTCCTGACCTTTTTCTAGTTCTGGAAGGGTTGTCAGTAGTTATCACTTGTTTATCTTGATTCTTCAATAAATATGTCACCATTGGTTTTTGAGTTCACTGAATGTACAACTAGATAAAGAAATGGTAGCCCTTAAAAAAGTAACATAATATTTTCTCTTTTGAGACCACTAGTTTTATAGTTGATAGGGAGCAGCATTAGGCGACTTCTCTCTCCTCTGATTCACCATTACCTTGTACCTCATTTGATTAGTGGTTTGTTGGGCTTCCAGAATTTCCTCCATGGGAAGGAGTAAGGGGTGGAAAATGCAGTGATCTGTGGTCCATCTACCACTTCTGTTTAGGTTATATTGTCTGCAAACTTGGTGAGGGTGCACTGTCCCATTGTCCATGTCATTAACATGCTTTCTACAGGATCTTTATCTGAAGGCTTTCCAAATGCAGGCTGCCTGGACTTGTAGAAGAGGCCTGGTTGCAAAGGACTGAGACGCAGAGCAAGCATCAGTGCTTGATCAGGTTGCTCAGGGTATCGTCCTGTCGAGATCTACATTGTCTCTGAGGATGGAAACTCCACCACCTCTTTGGGCAGTCAGAAAGTGAAGAAGCAAAGTGACTTGATATTTAGAACCAATCGAACAGCATAAACACATTTTCAGGGAATAAAAGTCTATTTTTCTGGTTGTGTTTTTCAGTGATGCAGAGACGGTTGTGCTTGCTTGTTGACAGGAATGGGAGAGGGCTATATGAAAGTGGCAATGGCACTTTAGTCAGGACTACTAAAATGCAGCTGTAGTTTTCAAGGTCTGAATCAAACTAAGTTGCAGAGTACTTGTTGTCTACCTGGCTGCAAATCTGCAGTAGCGTGTGCAGTGCCTTTTAGAATTGCAGCAGTGAAACACCTTCTCACTAGGGTTGCATCTACATTAGCACTTTCGTTTGGATCAGGATTTGGATCAGTGGTGAATCTCCTGATTGTCGTCTTCTGCCACAGTTTGGCTCAGTGTGTGGAGCATTTGGGTGAGACCAAACTGCATAATACACACCAGACATAGGCGGGCATTCAGTTCATGAGACCATACAAGCACAAGTCTTAAGTAACACCCTTAAAAAGAGTACTGTGCTGCCAAACTAATTTTTGGATACATTTGTAAACTGAATCATCTTATATTTCCCATGCTTAAATGTTACTTCTTTAGGTGAACTACCAGAGCAGGGCGTGTGGACTAGATGCGGTGCAAAATGTCCGTTTGTGTTGACTTTTGCGTGGGTTGTGTGAATAGTGATAACATTACAGTCAACAGCCTGTTTTTGCCTTTACACACAGGGACTTTACTGATGGTGGACAGTGAGGAAGAGTATTTTCCTGAAGAGATCACCAAGCTGAGGAGGGATGTTGATAACGGACTTTCACTTATAGTGTTTAGTGACTGGTACAACACATCTGTGATGAGAAAAGTCAAGTTTTATGATGAAAACACAAGGTACTGATTTGTGTCAGTTCTTTGGGAAATAAAATGCCATAGAATTGCCATTTTATGCATATATTACCCTAAAGATCCCGAATGTGATATGATGTACTTCAGCACTTGCATGTTGCCTGTTAAGAAGGGACTACCTGAAGAGCAAAATTGACCTTAAGCTGCAGCTTAAGGGTAACAGCTACCTATTTTATCATGATTGTGAATACTCCCTTGGGAATGTAATCTCTTAAAGCCAAGAAAAACATTTACAATGAAAAGAAGTAAGAAATTGGAGACTGGCAAAGAAAAATGGATGTGTTTTCACTTTCAAGGAGCAGAATAGAAAGAAAATGTGTATTCCAAGCAGTATCACCAGGTTATGCACCCATTATTGAAATTATTGTATAAAGAGAAAATACACCAATATCACCCGTAGGTGATAGAGACCCTTATAATTACTTTTTTTGTCAGCCTGTTTTGTGTTACTGTTCAGCTAGAAAGATCTGTTCTGCAGTTTGTGAGCAAGTAACGTTTTGCTTCATTAGAAAAATGAGATGCAGAGTACATGACTGTTGGTTTTGACTCAGCTAAACAAAGAGCATAAGACTGAATTTCCTTCTAGCAAAGAGGAGTTTTCCATGGAACTGAAATGCACTGAGAACTTTACATTAGTATTAACTTTTACTCAGAAGCGTTGGTGTCAGAGAGACAGCTGCTCACATGCCTCTGAAGTTAAATGTGGCTTTGAGATGTAGTTCAGTATTTAAGTGACTTTGAAGAAGCCTGCATGTGGGAAGACAGCTGACTTTTCATTATACAAACCCTGGGAGTGTATTTTGTATACTAATAAACTGTGTTATGCTGTAATTTTTACAGACAGTGGTGGATGCCTGATACTGGAGGTGCTAATATACCAGCTCTCAATGATCTGCTGTCTGTCTGGAATATGGCCTTTAGTGATGGGCTGTACGAAGGTGATTTTACTATGGCAAATCACGAAAGTGAGTACTGGAGTCCACTGCCTATGTCCGCTATGGTGTGTTGTTTGGAAAATAGCTTTCTGTGAGAATGAGGTGGAGCGAGAGTCAAAGGAACCACTCACATTAAGTGAGAAGAGTCTCATAAACATGCTTAAATGATTACTTCCTTCATAGACTGTATGTGAAAAATTTTCAGACCAGGTAATGCATGTCCTCAGTTGAAGCTTGCATTCCAGGTGCTGATACTTAGCAGAGTATTGTCTGTATTTGTCTGGACTATAAATATTAGTTGTTAAATTGAAGCCTTTGGTTTTAATTTTGCAATTATGTGGAAATTTGAAATTCTGGAGGAAGAAAATCGATAGGGACTTTTTCCTTGGAATATGTCAATTTAGACATGCATCACAACATCCTGAAATGTATTGTAAATTCTTAGAATCTTTTGAATTGTTTCCCCTGAAATGAAATTGTTTGGGATTGGCTTCAAGTTCAAGCTTTGTGGTTAGGCCACAGGTCTGTGACCTTCCTGTTTTCTGACTTTCTAGGTCTAGGCAGTCTTTCTTTTTATCTGACCAAGTCACTTGATGTTTTCAAGCATTGTTTCCAAATCTCTTGTCTTTTCACTGCTTCATTTGGAAAGTGTATGTGAAAAGAGAAGTCACCAGTGTTGAGGTTTCTGTATGCTCACCAGTGCTGACTGAAGGAGACAGGTTCTTGGTAGTATAAATAGCGTCTCTTCATGTGAAATACTACATTTCTCAAGGCATTTGATGAAGCTTTTAAGTTTGAAAAATATAATGTCAGTTTCCTAAATGGAAAGATGAGAAAGCAGTATGTAAAGGTGAACCTGTGAAAGCTGTGCTTTCTCTGTAAATACACATATTGGTCAAAATATGCAAATTCAGAGCAGTGTTCCTGGGAAAATTTTCTTCTGTGCTTGTTTTAACAGCTCACTGAAATATGATGGGAAGGGTGGGAGTGTCATTTCTAGTCTTTAAACTGCAGTTTTGCCATGTCTTTCAGTGAATTATGCATCAGGATGCAGTATTGCAAAGTTTCCAGAAGATGGCATTGTCATTGCACACACTTTTAAGGATCAAGGTACGCGCTTTCTGGTCTTTTTTCTGTGTTTTGAGTAGAACTTTGAAGTAAAGAGCATGAGTAAAGCTACAAAGTCTAAAGGTATAAAAACAATGGAGGGAAAATATGAGAAGAAACTTCTTTCCGGTGAGGGTGACAGAGCCCTGGAACAGGCTGCCCAGGGAGGGTGTGGAGTCCCCGTCTCTGGAGATTTTCAAGACCCGCCTGGATGCCGTCCTGAGTAACATGCTCTGATATGCTCTGGGCAATCCTGCTTCAGCAGGGCAGTTGGACTAGATGATCTTTATGGTCCCTTCCAACTCTAAAAACTCAGTGAAAATTCAGTGAAAAATTCAGTGAAAAACACATCAACAGGGTAGGCATTCTTCCGTCTTGCCTAGAACATGTTGTTGGATGCCTAACAGGCAGCTACAGTATGATTCTGTGCAATTACTATAATACAACAATATCCATGTGTATATATGCAGTCGTTTATCGTATCTGCTGTATGTAAACACATCTGCGTGGCGGGGAGGAGGGAGAGGGAGAGTGTCAATTTGACAAGTAGCCTGCTAGACCTGCTTTCCCTGTTGAATCCTTTTCATTGCAGTCATGAAGCAAAAGAGCTCGTGTTTTGCTTCTACTACCTAAAGGCAGTATCTAAAGAAAAGGAGACTAAATACTGAATTTGAAGTTTGTCTTATTTTGGTTTTTGAAATGAGCGTAAGAGGTGGGAAACCTTTAACCTAAAACCATCTTTCAACAGGCTTCATTTTAGTTCCTTTGTGAACTGGGGTATTTTCCCTCCTGCTGCATATTGGAGCTTTCAGTTCACAGGAGATGAAATGATTGGCTGGATTTGTAAGATATAAATGGCAGGTTTACAGCCAGGTGTCCTATGGGTTTTGCTGCACATACCTGTTTATACTGGGAAGGTTCCTGTGCTTTTTTTCTTCTTTTCTGTTCATCGATTATCTCAGTTATAATTGTAAACATCTTGCAAACACATCTTTTAGGTTGCCGCTTTATTACTCAGACACTTGCAGCGCTTTTGGAGGCAGGCTTTTAAATGATACTCCTTCAAAAATTTCTCTTCACAGTATTGGTACAAGTGTTTCAGAAAAAGGCTGAGAAACAGATCTCTGAACCATGGCAGGGCTGGACATAACGAAAACTGGCTCTACCTGAGAGCAGCTGGGGTGAGGAGGGAGTAAAATTTGCCAAGGGAAGGTGGAAAAACTCACTTGAGTTTCTTTTTTTAAACTTTTGGTTTAGGTACCCTTGCTAAACAATCCTTTTTGCTGCTGAATTGAAAGCTGAACAGACAAAGCACAAGGGTAACGAGTAACTGCAGAGTCGCAGAGAGATTCAAGCCCAGCAGTCTTTAAAATGGGCTTACCCTGAACGGCTGCTTTAAACCACTTAAGTCAAAGCCTTTGTCTTGGAGCTGCTGCTTACAGAGAGACAGATGTTGTGTTTCACAGAATGTCTCTATTCTCTTGTTAGTTCCACAGTCATTTTTTTTGTAGGAATAGGTAGGCATGGCAGCAAAGTAAGTTAGGGAAGAGCAGTGTGTGTTGTGATGGCTGATTTTTAAGTTCCTGTGTCCTGTAGAATTCTGCAGAAGGACTAAAACAACATAAAGCAATCTGTAAGGCAGATCGTTTTGATTTTAAACCTGCTGCTGAAAATATTAGGATTTTTCGTTTGAGAATATTGAAGATGATCCAGGTTGTGAGGTCTTTTTCTGCTTTTCCACCAAAGAAAGAAAAGCATTAGTACCGTAGAAAGCTTCACAATCTGGGTCTTAGAGCAGTTTCATTTTTATCGTAACATCATGGGGTTTTTGAAAACATTTTGCGTAAATATGTCACATGAAAGAGTGGTGTAGCTGCATTTGTAAGTTTGCAATGTAGGCTGTGTTGATTTATAGGTACGTTGATATTGTATCAACGGTATATTGATGTTGTTTTAGCTTTGCAGACTAAGAAATTTATTTGTGCTTTGCTTTAGGTCTTGAAGTTTTAAAACAGGAGACTGCTATAATTGAAAATGTCCCTATTTTGGGACTTTACCAAGTTCCTTCCGAAGGTGGTGGCAGAATTGTTTTGTACGGTGACTCCAATTGCTTGGATGACAGCCATCGCCAGAAAGGTGTGTGAGCTTCAACGCGCAGGAAAAGTTATTGTCCAGTTGGGGGTTTTACAGCTCCTATCAGAAGTAGATGTTTTCTAGGGAATCTAAATATTCCAAACTTGGGATTAATCCCAGTTCTGCTGAGCTCTACTGAAAATGCTGTAAGGTGCCATTACAACAAAAGAGCACCCCACATTAAATACCCCCCTGATAGTTGGGAGCATTCCCTGCCCCTCCCCCCCCCCCCCGCCCAGGCTCCTTGCCTGTTTTTCCATTCCATGAGCTTTGGGGGCTGATTTTGGGGTAGATTCTTTATTGGGAAGGTTTGGTTGGTGGGTTTTTTTGCTGCTTTGGGGTGGTTTTGCTTCCAGAAAGCAATACTGTTAACACATGCTTGATTTGAAGTTGTGAAGAGGCCGTTAGGGGATGCCTTCACTATTTCCCCAGTTGCATTTTCAAACTGTTTGTGTAGTGCAATGGATTTTAGCTTTTGAGTTTGCTCATCAGCATGCCTTGTTCCCTTTGCAGTGTTTCCTGTAAGGATATATGGTAATGTTCAACATTTCAGTTGTGCATTACTATTTTCAGGTTAATTCTGCTCTGACACAAAAGTTACACAACCGGTGTAACTATCCCAGAAAGTAGAAACTTCTGTTCAAAGCATTTGTTTGCAACTCTAGGTGGGAAGTATGCGAGTTGTGTGTGTGTGTGGTTTCTGTGACTGCCAGAGAAGCCGTTTTCTCTGTGTGGTTGGTCCTTATAAAATCTTTTTCTAGCACTTTGTCTGATCTGACTTTTAAAATTTTTAAGAGATTGATTGGGTTTCTCATGACATGTAAAGCACAAGATGGTAGATCTGTGGCTCGAGAAGCTGAAGATAATGCAACGTGAGGTCTTTTTCTGCATTTCCACTGAATGGGATGTTCAACCTGAAGTTTCCTTTTGTGATGAAAAGTACACTCATAATTAAGCTTTTGTCACTGACATTTTAAAATACTGGATTATGTAATCCATCCCTTGTCTAATTTATTTACGTTTAAAGGAATTTACTGCCTAAGGGAGCTCTCCGTCTGCAGCTCGTTTCTTTCTCTCCCAAACATTTTCTTTTTTCTTTGAAAGTTGTGTGGTTTCTACTTACTGTCTTTGGGTGCCTTCCAGTGAATTGCTGTAACACCAACATATTGGTGCCTTATGGACTTGCTGTAGATTATTGAAAGCACATAGCATAAGATACGTAGCTTTAAATTAAGTAATAGAAAACAGTGCTTTGTGACTCCCTAATGCTGTTAAATTCAATGTGACTTGCGAAGCAAGAAAAAGTGGAAGGCTCCAAAGAAATCCTTTAAAATTAGCTTTTAAGCTGTGAATCAGGAGCTATGTCTCCTGCAGAGATACCAGTGGCTTTAACTGAGGTGAATTCCTAACATTTGTGAATATAAATCCTTAAAAATCTGATTGACCTCTTTAAAAATCAAAGGTGAGGGTTTAAGGGACACCAGGATTATGAGGATTAATTCCCATTCCCAGCCAACTGTTCCTGGGGGGAGAAGTTATGAGAAAAATAGTTTGCTGTGTGGTGGAAATAGCCGATAAAACATCGTCCTGCTCCTGCAAATGTGAGTTTTAGAGAAATGTGTTGTTGACTCACTGGACTCCTTGTTCGTTAAGGGTAACTCTGGATTGAGGTAGTAGTAATTTAGGAGGGAATCAAAATGAGGGTTCACGTGCTGTTGAAGTGCAAGGGAAACCCATGATCAAGTATATATTGTGGCACTGATGCCCAGCCTGGGCTGTACCACAGCTGCTGTAGCACTGCTTTTGCTTTAGCTGGGACAGAGCCAGAACCTTTCCCCTTCATTTGTTTATTTTTTTTAAGCTTGGGAAAGCAAATGGGTCACAACTTTCACTTGAATGCACTACCTTGTTCTTACTTTTCTTTGCAAGGTATTTATTTTATCCTTCCCAAAAAAGTAGTTAGTTCGCTGTTTCCCTCTTTAGAATGATATCAGAAGTTCTGAGCTTCCTGTGTTTCCACACCAAAAAGCCTCATAATTTTTGCAGGGACTTGGGTGGCCTCGCACAACCTGGAATTCCCGTATTTAAGACCTGTTGGTTTATGTCCTACTCCTCAAAAGAGCCAGATTTTGTGCACAAGAGAATATTTTAAGACTGAATGATTATTTTTGTGTTTGTGTATTTTTGTATTTGTGTGGGGTGTGTGTTGAAAGTTGCATCTTTCTGAAATTGGATCTAGTACTTCAGAAGGAGAAAAACAAGAGCCAGAAAAACTGATTGCACTTCTAAACGTCATTACAGCCTTCTTAACAGGAAGATAAGCCATTTAAAATGTGGCATAATGCATATCTTGTTTTGGGGCTTGGGGCTGTGAAATCCACAGATTGCTTTTGGCTCCTGGATTCCCTCCTGCAGTACACTTCTTACGGAGTGATGCCGCCAAGCCTCAGCCATTCTGAAAACAGACAGCGACCGCCGTCAGGAGTTGGCTACTCTCTCCCCGAGCGGATGGAAGGTGAGAGCCTTAATTTCCCACAACTGAGGGAGTGTCAGGGTGGAATTGAGGAAGACTCAGGCAGACCTCTTGAGTTATATGCCAGTAAAGTTAGTTTGGTGCGAGCTCTACGATGTTCTGTTGTTTTACTAGAAGAGAGCACTTACTGTAGGGATTTGTGGTGATACAGTTGTGATTTGACTAAAGAAAATGTTCTGTTCATAGAATAGGAATTTTTAGATGCCTGTTTGTGCCAGGGAGCATTCTAGTTACTACCTATGGAGGTATATAAAGCATTCAGTCTTGTCTCATGTGCTGCCAGCAAAACTTGGATTATCTGCCATTGTAGGTGCAGTGTCTTACTGTTTTGTAAGGTTAATTTGAACTGAGATTTAGCTATGAGTCATCATTACTCTAAAGAACTCCTGTTTTACAGCAGCTCTGTTTAGCCGGGGGTGAATGTCGGTAACTCTTATCCTACCAGTCTTTTGCTGACCCAGTCTGTCTCTGCTGTGAGTTGCAGGTAACCATTTGCATCGATACTCAAAGGTGCTCGAGGCTCACTTGGGAGACCCTAAACCCCGGTCCCTTCCTGCTTGTCCTCACCTGTCCTGGGCCAAACCACAGCCTTTGAATGAAACTGCCCCCAGGTTAGTATATGTCTTTATTATAGTTACGCAACAAGTCTTGCTTTTGAGTTCAGCTGAAAAATTATTTGTTCCATCTGCTTTGGAAAGAGACAGCTGGAATGCCTTTCCTAGAGAAGTACCAAATTGCAAAGAGGAAATGACGATTAATGCCTCTTCAGTGAATAATTCTGACTCGCCTTATAGCTACGCTGTGAAACTGCAGGATTTTAAAAATAGCTTCACAAGTAAATTCACTGTTGTGATTGATCCCAAGTTAGAGTGGATGGACTTGCTTAAATCCATTGTCACTGCTTGCCTTTGAAATAGTTTTCTGAAGCAGCTTCTTGGACGGCTCACCTAACTCTGCCTTCTGGTCTATCATTTGTCAGTCACTTGAAGGAAATGTGTCAGCGTGTAGCCCATACTTGTCTGCTGAGCTGCTAATGGTGACTTTTGGTACTTGGTGTGCAAGAGAGAGAGTTGTTAGTAAATAGTTGCCAATCCAAGTGTGTCCCTGTGGTGTCTTATTTGAACTCCAGAGGCCTGCAAACTGCAGATCCTAAAGAATGGATCGGATTATCATTTGGTTCCAAACTAGTGAGTTATTTGTAGGTTCCAACTGTCACTTTCTCTATATGTTTCTACAAAATTCCTTGCATTCCTGAAGCAAGTGAGCAGGTGCCTCTGTCTTCAACTTTCTTCTAGCAACCTTTGGAAACATCAAAAGTTACTGTCAATTGACCTTGATAAAGTGGCTTTGCCCAGTTTTCGACAGAATCGCCCCCAAGTAAGACCATTGTCCCCTGGAGAAAGTGGAGCATGGGACATTCCTGGAGGTAAATATTGAAAAAATTGAAAGTCACTGTTTTGCTTTTTTTTTTTTTGTATAAGCTTTGAAAAAACTACAAACAGCGCAGCCAGAAGAGAGGTCACATGTTTATTTTCAGTTGTGAAAAACATGCAAATAATAGTGTGGCTGTGTTGGAGAAGGCTGACTGATGAAGCCTGAGAGAAATATTTTTGCGTATCAATATTTTATTCAGAAGAAACCTGGGAGGAAGATTTTGGTGGGTGATTTTTAGGTAGTTGAGGTTTGTTTTGGTGCTGTTCAGACCAAGGGGTGTCAGCAGCAGTCCCTCTCCTTGGGAGCTGTGGCTGGATACCTCCTGCTAGTTAAAATTCCTTGTGTGAGCGCACAAAAGCAGAGTAAAAATGCCTGTAAAAATGAAGGATTTGGTTCTATAGCTCATCCTCACCATGTGTGTGCATGTGCTCTGGAGCAAGCACAAAATCACTTTCCTCGTAGCATCAGAATTTGGTGTGTGATTTATAAAAATTGCTTAGTGGTAAAATTATGGTCAAGTGTTTGCACTGCTGCTCTAATGCAGACCAGAAGGTGGTTGCTGCAGGGGAAATCTGGGTTACACATGAACGTGCCCAAATAAGTCAGGGTGGAAATGCTCGTGCTTTTCTGTAACATTAGCATCCTGTCTTATTTTCGCTAATCGGTCTGCAGTTGTTAATCTTCCTGTCTGAAATGTGATCTGATTAATAACTGTTTCATCTTTGAAACGCAAGTTACCATCAGATCGCTTCGCTCAGTAGTGTTAACGCTGCAAAGACATCATAGCTCACATGGTCGCAAGTCGCTTCCAAACCTCTTTGCCTTCCCAGGTATAATGCCCGGCAGGTACAACCAGGACGTGGGACAGACTATTCCGGTCTTTGCTTTTCTTGGTGCCATGGTGGTTCTGGCGTTCTTTGTGGTGCAGATCAACAAAGCGAAGAGCAGGCCAAAGAGACGGAAACCACGAGTAAAACGACCACAGCTTATGCAACAGGTTCATCCACCAAAGACGCCTTCTGTTTGAAAGCTCTCATTTGCCAAAGATGACCTCCTCCTACCAGTTGCTCTCCTGGGTGATCCATCGCTCCCAGTGAAGGTACGGTGAACACAGCACTGATCATACTGGTGACTTGCACTTGACATCATCTCGTAGTCTTTGGTTTCTGGAGAGAAAGAGAAAAAAGGACCTTGGTTGATTGTCTGTTTATAGAACTGCAGCTTTAAGCAGCCAAAGCCACCAAAGACTTGAATACTGTTTAAATGGCTGCTCAGTCACTACATATCCCAAGAGGGGAAAATGGACCTTTTTTTTTAAGCTGACCAAACTAAAATATATTTGTTTAGAGGCTATTTTCTATATTTATTGTTGGGGAGGGCGGGGGGGAAAAGTCACTTTAAGGGCCTCTGCTAAGGAAAAACAAGTGCATTTTTTTGGATGGAATGCAATTTTCTAGAACGGTATTATGCTGAAGAGTATAACGTACACCATTAAAGGAGAGAGGGGGCGAGAGAGAGAGCAGTACAAACCGGTGAGGCATACTCCTGCAGTTTATTTTTATAAAGCCAACTACCATGATGTTTTGTAATTTTTGGTCATGATATCACCATTGTTGGTGAAGATTTTCAATAAATATGTTATCTATATGAAGCTGAGACAATGTGGTAGATGGCTCTTCTTTCCACTACCAGTCACAGAGAGCAAGCTGTTGAGTAGAGAAAATTCTCATGTCTCCCCCTTTTTTTGTAGCGAAGCTGCGAGTTTTTCCCTGGCAGCTGCTTTTATCGCTGCTCCAAATAAGAGTGCCTTTTCCCAGGAGGAGCAGGGAGCTGGTGGCTACCCCAGGGAAGAGAAGTATTGCCCAAACAGGGAAGCTGTTTGTACTGGTGGGCTTTTGGGCAGCTTGTCGGCTCCTGCACAGCCCTGGGCACAGCTGGAGAAGGGAGAAGGTGCCAAAGACAGCCCCACTGGGCTGTCTCACTGCCCTGTTCAGGGCTTACAATCATGGATGGTGGTGCTGGGCCTTGGGAAGGACACTGCAGGAGAGGACATTTCTCCATGTGGCCTGGGGCAAACCTTCCAAGAGGTGGCTGTGAGTAGGGTTTCAAAGTGCACAAGTGTCCTGCAAAAAGGGTTGGGAAAACCCATTTTCCCTAACCTGGAGAGCAGTTGGCTCTCCCCAGCCATGCTGCCACGCTTTTAGCCTCTTCCCTTCTGAAGATGCACTGGAGGAGGTGACATCCTGTTGCCGTGCCAGAGAAGGGACCGAGCTTTCACTTTGCAGTCATTAGTGGAAGCTCATTGGGGATGAGAGGGTCCCAAGGTTGTACTGCTTGTGCCGTCCCAGTGGGGCTGGAGCCCGTTGCTCCTCCTGCTCTGACCGTGCTGACATGGAGGGGATTTTGTCCCTCTCATCCGTGGTGTCAGGGTCTCCCGTACAACAGCCGGCAACAGCTCTGCAAGTCGTACTGGTCGCGGAAGAGCTGTCAGTAAAGGTGTAAAATCCCTCAGAAGATGATGCAGATATCAACGTGTAATTGTAGTCTGTGTTTTCATTTGTCCTGAACAAGGACTGTCCATTTGCACCTTTGTACCTTTGACTGTCTTCAAACGAAGGGAGTAGTGTGGAAAATACATCAGCAGCCCTTTTTCCATCAAAAAGAGGGGAGGAGAGCACCTGCTGAGGTGACACAGCAGTGGGTGAAGGTGCCGACCCACGGGGACCCTCAGGTTACAGCTCGCACCCAGATAAATGGGAAAATGGGGAAAACACGAGTGAGGGAGCCCAAAACCACTGAGCAGAGAACCCCCCCCAGGGGCCCGTGCCCCTTTGGGGTTGGGCTGTGTCCCTTTGATTTGGGGCGCTCCCATCAGAGGGAGCCTGGAAAGCTTTGGTGTGGGTGCTAATGAGGAGGCTTGCTCTTCTCATCTCAGCGCTAATGAGAGATTACAGCTCTGCTGCGGAGCTTGAAACCAGAGTCAAGCTGTATCAAAGCGCCAGTCCGAGTAAGAGCCTAAAATACCAGTGGCTGGTATTTTACAGCCCAGTGGCCAATTTCTAAATCGTAGAGGCCAATTATTTCCGAAGCCTTTGGTGTGCAGCTAATGAAGGCCTGGAAGGGCCCTTCTAACTGGTTATAAGCCCCGTAGGTGGCAGCGGTGCAGTGGAGGCGGCAGGCACAATTAGCCATCCTTAATTCCTCCGAGCAGCTGATTAAAGTCTCTTTATCCATCTTACCAAGATCAGAAGGGCACATATTTGGGAAATCAAAAACGCATTAGGGGCTGTCAGCCAGCACCAGGGTCCCCTGTGCTGAGCCCTGGGGCGGTGGCATGTGCCGGGAGCGACTGTGTCCTCCGTCCCCCCCAACAAGGGATGGTCTCCTTATCCTTGTGGAGTGCAGCCTCCTCCATGTGGGTCCCCTGCAGCATCAGTCACCCCATCCTGTTATCCCAGCACCCCCTTTCGGAGCAGGGATGGGATGGGGTGGCTCCTCGCTAAGGTCTCTTGAGTGCAGGAGCCGCCCTGGTGGGCTTTTGCCTGCTGCGGAGACACCGAGGGGTGCTGGCCTCGTCCTGTGCCCCATGAATGGTGAAGCATCCACCAGCCAAATGGTCTCTGGCTGCAGCCACCCTCCCTCGCCCTCCCCACCCCGGGATGCTCCAAAATGCCCCGTGGTGGGAATTCCATGGATGGGGTGAACCCAGCCGGAACGGGGAGCCCCCAGGCCGCACACCCCGTGGTGGGACCTGCTGGGGCTGTGGGTTTACCCCACCGCTCTTTGAGACATGGGGATGCCCGCGGGACGCGGACCGCTAGTCCCGAGTCAGGACCACTAGTCCCGAGCCGGGGGGATGCCATGAACCGTGGTCCGTCCTCCCCTGGCATGGCCACGGGGGGCTTGGGGGCGATGCCGCCTCCCCTGCACCCGAGCCGGGGGTGGGATCGGGACGGGGCTTCCCTTGGCGGGTTCCCACGGCCGGTTCCTGCTCCCTCCCCCGGTGGCCCCCTCCCCACGGGGGCGGGGGGTCGGTGGGGGGGGTGCGTTCCCCCTGCCCGCCCCGTCCCAGAGCCCTGCCGGGGAGGCGCCGGGATGGAGCGGGCGGCGGGCGAGGGCCGGCCCCTGCTGCCGGCGGCGGCGGCGGGGGAGGGCGGTGCCGGGCTCTCCTCCGCCGGCGCCGTCTTCATCATGCTGAAGTCGGCGCTGGGCGCGGGGCTGCTGAGCTTCCCCTGGGCCTTCAGCAGGGCCGGAGGGGCCGCCCCCGCCCTCCTGGTGGAGATGGTAAGGGGAGGGGACCAAGGGGGGCCCGAGCCGGGGAGGGGGACGGGGGCGAGGGGCTGGGGGGGACTCAGCCCCTTGGGGATGGTGAAGAACCTGCCGGCCCAGGGAAAGGGGCAAAGAGATGGTGGGGTTCACCTGTCCCAGTGTTGGGGGGTGGGGGGGGGGGCGGCGGGTACCCTCCCCTTCTTAGAGATGCTCTTTGGCATCTGCTGCCACACTTTTAGCTCGCTTTTAGCTCAATCTAAAACAAAATCGGTGGCTGGTCCCCTACATGCCCCCAAACCCCCAAATCTAAACCCAAAGTATCCCACAGGGCTGTTTCACCATCCTTTTGCTGACCCATGTTACCCAGGGCCACAAGGTGACCTGGCCAGTGACCTGGTCCCTGGCCACGGCCCTGCTGGGTTCCCCTGGTCTGGGGGGTGACGGAGGGTCGGAGTGGTGCTTCTTGCTGCGTCCTGTCCCTGCAGGGCTCACTGGTCTTCCTGGTGAGCGGGCTGGCCGTGCTGGGCTACGCGGCAGCCCTCAGCGCCCAGCCCACCTACCAGGGGGTCATCCGGGTGGTGTGTGGGGCAGCGGTGGGGAAGCTCTGCGAGGTCTGCTTCCTCCTCAACCTCTTCATGATCTCCGTGGCCCTGCTCAGGGTGGTGGGCGACCAGCTGGAGAAACGTGAGTTGTGTCCCCCCACGTCCCATGCTTGCTCGGGGCCGGTGACTCCCAGGAGTGAGGGGAAGGTGGTCCCATGTGGGCTGGGGACAGCTCTGGGGTTTTCTTGGGGCCGCTGGGGATGTAGGGCTCCCTGGGCCTGCCACGGTGTGATGCTCCTGACCCCCTTGGGACACCCTTTGGGGTGCAGCTGACCCCCCCACTGCCCCCCGCAGTGTGTGACTCCCTGTACCCCAATGGGACGCTAAGCGGGGCCCCCCCACTGCTCCCCTGGTACGCGGACCAGCGATTCACCCTCTCGGCTCTCTGCATCCTTGTCATCTTCCCGCTCTCCGTCCCCAGGGAGATCGGCTTCCAGAAGTATTCCAGGTACTATCTTGGCACCCTGTACCCCAAGCCACTTCCTCCTGGGTCCCTGTGGGGCCATGGGACTCCCCCTCCCTCCTGGCTGCCGAGGGTCCATGTGCTGATGCTTTCCCATGCCCCAGCAGCATCCTGGGCACACTGGCCGCCTGCTACCTCACCCTGGTCATCGTCCTGAAGTACCACCTGCAGGCAGAGAGCCTGAGCTCACCTGAGCCCCCCCAGCCCTCCAGGTAGGTAGAGGTCACCCCATGACTCTCCCTCCCTGTCTCCAGTGGCATCAGCAGCGGCATGGGGCAGGGCTGGAGGCAGTGCAGGGGGTGGCTCCAGGTGGGGAGAGGGTGAGCTGAGGACAGTGCTGGCAGGGCGGTGGGTGGGTGGCAGCCCCCAATACTAACTTTCACCCCAGAAATGCCCCCTTCTCCCAAAATCACCAAGCGGGAGGTTCCTGCGGTGGCATCCAGGCTTCACAGCTTATGCCACCAATGTCCCCTCTACCTCTGGGGGCCTCATGCCCTCTGCTCTATGCTTTCTCCCCACCGTGCCACAGGGCCTCCTCCTGGGCCTCTGTCTTCAGTGTCATCCCCACCATCTGCTTCGGCTTCCAGGTAGGTCACCCTGTCCCCATTGTCCCTGGCTGCTGGGGTGGTGCTGGCAGCCTCCCGCGGCATCCTGGACGATGGGAACACCATCCCTTGCAAGGGGCAGGTTCCAAGGAAGGGGACCTGTGGCTGTTGAGGTGGCTGCGGGGCAGGACCAAGCCCCTAAGGATGAAGAAGAGTGGGACGGGGCACCCACAGGTGGGAGGGAAGATGTTGGGGGTTGTCCCTGCACTGTCGTCCCAATGCCTTGCAGTGCCACGAGGCCTGTGTGGCCATCTACAGCAGCATGCGCAACCAGAGCTTCTCCCACTGGGTCGCTGTCTCTGTGCTCTCCATGCTCATCTGCCTGCTCATCTACTCCCTCACTGGTAATCCCAGCACCACAGCCCTTGACTCCCTTCTTGCCCTGGGGGTCCCCTGTCCCCAGGGCTCATCCATCCTCCTTGGGGCTCCTCTGTCCTCAACGGCACAGCTGCCCACCATCAATTCCCTGTTGTCAGGGCTCTATGGCTACCTGACCTTCGGCGAGGCCGTGGCATCCGATGTCCTGATGTCCTACCCAGGGAACGACCCAGTTGTCATTGTCGCCCGCTTGCTTTTTGGTATCTCCATTATCACCATCTACCCCATCGTGGTGCTGCTGGGCAGGTGAGAGGGTGGTGGCGAGCTGGGTGTCCCCCCTTGGCCAGTGCAGCTCTGCTGGGTGCTGTGACCCCGCAACGTCCCCCCAGGTCGGTGGTGCGGGACATGTGGGTGACCCGCAAGCGCGGGGCTACGGAGGTGCCTGAGGCGCATGAGCGGCAGAGCCGGGTGGTGCTGACGGTTGCCTGGATGGCCGCCACACTCGCCATCGCCCTCTTTGTCCCTGACATCGGCAAGGTCATCGAGCTTATTGGGGGCATCAGCGCCTTCTTCATCTTCATCTTCCCAGGCAAGAGTGAGCGGTGGGAGGGCGGGGAGGGCTTGCCAGTGCCCTCTGTGGGAAGGGGAGCTGCTGCGGTGGTGGGTGGCCCGTCCTGGCCTCATTTTGGGAGTGCAGGGACGTGCTTGTGGGGGATGCTGCAGTGGCACCTGGGTGAGGGGTGCCATGGCAGCGGGGCTGAGCTTCTGTGATGGTGGCAGGGCTGTGCCTGGTGTGCATGACTGGGACCCGCACCCTTGGGCCATGCAAAAAGTGAGTATCTGTGGGTTGGTGGGCAAGGGCAGGGGCAGGGGTGGAGTGCAGCATCCCATGGTCCAGAAAGGGTTCCTGAGGGTCACCCTGGCTGCGGTGGGAGCCCCATGAGGAAGGGGCTTTGGGGCACCTGTGGGCACTGAAAGCAGAAGCACTTCCTGCGGGACATGGGATCCGTGGTGGGGGCTGAGGGGTGGGTGAGGAGGGATGTGCCAAGGCACTGGGGATGTGCCCGGGTACCTGGGATGTTCCTGGGTATCAGGGATGAGCCCAGGCATAAGGGAGGTGCCTGGACATTGGTGATGTGCCTGGGCAATGGGGTCGTGCCAGGTATCGGGGGTGTGTCAGGATATCAGGGATGTGCCCCAGATACCAGGGATGTGCCCAGGTGTTAGGAGTGTGCCTGGGTATCAGGGAGGAGCCCGGGCATCAGGGAGGTGCCCAGGTACCAGGCCCTTTGCACGGCTGTATGGGATGGAGAGCCGTGGGGTTTGGAGGCACTGGGGCACCCCGTGGGGGTCAGGGTGGGGGGCAGAGAGGCACGGTGCCCCAAGGCCAGCAGCCATCAGGTGTTCAGTGGTTCTTGGTGCTGGGGGGACACATATCCATCACTGCTCCTGGCTGAAGAGGCTGTGGGCACAGCAGCAGCCCATGTCAGGGGGACTTGGTATGGTGCTGGCCGATTTTGGGGTAACTGTGTGCCAAAGTGTGTCCCCACAGGGGAGCAGCAGAGTCTGAGTGAAGATGGAGGTGATGGGGGGGTGTCCTGTCCCCCATGGTGACCAGAGGGAGCACCCCAGGGGGTGCTGGGACAAGAGGCACCCTGGGAGGCAGGGGGGGGGCATGGCTGTCTGGGCAGCTGCAAGGGTTCCCCCCTGGGGTGCTGGGGGGCCCAGGGGTGCCCAGGGAGGAGGCGAGCAAGGGCACCCAGGTGGGTGACAAGGACTTGGAGAGGTCCCTCTGGAAGACCTGCCAGGGTGTGAGCCCAGGAGTGCTGTCACGAGAAAAGGGGATAACATGAGCCGGGGCGATGGGGACAGCAAGGGGACAGTGCCAGCCTGCCTGGGGCAGTTCGGGAAGGTGCACAGTGATGATGACCCCACGATGGAGCAGCAGCAGGGTTTGGGGGTGAGTGTTGCGTCCCGGGGGCTTGATGTCTGGCCGAGGTGGGGGGCTGTGTGCCCAGGGCGGGGGGGTACAGGGCAGGGAGGTGCAGAGCCACAGGTCATGGAGCCGGGGATGGAGCTGGGGTGGGGACACGTGGCAGTAGGGTGAGGGCTGGGGATGTGTGGGAGCAGCTGTGCCCTTGCATGGGGGGCCGAAGCGGATCTGTGCCCCCTTGGTGGGGCCACCAGGCACAGGCAGAATGTGGGGTGGTCTCACGGTGGCAGTTGCCAGGCTTTTGACCAGGTTTTGTTTGTCATTGCAGCGGGTGCAGGGGATGAGCTGAAGGGGCTGCCGGGGGCTTCATCCATCTGCCAGGAGTGATGCAAAGGAGAATGACACAGGAGGCTGAGACCCCGCAGAAGGGCCCACACCCAGAGGGTCTGGGGGTGGCATGTTACTGGGCGCTGGCTCTGTCCCACCGGGCCCCTGCTCATGTCCCCGCAGGGCTGTTCTCGTGTCCTGGGGTGTCCTCTCTGTCCTTGGTGGTGCCTTCATCTGTGGGCAGAGCGCTGCCCTGGCTGTGCTGGGGCTGCTGCGCTGAGGGGCCATGGACCCGCATCATGCCCTCCGCCGAGGCCCCCACCATGCCCGCCCAGCCCCAGACACAGTTACACGGCTGTATCCCATCACAGTTTTATTTGGCATCACCGTCCCCATTGTACAGCGGCTAATAAAGATGGGACAGGGTATCGCAACGCACCCTGAGGGACCCCCGGGCACGGCGGGTGGGGGGCAGGATGGGCAGTGAGTGCTGCACACGCACAGACAGACAGACAGATGTACAGACCCCAGGAAGGGGGGGGGTGGAGCCACCCCCATGCCTGCAAGGCACCTACTGCCACTGACCACACGCAAAGGAAACCCCTTGGGACCACCCACACCCCGCAGGACTAAGGGATACCCCCCTTTGCCACCACCCTGACCCCACCCAGGAACACGGGTCCCTGTCCCTGCAGGCACACACACGCTGCACTGGGCACAGCCTCACACACACCCCCCCCCCAGCCTCCTCCCTGGATGGCCCTGGAGACTAGCAGGGACCCCCAAATTACCGTCTGGGGGGGGGGTCTGACCTCCCACTTCCACCCCTGCTCTTCATCACTGGCCTCATCCCCTCCCCATCGCCCGGCTTCCTGCACCCTTCCCCCCCCCACTCCCTGCCTGCCCATGCCTGGGGGTGCCCCCTACCCCCCCCAAACCCTGCCAGCATCCCCCTGGCAGACCCCAGGGCTGGTGCACACGCACACGCACACACACACACACACAGAGACCACCCCACTCCCAGGAGAGGTGACCCAGGCGACGGGGTAGCTGTGGGGAGGATTCTATGGGGTGCTGGGGACACACACGGGGGGTTTCCTTCACTGCAGATAGGTCACACCGACACCTCCCACCCCACCCCCTCCAGGCAGAGGGTCACGGCCACCCCGCAGCGGGGATGGGCGCTGGCAGGTCCCCTGGCACCAGTGGTCACTCTCGGCTCAGGGTGCACCAGGCAGCTGTGGGGGAATGGCACCAGAGGGTCACCCCTGCCTGGCCCCACATCACCCTGACCCCCCCCATCCATCCCACCCAGCCCAGTCTGCACTGTCCCCCACCCTGTGCCCCCTGCCCAGCCCTGCTCTCCAATAGTGGAGTGGTGCTGGCCACCTGGGTGTCCCTGTCCCCCCCCCCACAGGGTGGCCACCCTCCTACCTGGCACGGCCACGCTGGAGATGGCCTCAGGCTGGCTCAGCGTGTCCACCTTGACGTGCTGGAAGCCCTTGCAGGTGGCACTCTGCAGGTGCCTGCGTCCGGGCAGGAGAGAGGGGGTGACAGCCTCCCCCTAAATCACCATCCCAGGCCCACCCCCACCCACACAGGCTCCGGCAGGGGCTCCATGCCAGCAATCCCGCTCACCCCCCCTTGGGCAAAGCACCCTGCCATGGTTCAGGACAGTGAGACCTCCCGTCCTGTCCCCCATGTCCAAAGGCATCCCCAGGTGGGAGATGCACAGAGATCTCCCAAGACCCCGTCCCCTCTTACAGTGACAGCCCCAGGACAGACAACCAGATCCTCGCCCCTGCCATCAGACAGGGGACAGAGCTTGGGGCTCAGCAGCTCCAACACCCCTCCATGCCTAAGCAACCCACCCAAAACTGAGCTTTTTGTGCCCCCTCCCCTACCTCTTCCAGTCTTCTTCAGTCTCCCAGAACTCGTAGACAATGAAGGTGACCCCATCGGGCAGCTTCACTGCGGTGACGCTGGCACAAGCGGGGAAAGGGGTGAGCCCTGAACCAAGGGGCATCCCTCCCCCCCATGCAGCCACAGACATGCTTTAGGGTGGGCCACCAAGGGGTGACTCAAGCCCCACCAGTTGGGGAAACACTCCCTGCCCCCCCCCCCCCCCCAAGCACTCCCCACCCCATGCAGAAGGGCTGTGGTAGCCAAACATCACTACACCCAAGAATCCTGGCTGTTTGCCTCAGCCCTTCACTTGGTGGGGTGTCCCTTGCTGCCAGGGCAGCTGGACACCCCCCAACATCCTCCCCTGAACCCTCAGCCCCCCTGACATGTGACTGCTGATGGTACCCACTGGAAGCAATCCTGCTCCCCGGCCACGCTCTTCAGGTACTGCTTCAGGGAGCTGCAAAACTCGCCCAGGTGCTTGTGCGACACCGTCATCTCATCCCGCACCAGAAGGAGGTACTGCCGGGACCCCCCCAAAACAAAGCGGCATGTGAGACCCAAAAAACAGGGGGACCCACCCCTCCCAGCCCCCAGTCCGATGCCAGGCTGCAGGGACACTCCAGCACCCCACGGGCAGTGGCCGGACACTCACCGTGCAAGCCGTGCTCTCACTGTCCGACAGCCGCTGGTGCAGGTCAAACCAGAGAGTCTGGGAAATGGGGGGAAAGAAGCAGAGGTGTGGGCTGAGGCTGCATGTACCCCCCAGGCTGGTGGCTTTCTGTTCCCATCACTTGGCACGATGGACCATGCCCCCTTCTCCACAGGGCATGGCTCCAACAGCCATTCACACCTACGTGCCTTCCTGTCAGGACCCTCTGCAAAAACTCCCCGTGCTCCCAGCGCAGCTGACATCCCCGACACTGTGTCCTTGCATCAGCCCCAAAACGGCTGTCACCTTTTCGTGGTCCCTGAATTGCCCTGGAGACACAGAAGCAGGGGTGCCCACCTCTCTTCAATGCCTGCTTGTGCCTTCCCCAGCCCTGGGCACACTCTTAATTCCTTCGGCAACCATAATCAATATTTTCCTGCCCTGAATCACTGCTTTTCCCCGTTCTGCTCCCTTCCCCTTCTGACCTGAAAATGCAAACCAATAGGTTTCCTGCATCAAAACATTTTCTCCTTCAGTCCCTAGATGGAGTCAGACTGCCTCTGCAAGAGACTTTACCTTCTTCCTTATGTCTTTTTCTTGTTTAAATAAACTACCACTTAATCATGCTACATCCAATAGCTGCCGTCAGCTCATCAGAAGTAACATCCTCCAACACCACCACCACCACCAGCAACCCAGCTCCCACCCATGACCCATGCACACCATGATGCAGAGATGGGCTTAGACACCTCTTGGTCACCTCCAAGTCCCTTGGGGCTGCAGGGATACTCAAGGGACAGCCCCACGGGTTGAAACGCTGGCCCTTACCTTGTCCTCCAGCCTGCCAATCAGCTCAGCCAGCCTGTTGATCTGTCCCTCCAGCCCCTCTGCCTTGGTGTCGGGGGAACCTGCGGGGAGCCGAGAGGCAGTGATGGAGCGAGAGATGCCCCTCAAGAGCCCTGCTGCCCTCCAGGGAAGCTGAGCATCACCTCCATGCTGCCACTGGGATCACAGCTCCCTTCCCCGAGCACCCTGGGCCACCTCAGGCTGCCAGCACGGCTGGGAAGTGGCCATCACTTACCAGTCTGGAAGCTCTTCCCATACTCCCTGGGGACCATCTGGCTGGTGGGAGAGTAGCTGGGCATGGTGCTGTCATACCAGGTGTCCATCAGACCATGGCCAGCCTTGCTGGGGTAGTGCCTGCAACCAGAGAGCACACGGTCCATCAGGGAGGGCAGAGATGGGCACGTACAGCATTGGAGCATCCTTTTTGGCAGCTTTGCCACCAATGCCAGACCCCTTGGAGATCAGCAGTGCCCACACCATTCCCAGGCAGTGCAGGCTTCCCTCCCATCCTGTCCTTCAGCACTGAGCAGGGAAAGGCTGCCCACCTGGCAGCGTGGCCATGTGTCAGCAGCAACAGTTCTCCTGGAGAATGGAGACACATCTACCATAGCATCTCCTCCACCTTGCTTCTTCCTCTGGGACTACAAAGCCCATTTGGCCTGGCTTATCCTACAATGCCTCTGGGAGAAAAGGAGCAGGTGTGCAAGCACATATCCCTGAGACATGAATGACCACCCAGCTCCTCGGTGGTCCCCCCAGGCCCTCGTTCCTCTGCAAGCCACAGAGGATGCTAAGACCAGCCATCCCCACAAGGGTTTGCAGCCACCCTCTGTGTGCAGCAAGATGGGAATGGGTTTTGGGAAGGATGATCCTCTCTTTTGTTCCTCCCCTCCCCTGATGGGAAACCTGAACTGAAGAGGGAAAGGCTGAATTGCTCAAAGGGTTTCCAGTGTTTCCTTCCAGTGAGAGCAGCTCCATGCTGGCTGTCTGCTGATAGAGGTGCCTGGGAGCCCTGGCTCCTCTTGGCATCTCTCACCAGGCATGTGGCTCCCAGCTGGAGGCAGCACAACAGCCGAGTGCTCTCTCTACCCTCTCTGGCTACCCAGGGCAATTTCGGCTGGCTCTGTTGGTACTGAGGGAGCAATGTCCAGGGTGCTGCTGTTGTCCCCCAAAATCAGTTGGCGTGGACCCAAACACGCACACAGGGACGTGATGAGCTGGTCCCAAAGAGCATCCCCACGATAAGGAAGCAAGAACAGCAATAAAGGTAGCAGGAACATCCCCGTTGCTACAGGCTGTGTAATAATCCCCCTTCCAGTCCTGAATAATCCCCCGTCAATAGGCAGGAAATTAGGCGAGAACAGACAGAGATTTCTTTTTAATCACAATTTAATGAGGTGTCTCAGGCTTGGATGCTCTGCTCTTGCACTTCATTTTACAGCCCTTTATTTCAGTGCTTTTTAGGACACTTCTTTATCTTCATGCAGATGCGTGAGATCATTTTTAGTGGGGTGGTTTTGGTTCTTTTTGGCTATTATTACCATGAGGAAACAACTACAATACTCCTCATTATGAACTGGGCCCACATGTCGGCAAATAAAAGCCAGCAAAGTCTTTCATGGGCTCTAATTGCTCCGTCTGATGTTGGACTTGTTTCCTCACATTGTTTCCCAGGAGCTTGTACTTTCTCCATGTTTTGTGCAAGGTTTGCTGCAGGCCAGCAGTTTCCTTCCAAAACAGGGAGAAGAAAGCAATGTGGGGTGATGAAACTCGGAGCATTTCTCCTAGGAAAGCTGGTGAGATGTCACCAGAGCTGCCCAGGGTCTCAACTGTGACCCAAGAAGCAACGGCTCCTGCTATACCAGCCCACTGCCACCCATCTGGGACATGCCTGCTTCTGATGTTAAAACCCAAAATGCATCTGGCTGCAATGAAGCATTCAGACTCTGTGGTCGATGTGCCTCGGCCCCTCTGCCCGCCCATGGCTTGGGGAAACCGAGGCATCCCCCTGAGCATCCCCCAACCTCCTGGTTTGCAGTTATGGTAGGAGAGGGATCCGCTTCATAAGCAGCTGATGAATGGTTTCCATGGCAACCTGTCCTGGTTACAGCCTGTGATGGCGGTACTCCAGAGGCAAGTCACGCTGTGACACCAAGCGGGGGGCTCTGCTGCGTTTTGGGCTATGCTGCTGGGTACTCCTTATATTTCAGCCCTGCCAGCACTTGAGGAATGTTGAAACCATCTCCTCTGTCTTCTTCAAGCTTGGTAGGATATGCTGGGCTGCTGGGATGGGGGTGGTCCCCTTATACGGGACCTGTCCCCAGTGCACAAGCACCTTTTGCCTCTGTGGATGACTTCACTTGCTGGGTGCCCCAGCAGGAGGGACAGCATCCCCTGCACAGGAAGCCACCCACTGCGGGCTGTCCCCAGCATACCCCAGACACAGCCATCATGCTGCTGGTGCCCATGTTTTGCCATGGATGGGACCGGTGGCTTTGCTTGGAGGAGAGCCTCAATGCGGCCCTGTGCAACCAGTACCACCCAGTCCAGCCCCGGGGTGTTGCACCCTGGTTTGCATAACCCTCCCCGCACCACTCGTGGGTGAAGGGGTCAAGAGGGACCCTTAGGGCTGAGGGAGACAAGGACAGGGCAGGACAGAGCAGTGGAGAAAAGCCCGGAGAGCTCTCAGGCAGCCGGGAAGGGAGGCAAAGAGATAGGCGACCGCTCGCCCATCTCCCCTTTGCTCCTGTCCACTGTATTTTCCTTCACCCCGCAAAAGCATCCTCCTCCTCTCCCTCCACCCCCTGCACCAATGGGGAAGCAGGGAGGAGGGCAGGAGGTGCTACAGACCTGGTGGGGTTGGTCTGCTCATCAATGGCATCCACGGCACTCTCCACAGAGTTCAGCAGCGATTGGGTCTGGTTGGCCGTCTCCTTCAGCAGGAAGCGGGTCACAAACTGGTCCACGTTGCTGCCGCTCTCGTACACCTGCCAAGGCAGACAGGGAGCATAGTGAGACCCAGCACCAACCACCCAGTGCTGGTGGGCACCCCGGCTGGGGCAGCATCCATCCAACATCCCACCCACAGGGGGGCAGCATCCATCCAACATCCCACCCACAGGTCTATGTCCCAGACCATAATGACCACAGGAAGAATCAGCACATGCTGTCCCACCCCACAGGAAGCATATATCCCTCCAGCATCCATGGGTTGTCCAGCATACAGCCCTCCAGCATCCATGGGTTGTCCAGCATACAGCCCTCCAGCATCTGTGGGTTGCCCAGCATATGGCCCCTCCAGCATCCATCACCCCGGGACAGACTCATACAGGCCGTGATAGGGGGGAGTGTGGGCAGGGGGGGCACATCAGCACCCTTCATTTATAGATAAATACAGCAACATAAAGAGGTGATTACCCAAAATCCGTAGTTGCTCTCTTTACTGTGATCTTAAATTACTTTACAATTGCCTTGCAGGACAAGAGCCAGCAGGTGCAGGTATGAAAAGCAGCCCCTCCTCTGCTTTGGAGATCCCCACCCCGAGAGCTTCAGCGTGTTATTTAGTGCCTTAGTCCACAACAGTATGGGCAACCCAGTGCCAAAGTAAAAGGGGTCTGGGATGACTAACATGGCTCTCCCCAGGAAGCCACGAGCTGAAGATGCCCCCATCCAGCCTCCTGCCCGTCCTGCGCTGCAAGACGAGCATATTTTGGCATTTGTATATTTTCTGAAGATGGAGAAGAGGAAAGCTCTGGCCATCTGGGGCCAGAGGCAGGGTGGAGACAGCCCACAGAGCTGCTCCCAGGGAGCTTTGGTGGAGGAGGACGAGCTGCTCAAGTGACAGAAGCTCCCAGGGTAATCCAAACCCTTGCAAGACAGAGAACACTTAGTAAAATGTTTCAACAGCACAAAGCCTAAAGCACCTGGGGCCCCTTCCCAGCACAGCCCAGTTTCTCACAAGGGCGCAGCAAGGCTGTGCTGGGAAGGGGCTGGTGGCTAGCAGGACGTGGAGGAGCAGGACCATGCTCAGCAGAGGTGGGACACTGGCACAACCAGACTGACATCAGTACAACCAGACCAACACTGGCACAACCAGTCCAACATTGGGCCAATACCACTCCAGCCAGTCCAACACCAGCCCAGATGATCTGATCGCAGCCCAACGAGACCAAGACCAGCCCAGCCGGGCCACTGGCCATATCAGGTCTGACGGAAGCTCAGCATCGGAGCTAAAAAAAGTTGTGAAATAAAGGCTCCTCTAAACCCAAACTCACTGACATGATGTTTTTCCCAGATTATTTCCAACCCATCGGTGCCTGCTGGGACAGCAGGTGGTCCAGGCAGACCCCCAATACGCAGCCTGTCCCTGCGTGCCAGCACCTCCTGGCACGGGAATACTCTGGGACTCACAACTTCTTGGTGCCATGAGACAGGGACTGACACTCCTGGCTCCCTACATGCCACCAGCAATGATCAAACTCAGGGTGAGACCAGAGTGGTCCCAGCACCACCTGAGCATGCAGTGGCACAACATGAGTACCCCAAGCTCCCCAAAGCAAATTATTCTTGTTTTATGGCAAAGTGATTAACGAGGGCTATTTCCATGGCAACCGGAGCAGCTCCACAAGAACCCAGAGGGCCTTTATCTCCTATTTTAAAACATAAATGAGGAATGAGCTGCAGAAAAACACTTCTGAGAAACTGGTCACAGAGCTGCTTTCTCACACCTGAATTGGTAGGGGAGCACGAGTTTCTTGATGGACTTTTTGAGCATCTAACTAGTGAGGCACTTAATGACTTCTCTCTAACACAAAAAACTTGCACTCCTCCCCGTCAGAGCCATGGTGCTTCTGGGGGACACACATAACACGGTGAGCATCGTGGGACAGCGACGTTGAAGCAAACTGCCAAGCATTCACCATCTCCTGCAGCTGCTTGCTGTAGTGTTAACATGGAGATTCATAATGCCCTGAACCCGAGTGCAGCCAGTGGGGCACCGCTTGCCTGTATGGAGGCATGGGACGAGGAGCGTGATGGAGCAGTGTCCCCACCCAGGCTGCCTTGGGACCACCTCTGCCTCACCAGGGGGGAAAAAAAGATCAATGTCTCCCTTGCTCTCCCCTTCAGGATTTTGCCTTATTTTACCAGGATGACTGCCACAAGACCACACAGCCTCTGGAGGCTGGCTGCCTTCCCTGCCTGCTACGAAGGGGGTTGCTTTTGCAAGCCCTTACCCCCAGGACACCAGAGCCACCACGCCGAACTCGGACATCTCCTGACAACTCCTGCCCAGTGTTCCCTCACCCTGTGCAAGCAGGGGGAAGGATGAACAGGCAGCCTGGGACCACAGATGCAGCAGCTAGTGTAACACGGCACTGAGCCCCCTCTGTGGGAGGAGGCACAGTTACCACCGCGAGACAAATAAAGAGCAATAGAGCCAGTGATGTGAAAACATTTGTTGAGCATTTGTATTGGGGAAAAAATTTGAATGCTTTTACAAATATTCCTGGATAGCTGGATGGTCTCTGTTCTCCCTAAAAAAATACTCACAACTCACTCAGAATGAGCAATATGTCCTATGTATATGTGTGTATTCTTTCCAAGCACCGTATTATACATATACGCACAGACAAACACATCACATCTGAACCATGCTGTATAGACAGTGCATTAAATTCACTCTGCAGGTGCCTCACTCTTTGTCTTCCTCTGCCAACAGGTTTTGGAAAGAGCCCCTGACCGGGCCAAATCCGCCCCTTCACCCAGGCAATTATTTTATCGTTTAATACATCTTTCACTATCCACACTCTGGCTAAGGAGGGTGTATTAAAATCGATAAATTTCCTTGGCAAAGACATATCATTTCATTTGGGATCTGAAACAATTTCTTTTGTGGTTTCCCCCCCTCCACAGCTGCTCCCCCCACGCACACACCTGCCTGCAGCCAGCAGCCTGCCCATAGTGAAGGCATAACTATATTAATCAGGCACTCAAACAGGCTCTGCTATAATTACAGATAAGTTTTGATTAACTCTCACACCCAGCCCTGCTCTGATTGCTGGCACGGAGGATCTGATTGCTGCCTTGGCAGAGGGTGGCTGTTCCTGTGGGCTGGGGGCTGTGTCCCTCTACGTGGGTTTAACACAGACCTCCAGGGGCTCCCGCTGCTAAACACAGAGCTGTGTGAGCTCCTTCGAGTGGCTGATTGGATAATTATTTTAATTAAGAGCACTGGTTTTCTGGGACACAGTTTGCCCTGCTGAGCACAGGGGGCTGGATGCAAGCATCGGGCTGGGGGCTGCACCTGGGTCCCTGTGCCCCGAGACCCCCACTGCTACCCCAAGCACTATTGCAGTGCAAAGACACAGTAACTCCCCATTAACGTCCCTTTCCAGTGAGATCTGCAACACCACCACCTTGTCCTCTTCTCTGATAGTTGTCCAAACCATGTACCACATTCCCTATGGATGCTCTGACCGCATCAGCTGATTTTAAACCCTCTCCATGCTGTTTATCCCACACTCCGTTTCCCTTCAGGTGCAAAGAGTGCACTGCTGCTTTTCCATTTCAATCCATACACCAAATAAATGGGGTAACGTGCTGCTATCTACCTCCACTTTTCTGTTGCTCTCCAAGACTCTATAGCCTGTCTCCTGCAAACGCCATGAAACAATTCCCTGATCAACCTTTCCTGTGCCTCGTGTGAACAGATCGCTCTCCCCAGCATGGGAGTCTGCTCATTTTGGAAAATCATATTTATGAAGGCGCAGGCTACGCTGAGTGCTGTCTGATCATGCGGACTGGCTCCGGGTGCTAGAATATAAGGCTGTGGGGGTATGTGTAATTAAACATTTGGACTTTATTACTACAGCCTATAACCTTGGTTCAGCTTTAGGAAAAATCATACAGGCGATTCCCACGTTCATTTAAATCAGCTTAACTTCCTACATTGAAGCGCTCTGAATGGATGGCTGTTGGGTACAAAGCTATGGCAGCTGGTACAGAGGAATACTGGGGTGTCCATGAAGTGCTGATGCTTTTTTGGCAGGCCAATAAGTCCAATAGCTCTGAAATTAAAACAATGGTGTGGGTGTTTTTATTCCCTCACTTAACCAACTCTGGCCATTTTCCAACCCAGCTGTGACGGTCTGAAACGCCTTTTCAGCAATCCCTCAGATTCTCCTCTAGCAAATGTCCTATTTGGCGTTGCAAAAACAAGTCATTAAGAACACCAGCTCCAAAGGAATCCTTCCCATGGTCTTATTAAAACATTTGTCAATCTGTCCTAGGGAGATTTAATGAGGTTTGGTCTTATTAATTCCACCCTGAAGAGTTATTTCCTCCTTGCTGTGCTTGAGAAGTTAAAATATTTATGGAGATAATATAATAATTGCTGCTCAATGAAGCTCATTCATGCCAGAAGCTCTTGGAGGGACACATCTCCAAGGCTGCTCTTTTCCATCCAGCTGGTCCATTAGCTCAAGGCTAGAAAGACTCTGGCATCACAGATACTATCGTGCCGCAGAGTGTTTTGCTGTCAAGCCTTGGTTGAAGAAGGAGTATGGTGGCCTCCAAAGAAGCAGAAGAGGCTGAAAAAAGGCATCTCTCCCTTTACTACATCCCCAGCTGCCTGGCCTTCATGTCCGCTGCTGCAAACAGGCGGCTGCGTGCATCTGTGACGAGGAGCAAATGTAAAAGCCTAGTTGAAAGAACGGCCTTGAGATTTCTGCAGGGGATGGCTCTCAGGAGACCCCCAAAAAGCGTCACGGTTTGACAAAGTGGGGGTGAGTCAGAGACATTGAAAAATGAGAGAAGGAAGGAGTGGGAAAAGGACAAATTGCTTTAGCCACAGGTAATCGGGGAAATACTGCCCAGTGCTGGGTCTTCTGGTGAGACCAGGCTGAGGCCCAAGCCCCAGATCCCACCCATCTCTTCACATCACAGGCTTTTTATGTGCCTCTAAAGCACACTTCGCAGCGGGTCCACACATCAGGGCACAGGCTGCTCAAAGTGCCATCACAGCTTGTCCAACTTTCCATTTGCAATAGCATTTGCCCCAAATCTGCCCAAATTCTGGCAGAGATTAATGAAAACACTCTTGGAATGTGTTACCTGTGCAAACCACAGCTGGGATTTTGGTGCCAGGACCAGCATCAGGCATTGCAGACGCCTAAAACTGGGCTCTCATGGCCATGTCCCTGTGGGTATCAAATGACTGAAAAAGGAGATTTTCAATCTTGTAGTAGTTTCTTTGCTGGCATTTTTAAAGGTCACTATTTAGCTCGTTAAGACTACAGGATCTAAAATATAAATGATCCTGTGCCACCCACGGACTCAGAGACACCCCCCTGGAACAGCCCCGCACCTTTGCTTTGCCTTGCAGCGTTACAGCCTCACCAATGAAGCTTTCCAGTGCTGTTTTTCAGCAAGATTGGCCAAATTGGCTGACATTTACCAAGCCTGGGGACATTGACGGTTTCTCCAATTTTTATTAACTCCAACCACCGCTGAAGCATGCCCACAGGGAGATGGCACCAAACTGAGGAGGTTTTTTCAAGTGGAAACCACAGCCAATTCTGTTTCACCCACACTTTTCCTCCAGTTAAAAAAACCCAAACCCAACAACAAACTCACTGCCATGCCATGAAACACCCCTGTCAAACCTCATTCCAGGATGATGGAGAAGTTTCCACCCCCTCACCCCGTTAAAAACCAGGCGTGTTACGCTGTAACCTCTGAGTGGCTGATTTAAATTCGTTGCTCATAATTGCCTGTTTTCTTCCAAGAGATATTTTCTTATAAGCAGAATAACACTCAGACCTGCCTCTTGCTCCTTTCCCTCCACCCGACTCTTAAATCCCTTCAAAAGCGGAGACCCAAAACTGATTGCCTGGCACATAATCAGTAGAAGAAACCTGAAGAGAAGAGACACTTAAATAGTTGATAAATGAAAACATTAACATATGAAAGACCTGCAGCTTTCCTGAAATGGCTCTAAAAAAACAAATGAGACACCTGTTCAGACTAAAAAAAAAAAAAAGAAGACAGCATCACATGGGCTCTAAAAGACTTTTGCTATAAAATCCTCCTTTTATAAATCTTGGCCTCAGCCCCTTCTCAGCTCATGTTTGCTTTGTCTGGTCCTGAAGGTCTCCTGCCCTGGACCCTTCCCAAGTAATTTATCACAGGACTTCCCTCTTCTCATTATCAGAAAATCTCCTTGCTGCAATACTATCCCATCATTTCTGGTTGTGGCCACATGGGTGTGAAGGTGCACGTTGGCCCACGCACCCTCAGTCAGTTCGCAGACAACCCAAGTTGGGTGGGAGTGTCGACCTGCTTGAGGGTAGAAAGGCTTTGCACAGGGATCTGGACAGGCTGGATCGATGGGATGAGGCCAATGGGATGAGGTTCAACAAGGCCAAGTGCTGGGTCCTGCACTTGGGTCACACCAATTCCATGAACACTACAGGCATGGGGAAGAGTGGCTGGAAAGCTGCCCAGCAGAAAAGGACCTGGGGGTGTTGGTGGACAGCCGGCTGAACATGAGCCAGCAGTGTGCCCAGGTGGCCAAGGCAGCCAACGGCATCCTGGCCTGTGTCAGGAACAACGTGGTGAGTAGGACTCGGGAGGTGATCGTCCCCCTGTACTTGGCACTGGTGAGGCCCCACCTCGAGCGCCGTGTCGTTTTGGGCCCCTCATCACAAAAAAGACATTGAGGTGCTAGAGTGGGTCCAGAGAAGGGCAATGGAGCTGGTGAGGGGTCTGGAGAATAAGTCTTGTGAGGAGCAGCTGAGGGAGCTGGGGGTCTTCAGCCTGGAGAAAAGGAGGCTGAGGGGAGACCTTCTCGCTCTCTACAACTCCCTGAAAGGAGGGTGTAGCCAGGGGGGGTCGGTCTCTTCTCCCAAGTCCCAGGCGATGGGACAAGAGGAAATGGCCTCAAGTTGCGCCAGGGGAGGTTCAGATTGGATATCAGGAAAAATTTTTACACTGAAAGGGTTATTAAGCACTGGAATGGGCTTCCCAGGGAAGGGGTTGAGGTACCATCCCTGGAGGTTTTCAAAAGACGGGTTGACATAGTGCTTAGAGACATGGTTTAGTGAAGATTTTTGTTTGGGTTTTTTGTGTGGGGTTTTTTGTGGGTTTGTGTTGGTTTTTTTTACCAGAGTTAGGTTGATGGTTGGACTAGATGATCTTAAAGGTCCCTTCCAACCCAGACAATTCTATGATTCTATGCATGTGCTATACAGTGCACCCCCCTGAGGTCACCCATGGATCAAGAGGTATATGGCATTTTTACAGCCTGTCACAGAATCACAGAATCACAGAATCACAGAATCACAGAATATTTTTGGTTGGATGGGACCTTTGAGATCATCAAGTCCAACCAAGAAAAAAAAAATAAAAAAAAAATCCCGGAACACCAAACACCAAAACCAAACCAAGCCAAACGCCCACAACCACACCCCACTCCACCCACAAACAGACACAAACCAACAATCTCGGGCACTAGAGCATGCCCTGAAGTGCCATGTCTACATGTTCCTTAAATACCTCCAGGGATGGCGACTCCACCACCTCCCTGGGCAGGCTGTTCCAGTGCCTGACCACCCTCTCAGTAAAGTCATTCTTCCTAATATCTGATCTAAACCTCCCCTGCAGCAACTTCAGACAATTTCTTCTGGTCCTGCCATTATTCACTTAGGCAGGCAAAGAACAGACTTGGAAATGAAACATGGCCTCCTACTTCTTAACACTCTGGCTATAATTAGCCTTTTCCTTCACATAAGTTCCTAATTAGCTGTATTTAGTATCCACAAGACTGTAAATTAATACATATTTTATTTCAATTTTCCGCAGAAAGTACAGATTTTGTTTTCCAAACAGGACCTACCTACTCATAAGACCCCACAGACGTAATGACGTGGGATGGTCAAGCTGCTGAAGGCTCAGCCTGGTTGTGCCAGTTGGTTATGTGTTGACTGCCTTTCCTTGTGGTAGCTCCTTCAAAGCTACTCTCAGGCTATTTGGCAAGACCATGGCACTGATGTCTGGTGGATTTATAGAATCATAGAATAGAATCATAGAATCATCTAGGTTGGAAGAGACCTTTAAGATCATCGAGTTCAACCATTAACCTAACACTGCCAAAACCACCACTAAACTATGTCCCTCAACACCACATCTACCCATCTTTTAAATACCCCCAGGGATGGTGATTCTACCACTTCCCTGAGCAGCCTGCTCCAACGACTGAAAACCCTTTTGGTGAAGAAAGCTCCCCTGGCGCAACTTGAGGCCATTTCCTCTTGTCCTATCACATCTTTCCTGGGAGAAGAGATGGACCCCCCCCCCAGGTACACCCTCCTTTCAGGGAGTTGTAGAGAGCGAGAAGGTCTCCCCTCAGCCTCCTTTTCTCCAGGCTGAAGACCCCCAGCTCCCTCAGCCTCTCCTCACAAGACTTATTCTCCAGACCCCTCACCAGCTCTGTTGCCCTTCTCTGGACCCACTCTGGCACCTCAATGTCTTTTTTGTGGTGAGGGGCCCAAAACGACACGGCGCTCGAGGTGGGGCCTCACCAGTGCCAAGTACAGGGGGATGATCACCTCCCGAGTCCTACTCACCACGTTGTTCCTGACACAGGTCAGGATGCTGTTGGCTGCCTTGGCCACCTGGGCACACGGCTGGCTCACGTTAAGCCGGCTGTCCACCAACACCCCCAGGTCCTTTTCTGCTGGGCAGCTTTCCAGCCACTCTGCCCCCAGCCTGTAGCACTGCATGGGAGAGCGCTATTTATTCCCTTCACCGTACTGTTTATCTAATCCCAGGAGCAACAGCCTTAAAGTGGGAGGGAGGAGAAGGAAGACCGTGTCCATGAGAGGTCTGTGAGAGCTGGATCCAGGGCAGCACGAGCAGGACCTCCACAGAAGATGCTCTTCCTTCTCGTACTGAGAGGAGGGACATGAATTTTGCAGCGACAGACAAGCAGAAGAGAAGTGAATAAACATCTTTGTCTAAAAATAAACTCCAAGAGAGACTTTCTTAAGATTCTTCTCCCTGCCAGCCCCGCTGTGCTCCCCGGCAGTCTGGCAGCCTGGTTGGATCTCATGCACAATCCTGCGGGGCTGGCAAGGACATTGCTCTGGGTAGCATCACATGGAGAACTGGAGAACAGGGCAGCCACAGCTTCTCTGGGCAATCTGGGCCAGGGTCTCACCACCCTCACAGCAAAGAATTTCTTCCTGAGATCTCATCTCAATCTCCCCTCTTTCATTTTAAAATCGTTCCCCCTCATCTTAGGGCTCCCCTCCCTGATCAAGAGTCCCTCCCCATCTCTCCTGGAGCCCCTTTAGGGACTGGAAGGGGCTCTAAGGTGTCCCCAAAGCCTTGATTTCTCAGCCTGTCCTCATATCAGAGGTGCTCTGATCGTCTTCAGAAGCCCCGAGCGGCTGATGCTGTTTGTGCTGGGCACTACCCAGAGCTGCTGTCACACCCTGCTGTGGGCCAGCCTCCTGCCGCGGCAAAGCTCTACTCCAGGGGCCACAGATGACTTTGGTACAAACACCAAGTTTGTTCAGCAGAGCAGGAGAAATCCTGCTGAAGTAAAATAAAAGGACAAGATAAAGGATTAGCTAGAGGGTGGGAGGAAAAGATTATTTTTAAGGATTATTTCTACTGACTATTTTATCTCGAGGTGTCATCATTCAAAAAAGAGCAATAGCATATTTGGCAAGCTTAATTTTGGCAGGTAAGAATGCAAATGAGAGCACTCTATATTGCTGTTCTGGACTGTGCTATAAAATACCAAAAAAAATCCATCCATCATTTTCAGCATCCAAGACTGGTGGCAGATGGTGCTCACTCTGGGGCTGTAACTGAGCTGCTCAAACAAGCGCTCCGCAGTGGTGGCTGAAATCCGGGGGAGACCTTGGCCATGGCCATGGGGAGAGGAGGTCCACCACAGTGGCTCTTGTGACAACATCATAAGGCAGAGACGAGAAGAGTGAATGGCAGCAGGAACAATTTAACTCACAACTATTCACCCGTATGTATACACCCCTGAGCTCCCCAGCGCTGCTGGAGCATCAGCAGCTGGTACTGAAGGTCAGTAGACACAGTTTTCCCTTTATGATTTACATATTCTCTCATCTAAATAATGATTCTCAGAGGAAAAATGTATTTGCAGCTGGTTAGAGTACAGTGCCTGTCCATAAGACACACATGGGTTATTTGGCAACCTGACACAAAAAGGCTAGCAGGGTGGGTGTGATGTGTCACCACTTGGTCATATTTCCACTCCTGGTGCATTAAATGAGGCAAGAAGGATTCTGGCAAGTGATTTTGGCAATGGAGCTGGCAGCAAACAAGCAAGGAGTAAAACACCATCTTTCACATCTCCTTTTGCTCCCCTCCAGGATCAAAGGTGATGCTGAACCTCAAGTCCAGGGCCACCTGCAGGTCCTCAGGCCTCCTTCATAAACCCCTCCTGCTGCTCCTCTCTCCTCCCTGAAGCCAGTCTCCAAATCCCCCCATATTTGTCAGCATCCCCCTCCCCTGCTCTGCTCACCCCATCCCTGGCCCTCGCTGAAGCTTTTCCACTGACTCAGTGAGCACCAGAGAGATCAGCTCCACTTCATTCCGGTAAGTGCAGAAGGGGTTGCTGCAATTTCAGCTTCGATTTTGGGCAATTCTGCTTTCCAAACCCTCTCCTTCCAGCTGGGACAGGGCACATGCCAAGGACGGTCACCAGCACTTCTTGGACCTGTTCGGTGCCGAACAGGAGCTTCTCTAGGAAGGAACGATTTGACCTTAAAACTGAGCTACTTTGTCCTTTAGGGCTTTCCTCATTCAGCGTTTTTGAAACTCCTTTGCAGCTTGCCTTTGCAGTTTGCCTCACTGCTAAAGGTCAGCTGTGCTAGTCTTCCCATGCTCGTTCTGCAAAATGCTTATTTGGCAAAAGTGGGGAGGAGGAGCAACCCCAGTGCAGCAGGCAGTGGGATCTGTAGGAATGGGGCTAACTGAACCTCTTGGGTTTAAAAAAACCACAAAATGTGCTTATTTTTTAACCCAGCTAAAGCACATTTCCTGTTAGAGAGCTGTTCAGTGGTAATTGTCCCTCCAGCTCCCTGGGCCCCCATCCCTCTCCCCCCTCGAGTCCCACAGTGGGCAGCCCAAGGGAGGTGGGGTCAGTAACCAAACAGGGGCGACAGCTTAACCTGGCTCTGGTCCCCCAGCTCCCACCGATACCGGACACACCAACCGTGTCCTTCTCAGTCACGTTGGTTTTGATATTTGCCGACTGCGCTATAAAACAGTAAATGAGAATTATATAAGAACATCTCCCACCATCAGCTCTTTTTTAGATCCTGAAAGTTGATTTCCTTTCTCTCCAATTTAACATTGCACTTCCCATCATTTCAGCACAGCACAGCCATTGCTGTATTGAAAAATAATTACAATGACAGATTTTCGTTTGCTGCATGAGACCTTCCACCAGTGAATCTAATTACTGCTGATACTTTATGAGCTCCTCCAGCACGAGATAATTGCTGCTTTCTCTTTTTATGAGCAAGAAGTAATCAGTTGTCTTTTAAGGTGAGAAATATAAACAGCAATTAAATACTACGGTTATCCAACCCCTTTCGTCAGCAGGCACCTCTCGTCAGACCGCCAACACAGGAGAAGGTTAGGCTTCATTTATCATTTGCACTGAATGCTTTTTTTTAATAGCGGGGAGAGGGAGGCAATAAGGAGCACTCCCAAATGATCAACAGTTTTCTCCAGCTGATGAACTATTTATTTTAATACAGAGAAGCAGGAGCATCTCACAAGTGAAGTAGTTTGCTTGTGAGTAAGGGGGCTCAGCACCAGCACCAAGCCCTTTGCAGGATCTGCCCCTGGGGAAAAGCTGCAGAGACAGCAACAGGCTCAAGCACTGGGGGGGGCACAAAACCACACTTGGGTCCTACCAAAACCTGCTGCTCTGGCAGTCTGTTCTCTGATCCAGCATTTCTAAAAATATATTTATCTCCTAAACATCAGCACAGGGCCCTTGGTTACAGCATTACATGTGGAAGAGATGGAGCAGAAGGAGATCTGCATGGGGGGACCCCTCAGAAAGCTTGCATCGGTTTTTGCAATCCTAGGATGGAGAATCTTCTCCCTGGGGCTGAAGCCTTACCCTGTAGGTGTGAGCCCAGCTCAGGAGGAAATAAAATAGCCCTGCGACATCCCCCAGGCTGGGGTACGGGAACACACATGGCTGGAACCTGGTGAGAAGACCTCAGCAGGAGTATTTTATCAGTTCGGATCCTAAGAAGCTTTCTTCTGACACTGTCTCTTGGAAATCCTGACACTAAAGCCAGAAAGTCTAGTAAACAAATACTTTTTTTTTAGGAGAAAAAAATATAGGGAAAAAATCTCACATCTCAGAAAAAAAAAAAGCACTAATGGTTTGCACTCAGGAAAAGCTTCTGATGCTGCCTGGAAGTCTGTCCTATCTGAATGCTGGAGATGAGTTTCTCTACCACCTACAATAATTTATTTTCTGTTTGGGTTTTTTTTTTTCCCCTTCAGTTCTTTACTTGAACAAAGCGCATGTGTTTGAATAAATCATTGATGAGGTTTGTACTTCTTTGTTCACAAAATCGCAGCAGGGAGCCAATGTTTTTTATGAAATGCTGCTTTGCCAGCTCCTCTCTGTGAAGGAGTCTTGCTCCATCTGCTCACTTGCCAAAAGTGTGCTGGGCGATGAAGAGCAACACACCCCATGGGCTGATAAAACAGGAGTGATGAGGGGATGTTGGGACCACACTCCCCTCGCCTGGCTTTAGCAACTTAGAAGGGAGATGTCTGCGTTTGAGATCCTTCAGAGCCACAGGAGGAAGATGCCTCCAGCGCTCTGGATCTCTCCCTCCACAAGACCATGACAGGGGTGACCAGCTCAGGTTTAGGTAAATAACCTTTACCTGCTGCAATTAAGGCAGGCGAATCCTGCCACGAGTTGTTGAACCAAGGAGGGAGAAAGACGCTCTTCTTAGGAAGTACATCCCAGTGGATTGGGATTATGAATAACCATCCTACCTCTGCTGTGATTTCTTACACAAGGTAATACCCACATGCTCAGGATTTTCATGTGAGATTCCTTTATAAACAAGGAGAAGCCATCCTCCTCTTGCAAAACACTGTGAGGAATTAGTCATATATATTAACCTCACATTTGAAAATCAATGGTGGAAAGTATCATGAATATTAAGTTGGAGTGAATTACTGAGATATCTATGTTAACATGCATTTAAAATACATAGTTGGCAAATCTGACTGCCAGAAAATTTACTGATAATGAATATAAATGAGGCATGAACAGACTTGGCAATTTAATTAGAAAAAAATGAACTCTTACTGTTGCCCTGATTTTTTTTACTCCCTCATAATATGCTAAAAAATCGCAAAACAATATAAAAATGATAAAAAATTCACACACTTCAGACAGATCATTGCTTGGCCAGAAACTTTTGCCTTCAGTTTATTATGGCAAGACATCAACATGTGAAATGTGTGGCTTCACTTTTCATGCTGCTCTCACTTTAAAAAGGATGGCTTTGGATAAAGCAAGGAAATCAGGATCCTTACTCAGCAACCAGAGGGGAGAGAAATTTGCTGTTTCCCATTCTAATTCCTAAAATTTTTTATTGTTCCCACACCTTAAATGTGGAGTAATTTGAGTTTCTCCTTTAGCTTTAAAGATAAACAGAAGGGAGATTTGAATCTGGATTACTCAGAGGAGGGCTGGAGTTGAATTGGGAAGCCCTTACAGATGCCTGGAAAAAGTAAAACCTCCTTCCTTGGCTCAGTCCTCAGTGCACCACATCACTGCTCACCAGGGAAGAGGAAAGGCTACTTTTCTCTCATTGTGGCACAAAATGATGGAAATACAGTTGATGGTAGAAGTGGGAGAAGGATTGATTATCCTGAGGTAAAAAATATCACCAATCACTTTAAGTGGTATGCAAAGGACAGAAAATGGTTTCAAAGGAACAAGAGCTCTATAAATACTTCTCTCCACCTGATAAGACACCAAATGAATGGTGCACCTCTCAGCGGGGACGTTTATCTGGTACATCAGCTCAGATTTTCTAGATATTTTTACAAATACTTCAGTATGCTTCTTGATCAGCACCACTGTCTAGTAGTCCATTATTAACAGTACATCATTAAGGTACATGGTGGATTTTTTAAGAAGCTGGAGGTACCCTGCATATATAAAATAGAACATTTCCCCTGTAGTTCTTCAAACACATAGCCCTCTAGCTTCTAACACCACAGCTGTGCACATGAACGACCGTATTGCTGGAAATTAGGATGCCTTCCACCACACAAGCTGTATTTAATGGCAGCTTTATGACACGACGTTTCCAAAAGCACTCCCAATGTCATGCATTCGAAATGCCACTCAAGAGACCCATGGGCTGTGCTGTCTGAAGACATCAGGAGCACCTTCGAGCTTCAGACAATGCAGAGTGTAAGCCACGGCACAGACAAGACCTAGGAAGGTCAGACTTAGGAAGGGTGCTGAAAAGATATGGTGCTCTGCCACAAAGCCGCTGTGCTACCATCTCCTGCACAAGACATTGGCACTTGGTTCACAATTTGGCCAATATTTTCAAGATTCATTTGCTGTTAACACAAAAAAAGTCCACTGTCGTCCTGTTGCTGTGATGAGCCACTTAACTGCACGTGGAGACAACGCTGCTGAACAGGATGAAGACCTTGGGATTTAGATGCTCTGATAACATTTGCACTGTTTGCTCTGAGCCCGTGGAGCACAAGGCACAGTAAGGAGGACTCACCTGCTTGGTGTAGTCCATTGCCTTCAGGATGGAGAGGTTCAGCGTCTCCAGTGAGGCCAAGACGTCTTCATAGTCTCCCATATGTTCAGCAAAATAGTCTGGGAAAATCAAGAGGGGCATGACGGGAACTGTTGATGTAACTTAACACTTCAAGCCTATGTGACACAGCAAGGTCTATTTATTGGTGAAAATAAAAAACTGAGAGTGTGGTTTCAGTTACACTTTAATATATTCTATACCCTGAGTCAAAGTCATGGTTTTTCCTGCAGCGATGGGAAGTGGTGCAATTCCCGTGAAGTTTGGTACCATTATAAAAAAGAGATGCAAGACACAGTAGCTCCCACTGAAAATAACTTACCAGGTGCTCTATTTCCACGCCCACTTCTGCATTTGACCATATCTTGGCTCTCTCGCCAACATGGAGGGAGCAACCTTGAAAGAAATCCCCTTTCCATTCCCTTGACAGTCTTTACCAATCCAAGCATCCAAATACCTGCCAGGTTCACCCCAAGTTATATGTGCTGAGCCTGGCCTTACATCTTTCCCTATGTTCCCATCCCATTTGCGCCTCAGCCCACAATCACAGGTTGCACATGCTCCTGAGAGCAAAATGCGCCTCAAAAGGAAGAGAATGGAGCTGCAAGCTGGGTCCAAAAGCACATATTCTCCACGGAGAGGGAGTTCACACTTTCTCTGTGCCATCCTCATCCCTCCTGTGGGAGGGGTGACACGCACCAGGCTGCACCACAGCTCTGGCAATCCCACGCAGCCAACGGCTCTGTGACACATTGAGCCCTGGTGGGGTTCTGTGCATGGGCTACAGAGTCCTGAAATTCGTTGTTCACAACAGAAACAGTGAGAAGTGATGTGTGGCGGTGAGGCTTGCAATGAGTTTCCAGCATCAACGCAAAGTTACCTGTTTTCTGGGTGACTGATATAGGTTAGGGATGGATCTTCTGGAAAGCACTACTGAGGAGAAGGATCTGGGAGTCCTGGTGGATAACAAACTTTCCATGAGCCAGCAATGTGCCCTTGTTGCCAGGAGGGCCAATGGGATCCTGGGCTGCGTAGGGAAGAGTGTGGCCAGTAGGTCGAGGGAGGTCATTCTCCCCCTCTACTCTGCACTGCTGAGGCCACAACTGGAATACTGCATCCAGTTCTGGGCTCCCCAGTTCAAGAGAGACAGGGAACTACTGGAGACAGTCCAGCATAGGGCAACAAAGATGATTAAGGGATTGGAGCATCTCCCTTATGAGGAAAGGCTCAAAGAGCTGGGGCTCTTTAGTCTGGAGAAGAGAAGGCTGAGGGAAGACCTTATCAATGCTTATAAGTATCTAAAAGGTGGGCTGAAGGAGGAGGGAGCCAGACTCTTTTCAGTGGTTCCCAGCGATAGGACGAGAGGCAATGGGCACAAGCTGGAACATGGGAAGTTCCATTTAAATATGAGGAGAAACTTCTTTCCGGTGAGGGTGCCAGAGCCCTGGAACAGGCTGCCCAGGGAGGGTGTGGAGTCCCCTTCTCTGGAGATCTTCAAGACCCGCCTGGATGCCGTCCTGAGTGATGTCCTCTGGGCAACCCTGCTTTAGCAGGGGAGTTGGACTAGATGATCTCTAGAGGACCCTTCCAACTCTGAGAATTCCGTGATTCCGTGACAGACTACAGCTAAACACTGTTCCTTAAAAGCCACTGGTGCTGTTCCTTAGTACTAAAGCACAAAGCTTCACACCAAGGTGACATCTCTGTGGAATGCAACAAGACAAACTCCAGGAAACAATCCCACCAATTAGGTTCTCTTGGCTTAATTAGAAGTGCCTATAGTTATTTACAGCCTGAGAACATATCCAAGGGGAAGAAGATTTTGGCAGAAACCAGAATGTCACAGCATGATTGACAGCAGCTGTTTGCTGTTCCACAATAAGCCAAACAGCTTATTTTCACCACAGTGTGTTTATTTGTGTTATTCTTACTTTGCTTGGGAAAGAAAAGCTGAGTAGATCTTAAAGGTAAAGGAAAACTCTGCACGTGCATTTTCTAAGTTCTGCAAGCTGTCCTGTGACTGGGAGCTCCTCTGGGCGTGAGGAGCTACATGACCATATTTAAGTGAGTCTAGGTCCTGGTGAACTGTTGCATTTGTTGGCAGGAAAAAAAGCCAGAACTTTTTAAGATGGTACCTGATATGGATTAAGCCATATCAAAGTTCTCATATAAGCTGCAGGGATCAAGAAATCCCTTTTAAGATGCTTTCAACATCATACAACACGCAACCCATTTCAAGAGAGAGACCACAGCTTCCATTTTGCCAAAATGAGGTTTTGTATTTAAACTAATGCTTAGAAGAATAGCAAGCAAATAAGAAATTGCAGACAAGGACAGGTATTCAGCAGATAAGTGATCTAGGCAGGCTCTCACACTGATCAATCACCTCCAACAGGAGGCTGGAGGAGGTTATCTCCCTCCTCTCCTGGTAGCGTCATCCCCAGGAGAGGCAGTGAGGTGGGATCATGCTGGGTAACAGCTGTGTGATTTTCTGATTTTATCAGACTGATGGAGAAAGTAGGGTGGGGTCAAGCAACGACGTTACTATGCCCGTATTTCCTAGCAAAGGTGAAAGTACAAGATCTGGGGTTTTGGTTTCTTGGGTCATCTGGCAAGGAGACCTAATGCAATAAGGAAGGAGTGACGGGAACAAGCTTATCAGCAAACCAAAAAGATTTAATGAAAGGCTTAGTTTCTTTATATGTATAATTATATATTCTTCTATTTATATATAAGTGATGAAGGTAAATGGCCACCTGCAGAGGTGGCTTTAGATGTTCTTCTGTATCCTAGCACAGGAGGGGAGGAGAGGAGATGGATGAGCCCTCTGGAAGGCCACACACCTCTGCCTCCCCATCTCCTCCCAAAGAGCTGGGACACAGTAAACATTTCCCAATGCCAAGTGTCCATGGAAAAATATACCTGAGTAAGCAGCAGGAACCCTCTGCCACGAGTCAGCTCCCATGGAAGCGAAGCCCTTCAGAAATCCCACCAGGAAATATTCCCTTTCTGTTCAAGGTGTGGGACGAAACACTATCAGAGATTTTCTTTTCAGCCTTTAATTTTTGCGAGCCATGGGAGGTGCAGCAGAGGTGCTGCACTCCTTAGGCATCCTGCTGGGACACACGGAGGTTTGCCTAAGGAGAACACGTTATGGGTATTGAAGGGATACTGGTTTATTGAACTTCAGAGTGGAGCTGGAAGCCATGACATTGCCAGAAATTAAACTCCAGCTCATTGTTGAACAGGAGCCAAGTGCTCCACTCAGCTCTGACCCCGTTTGTGTTGCAAGAAAATGAAGAAAACTTCTGCCAATTTTCCTGTGGAATAAGGGGTGAAGCAGCAGAAGTGCTGAGACACACACACTCCACCCCAGCTCTGCAGCCCCCACAGCACCACCAGCTTTGTAACAGGTTTCATGCATCCTTCAAAAGTCCACATGCACATAGCCATTGCTTTTGCCCCAAGGGAGTGACCACACTCACCGCACAGCTCCTTGGTATCCACGTTGCTGGAAGAGAGGGAGGAAGAGGCAGGGGAGGAAGCAGGAAAAAAAAAAAAAAAGAGAGAGAAAAAAGATTTTAATGTAAAGGACAAAGGATACAGTTCAGATTTCTGCAGGTTTAACCCCAGATACCCACCTGAAATGTCACCCACCCCTCGGCATCCCCAGTAGGTGGGGACAGCCTAAGGAGAAGGCAATGGTTGGTGCCACTCAGAGCATCCTCACACCTCTGCATCTTCAGCATCTGTGCAGTCAGGATGGGTTCACACATTATTTTGGACAACCCCTGGGGGGGAAAAGGGGCCCTGTGCCTATGGAGGACTCTGTACCCATGCAGCACAGCAACTCCCCTGCCTTCCTCCCAAATATCCACCCTGGCAACATCCCGATGAGGTCCCCAGTGTGGCACCGGAACCTGTTTGTTCCCATTTGCTTGGAATAAAAATGGGCACAATTAACTTATCTAGATGGGTCAACATTCCTGGATTCTACCCTTGCAAAGAGTCCACATGGAGTTCCAGTTCCTGCCTGGGACTCGCACAATTATTTCTTTATACATGAACATTTAGTTTACCTAATGACAACTCAATAGCCAGCCTGCTCGGGAAATCAAGATTGCTGCTTATCTCTTTGTGCCTCGGATTCCCACACAATTATTAGTGCTGTTCAATCACTGGAAAGATCTCTTAATAGAATTATATTTTATCAATCCATTTATGTCTTGGAAAGCTATTTCTTTAACTAAACTCATCCCTGCTCTGGCTGACCTGCCAACATAAGTGGATTAGGGAAAGAGATGTTTTCAATACCGCTTTCAGCAGCAGCCTCTCACAGTCCTGCCCTGAATCCCAAAATTCTCCCAACCGCTCACTCGTGCCGTGACCAACAGGGATGCTCCCAGCTCTGGGCTCTTCCTTCCCTCCGTGACCTGAAGCTTTTGCTCACTGCTGGCCCTCTCTTGGGATGAGACATCCTTCTGAAGGGACGATACATGGTAGAAAAGCCTTAATTTGGGTTTGCTCTTCACTACCAAGGCCATGCTGAACTCTCATTGAGGACTCACAACATGAAGCGTGGTGCCTTTGCAGCAAGCTGAAGTACCCTGGAACATCTCATCTCTGCTGAAATTTTTTGCCACCCTCTGCAGCAGACCCAGGCCCCGTGCAAGCAGAGCAGCCTCACTGGGCTGTGGGTGCCAGCAGGACGGGGCACAGGCTGCATTTCCCACTCCAATAGCATTATCAAGAGCGCTTCTGCTTTAACAGGGACACTAACATAGGAGATTTTTTTTCTTTCTCTTTAGGCTCTGTCTGAGAAGATGCAAGTTCCTGCAGTTCGAGGACCCTGCTGGCCCCTCACTAGATGCATTTCATCCCCAAGGCGCGTTAGCCAGATGCATTCCAGCTAACCAGAAACACACGTGTGCGCTGGTGATAGCTGGGGAGGAAATTCCCCAAATTCACAGTGCCACCCGTACCCAGGTTCTCCCCAAAAGCAGAGCCCCCAGTGACAGTACTGGGGACACCTTCACCACCACTCCTGAGCTGTGTGACCTGCCGGGCGCTGGAGGCAAACACGAACATCTTGATCCCATGAGATGCTGGCTGACAGAAAAGTGCTACCCAACCCATCTCATGCTGTAAAAGCACAAGTTACTGAATCACACACCCTTTTGGGTAAGTCATGTCTGTCACAGTATAAAAAAAAAAGTCATCTCTCATCTCAGACACCTTCATGGTGCAGGACACACAGCGTGGAAGCTGCTGGCACAAGCTTCAGCCAGAGGTGCAGGCAGCAGACGCTTCTGTGCAAAATGAGCTTTTGCAGTACTTTATCTTAATTCCCTTGGAGATTTATGATCTTTCTCAAACCCTGGAATTACTTCAGTGAATGCTACAAAACCCCCTGGGGATGCTGCAAGCTCAGTTTCCCTGACTTGATGTTCTCATGCCCAAATTCACTGAATATGCAGATCCGAAACGCTACCCAAAAGAGCTGACTCCTGACCAAACAGTCCACAGCGCTTTGGCAGCGTGTGATTGCTAACACAGGGCCTCAGCAATTCACCGGCAGAGAAAATTCAGGTAGGGGAAGAAACACAGGAGATGCATTTCCAACACCAGCAAAGCCCCACACCCACCTGAGGACCACGAGTGGTCTTTCAACAAAGCTCTCATGGACTGGTTAGTAAACGCCAGCTCAGAGCCCGGGAAGTCAACCGATACTCTCAGGCACAGGCGTAGTTTTTACATTAGCATCACCCACAAAGTCTTTAAATAATACTTTTCAGAAGCCAGTTAGTGTTTATAAACACCTCCTGAAGTGGTTATGGGTTTGCAGCTAGGGCACGTTACTGAGAAAAAAAATCAATTATTGTATTCCATGTGGTTTTTGCATTGTAATAATTGACTTGCTGCTGCCAAAAGTGGTCTTTTATTTCCCCCATCCTGCCATCACATTATTTAACTTAATTGTGCTTGAATGTCAACTTGGCTGAGAAACTGCTTTTAATTTTAAGCCATCTTGCATTAAGAATAAACCTAATCCAAGAAATTACTGAAGTCATGAGTGGACTTTTAATAAAAAATATGATAATGTTCAGATGAAAATTTATAAGGAGAAATCAACGGGTACTCAAGCACGACCCATGGCATTTCCTGGGATGTTTCCATCCCACAGGAGTGTGTCCATCAGGAATATTGCAGCCATGTCTCCATCAGTGTTATGGGGCTTTTATTGCCCAAATGGTGTGGGTTATGCCAGTAGGTTTTTTTTTTTATGCTGAAAGTATTCAGGATCTGGGTTTTAAGCTTCGGCTCCCCACAAATACCCTGGGCATCCCTAACCCTTCACCCCAGCGCTGCCCTTCAGCGGAGATTGTTGGAGTGGTTGCGTATCACGAAGCCCTTCAACATGAAAACATTTAGGCAAGCATTAGCTACCAATTTTTTTTTAAGCTACCAGATAGTCAACATGCCTGTAAGCCACAATAAATGAAATAGAAAAATAGGAACAAGTTATTCTGATTTTTTCAGAAAAAAAGAAAAAAATCTTTCAGCTACCAGAGCACTTGGCTGTGAATTAGCTTTTAATGTTAAGCATTTTTACATTAATAGTGTGACTAATTAAAGAACTTATTGAAGCCATAATCCAACTAACTAAGCAGAATATAATAATGTTCAAATGAAACTTTAAATGAAGGAAACATTAAAGACTTCTGTGTTACACAAGTTTTTTTCTGCAAAATAGAGGCCACATCTATCTGATCTCTTTCCAAAACAAGGGTTTTTCTTTCAAAGTAAAAAAAAAAAAAAAATCAAGAAAATCCAAGTCTTTTTGGTTTCAGGCCTTTTTCTCTGCTTTCCAACCAATGAAGCTGTAACGTGCAGCAGCACAAGCTTGCATCCCCAGTTTTGCTGGGGATGTGCACCCTGGGAGATTACTTTCCAAGGCAAAGATATACTTTGGAGATCCTCCATTTGCCTCTTGGGACCTAATTCCTCTGACAGAAATACGAGCCAAACATGAGAGCTCAGCTTTCAACCTAGAGCATCTTCTGAAAAATCAGTCCAAGCTATAAACTAATTTGGCCACAGAAAGGACTGTTTATTGCTCACCACCCACCACCATTTAAATACACTGGGATAATTTGACCAGATAAACGTATTGGCAATAGGGAAATAGTTGGTTCACATTCAACTATTTCAAGGAAAAAGAAAAGTCCTCAAAGTGTGATACTCCTCCCTCATATGTGGGAGTTTAAAGAGCAACAACCATGCTGTGAGAGCACCTCCTCAGCGGGCTTAATTAAGTGAATTTTCCCATAGGGTAATTACTGCTGCACAACCAGCAAGAGGAGGAGGCTTCCCAGAGCATTCGCTGTGCCTCCTGCATACTCCAGAGAGAAATACATTTCTCCCCCCAAAATCCCACCCAATGTGAAAATGCACCTGAGCAAATGAGGATCCCTGGGAAGTCACCTCTTTGCCTAATCACATCCCTGATTGCAGATTATCCCAGGGATGGGCTTCTATAAGAGTTGTACTGTCTTTCTGCTGCTTTTTCATCGATTCAAAGCAGTTTTAAGCTGTTTTTCTTCTCTACCTGCTTTTCTTGAAACACGTTGCCATTTTTCAGACTTTCTCCCAGGGAAAGGTGGGGTGGTAACACCAGACAGAGGGCACAGTGCAGCTGGGGGTCCAACAGCCCAGGGACTGTGAGCTCAAGACGAGCATCCTGGCAGCCAGATCTCTGGGTGGGTGCCAGTCCCCCATGAAACCTCCAGGTCTCAGGTCAGAAGATCCAGCTACATCGATCCAGATCAGCCCAACACTTTGTTTAAACAAATCAGCCTTTTCCAGCAGGAAAAAAAAAAAGAAAGATATTTCTGGAAATTCCCCACCATGATTATTTGCTTTAGTTCTTCATAAGCAAGCCCAGTGCAGCGTAGCACTGGAAGGGATTACCCAGAGAGCATTCCAGGAGGTCTTCAGGACTCAGCATGGCAAAAGCAGGGCTGTCCTGGTCCAGTGCTGGTGATGGTCCCAATACTAGGGACTAGAGCCCTGCAGAGGTCCCTTCCAACCAAAACAGCCTTGTGTCTACCATCCAGCATCTCTCCCTCTCTTTCCCAGCATCTCCCTGTCTCCCTAAGGCAAGGCTGATGGTCTCTGACTTGCTGCTTTTAAGACGTTTCTCCAGGCTTCTCTTCAATTGTAGAAAGAAGCAGAAAAGTTATCTCAGAATGGAAAAGATAATGTGGAGGAGCGGAGCGTGAAATTCCCTTCCTGGGTTCCAGCTCAGCCAAGGGAATATGTCCCAGGCTCTCCCAATGGGTGGCACAATCAAAAACATAATGGGAATGCAGAAGTTGCAAATACATCAAAGTCTCATCTTCACAGTGTATTTCTCACACAAATAGCTGCCTGGATGTGCTGCTCAAATGCCACTCAACACCTGATCAGCTTCAGCTGAAGATAATAACTCTTTTTATTTGAGCAGATGAAAGGTTTGCATCAGCAGCCACACAGCTTAGTTGCTTCAGCAGCACAGAAAATGGAGGTTTTTCTGAAATCACATTCTACTTTTATTTCCATCTTCAATTCACAGCTTTGGGTTTGCTACAAGGCTTCAAATGAGCATGGAAACAAATTATCCTCTAGCGCTAGCCACCTGCAAAACTCATTTTCATTTAGGAAAGACTAAAAAACATGTGCAGCTGGAAAGTATTATTATATCTGATGATACGCGTTCTAGTCCCAGCAGCAACAGCGCTGTGTTATCTCAGCACCTCAGAAGTGGAAAATGTACATCTAGATGCCTACTAAAGGGTCACAGATGATCACTCTTGATCATTAGTTTCTGAACTCAAAGAAACATTTTTACACAAATCCCAGAGTGAGAGAAATTATTCCAGGCAGAGCATGAGAAATACCAAATACTGGATGTCAGCCAGGAGCTGAATAACTTTAATTCTAAAGAACTAAGCAACTTTCCAAGCTCTTCATCATACTCTTCTGGAGAATCCTGCTAAATCCTTCCCAAGACCTACCCAAATACCTCCTTCACCTGCCCACTCGCTTTACAGCAAAAACCACACCGCTCTTATGGTACGAAGTAAAAAAAGGACTTCCAAAATCTGAGCTGCCACATGCATAAACCATATGCCAAGGCTGTCCACAACCAGATGTGCATCCAGCCAGCTTCGAATGACACAGGCAGACAAGTATTCATAACATATGTCAGTTTTGGCTTTAATTTCTGCCATGGCAAACTGGCAGTCAGGACTCTGGTGCCCACCTGGCTCTTACTTTAAAGGATGGTCTGTATCTCCTGCCAAATGTCCCTGATTCCTGCATAAAATAAATTTAAAATGTATTTTGTGGTGCGTTTCAGCAGGAATAATTCAAAGGTGCATATACTGGCATGAGCACGCTTGTCCCGCACACGATTCAGTACAACCAATAAACAGAGTGAGCAGCGAGACTTAAAGAACCCAGCAGGTATTTTTCCTTCAGCTCTGCTTTTTCCAGCAGGGCAGGGAGTAGCACCTCTTTAAATGCCCAGAGTGGATGGAAGAGAGCCCATTTGCACAAGCTCATACAGGGTTCATCATTCACTCCAGACAGAGGTTTCTCCCAAAATCCATATTGCCTGAAATAGAGTCCGCATGGATTGCCACGTAACTAGGACACTGAGCACAATGATTTAGATTAAAACACCTACAGGGAAGAGCTCCCACGGGGCCTCCTGAAAGGGAGAGAAATGCTGCCTTCTCCAAAACAAAACTAATAACTTTATTCTTGCCTTGGCACGTGCTCCATCATCGAGCCTTGGGGACCGTAGTAAGGGGGGCTGAAAGCCCCAGCAGTGAATCATGACTTTTCTCCAAAGTGCTGGCAACACAGGGAAGAAAAAATAGGGATAAAGAATTGCCCAGAAACAGAGAGAAGTGAAAGGAGAAATTTGCATCAAGTTTTCACATATAGATTTTGCATTACAAAGAGCCTATCACCCACGGTGCGTGATTTGGGATTATAACAGATTCTAGGTACCACGGGAGACAATCTCTTCCTTCCTACTTGCCCTTGCTATCAGCAGGACTTTTGTTCACCAGTTTGAAGGCTGAAGTCCAGCGTTCCCAAGGATGTTTTGCCCACTTAAACCCAAGGTGCAGGTCCTTCTTGCTCCTTGCACAGCTTTCCTCAGGATTTGGTCAGATGATGATCAAGATAGGGGCAATTTTGCTTCTTTTCCACACTGCACGGCCACTGTGGCTAATGCTGCTCAGCAAGACAGCGGGGCTGCACTGCAAACTTCTATTCAGACCCACTGAATATTAGTAGTTTAATATTAGTATTTTCTTATGGCTTTCTCTGTGGCTCCTCGCCTTGATAAGCCATCTGCACTCTCATTAATGCAGACACTGCCCAGATCCAATTTTCAAGCCCTAAAACCATATGCTTTGGAAACGTTAGTGCACCAAGTTGTGCACTGGGGCAGCAGAGTGCTCGTTACAAGCTGGCAATCTGGAAAAACACTGATTTTTCAAGGTAAACTGAACTGACCTTCAATACAAACAAGCAGAGTAAATCCAGCAGGCTCAGGATAAAACACACTCCTTCACTCATTCTGCTCCAAGGCTGCTCCCTCCCTACACAAGGAGTCCCTGTGAAGTTGCTGCAGTGTCACACAGGGAGGAGAGGACAGACCTGTTCTGCCTGCAGAAACACAGAGAGAAACCAGGAGGTCCTGGTTCCCTCCTGAGCGCTCAGCCCCTGCTGAGTAGGGCTCTCCATGACCAAACTGGACAAAAAGCATCTCACATCCCCACATCTGGAGTTTCAGCATCACAAAAGCCTCCTTTAGGTGACCATCCAGCATGATGGAAAAGATCAGAAGACCTTCACTCCTTTTTCCACCTCCTCCCCAATGTGGAAGCCCCTGGCACGCCCATGAGTATGGCTGGGGGCTCTCCTGGGGACAGTCTCACCCTCAGCAAAGTGCCACATCACCTTGTGGCCACCACACAGGCCAGGGTGTAGGGTTCGCAGGCAGACCTGCTCACTGGCATCCTTCCCACCATGCCAGAAGATAATGAGTTCAGCCTGGAGCAGCTTTCATACCTTCATAGTAAGGCGTGTGCCTTGTGAAGGTTATTCCAGCTCTGATTGCAAAGGAGAAGAAGGAAAAAAAAAAAGAAGTCTGGTTAGCACTGAACACTAACTACTAATTGATCCATCATGACACTGAATCCCACAGGTGGGCAGCACACTTTGGGGAGCAACAGGTCCAAAAGAGCCTGGACATTCTCCAAAAAGCCTGCGATACCTGAATGCAGATGTCCTGCCTGGCAGCGTGGTGCAGAAAGGCGGTTGCCATAGCACTCGGCCTGGGTGGTATAATTAGGAATGTGACAGGAAGATGTCTCTTCTCTGGCCAATGGCCTGCAAAGCAATTGCATTTTCCTTGTAGCAGTAATAAACCTCATAATTACGATGCGAAGAGGCTATTAAACTTGCTAAACAGAATCACCGAAGTCCAAAACCATCAAACCCAAGTTATGAATGAAGCAGTCGAAGGGATCTCCATCCCCTGTGACCCCATCTCAGCCTCTGGTCTCCCATGAGACTCATCCCCACCTCTCCTAGCACAGCCCCTTACCTCAGCCATGGTTTCACACTCATCACTGTCCTTGAGCAAAGGCTTTTGGTGTGGATTTTTCTAGGCTTGAAAAAGGGAAAACTCTTCTACATGCTTTCCAGAGGCTCTCAGGAGTGACCCCACCAGCCCCCATGGGCCACATACCCCGTTCCCCTCCCCATGGCCATGGGCCGTGCACAAGGTGTAGGTGCAGCGAGCACAAGGCCGTACACACACACGGGGGATCAGTTTGCCCATAACACCTACTAACAGCAATGTTCCTGCTGTTCCTCGTGAAGCTGATAAAACCAATGTGGGCACCTTGTGAGGATGGGGAGGACTAAACACACCTCCATTCATAATACGCTTTTTCAGCGGCACAGCGCTCAGATTTCCTTTTCCTTTCAGGGAATCAATATTCACCATAGAGACCGTTACAACATAAGACGTTATTTGCTTAGTTTTGCATTTTTAACGACTCTCATCTGCTGCTTTATTTCAAGGCCAGTTCAGTTCCTCACTCCCTTGCCATCCTGATTTATTCTGCAGTCATAGACATTCATGAAGGACCAGGTCTGCCCTGTGCAAGCCTCCGTGCAACCTGATTTCCTACCTACAGCTGCAAGTCCGGGTCAGAAATAGCACGGTGAAGACCCCAATCGCTTCTCCCACATCCCCAGAAAGTCCCAAGCTGCAAACCATCCCGAGGCAGACCAGATGCTTTATTTCATCAGTGGTCTCATGACAACCAAAATAACATTTTCTATGCGGTGAAGTATTTGACAGAACAAAACACGCAGCTCTGATCATCAAGGGCACCAAGAAAAGTGACTGAATATGGATAAAAATGAAACCAAATGTTCTAGATGCTCTTGGAAAACACACTCAAAGCTCTCATTAGTTAAAAGAGAAATAAATGTCACTTTAAAAAAAGGCAGGGGCAATAAACTGGCATCTGCAGAGTACCAGACATTTGTTTGTTCATTCATCACCAACTGCAATATGGCATTTCAGGCTGTCAGCTGGCGCTAGACCGTTCTGCTTTGTCACACAGCTCCGGAGCTGGGGTCTGCATACCGCCGGCAAGCCAGGCTCAGCATCGCTGCGGCTCTGCCCTCCCTGCCCTATCACTTCTATAAATTAACATCAAAAATGCAGCAATTTTCCACAAAGTGCCGATCATGAATCCAAATCCCCAGACTCCATGGAGTGCAGGAGGAGCCCAAGGCAGAGATATCCCAAGGCCGCTCTCTCTGCCTGCCCTCTGCAAAGCACTTCAGGCTCAGTCTTCTGACACCACCACAGCCTTCTGCAATTCAGTTGTGGGCAAGGGTTATTTTGCCCTCTGCATATCTCATTGGGCCACACATGTTAAAAGCAAAAATTGGTGGGGGTGTTTCTGCCCACAGAAGAAAGTTTTGGGTGATAAAGGCTCCTCTGCATCTCTCTCTGTACCTTGTAAGACCATTTCACAGTCTATTAAAAATAATCATCATCTCTCTCTGCTTTGTCAGAGGCAGCCAGAACCTCAAACCACTCACTTACAAAAGACAAATGTCTCCAAAAGCTCATAAAAACTCTAAACAAGATGACAACACAATAAAATGCCTGTTTACAGTGCAATTGATGTCCTGAAAAATATATCAATGCAGGATGCTGATTTACTAAGCTTAATCTAACAGTTGGTTTCTAAGAACAGTCATCACTTTAAATAAAACAGACATTTAGTACAGTACTAAACATTTCCAAGTCTCTGCATGTGCCAAATCCCTAATAAATTGCATCTAAGCCCTTAACCTTTTTTTTTTTTTTGGATGGATGACTTGATCTTGAAAATATCGCATCAAAGAAAAGAGGAGGCAGGTTTAATTTCAGCCCAGGAGTAATTTAGCTGCTAGGAGGGATGGCACTTCCAAATTTATTGAGTTGCCAATTATTATAGACACACTTGGGTCCAGTGTGTATATACACTGGGTTATATCAGCTCTCATTCGATTTATCCCCAGGCAGAGCCAGGAAAAACCGGGACTTTAACCCTCGGAAGGAGGGGCGGTACACACCACGCTCAGCACAGAGGCAGCATGGGCCACCCCTTTGCTCTCAGAGTATTTCCACCAGCACCGCTTTGGAAACACAGCATGATTTTTTGACATATTTCCATCATGTTGCATTGAGATAACTGATTATTTAATTTTGGCACCCTGGTCCCATGCAGAGCCAGTATTTTCAGCCTGCGCCCTGCACCACAGCCTGCTTTAAACTGAGCTCTTTGTCTCACATATGCCTTTCATGAACAGTAAGCACAGCAATTGCGTCTGAGTTAACGATGCATCAATTTTGCTGTCAGGCTTGTGCAAATTGATCAGCCTCAAGACAGACTTTTAAATACCAGCCACTTGTGATGCATTTGGACCACTCTGTAATGTCAACTCTATTACTGGGATAGTTACTGTAACTATTCTGGTCTATTCTAAGAGGGATGGCCTGTTGGGGGGGAAATAATAAAAAATAAAACCAGGAAGGAAAAGAGTATTTTCAATCTATGACGCTCATTTAAGAAATCACGAGGTAGCCCTCCTGCCATGGAGTGCTCGATAAAGTGCTTTAAAAAACAAACAGAAAGTTGTCCAGATGAGCTCACATCCACCACTCAGCCTTTGTCCCCACGAGTGTTTTCCCACTCTGGCCAGTTCAATAATATTTTCCCAGCCGCTCTGTTAAAAGCCAACAACATCCACAAGCATGTTAAAGCCTAATCCGCATTCAGCTAGGACTACTTCATTGCAGTGGCAATCTGAGCAGACAACAGATCGCATTTATGCAGCACCTCTTCTTCTCCAAGTTGTGATGCTGGAGGGGCTCAGGTCATTTCCCCACCAAACACCAGCCACAGGGAACTTCAGAGCACTTGCAAAGCCAGTGCTGCTCTTTGATGCCCACCATGCCAGGGTGGCAACGATAAACCAATTATAAATGCAATAATAAACCATTTATAAAGGCAGAAAAGATTTATGCATTCATAACAGGGACTGGAAATCACTGCCTGGATTTCAGAGTGGTACCGTGCTGGACCCTGCAGGACTGAGCTACCTGCTGCTGACCTGGACCTCCCAAGGTAAGAAAGCCAAGGGACAGCATGATTTTTCACCTTCACAGGAGCAGGTTAGTGGTACTGTGACTTGCAGCACATACTTCAGCTGGTTTTTCACAAACTTCCCTCCACTTCTTGGTCATAGAATTACAGAATGGTTTAGGTTGGAAGGGATGTTAAAGATCATCCAGTTCCAGCCCCTGCCCTGGGCAGGGACACCTCCCACCAGACCAGGTTGCTCAAAGCCCCCTCCAACCTGGCCTTGAACCCCTCCAGGGATGGGGCATCCACAGCTTCTCTGGTCCTCCTGTTTCCTTCAAAAAAAGTAACCACTTATGCATGTTTTAAACCCCTTGTTATTTCTTTTAGCTCAATTTTCAAAGCAAACCATTAAAACAATTAAATACTCCTTCCTTTTTTTTGGGAGGAGTGGATCTCTCAGGCCTTTTTGCACAACCTGCCAACAGTACAAGTCAGTCAGAAATGGCCTTTTTTGATGAACAAATGCTTAACATTTTGCCTATTTCTACTTGATACAGAAGCCTGGACTAATCTGATTTATATTTGTAATCTCTGTAATATTGAGCTGCAAAAGAGACAGGGTAAAACTAATTGTTCGGATCTCAGCTGAATGATTTGCTAATTGCCAGAAGCAAATGGTAAGATATTGAGAGCATGAGTTAAAATTAAATCACCTTCCTCCTCCTTTTAGATTTCGCAGGTATCTTGGTTATCACCAAAGTTGTATGTAGGAGGGGAAGATATCAGAGCAACGAACGTGCAGGTTTGGATACATGACACACAACTGGCAGGAAACTAGTAAAAGAATAGTAAAGCAAGAAATCCCTGTACTCTGCTGCCTGTATGTTCCCAGTATCTTTGTTTCTCATGTATTCTCTTCTCCTGCCACTGAAAAATGACTTGGAAAAACCTCTCCCCAAACTCAGTCCTAAGGCAGATGGCTTGCTCTGCCTATGAAGCAGCAGCTGAACACATCTGCTGCTTTACTGTGGTGCCCTATGCATGCTTATTCAGAAAAAAAAACCCACAGGGATAAATTTGTAAGACTGGAGCTTAAACCAAAACGCTATGATCTCTTTGAATGCCTACATGACTCGAACACAAGCAGCTGATTAGGCTTAAATATCCTAGTCACTTTTATGGTTTTAATGCAAGATCTCGGTATCTTTCCATTCCCAAGAAAAGAAAACCTCTGATGCAGAACAGCCCAGCACAGTCCAAAAAACCAAGCTGCTGAGCTCCAGTCCCAGCTAGAAAGCCCTTTGGTGTGACGCTTCTCCATCCTGTTTGCGCAGACAAACCCTGTTCCACACCCTCCACAGCCAACACCAGCCCGCTGCTCTCAGCTCAAATCTGCCTTGCTGCTGGTATTGAACAGGCTCCCTCCAGGGACCCTGTCAAGAAGCTGCCCAGGAAAACACCTGGGAAATACGACTAGAAATAGAAAAATGTTCTCAAGTGTTTGTTCAAATGAGTCTCTGTGCAGTTTTTCCAGCTTTTTGTTTCTCCCAATGACCTTTCCAGCGAGTTGTTTGTTTTAAAAGCCCCTTTTCTTCAGTGAGCCTGCAATGTCCTGTAGATCTATCAGCATGCAGCTGCTAAGCACCAGCTTTGGCACCAAGTATTTCTTCACTTAAATCAAAAGTAGAGCAGAGTATAGCATAAGTGACGTGTCGGCACAGAGAAGAATAAGCTAGGACTCAAAAAACATCTTCCACATAAACAGAAAGAACAAAATCCACCAAATGCCCACACTCTCAAGAGCCAGAAATAAGAGCCAGACATATAATTTTTGTGCAATCACTTTGTCCCTTTCAGAAGAGACGAGAACTGTCTCTTGAATCAGTTAATCAAAATCTCAGCTGATTATGCCATCCGTAGTTTGTTTCCCAGAGAGCTAATTGAGAACATTCAATATTCAAAAATTAAGTTGGTCTCAACGGACGCATCCATCTCCATAGCGTGGTCTTTGGGATCCCAGAAGAATCCAGCACTCAATTGAATCAGGTTTGCAAATAGCCAAGATGAGGGGGATGGGGGAGGAAGGAAAAAAATAATCATAATCATTATTGTTCCTTGCCCAAGAAGTGGAAGTACTTTCTTTTCAAATTTGAGAGGGCTGGACTACAGAAACCTGGAAAAAAACCATGGGCAGCAGAGCACTGCTGCTAAAATCTCCATGCCCACATCTATCAGATGGAGTCTCCTCCATCACCAAAGGACTCCAGACCTGATGTAGGTTGTGGGAAGGTAAAGCATCTCAGAGGGTATGCCTGGGGGGACTGTGGTATCCAAGCAAAGTGGTAACAACAGACCTTTTCCACCAGAGGAAAATAATCACTGGAGCAGAAGGACAGCAGGCAAAGGTACTGAAGGTGTCCAGGTCTGGAGCAGGGTTGTGTACTGGAAAGAGGGTGTTGAGAAACCCCATGTTCAGTTGTGATGATGTGAACCTCTGTTTCTGCCCAGGTTATAAGCTGGAGCACAAGGTGCAGCTTCAGCTTGCACATATCGGGCTTCTTTGCAACCTGTCCATTGCTTGCTGTTCGCTTGGGAACAGACTTTGAACTCCTTGGCCACTGACCCCACCAGAATGCCGCATTGCTCTTAGACAAACATCATGAGTTTTCAGAGCTCAGAGTACCACTGAGCCAGGAAGCTGCAGGACTGCTACCAAGACATCTTCCTTTGGCTCCTCTCATGGGGAACAGCATCAGCCTGGACCCCCAGCTACACCAGCAGCACCTTGCCAGCATCTCCTCCCACTCTTTGAATCATAGAATCATAGACTCATAAAACAGTTAGAGTTGGAAGGGACCTTAAAGATCATCGAGTTCCAACCCCCCTGCCATGGACAGGGACACCTCCCACCAGACCAGGTTGCTCAAAGCCCCATCCAGCCTGGCCTTGAACCCCTCCAGGGATGGGGCATCCACAGCTTCCCTGGGCAACCTGTTCCAGTGTCTCACTGCCCTCACAGTAAAGCATTTCCTCCTAATATCTAATCTAAATCTCCCCTCTTCCAATTTAAAACCATTACCCCTTGTCCTGTCACTACATTTCCTGACAAAGAGTCCCCCTCCGGCTCTCCTGTAGGCTCCCTTCAGATATTGGAAGGCTGCTATGGATGCTGATCACCATTGTACAGCATCAAGCTGCATAGCCACAGGCACTGAGTCTTATGTATTTGCACAGGGTCTAATGTAAACAGATTTTACTCTCTGGGTATCGCTGCAATCAAGTAACAGAGAAACAAAATTCATCTGTGCAGGCATCAGCCCAATTTTGAGAGTTTCTGGCTCTGCAAATGCCCTGATGATGTTTGCAGAAGAGAAGAGCTGGGGGATGTTTCCTAGCTGAATTAGAGGAGGAAGAGGCCTTGGGGAGGCCAGGCAGGAGGAGCACATGCTGCCATGCTCCCTCCCTCTCCTAGCACCGATGCTCCACACGCCTCCGGCATGAAACACACACCACAACCAGCAACTCACAACTGCGGGAGGCAGCTTGCCCCTGCTCATATTCCTCATTAACGCTGACACAATCTTAACATCTTCTCCTGCACAATTAACTTGTCCCTCATTTGCTCTGCTTCCATCAACCTTAAGTAAGCAGCGCTCGCAGTGGGGCCCTGAGGAGCAGCTGTCCCGCTGGGCCAGCCCAGGGAGAGACCCATCTCATCAGCTTTGTCAGGCAGCAGGTCGCCCCCACCAACAACAGCTCTGCCTCGGATTGTGGCCATTTAAACACCTTGTGCAGGTCCAGGTACACCCAATCTGCCTGTGAAAGCTCCCACCCAAAGCTCCCACCCTGTCCACACCAGCATCTCAGGGCTCTCGAAACCCTGGAGCTGAATCTATCACTGGAAGCAGCATGTCTGGGCCAACACAGTGCTCTCTGGGCTTCCTGCTTCTCAGCAGGACTAATTAGCACAGGTAGAGAAGCTCATCATCATCGTTACCTGCTTCTGAGGTGGCCCTGCACAGCCATGTCTCCGTTAGCTCTGGGGCTCAACACACTTGGGCTGGTAGCTGCCCCCCCTGTACCCCACAGCCCTGCACCCCAAAGCAACCCCAAACTACTACGATTTATAATACAGCTCCCCGTGATATCTGGTCAGGGGAGGAAGGTGGCTCCTTGTTTCCAAGGAGGATGATGTTCAGTATCCAAAGGTTGACATTTTCCCATCCATCCCCCATCCCAGCACAGCCCTATGTAACCTCCATGAAGGGCAGGAGGCGACATGCTGCTGAAAAACCTGATCGTCTTCGGTTCTCCATTTGTCACAATCCTCCAGCAAAAGTGACGATCTGGGGAAGCTGTGAAGGGCTTCTAAGAAGAGATACTGCCTCTGCTACATGCACGCTCCAACCTTTTCTAGTGTTTGCCACTGGAGAGAAGAGCTCATTTAGAGAGGGAGGGGAAGGGGGAGAATAAAGCAATTAAAAGAAGAGCTTTAAGCCTAGCGAAGAGATAACAAATGACAGAGCAGCAGAATGCTAATGCCATGTTCTTGGCTCCTTGTGAATGGACCTGTACAGCTCGTTGGAGAGAAGTCCTGCTCCGGTGAGCAGATCTCTCCCTGAAGGATTGTCCTTTTCAGCTATGAAAAATGTACGAGATAGAAAAGGTATTTTTAAAATCCCCTGCCAGGACTAAATTAGTTTGGTCAACAGTCACGCCTGACCTCCCCCTGCTTTCACAAGGACTGAGAGGGACTCCTTCCTTCCGGGGAGATGCAGAGTGGGTGTCAGCGCTGGCCCAGCGAGCGGGAGCAAGACGGGAACTGTGGGTCAGGCAAAGCAAGTTTCACCCAGTATCACAATAAGAGGTTGAAAGGGCTTCATCTGACCATTTGTGATCCTAAAACTGGTTTGGCTTTCCATTTGCAACAACTTTTTCCTTTTAAAATTGATACGTATCATTAGAAAAGGTAGGAAAAGTTGTAGATCATACTGCAAATATAACAGGAATTCCCAGGTGAACATCAATCTAATGTTTTCTAAAGCCCTGTTCTACCACTAAACCAAATATATGTATTTTTAAATGTGTCTACATATCATACACATAATTTGTGCAATTCCAGTAGCATTGATATTAATAGTAACATATTATTACCTCCCCATTAATCTTCAGGCAGCTCCCCATAAAGCACTGCTGAAACCTCCTGAAATAGTAGCTAAAACCAATAATGAAAAACCACCTAGCAACATCTTGCTTTTGCTGCCTGCCTCAGCTGGGAGGGAAGGAGGGCAGCCAGTGTGAGCAATAGAGAGAAAAACACCACTTGATCATTGTTTTTAAGCAACAGCAGGTTTACGAACATAATTTTGCAAAAAAAAAGGGATTTAAATACATGACACATTTTGCATGTTCTTGCTGCCGGATGAAGTAACCAGTGATGATGGGACTTGCAGCACATCCTCGCACCCTGCCATGGATGGCAGATTCTCTTACAGACATACCCGATAATAAACCAGGTGTTTGGAGCCCATGCCCACCATTCCACATCATTAACTTCCTAGAGACACTTCCCAGGCAGCCAAGAAGAAAGAAGGAACCTTGCTTATGCCCCTGGGCTATTTGGGGTATCTCAGTTCAGTTCAGCATCCTCCTAACCATACCTTGCGGGCAATGAGATGTTTTGTAGAGGACTGTGATTCCCAAGACAGAAGCCCATCTCCCAGCCGCAGCACACTGCGACTGACTCTCCACACAGTGATTCCTTCATCATCAACCAACCTCATCTTCCCACTCATCTGCCCAATTTTTCTCCTTTGCACTGTCTTCCCAACTAAAGCAAGTCAAGAAACTGATACAGACATTCATTTTGTCTACTCCAGTAAGGCAGTTCCCTGCTCCTAAAAATACTCCAGGAAATCGAATCAACATTTTGTAATTTGGCTGGTAACAGCAATTACTAATAATCAGCAGGAACATAATTTTGTTCATTTTCTACTCTAGCTGTAATGTAATTTCAATAGCAAACTGTTTTGCACACTAAACAAACATCATGAGCAATATGAGAAAAACAGAGATAAAAGGGAGTATCAAAAAACAGCTTTAAAAATAAGCAAACTTCTATCAAATTGCACATGATTGTCATTCAAACAGCCTTTTGGAAAGATAAAGTTAATATTGTTCCTTTTTCCCCTGTAAAATAGAAAAATGAAAGCTCCACTCCACTATTCTTGCTCAATAGCAGCAGCTCTTGAAACTACAACCCTAACCCTTGGGCATGCCGGAGGCTGGAGGCAGTATCCTTCCTGCCCTATATGCCTACAGACCCTCCGATTTACTGTGTGAAGAACAGAAGACAGGGCAAGGTGAAGAGCACACACACAACTTGAAGGACTGTACTAGATGCAAGACTGCAGTCAACAACAAACTACTCGTTTCATAGTGAAAAGCGCTTTTGCAGAAGGAAGCTTGTCTCTGAAACAGGTTTTCTGGAGACCAACAGCACTCTTGCAGATAAAAACCGAGGAATATTTTCTTCCCCCAACTTGATAAATTTGCTGTAGGTGTCTACGCTTTCCAAATCAATAAGCAAGTGCCAATTTCATACAAGGATTTAACTTGGAAGGCTGACCAACTCATTGCTTCTTCCAGCCAAGAAAGGCAGATGCTACAGTGCTCTGTGCAAATATTGGTCCCTAATGGGTGTTGCTGACTGAATCAAGCCATCTTGGCAGAAGAAAAATGCTACTGAATTGTGGGAACTCTTGCCATGCTCAGGATCTGCTCAGCGAGACCCTGCTCACCAGCAGCACTGTTGCATGACACTTAGAAGTAGCACACTTTCTCTCTGTCCGTTTTAGAAGAAATCCCTTACTGAGGCTCGGGGCAAGCTGCAGATTCTGTACAATCCCCAAGTGAAAATGGACTGCAATCCAATTTCAAGAAGTCGCATTTCAAGAAAGTCAAAAGAAACACCCACACTCTAACCCCCCATATATCTTGATCCACACACCAGCTGTCTGCATCCTTTCAAAGGCCAGATGAACTTCGATAAGCTCAGGCAATGCTATAAATTATTTCATAAGAGAGGCAGGTGAGCACCCGAGTGCCAGAGTCTATAGAGAGCCCACCCGGGAGCATCACCTGCAGCTCGATAAATAGACCCACAAAGCATAAGGCAGCATCTAGTGTCCATTGAAAAGGAACCATTGGAAGGAATGGATCACTCTCAGCTAATTTTAGTAACAAGATTGCTTAAGTTCCATTGATTAATTATTCAGTGAATAGTACATACCAAGCTGGTCTTTGGCATTTCTGCCCTTAGAATAAACTTTGGGAAATACACATATTGGAAAGATGGGATTTTGAGAAACCTTACATTCATTTTGCTTTCAGAAATGTCTTCAGCAGCAGCCCCTGTACCAGGTTAATGAGTTTTAAATATTCTGCTTTGATCCAGCAGACTCTAGAACAGCCACTCTTTCCAGGGGATATTTTGGATGGGTGGCAAAGCATGCACCCCTCACATGGGCAAGACTCTATCTACCTGCTGCCAGAAAGCTTTATAATTAACCAGACCATTATTTTTTTAAACACTTACTGCAAGACTTCTTATTTGAAATCGGATTCTCTTTTCATCTGCTTTTTGGACAGTTTTTTTCTCTCTAGAGGAGTCACACTGGAATATGACTCAAAGCTGGCTTTCTTTTATATTTCTAAACAGCCTAAGCTACTCAGGCTCATGAAGAGGGGTTCCTCTTGGAAAGAGAAAACCCCACCAGTGGGCTGTGCCCTTTGAGCCGGTAGCCAGTGCTGTCACCACCTGCTGGCAGGGGGGCTCCCACTGGAGCCTCACAGACCACATGGCTTCATGTCGATCCCAAACACGCCCCAGTGCCAGAGACTTAGGGGTCTCACAGACACCTCAAACCCCACCAAAGGCAAAGGCAGTCAGAGGAGGCACTGAGGGGCAGCTAATGAGTTTGTCACCTTAATTTGATAGCTGGATGTAGCTTGCAAAAGCTTGATTCTCAGCAAGTGTGCTCAGGTGGCACATTTAGTTTCAACTTTGATGTAACATAAAACTAAAGCACGCCTAGACCCCTCCTCTGCCATCCTTTTCCCCTGCTGCCATTGCAGCCGTGATGCAGACAGCGCAGTGCTGCTCGTATTGCTGGAGTAGGTCCAGAGAAGGGCAACGGAGCTGGCGAGGGGTCTGGAGCACAAGTCTTGTGAGGAGCGGCTGAGGGAGCTGGGGGTGTTCAGCCTGGAGAAAAGGAGGCTGAGGGGAGACCTTCTCGCTCTCTCCAACTCCCTGAAAGGAGGGTGTAGCCGGGGGGGTCGGTCTCTTCTCCCAAGTCCCAGGCGATGGGACAAGAGGAAATGGCCTCAAGTTGCGCCAGGGGAGGTTCAGATTGGAGATTAGGAAAAATGTTTCCACGGAAAGGGTTCTTAAGCCTTGGAATGGGATGCCCGGGGAAGTGGCGCAGTCACCATCCCTGGAGGTATTTAAAAGCTGGTCAGACATGGTGCTGAGGGACATGGTTTAGTGGTGGACTTGGCAGTGCTAGGTTAATGGTTGGACTTGAGGATATTAAAGGTCTCTTCCAACCACAGTGATTCTATGATTCTATGATCTGTCCCCCTGCTCCTTGCCCAGGCTTTGTGCAGACAGAAGTATAGCCACATCAGGCTGCTGGGGTCAGAGCAGAGACAAAGCATCATCAACAGCAGCTGCAGGGCTTGGGCTGGCCTCCATGGAGCTGAATTCCACCTCTACCCACTGCTAGAACAACCGCTGCACCCGGGGATATTTTGGAGGGAGGCAAAGCAGGCATGGTCCAAGTGCAGGGGATACAGAGAGATCACAAAGAGACAAGACCGCAAATCATTCCAGTTTGTTGTGCGTAAAATAGCTGGATAGGACAATGCATACAGAGATTCACATGGTCACCTTTTATATAGCACAGTGAAGCTTTTAGATAAAGTGGAAAAGCTGAAGAGCCATTTAAATTACCCTCATGAGTAAAACTAAGCATCATTTCAGATGCCATAAAGATCAGGTTGCACTAAAGAAGATGGCCTGAAAAAACCACCAAGACAAAAGGAGTCATAGTGGCCACCATGACGAGACACAAACCAAGCAGAAATGGAGATTTTGCAAAGTTTTGCAAAGTGAGTTGCACTCCTGCAGCCTCCACGGTGCTTAGCTCTCTAGATCAGCACTGCCACTGCACATTAATGCAATGATCCAAAGGCTCTGTAAAACTGGAGGGTGTCAAGACGGGAAACTTACTTGGTGTTGTCAGAGTCAATGGTATGAAAGAGCTTTTCAAGTTCTTCTTCGTTGAGCGTCCCGTCAGAGAAAAAGGCCTGGAACTCCTCCAGGGAGAGCTTCCCATCATCTGCAAACAGCAAAACAGCCACCATTAGGGAACAGGCAAAACAAGGGACACGACAACTGACAATCAAGAATTATGTTCAGATTTAAATATTCAGACCAAAAATTATCTCCAAGTGCTTCTGCAGAACCGGCCCTCAACCAATGAAGTGCTCACTAGGTACAGGGTGAGACTGGCAACACCGGAGGCAGGTGAAGCTGCCTTGCTCCTGGGTATGGGTCCACTAGCTGTTAGCAACTAGTTGGGCTATTAACCCAAGGCATGACCCAAGCCTAAAGAGGAAAGCTTGCAAGCTTCATCCTAAAACTGAATTACATTTAATGAATTATGGAGTGTTTTGTCTACCCCATGTTTGAGTGATGCAGGGTGCTCGTTAAGGAACATATAGTAGACAGGCAAAGACCCAGGACTGGAATTAATGATAAACCCAGCAGTATTTTTTGCCATCTGCATCCAGCTGCATCTTCTCCAACACCACGCATCTCCCAGCTCTGTGGAGAAATGCAAAATAGCAGCTACCAAACATAACAAGACATGTCTTGCTTCAGTTGTCAGCCGTTTAAACACACAAAGACTGTGTCACCTTAATGTTACTTCTAAAGGGACCTGATGACGCACAGAATCCATCTGCCTGGCCATACGGGCTTACAGCTTGCTGGCTGCCTTTTGGCAAACCTACCGGCATGTGAAGGAGTCACAAGACAGAGGTTTAATAATGTTCTCCTGGGCACCTAGAGAGGAACTTGCAGTAATTTCAGCAGCAAGCTCCAAGCTCATCCTTGAACGATTCTTTTGATACCGGTTCTGGCCAGAACCTCACAGGCACTTTAGCAGCCTCACCTCTGGATGTACAAAGTGGCCTTGCAGATACTCAGTGCCTGGGGGAAAGTGTCTCTGCTCCCAACTCAGAGACTGAAAAATAATATACAGCTTTGAAAATCTGGCCATACACTTTGTATATTGTTTTACAAATTGGCCCCAGCATTAATTTAATACTAGGCTTAGTACAGCCAACTTAAATGACCAGGAAAGAAAAAAAGGATCAAATCCATGTACAAGGGCACATAAGGAGGACTCCTTTGCTGATAACAGGACAATAGCTTACACTTAACTGTTAAATCTGGAACCTTTGTCTGTGAGCTGTGGACAGGTACAGAACATCTTTGAAGCCACAGCTGGAAGTGAGAAGGTCTGGAGAAAGCTCCTATGAAGTTCAGCAATAAAGCAATGGGAGAGAGACAAAAGAAACCTTAATTTACCTCAAGTTTCTTGTTCAAGCCGCTGACACTGTGCACTGGTGTGCAGCAATGCCTAGGGAAGAATAACTACCCCAGGTCATGTACTATTTAGAGTCTCTCTATTCATATCCACAGAAGATTCATACACTGAAAACTGAAAATGCTGCCTACTTTGCAGTAGGAGAATGTATCATTTATTATTTAATCAAATCAATTATAAACCCTGTTGCTTCTCTTTCAGGAAATGATGCTAGAGGACAAAATTAGCCAATTTACCACATACATATCAATATTTCTTCCCCGAACTAAATAAATCTGATGCTCCTAAAACATACCTGCATTGCCAAATGCTAACCCAGTTTGCCTTGCCTGACATAGACAAGTTTAGACCAGTGATAAATTAAGCCCAAGATACTTATTTAATTGGCAATTACGAAAGGAACACAGCAGGAGAACAAAATCCACAGTGAAAAGGGTATCATTTTCCACAGCAGCACAATGGTTATAGAGAGTGCCCAGCTGCCTAGATTGTTTTTCTGCATTCCTTCCCAAGAACGTGACCTCTTTGCAGCAGGCAGGATGCAGAATACCAATGCACAACTCGGAGGAAGGGTCCCAGGTCTGCTTTCTGTTTCTGATTACAGAACACTAAAGCATTTGTACTTCAACAAGCACATATGGCTTGAAGCATCCCACCAGTGTCACCTGGGAGCTAATCGTGGGGGGTTAATAAAGGCTGTGCCCAGAGCAAGAGCCCCATCCACACCATCCAGCTCCACCTCTGCATAGTGCACAACTGGATGAGAAGCTGCCCCCACAGTGCTCCTATTTATGCTGTATGCTAGCCAAGATCAAGATTTGGCTTATTCTGATCCTGACTGACAATGAATATGTCTCCAAGCATCAAGATCAAAAGAACAACAGCATTTCTGTCTCACGAGGGCCAAACAGTTCTTTATATATGGTACACTTTTCCTGTAAACCATAAACTAGTGGTTCTTCACCTTAAAATTGGCCTTCCACACAGAGGGCAGGCAGAATTAAATTGCCAGAAAAGTCACATAAATCAACTTACTGGGAAAAAAAAAAAACTGTAAAAGCAAGTGATTTTTTTTCAGGAGAGTACTTTAATCCAAATTTACAGTGCTCACCCCTGAAATGCACGAAGTGTTTTGAAGTTTAAGGAAAAAGTCTTTTTCCTTTACCTAGTTTCTATCTTATATATTTTTTCTGCAGCCTCTGAAATGCTGGCATTTAAAATCTGTGCCAAAATGCTGCTCTGACTCCTATCTCACAGCCTCTGGAGTCACAGATGAGAACAGGTACAAACACGTGCCAAATTTTTCTGGCATTTAACAGCCCAAAGTAATACAGAATGAGTGAAGGATCTAGAGGGAGGAGGAGATGACAGTAAATTTTATTCCTTTTTTTTTTTTTTTTTTGAGACCCCACAGAACTGGTTGGGCCTGGCAGGAATTTGAGTAAAGTACAAATTTCACTCATAAACAGTGCTGAAGACTTTTATCCCCCAAATAACACCATAAAGTACCAGCCAGTTTAAAGCTGATCGTTATTTAATACAAGCTGGAATATTTGTCTGCAAACACACACAAGCAAAAACCTTCCAGAGTAACAAGATAATCCCTGAGCTGCATATCTATAATTGTGAAACAGCCTGAAAGCCACAGGTTGCTCGAGCCCAGTAGGCAAGGAAGTCCTGGGGGAACTCAGGTGATAAGAGGAAGGAGACTGGGCTGGGATTTGACAGTTAAAATCAAACTGATAGAAAATCCTGGGCAAGGAGGACTGACCACAAACATTACTGACACCAGGTCTACCCGCCGGCGGGTGCTGTGATAAGAGCTGATGGAGCTGCTGTGCCCCAGGAGCAGCCTTATCAGGAGAGTCACAGAAAAGCAAGCTTTTCCTGAAAGCAGAAGTGTCTGTGCTCACCAAAGAGCGGATAAGACTTCCAGAAACCTGCTTTTTGCTGAAAACTCCCAGGATCAAGAGATACAACTTCTCCAAATGAACTGTCAGGCGTCGTACCAGAGTGGCAGCATCAATTGTATGGTTCGACCTCACCCATGCCATGCCCTGTAGGTGTTTGTCTGGGGACACTTCAGTCCTAAGTAGCTACTTTTGATAGGAAGGGTAACAGAAAAATTGAGTTTCCACACCAAATCTCATTAAACAAAATAAAGTTTCCAGCAGTTTTAAAATCTAGAGAAGTCTTTGTGACTTCTTCATCTAGATAAGCACGCTAAAGGCAAGAAACCTACTTTCACCTGCTCACCCCCGTCCCCTTTAAACCCAGTACCTGAAGTACCAAAGCTGGCAGCAAGGACAAATGCCACCAACTAAAAATCACCCACATTGGCACTGATCAGCCAAGAAAAGAGATAATCAGGCTACAGCTATTCCATCATTATTTTTTCCTGAGAATCTTCATTTTACTCTAACTTTTCAAAATAACTCAATCACAGGCAAAGACCAAAGCAAATTACCCATCAAACAGAATTACCAAAGTTAAAACTAACCAAAGAGAGAAGGATATAACGGAGAACATCCGAAAGCCCCAAATGGGATTTTATTATTGCTCCATCTGCCATCGTGAAAATCTAAGGTGTCTAGAGGCAGTTTCTATACCTTCTAACTCACACAATCAGGCTGTTCTCAACCGTTAACGCAGCCAGGGGAAAAATCAAACTAAGATCCTAAATCATCCAATATATAGGAAATCTGATGGCTGAGTTTTTGGAAATTCACTCGATACAAATAGCTAAAAGCATCTACAAAATAAGGTCACTGTTCTGAGCCTGAGTTTGTTAAATCCACCTCTAATTACATCAGGCTGAGACTGTTCATATATTTTCTAGCTATATTAAAAATATATTTCATTACTTATTTTTATCACTCTATGAGTTCTAAAATGCTTTAAGCCCCACTTAGAGTGCAATTGCCAGCAGAGCTACAAGTAAACAAATTGGATTTTATTGTGGCCTGTGAATAAAAATGACGACTGCATTTTTTTCTTTCTTTCTTAGGAATATGTGTGCAGATACAAAAGCCAGTGAGAACATGGATGGGCTTCTACCCTTTATCCAGCTTCCTCGGAAGTCAGTGAGAACAGCTTCATTCATTCAAAGTTAACTTAAGTTTCCTGACAGTCCTGGGCTTTCAGGAAAAATTACCTCCAGGTCCACAGATCTGATCTGTGATGGATCTGAAAGATGCAGATTGGACACTAAATCACGGAATTGTCAGAGTTGGAAGGGACCTCTAGAGACCATCTAGTCCAACTCCCCTGCTAAAGCAAAATTGCCTAGAGCACATCACTCAGGACTGCATCCAGGCGGGTCTTGAAGATCTCCAGAGAAGGGGACTCCACACCCTCCCTGGGCAGCCTGTTCCAGGGCTCTGCCACCCTCACCATGAAGAAGTTTTTTCTCATATTTGAGTGGAACCTCCTATGTTCCAACTTGTGCCTGTTGCCCCTTGTCCTGTCACTGGCAACCACTGAAAAGAGTCTGGCTCCCTCCTCCTTCAACCCACCCTTTAGATACTTATAAGCATTGATAAGGTCTCCCCTCAGCCTTCTCTTCTCCAGACTAAAGAGCCCCAGCTCTCTCAGCCTTTCCTCATAAGGGAGATGCTCCAATCCCTCAATCATCTTTGTTGCCCTACGCTGGATTCTCTCCAGTAGTTCCCTGTCCCTCTTGAATTGGGGAGCCCAGAACTGGACGCAGTATTCCAGTTGTGGCCTCAGCAGTGCAGAGTAGAGGGGGAGAATGACCTCCCTCGACCTACTGGCCACACTCTTCCCTATGCAGCCCAGGATTCCATTGGCCACAAGGGCACATTGCTGGTCTCAAATGTGAGACTTCAAAATATCCCTCCTAGCAGAGTTTTTAAGCTGAAAAACCTGCCACAAAAGCTGGATGTTCTCCATATTCAGGGACCAATGGGGCTGTCCTGGGCAGGCAGTCCATCACTTATTGCCCCATTTCCCTACGCTGTGTCTAACACAGATACTCCAGGAGGTACCGGGAACTGCATCTTAAGAATCGGATGCAAGGGGAAGTCATATTGAACAAAAGAAAGGATATAAATAGGCTCCTAAGCCTGGAGAAAGCCATTTTACCTGCCATTTTCAGAAGAATTCAGTGTTGGTTTTTAGACCATTCATTTTTACCTAGATGCTGTCCTGATGAGTGTCTTGATGTCCTCCAATGTCTTAATCTGTGGCTTTGGGGAGGCTATTGGAGGACCCCCCATCAGGCTGAGCTGCCACTCTCATGGGAAGCTTCTGGGCCACATCCCCTGCATCACCGAGTGGCTGGGACTGCATCTTGCACGGCATCACACAACCTTTCTGCTGGCTGAGGACAGGGTGCATTCACCGCAGCCCCTGACTTGCTCCCAAGTCATCTGCAGCTCCTCTGCAGCCAGCTGAAAATTATCCCCCCACTTTGACTCCAGTATCCCAGTGTTATTATGGGAGTAATTGAATTTAGTCAGAAGCTGGCCTGGTGATTCACCTCCAGCTTCGGCTGAAGCTGTGAAGCCACAGGAGCTCTGGTGGAGAAGCACAGCCCACATTTCAGTGGCTCTCTATAAGGATGGTGCCATTGCAACTGGAACCGAGCCCCTGCAAACATTGTTGCTAATGAGATGTAACACACATCGTTAAAAGGAAATTACTACAATTATAGTAATTTTCTAGTCAAAGGAATTTAAGGAATGACTACAAAATCACCTTTTTTTTGAAAGGTAACTAATGCCCAGCCTAGATGTTTTCACAAGGGTTGGTACCACGCAAAGCCATGCGCACGGATAACCTGAGAGACAGATTGATGTTTCCATCACAGATGATAATCTCTGTTTGAAACACTCCCATGAACTTCCTAATGCTGCTGGGATTGCTGATGGGACCAACTGGTTGATGCTGGCATGGGAATGCAAAGGCTGGCACAGAAGAAGCCACAGTTTCCCATACAGACAAAGCCAGGGACTGAACTTCAGCAGCTGGGGTTTGGCCTACTCAACTCATCAGAAAACACTTGATAAATGTTTTTCTTCTTGCCATTGACACTGTTTCAAGGTGGTGTCTCCTGTCTTCTGCCCGTGACCCCACCACAGCTCCCATGAGCATAACCCACAGTGCTCCTCGCTCCGGAGCAGGTTGCCACATGCAGCTCTACTTTCAGCATCACCATTTTCTTTTTGCCACATGTTAGCACAAACCTTTGCAATTTTTTTGGAATTTTTTCAGGACATCTTTCCTTTCTACACTCAGACAAGGCCTTATAGAGTCATAAGTTGCACATATCAAATGAAAAAATATCTCTTAAGAAGTCAGCCAATGCCTCTCCCTAGTCATTTAGCCCAGTAATAAAGATCAGCTCTTCTTCAGTAATTTGAAGGTACTTCTCTCTGTATCAAAGCACTGAGTTCATCAAACAAAATACGTAAGTCAGTTTTGGTCTTTTTCTTTCTGCTCTGCAGCAGATCATGCAGTTTTGTGGCAAGACTGGAACTGGTGTGTATTCAAAATCTGTCACATGCACTGATATAGCAGTACTGAGGCTCCTTTTTGTGCCAGCTTTAACCTTTTCATTTCCATTAAAAAAGGGGGAAAAGTTACCTTCATTTCAAAATAACCACATCAGCCAGCATAAGATGTTGAGGAATGAGTTAAAGCCTATTTCTTGTCTAGGATGATGAGTATGCATGTACCAAGCAGACGATGGCTGGCCATCTTCCCTGTAGGACTTGGCCTGGGGAAGAGTGGGGATTTCCATCGCAGTCAGAAAACTGCACCTCGTTCTCACCAGAAACAGCCCGAGCATCCAGCAATGTCCATTAACATGCCAGAATTTTCACCAAGCTGCTCAGATCTTATCTTCAAATCAAGCTTTTTGTCATCCTGAATTAGAAATAATTTTGAAATTATTTTTAATAGCGGCTATAGATGGATACCAAATGTAGGCCGGTAGGCAGGGAGACGTGCAGGAGTGATGCAGCACATTTTCTCCCACTGTCTTTTGTGAAAACTCTACTTTTTTTTCCATTTCCCAGATAATCCTCACCCTGCTGTAATGCACTGATTTAAATGGGGTTTTTTCTGTACTCGCCCAATATATTGACTTCAGATGTTTTAGCATAGCTATTTAGAGATGTCTTCCAAAGAAATTCCTACTCCTTTACAAACTAAATGCTGGGATCAGACTTTCTCAGTGTGCAAATAGCCTGTCCAGGTTCAATGCAATCACTACTTAATAGAGGCTACAACAAAAGTTACCCAAACATTTAGAAGAGGATCCAGACAGAGATACCAGCAGTCCACAAAGCCGCCTTAATTCACCATTTTCCTATGGAAAACCTGTTTCAGTTTCGCTCTCACTAACTAAATTTCTTTTCTTTCCATTTAAAAAGAAAATGAATGTGAACAGCTGATTTCAATATATTTGCTTCACATCTGTAGCAGCACAAGAAAAGACTGAGTCAGCCCCTCCACATACTGCTGCTCTGTAATAATCTATGAAAACCTCAGGTGATCTGGGCCCCAGGACACTTTGTACATGGACATGTTGGTCTAGCTCAGGGCAGACTAGTGGAAAAACATTCGGGAAAAGAAACCGTGGCTTGCAGTAAGGCACCTCCTGGTAAGTAGTTCATGTGAAGAGGCAGTACCTGACCTCTCAACACCTGCCTTCGGGCTCCAGTCTGTGAAGCAAGAGAGGCCAGAAGGGAGGCAGCCCAGATAGACATGCACCAAGGGTATTTACTGGTCAGTGTGGTAGCACACAGGAGACCTAAATACCATAAATATATGGCATATAATAAATAAATAAATGTGAAGAGATTGGCGACCTACCTTCTCCCACCCTCCCCCATGAGGACATCTCCATTTCCAAGCTGTTGCAGCCACCAGCGGACCCAGCTTAGCTCCTCAAAGCTATTTTTCATCTTAGCTGGCCTCAGCCTGTCTCCTTTATGTTGGGTGCTATTAAATGGCTGGCTGGCTTTGAACAACCATAGTTTTTTAGTACCTTTGATCTATTTGCCCATTCAAACCATTTCCCCTGCAAGTTACACAAACACAAGCCACCACAGCAAAGCAGCAGATTCCTGTGCAGAGCTTGCAGCCTCCTGACCCAAACAACCCAATTCTCTCTCCCAAAGGCTTTGATTCTCCACGTATTCAAAGATCTGCCTAGCTCTCTCCAGCATTACTCAGTCCCATCTTTCTCTGTTGTCGCGAACGTTGTCTTCCTTCTCCATTAATGTGCCTTCAGCATCTTCCCTCCTTCTTGTCCTTTTCGGACTTGAGTTTTGGATGCAGTTGTACAAAACTAGGATTTCTGTTTAAGAGAAGATTGTATGGAGAGAAGTGGCTGAAACATCATCAACCTTTGATCCCTACCACTTGATCCCCAAAATTTCTGTTTATTGCCCAGGCAGCAACACCCAGTTGCATTTCAAAAACACCAGCAAGCTCTCAACTACCAAACCCCAATCAAAGCACACGAGCTACTGACAGCCTCTCTAAACATTTGATCTAAAGGGGAAATAAAACACAAAGACAGCACAGCTTGTCATTAATACAAGATCACTTAGTGCTCCAGAGCACTCAAAAGCTGTAAATCCTGACTTCAAAACTTCCTCCTTCCATTTAAGACAAAATTCTCCCACGGAGACCTTGCTTAAAGAGAACAGAACCTGCCTCCTACAGTGCCCTAAAAACAACTATGTTGCACAGGAAGCGCTACAAACCATGAAAAATACACTAAAATATGTAGTGGGAGAAAAATTGATATTTGGATATGTATATTAAAATATTCACTAGTATAGCTGCTATTTTCCTATGTAACAAATAGTTAATTTCTATGCACCAGCAACACACACTGTTATACATAATCCCCTGCAAGGTTAAGTGTTTCTTTGTTTGTACAATAGAGGTGGCCTGGGAATCACAGAGCTTTTAATCCACTACTGAGCTCTGCCACAATCAAAGCAGAACAGTGGATTTATTTGGGATAGTTTTTTGCAATTCCCCCCCACCCACATCAAAAGCTACACATGTGTTCAGGCTGCTGCAAGGCTCTTACTCCTGCCACACCATGGTCCTCCTCCACATGCATCACACTGGACGCGCTGAAAGGCAGATAGCTTGGGGTGATGGGCAGAGATGGAAAACTATGGCAGCACTCAGCATGTTCTCTTTCAGGTCTCCTACAACAACAAGATGGGGCCCTGAGGGAGCTCATGGATTCCTGGACTCCAGGTTACCTTCACCTTAGCTGAACAAAAAGCCTCTGAGAAGCTACCATGGATGACCATGCAGAGTCCCTTCTATCCAGATCACACACAAACACCAGTGCCTGACCTCCTGCCATGTTCAGCAGCAAAGAGGGCAACCTGGGTAGGGAAGCCAAAACTTCACTTCTGAAGCTTATCAGTAGGTCACTTCATTTCCAGCTCTGCGAGGGCAGCCAAAAGCTCCATTTTGCTGAAAAGTAGAGTCTTGAGTTCAGCTCCCTCCTGCACCCAGCCAGACCGGGAGAACATGACCGATAATCTTGGGAGATTGCTGGAGCAGCCACAGCATGGGCACAAAAGCTCCAGAACCGCTGTTGGATGTACTCTGCATCCCACCGGATTTAGGGAACAGCTCAAAGAAGAGGAGCCCCAGAGCTCTGTGCATTGAGACCAGCAGCAAATCCAGACCATGGAGCTCACCCAGCACTCAGCCTCCTTAGACAGCTGCAGCAGATGCTGTGCCAAAGACTGAGGTGAACAGGAAAGAGAGAAGGAAGAAAATTTTAGATAGCAGGTTCTTCGTTTTCAATCAAATTACATGGGGAAACACCATCGCTTACTGACAGTAACTTCTCACATGTTCCTAAAACACATTGCAGTCCGTAAAGGGCCCTCTCATTCCCAAAAGAGCAGCAAAACAGCTGATGAAGGAGGGGAGAGGACCATGTAGGCTATACTTGCAGTAGAGCAGACGATAGCAGAGCCCAGCCAGTAGCAAGCTTGCCCAGCAAGTGTGCACACAGCCATTTCTCCTAGACTACAATATTGTCCAAATTTGGGTGTTATTTTACTGTAAGAGCAAGAAAGGAAGATCTTGGCATCATAATGGTCTCCTCTGCCAAAAGAACGTCCCTGCTTCTGAGTGGGGACACCTCAGAAAACAGATTTAGAAAGGCAAGGTATGTAATTTTGCACTGTGCCACAGCTAGTAATGTGTTAGCTGAAACACTGGGCAACCATCAGCTCCAGACAGACGGCCAGCACAGAAGTTTTCAAACTTGATCCTTAAACTTTGGCAGAAACATCCAAAAAATTGAGCCTGGGATGATATATCAGGAAGTTTCAATCAACCCGAAGCAGAGGCCAGTACTCCCAACTCCAATACACCCCAGCTCTGCAACAGCCTATTAAATCTAGATTTCACGGAAAGCTGAGAAACAGGAACCAAACAGCCCTAATCCCCTCTGCTCCTCATTAAGCAGCCATTCTCACTTGCTTTCTGCTCTCTAAGGTGCAGATGAATATTTCAGAGAATCAGGGTAGGGTTTGCACTGTTTTCAGCTCATTACACCCAGCTGAGAAAAAGGGAAGAGGCAAGTGTTTCAGCTCCTGCCCTTCACGGGGAAGCAGAGGGCTAAGACAGTTAAAAAATTTTGCTATGAATGCAGCTAGAACATTTTATTTGATTTCCTGATCTATGACAGTAGAAGTTGCATGTCAACCTAACCAAAGCCAGACCGAGCCCTGGGGTCTCCCTGTGTCAGGAATGAGCCACCCAGCCATGGGCAAGTGTGAAACCTCACCTGGTTTCTGTCACTGGCAGCGATTACACCGTGGCTTTGTTTCCTCCTTGTAAAATAAGCATTATTCTGTGCTCAGTAAACCACACAGTGAATGAAAAACGCCGCTATAAATGACCTTTTACCACCACTGATAAGTGGCATTGTGGCTGTTCTGGTGTGGTAGCCACTGGAGTTGTTGACTGTTGACAAATTAGCAGCAAATTACCACAGATTAGTGAGCTACAAACTCATGGCTTTCTGCAATCCCATGAAACAATATCCAGATTGCATTGGCAGCATCAACAGTTTTCCATTCAGCTAACAAGCTGTGCAGAGATGAAGACAGCAAATTAAACTAACTCGAAAAGCAGATACCTCATTTGCATTCTCAGAAGGCAGAAAAAATTACCCTACTGCATTAGCATTTGCAGCATATACGACATTCACATCCTTGTGCCAGGCTTACAAGAAGTTATTTGAATGGCAAATCAGAACCTGCATAATTAATAACTTTCTTCTTCATCTTAACCCCTGGACTGTGAAGTCCAGACACAAGCCTACCATGCTGATCTCTCACAACATGAACGTTTCATTTCTTGAAACTCAACGGTCTCAAAAGTCCTGTTGAAGAAATTCCAGGCTCTGAACCAAACTACTGCTGATGGTCCCTCTCTAAGAAATTCCTTTGCCAATAGCTGAGTCTCCTCCAGAAACTTCTTTTTTGGGCTAATCTTTGCTGCAGGACCCAGCACAAGCGAGAGCCAGAGCGGTCCCTCCCCACGGGATGCTCCTGCAGGTCTCCAGCACCACTCATCCCGGCTCCCTGCAGGTTGCACAGGGAGAGCAACCAAGCAAAGCCTCGCTGAATCCAGCCCAGTTGCTCTTAATTTTATGCTCCCACTTAATAAACTTCTGCTTTTCTCCTTTCTTTCACAGAAAAACATAAGCCCTATGCTCAGTGTCTCCAGCTATTTGTCCAGGGCAGGATGGGTGTCTCAGGCCTGTCAGAGACATTTAACATCTCTAAAGCAAACAATGCAGATCTTTTCCACACTCGGAGCAAACCAGCTGAGCAGCACAGAAGCAGAGCAGTCCTGCAGGGAAGGTGCATATGCTCTGAAAAGATTGCAAAGAAAAAAAAAAAAATCCTAAATACATTTTTATCTTTCTGCAAATTAACCAAGCACATCTTAATCACCTACTTGTGCTACTACCTTTTAACAGCATTAGTATCTTTTCTGTTTATTTTTTTTTGTAGTTGTTCATTTCAAAAGTAGGTTAAAAAACACGCAGGACTCTTATCAGACTTTTTGGTTTTAAGCCAAGGGAAAGATTTTGCTGTGCTTTCCACAATGCCCCACGTTGTAGAATAAAGTACAAGTGACAAAATATAAATTCAAACAAATGAGGAATAGAATGAGAACAAGAGCCACCGCAGCGTTGAGCCGCACAATGAAAACCTACCCCCAGCCCACGCCAGGCGGGAACTGCTTTAACAACTTTTTTGGAGTTGACATGGTGCTCAGGGATATGGATTAGTGTTGGGTGGTGTTTTGTGTGTGTTTTTTTTGTTTGGTTTTTTTTGTTGGGTTTGGTGGTTAGTGGGTTTTTTTGGGGTTTTTTTTTGTGTTTGTTTTTTTTTGTTTGGTTGGTTTTTTTGTTTGTTTAATCAGTTGGACTAGATGATCTTAAAAGGTCCCTTCCAACCTAGGTGATTCTGTAACAAGTGGGTCACGGCGCAGCATCCCCGAAACACCCATTCAATGTGCTCAAGATTTAATTGCAAAAGCAGCCAAAGCCCATTAGTACTGACACAAAAGGCAGAAGGAAAGTTGTGTACCGCCCCAAGACTCTTGTTTCAAAGCGCCCCCCCGACCCCTCCCCATCTCAGCATCTCCCAGTCTGATCCTTTCAGCCCCAGTCCCCAGCATCCCAGCCACTCGCTCTGGGGCTCTGCGGTTCAGCCTGTCCTGCTTTAATTTGACTAAAATGAAATGAGGAAAAAAAAGTATTTGAAGGACAAAGCCAATTGGACAAATGCCCGCAAGTTTTTGGTTGGTTTTTTTTTCTTCCCCAGGGGAAAATAGTGTCACCTGGCTTCTCTTCTTAGAGAAAGTTTTCAAAGGAACATCTGAAAATCCAAGACCCAAAGTGTTGCAAGTTTAATCCTACCACTTTCCCCTGAACATTGACAACATCCTCTCAATTTTTATTTTACTTTTCAGCAGCAAACCTGAATAAGTTTCCACAGCATTCCTAAGACAGTGTGAAAAGAAGAGAAAAACCTTCTGGTATAGTTTCTCACTGAACATTGAGAACCATAAATGCATAAACCGATGGGGGTGACCAGTGCACATGGGCTGTTTCCTTCCTGGGGAAGGGTCCCCCCGCTCCCTCCCCCAGCCCCGCTGCAGCTCATTAAAATGCTTCTCCAGGAGATGGGGGTTTCAGAGAAGGCTTTGTGAATTTTTAATGTTGTGTGCTACTTAGCTGTTGCTGAATCCACATTTTCTCCAGGCCATCTCAGCAGCATACGCAGCCTTTCCCAGCATCACTGATAACCCCAATGCAGCACCCTGCAGCCTCTGCACCGGGAACCGCCGCTCTCTTCCCCTCTTTTCTCTCTAAGGTCTTAGGAAGTATGAAGGTGACGGCTGGAGAGCAGAGGGGGAATTGATGGAGGCTGGCATGGGCAACCAGCTGGGAAACCAATGTGTTGTGCTGAACGAGAAGGAAAAGAGAAACGCGGGCCACAAAAGTCAAGATACACAACTTGTTTGACAAAAGGGTGAAGCGTGAAACACCTTCTGCTTTTGGCAGAACCGAATTAACCCAGGAAGGTGGCAGCACTGAGGGCCTCCAGCACTCACAGTGATGCTCAAGAGAGTTCAAAAGATAAAACGCACTCATTTGAGCTTTCTTCTCCTCCCCCAAGCTCTGGTAACAGAATCACTGGAATAATTTTGTAGTTAAAAAAAAAAAAGTATCCCACCAAAACCCAACAGCATCTAGATTTCACAAAAGTGCCATCCCAGGAAAGATTATACAGCCTACCCATGGGAAATCCAAATTGATGACATTTTTTTCCCAAAGGTAGGGTGCCCTGGGAGGGGGAGCACAGCCCTGCTCCGTTCTGCTTGGACCTGCAATGGGAGTAAAGACAACCAAGCAACCAAGAAAGACAAAACAGGAGACACTCTGCACACAGAGATTTCACCACAGGTTGCTTGGCTTGGCAATAGAAATGCTTAAGGGAATACTGTATTTCTTTGAAATACTTAACATTATGAGCTTTAGCTAATTTAGAAAATGTTAGGTTTAGCCCTCAATGATATCTCCTGTGATGTTCAATCAAACCCTTCTCATGCAGAGGAGGTGATTTATTAGCAGAGATTGGACCCATTTGAAGCAATAAGCATCCTGGAGCAGGAGAAGGCTCATCTAAGAGCTCCATTAAAGCAGCAGTTAACAGAGATGTTTTCTGTCTCCCACCTCACACATCACTGCCAAACCTGTCATGGAAAAGCTTTTCAGAAAGCAAACATCGTTGCAGCCTCAGGGGAGCACAGCTCTCCGGGCTCTCCTTTGCCTGCAGGTAACCCAGTAAATCTACCTGCTCCTCCAAACCATTAGTGCAAGCTGGATTTCTAGACCGGTTCAATGCACAAAGCTATGGGTGAAGTAAACAGGTGAAGTGAGCCATCCCTTGTCCTCAGGGACCTGCTGGCCTCATTGTACACACGTGATCTTGAAACGTTTTTGTCTTATTTACGTATATTAAAAAAAAAAAAAAAAAAAGAAAAAAAGATATATGAATAATCTAGGATACAGGAAACAGAACAGTCTTTACAAAAACAGTGCTGTTGTTCGTGGTGTTGGTCAGACCTACTGCAAAGCCTCAGGCAGAAGGAGGTAGCGCTGGCCAAGCAGACCGTGGGTGCATCCCAGCACACCCCAGTGAGTCCATCAGGGGGTGATCAGTGATGCAGTTTTCCTTCAGGGAAACCTTAGAAAACCTCCCATCAAAGAGCAACATCAGGCCAAGGAAGACCAGGGTGCTGCAGGGTTTGGTGCCATGCACTCATACATAGGAAACCTCTGACTGAGGGCTTAGATGACATTTGGCATGAGAAATAACACATTTGCAGTTTCCTGCAATTTCCACTCTAATTAAAAAGAAGCTAATTCCGGACCTCATCTGTCTCTCTCATGGAGCACACTGACATGCTTTTGCAGAGAGAAAGGCACTCACAGATGATCGGTTCGGTGGTTTCCTACCTGCTGAAGTCCTGTGGGATATTTGTGTGACAGAACAACTTGGCTCCTACCACAAGCTCAGCCTGCACATACCTACGCCAAGTGCTGCAGCAGCAGTGCTGTGAGAAACATTTAATCCTCATTCTTGTTTTATAAAAGGATCAAAATGCTCAGTGTGCTGATAATTTAAAGGTTTAGCAGTCCCAACATCCAACTATCAGAGCAAAGAAATACATACTGTGGGCTTAAAACTTGAATACCAAAATTGTAGAAAACAGGAGGTCAAAGGGAAGAAAAACCCTCCTTGTGCTACACTGCAATGGCCCAGTCCTGTTCTGTAGTGATTTATGAATATAAAAAACCTGCTTTCTTTTACTCCTTGGTAATTTGGTCTCTCGCTGCATGAATACATTTGCTTGTTTTAGTGCAGAGCTCTTGGAAAAAGCACACAGGGAGGAGGCGAGTGGCTCCAGCGAACCACAGTTTGAGGTTCTTGATACTGATATCCCCATGGGACACATCACCCAACAGCCCCCGGCTGTTAGCCAGGCAGGGGACGTGTGTGCAGCCGCTGTGTTTGCTCCCCCACACTCCTACCCCGCTGTATCCCTGCTGTTAACTGCTGCCTTGGTCTTGCAGAAAGGTCCCCCCTGCCAACAGACTCCTTCTGCTGCCATTTCCTCTACCCAAAGCTACCCTCCAACGCCCATGAGGTCTCTCTTCGCCCATTTCTCCCTTATGAGCTCTTCTAGAGGGAGCAGAAATGGGAAAATATCAAGTAACCTCACTCATTTGGGTATCTGCATTCTGCAGATCTGTCTTTTTAGGAAACGCCTACAGAAATTGCCTCCCCAGACAATCAGGCAACTCCACACCCTGGTGTGAAGGGCAGGGCAAGCCAGTGAGCACAGTTTCTGATTGCACTTGCTTAACAGGTCACCTTCTCCTTGGCTGCTGACCTCTAAAATGTCAGGTTCCTCACTTAGAAAGCAACCACTGGTTTTTGAAAACTTTTAAGTGTCTGTGTCCTGCTCCAGCCACATTTGATGACGATGCTTTAGAAGAACATCCGCCACTGCTCGGTTTTCCTTTTCCTCTCATCTCCCCATTTATCACCTTGTCTGCTCACAGTGCTCTTGCCATATGAGGTTTTAATAGGCCTCACAAAGCACAGTCCCATTTTTGTAACTTCTTTTCATTTAGCTCTTCTTCCAGTTAAATGCTACAAAACCATTTCCCCCTCTAGTATCCAACTTAGGAATTCCTTTTGCAAGATCTAAACTCTGCTGTTTTCCAACAACTGCATTATAGGATGCAGGGGAGAGGAAACAAGTCTGGTTCCTTTCTTTGAAAAATATAAATATTTCATCTTGGTCTTACAGTGCTGTGCAAGCAAGTACTTCCAATTTTAGTACATACTCTTTTCCCCCACTGCTTCACACATATCAAGCGTATTAATTAATACCTCTATCACTCCAGCTACAAAAGTATAACAAGACCAGTTTGAGCCAACTCCATAAAGCCCAGGGACAGAAACACATCTCCAGCCTGAAACCCAGCCAGGCAAGCTGTGCCTTCCCATCGCTGGGTTTTCCCAGGCAGAAGCATTTACAATTCATGCATGGTCCCTTCCTGCCCCTCCATCCTCCCTTTCCTCTTACACCACCCCACGGGGCAGATGCAGCAGCTGGTTAGCGATGCGCATTTGCTCTCTGCGGCCAGTGCTGCAACAGCAGGGCTGCGGCTGCTTCCGCGTGCCAGGAGGGCATATTGCCTCATTTGTCTCCCACAGAGCCAAAAGTAATCCCTCCATGCTCTATTAGGGATAACAAACCACTAAGTGGCATCAGGTATTAATTCCTAACGGTCGTGTCTATTACAGATTAAGAAAGCACAAAGCATATTATACTGTGAGGAGCCTATTAATGTAAATACACTGATTGCAGTTAATCTTGGGCTATTTGCTAATATTAATTCAACCTTTTTTTAGATACTGGGGAGGGAGACATAAGGAAACAAAAAAAAAACGTCTGATGGTATTACAAAGGCAAGGAAGGAAAAGCACCCTTGCTTAACGGAGTGCAGCATGTTTGAAAGCCAGCAAACCAGCCAGCTGGAAAAGTAATGTCTCCATGATGAACAGAAAATCCTTTGGAAAGGAAAACAAGTCTCAGCATACTTATTTTTATTAGCGGACCAGGCACAAACCTGTGTTTTGGTGCCAGCACAGCAGAGCAATTCATAACCAAACCACCATGTGCCGAAAGAATACACAGTCTCTGCAGGCTCCTGGAGTCAATTATTTTGGCGCAAGGAAAAGAAATCCCATGTTTACATGCCCAGCACCTGAAGCGCCCCAAAACCACCTTCTCTGATCATTACCAATAGCATCGCCCCAGAAATCTGGCTCCTTTCACAGCCTGAGGTTAGGAGAGGGCTGAAACCCCTTGCGCCTGTGCTGTGTCAGGCTGGATGCCTCAATACCAGTATCTAATTAAAGGCAGAAACTTGGCAGCAGGAACCAACCTCAGATCCAAACCCAGAGGCCGGGCTGAGTCGTTTCTTGAACCCGAGCCCACTCTGTACCAGCCCTTTAATGTTCTGCTGAGCAGCAGCAGGAGTGCAGCCGGAGCATCTTCCCTTGCAGCTGAGCTCCGGCTGGGACTCGGCCGGCGCACAGACAGGTTTCCCCCTCTGCACCGAGGCTGCAGCAGAGTCACAGAAGAGAAATTTCCACTCTAATGATTCCCACCTTTAAAACTTTCTGAAAGCAGTGCAGGCTTTTTCCAGACTGACACAGTACCTTCCCACAGTGCAGATGACCAAGCATAAAACTAAAGACACCCAGGCTCCTGTGTCTCACGTCCATGAACATCTGGTTTTCGCTCTCTACTAACACATCCTCCCAGGGAAAATTTAGCTATTCCTTTCCCCCAAATTGTCCCTGCTGGAAGTTACAGATTTGGATGTATCATTGTTTTAGCTTCAGGATTTCTTTCCCCACTGCAAGTCACTAAGATAATTTTTCCCCTCTCTCCAATATATATTATCTAGCCACCCATGGATTTTAAAAGAGGGAGAAAAATAATAGGAAGAAACACATGATTTATAGCTGTTCTGGCCGATTGCCTGAACACAGGCTGCCAGGACTTATTTTCTCACAATTGTCTGGCAAAAATTGCTAGCGAATTATAAGGATTACTTGCAGCAGTGTATTTGTTCTGGATTCATTTTTTGCCTTATTTAATTTTAACAGCTATAATAAACCATCTTCAATAAATCCAGCTGATCTGCAAGAAGATATCCAATTAAAAGCAATGCCAGAGCCCAGAGCTGCCCCTTGCTCCCGTGCTGCCGAGAGCAGAGGATGGCTCACAGGCACCAGGGCAGGAGGCAGGAGGCAAAAGTAGTGATTTTCCTCCATGCAGGATCTGCTCCGCTGCCCCTGAGGGACTGTGCTTCCCAGGCAAACATAGGAAATCCCTGCTGCTGAGGGAAGCAGCGATGGAAGCTGTAAGTGAGATTTAGGTGAGGTGGCAAGAGAAATAATGCACGCTGGGGTCACACAAGATGCCTGCAGTGGTGGCAAAGGCATTTTAAGGAGGTCCTATGTGCTGAAATGTGAATTGCCATTGTCACACTGCACCTTGTCACTCATTTGTAATACACCAGGAGCACACAAACCACACCACCGATCCAGTTAAAACAAGATAAAACGTCATCTTTGAAAAGTCATGGAGAACAGGAGAGGTGCCTGAAGACTGGAGGAAGGCCAACATCACTCTAGTCTTCAAAAAGGGCAAGAAGGAGGACCCTGGGAACTACAGACCAGTTAGTCTCACCTCCATCCCTGGGAAGGTAATGGAGAGACTCATTCTAGATGTCATCTCCAAACAAGTCAAAGAGCGGGGGGTTATTGGAAGTGGACCACATGGGTTTACCAAGGGTAAATCATGTTTGACCAATCTGATAGCTTTCTATGATGCTATAACTGGTTGGTTGGACGAGGGGAGGGCAGCAGATGTCATCTACCTTAACTTCAGCAAGGCTTTTGACACTGTCTCCCATAACATCCTCATTGGGAAACTAAGGAAGTGTGGGCTGGATGAGGGGACAGTGAGGTGGATTGACAACTGGCTGTGTGACAGGACCCAAAGGGTAATGATTAATGGAGCAGGTTCAAGCTGGAGGCCTGTAACCAGTGGTGTCCCCCAGGGGTCAATACTTGGTCCAGTCCTGTTCAACATATTCATCAGTGACCTGGACGAGGGGACAGAGAGTATCCTTAGCAAGTTTGCTGATGATACCAAACTAGGAGGGGTGGCTGACACCCTGGAGGGCCATGCTGCCATCCAGCGAGACCTGGACAGGCTGGAGAGCTGGGCAAGGAAGAACCTCATGAGGTTCAACAGGGAAAAGTGTAGGGTCCTGCACCTGGGGAGAAGAATGTCAGGCACCAATACAGGTTAGGGGTGGACCTGCTGGAGACAAGTTCTGAAGAGAAAGATCTGGGGGTCCTGGTAGACAGCAAAATGACAATGAGCAAGCAGTGTGCTCTTGTGGCCAAGAGGCCAATGGAATCCTGGGCTGCGTAGGGAAGAGTGTGGCCAGTAGGTCGAGGGGGGTCGTTCTCCCCCTCTACTCTGCACTGCTGAGGCCACAACTGGAATACTGCATCCAGTTCTGGGCTCCCCAATTCAAGAGGGACAGGGAACTACTGGAAAGAGTCCAGCGAAGGGCAACGAAGATGATTCAAGGAACAGAGCATCTCCCTTATGAAGAAAGGCTGAGAGAGCTGGGACTCTTTAGCCTGGAGAAGAGAAGGCTGAGGGGAGACCTTATCAATGCTTATAAGTATCTAAAGGGTGGGTTGAAGGAGGAGGGAGCCAGACTCTTTTCAGTGGTTGCCAGTGAGAGGACAAGGGGCAACAGGCACAAGTTGGAACATAGGAGGTTCCACTCAAATACGAGAAAAAACTTCTTCATGGTGAGGGTGCCAGAGCCCTGGAACAGGCTGCCCAGGGAGGGTGTGGAGTCTCCTTTTTTCAAGACCCGCCTGGATGCCGTCCTGAGTAACATGCTCTGACATGCTCTGGGCAATCCTGCTTCAGCAGGGGAGTTGGACTAGATGATCTCTATGGTCCCTTCCAACTCTAAAAATTCAGTGAAATTCAGTGAAATCCAGGCTAGAACGTCTCTCCACCAAAGGCAGCATCATGCATAAGTGCTTCCAGGGGAAATTCACTGAACACTAACGGGAAGCTATGCATAAAGTCATGTCACAGCCACCCTGTTCCTTTGAGCGCAGTTTGAGAAACTCTTGCAGCAGTGACACCCTCCCACCAAGGGAGCAGGACAAAACCAAGCCTTTTTTAAGCTCATTTATGGCAAAGGGGCCCAGATCTTGCAAGAACAATTTCAGGGCTGGCATATGCAGAGTGCACTGTCGGCTCTGGTGCCTGGTGAAGTCCCCGCTGCCTGCATCCCTCTGTTAAGGGGCTCATACAGCCAGCAGGGATGGTAATACAGAGCAGGGAGGAGCAGCTGAGATCCTTCAGGCTAATACCTAGCAGGGAAACTAGGTATCATAAGGATTTAAGAGCCTCAAACCAGAGCTACAACTAGCTTTGATGCACAAGAAAGCAGCAAGCTCTTTGGCTGTCCTACATGAGGGATGAGCACATTGCCTTCCACAGGAGAAGAGAGTTTCACAAGGTGGCCAGAGCCCCACAATTTGTAGGGTTCAACTCCCAACACTCAAAACACAAATGTCCACTCTGGGAGCTTGTCCCTGCACCCAAGTCATGCCCCTTGGTCACTGCTACACATCAGCTGAGTCCCCAAAGCCTGCAGTCAGCTGCACCCGTTTAACCTGCCAAATTGCTACAGCCAGCCAAGTTGCAAAATTCCTTTCCAAGCACTTTAAAATTTCATCTCTGCCAAGAAAGCAACATCAAGAATTTAGCAAGAGGAATATCGATTTGCTGGATTTACTTTGAAAAGCTTCCCAGGTACAGCAACACAAGATATTAATGAGACAGATCAAAAAGCGCCTTAGGTGCTAAGCCCTCAACATCCATCAGTTCCCTGGCTTGCCATTATAGCTGGAGCCTTCCCTTTGCCTTGTGCTGCCAGTTCCACACAGAAAAGACCTTCCTGTAGATATCCTCCTCTCCTGAAACCAGCGCGTGGCATTATGGTAAGGTTGGACATCACAGCAATGTCTCCATGAGATCATGGCTTTGCTGCAGCAGGAGAGGCTCCCCCCTCCCTGCCGAACCTGCAATATTTGTGTCCCCGTCCGCAGGTATCGGGTGTGCCTGGTGCAGCCAAATCTCAGCAGACCCATGAAGTGTTCATGGCTATCACCTCTTGAGGATACCCTGTTATTTCGGCTTTCTCTGCCCTTTGATGGTTGCTACCCAGCCAGCCAGACCACAGGGACATCCCCAGCAGCTGGTCCAAACAAGGAGCCTGGAGCTGGTTTGGAGCTTGTGTCATGAACTCAAAGGGGAGGGATGGCAGGGTGCACAAAGACTAACCCATCAGCAAGCAAAATATATGAATATAACATTTCCAGTGAAATGGCCCTCAGGATGGCTATAGCCACAGCTCTCTGGGCCAGCTGGCAGCAATCTCCATGCTCCAGAAAAGCCAGGGCAAGAACCACCACTTTTAAGGCATTACCAATAAAGCTCATGTTTTTTGGCTAGGGATCACAAGTCGGTAATAGCTCCATAAATGTTTCATAGTGCCCTTTGCTGGCCGTCATCGTGCCACATAGACACATTTGTTGTGCAGTCCCCAGTTATATCTCTCAACTTTGGCTCCAGAAAGAAATGTCTATGAAAATCCTCTTGGCTAATTGAGAAGCTTTTCAAAGTCTCCTTGGGAAACTACAATCCCTTACTCCCACCCTCCACAACTTGCGACATGGCCATTAAATCTGTCATCATAATATATCCCATTCACTCCTGTCCAGCCTGAAGTCTTTAATGAGGCTTGCAGAAGAAAGCTCACATCCCCCAGCCCACAGAGAGAAGAAAATAAACCTCGTCTTCTTCAGGTTACGTCATATGTCAAACCTTAATTGGTGCACTTCAAAGCAAAGCAGGAGCATTTGGAAACACTGCCCTCCAGATCAAATGTTGAGCCTCAAATTGCCAGGCTAAAGCAGTAACACCAGCTCGATGTCCCCTCCCCACATCTCTTGGGGACACCCAAGCATGGCTGTTTGTCTCTCAATCTGTGTTAAAGGAATTGAAAGGAGGATCCAAGCGAGAGAACGGAAAGAGCAGAAACAGAAAAAGGGCCTATAGAAACATTCATCACTCACCAAAAGAGTCTATAGAAAAAAATAGCCTATAGAAATATTCATCACTCACCAAAACCAACCTAAAGGCTGAACACAGCTAGGCTGCCCCACTGTCCAATGCAACACCATTGCATTAATTAGTGATAGCCCAAATGCGGACACCTCTTTGCTCTGCAGATCAGCATTTGCTAAGCATGGGGATAAATGTTTCCTGAGGGTAAGAGCTTTGATGAACCACAGGAGGATGCTCGTGGGCAGGCAGGTCTCAGACCACCCTGAACCTCTAATGGAGATAAACGCAGGCAGCAGGAAGGCTCGATTGATGGGTCAGGCTGGAAATCCAGGCACTGGGGCAGAACGGTAGGTGGTTTTCAATGCAAAAGCTTTGATCTAGCCTGCTCGTCCACATCTGAGCCCTCCGAGCGAGGTCTGGAAGAGAGCAGAGATCAGAAACAGCCTGAGGACTGATACTTTCACTCATTGGAAGATGGCCCTTTGGGTCAGCATCACCATCTGAGTTTTTGATGGACTGAGGTATAGCCTAACAAGAAAGCATGAAGATGTGAAAGGCTGCGTGTTTAGATATCTGACTGTCTTTGAGGTTCAAATCCATTTACTGTCAATGCAGAAATGCCAGGAACCCTTGAAGGTTACAGAATTTATTGACTCTTACTGTGGGTTTTGCACAGCAGCTGAATTTTTGAGAGAAGGTGGAGAGGAAGGCTCAGCAGCCATGAGATGAGGCAGAGAGGGCAGCCAGGAGCTGCCAGCACAGCCCTTGGGCAGTCCAACCTGCAAATATGCTTTAGTCACAAGGCAGCAAGTACTGCAGACTGGCAAGCGGGACTGAGGAAGGGCAAATACTAGGTAATGCTGATTTTTTATTTTTTTTTTCTTTAAGTCTGGCTTGATATTCTAGCTGCAGATTTTACAGCAAAAAGGTGGAGGATGCAGGTGATGGCCAACACTGCAACTACGGTCAATGATTTGTACCTTGAATAATGAGGTAAGGACATTCTGCATGATAACACCTGAGTGATACATCAGGTGTCAGCAAGCCGGGAAGGCCAAGTACTCTGTTTAAATAGAGCAACCTTCCCAGTTGTGGATAACTGCCTCCTATGCAGAGGAGCCCCACCACCACCACCATTCCCCACATGTGCAGGTCTCACTTGGACTAGCAGTGCCTCCATTGCTGCTGTCCATGAAGGGTTTCATAATACCTTCTATTCTGGTAGCCTCCTCTTTTAGCAGGGAAAAGCTTTAGAAACAGGACAAGAAAAACAATTTTAGAGACTAATGGGCTATAAACTGATGCTGTGCAGAAATAGGTGGGTGTCCTGGTTCGGGGGGGGATAGGGTTAATTCTCCCCAGGATCTAGCAGGGACACAGGTATTCCATCTCAGGGGAGCCATGCCCAGGAGCTGCCGGGGAGGGGGGAGGAAGTCACCACAGGGGAGGGGGCTGGGGCATCCCGGGTCCCCTCTTGTAGCCGCAGTATGGTAATCATGTTTGTATACTCCTCTATCCGTGTTACTGTTACTGTTTTCTTGTTCCCTTTGCTGTTCTGTTAAACTGTCTCTGTCCCAACCATGAGTTTTGCCTTTTTTCCTTCCGATTCTCCCCTCATGGCCTTGGGGGGGCCGAGAGAGCAGCTGCCACAGGGTTCTTTGTTACCGTCTGAGGCCAAACCACAACAGTGGGATATAGACATTTTTGTTGTGGAAATGAAAACTCATGTGCTGGCAACACCATTGGATTAAGTTAATGGTGGAGTTTCTGGGCTGGATCCAAACCTTGCCCAGCTCAAAATTCATCTGGCTTTAGCCCTGCATGAGGCAAACCACACATGGGCCCAGATTAAAGCCAAACTGCTACGTAACTGTCAGCCTGTAGCACATGGGGATACAAGTCCTAACCCTATGCACTCAATTCAAAGTCTACTTTGCAGAATGAAGGAGGTCAGCCAAAAACAGTATAAAACAAAACAAAACAAAACAAAACAAAACCCCTTAGTTCTAACATGCATTTTCTAATGAGAGGAGACATGAGAAGAAAAACAAGTCCTAAAAAATCTCAGCTCTTCACTTGTGCTGCATGCAGTGTGTACTATATACCTTCGCATTCTTGTTGAAAGCAAAAAGCAGCTCTGAAAGGGCACAAGCAGCTGTGAATTGCCCTTTCAAGCTGGTCAATGATGAAAACCAAACCCTGATTCAGTACACTAAGTTCATAGGTCTAAGGGGTGGACAGAAGTGCCGGGCACATCTAGTGACAACCTGTAGATCATGGCCAGCAACCACCTTTCACAATTTCTACATTATCTCAAAATTCACTATCTGGTTGATAGGTTTGTTTATTATTTTGGGAACAGCATGTCCCGATTTAAACAGATGTCATCGCTTCAAAACCATGTGCTGTGACCTTTGCAAGGACTTGGAAGGATAACTGAACATACAATAGAGAGCCAGGAAATTATACAGGAGTCCCAATAACCGAAAGCAGATCCAAACTTTCTCCTGGTAAACAAATGTCATTCCACAATTTTACAAGGTGCTTTTTGATTGTCACATGAAATCTAGACTATCTAAATTAAAATCTTATTTTATTTATTTTTTTAAAAAATATAAATACATTTAGACAGGTCATCTGGTCATGGAAGAACCTATCAGATTTATCCGTACTTAGAAAACTTGATTCTTCACTTCATTTTTCCACTTATAAGTGGGTGGCTGCTAATAGTCTTTTGGTTATGCAAGAATTATAAATATTCTCACTTAGAACTAATGACTTAATTTGGATGCACCAGCAGGATATGAATAGCTCAAGGTTTTCCCTGTGCGTGAGGAGCAGTAGCCACACAGAAGGTCTGGAAGGTAAGTAGTTTTGATGAGTGGTAGCCCATTATGGCAGGGACGGCAAGGCTCCTGGGACCTCACAGTAAAAGCATAATTTCAAAATAGGTGCAGAGTTGTGGCTGTGGAAGGAAGAGATGTGTGTGCAACTGGAGGCTTGTTAGGTCTTTGGGTTTTTTTCAATCCGATGGAGGTATCACAGTCCTAGCCTGGCATCTTTTTAAGATCTAATGAAAGCACCCAATGCCAGGATGTCTCCATTTTTCTTCCTTGATGTCTTGGGTGCCATATTATTGAAGTCCCAGCTGCTTACCACCATTCAAGTCCTGTGCAAGTGTATTTTCCCAAAGGGCCTCAAATTGATGGGGAAAGGTAAGGAGATAACTATTTTGAGTCTTAAAAACATCTTGTGGACAACTACCATGCTAAATTCCAATCAAGTAATTTTCTAAAAATGTTTCAATAAATTAACAAGGTAATTAATAACAGATACCTGCTATTTTTAAACTCAGAACAACTCCAGAATTAAAGTTTTTTGCCCAGCAGTCAGATGCCATAAAAAAAGATGGGCCTGGGCAGGGCAAGAAAGCTGAATGGTGACAGCTTCTTGGGTTCCTGAAATAAGGAAAGGTAGAACCAGCAATGCAGGCAGGACAAGAAGCAAGCAATACACGACATTAAGCATGTGTCATGATAGCAGTACTGTGCTTGGACCATAATCCCATTTTCCTGATCCCAAAGCGCCTCCTCTAACCTGTAGCCCTGCAGATGAGGAGTTTGTGAGGATATAAAGCAATGAACACTAACAATGGGGTCTTTGGACCACCTGTCCACCAGTTCCAGTTTTCTCCTTCCTTCTCCACCTGCATTTCTCGTGCTCCTGTAAGGTCCAGTTTCTCACAGCTCCCACGCTGCCAGAACTGAAGAGGCATTTTTATCCCTTTTTGCCGCATTTTTATTCCTTTTTGCCCTGCTCTCCCACCACTATCTCTTAATCAAGAAACCCAATCCATAAGACAACCTCAAGCCTCGGTCTCTTCCTTTGTGTACTGCTGATTAACAAGGCTGATTTCTACTTATGCAACACCTACGACATGCCTCAGTTCTTAACCATATCAAACTGGGACTGAGAAGTGAACCTGAAGCTTTTCATTTATTTGTGTTTCTTTTTCTGCCATTTTCCAGCTTTAGAAGCTTGTGAGCTCCACAGACCACGGGGACAGCGGTGGCACGGGCATTACCGGCACAATGCCGTCGGGCAGAGCAATGTTGCTGGTTTGTCTGTAAGAAGCAGAGCTTGCTTTACTCACAAGGACACAACCCTGCTGCCAGCTAACCAGGCTCCCTAGCCAGTTTGTTATGATGCTGATGTCCAAGGATGCTTATGTGCCCCACGTGCAAGTGGCTCTATATGTGCCCCCATCCTTTGTAGCGCAATTTGCTGTGAGGCTGGCAACACTGGGAAATGCAGACCTTTACTTACAAAGAATAACCACATAAATCTCCTTTAATGAGCTCTTAAGTCACTAACAGCTATCTGTGTGCAGCTATTTAAAGGACAAGCCCTGCTGGGATAGGAATGGGCACAGCTCCATTGCCCTCGGTGGCTCTTAGCCAACAACCCTTTCCAAGCACCTATTCCTGCTGCATTCATGCTTCCTTTTTTCCTTTATTAGCTCTGCTGTGTCCTCTACAGGCCTTTAGCTGTTCATCTCAATCAACTAAAAACTGAAACTTCTTCTCAGTATTTGTACTCCAGATGTCTACGTTAAATCTACAAATTAAATTAGTTTTATCACACTTCATCGTATTTCATTTTTGATAACAGCAGAAGCTATCCAAGACAGTATGTGTTGAATGGCTTTGTTCCCATCCACACCTTCTCTAGTTATGATAAATTTTCAAGGGAGAAGCACAGCGGTTTGGGCCGGTTCTTGGTGCAGAAGCCACAAGGACAGCAACAATAGGAAGGTGCCAAGTTGACAGAACCACAATGCAAACTTATCCCTGGTCATTGTCAAGGGAAATACTGCACCACCGCCAGCTCTTCCTGCCACATTCTGTGGCACTTTATAACCATATGCTGAGTTTTTGGCACATTTTCTTTTGCATCTCTCTGCTTCCACAGCAGAGGTCCAGAGGTCCAGAGGTCCACCTGACCTCCAGTGCCCAGCAAGCTGTCCATGGGGCAGATCAACAGCTGTTTCCGTGAAGGAGATCTATTAATTATGGCAAAAGCTCCGAACTAAGCCACAAGATTAAAGCTGGATGCACTTCACATTTAGTTACGCTTAAGACATAGGAGTTGGGTAGTTGCAGTGACTGGAGATTTCAAGATAACAAAACTGCAGGGTTTGGGAAGCAACATTTCTATAATGAATTGTTAGCAATTAGGCTGTTCTGTCAAAATGAAACTGTCTTAATCTTTCAAAGAGAATGCTGGTCTATTTAACTTGTAATTGATTAACAGCTTTCCAATGAGAGGATTAAAGTACACAGTAGATAACCTAGATGATTGACAGTTCTGCTTCACCAGCCTAAAACAAGATGCCTCCGTTTTCCCACCACATGCCAATTAAATGATTAAGTATTGTTTACTGGGAGTGTGAAGACTACAAGACAGTAGGTGGATTTATTAGCAGAGAAAGGAAAAACACTCCTACACATAGGAGAAAGATTATTTTGAATGACTAACAGCCATGCCCTTGCAAAGCTTAACTAGAGCTCGATGAATTATTCACTGCCAGAAGGTTATGGCCCAGCCCTTCTCCCCTTTTTCAGACCATTTGCCAGTTTATCCAGATGTCTCCAATGTGTTCATCACTTCAAGGTGTTCTATGCAGACTGTTTGCTGAGTTTATCATACGGATAGCTGTAAGTCCAGCTGCTTGGTATTATCGATGGAAGAGAGGCTGGGGGCTTAACTCCCATTAGAGACAGAATCTCACTTCTCTGGGGCAGGAGACCAAGACATCTTTTAACGAGCAAAAGCTGCCTCATTAGTAGTCTCTTAGTACACACAGGCACTGAATCAAATCACCTTGATACAAGTACCTGAACATGGCAGGAACAATAATGTGTTTTAGCATCTTGCACCAAGAACATCCAATTTTACATGAATTAACAGTTTACGCCGAGGAGCTTTGGAGGGAAGGGGAGGAGGGAGAAGCTCTTGAATTCACACAATCAGGCTCCATAGCTACCATGTCTGAATGAGCCACATTGCTTTAACACAATACATACCATTTTTACCAGGCTGGAGACAAAATAACATAAAATCAAGATGGTGAAAAATTTCCAAATTTTTGACCTCTATGACTGTAGGAAGCTGCACATTAAATGACACAATTCCTTAAGCTTACAATCTCCCCTCTGCCTTTTAGGTGACCCTTTAATTATCTGATCCCTGGATGGTAAAAGCTGAATGAGATGTTCTATTAACTTCAGTTCCTGACATCTGGTTTTATTTCAGATTTCTCCTCCCCACCACTTCTGTAGGGCTCCTGCACAGGTCTATGAGAGCTGCCTTAGCATCACCGAGGAAAGCGAGAGTTACCAGTTCTGGGTAAAACTGCCAGCACTCCCTGCCCTGGGAGCTCTCTCCCCAGTATGCCACCAGTGCACAGCATAGGATAATGATCCGTCTCAGCTGGTTAACTAAAAAGAGCAAAGTCCCTGCCAGATAAGAACCTCTGCAGGTGTGGAGACAGCAGAAGCCCGTTAACAGGGTAAAATATTTTGGGTACCTGTGACTTTGTGTTTTCAGCAGCATGTCCAGGGCTCTGGGCCCCTTCCTGGGATTCTGGCAAACATCTAAAAGTGTAAGATTTTCATTTTTCAGTGGAGGGCTCTGTGTGGTGCACAGGCTGCCTGTAGTGAGCCAGACAAGCAGCGGGCTGATGCTTCCACTGTTCCTTGGAGCTGTACCAGGTACAGCCATGAAAAGACTGAATTTCAAGAAATCAGTAAATTAAAAGCCAGGATGTCAAAGAGAAAATTGTGAAAGAGAGATCCCTAGGGATATTAAATACAAAGATATTACTTCTGGCTCTGGAAACCTCTGAGCCACAGTTTGTGGGGAGACTGTACCAAGGGAAATATTCCTGTGCGTCTCCTGTGAGCCGCAGGGTGCTGGAGGGGCAGCTGTGGGAAGCTATGACCCCAAAGGGCTGTGGAGGAACGTACTGAGCTAATTACAAAGAGTGGCAAACTCTGTTATCAAGAGTTAAGTGAATACGACTGACTGATGGAGCTGGCCACCACGAATGGCAGATGTTCTCTCAAGAAAAAAGGAAAATCAGCATCTGGAAAAATGTGGGGAAAGGCATTGCAGGACGTACAGTCCTTCAAGAGGACAGCCCCAAGATTACAGAAACAACCCTGCTCAGTGGGACTGGAAAGCAGCCACGTGGACACGTGGAAAGCAGATGGACACGTGCTCGGCCACCTCACCTTGCAGGAACCAACATGGGGACAGAGCTGCCGCTTAAATCCAGACTACTTTGTGACAGCCTGTCATCCAGGTCATAAAAAGGAAAAGGCAGCATCCTGTTTGCCTGGCGGCGTTAGTCCCATGGAGAGCAGCATGTTTTGTTGTCCAAACAATGTAACTGTAGGTCACCTGCATTACAAGCAATGAGAGTAGAAGCAGATGGAGATACCACTTTTTTCAGACAACATTTGGCCTTTATTGACAGAGCCAGCTGTCCCCCCCTGCAGTGCCCATCCAGGGTTAGGAAGAGGCAGGAAAAATTTCAGAAGAGCAATTGGAAGTACCGGCCTTGCTGGGGGTCAGGTGCACCTTTTTTGCCTACACTCAGAGCCTTTGGTCTCCTCACCCCCCTGCAAGCCCAGCGCTCAGACTTGCTGTGCCCCAGCAGTGACAGCTCTCACACTTACCAGCTCAAGTTCCTGCCCCACACCATTTTTTATCAGCAAACCACCCAACATCAGGGTAGGGCTTGTCCTGCCAGTGTCTGTTCATACTACCCCAAGCTGATCACGGGTCCTGACACATCAGCCCATCACCATTACACCCAATGCATGAACAGCTACCTGGTGGCAGATGTTGCTGGCAATCCACAGTCATTTCAACATTTTGTGACCTAGACAAGACCAGGTCTGGTTCTTCTGATCCATGCAAGCATCCTGTTTGAGTTTTAATTGGGATATTACTGGTTAACATGGAATAAAGATGTTGAGACAAACAGCATCCAGGGGAACACCTGCAAAGGGGTGAACACCTTTTCAAGTCCTCAGAGCATGGCCAAAGAGGCCGTTCATCCACGAGCAATGCTCCCCATGGGCATTACATTATGGGGTAGCTGTGCCCCAGGAGGGTACGTCTACTGGGCAGGACAGCAGCCCCATGGAGAGATGTTTGGGTGCCCAGCGTGGCTGACCCGAGGTCAGCTCTGGGTTACTAAACTCTGCTTCTTTGCTCACATCCATATTCCCTCTGTTCGAACAAGCAGGACAAGAAAATGCTTTTAAGTGTCACGCTGTACCTGAGCCTCTTGCTGTCTTCCTGTCCACGTGCAGTGGAGTGATCCCACCTGTTATCTGCATGGATCACTTGCTTGAGCCTTACCAAGGAAGGAACATCCAAGGAGAATTAAAGAGCATGCTTTCAAGCTTTGTTCAGCAGAGTAATATTTGTTATTGAGAAGAAAAATCACTGCTTTTGGTCTCATCTGCCCTACACTGAGGCTGTAACGGAAATTGGAAGGAGGCTCCGGCAGGAGGGAGGTTAAACATGCGCTTAGCAAGAAATAGTTTCACAGGTCGAAGTCTGGAGTGGCATTTTCAACTTCAAACTGAGATGGGAATAACTAAGCACAGATTTTAGCATGGTATCGCGTAACACCAGACTTCTGATGGAGAGCAACTGGCAGGTAAGACTTCATTACAGGCTGGCAACCCCGGCACTCAGCTCCACAGGGGCAGGCACGCCAGCCCGCAGAAAGCAAGCAGGCAGCATCTCTCAGAGGCAGCATCGCATATTTCATCAGGCAAAACCTCCAGGTCTCCAATTATGCAACAATTAAGTGCTCAGGAGGCTGTGAAGTATGACAGTCTAGGTCTTAAGAGCACAAATTCATTTTTCTCAGAAAGCAGCACTTGCAGTGCTCTCCCCCCACATCAACCCCCCAGATGAGATAAATTCAGTTTATCTGAGTAACAAATTTCAATGCCTTATTACCATGTCAGTTGTTATAGCCAAATGTCCATGTTAATTGGGCATTTACTGCTTATGTGTCAGCCAGCTCACAGCATCCTTCTCTGCTTTACCTGGGGGCAGTGATCATACCTACAAGATCTTGCAGAAATCAGTTATCTCCCTTTTAAATCTGGCAGGGACAAACCAAACATTCCCCTGTGCTCCTCTGCACAACCCTCCCATGTGTCCCTCTGCAAACACACACCGGTTCAATGCATATTTAATTTTCTTCTTGTACAACAGGAAAACAATAGAGACTAGGTCTTGGGATTTTAGCAGGGAGCTAAAATTAGATTGCTTTGCAGAGATCCTGGGATCGGACTCCATTGATACTTTTTCCCATAATTACATTATCTCACAGCAGAACAGCTCTCTCCTTTCAGGATCCCTAGTCATTTAAAGAAGACCCCTCCATGTTATTCCCCATCTAAGGACGAGACTGGGCTTCAGAGAAGTTGTTCAGCTTTCTACAGGCACAGACTGAAAACACACATCCTTCATATTGTGTCCAAGTCCTTCGGGAACCAGACTAATATTCACAGAGCAGGTCTGTTTTGCAAAACTATTCCAAGATTACCAAAATTACCGAGAGGTGGATCTTCACTCATCACTTAACTGTGATTTTTTTTAATGGATTTTTTTTTTTTGTGTGAAATTGCCCCAAAGCTGGCAGATCTTGCCATGCCAACTTGCACACTGGTATCACATCTATTCTAAAAATATATCTCAGCCAAAGAAACAACAAAACTTTTTCCGAGGCTTAAACCATATCAGCATAAGACCCAGTAAACTGAAGGACATTTAAAAGGTTAAACATTACTGTCACAAAAAAATGGTAATACTGACAAAAGTTCAATGGAGAAATGTGAAATATGAATGTACAGACTTACCATTTTTGTCAGCTCTTCTGAAAATCTAGAATTGAAAGAGAGAGAGAAATATTTTTACTATGTTGTTCAACTTGAAAGGGTGAAACCCTTAGCACCAGGGCAATGTTCTACCCCACATGATGGACAATACCTCCGGGGAAGAGTATCAACTGGTTTGGCTTTGGATTAACTGGTAGAAAAACTAGAAAAATAAAGATAACACAAAACAGTTCCAGCCTTTCCCATCTCCCTCACAGAAGAAAGCCAAAAACATGGATACAACACAAGGAAAAAAAAAAAAAATAGCCTACAACAGCTGTGCAGCAAGCCCAGCCAATTTCTCTAGCATTGATAATATCTCTTAAACCAAGTTTCACAGTTCTGCACTCCTGAAACAAATTATTTACAATTTTTTTTCTTTTAAAAAGCAAGTTTCCTGCGTGGGAAGGAGATTATATTTAGACTTAAAACTACTGTGTGGAGTAGTTTGACTTAAAACTACTGCAGTAGCAGTAGGCTATCTGATTCCAAAGAGAGGAATCAGATAGCCCTTTCAGAAGAACAAAAATCACAATAATGTGTAGTACAGTAGAATTTTCTGGGAGAAAGACAGAAACAACTGCTATTTTTCTGACTAGTTTCATTTTAGGAATAGTCCCCTGACACAATGCGATTAATAGCAGAAGACTTGTGCAAGGGCTGAAATGTTATCAATTCCTGCCAAAAATGGCTACTAGCACAGGTTTGGCCATAAGTTACCAAAAAATTAACATGCTTATAAATTGGGCAGAAAAGGGAAAGCATGCTCATCATCTCTTCAGAACTGACCCTATTAATTTGAGCAAGAACAGAGATTTCAGCTGTTCAAAGAAATTTCCCTGCGGAGGGAATAAAAGCACCAGCAGGACAGATCAGAGTCAGCTGTAAAATGGAATCTCTTATTTTCTGGGTCATAAAATCATTAAAAAAAAAAAAATCAGAAGAGAAACTGCTGCACAAAACAAGAAACCCAAGAGACAAATTGAATTGCAGAATGTGCTATTTAAGTGGATATGGCTTAATTAAGGAACATTAATCATTCTTTTGCCCAAAGTTCTTCACAGGCTGCATAGGGCAAAGTCAAAGCTGGACATTCTGGCATACTTCAGCAGAGGCAGCCACCCTCTGCTTAAGCCAAACCCAAATGGTGGGAGTCATCAAGGCCCAGCTTCAAGAGAGGATCAGAAAAACCCTACCGGGATTACAGTTTGCAGCCACTCTGAAACTGCTTACTTCTTGGCCTTTCATTTTTTTTAGAGCAATTAGAAGTTTTGGGAGAAAATTCTACCTGGCTCCATACTTATGGACTTCACTGAGGTTAAATATGGGTTTTGAAGGACCGGCCAGTCAAGGCTTATCAATGGGAAGTAAGAACGAAGCCAGCCAGGACAAGCAGGACCCCAGCCAGGGCCATGGTTTGGCACACACCACCCAGCCATGCACAATATGCCCTGCCCAGAGTATGAAATATTCCTCTTTTCCCAAGTTGGACACCCCAATTCCTCACTATCCCTGAGCACCTCCAGATGAGGCACTTTTCCTTCTAGATGCTGATTATTTCTGGGTTTTTTGTTTCATCACCACATCCTTCCATTACTGTTCCCATTGCTTCGAAACAAAGACATCACATCAAGTCTAACACAGAAGCCATGATGTCTATTTTAAGGTCCTGCGGGAGATTACCACCCCACTAAGCACAACTGGCAGAGGAAGAACAAGAAGGCAAAAACAATAGGTAAAATGTAGCTTAAAGTGGGAGGAAGGCTCCATCCGCAGCACTCTGCTCTGTGGAGGCACCAACCTCACAATAAACTCTCAGAGCAAGAGGGGAAAAAAACCCTGCAATTAAGAAAAGGAAGAAATGTTAAGACATGGAAATATTTATGTCCAGCTTCACTAAGTGAACTTTTTAGGGCTTTAAATCCCCCAGATACTCCCAGAAAGTACGAGTATTTGTACATGAACAGGTTGATGGAAGATCACATCAGCTCTGTTACCTACCAAGGACTCATTCTACGTGACTAAGCTGTTTAGTTTTTATTGCTAACGAGCAAGATTTATTCTTCCCACTTGATAACCTGATTGGACCACCTAAAAATTTGCACACACACAAAAAATTTGAAACAGGACACCCCGGAGTGAAAGCAATTTAAGATAAAGTCATCTGTCAATACAGGCAAGCAGTACATCATGGTATGATCACTGGAATGAGCATCAGGAGGCTGATAAAGACACAATATATTCTGTGATAATTTTGTAATGCTGCCAAAAATGCTGCTTCTGTGAAGACCTAGGATTTACACTCTAGCTCAGCGAACAAAAGTGCCCTCCCACACACAACCTGAAGATGCCCTCCATTCGTGTCTTGCAGTAGTTATTCCGCTGCAGGAAGGATGCGGTGTGCTTTTGGTAAGGGAAAGGTGTAGGGATGGGAGGGAAAACACAGCCCCTCACACCTTCCCTGTGAACCAGAGGAGCGAGTCCCTAAGGGAAGCTCAGTGCTGGGCTCCCAGGGAGCTCAGGGAAAGGAAGCGTCCAAGGAAGAAGGGAACGCAAGCAAGGATGCTGCATCACCTTCAACACAGAGGCTGCAAAGCTGGTCCACCCCACAGCCGCTCTCTGCAGGCTTGCAGTGACTCCATAAGTGCTATTCCCACTCAGCAGCGAAGTTGCTGAGACTTATCCAAGGCAGCAGCCCGGGAGGTCAGCGAGAGTGGAGGCAATGAAATATTGATGGAGGAACGCCCTGTCCTTCCGGGCCCTTGGCGGTGATTGGCTTCCTGCGCCTCCACCATGGCCAGGGACTGTCCCAAGCGGCGGACAGGAGCTGGCAGCACTGTACAAGGCTGACCAGGGATGCTCTTTCCGCTCCATCACCCCCAGTTCTCCAACCGTTAGGGCAACACACCACTTTCAGATGGTAAATGAGAAATTATCCAGTCCAAAAAGTACTACAGCAACCATCTCCCTCACCAGCTATGCTTTTATTAAGCAAGTCTCCTGAAGCACAGGCTAAGTCGCACGGTGAGGCCACAGGATGCCCACAATATGCACCAGATTAACACATTTTATAGGATTTAGACAGGCAATGCATGCAGTTTACTGGCTGCAGGATACTTATTCCATTTACCGGGTGTTTAGATTAATATAAAATCTATTTTATTTAGAGCCAGGAGCCTCTGTGAAGACTTCCAATAGCTTTTCTTTTTTAAATATACATTTTTGCTATACTCTCAAATGCCTAATACAGATATTTGGCTGGCAGAAGTAAGCAATTCAGAACACTAGTGGTAATAATAAACTTGAAAAAAAAAAATTGGTGGTTTCAAATTTAAACACTCGGTTCTGCCTTCTCAAAGCTCCTGAATGAGAACGTGTGACACTGGAGGCTGCTTAATGGAGGTTTTCTCAGCAATTTTATTAAATTCACACAAGCGCTCCCCTAACAAGCCTAAGAATTATTACTGTGTTCATAGAGTTTATTATGCCTTCAGCAGGTTAATAAGATGATTTAAAATAGAGTACGACTGAGCTAGAATTTTGTTTTCCATCATAATCTTGGTGCAGAATTGAGGACAAACAAAACCTAAGTCTCCTGGGTGAGGAAACCATCCAGATATGCATAAAAACCTGACTAATCTGATCACTGTGTTCCTACTTCACTCTCCTCTCCCCTTCCTCCCCAAGATGAGGGCAGTTAACACCATATCCTGGCCTCTCCTTTCACTCCCACCTTCTCCTTAGACTTTACCTGGCTGTGCTAAATAAAAGTTGCATAAAACAGGCAAGAGTGCATTTGACGTTACCACGTTCACAGAGCTAGAAGTTACTTTTCCGTAAGCACCAGCCCTGGCCGTAGCTCCATTTCAAGCACCTGCTTTCGAATCCCTGAAGAGCAGAAGAGAAAGGCTGAACTTGTCCATGCGATGAGGTACTCTGCAGTGAGCAATAGCAATCCCCATACGCACAGAGCCCAGCCAGGCCCACCCCTGCTTTCCAGCCGTGCCCTGCTGGCATGACTTCAAAACAAAGCTTATAGAGCCTTTCACTCGGAGAAGGGAGAAGGTAAACGAGGACACAAGTAGGGAAGTGAATCAGCCTTTAAAAAAAAAAAGCAGAAGGAAAAATGTCAAAGCAGAAGGGGACTGAGAAGGGATTCCTGTGGCTGCGATAGCTTTGTTAGTTAGGGCTGCTCTGGGAATGGCACTGACAAAACAGTTGGAAAACTGTGCCGGTTTTTTATAGGTACCTTATTAGAGTCTTTGAGTAAATGTAAATCACCTAGAAAAAAAGACTCAAACCCAAACTCAGGCCTAAAAATAAAAAATATAATTGTCTTTATGATTAAATATTGGAGTAAAGGAGCTGCCTAGAACTGAAAAATCCAAGTTGACTCCAAATGAGGAAAATAGACAGGGAGGTATATCCTGGTAGTTAAATGCAAGAGTATAACAGGGCATGTTAAAATGATCTATAGAAGCAACAAGCAAATAGCATGAAAACTATAACAAGCCTTTTCAAATGTATCAAAAGCAGGAAGCCCATCAGAGACAGGTAAACAAGGTACAGAATAGATGCTCAGAGATCTACATTTGGAAATGCACCCGTGGCACAAACCAAATCCTCTATATCTTCTGTTCAAACACTTCACTTGGTCCCACAGGGCTGAAGTGAAATCAGATTTGGCCACATAAGAGAGAGTAAAAGAGGAGCCATGAGCAGGAGAGCAATCTTTCTGACCCTGTTGAAGAAGGAAAGAGGTAGATAAGGGTGAAAATTAGTTTTCAGCAAAGACAGAGCAAATCAAACAAAAAGCTTCATCTGACCTGAAACGAATGGCACTTCTTTCTTCAGGGACATTTAAAATAAAGCCAAAAAGCAATTAATTGACTCACTGTGGGCAAAGTCAGGAAGGTGGCAGAGATGTCACCATCCCTTGGAGCACACAGTCCTGCCACAGGGATGCTCACCTATACCCAAGGCTGACCCTTGAGTAAGGACAGTCGGTAAGTTAGCACTGAAGTACTCCCAGACAGAGCAATACCTGTCTAGACACCGTGGGTGCCACCCACCACAGCTCTGTAATTCATGTGGACTCATTCACACTCAGCAAACATGGTCTCATATAGGCCTACCCCCACCCACGCTATATTCTTCCTTGTCTTGTGACATTTGCAGACTTGTTCTGGACTGGAAATGCCACCATCGACACATGTGGATTCGAGTAGCACCGTGAGAGTTTCATCTTTCTTTTAACAAAGGAGTTTTGTCCTTGTGGATGCAGAGAAAGATCAGAGCCTTTGGAGAGCATCTTCAAGCAGCCCCGAGGGCAGACAGAGAATGTAGCACTGCCATGAGCCGTGGATAGAGGCACTAGTTGTCTACAGCAAATTGCACGTGCTGCCAACCCTGAGCGTTTGGCTCTTGCAGGCAGAGCAGCCTTGTGCCATCCAGCCCCAGGGAGCAAACACCCAGAGGCAAACACAGGATGGGTACAGAGCCTTTGCTCAACCCCAGCCCCAACCCCTTATGTTGATTTGACTGACGCTGTAAGAGCTGACCATTAAACGCACAGTGATGCTTTCCAGGTTCCTAGAGTGACACATCACCTCCATTTAACCTACCACCACCACAGAAGAGCATCTATCGCTCCCTAGTTTTACCTGCTGACAGTTTTAGACAATGCTTAGGACTTAAGTATCTTCTTCACTAGTTTGTACAAAGGGTTTAGTTAATCTGCAGTTTTAGCCATTTTTTACACTGATGATTTTGAGCTGAACTAGTAAACGTTATTCAACCTTTTTAACTGTTCACCTAAAAGGACACTAGCCAAATAAAAGAAGAACACTGAGAACAGCCCTCCAAGTGGCAGTAGCCAGGTTGATGGCAGAAGACATCTAACCTCTTGCTGTATTTTGTTCTTTCTCAGCCTTCAGTTTTGCCCCACAACACCACAGTTTTGTTTCTTTGGTGGAAAGGGGGTAGGGAACTTCATACTGACCCACCAGCCACCCTCACAGTCTGGAGGAGTCAAAACAAGCACATTGGGGATGGCTGAGTCAAAAGAAAACCAGAACAGAAGAAGAAGAAAACGTGACTAAGGTATCATTAGCATCAGAGCTATCTTATCTAATTCATAGCCAAACCCAAGCTTAACTCACTTTCCCCAGCCCCCGATGAACTGCCTACATAGCACACCCGCTCGTGCGAACGTGTTAGTTAAATATAAAATCTTACAGGTCTTTTACTTCATCCCCACTCACCAAGGAGCTGCACTGGTGCGTGGCTGGGACTCGCTGCTTCCCCAGCACATCCACGTAATGCAAGAACGTGAAAGAGTTAAGCAGAAAATATGTTCTCATCCCTGAGGATTCCGTGGGAACCTTGCTACTTTCCTGCTAATGTGTGAAAATTAACCTAAATGCGCATTCCCGTGTTTAAACTCTGTATGAAGGGTAGGGTCTTGCAGTGCGCTTGAAGAGCCTGTTACAGCGAAGCCATGGCTTCAATTGACATTTCTATTATAACTGGAGGAAAAAAGAGAGAAGCAAGTTCTAAGGGAGCAGAAAAAAAAAAAAACACCACCAAACCCTCAAAAGTTATATTTCCAGCATCCATTTCTACTTTCAGCAGGTGAGAAAGGGCTCCCAGACCCATTGTGAAAGGGAAAAAAAGAGCAGGAGCTGCACACCCAGCTCTATTGTATTTCCTACCGGTTAAGCCATTCTGAAAGTTCATGGCTCATTTTCTCAGCTCAAACCTCAAAGTGGGGGGAAAAAAAATCCATTTAAAGATGGTAAAGTTGAACAGATAAGATATCATTTTTGTGGAAAAACAGTCCTAACTCAAAAGCCTCTTGTATAAATTGAACATTGCTTCCCAATTGCATTTATGTTCTGAAACCCAGATTCCAGATTGTGGTATAATTTTGGTAATTTCAGGGCAGGTTTAAAAAAAGAAAAAAAAAAAAAAAAAAGAAAAAAAACCCCAAACAAGTTAACTTAAAAGACATAAGGGTATTAGTTGCATTTATCCTTACAGTTTCCCCACGAAGCAGCATTTCCTACAGCTGGCAATTGCCCACCTGCCAGCCCCTTTTACTGGGCACAACCATCCATCCAGCGCTTTCGGCTGCTCAACAGACACAGCTGAAGTGGTTCATTTCAGGGGACAGAAATGCCTATCAGCCCTGGGGGTTCAGAGATGTAATGAATTTTGGACTTACCACCCCATGCCAATGCCTGCCAGCGATGTGGTAGAAAATTCAGCAATTATTTAGAAAACGCAAATGCTTGCCTGTAAGAGTTACTACTGCCTAACTCTGAGGGGGTGTGAGTTATCCTTTACTACAGCCAATGCCTCAGGAGCTTGTTTTTGCATTCACTACATTTTTTGTAAAGCTAGGAGATAGCAAAGCTGGGGATCTATGTGTTTAATTACTAGATACTGCAGAAAGTCTGTGTAATTACACCGTTTGCACTCCGGCTGATTCCAGCCCATTCTCCCAATTCATTTAAGTGCAAATAGCCTTGTTAGCTCCCTAACCAGCAAGTCTATAAATGCCGCAGCCGAGGCACTAAGCACACCCCTACCTGCCCCCCCAAACCTGGGTAAGGGAACCCTGGGTCCCAAGCACTCGCAGGCATCCAGGACCGTGCTGCCCAGCTCCACTGCACAGATCCTCTCACCTGCAGCCCTTCAGGGATGGGGGTCCAGGAACTGGAGCAGGTGGAGGACCTGGGTGCACCCCTATGCCCAGCTAACCTGGGGCAACCCATGATGCAAGACTGGGGGGGTTGCAGGACCTGGAGTTCTGCATCCCCGTCCAGTCAAGATAATACCAGGATTAAGGACCCAGGGTGCATCCCCATCCATCTGCTCCAGGGGCTGCAGGACCTGGGAAAGGAGATGCAGGGCCTGGGCTGCACCCTCATGCCCAGCCACTTTGCAGGTAAGGGGGTACAGGATCCAGACCTCACCCCCATGACCAGCCAGCCTGGGAGATGCAGGACCAAGGTGCATCTTACTCCCAACTGTCCCAGGGCAAAGGGATGCAGGACCCAGACTGCACCCCTAGTGCCCAGCCAGTCTAGGAGGTGCAAGATCCAGACAAGTTGGTGCAGGACCCTGGCTTCATCCCCATCCCAGCCAGCCCAGGGCACAGGACCTGGAAAAGAGGTTGCCGGACCTGGGCTGCACACCTATGCCCAGCCAGTCCGGGAGGTGTACCTGGGCTGTACCCCATTCCCAACCGGCCGGGGGTGCAGGACCCCAGCAATAACCCTGATGCCAAGCTGGTCGGGGGGTGCAGGAGCCGCGGTGCGTTGCCGTGCCCATGCAGAGTCTGCGGTTGCGGGATTCGGGCAAGAGGATACAGGAGCCGGGGTGCAGTCTCTTGCCCAGCTGGTCCGGGAGATGCTGGACCGGGGCGCAGCCCCTCGGATGCAGAACTCGGGAAATAACGCCGATTCCGAGCTGGGTGGGTGGGAGCAGGACCCGGGCAAAGGGATGCAGGACCCTGGCTGCACCCTCACGCCCGCCCAGTCCGCGGCTGCAGGACCCGCGCAAGGGGATAGGATGCACCCTCGTGCCCACCCAGTCGGGGGTTGCAGGACCCGGGCTACAACCCGCTCCCAACTGGTCCAGGGGGTGCAAGACCCCAGGAATACCCCCGATCCCGAGCCGGTGCGGGAGCGGCCGGAGCCGGCGTGCGGATGCGGAACGCGGGCCGCGGGGTGCATCCCCGGCGGCTGGGGGACCACTCACATCGAGGATGACGGAGGTGCCCTTCCTCTGCGCGGCGGCGGCACCCGGGTTGAGCAGCTCCCGCTCGGCGAGTCCCTTGTCGCCCATCCTGGCCACCACCCAGCGCAGCAGCCCGTCCAGCCCGCGCAGCGCCGGCGGAGGCTTGCGCAGCAGCCTGTGCACGCCGGCCCGGCAGTAGCGCGCTGCCTGCTCGCACATCGCTCAGCCCGGCCTCATGCCGGCGCTGGGGACTCCCCCCTCCTCCTCCTCCCCCCCTTCTCCTCCTCCTCCCACCGCCTTCTCCTCCTCCTCCCACCGCCACACGGCGGGCGGCGGGCAGGGGCGGGCCCGCGGGGGGACCCGAGGGGCCGGGGGGGGAATTTTGGTGTGGGGGTAGGTCATCCCGCAGAGACCCGGTGGGTGCTGCCTGCGTGCTCCCCCCCCGCCCATATACCCCCGCCCTGCTCCAACACAAAGCATTCTTTTAGGCATTTTCTATCTAAAAAGAGTATTCCTATGGCATGTCCTCTCCCCTCTGCAGTCTCCCTACCCCCACAACAGATTTTAGCAGCTCTTTGTAAGGACATCAGAGAAAAATTTCTTGCTAAAATATAAAACTTGCCCCTGACCCCGTACCCCCACTCCAAAAAGCCCCTATACAATGAATAGCCAGTGATTCCAGCTGGGGTACTGCAGCATTCACGGCTACAGAGCTAATCACAGCACTCAGCTGGACAAATATTTCTAATCCTGTAATTCTGTATTACAAGGGTATTCCTTTGTGATACTCCTGTGCTCACCTACACAAGTCAAGATCTAGACTTGCAGTAGAGGCAAAAAGTCTTCTGGCCAAAATGACACTAAATCATTTCAACTCCCCCTCCACACTTGAGGAGATGCTCCCAGTTTGAGTTCAGACTCAGAAAGGCACCAAAGGTAGAAAGCTCTGACCCAGACCCTCTCGGAGGGTTCTCTGAAGTGCCAGAGTGCCCAAAGGCTCTGAATGGCCTTTCCCCCCTGCCCACCTGCAGCAGCCAGACCCTCTCGCAGGCAGCTCTAGGGAACTTCATGCCCCACAAGGGCCACATCCCCAGATTTGACCATCAACACATGAGCCAGCAAGTTCCCACGCTGAGCCCTATGTCTGATCTCCATATGAGAAACAGCATCATTACTCCAAAAGGCCTGACCAGCTACTGCTTTAAGAGAAAAAAAAAATCAAACCACCAATAAATTATTTCTTTATGCAGCACTTCGATACTCCAGTGACCAGAGCCCAGACCTCCCAGCAAAATCCAGCTATTATTTAGCCTTTTCCTCTAACCACCCATCTTTATTAAGGTAAGTTAGGGTGAAACTACTGTGTTTGAGGTGACAGGTGGGACAATGCGCATTTTCTTAGCTGCTGCTCAAAGGAAAGTGAGTGGGAGCCCAGTTTTCTCTGCCGGAGTACACAGATAACGGCTGGAGGCTCTTGAAAGGCTGATAAATAGGTGGAGCACAGAGAAGTGTGGCAGTAGGCCAGGACGCCCGGTGGGCTGAGCCCCTCTTTCAGTGAGCTCTCACCTTTCAGGGATTCCTTCTTCTCTGGTAATACAAAATTAATGTGGGAAACCGGAGGAACTTCAGGAGGTTTATGCTGGCTCGTGGGAGCTGTGTGGAGTGCTTTAATAGCCCTCTGTTCATTTAGAGGGATGCTTAGAGCAGGCTGGTGTGCAAGCCAGCCATCACACAGTCCCCACTTACATGTCACAGCAAAGAAAATCTAAGGCAAGACACATCTTATCATCCTTGCCACAGGCTTAGGAGGGCTGGATCCCTCCGCACCAACCGCTGCTGCCGATCAGCCCATACCCCTCACAGCCTGAATTGTTGCGCTCTTTAGTATTTTCTCAATCCTCAGATTATTCATACAGTTCTTTCTCCTTGAGACATCCCTCCACTAAATGGCTGGTTCAGACTGTATTAATCTCATCCCGTTTAGAATTACTATAGGCTCGTTATTTAAAATTATGTACTGGATAAATTATAAATACAGTTCTTTGAATTTTTGTTTCTGTGTGCTGAGAAGATTCATTACTTGGCTTGGAAGTTTGAGACTATTTCTGTGCTTTTGTTAAAAATCAGTTTTTGTTAATGTCAAAAACAGCTCTATGGCATTTAAATACTCATTTTTCTCCATAAATGGATCTATATAGAAAAAGTTTCAGCCTCAGGCTGAAATCCTCAGGCATTAGGAAGCTGCCAGCCATTCGCACTGAGAAGTTAACTGGCCGTATTGCTGCGGCTCAGTTATTCCCAGGTTTCCACGAGGCTGAAGTCTCCCTTTGAGGAATAAATGGGAAAGACACTTCTGTACTTATCTGAGCCAGGTGAGAACACACAGAAACCCCCAAGTCATGTGCTCAGGCTGGTCCCAGCCCACGTGTCACACCACAGACAATGCGGGGAGCAGAGGCACAGACCTCAGGTTGGGGTCTGTGTGCCAAAACTCATCCCCTGACTCTTGCCAAGGGTGATGGACTCTGTCCTGTGCAAATAAACATGACTGCAGCCAAGGCATCAGGGCTTTGCCAACCTCTCCTGTCACCCTGTGCTGCTGGTCACGGCACTGCCCAGGTCCCTGGCATGCAGCCATCAACCAGGGCCAGAAGAAGAAACCAAACAAGTCATGGACAAGTGGAGACAATATGGCTTTGACACCTGCCTGCCTCTTTAGCCAGATGCTGGAGCATCTCTCTAGCTGCTGCTCCCTGGCATCCAGTGCTCTTTTTGCTCTTTCATTAAAGGTGGAGACCACCAGCAGCCACTGGTTGCCTTGAAAGCTTTATGCATATGCATAATGCAGATGCTGAGCAGCACAGGAATAAATAGGAGAGAGCAGAGAGGAGACAACAAAAAGCACTGTTAAATCCAGGCAAAGTGCATCCCAGTGAAAGCAGCAAACATTAATTACAGGTCTTGATAGACCCGGAGCAGTCAAGCCACACAGCACCCAACAGCAGGAGAGCCCAGCACGCAGCACAGCCTGCTGTCTCCACTGCTGACCTGGTGGCATTTTCCTTTCCACATTGCTTTGCAGGCAGGGAGCTCAAAACCCTGCCCAACAGCACCAAGGGTGAGCTGCCGAGGGAAAGGCAGCAGCAGCAGCTCCACCTTCTCTTCCGCGCCATTTAACGGTGAGCTTCCCTGCTGCTGCGCCGGCAGGCACATGCGGGGTCCCAGGCCACTATAGCTCTACTAATGAAGGATCCAGTAAGGACAGGGAGGTTGTTGAAGGCTGGGAGAGATCAGACCTATTCTTCCGCAACCCCAGCTCCAAGTTCAGAACCTCAGAGATCTCAAGAAAAGGCTATTGCTGTTCCAGTTTCAGGCCTGATCGTGGCCCAACAGTTTTTGCTCCCTGTGCATGTGGTGCTCAGCACAAAGCATTGGTTTATCCCCGTCACTGGTGATATTTACTCTACAAGCTTTCATAGGGGGCTTATTCAGTGGTATTTTCCAGCAGCTTCTGGAAAGGCTGTTGGAGCAGGAGCTCAAACCATGTGCTGTAATTTCAGATGAGAGGCCACCTGAAGAACCCAAGGGCTTCTCTGAAAGAAAGGTCCGAGACAGAGCAGAAGTCCTGCCTGCACCCCGGCGTGGCAGGCAGAGACAGCAGCTTTCATCTCCCCTTTGAATTCTGCCTTCTCCCCCCTGCCCCTCTACGCACAGCAGGGAGCTTTATTTAATTAAAAACTTCCAACAGTCAGGACCTGCAGCCTCACTTAGTGCAAAATGTCACATATGACTTACTCATATTTACTAATAACTGAGGGATTGAGGTTAATCCGAGGGTTCAATGGCAGGAAGAAGAAATGGTGGCCTCATTATAGAGATGGGAATTAGGCAGAGCAACCTTGCCTGCCCAGCCCAAAGGATGAAATGCCACTTTATTCCCTGCATTAATTTATATTTATTATAATGAACACAAACATAAAATCACACCAGGTGATTTTATAACAAATTTATACCCGAGTTTGAAAGTGCCACACTGCCAACAGCACCAAGGTAACGCAGTGGTCTGAACTGAGAAAGACCCAGGGAAACCATGTACACGTGCAATGTATGTTCACCCTTAAAAACACAACAAACCCCCTCCCCTCTGCAAGTTGAGGGGTGCAGAGCTCATGGTTTGGGGAACACAACTCGCCCACACCCCTAATAAAGCATCGATTCTCCCCCCCGCAGAGACTGGGGTCAGGGGGCTCTGACCCAGGCGCTGCAACCAGGGCAGGAGCTGATGCAAATAAGCAGCTTCAAATGCATCATTTTATATCACATCGATCTTAGAGTGCTACACTGGCTCTTGCTCTAAGATAAAATGTAGACTTTGACTTTAAATACGTCCAGAGCCTTTTCCAACTGCAGTTACACTAATGGGCCAAAAAAAAAAAAAAAATCCCTTCTTTTAAAACACTCCTGCTTGCACCCAAACATCCCCTCCTCAGGGAGTATTTTTGAGGAATTACACAGCGCACGCAATGCACCCGGTTGCTGCAAATAGAGACCAGGCGCAGTGTGAGAGCTCAAGTTATTCCTGGTCCTATTCCTAAAGGCACACTCCCTAGACATCCGAGAACCCTCATAATTACCTGGACTAACCTCGCTATCAAGCACAACTCCTGCAGCATTATGAGACCCAGATCTGGAGCCTCCAACATAAGAAGGATATGGACCTGTTAGAGTGAGTCCAGAGGAGTCCATGAAGATGCTGGGAGGGCTGGAGCCCCTCTGCTGTGAGGACAGGCTGAGAGAGTTGGGGGGGTTCAGCCTTGTCGTGGTTTTGGCTGAATTTACCAAAACCGGACCGGCAGATGGCCCTTCCCCCCCCCTTCCCCCTCCTAAAAGAGGAGAGAGGAGGAGAAAGAGATAAGGAGATTCAGAAGTTTAGAATGAACTAAACTACTTTAATGAAAAATTAATATTAAAATAAAAATAAAGAAGAAAAATAATGAAATAGATACAATATATACAAAACCGTATCAAGCTCCCAGGGTGACAGTCACATCACCGGCAGGCACTGGGGAAGTCCCAGACTGGACTCAGTGACGAATGGGAACTGGATTCCAGCTCTGGAGACAGGAACACACGGATCGGGATCAAAGGCAGATGAACAGACAGAGTCCTCTCTGGACGTTGGCCATCGCAGGAAGGGGCTGACCCTTTGATCCCTCAGTCTTTATACTGAGCGTGGGGCAGATGGGATGGAATACCCCAGTTGGTCAGGTTTGGGTCACCTGTCGTGTCCACTCCTCCCCACTGATGTGACCCCTCTACGTTTTTTCCGTTTCCGACCCTCTAAGGGGGCAAATAATGAAATTGGCTGCCCTTGGTTGTTATAGCAATAAGTATAAGCAAGGGCCTCCCTGCACACCATTCCTTGGCATGGAGCACAAACATTGGTCTGATCATTCTGAGAACGAGCAGTTTTCTCCACAATGTGCCGTTAATTTCAGAGAGTTAGAGGAGGCCTGGCTGGGATGTAAAGTTACAGAACAGAAAATTGGTTCGGTTTCACTTCAAACCGGGACAAGCCTGGAGAAGAGAAGGCTCTGGGGCAACCTTATTACAGCCTTTCAGTACTTAAAGGGGGCTTATAAGAAAGATGGGGACAAACTTTTTAGCAGGGCCTGTTGCAATAGGACAAAGGGTAATGGCTTTAAACAAAAGAGGCTAGATTTATACTACATACAAGGATGAAACTTTTTATGATTAGAGTGGTGCAACATGGGCCCAAGTTGCCTGGAGAGGTTGTAGAAGCCCCATCCCTGGAAACATTCAAGGTCAGGTTAGATGGGGCTGTGAGCAACCTGATCTAGTTGAAGAGGTCCTTACTCATTCAGAGGGGTTGGATTAGATGACCTTTAAAGGCCCTTCCAACCCAAACCATTCTATGATCATAGTCCTCAGATGCCCAAACTTCCCCAGAGCTCTGAGATGGTTCTCCAGAGCAGTATGAGGAATTAACACCATAAGAAAAAAACCCAAATAAATCAAAGCTCCATACCAGCTCCAGGCATGGCCTTTCCTCCTCAGAGAAACTGCCACCATTTAGTGGAAACCTTCAAAACCAAACATTGCATTTTTGTTACTCTGAGTTGCAGGGATGCAGGCAAACTACGAGAATTACCAGCAGAAGGCACAAAGCCTGAGGCTGAGTGCTGCAGCTAAAAACCTCTGCTGACAGCTGCTGAATAAATTCAGAGGCTGGTGTGTTGGGTTTGTTAGGTGTTTGGCTGTTAAGGGGGCATTTCCCAGCTCTGTTATTTTGTCAATTGAGAAAATGACGGTTTAACACCAAAAATGACCTGCCCTTGCTTAAAGTTACAGGCCACTGACTTGCTAAGAGTTTGTGATTGTGTAGTCATAGGGAAGAGATATTGTAACGTTTTTCTTGCATGTTTATTAGCTATAATAGTGTTCACATAAAGCACTATATATAAAAAATATATATATTTTTTTTTATATATATATATATATATAAAAAAAAATATTTTTTCCGTCAACATGCAATTTAGGTCAGAACTATTAAGAACCCTCGGAATAAGCTAATTAATTTCTGATGACCTTTCAAAATTGCTCTTTGTTTCTTGTGCCAGGTACACCTCATGTGAGATCATACATAACAGGATAAAAAGCACAGAAATGGAGAATTGTGGACTTTCGTATTTATAAGCATGTGTGTGGGCATGACCACCAATTAAAAAAAAAAACGAGTTATTGCACCTAAATAAATTATTGCCTCTGTACAATTGACCTCCCCAATTGCAACATAAAACTGTTAATTTACACTATTTTAATGGACAAAATGTGTCTGCAGATGTATTGAAATTAGAGCTATAGAGCTTCTTCACAGCAAAAGTGGGGATGGAAGGACTGGCATTTTTCCCATTGCTCATGCCCTTTGTAATTATTTTCTAAAATAATTTCCTCCTTTGCCCAGCAGATACCACCTCTGGCCAAGAAGATTTCCCCAACGTATTACTGGCAATAAATACCGTTACTTACTGCTCGGAGGGTAAAATCTGGCAGCTTTCAATGTAGGAGGGACTCCCTCTGGGGTACCCAATATATGGTGGCGTACAATGGCAAAGCCCCTCTGGAGAGAGCCCAGGCAGGGTTGCAGGGCTCAGCCAGGGCACGGGCAGGATGCTGGCCTAGAGCTGCCCGAGGGGATGCTTGGTTTAAAGAAATAAAATAGAAACCTTTCTTATGCATAGAATCATAGAACCATAGAATGGTTAGAATTGGAAGGGACTTTAAAGATCATCAAGTTCCAACCCCTCCCACCAGACCAGGTTGCTTGAAACCCCATCCAGCCTGGCCTTGAACCCCTCCAGGGATGGGGCAGCCACAGCTTCTCTGGGCAACCTGGGCCAGGGTCTCACCACCCTCACAGCAAAGAATTTCTTCCTGAAATCTAATCTAAATCTCCCCTCTTCCGATTTACAACTATTACCCCTTGTCCTGTCACTACACTCCCTGATAAAGAGTCCCTCCCCATCTCGCCTGTAGCCCCCTTCAGGTACTGGAAGGCCACAAAAAGGTCTCCCTGGAGCCTTCTCTTCTCCAGGCTGAACAACCCCAGCTCTCTCAGCCTGTCTTTGTAGGAGAGGTGCTCCAGCCCTGTGATCATTTTCGTGGCCCTCTGCTGGACCCATTCCACCAGGTCCATGTCCTTCCTGTGTTGAGGACTCCAAAGCTGGACACAGTATTCCAGGTGGGGTCTCACGAGCACAGAGTAGAGGGGTAGAATCACCTCCCGTGACCTGTTGGCCACGCTTCTCTTGATGCAGCCCAGGATGGGGTTGGCTTTCTGGGCTGCCAGCGCGCACTGCCGGCTCATGTTGAGCTTCTCATCCACGAGCACCCCCAAGTCCTTCTCCTGAGGGCTGCTCTCCAGCCATTCTCTGCCCAACCTGTGTTTGTGCCTGGGATTGCTGTGATCCAGGTACAGGACCCTGCACTTGGCCTGGTTGAACTTCATGAGGTTTGCATGGGCCCACCTCTCCAGCCTGTCCAGGTCCCTCTGGATGGCATCCCTTCCCTCCAGCATGTCAACTATGCCACACAGCTTGGTGTCATCAGCAAACTTGCTGAGGGTGCACTCTATCCCAGTGTCCATGTCTCCAACAAAGATGTTAAGTAGCACTGGTCCCAGTACCGACCCGTGAGGAACACCACTCATCACTGGCCACCACGTGGACATTGAGCCATTGACCACAACCCTTTGAGTGCGGCCATCCAGCCAGTTCCTTATCCACCGAGTGCTCTCCATCCATCGAATCCCTGACTTTCCAATTTTGAGACCAGGATGTCATGTGGGACAGTGTCAAATGCTTTGCATAAGTCCAGGTAGATGATGTCTGTTGCTCTCGTCTGTTATTCTTAACATATTTAGCCTGTGGCTAAAGCTGCAAAGACATGGAGGTTATTCAGTAGGGCATAAAACTTGCTGGAGTATTCCTTTGCCTGCAGCATTGCTCTCAGTCCTCAAAGTGTCACCGAAACTGCAGGACAGGAGCGATTTTGGCACAAATGAGGTTCAGGGTAAGCACATGGCATGGCAGCATGCACTGGCGGTGAGGAGGAGAGGTCTGTCAGGGCTCCCCAAAAGATACCTACTGCAGCTTCCAGGAGTGAACTGGGCTTTCATGTACAGACCATCAATTTAGTAGCATACTCAAGGCTGCTTCTTGCTGCTCAAGCACCAGGCACACTCATTTTCCCCATAGCCCTTTATTTGTCCTTAGTTGCTGCCCTCGAAGTGATAAAAGTGGGGAAATTATTTATATGTTACACTGCTCCAGTAATTATTCACTAAGAGTTTGGGGAGTAACATTTGCCATTTCTCCAGTCCTGCTCACCGCTGGACACAAAAAAAATCACTTTATAAGCACATACTGGGTTTACTGGCTGTGAAGCTATTTTAAAGTGCTGCTGTGTTTGCCAGTCATGTAATTTAATGGGTTTCAGCAAGACATCAACAGACCTGTGAGGCAGCTATCGATTTCCCACAACAAAGGGCTGCTCTTGAAGTAATTTAACAAGATCACCATTAAGTGACTTTTAGCTGCAGGTGCTGGGATGCGCATGGATGAGAGCTTGCTGGGATCTCATGGAAAACGATCCCCTGAGGGAGGGAGCTCCTGACCTGACATCCCCAGGGGAGCATGAAGACAAGTGGAGCAGCAAGTGCCTTTTCTCCATGAAGTCCCCTCCATTCTGGCAAGACCAGAGCTGGAAAAGGGTCACCTTTGTCCCATAGAAATGTCACACCTGCAGCCTGTGCGGCACCAGAGGGCTTGCGCACCCACGGCACAGCATGCAAGGACATCTAGTGCCTGATGCTGAGGCTGCAAGGAGGTTTTGTGTCCTGGTTTGAGTGACACAGGACTAATTTTCTTTCAGTAATTTTACTTTTCAGTAAAGTCTCTTCTAATGCTTGGGAAAACCGCACTTTTAGAATACTCTAGTGTCTGAATTGGTGAAAATACTTTACAGCCAGCTCTGGGGTGTGGGTTTCAAGGTCTCAAGTGTTTTTGAGCTCACTGGGTGCGGGGACGAGGAGGCCTGAGCTGCCAACAGGGTTATTTCATACCATGAACATCACATTCAATATAAATTAGTTTCAGTTCTCTTCAGATGAGAAGAGAGGCTGAGAACTCCTTGCCCTGGTGCCAGAGGCCTGAGGCCATCCCTTCCTCCTGAAGCTGCAGCGCTCGCAGGGTCCCACACTGGTTGTCCGTGCTGGGAGTGCGTGGCTTCTGCTGATGGAATGGGCTAAGTATAGTCCTCATGTATTTTATATTGGTATTGGGATCAATATTGGTTCTTTAGTATTATTAATGTTAATTTTCTAATCTTATTCTATTAAATCTGTTTATATCTCAACCCTTGGGTTTCCTTGTTTTCCCCTGATTCTCCTTCCTGGATGGGGAGGGGTCATTGAGTGAGAGAATAATTGTCTAAAAGACAATAAATTGTTGTGGGTTCCCCAAACCATAACACTGACATGCGTTTCAGCTGTCTGCTGTGTCTGAGGATTCATCTCCCCAGCTGGAGCTCCCTGACAGCCCCTGCCCCTTTACCTGAACCACAGCTGCTCTGACAAGTCCAGTTTGGGGCCATTTCCCCAGCTGGGCTTCATGGGGTAACATGAGTAGCGCATCACGGCTGGTGAGAATGTGAGATTTGTGTCTTCATCTACTTGCAGTGCCCACCTTTATAGCCCTGTATCTGTTTTGTGGGCTTCTCAAAGTCAGGCACAGATAGAGCATCCTAACTGAATGCTCCGAGGAAGGAGCTGACCACAAGGTTTTCAGCATAAGAAACTTTTCAGGGGACATACTCCTGGTCCAAATTATCTGTAGCCAAGCTGGTGCGTTAAAGCTGCTTGGGCAACACAAGCAGGGCTTGTCAAACCCTTGTACAAGCAGAAATACTGTATTTCTAAGATCATCTAAGCTGTCTGCTGTTGAGAAAAGTCAACAATCAAGACTTGAAAACCATTCCACAGCACTAAAAGGTCAGATCATCACAGATTGACACGTGGGTGTACCAGTGCTTTAGGCACAAAGCATGTTTGCCCAGTACCTGTCCTGCTGATGTCCCTGCAGAGCCCTGGGACATGGGATGGCAGCAGGGAGGGCAGTGGCCCAGCTGAGCGCTGCGTCATGCTGTGGTGAGAGTCAGAAACCCCTCGCACCAAGGCACTGCCAGCAGACACCCCTGCCCACCCCACCCTCCATAGGCAGCCACCTTCAATGTAAAATAGAGGTATTTTTTCTTTAAATGTGACTTGGAAAAGATGGTTGGAGATAGAGAAGGTCCCACCAGCCCCTGCAGTTCAATGGAGAACCTGATATAATTACCGATTTGGGATATCTTAATCTAGCCCATCCCCGCAGGTGGGGATGTGTCCCTTTGTGTTTTAAAAGACCTCTGCTCTGCAAAAATGAGCCTGTCTCCTAGTGAGCATAACAACACGTTCATCTCTGCGCTGGTGGGCTCTGCAGTCAGGAGAGGGAGCTGTGCTGCTGTGGGACGGGCACACGGGCACCTCAAGGAGAGCTGAAAGCCTCTTTTTGATGAGAACTTGCAGCAAAATATGCTTGCATTTCCCAAATAAAATATTGATTTTAAGTGGTTTTAATTAAATACATCGACATTTTTAGAGTTGTCTTTCCCACCGCCAGCTGCATCCCAAGTCACACACATGCAGGTTTTAGCCTCATACTTGGGGTTTGAATCACACCTTCAGAAGCCCGGAACTGTTTCCCAGCAAAACCTGTCCCAACAGCTTTACTGCCCTGTGCAAGTCCAGATTGGTGCTTCGGGATTGGCAAGACAGCTAATCACCTCCTTGAAGGCATGTCTGTACAGTCCGTACACAGATAATTGCATAATATGATGTCCAAAATATCGTGATGGAGAAGATCTCCACGTCGTCTCTGTGAATCACTGGCAAAGCTGAGGCTGCCTGCTCCTGCTGCCAGGTCAGCGTGGGGAGACATCAGCACAGCGAGAACGGCATCTTCGGGGGGCTCCCAGGCACAGATTTCCAGAGAAACCCCTCTTCCAGCACAAGCGATAGATATAGAGAGGGGTTTACCCTTCCTCTATGTGCTACTTAGTGATTTCAGGTAGCAGGACACAGGGCGGCAATTAATCTCCAGGTAACTCTAACTTTGTAACTTCTGGAGTATTATGGAAAAAAGATCCAAAGCAAACCACAAATTTCAGTGGTAAAAACCCTATTGTGATGTCTTTCTGATGATGTCTTCATTCCCAATTCCTAGGTGCACCTGAGGGTCCATATATTTCAGTAGCAGACTGCAGAATGAGACACACTGGTAAAAATATGAAGCTAATTATTTACCACATGGCTTTCCCCATGAAAATGGCAGAAATAAAGGTATTAAATGAAACCATGCTATAATTTTAACTTCTCCTATGCCACCCAGATTGTCTGAGTTCATTGCAGCGGGATCTGTCTCAAAAGGAGAGGTTTCTTTCCCAGGTGCTTAGCACCAACTCTCACATGGTAGAAGCCTATTTCTCATGAGGGGCATCCAGGAAGCGCGAACATCAGGTGGGATGTCGGGTACCAGGGTGCAAGGCTCCCAGCTGACAGACCCACCAGGTGTCACTTCAGATTTGTGAAGAGTGGCTATATTAAAAAGTAGAATAAAGATGGCGTCCTTAACTGCTGAAATACAGAAATCTTAAATTGCAATGAGATAAACTACCTGAAAAACCTCCGGTTTGCTTCCTGGCAGAGGAACACTGCTTATGAGTTGCATCCATGGGTTGTTTGGGATCCTTGTTTAGGTTCCCTTCATTTCTGGGCAATTTTAGAGGGATTCTCCCAATGTTCCTCACCGTCTGTCTCCAGAATAAATCCGGTGCCTTGCAGTAATGTTTCTGAGGATTTCTCTACCAAGTGCACACTCTGAGTCACCGCAGATTTACTGCTTCACCTTTGCCTCCAAGACTATGGCAAGTGACTCTAGAAGCCCATTATAGACTTGATAACCACTCTGCCTCCAGCAGAGAAATTCTCTGTGCAGTGCTCCTGTCCTGCTGTACTTTCTTTATGGCTGTGAAGTATTTCTAGCTATTAGTCTCAAACTTGTTAAAACAAATGATCCAGGGTTGTTTATTTTATAGCATTACAGGGCACACCTTAATGTCCCACTGCAAACATAAATTACATCAATGCTTTGATTGCAGCAGGGAGATGTGAGTCTCTGAACAGCCACTCCTGAGAGGGATGGGCATGTTTTGGTCCCAAAGAGCCAACAGGCTGGAGGACACCAGGGATGTGGGCTTGGGGAGGAGATGGAGAGAGACCGGGAAAAGGCACAAAACCTGGTGAAAAGCACCTGGGCACCTGCGGGCACCCCAGCAAGGCCAGCTGGGCTGGTGTGGCTGCACTGACCGCATATTACTGGGACTAATCTTGTTGCTAGGAAATTCAGGGACCGGGGAGATAAATTATTGATAGGTGCCAGAGGCATTTGTTTGGAATTACACTTGCCCCATTTCACAGTCCTGAATCAGCTGGGGACAAAGTCCCTCCAAGGACTGGGCTTTTGGAAAATGGCCATGTGGGTGATACAATAGAAGCCACGATAGGCTTACTATCCCGTCCCCTTCCCCAGCCCTAGCTTATGGCTCTTACTCATATTCCAACGTGCCGGCAAGCTCCATCCTGGCAATCACGACATCCCTGACAGCAAAGCTGCCTCCTACACCTCCTGCCACAGACACCAATGCTCTCCTGCCCTGGCAGACTTCAGCAAAGCACTAGATTCTCCATTTTTACAACAAAGCCCAAAAGCTTTGGCTAACAGAATAGTCCAGTACATTTCAAAGTCCACCTGCCAAGAGGAGGTTTTCTTGATGACTTTTGGGGATGGAGTTATGACAAAATAACACCATTGTGCATTCATCCTCCCCCTGGGTGACTTGCTGCCCCGCACTCAATCTCTCGTCACGATTCACATGCCAACATTAGAAACAAAGCTCATGATACAACACACTTAGGTAACAGCCTGGCCTAGTATCAGCCACAGAATGTCTAGAAGTATGGGCAGTGCCCTCCAGCTCTGACAGCCAGATTAGATACTGACAGGAGGCTGTATTTGGGGCTGCTCCTTCAACAAATAAACAGTGATTTTTTTTTTAATATTTGCTGAAACACAAGCACCAGCTCGCAGCAGGAGGTTTTTACATTTGCAGTCATGCTGGGAGGTAAGCTGGCCATGGAACGATCCCACCCTGGGCAAGCAGGCTGCAAAAAACACAATACTGCGCTTCCCAGATCAGCCTGAGGATGCTCGCCTGTGCCCTGCACTGAGACGGTTTGTAATAGCCGAAAATGGAGAGAAGAACTGGGAAAAAAAAAAAAAGGATCGGGTGTACCTGTGGCCACCACAAAGGCCAGTTTGAACACACCACCTTTGCATGACAGTGAAGCACAGAAGAGTGTCATTCCTGGACTGAAAATCCAGCAGGGACTGGCTTCATTCAAGGGCTGTGTGCAATTGGTGAAGGGTAATAAAGCATCCCTAGGAAATGTCCGCTTTTAATAAAAAGCAATCATTTCCCAACTCCCTGTAATAATCTCACTCCTCCTCCTCCACGAATGTGCTGCGTTTCTCATCAAAGAACAAGAAATACGCAGCCCGTGCCCTGCTGGCTTCTGTCTCGGAGCCAGCGCAGCTGTACGGGGAAGCAACCTCCAGAGACCCACCGGCGCTGCAGGGCCAGGCACGCCAGCACCCGCTGCAGTTGCCACCTTCAGATCCTGCTGCAGCCCAAATGCAAGGAAGTTTCCTCAAATAGTTCATTTTCTTCGGGTTTGTCCCCTTTTGGCCTTTTACACCTTTGCTTTCCTTCAGGTCCCTGTTCTGGGCAGCCCTGTTTGCTGACCCGGGCGCTGCCCATCACTAGGACATGTCAAATCATTCTCGTAGGTGGGGTGGCTGCCTACGTACAACCACAGTAAGGATTTTGAAGCCAAACTTGGTCAGCAGTCAGATCTCCTGGGGTGGACTGTTTATTGAGAATGGAATTCTCATTTGTTATTGTAAGAGCTGTCAGAAAAGCAAAGCAAACACAGGCGGCAGTTTGAAGGTATGATCAAATGCCTTGGGAGAAGCGAGATATCTGGGTGGGTGGTGAGAGGAATTACTCGATATGGACTCAAAACTGTCACAAACCACAGCTGAGTACAAAAGTCCAGATTCCTTGTGGGAGTTGGGGAGAAATCAGAGGAAGCGAGCTGAGAAAATTGCATGGAGAAAGCGAGGCTGTCGGGTCCCCCTGTTATCTGTTTAGGCAGCCTGCTCTGAATTTATTAAATTAAAAGCTGTCGGCATGAGATAACCACACCAAGCAATCCATGTGTCTGTGTCTGAACAGCTATGCTCTGATCTCAAACCTGAACTGTGCTGGCTTTCCAGCAGCAAAGAGCCCAATGCTACATCATGAAATGGAAGAGCCGTGTTACAGGGCGCACAGCATCCGTCCCATCATCTGCTGCCTCGGACCAGCCCTGGGCTGCGGGGACCAAGACTTCCTCTGTGGTCCAGTGCTTTGAGGAAAGAGCAAGGAGAGCTACAGCTCCAAGTAATGCACTACTGGGGAAGAAAATGAATAAATAAAAGAAATATATCCCCTACCAACAGTAGCAAAAAAAATCCCATCTGAACAGCAATATCCCTATTCACCTCTTCCCTGTGTTTACTTGAATACACATCATTAGTCACCATCCTTCTTGATGAGTTTTGTCCCTGTCATACAAACTTTAAAGTAGTAAATAATTAATGAAATATCATCCTGACAAATCTGAGTATTGGGGAATCAGAGGAATATGGAAATTATATTTCCATATAGAAAATGCTTCTTTCACCAAGTGGGGGCCTTTGGGATCTTCTAGCCTCAGAAAGAGTGAGAATTTGGGGCTCAGTCATTCAGCCCTTAACAGAACAAGCACTTTCATCCTCTGTATTTCCGCTTCCCTTATCAGTGCAGTATTCAAAGCCTATTGGGACTGCTCATATGAGGAAAGGGGGGAAGATGGTTCATCTCTAATGGTATTTGGCCAGAGCAAGACTTTATTGTTTCAGCTGCAGGATTGCTTTCACAGCCCCATAGTTTTCTTCACCTAAGGCTGGGAAAGCTGCGCACGCTCTGATGGCAAACCGGGAGCTGCTCCAGCAGAGCCGCATCGCTTCCTCTCCAGCGAGATGTTTCCCAGCACATGGATGGAGGGGTATCCATTACATTGTTTAAAGGAAGGGAGCAAAAAAAAGCCTTTTGTTGGAAATGGATGTAACAGAGCACGAGGAAGGTCACAGGGGACAGGCAGCCTGGGAACGGGAGATTCTACCTCCCTTTGATTTGCTTTCCTTTGTTTCAGGGTGAGAACATTTCACTTGGTGAGCTCCCGGCCAGCTCCCCCCTGATGTCATATCCAGATTACTCAGTGGATGAGGTATTTGGAGTGTTACATCAGACCGATAACATTTGTTTATATAACTTTATCTTTTTCTCGGACACTTGCTTCTCCATCTTCCTGAAAAATACTTATGTAAATATTTATATTTTCAGGAATGTGAACTTCTTTATATCAACTTCAGGATGACGGTCACCTTAATTATAAAGTGGTACAAGTGGTTGCTGCAGACCAACACTGCATTGCCTGGGAATGTTTTTTGCTTCTTACAAACACAGGTTCACCATAATCAGAATTATGCAGGGGAAGAAACCAGTTCTGGTGAAACAAATCTGAAAGTGTCTCTCAGCCTTGAGATGGAAGCACTAGCTGAAAAGGGAACCAGAAATCCACCCCCAAATCCCAGTGGTTACAGCATTCACTGCAATGGTAGAGCACTGCATCTGGGGCTCTACTGTAAATCCCTGATTGAACACTGGTTTCTGTCTCTTTTTCTAATGAAAAATTTCCAAAGGTCTTACTTCCACCTCTATGTAAGACAGAGAAAGGATTTTAAAGCTTTCATTTTCAGAGGGGAAAAACTTCTTGCTGTTACACATTTGATGGGGTCTATATATCGCAGAGCCTGTGTGCTGCCCGCTTTAATATCCTGCCTTAAGCCATCTTAGTTATGCCAGCAAAAATACTACCAGCTATTCACACTCCTGAGAAGTCTCTTTTGCTTAAACTTCATGAAAGTGCATTGCAGGTGACATGGTATGTTTTTGCAAATAGGTTATTTCAGGGAGTGTGAATCACGTGGGATTCATTCATACAAAACACCACCCTTCCCTCGCACTGCTCATGTGCCTTATTGCTCATTAATGGCCTTAATTTCCTGGGCAGCTGCCAGAGATGCCGTGACAAGAGCAGCATTGACAGAAAGCTGGTCCTGCAACCTCTGTGAATGGGAATTTGGCAAACGGGTGACAGAAAGGCCTCAGGGGAAACTTTGACTGCCACATCTGAGCTTGGAATCAGTGCTCCCACCACAGCACCCAGGATGGGCTGTTGCCTTTCTGGCCATGCCAATGCCGTCCTTCCCAACCAGCTCCAGGAAAACTGTATCTCTGCAGGTACCTCGTATCTCCAGTTTCCTTTCCTTGCATTTTCCCCCTGCAGAGTCAGACCCTGCCTACCCTCTCCCATCCATGCAGCCCCCAGACCCACACAGACACCCATGCGTGCCCCAGGAAGGGCTGCCAGTTCCAGGCAGGGCTGCCACCCACTACCCCACTTCCACAAGGAAGGGAGCCCCCAGCATGTCCCACCCTCAAAGCTGTTCAGAAGCATTGGCTGTGAAATCTCTCTAGCCCTGAGCTGCAACGTGTCAGCATCTGCTGCCGCTGCTTCTTTTCCCAGGCTGTGGTTCGACAAAACAGTACTGGCATCCCAGCAAACAGACTTTTTTTTTTAAAAAGGAGAAAAAAAAACTCAGCTGCACAGCACAAGGGATTCACATGGCATAAACGTTCCACTAGTTCCAATTTACTTAGAAACGACAGTATCAAGTTAACTTTGTGCAACTTGACTTGTTCATCTCTCTTGTAGCCACCACTCCAGCTTTGGAAGACAAACCTCTCACCCTCTCCATGTCATGATGCCCATCACATGTACACCTTTCCTCCCAGCTGGAGGAGGCCGTGAAGCCCCTGTGGCCCCTTTGGTCCCCAAGCAGGATGCCCAGCAAGGGATGGGCTGAACTTGGTGCAGCCTGCGATGCTCCCGGCACTGCAGCCCCTGGAACATCCGCATTCAGCATCCCACCGCTTTGCCATTTGTTTGGTTTTGCTAGACCTTAATATTTAAATTGAAAGGTCTATTTACTACCCCAGAAAAGCACCAAGGAATTTTTTCTGACATACAAATTCCCTGGCTTTTTCAGCTGAAAGATCTATCGGTCATTTTATTGGCTTTGAAAGCTATCTATGCCTCTGAGACCTCTGCTGACTCGGAGTTACGGTAATACTGGATTACTTGGGTATTAATGCCAAGTTGCAATGAGGTTTGCTCTGCTGGGCTGGCTCTCAAAAGGAATGAATGTTTTAGGCCTGAAACTCTCTCTGTGGTCTCATAAAAAAAAGCCCAGCTCTCCTGGTTTTCTATTTCTCTGTCATTAAAGGAATGATTTCATCCTGCCCTTTGCTTGTCGTCTGGTTAAGGTTTGCCTCCCTGGTAAAAGGTTCAGTGGGCTTATAAAAGCACAACTGAAATTTGGATACTTACCCAACATAATACCCCCAAAATCCGCACTTTGTCATCGGCAGTAACTTCACACACTCACAACCTCCGTTGAACCGCCTCTTTGTTCCCGGCTTGCAGTCAGCCGCTATTTCACCCTGCGAACCCCCTCTGACCCGGCCCCGATCTGGCGCCGTGGCCAAACCAGCTCTGTTTACCCCCAGAGATCGCTGGGCTGAAATCAAATGCCCTGGCTCGGCCACCCGCCACAGGGACCGCAGCACTTTCCAGCTGCGTCCCGAGTTCATAAAGGTGGTTTCTGTGGTTATTTCACCAGCCCCTTTGCTTCCAGCGAGACCGGGATGTAGAAATTCACCTGCGGGGTAAATACCTTAAATAAATAGTGCTTTCACCTCCCAAACAGGGTTTACCGGCTGGTGGTGATGCCACCGGAGCAGAGCCACGCTGCCCATGCATCCGTGCTGCCTGGCTCGGGATTGCCCTCCTTCTCCTCATTTCCAGCTTGCTGCAGCAGAGCCATAAAATCAGGCAGAACCTTCTACAGTGCTTCCAAGAAATGAATGCAAGCAGCAAAAATTGGGCTGGAAAACAAAATCCATCCTCCTTCCTTCACATGGAAGGAAGTTCATGGGAGCAGCCTGCTCCGCGCAACCTCAGAGTCCTGTAAATCAATATATTAGTAGGTCCTGCTGCTCTGAGCCAAGCTGTGCATAGGTGCCCATACAGAGCAGAAGGGCACGTTGATATGGCCAAGGACAGAAATGCTGGGAGACGTTTTCCCTGCCACACTGGAGCAGAATCTCTCTCTCCAAGCTGCACAGCAGAGGATCCAGGTTTTGCCCTGGTCCTTGGGGCTTAGTCCCCAGGGATGGCAAAGAAAGCTCTTCCTGGGTAGCGGATCCCTCCAGCTTTCCAGGCTCTGGCAGAAGGCAGGATCCAGACAACAACAGCAACAACATTTGTGCTCCCTTTTCTTACTTCCCACTGAGCCCGTCTCTAGCCAGGAGCTTGCTTCGACCCTTGCCACTTGCTTCAGAACACTGAAAGTCAGATGTTTTTCCCTGGAGCCTCCAGGCTTGGTGTCAGCTTGAAACCCCTTCTGCTAGAAGACATTCTCCTCACCGCCCCCCTCCCAAGTGCCCCCCGAGCAACAGCACAGCCTCAGGAGCTGCCGGCTAGCAGTGATGCCCTGGCTGCTGGCCTGCCCACAGATCTCTCTAACTCACAAGTAAAGCAGGTTAATTTGAGCCGCTGCAGTCCGCAATAGCCTGACAGCTCCCTAAGGGTCCCAATAAAGCCAAGATTTACGCCATCATCGGACTTGCAGTTCATCATAATGCTCTGTAGACCTTTTAAATAGAGCGGTTTGGCCAAGACGTGGCTGGATTTAGTCGTATGGTCAAAGACAGAAGTGTGGCCAAAAAAAGTGAATGCTGAACAACCAAAGGGGTTCCCAAGACAGCTTCACTGAAATACTTTCAATCCATCTGACATGTAAAAGATGGCTCCTTTTAAAAAGAAGGTACCCTTCCCTTCCTTTAAGAAAAGAAAGCTCACAATGAACATGCTCCAACATCTTGTAAGTCCTTCACCAGCACAAAAAGTAGAAGCGGTAAGTTTGTACATTAATTGCATAAGGAAAGGTGCCCGAGTTCAGACTTGTACAGTCAGTTCTGCCACACCCGAAGTATGTTTATTTAAAACACAACAGCCTTGACTACAAGGACTAACTAGCATACAAGAAAATAAAAAAAAATCCCCACAATTCTCTATTTTTTTTGTCTTGTTGGTAAACTTCAAATCCTCGTTTCTGTTCTGGGTGCACAGTTTTCCCCTGTTCCTGGCGAGTGCCAGCGGGTCTCGGGAGCTTCTTCTGCAAAGACACAAACTGGGGACTGATGAGTTTCAGGGAGGAAACCAAAGGAGGCTGAGGAGCCCTGAAGGACAGAAAATGGGTGCCTGACGTGGAGCCCTTGCTGTGGAGTGAGGAACATCACCTCTTAGCAGCAGCCAGAGGCCTGAACAAAACTAAATCTGCTCTATCCAAATTGAGCAGAGCAGGGAGTTGCTCAGGGCTTCCCAGACCGACCTGCTCTGGTCATGGTGGCTGCAGGAGGTTCCCACTGGACAGCACAGAGAGAACATCAAAGGACTTGCAGGGGACAGAAACGAAGCAGAGTGGTCTTCAATTTTAAGTAGCCAGGGAACTCGCCAAGGTAGCTGTCTGGCTGGGCCTCATGTGCAGCAATAGAAACGGCAGTGAAAGTGTTTAGTATCTCGCCTGACGAACCTGCGTCACTCTCACCAGGGGCATGTGATGTGCAGAAGGCCCAAGAGGAGACTAATTTTTTTCCTAGTCCTGTCACATGCTGTAGGTCAAGGTAATAATGCATGGGTGAATCCCATACGTAACAAAGCTGGTATCTGTTGACTCTCATGGCTGTTTTGGAACAATAATCCATATTTGTCTCCCTGGATACGGAGAGCTAAATGACAACTTGGATTAGCCCTGCGCAGCCTTGCCCTGAGGACTTGTCATTGTTGATGAGCAAACCACTACCTCTGCTATTGAGATCCTCTGCTTCAAAATCCCTCGGGGGCAGAATGTAGGATATTTTCTAAGCCTCAGCTGTGAAAAACCACTTCCCTTTCTGGTTCTACACAGGGCAGGCAATCAGCTCATCCATCTTGGGCAAGAAAGCCAGCTATTTAAAACATGGTCACCCAAGCTCCCCCGACGCAGGCACAGGCTGCTGCCCTAGTTAGGAGCTCCCCAGCACAGGGCAAATTAGATCACAGTAACATAATATGGGACGTGGGAATGATCAGCACAAATGCTGGGACCTTGACCACAGTGATGGGAAGAGCAGCATTTCACTGGACACCAACCCTACACACTTTTTTCCCAGCACACTCCAACGTCCCTTGTGTTTTTTTTAACGTGCCCTTTGGCTTTTGTTCTCCACTTCATTTGCTTTTGATGCAGGAATTTGAGACCTGGCCAAAAATGGTATTTTTAGAAAGGTGGCCACTGATTTTTTTCTACCAAAGTTCAGCTGCAGGAGAGGAAGAGCACAATCCTGCACTGCTTGGGACCTGGTCTAGAGGAGCACAAGGCAGGGTTAACGGAGAACCAGCTCATCTCTCCTGGGGAATACCAAAACCACAGGGTTTTGTGCCATCAGGTGCCATCTTGTATTATCCATACTCATGAATCCCAGTATTGCCAGGATAACAGACACAGGGGAATAACTGTCACCTCAGACCTGTGCAATGAGAAAAAAAAACCCAACACACTCCAAGATCCAGTAAACAAACTGGATCACTGAAGGGACACTTCAACTCGCGAAGAAAACGGCCCACAATTCTCAACAAAGGGGATCAAATGCTGACTGGGGCAATCAAACGTTGATAGTGCAATCTCCATCCTGGGAGATACTCCAAGGTTTCCCTGATAAGGCACTGAGTAACCAGCTCTAACTCCAAAGCTTACCCTCTTTTAGTGGGGTTAGACTAGAGACCTTCAATTGTCCCTTCTGATCTAAACAGGACTAGGCCCCGATTTGGGTTTTTTTGACAGGAGAAGATAGTAGGTAGCAGGAAAAAGATCTAAGAAGCCCTAGGCAAGAACATGCTTGGCAAATAGCTTGGTTTGCTGTTGTGTTTTAGCCTCACAGAAGAGCTAGCTACTGCCAAAGCACTCTATACAAGGGTTCTCTATCCTGCTGGAGAGAGGAAGATACACAGAAAGCAAATCCAGAGAGGAGTGCTCCTCGGGAGGGGAAAGATGCAGGATTCAGCAGGCACAACCCACACCCTGGTGCTTTCCAGGGAGCTGATGAACAGTTCATTAGATCTTCTCTGGATCAGAGATTCAGAGTTAAAAACCAAGCACAGACTAAGTCTGAAATCACTTTATTGAAAAATTTCATATAACAGTCAGTGGCAAAAACATTCAAGTGTGATACAGCGACACCACAGACAAGCTCCTTACACATCTCGGCTTGAGGCTGACTCATTTACAAACAGCCACTGTCTCCACATTCTCAGCTTTCCAGAGCCATGCGCAACATCTTACCGTGTCAGTGAGTTTCAGCGCAGCACGGGGAGCGGAGTCTGTCTTTACATCAAATAAGATTAGCTAGGACTCTGATTTTTCCCCATGAAAGGCCTTGGAGGTCTGTTGAGAATGCTGTTTGCAACATAAGACATCATTCCCACCCACCCCAGCTCATCCAAAGCACTGACTGAAAGCCTGTAACAAAATATTTTGCCAATAAAAATCTTTTAGAAAACTAGTATTAAAAACTGCTATATATATATATAGCACAAAACTATCTAAAAGTGACTCTGCCGATTTCCCCTTCACAGAAATAGTATTCTTAAAAAAAAAAAAATCACATTACATTAGAAATTCACGCAATCTACAACATATTACATCTTTCTGAAATCCTGTGCAGCAGAAGCCCCATACAGTACCTGCGCAGTTACAAGACAGACCAGTAGCTCCCCTTTAGTTCTGCTGTCTCTACAGCAGCTGCCAAGAATTTGGCTATTGCAGTTTTAGGATTTAGAAACTAGAAAGCTGCAAGATGGCAAACCAAGTATTTGTAAATCAGTAGCATTCCTTCTCAAGAAGGAGAAAAAACACATCACAGGAATCTCTTGTTTAAAAAGATATTGCATATTACTTGTTGCTGGTGTCAGATAGACAATAGTTTTGACTGTTTTTATGTCAGCTTTTATTTGCAGAGTAACCACTTCATGGGCCAGAGGTACCTGCAACATCTTTCAGTGATTTCTGATCTAATAAGAACATACAGCCAAGCTACAGGAGCAAATAAAACCATGTTGGTTGGCTTTGTTTTGTGAAAAAACACTGTAAGACACTGACAGACACAGGGTTGTCAGCCTGCTGCCTGGAAATAATTAACATTGATTGTTCCCCAATTCAGTTTTCAGCAACCTGGAAGGTGTTGCACAGAAGAGCAATCACTACCGTGCTCCCTGCTTTTCCAGGCACAAGATCCAAAGCCCTTGCAGCCTTTGTACACAGCTGTGCAGGAAAGGAGCTGAATCCCCAGGGACTGAAGGTACTGCTGTGTGTGAAACCCACTCTGTATTTGGTGACTTCATCTTCCCAAATAACTCAGCAAGAACTTAGTAACTCTCTGCATAACCTTGGAGAATACCAGGAGTGGGCTTCACATTTGAGGCTGTACAAATCAGATGACTTGCTTTTTTAAGAAAACAGCAGTAACGCAGACACAGTTAGCACAGGATTTTTGTTTTGTTAGGGGGGATTTTTGTTTGCTTTCTTTAACAGAGAGCTGGCAACAGCCAGAGCCCCCCCCTGCACAAAGCGCACAAAGTTATCTCCAGCTAGAGGTCCTAGAGCATAAAGCCCTTTCTCCTGAGTGCATTCATAGGTGAATGGGTCAACATCTATGGGATTCCTCTTTGGATTGACTGGTTGGCCACTGTCCATCACCAAGTCAATGCCATTATTTGGCAGAAAGGAGAGGTTGGGGTTTGAGCCAGTTAGAACAAGAGCCATGGAAATTTTATAGACTTTCTGGTAGCCATTCTTGTCTTGAAAGATACATTTCTTGTCCTTGCCAAAGGATAGCACATGGTGTTCAGGAAGGCTAATGTAACACTCATAGGGCCCAGCACAAGCAGCTGACTGTTCTTTCATCATCTGATGGACTTTGTGGTATTCGGGGTACATCATTTTGGGGAGCTGGTTAAATATAAGACCTGGATCAGTGACTCGTCTCCGAAAAACATGGATTACTGGAATATTGCAATGGTGAGCAAAGAGAATCGCATCCGCAGCTGTCAGACCAGCACCTACAATCAAGACTGGATCTGACATGATGCCAATGCTGTTGTTTTTCACTGCTTCCTCTAGGGCAGACAGCTGGTGATGGACATAGGAAAGGTTCTCTCCCTTGACCCCAAGCCAAGAAGGACTATCGTATGTTCCTGTAGCTAAGACCACATTCTCTGCATAGATGGAGAAGGGCTCTTTATCACCTTTCACAGTTTTGAAGAATCCATCCACCTGGAAGACCTCTGTACTTTTCTTATTGAAGTTCCAGAGCGAGTCACAATCCTCCTGCAGATCTTTCTGTAGGTGGTTGGAGATGCTCTCTGCACTCACTTTCCTCACAGAGGTCACAACAGTACCACATATGAAATTCTTCTGCAGCCCTTTCCTCACCACGTAGTGTTGATAATATTGAGCAATGTCTTCTGCTGTGGCTCGATTGTTTCTGAGGCCTCTGTAATATAGTACAAACAAAGGTCAAGCAGCAGTTAAGTAAGAGACAGAAATTTCTCCCCTCTTCCACTGAATCTATCCTGGAGCCATCTACTCTGGCACTACCAGGGATGACTTATCTAGTTTCCCTGACTTCAGCAAAGTTATTCCTGGTATTTAGAGCTAACACTCGGGTCCACAAGCTGTTGGACAGAGGCAGCTTTCTCTAGCATGAGTCCCAGAATCCCATCCCCAAGAACATGGTTGCTCATTTATGCCTTCCTCTTGCATCTTCCTTCCATTCCATTTTTAACTCTTGGATTATCCATCTCAAGAGCAGAAGCACCTCAGAGACTGCACAGCAGCTGGGCTGATTGTACTTGTCATTAGGGACAGCAGCAGTAGACATAGAAGTCAGATGACCATGCCTTTTCCAAGCTTTATGCAGAACTCATGGTCACTGTGATCCATCTTCCCAGTGGGTGTTGAGAAGGACACATTCCAAGCAGCACTGCAATTTAACCTGAATCACTGAACGCAGAATGGACTTTTACTGGGGGGTGGGAGGGTATCCTTTCTCTCACTAGAATCACCCATAACAGATGGGCAGCTACACTCAAGGAGACCACCCCAGGTTCCCAAATAACCTCTGAATGTTTGCACCATAGCTATCTTACCTTCTCTTTTGCTTTAGCCAGTCTTTGAACGGGAGATCTGGGAGTCCCATCCATTCACCTCTGCTAAGGGTAACCATAGAGCCCTCGATAGACTGGAACAAGAAACACAGTAAAATAACTTTCAGTTATTTAATGTAAGAAGTGAAATGCAATTTTGTCATGTTTCAATACAGCACTGATCACAAAATCAGCGATTTCCTCTGATTTGCTGTCATGGATTGAACTATTCATGTTCTCCAAAAAGAACAACAGACTGGAAATATAAATGCCTCTCATACCTTTTTTTTTTTTTTTTAAATTTTTGCTTGTCTATATACATAAAATCAAACGTGGCTAATTGGTATATGAGAAGAGCTTTTGCCTCTCCAGTCAACACATTTGGCTATTTCACAACATGCAGACCTAAGCAGTTAGGCTTCAATTCACATACATGCCAGGCACCTCCAGGAGCGTTTCTGCCAAGCACCAGGTGGGGGATGGCTCTGTCAGTCTCGTGCCACCAAGTGAGGACAGATTCTGCTGTTCCACCAAAGTCTGTGTCTGGACGCTGAAGGGTATCAAACAAAAGAGCCACAGGGCTGTGGGATCGTCCCTCCAAGCCTTCAGAGAGATACTCCAAATCCTAAAGAAAGGCAGATCAGATGCTCAAAATGCGTGTCCTGCCAGGCAGCAGACAGCTTGTTACTCCCAGAGTGGTTTTGGTGTTCTGTGAAGCTCATTCACTGGCACAAAGACCCTGTTATAGCCTGAGGACTACCTCAAGAAATAGCAGCAATGCTGGCATTTCATAAAAGGGAGATCTGGGCAACTAAAAGTACTTTGCCTAAGGCTCATTCTGTCTGTGTACTTTGAAAGTCAAATGAGGTTATCACTTATACCCCTAGGATGCTTTACTATGATGTTATACTGTTTCTCTTTACACGAACCTGGTCCAAAATAGAGACATCTGGTGCCTCTTCCAGTTTCCTCTGAAGAATGGGATGAGGATGAAGAGAGTCTCTTTTGAAGTAAGGGATGTAGCCTGACAGCAAATATGAGAGACAGATTCCTGAAGGTCCATTCCCTAAAAATAGAAGACACAATTGAGAAGAATTTATAGTCCTGCAGATAGAGCAGACCCTTGAGGAGTGCTTCTAATACCCAGGCCAATTCAAAGTGTATGAGACTGCTGTTGACACAGGGGAGTGTGATGGTTGACTACTGATGGACTTGGGGAAATTGTTTTGCCCTCATATTTCCCCTTCTCCTGCCCAGTTACACCTATTTGCATTGCAAGGTCTTCAGAACTTGCTGAAGAGACATTGGGCTAAAGCCAGAGGATAACATCACCTGAAGCCTGAAGTCTCTAGCATGCTGATGAATTGAATTATTGCTCATTAACTTCTTCAAAGATTTGGAAACTAGTCACATACTGACTGGGGGCCTCAGTTCTCCTGGATGCACATTTCACACCACTACAGGGATTTTCATCACACACAGGATACAGAGCAAGTCCACAAAAAAAGAGTGACTATCGAAGTGAAGGGGAAACAGCTCTGCTCAGTAAGAAATCCCATCTAATAAGGGATATCTGGCAATAGCAGTTTTGACTAACAGGTCTTGAGGACACTTTTAAATGTCCTCAAATGGGAACCAGCCCTACCATGGTGCTGCAGGGAGCGTGTTAAGGAAAAAAAATCTCTGCCATGCGAAGGCAAACCCCCGGAACACAGCACTTTGAACAGATTGCTGGATGACTAAACTCTTCCTGCTGACCACCCAACAGCCAGTGGAAAAAAAACTTGATATATGTGACTCCAAAGCCCAGTGAGAGCAGGCTGTGGAAAGTTTTCACATGGCTGTTGTCCAGCATGTTTAATATTTTACAGTGTATGCATAACGGTGTCAGCTTCTCTGTCTGCTCAGGCTCTGCTGCTCACCAGTATGTGACTAACCCCCATTACACAGTGCGGTGACGACACAGGGGTGGAGAGCTGAAGTGACACAGCAGCCTGTGTTGACACAGTGCCCGTGCCACATGCGTGAGCAACTGCAGCAAAGGCTGCTCCTTAGGGATTTGATAGAGGGAGGCTTGGGCTGCAGAGCTAACAGTGAGCTGAGCGATGTGAAGGGCAGCATATGCCGCAGCTGGGGTCAAAGTCTGCTATGCTGAGCAAGGACAGCTTCAGGTCAGTATCTGGAATATTCCACTTGCAGGAAACTTATCCAAAAGCAACACAAATTAAAAGCAAACTAAGCTACAGTAAAATATAACACTTTTCAGCTTACTACTTTGGTTTAGCAACTACAAGGAGGTACCTAAGCCAAACTTAGTGCACAACACTCAGCAACACACACTGAGGATTTACTCTGAGCCACATTTACATTTGATATGGACGGTCACAAGTACAGCTGCCTCTGGGGCTCAAACTATTCTCAAAAGCAACTGCTTTTCTGAGGCTGCCAGCAGAGTGGAGGGAGCCCACAGCCTCCCTGCAGCAGGGCCTGGGGAAGCAGCTGGAACCTGTGTGTGACATCCTGCTGCAGTGAAACAGCTGAGCCACTTCGATCCAACAGCCTCTTCACAGCTCACATCTTCACACTGGTGCTTCCCAGGCTTTAGCGACATCTCCACACTAGATCCCTGTAGAAGTGCACTAGGGACGTACCAAAAATATCCTCCCTCCCACCTCAAGACTCGTACAGCTGGGCAGTGCAAAGTCACCCTCAGACTAGAAGCTGCTGGTAGCAGTGTCCTCGCTGAACTCACTGCTAGCAAGGATTAAGTGTGATTTATGCGGTGCACTAACTCTGGACTAGCTCTCTCAGGGGCTATAAATTAGATGATAGATAAGGAAGGAACCCAGCTCTGCAAGGCATTTAAGCATACGCTCAGATGAGCAGGGTCCAGCACCTGTGCTGGAGCACAGCTCATGATGGGTCACGGAGGGGAAGGCGCTGACCTCATGACTTGTGCTTTGCTCCAGAAATCACTTCGCATCACAAAGCTCTCCTCTTGAAAGGGAGACAAGACAGTTACTACATAACCTGCTTTCTGAACTGGCAGAAACATCACAGCTTTTTACTGTTCTATTAAATCTGTACAAAATCAGTGTAGCCGACTTGCATTTTAAAAGAATTCTGTGAAAAATTTTAAGAAACTAACAGCATCTGGAGCACTTTCTAAACACACATAATGGGGGGAGGGGGGAAAGATCACACAAACCCACCTCAAATTCAAGCACTATGGATAATCAACTCACTGAGAAGTGATTATCTCTCGTGAAAAGGTTTCAAACCCTTCTAAGTATCCAGAGGAAAAACCAGGCTCAGCTGAACCGATGCCCAAAAGGTTACCAACATTACTATTTAAAAAAAAAAAAAAAAAAAGAGGTATGTGTCCCAGTTTGTCAAATACCTGGTTCCCTACTTCCCTTGTGGGGGAGTTGTAAGAGTTGTCTCTTAGTGATCTTTCTCTTCGTACTAGAGGAAGTTTGGCTGCCAGGGAAAGGACAGTGGCCAGGCATTTCTGGTTTGAGTAAGAACACGTGGAACAAAAGCTGAAAACAGCAAGTCCAAAGCACCAACAGCACGAGAGAACACAGTAATGCTGGCAGGAGAAAGCTTACCTATGATGACAACAGGCAGTGGCTTGAACCCACTCTTATTTTGGGGTCTGGTCAATAATGCATGCATCTTCCTGTCCGGAAGCATTTAGGTCCTGGAGTCTACCTGTGAAGACAAATAAGTTTTGAATTATTTGCCTTTATGACAAAAAAAATCCATTACTTTCTACAAATGCAGGTTGATCTGAAGTATTATCCTGCCATTGCAGACCATCACATTACACTTCTCCGCTCAGGACAGGCCTACTTATCTTTTTCTCCTCTTGCCTCCAGAGCCAAAGGATGATTCCCTGATTATACACCACCAAAAAAAAAGAAGGGAGAGAACCCTTATCTTTCTTCCACACATGAATTTCAGTCCCTCCAGAATAGCTGGCAACTTCAGCAATCCTCTGACTACAGTAACTGAAGTGTTGCAGCTTGTTAATGAAAACTTCACTTCTGCCTGTGCTGTGCAGAAAATTGTCATAATTATCATGAACACCTCATACTCTTTAAAGCAAATTGTGCTTTTACTGATAATTAGAACAAACCTCACTTAAGACTTCTGCCCAAAGGCTGGAAGTCTCCTGGCTGCATTTTCAAATATGTACCATCCATTGCTACAGGGTTTTTTTGAGAAGTACTAGTGTAGTTCCTGAGCCGCCTTTGTAAATTTTCCAGAAAACTCTAGGTCTGAACAAGTAATTAGCAACAAGTCTTTAAACAAAATATACATCATTATCTTGGAGACTAAGGTGTCATTAGAGTGGAATCTACAAAACTAATCTAACCATTACACAGACACTCAATGAACACTGACTCAGTTTTTTTGCCGTTCCTGCAGGAATCCTACTCTGTCAAATAATGACCTCTTTAGTTTTCCAGGGAACTCAACTATACTGTCACTAATCTAGAGAAGTTAAAAATATATTTTTACCATGATAGTAATGAAATTTTTGAAATTCAGCATAAGCTTTTAAGCTTTTATCTACAGAGTCTTTTATATAACCATTATTATATAGTCTTTTATAAAGCCATTATTGCCATTTTTGAAAGCTAAGTAAAAAAGCACTGAATGGCATGTCTTCGTTCAGTAGGGCATGCTCTCCACACCCTTGTCAAACACAGAAAGATCTTTGGCAAGTGCACTGCCACTTCCATAAGGTCTGGCACATCACTGCCTTTGACACAGGTATTGCAGCAAATGCCATCCTACAAGTGTAACACTCCACTTTAAGCCTGACATTTACATCACCAGCAACTACAGTAATGCAGAAAGTCCCTGGAGATTGAATGAGCAGCCAGAAAAACACAGGTGAGTTTAGGATTTGCAGAACTCCAGGCTTCCAGAGGAATCTTGTAAGTGCCATTTTCCTGCAAGGGTGTGACAATTCTCACATTCACTAATATACAGCCACTGCTGGGCTAGACGGAGCTATTCCAAGAAGACTGAGTACATCTATGTAGAGAGGCACATAATAAGACTTACAAGTTGAATTCAAAACTATCAGCTTTGTCCAAATTTTTAGACCACAGTATAGTAGCACTTACAGGTCACCTGTTACCACGTAACTAAACATTAGTCTAAGACTTTCGTGTGTTTTGCCTGACAGGGCAAGAACTAGTAAAAAGACTGGTCATGCTTTCTAATTTAAGTAATTTCAAGCATCTAGCTTTGAAGAGAGCTGGATTTCAAGGAAACTTTCAAGGTTCCCAGTTTAATTGAGATTCAAAGGTAGATGCACGCACTACAGAAGATGAACACTTGTTGTGTCTATACTGAGGCATACACCAACTTTTTAAAGCATATTTAACGCACCCCTGCTAGCTGCAGGAGCACAGCCTAATGGCCCAAATATTGCCCCAGCCCTTTGGTAGGTTCTGCCACATGAACCAAAACCTGCACCACCTTCAGCAGATTGTTGGGGAAATTTACCACCAAATAATTCCCCACCACAAAGCTCCAGAGTTGCAACTGGTAGAATTCAGCACTAGCACCTGGGATGGCCAGAGACACCAAAGGAACAGGACACTGGTGTGACCAGTAAGGTATTCCCTCAAACCAGCTAAACTACAGCACCTATCTGAAGGTTAGTGGAAGTTTCTTCCTCCATGGTAATAAAGAAACCCTTCTCCATGGCTGTACTACATAAGACAACAAGTTCTCATTAGTCTTTCCTAACACAGAGTGCACATCTTGTTTCTGTGAAACTATCGGGAGTCTGGAAGAGGGAAGCAAGATCTCTGGAAGTGATCTTCCAGGTTTCTGCTCCGTAGCAGCCTGCAGCAGCTTTCACAGAGACTGTATGCACTCTGTAGACAGTGGTAACCCAGCAACATCCATGGGATTTTTGCTGGAAGCAAGGACTGCTGAACCAACCCAGTACAGCACATGGCAACAGTTCCAGCAGAGCAGCAAAACCAGCATACACATAATGAGCCTGCAAGCCCATTTGTAAGACCTGGGAGCAAAGTCATGCCATTGTGTGCCAGCAATTTTCTGGGGGAGGCTGAAGGGGACAAAAAAGGCACAAGACAGTAGAAGTCAGCCTGGCAGGCCTGTTTGCATCAGAGAAAGGTTGCCTTGGCTCCTGGCCGTTGCATTAGGCACCCTACCCCACCCTGATAGAGAGCAAAGCTGGCAGCCACGGGCTCAGTGATAACACTGTCCTCATTTCACACTCCTCCTCCATTCTGTATCTTCTGACACGTGAAAAAGGATCATTTGCTGGAACTAAAGTAAACCCTAATGGCTAGAGGAACACAATTGTTATTCTGATGAAATTACTAGATCCATGCATATATGTGGCCATTCCTAGCCATGGTTTTATTTAGGATCTGGGTCCACAAAACCCCTGAATGACCACTCTAGTGCTACACGCTTTGTTCCTGAAGTTTTGACACTGGACAATTCTATCAAGATTAACCATCAGAGATGCTTCTGTTTGTCCTCGCATGTCTCTTCTAATGGGAAAAGTCCCTTCCACATCCTATAGCTGCCATCTCTATAATTTGTAGTTAACAGTTTTTTAGTCAAAAATGAACCAGATTGTGATATTCCCACCCCATAGGCTAAATGTTTGATTTTGGGGGTAAAACTCAGAACATCTCAGGCATTTCTTTCAGGCCAAACATTCACTTTTCCTGCTGCTAGAAGTAAAGGTGGATTACTTTAACTTTTTTTTTTTTGCAATCTTAGAATCAAGGGTCCACATATACCTTGGTAGCCTGTACAACTAACACAGTGTAGCAGATGAAAGCCTGTTCTTGCTGAAGCTATTGGAAAGCACACAGGACACTTAAGTTTATTTTAAATCTCTGCAGAACTAGTAAATAGCAAGAGAAAGCCCGAGCTAGCAAGAAACCCAAGACTGCTCTTCTCACCCTCCTTTTACATAGACTAGGCTGCTGGGCACTCACACTTGGTCAACTCAGTGACACTGATCTCTGTTCTGGCTCCTGCTTTAGGCTTCCGACTTTAAATGGGTGTCTCTTTCCTCCTCTTCATTTGGCTCCACAATTTATCTCCTCACTGCTTCCAAAGCATTTCAGTGTCTGTGTGACCTTACATAAGTGTTCTGGCTTGGAAAAGCACCCAGCTCATTCCAGGCCAAACTCCACATACCTTCCCGACACAGCCCCCAGCCTGGAGGGACTATCATTCACTCAGAGCTGGTCAGTGTGGCCCCCAGTAGTTGCAGGCTGCACAACTGAAACAGGTTTTAAGTGAGTAGAAGAAAAAGCAAAGGTGCATTTAGCAAGGCAATGACACTAAATGGTCTTTAGCAGAAATGAAAAGCCAAGTTACATCAGCCATACGTGAGTAGCTCTCCCTGTAACATCAATGACACCTTTGCTCAGGTAAGGACCACCAGGTGTGGCCTGTGCAGCACATGGGGAGAGTTCTAGAGAGCAGGGCAGTCAGTATACATGAATAATGGAAGAGCCTGAAAGAGCTACCCTGGCACTCAGGTTTCAACAAGAACAACGCTAATACAAAAGCAACAGTTTTCTTCAGCTTCTTTTCTTCATCAACCCATTCATTTCACCAGCAGTTTTTAAAATTTAATTCATTATTGCTTTTAAAAAAAAAGAGAAATCTCAATAGCTTTTACATTTTATACTTGCCTACAAGTTTCAGAAGTTTGTTCCCCCCACGCACACTTGCATTATCACTCCTGCATGCCAGACCCTATTAACACAATTAAAGTATGTGGAAAAAAATTCACCTTTATGGTACATAAAAAAACGACCACCAGCCCTGCGATATTCAGACAGCAATGTTACAGCATGCCAGACAGAGCTCTCTACATTTACTTGTAGCCTCCCTACCTTTAGCAGCAGGTCCGATGAGAAGTGAGATCTTTAGGAAAATGCCTGTACAGTCAGCAAAGCCAACCAAACCACAAGCCTCAACTCCTGCCTCTGCTCTAGGACAGCTGTTTAAATACAGTAGGCTCCCAGCACGAAGAGAGGAGAGGAGGGGCTGAAATGAATGGAGGCGGAGCAAGGAAAAGTCTTATAAGCATGAGTCAGCAGGAATATTCCCCTTCCCAGCTTGTGAATGAATGATGTAGTGATCTTCCTTAGTAATGTTCAGCTGACTACGTAACTACCGCAAAAGAAGGCTTATAGGAGCCATGCATGGCACAAGTCCTGCGTTGAACAAATACCTTCATTTTTAACCCTTGGCACAAATTAAAACCTGAGGCTTCATAAAATGCCATGCTTCCTGTGGCAGAATTGGGTTTTTCCTCTGTATTTTAAAGAAAAACTGCTAGTTATAATTACAGGTGGGAACAAAAGTGATAGAATAGCACTGTGTGCTTGTTTTAACACTAGTGATCTTTTTGGCCACAAAAGGGTGAGAAAATGTGATAACTTTCTTCCTAATTTGGACAGTTTGTGGTTTTGCTTTCACCTTATTATATCATATAATGGATCTGAAAATACAGACTTCAGTTTATAATTTTTTTTTTCAGTGAGAAAAAGGCTTATAAGCCCGTTGCACAGTAGCTGTAAAATGAGTCAGACTGCTTCCTGTAAAACTTACAACATACTAGGATTTTAATCCAAGGTGCCTTACTCAATTCAGTGGAATAATTGATCAAGCTTGCTAAATTTAAAGTGCCCTTAACAAATCAAATAGATTTGTGCCAAAGTGTTCAGTTCAAGTAGTAAATGCTGCATATTTTTATCTCTGAGGCCATCTATTTTGGAACTACTATCTCAAGGGGATCAGGCAGACTGCTGATATCATGTTAAAATGCATACTATCAACCATGTGATATAAAAAAAACAGTTCATGAAAAGGAATTCTATACTCTCACAACCCACATCAAAGTAGGATACTTTATAATCTATTTTAATTTCACCAGAATAAGTTGTTTTAATAAATATGAAGCCATTGTTTCACTTTAAATTTAACTAGCAGTGATTTCTCTGAAAACCTGACTCAGTAAATACTTGTTTTTCTAAGTTCTCTTTCAAGTTGTCTGGGCCTTTATCCATGGTGGCATTTGCACAAAGCTCTCAAATAACCCATAGTGATTTTTTTTTTGATGGGAGCAAAGGATTTTATATGCATTATCCAAAGATTTAATTGCAGGTAACAAATGCATCCATATCAGTCAAGGAAAAATTAAGCTTCCAGAGAAACTAAGGCAATTGTACAGTTAGGTGACTTAACACTGTCCTGTTACTAGGTTTCCAAAAACTATTTTCAATGTGTTGCAGTGTTGCATGTCAAACATTTTAGAACAAAGATGTTCAAGACCATAGTGGCTCATAGCATAGATACAAGAGGAAACAATATAATGGTTTGGCAGGCTTTATAAGAAGTGTTCCTGATTTTACTTCTTATGTGTGCAAGCCTGCAGAAAAAGAGTTGTCTATGTACAAGAGGAGATCCTCTCCATTTCCCACTAGAGATACTAGTTTTCCAAATTCTATTACCTCTGCAAATAAAGCCAGGATGTCTTTCCGAAAACACAAGCTCTATCGTATTTTTGCATACAGTACAATTATTTACAGGAAAATGTTCACGTACAACAATAACCCCCTGTCCTTCATTTGCTTGCACAAGAAGACCATTGAATACAGCAATCTGGGGGCTTCTTTTTTATAGATATTCCAACAAACACATCACATGGAATAGATACCAGTGTTACTGTTTCTCCTCACATACCTTGTCTGGAAACAAATAATTCAGCTCAACGCTTTGCACAAACTTTCCAGAAGAGGAAGTAATTGTGCAATCTGCACTCGGCCTGGCAGCCAGCCTTTGACCTACAAATTTATACAATTCACTTATATTTTCTTCCTGATTTATTGCAAGAAGTATCATTCAGATTAGTTAATTGACCAAGTAAAAAGCTTATCTAGAGATTTCCAGCATGACTTTGCACTATCTCTACTCACAGCTGTCAGAGCACACAGCTGACTAACAATACCTTCTTTCTTTGCACAAACTGACAAAAACATTTCACTGGTGCCCAGAACTAAGGGTCTTTAGAGGGCTTCAGATTTTTACAGAAAAAAACCTCTAAACTACTAGTCTGTAGGCTATTTATTGAGGTGTATTGCACTATACTCCAGCTGAGACCTGAGGCATCTCTATGACACAGGCTACAAATAGATTTGTCAGACTTAAGTGGAAACTGTCAATAAAATGAATTCTTTCCAAGCGTTTCTCCTCTAAACTCTCCTTTAAACTTTTTCCTTTTGAAAATAAAATAAAGCTTAGCATCTAACCAACATTATCCAGAAAATAGATACTAAGCTAGATTAGCGAGACACCACCAAATGCAAAACCAAAGTAATACTTCTGTAGCAGCCTATGAAAAGCTTCTTTAAAAGAGTTGTTTGTTTTTAAATGGGATTCATGACATTAAGGACTGCCTATTGTAAAGGGTCAATTCTATCTCTGTACTTGCAAAAACACAGGGCACAGGGGTAGAGCACTACGTCTGCTTTTATATAAATGAGCCCTCGCACATAACGATAGCTAGGCAAATCATCCCTTATCAGGGTGTAGAGAGGAATTCAAAACACTCATCAGTCCCCACCTGAGAAGGTTTTGGCCGGCAGGAGAGGGGCAGACTTCATGGGTAGCAATCCATTCCACCTTCAAGTCACACTCCCCAGTTCACAGTATCAGCAATCCTGGGTGCATTTGTTGCCAAGGTCAGTTTGTTTCCCCTTAGGACACCCATGATACAGTTCTCGGAACTCCAACAGGTTGATGCTATGATTTACCAAGGTAAAATTTGTGAAATATGCCAGGAAGCATGGACAGAGCCATAGCACTGTTCTGGGGGAAAATTTTGCACCTGAACCATCCCCTACTGCAAGAAATTTCCTTGTTACTGACTGACTTTTCACCTCAGGTCATGAAGCTCTACCCATCCACATCCTACTCATGAAACCTGTCAGATAGCCCCGATTTTGCTGACTCCTGATTTAGGGGAGCTTAAGAAGTAACACCCCTCTGGTGTCAGAATTCACTGCTGTTACCTCTGCTGCTGGCAATTCATGGCAGAACACTTCTTACGGTAGTGCCTCTCTAGCAAGACTTAAGCTGCACCAACTCTGTGCCAAATCATCACGACATACTACATAATTTCACACATCAGAACTTCATGTTCTGTTGGTTTTTCATAATTAGAGGAACACTCCCAGTCTGACCCCTCCACAGGCCACAGTAGTGCTCTGATGTTTTGGTGTTTCTTTCAATTATGGTAAAACACAAATATAAAGTTCAACTTATATTTTCAAGGTGTGTTTTCTGCCTAAGAGGACGTTAAGTGCTTCACACACACACACTAGTCCAGATCATTTAATCTAAGGCAGATTCTCCAACTGAAGTATTGGAAAACCTGACCAAGTATTTTGGTTCTATATAATCTCTGTGCAGTATCTAAAATCCAGCTCTGCTGTTGCTGCCTGAAGCATCTCCACTTATTTCCACACAGGAAAACTTCCATTTACACAACTGTATGTTAGCTTATCCACCAAAACTAGAACCCACATATTTAATGATAACAAATGTTTTGGCATCAATACTGAAACATTTTATCTGGTTTCTTTTTGCTTCAACTAAAAAAAACCAAACAAACACCAACAACCACTCCACATTTGTCACCAACACCATAACCTGAACCCACATCAGCAAGATGGTCCCTGCAGATGTCCTGGCACCCCCCGAATCGGAAGAGGCAAGCTGTGGCCACACCACCTCTGACGGCAGCTGAATCTCTGAAGTACGTTACTTGCTCTGCTAAATGACACAGTAAGAGCCATGGGGAAGCCCAGAAATTGCTAGGCTTGGCAGAAAAAGCAGCTTAGGCAACTTTGCAAGTGTAAGACCCAGTTCCACTCCACTTGTGACTTCCTACATGTGTTTGTGCTTTCACATGGCTTCCTCTAAAGAAAGATTTTGCCCAGAGCATGTGTCTGTCTTTCCCGTGTCCCTGCCAAGGCCATATCTGTCCTGTGTTCATGCTTTTTTTGGCAATGTTTAGGCAACTGGGTCCAAGGGGAGAGAAGTAAAGGTTCACCACACCCATTTATTATTCAAAGGAATATTGACCTCCCAGTCAGATAAATGATTGAAATGGTTTTGTCCTAGTAACCTCAAAAATTGTTTGAGGAAAGTAAAGAGCAAAAACTTACATTTTGCTGGCACTGTTTTAAAACAGCTAATTTTGCTTTTCCCTGCTCTCAACTTTGCTCTCAACCTCGAAATCGTTCTAAGAGGCTTGTCTTCCTAAACCAATGAGACCAAAACAAGGAGTTTCACCACCCTTCATTGTCCAGAGGCATCAGCCACTTCCACCACTGTGTCTTGAAAACATCTGTTAAGAAATAAACCTGGGGAAGAGAGAATCAGTCATACTACCCAGGAGAGCTATGAAGCTCTACTGTCTTACCTTTGGCTACTCTGCAGTAAAGACTTGTGTGGGCACTCTAGTTCATACTAAGAATGCCTTATTGGGAGATCTTGCACATCTTCTCTGTCCAGGCTAAATGGACAATAATGTGGAGCATTAGCAGAGATTGAGCTAGTCTGCATTAACGCACCCTGAAAAACACGTTCTCAGTAAGTACAAAGTGGCCCACTATACTATGAGGCAGCAGTGGATATCTTGCAAAAGTCAAGTCACTCTGAGTTGACACGTGAAGTGTCCATGCAGAGAAATAGTGCAGAGTGCTGGGGGTCTGTGCATGCATGTCCCCCAGTGCCCCTTAGAAAACAGGCCAGGACCACTGTTCTCTCCTCAGATGACAGAGGATGGGGATGACAGCCAGATCCAGTGTGATTTCTACTTCCCAGCACACATCCTTCCTTTCAAAACTAGTAGGATGCAAAGAGGTAGAGTCTTTAGGCTGAAGGGACTATAGCTGGGCTTGTTTCCCAGAAGGACTCAGCCCAGTTCAACATATTCATCAATGACCTGGACGAGGGGACAGAGTGTATCCTCAGCAAGTTTGCTGATGATACCATACTGGGAGGGCTGGCCGACACCCCAGAGGGCTGTGCTGCCATCCAGCGTGACCTGGACAGGCTGGAGAGCTGGGCAGAGAAGAACCTAATGAGGTTCAATAAAGTGTAGGGTCCTGCACCTGGTAGGGAAGAATAGGCACCAATATAGGTTAGGGATGGATCTTCTGGAAAGCACTACTGAGGAGAAGGATCTGGGAATCCTGGTGGATAGTAAACTTTCCATGAGCCAGCAATGTGTCACCAAGAGGGCCAATGGGATCCTGGGCTGCCTAGGGAAGAGTGTGGCCAGTAGGTCGAGGGAGGTCATTCTCCCCCTCTACTCTGCACTGCTGAGGCCACAACTGGAATACTGCATCCAGTTCTGGGCTCCCCAATTCAAGAGAGACAGGGAACTACTGGAGACAGTCCAACGTTGGGCAACAAAGATGATTGAGGGATTGGAGCATCTCCCTGATGAGGAAAGGCTCAAAGAGCTGGGACTCTTTACCCTGGAGAAGAGAAGGCTGAGGGGAAACCTTATCTATGTTTACAAGGATGGGTTGAAGGAGGATGGAGCCAGACTCTTTTCAGTGGTTCCCAGCGATAGGACGAGGGGCAACAGGCACAAGCTGGAACATGGGAAGTTCCATTCAAATATGAGGAGAAACTTCTTTCCTGTGAGGGTGCCAGAGCCCTGGAACAGGCTGCCCAGGGAGGTCATGGAGTCCCCTTCTCTGGAGATCTTCAAGACCCGCCTGGATGCAGTCCTGAGTAATGTGCTCTGGGCAACCCTGCTTTAGCAGGGGAGTTGGACTAGATGATCTCTAGAGGTCCCTTCCAACTCTGACAATTCCATGATTCCATGACCAGGCCTTTGTAGATTCCTTGTTCCCAAAGTGCAACAGGCAGAGGAGATCTCAGCTCACACGCACGGCACTCAGACCTCCACCGTGACCTCAATATTTGATGTTGTTTGGGGAAAAAGTAAATGCACTTTCATTTCAAACAAACAGCAGCTATGGCCTAGTCAAAGATTAAACTGCACGTGAAGCTGGTAGGGAATTTTCCTCTTCTTATCCTAATGCCAATATATTTGTAAATATTTACAGGAGTTCAGGATAGCAGGATCATTTGAAGACACAGCCTTTAGTCTCTACAATCTTACAGTCAGTGTTCAGTAATGTTCTATACTGGCATTTAGCAACCAATAGCTTAATTTATTAAACTGCTGCTATCATATTATGATGTGCCAAACTGAGCAATTTGGTAAGCATATGCCCCAAAGCAGAAAATATCCCAAAAAGGCTAACGCTCATGGTTTCTTGACTGGAATAATCAACAATGAAGAAACCTTGAAGTAGGAGGTACAGCCTAAGCATGAGCACTGAGCACCTCTTCTGTACATATTTTCCTTCAAGGCAAAACAGTGATTTTCAAATACAAGTGGGTAATTCAAAACTGGAAAAGGAGCATGTAATATAATGAGCTTGTTTAATTCAGTAACACAAAATTCCATAGAGAGGGCTGCAGAAAGCCTTTGGAGCTTCTTAGATTCTTTTACGCACCACACCTTAAGCCATTCTGCAGCTCTTTAAAAAAAACTTTAAAGTTTTTTCCTTTACTTATCAAGATCAAGAATCACCGAATCAAGATAACAGACTTAGTAGCATTCCTGAAAGAATTCCTGTACAGCTAAGGGCACCCAGAGCTAGTATAGCCAGCATCATTGACTTCCTCAAAGAAAAATAAGCATTTCTGCAGCAGAGCACAATAGCTTTTAGCTGTGAGAGTTTAGAAGAGGACTGTGCTAGAATTATCGTGCAACTTCCTACCCTCAGGGTTTATTTTCATCCTCATCTTAAGCAGCTGATACTGACTGTCAGAGGTAGAGGCTGCTTAGATCCAGGTTCTGATGTTCTTGACTTGCAACATTTTCTTTCTGCTGTAACTTTAAGAGCCTCAGGGAAATTCTAAGAGATTTTTAGCAAGCAAATCTTTTCCTCTTAACAGGGCTTTCATGTGCGTTGAAGGATCAGCTGAAGTGATATATTCAAACGTTAAGTTTTTCTTAGACCCCAGTTCTACCTCACAGTAGCACCACGTGCTGCAACGCTGACTGCCAGGAGTGAAATTTAAAGTCCCTTGGAACTATTCCGCATAAAAATGGATAAACCAGTATCTTTTTCAAAGATAAACTTATCACTTAGTCACAGTATAACAGTAATGCATTAAAGTGTAACAAAATTATTTCATAGGTCAAGGTTTCTCACCTGTAATTGACATCTCTATTTCTAGACTAGTTTAAGGAGGCTGGAACATGAAAGGAGTTGCCACTTGCTGTAAAAGAGAATGGGCTATTTCAAAATACATGCATATATTCTGGGGTCATTTCTACAGTTTAGGAACATAAAAAATATTCACTATGAACTTTTGAAAGATTTGGCACAGTGAATTTATAGGAAGGAAAGAAGAAGTATTTCTGCACAAGAGCAAAGCCATTCAGTAATTAATTCCCCAATGCATTTATCTTAAAGTACCTAGCAATTTGTGTAATTCAACATTTCATCCATTTTTGCACATGTCAAAGCCTAAAGCTGAGCACAGGTCAATGCGACAAGCGTGCAATGCTGCTGTAGCAAGAGTTATCTTTCAATATACATATTCAGCATATAACAGATTAAAGCCCCAAATCCCCTGAAGATCTTCAATTTGATTTTTTGGGAGAAATTTCATTAAAGGTGTCTTCCCTGCTTCTCCTCCCCAGCTATTTTATCAAAGCTTACTATTCCTGTTTCAGGTGTATTTTTTGCTTGGATGACTTTGGGTTTGGGTGGGGGTTCGTGCTTTATTTTTTTGTCTATAAAGCAGCTATTTCTAGACTAGAGATGAGAGCCTCTAGATTAGTCCTATACCCTTGCCAATAATTATCCTATAGAGAGAAATAACTTATTTATAATCCACTGACATTTTTGGCAGCTGTCAGACCAGCTGCAGCATGCCTCGATTTTTCTGTTTTTCCACAGAGAAACTGTCCCAAGCAGGGATGAAAAGGAGGTGGTGTTTCTGGTTCCCTGGTCAATATTTGTCTTGATTGTGAAAATGCTAAATTTGAATCATCAAGCAAAACCTCTATCAAAGAGCCTGAGCGCTGTAATATTAAGTGACCCTTTACCTCAAGGCAGAAGCCACGCAACAGAGCTGAGACAATGAAGTACCCGACTTGCTCTGTTTATCAGTCCAGACAGATATGTGCTTAGCAGGGCAGAATGGTGGGGCACCGAGGTGACCAGAAGCATGAGCTATCTTTGATATCAATTCCCTGGGAGCTCTGACCAGGGTGTTATCTAAAGCCTTCTTTTGCACTCCTGATGCCCTGAAGGTTAGCATTAAAGGCTGTCAGGAATAGCTGCAGATCAGAGCTATTCTGCCATGACGGGGGGAGCATACGTCCTCGTCTCTGCTGTTGCAGCTCGCTGTGCCTCAACACGTGCCCGAGTTGCCACACTGGGCAACTAGACCTCACTGTGTCCGCACTGCCTGTAGGGGCACAATCCAGCCTGGCATTCTGTCCTCAGCAGTGGGAATTAGCAGACACCCACAGAAGAGAACAGGACAATCATACGATGCTTGTCCTCTGTCTTCCCCTGCCTCCAGCTTCTTGCAGCTGAGGGAACTGGCTGGAATCTCATGAGGTTTATGCACCTTCCATTTATTTTCATCTAGTTCCTAGTGATTTCACATGTGGCCTCTAGTACTTGTGTTGAGGGGAGATTACACAACTGATCCCATTCCGTGCCACTAGCTCTTATATACTTCAGTTATATTCCTCTCAGCCTTCTAACTTATTCCCAATACACAAACTGTTCCATATCTTATATCAACCTGTTTTTCCTCCCTTAGACCTTCTCCAGGTCTCTCATACACCAAGATGAGAACAGCAGCACATCTAGTAATCTAAGCACAGATGAACCATAAATTTATACAGATTTGGCCTCCATCTTTTCCTGGCACCTGGTTTTCTTCACTACCAGCAAGCACTGAGCTAATGGTCCCACAGGGCTATTTATCATGACCTTAGATACAAGTTCAGGCTAGTCCCTGCTCTGTCTGATCTTCCTTGCCTGGACCTGTGCCAGAGTGCGAGACAACACATAGGAATTGTGCAAAAATGTGAACTAATATGACAGTACAGAAGCATTTCACAGCTTGTTCTTCAAACCAATGCACCCACATGCCTGATCAAAAGCAAAGCAGAAAGCCTTGAAGGCTTTCTGGATACTTCTTATTCACAAAGACATCTCAACAAAATGACTGAAGGGCAATCATGTGGGAGGAAGTATGTTCTCACCTTGTATCTCAGGAGGGAGGTAGCCTTAGGTAAACACAGTAGAGAAGCACCAAGAGCTTAGATTGCACTCCATCCTCTGGCCACAGCTTGATCTGTTCTTATTCTCTCACCTGGGAAAAAGCACACATCTTCATGTAAGTCACACAGTATGCAAAGTCACTCCTAGGTTTGCCTCAGGAGTGGCTGTTATTCATGTCTATTTGAAAGAGCCAAAGTACACGCAGAGCCAGTGAACGTACTGAACCCTTAGCTAATCCGGAATAGACACAACGGGTATTAAGCAGCACCAAGGTAACATGCAGGACTTGTTAAGTACTCCCTACCCTTACTGTAACCAGGAGACACAGCCCAGGCTCTTCTGCATGCGTGCTACTCACACTGCAACGTTAAACCCCCTTTTGCATGCAGGCTTGCTAGAAAACCAGTCCAGTCTGCTGATGTTCCTGTGAGTTTTGCTTCTCCACTTCCCAGCATATGACTGAGTCACTGTTGTACTACATCACTCTCCATCTATTGTCCCCTACCCCATCTTCCACTGTGGCCTACTGTATATCTTCATTCCTCTCTCCCTACAGTCTTTCCCTACCCTTTTCCCATCCCTGCAGAACTCCCTGAGTTATGTTAAAAATCTTTCTATTAGTGATCATGAAAAAAAGCCAGCCAGACATTTATAAATGCCTCAGCACTAACAATAAGCTATGGGCCAGTTGTCAATTTTGTTGTGTTTGATGTCCCTGTCTGTAACAGAAACCTTAATTCCTAGATTTTTGGCACTCAGCATTCAGTGCATTGCAAAGTCAGTACCTCTGAAAAAGTTGCACATCCTGCCATCAGCATGTTCTGTGGCACTTGGGAATTCAGTTTCCAGCCCAGAATAGCTCCAGCATGCTGACTGGCACTGCAAAATGCAACTCCAAACACCTGTTAAGACATAATTTCAGAGATTTTTTTATTTCTAGTGGAAAAAGGATCCAGGTTCCAGAGCTGAGAATTGAATGTTCAACAAATGTTTTCCACCGAATGTACTGTTGAAAGAATTTATAAATTCAGTGGAAAACATATCACAGAATCACAGAATGATATGGGGTTGGAAGGGACCTCTGGAGATCATCTAGTCCAACCCCCCAAGTTGCATCTAAATATTATGACATTTTAAAGACTAAGAATGAACACTATTTCTTCACTTATGCAATTATTTTTAATTGTATCAATTTAAATTTAAGATAAAAAAGACACAGGAAAATAACATGCTTCACTGCATTCTAAAAGGGGTTTTCATTTTCTCACATTACTTCCCAAACCCACTACCATCAGTGTATGTGAGTGTACACCTGACACTTAATTCAACTCTTCAGTTCAGCCTGTGAATAAAAATATCAACTACAAGCACTACTATATGGGGAAATAAGTTGCACTTCGTACAAGTTTTGCAGTGTAACAAAAACTATCACTTGAATTACTTTCTGTTTCATGGATTTTAATTTGAATTTAAGCGTACATGTGATTACAAAAGAGCAGCTGCACTCATGGGTAAGAGTAGACATGATCAAGTACTGTTGCTGAGGAAAGTGTTTGTTACAAAGCCTCAAGTTCTTTGCTGAATCAAAGCTTTACACTTCAGGTCAAATGTTATAGCAGTCACTGATCTTAAGACAGAATAGGACAAAAGTAGCTTTAGCAAAATAACTTGAGTTACATTCATCTACAGAATTATGCAAGCTTGCCATATATCCCTCCACTGTGTTAATACAAACTATTACAATGGAAAATAATTTTAGAAGATATGTAGGTTTTTTTAGTTTCCCATAAAGTCTTGCTGCAGGATTCTGAGTACCACTTAGCTCCGGGATGCTGTCATACCTTGAAAGTGCAGTGCGTTCTGTATGAGGTCTTGATGGTTTTTCCCTGTTCTGTCATTTGGCGAAGCGTAAGCAAACCTGTCCTGCACCCAAAGATCTCACAGTTCATCAGATACACAAAAAATACACATCCAATACACAAAAGCGTAGTAGAAAATAAGAGTCCAATCAAATATGCGAGTAGCATACAAATGAACATGTAATAGCAGAAATCCTCTTACAAAACAATAGGAAAATTTTGTAATAAGGAAAAACCTCTAATCTTAATACAGTGTCAGTCTGTCACGAGTATCACATAGGTGTGACTGGGTGTCAAATAAATGCTTTCAATCATTTAAGGACACGAAAAGTTCACAGAGATTAAGTGTCTGCTCATAGTTACCATAACAGAGCCAAGGAGGGAACCCAGGTCTCCTGGCCTGCGCTTCAGCCACAAAAATTATCCAGGTTTCTTGCTGTGCTACAGGGGAACAACCTGAGCACCTCATTAAAAAGTGCTAAAACTTTCTAATACAATAGACTAAGTGACTTGTAATAATTATTTACAATACTGATTCATTCTTAGTTATAGAATATGATCCCCCAGGAATGAATTCACATTTGCATGCTGTGAGTGGGGCTTTTTGACCTGAGATGCCTCTGCGGTCTCCTCAGCTGTGCAGCATCCCATAACACACCAAGCACTGTTCAGGCATGTTCTGCTGTAAACAGGCATCTCCTCTGCTGCAGCTGTTCAACGCTTCAGCATCACCAGGCAGGATAGAGTATATTTTATATCACCCATTCTTGCTGAATATCCCCCTAAACCCTATTACATAGGCCAATATAGGAACAATCTATAACTTGGATATTCCTGTATCTTTATAGCTACATTATTTTTCGGTTTCAAATCTCTCTAAGATGTTGCAATTGTCTACAGAATTGCAGTTTCTACAGAAACTATGAGTATTTTCCAATATGCAAGCATTTATTTCCTAATATATATGTGAATAAATCAAGCAGCCTACTACAGCAAGTTCGTTGAACTTTGTGTTAAAACTATTTGTAAGCTGCATTTATTCAGGAGGCATGTTTGTCCTACAGGTTCTGATCTTATCTTTAGCCTGTACTGAGAAATTACTGCCATGAACTTTGGAAGGTCAGTTTGTTAAACATCTATCCACTCTCTCCCAATCTTCCTAATCTTCTAGAAACAATAATTAACTTAATTTTTCTGAGAAGAGAAGGGTGACTTTACTACCCAATTCATGCTATGTATTTCCGATGACTCATACACTGCAACTACGCTGCCTCCAAGGGTTTTTCCTTACAAAAATTCCTTACTGAAACTTACCACATGATCTCTTTCTGTTCCTTATTTCTTCAGCCAAGCAGCAACATATTTTTCTAAAACTTGCAGAAGATGGCTTTATGCCCTGGTACAGGTAGAAGCTCATCAAAAGCAACGTGCCACAGAGCAGAGAGCTTGCGTTTGGGACTCTGTCAGGAAATGAAACAGTTGAGTCAGGCAGAACTCCGTGACAAACCTCTCCTGCCTATTATCAACTCCAGTCCTTTAAAGATTCTGCCAAAGTCTTTAGAAACCAGTTGCCCAATATCACTTTGGGAATAACACTGGCATATTCACTGGAGCAGAGCAGATATTTCAGCAGCTTGCTGAAAGCATTCGGTGCATCAAAAGGACGTGCCTTGCACGGGAAGGCAGGTTCACCAGGTACAGCTGGCAGGGGGGAAAAAGAGCCTTAAGGGAAATAAACCCATCTCCAGCTGATTAGGGGCAACAATTCCATGGAGGAAACCTGCTATTTTCAGCAGCAACTGGCTTCTACCAGTGGAGAGAGGTATCACACAATACATCCTATTCCACAGGACACTGCTTACTACAGAATTGCTCTAAAAACTAGGAAAAAGATCAGTGTATTGCATGTGAATGACACTAACCCTCGTCTCCAGAGATGCTTTGTCTACTGAGGAAATCACCTGCTGGGAGGCCAGCAGGCACCCCACATCCCTCTAACTCAAAAGCAAAACCTTGCTAGTTTGTTTATTTAAACTCCTAAACATAAATCTGTTTTGAAAGAAGTCCAAAGTGTCTAAGCAACACATTAAAACAAGCCTGAATTTCAAGTTTATAGCGTTTCATTATAACAGCCTAGTATCAGGTATCACGAAGGAATTCTTTCTGGCTGAGTATCAGTGATGGATAAAAGGGAATTTGTTTGCTGGGTACCATAAGATAGGTGCCAGAACTGCATACAGCTTTAGCCAGTTAGTTCCTTACTTTCAGAAATAAATTTTTCATAAAAACTAGGCTTGTTTTCCTCCTGGTTTCACTCAGTTTAGTGTTGAACAAGGTGGTCAGACTTTTTTCAGCTTGTAAATGCAGTTCATACATGTTAATTACCCATTTCAATCTCCTCATCTGAAACGCTAAACAGAATGAGGCTATTGCGGGGAAGGTGCCTGTCAACATTCTGAAAACATACTTTTGGAACATCTTGTGTGTTTTGGTTTTAAGAGGGGTCTGAGCCAAATCACACCACATTAAATAGAAAGGCCTGTTGAAGCAAAGGTAAGCATTCCTATTAGCTTCAAGGGCATTTGGAACAGCCTTCCTATATAATTGATATATTATGATGTTTTTGTAATATAGGAAAAAATGTACAATGTTTTTCCATACATTAAGGCAGTAATCTCAAAGTTTGATGAAGAAACCTGGCAACGAGAAGATTAATCAATCTAGGATTAGACTGCTCCTCTAGTAGGGCTTTGCTTTTTCCTAGAAAACACACTTGCATTCCTAAGCTTGGAAAAAGACAAATTAATATTACGAGTGAGCATAAGTCTTTTCTAGAGCTTTGAGCTGGACCAGTCTCCCTCTATCGTACATTTACCGAAGGAAAATCCAGAAATACGTTTTCTAGTCCTCGCACATAGGTAAAACACAATAACATTAACCAGTTAAAGAAGCACAGCCTATGGCTCTGTGGGCTGCCAGTCCCTCCACAGATGGGCTCCTAACCTGTTTCTGGGGCAACCTCTACCACAGATGTTTATTCATACTCTTCTCAGAAGACAAGAGAACTGAAAGAAGGTGTGTGACTACTCACACAGTAAATACCCAGCCGTACATGATGCAAGAGTATTAAATGTTTGTGCAAAACACTGAGTCAATAAATAAAAACAAATAGATTATAGAAACCTTAACCTGCTTGCAGTTGTATTTATAGTAGGAGCTACTTTACGTTGTATCTACAAGTCTTCTCTTCCCCTGGCTCACAGCAGCAGCCTGTGAAAATAATTCAGAGTTGATCTGAACACAAGTCTGCTGCAGTCCACCACATGCTGCTTCCATTTATGTGAGAACAGGAGTTCAGAGATCCCTTTCTTGCTTTCGAAACATCTTCAGCTGCTCTTTTCAATTCCCTGACCGCTGCTGAGAGCAGAACAGATGGGCTCTAGTTTCTCCAATCCAACATCTGCATATTTTTAGCCCTTACAAAAAGCTGGGCAGGCAACACCTGAAGTGCCAGTTTGAGACTGACAGGTACTTTTTTAACCTTTCAGCTCCAGGTTTTTACTCAGGCTGACAAAGCCAGGACACTGCCCTCACCCACACCGATGAGGCCATAAGGGTCACTTGTCTCTTAACTTCCTCCTCCCTGACTCATCTTACTAAAGATCTGCCAGCAAGTTATTTACCTTTACCCTTATTCTAATTGCCCCCTTCAGAGTGTTTTATCAGACCTCAGAAAAATCAACTTGTGTCTGAAAAGGCCTGTTTCTATTATAAGCTGGATTTTACCTGCACCTAATCAAATAAGGAATGGACAAATGGAAGCCTCCTCATCATGGGTAATTAATAACCAACTATTTCCTATAATTCAGTTGGCAGAAAAAACTTGCTGAAGACAACTCATATATGAAGCTCAGCTGCAAGTAGCACTGAACTCAATCAAGACAACAGTACCCACAGTTTTGCAGTCACATTCCCCTCACTTCCAGGTTCAGTTTTACTAAATAATCAAAGAATAAAAGATTTGAACCTGAGAATTCAGAAGTGGAAAGGGTTCCAATATTTTGTTGATCTAGAAGTACTCCATCTGAACAAGTCTGAGACACTGTGAAAGATAAAGATTCGCACCCAGAGAAACCAGAAGCCTGTTACAGAATCACAGAATCCCAGAATGATACGGGGTTGGAGGGGACCTCTGGAGATCATCTCCTCCAACCCCCTGCCAAAGCAGGTCCACCCAGAGCAGGTCCCACAGGAACGTGTCCAGGCAGGTTTTGAACGTCTCCACAGACAGAGACTCCACCACCTCCCTGGACGGCCTCTTCCACTGCTCTGCCACCCTCAAAGTGAAGAAGTTCCTCCTCATGTTTAGATGGAACTTCTTATGTTCATGTTTGTGCCCGTTACCTCTTGTCCTGCCACTGGGCACCACTGAAAAAAGCCAGCAAAGGCAAAGGCACTACTTTGCAAAGGCACCCAGCTTCCTAAGGTGAACTGTATTAGAGCAGAAAGCATTGTCACATAGGCTGACTGAGGACACAATCTCTTATTGACCTGTGCATCCCCAGGGAGATCAACAGCAAGCAAGGAGTCCTCTGGAATAAAAAGGTTTGTGTCCTTGTCAAGGATTAACACTGTTACACAGCTTGTTATAGCTCCCTGGATGTTCTCTACTCACTGCCCAGCACCCAAATTGTTGGAAGATGTGACAGTACCAGAGTCACCTTAAAGTAGCAGAAGTGGCTTTACTTGTCTGTCCTGCGCCTTAGAGCACTTTTCAGCTATGCCTAGATATTAAAAGTCTTTAAATTAAACTCAGAATATGATTTTTAAAGGCAACGGGGTAGAAAGATTTAGAAGTCCTGTGTCTTGACATAATCACTCTAGTATAAAAAGAGTAATTTCTATGGAAAGTGGGAAAGATGCAGAGGAATAACAGGAGATATCTGTGTGAAACCAAGAGTTTACATTGTTAGTTAACAAAATCATTACCTGGTAGATAAAAACAACTCAGATATTGAGGTTATCTCCAGACCTGAGTGACATTTGATAAGTCACTTGAGCTCTCTGAACTTCCTATCCTCTGACTGCAATTATGCTGCATGGGCAGGGAACATTATTCAAAGCATGTTTGTACAGCACTGAGAGAAGTTAGATGGCAATCCCTTTTACTGCTTCAAAAGGTAATACAAACACTTTAAACAGCTAATTTCTACAGACATATAATGGTGAACATCTGATATTTTTTTTAACCACATAATTAGAGGCCTTTTCCAAAAATGTAAATATACTTTTCTTGCCTCTGGATCAGTAATCTGAAAATCCCAGCACTTGGTATATTGACACCACAATAGAAACCGACTATATTCCAGTATTACATTTTCATGGTTTCCTGAGGGCTTTTAAAGTTATATACAGTTACACTTGTATTGAAACAATAAGATATACCACTCTCCATAAAAAAACCTGGCTCTCTTCCTGTGGTATTTCATTGTCATGCCTCTAAACCCAGTCCTTGTGAACTCCAGCTGACACCCCAAGGAAACTTCTGGCCACATATCTGTATTAAGTGGCCTACAGCCATACCTCCTAAAGCTTTCACCTCATACATCTTCACAACAGGACTGACCAGGCCATATTTTGAAGGAGATTTCCAAGGAAAACAGCTTAACAAGCATTAAAGCAGAACAGGATAGTCTGAGTGATGTGACTGCATCCAGAGGATCGGTACCTGGGGATACAGGTGTCCATTCTGATTCCAGTTCTAAGACACTGAAAAATCAAAGGCAGCACATTACAAATTGAGGTATAAAATGCAGTATGCTTTCCTGTATGTTAGAACTGTTAGATTCCATCGGGATACTTGAAGTGCCATCTTGTGGAAGGTCAGTCTGAGCTACTAAGCGACATTAGCAACTGGGGAAAAAATAAACCCAACAAAACACTGAAGACATTTTAAGGCCAGTTACAAGAGAAATTCAGATACAGCATTATGTTCAAATTCAGATTTTATCCTTACAGCCTGATGAATTAGCAAAACAGTAACATTCAACAAGCTGCTAGTTCTCAGTCCATTATTATTTGCATTATAGGTACATAAATATTGTGAAGAGAGTCTACTTAACCCAGCTTGATGAGAAACTATCCCATTGCAGCCAGAAGAGCTAAACAAAAAATAGCTGGTGTGAAGAGAGAGGAAGAGGGGGTTCTAGACAGGTATGAGGTACTTTCTAGATGGAAATCAGTATGTAGGACACTGTTTTTGAAATAATATAGCTGTAAGGTACAATAGGCAGAACGCATCCTGTGCCAACACCACACCACCACATTCCCAGGAGAGTAACAACATGTGTTCTGGCTCCATAACAAGGTGAATAATACACTCAACTCCAGCCCATACTGCATAAGTGTTAGCCAAGGAAAACTAGGGTGAAGTCTGCCTCATGAAACTTCATGAAGAGCAAATGTATATTTTAAGATTAAGTATTTTCTTTTCAATAAAAGGAGACAAGAAAACACCAACAAACTCTTTAAAATAGCACACGCTGCCTCTAACCACTGGCTGCATTGAACCAACACAGCAGCTCCTGCAGAAGGTAGAAGGAGAGGTACCCTACCCAAATTATTCAACAGCTAATGAATACTAGCAGGCATTGAACAGCTGCAACATTAGCTAAGCTTAGACTTTCATATATTTAATAAAATGTACTTTAAGATGAGGAAGAGACAACCTTTAACTACTCACATCACAACAAGACATTAGCAATTAAATTTACAATTTTAAAGCTAGACAAAGAATACAATGTTCCAGAAAAAAAGAATTTTCCATTTTAGTTACCACATCTACTTTGTTTTTACTGCAAGACCAAGATTACAGAAACCTTATAACATTCTATAATATCAGAAGTGTTCATTTTTAGGTGATATCAATACTGTTTCTGCACAGTGGTAAGGCAGGGGTAAGGCATACTGTTCTGATTTCCACGTATATATATATATATATATATATCCCCACACATACACACCACTCCACCCACTTCAAACATAACTAACCAGTTCACTACAGATACTAAGGCAATATTAAAAAGATTGGTGTGTTTTACATTACAGCATCTTTGTAAATAGCTCCACCTTTCACTTCTCAGCTACCAGAAATGCTTTGCTTTTCATCATTAGCAAGACAATTAAAGACTGGTATTTTCCCGACTAGGTGACTTAAAATCACAAAGCATTAATTTCAGAGATTACACCCTGGCAGATATTACTGATTTCAGTAGAATCTGTACTTTGAGAACAACTGAAAAAATAGTTTACAATATGGTCTAAAAGCAAATTTGAGTGCCTGTCATCAGGCATTCTCAGTCAAAAACACAGGCGAGCTTCAAGTTGCTGACACTTCACACCTCCAGGTTTTCTGTCAGAAGGACACCACCAAGAAAATAAAAAGTTTGTTCACAAAGGCTGCTTCACCTGGCTTTTAAGATTAACTGAAGTGTTAACATAAACAGCAATGGTTTGTCTCACACTAGGTTATCAGCACTACATTCATTGCAACTGGCAACTAGATGTTGTTGCAACACAACACAATTATCTAAGGCTTGATTTCAGCTCCTGGGAGTTTCCACCCTGGCAGCTCCACAGAAAACAGTTACATGTGCAAGATGCCCACTGCTAGCCAGCGATCTGAAATAAAAACATATTTCTAGAGAGGAACACACCACAGAAAATTCAGATCCAATTAAATTGTCACATTATGTATCACTACAATACAGTTCATGTATGAGTTTCAATAACCATTTAACCCATATTTGATCTCATACTATAATCCTATCAAAAACAAATTAAAGAAATAGTCAGGTAATTTGCTTTTAATTAATGCCATATTTAAAAATGGAGTCAGCATTACAGTTAAAGCAAAGAAGCCTTGGCATAGAGGGGAAGCAATCTTAACAACCCCCTTGTGCTTGCTCAGTGAATTTAATCTCATTGCACATGTTCGTACCCACTTTGAACAGCCTTAAAATCTCAACAGAAAAATCACTTCTGTAAACTCTGTTCCATTGCAACCCCCAAAGCCATGCTGTAATTAAGAAAAAGGACTCTCAGGACACATTTTGATGATACAAACGATCAGCAACAGAAACAGTTAAGTCATCCTATTTGTTCACCTTTTTTGTGAGTGGTTTCTCATCCTACCCACTCTCTGCCCTCAGTTGTATCAACACACTGTTTGTTGTGACAGCCAATTAGAAACAGAAGCAAACTCCTAATTAAAAGCTTGCTTGCATCTTCTCTAAGCCAGTAAACACCACTCCACTTTGCCTTGTGGCTCTAACTACTATATTAGCCATCATAGCACAAGCTAGGTTTTAGCTTTGCTTTTCATCTCGTGATTAATATTTCATTGCTTCCAAGCTGATTAAGAACAGTGAAAGACCAAGGTAGTTCATGAAAATCAGTATCTACCTAGAAAAATGGCCCTGAAACCTTATCTGAAGGCTCCCATGAGTAGGTCCAGGGAGAACAGCCAGGGCCAGCTGAGAGTCCAGATCACGAGAAAGGCTCATGGTAACACACCAGGAATTCACTATGCAGGTCAGCTCCAGTGAGGATAACCAAGGTCAGATGCAGATTGCTAAACAGGTTCACAGCAACAAGGTCAGGGTGAGAAACCAGTCCATGGGTCAGAGACAGCCATCACCAGTGCCAGGCACAGACACCAGCACATCCACAGCCCAGGGAGGGACTAGGACTGAGTTTAAGTGGGCTCCTGGGCCCAGGAGTTAGAGAGTGTGGGATGGAGATCCCCGGTGAGGCTGCCCCAGGCCATTAAAGCCTGCCCTCAGGCTCTCACAATTATGAAAATAAGCCCCATCAGTCTGTCAAGGGAGTCAAAGAAATCCATCATGTTAGTAAGACCACCTTAATGCTCTGAAACTCATCTTTCTGCACCAAAAATAAGCATGTTTGGGAGAACATGGCTAACTTTTCCTCCTCTTCCTGCTTGCTGTATGGATAAATAGGTGACTTCCACCTCCATAGCTACTCATCTGAATGGCTCTCAAGCACTGCTGTTCTCCCTAAACTTTTGGTAGTTATTATATATGTACATATATGCATATGAAATGACTTGGGATCTCAGGCCCTAACTGGAGGGCTGTCGAAATCAGCAAAAGTCTTTTCATTCACCTCAATAGTCTGAATCATGCCTCAATATACTAAATGAAGCTAGAAGGAAGAATGGAAAAAAGGGAAGATATGTTGTGTAAGATCTTCTTGAAGAACAGTCCTTGAAAATTTCCTAGTATGAGATGAATAAAAAATGGGGGTTTTTAAAAGTGTGGAATCGAGTATTGATTGTTGTCCCTTGAAAGCAGCTCTGACAACATGCTGGTTATTAAAGGAATAACCACAGCAGAGACTAGAGCATGCTGGAGGTGGTTTCAGGAACAACTTATGATTATTAATATTTTATTCAGCTCAACCAGATTGAACTGTCTCCAGAACAGTTCTGGATCTAACGGAAAAAATTGTCTATGACTGTAGGCATAAAGATCAGTTTATCCCATGTTCTTGCCATGTCACTCAAACATAAAGCCCATTTTCTTCTGCATGAAATACAATCTCTGTTCAGTCCCTTCTGCTCTCCTGCCAGTGCTCTGACCAATGTAATCTCTGTTATTTTGGGTTTAAAAAACTTAAACCAGAAACTCGACACTGACAGTTTTGAAATCTGCATCCTGGGAGCAGGTAGGACGGTTACCTGGATCCCAGATCAGGTTCGCATTCATTACCTCATCACTTCACTCTCCTAATAGAAAAGCAGAAAATTATCCTGTTTGGCACAGCAGAACATTTTCTCATTCTCTGGGCAAGAGAAGAGTGAATTTAGCTGTGTACCTTCCTGTAACAAGACATACAACATGAAATTCCCACGAGTTTCTCGCCAATATGTTCTCTAGGCAAAGCAGTTGCAGAGAACACATGACAAGGCTACCAAACACTAAGAAGATCTCAATTATCCTCAAGAGAGAGAAAAACGCCTCAAGCCTCATGTGAGGATGAGCTGTTCCCTGTCACCTTGTCTGACCTTCTACACCTCTTCAGGCACCATGAATTCCTAAGGCTCCCTCATCCCACTAGCGCCTCCCCTTTCTTCCAGTTGTGAGACACAGGGTGCAAATCTTAGGGGTGGCAGCAGCAGTGGATGCTGCCCAGGTGCCACAGGAAGCAAACTGTGGAGAGAAGCTTGCACAGCCTGGAGTCCCAGGCAGGTTTCACAGGCATTGACTCAAACTCAAATGTTTCAAAATGTCCCAGATGAACTTCTGTTCCTTCTGGGAATTTTCTGCACATTTAAGCTATATTTTCTTCTTTTGATGCCTTAAATAGGCTATAAAGCCATTGCTAAGAAATGCTTCCTGCTTCAATTCGGTGTGAAGGTGTCTCCTTCCAACCTCATCATTTCCTTCCATACCTAACAGCAAGGTAAATGTGATTACTTGTTGCATTAGCAAGTAGCAAAAAGGCTGACGAGAAGCTCTTTTTGGGGCTCTTTGAAGCCGGGACAAGCCCTCTCCTTGTGCTGGGGCTGACAGCTGGCGGGAGGTGCTGCTGAGGGAGCCTGGGCAGAGCCACCACCACCCCGGTTCACCAAGCCTCCAGGGTATAAGAAGCCTCAGGGAAGGCAGGGACTAGTCCCTGGCCACAGAACCCAGAGCGAGCACCCGGTGCTTGTGTGTGTGCCCCGGCGGGTGCCTCAGCGGCTGCAGTCTGTACGGCTGGGTGCTGAGCCTCTACCGGTGTACGAGGTGAGTTCAATCCCTTTAAGTGGCCAGAGGACTAGGGGGCTCACCCCAGCTGACCCTCGAGTCGCAAGGTGTCAGTTGCTTGTAGAGATCCAGCCATGGCTGCTGCCCGGTCAAAGACTGTTAGAAAAGCTGTGGGCGCCCAGACAGAGGCCCCACGCAAACATGTGGGAGTTCAGGCCTCTGGCTGCAGAGAGTGCCGGGGCCTGGCTCTTGCCATGGAGGGTAGGGGAGACAACACCTGTATCAGGTGTGAACAGGTGAAGGATCTGCTCAGCCTGGTGGCCAAGCTGAAGGATGAAGTGGAGAGGTTGAGGAGTACCAGGGAGTGTGAGGGAGATATTGACTGGTGGCCCCGCTCCCTGAGAGTAAGGGAACAGGTTGAGGCCCCACATAAATCAGAGAACCCCCTCCCCTCTTGTCACCAAGCAATAGGAGGAGATCTCAGAGAAGAGGGGGAATGGAAACAGGTCCCTGCTCGGGGAAGCAGGTGAGCCCCCTCCCGGCCCCTCTCACCTCCCCAGTTACCCTTGTGGAACAGGTATGGAGTCCTGCAGGAGGAACTGGCTGTTGAAGGGGAGGATAGTACACCCAGGCTGGAGAAGTCAGAAAGAACAAGTCACCATAGACCCGGCATCACTACTAGCTCCAAAAGGAAAAGCAGACAGGTCATTGTTGTGGGTGACTCTCTACTGAGGGGGGCAGAGGGACCAATATGCCGCCCTGACCCACTTCACAGGGAAGTCTGCTGCCTCCCTGGGGCATGGGTTAGGGACATGTTGGAAAAACTTCCTGCCCTGGTAAACTACTCTGATTATTACCCCCGTTAGTATTTCAGGTGGGTAGTGAAGAAGTGGGTAGAAGGAGGCAAAAATCAATTAAAAGAGATCTTAAAGCCTTGGGACGGCTGCTTAAGGGATCAGGAACGCAAGTTGTGTTCTCCTCTATCCCTTCAGTGGCAACTATGAATGAGGAAATTAATAGGAAGAGGCAACAGGTCAACTCGTGGCTCCGGGACTGGTGCTATCGGCAGGGTTTGGGGTTTTTTGAGCACAGGCAGCTATACGAGACACCTGGCCTGCTGGGGGCAGGTGGGATGCACCTGTCCCAGAGGGAGAAAAGAATTTTGGGGCAGGAGTTAGCAGGGCTCATTGATAAGGTTTTAAACTAGATATGAGGGGGGAAGGGGAACTAACTGGGCCTGTCAGGATTAAACCCAAGGGAAGCATGCCAGGGCTTGAAGGATGCTGGGTTAGTGAGGACTCTCGCTCTGTCATTTCATTTGAGAAAAGGGATAGACATTTAGAAATTTCTGATTACGAACAATGGGAAAACCCTATCCCGAAAGGGGAAAAGGGTACTAGGCCAGGAGTTAACAAAGCTCATGGACAGAGCTTTAAACTAGAGGTGGAGGGGGAAGGGGATAAAACCAGGCCCACTGGTAATGAGCCTGGGGTAAAGGGCCAAGGATGGGGGTGAAATCGGGAGCCCAGATCAAGTGCATCTATGCTAATGCCCGTAGCATGGGCAACAAACAGGATGAGCTGGAAACCATGGTGCAGCAGGACAGCTATGACGTAGTTGCCATCACCGAAACGTGGTGGGATGACAGTCACGACTGGAATACTGTGATGAGTGGCTATAAGCTCTTCAGAAGGAACAGGCAAGGAAGGAGAGGCGGGGGTGTGGCTCTGTACATTTGGGGGTGTTTTGACTGTATAGAGCTAGATTCCAGTGATGAAGTTGAGTGTTTGTGGGTAAGGATGAAGGGGAAGGCTAACAAGGGGGATTTTGTGCTGGGAGTCTGCTATAGACCACCCAACCAGGATGAGCAGGTTGATGAAGTATTCTATAAGAGGCTGGCTGAAGTCTTGCAATTGCCAGCCCTTGTTCTGGTTGGGGACTTCAACCTACCGGATATCTGCTGGAAATAGAACACAGCAGAGAGCAGGCAAGGCTAGGAGGTTCCTTGAGTGTATGGAAGATAACTTCCTTACACAACCGGTAGGAGAGCCTACTAGGGGAGGCGCCTCACTAGACCTACTTTTCACAAACAAAGAAGGACTAGTGGGAGATGTGGAGGTCAGAGGCCGTCTTGGTCTTGGCGATCATCAAACGGTCAAGTTTTCAATTCTTAGGGAGGTAAGGAAGGGGGTTAGCAAAACCTCCACCTTGGCCTTCCGGAGGGCGCACTTTAGCCTGTTCAGAACCCTGGTTGGGAGGGTCCCTTGGGAGATAATCCTGCGGGGCAAAGGGGTCCAGGAAGGCTGGACGCTCTTCGCGAAGGAAATCCTAAAGGCCCAGGAGCAGGCTGTCCCCATGAGGCGCAAAATTAAAGGGCGGGGAAAATGGCCAGCCTGGTTGAACAAAGAGCTTTTGATGGGACTTAGGGAAAAAAGGAAGGTTTACCACCTTTGGATGAAGGGACAGGCAACTCAGGAGGAGTACAGAGATCTTGTTAGGTTACACAGAGAAAAAATTAGGAAGGCAAAAGCCTAGCTGGAACTCAACCTGGCCATTAATATAAGGGACAACAAAAAAAGCTTTTGTAAATACGTCAACAAAAAGAGAGTCAGGGAGAATCTCCATCCCTTCCTGGATGAGGGGGGAAACATTGCGACCAAGGACGAGGAGAAGGCTGAGATACTTAATGCCTTCTTTGCCTCTGTCTTCAATAGTCGGACCAGCTATCCCCAGGGTGTTCAGCCTCCTGAGCTGGAAGATAAGGATGGAGAGCAGAACAACCCCCCCATAGTCCAGGAGGAAGTAGTTAATGATTTACTTATGCAGCTGGACACGCATAAGTCCATGGGGCCTGATGGAATTCACCCAAGAGTACTCAGGGAGCTGGCGGGAGAGCTCACCAAGCCTCTCTCCATTATGTATCAGCTATCCTGGTCAACAGGAGAGGTACCAGATGACTGGAGGGTGACCAATGTGACGCCCATCTACAAGAAGGGCCGGAAGGAGGATCCGGGAAACTATAGGCCTGTCAGCCTGACCTCGGTACTGGGGAAGATCATGGAGAGGATCATCTTGAGTGAGCTCTCACGGCAAGTGCAAGGCAGCCGAGGGATCAGGGCCAGCCAGCATGGGTTTATGAAAGGGAGGTCCTGCTTAACCAACTTGATCTCTTTCCAGGACCCTGTGACCTGCCTTCTGGATGCGGGGAAGGCTGTGGACGTTGTCTAGCTGGTCTTTGGTAAGGCCTTTGACACCATCCCCCACAGCGTTCTCCTGGAGAAGCTGGCGAATCATGGCATAGACAAGTGTACTCTTCACTGGGTGAAAAACTGCCTGGATGGCCGTGCCCAGGGAGTTGTGATTAATGGGGTGAAATCCAGTTGGCGGCCGGTCACCAGTGGTGTCTCTCAGGGCTCAGTTTTGGGACCAGTCTTGTTTAATATCTTTATCGACGATCTAGATAAGGGGATTGAGTGCACCCTCAGCAAGTTTGCAGATGACACCAAACTGGGTGGGAGTGTTGATCTGCTTGAGGGTTGGAAGGCTCTACAGAGGGACCTGGACAGGTTGGATCAATGGGCCAAGGCCAATGGGATGAGGTTTAATAAGGCCAAGTGCCGCGTCCTACATTTCGGTCACAACAACCCCAGGCAATGCTACAGGCTTGGGGAAGAGTGGCTGGAAAGCTGCCCAGCAGAAAGGACCTGGGGGTGTTGGTGGACAGCCAGCTGAACATGAGCCAGCAGTGTGCCCAGGTGGCCAAGAAGGCCAATGGCATCCTGGCCTGTATCAGGAACAGCGTGGCCAGCAGGAGCAGGGCAGTGATGGTGCCTCTGGACTGGGCGCTGGTGAGGCCTCACCTCGAGTGCTGTGTTCAGTTCTGGGCCCCTCACTACAGGAAGGACAGTGAGCTGCTGGACCGTGTCCAGAGGAGAGCCACCAAGCTGGTGAGGGATCTAGAGAACAAGTCATACGAGGAGAGGCTGAGGGAACTGGCCATGTTTAGTTTGGAGAAGAGGAGGCTGAGGGGGGACCTCATTGCCCTCTACAACTACCTGAAAGGAGGGTGTAGAGAGGTGGGTGTTGGGCTCTTCTCCCAAGTAAATAATGACAGGAGCAGAGGAAATGGTCTGAAGTTGGGGCAGGGGAGGTTTAGATCAGATATTGGGAAGAATTACTTTACTGAGAGGGTGGTCAGGCACTGGAACAGCCTGCCCAGGGAGGTGGTGGAGTTGCCATCCCCGGAGGTATTTAAGAAACGTGTAGACATGGCACTTCAGGGCATGCTCTAGTGCCCGAGATTGTTGGTTTGTGTCTGTTTGTGGGTGTGGTGTGTGGTTGTGGGCGTTTGGTTTGGTTTGGTTTTGGTGTTGATGTTCTGGGATTTTTTGGGTGTGGGTTTTTTGGTTTTTTTTTTGGTGGTTGGACTCGATGATCTCAAAGGTCCCATCCAACCAAAAATATTCTGTGATTCTGTGATTATTTGCCTTTAATTAACTTGAAAAAATAAAGCAAAGCCTTCCTGACTGAAAGATCTTTCAAGATACATGAGCTTTACCCAACCTTACCTAGCTTCTGTTTCAGTAATGGGTTTATATTCTGCATGTCAGATGCCAGAGTGAAAACTTGGACGATTTGTGAAGACACACAGTGTAATACGAGTTCATATTTCTCTGCTCTCAGCTGCGCATTGTACTCAGAAGGAGAATCCTCCTCCAGGTCCACCAGAACATCCTCAGAGAACTAAGATCTCTACCTACCTTCAAAAATAAAATGGAAGGGAGTAAGAAAGTCCATATTCCTAGAGAGTCCGAAGACTTTATTAATAGATAGGAAGGCTTGTTAGTCAAGATTGATACATTCACTTTATTTCATTAGAGAGAAAAAAAAAAGTTTCATCCTATCATTTACATCTAAATGCTAGTGGTACAAGCAGAAAGGGCTTCAAGTAGATAACTTCTTTCCACTGGATTTTTTAACCATGATTCACAGGACAGTACTGCTGCCAGGCACATGTTTTAGTAGAAACGGAAAACAAGTTAGCCTGAGAATGGCCACGTCTAGTCAGGGTTCACATAAGTTTAAGTGACTTTTCTTCAGAGTACCTTAAAAAATGATCTCCGCCTTTTATTTTGGGGAAATTGATAGCCAGCTTCTTTAACTTCTGGTCTACTAACTTGAGCACAGTACTATACGTATTTGTACCTTCTAGTAACTGGTGAAATAATGGATTTTTTATATAGAAGACTTTCTATATGAATTCTAAATGAGATAGGAGCATGCAAAGATATTTTGAGAAATAAAATCCATTAGATGAAGAAACTATTTTCCCACAATGTGCAAACATTTAAATAACTTTAACTGACATTCTCAGCTTAGATTGGATCCTCTGTCCTTCTCCATCCTCCTTGTTGCAAGGATTCATTTATTTAGGAATTTTATTTACTGTCCAATAAATATTTACTGTACTGGAAGCTAAAATACACCCAGATTAGTGTGCTGTGCTAAATAATGGTCAATGTCCTCATCGTTTTCGAAGACCAGTGTCCAAATAAAAGTCCAGCAGAGTTAAGTTGAAGACAGACTTATAACAATGTAGTTATGTGGAAGAAATAAATGTAGAGGAAAAAAACCCACCTTCGTCTAGAAATTTAGATAGTGAAAAAGGTAACTTAAGTCCGCCTATCCAAGGCAGTGTTAGATAACTGGAAGCAAGGGGGAAAAAAAAAGCCAGAAAAAGAACTTGATTTTCTTGTTCCACAGCATTCCAAAACCACGAGTCCTTGGAACAGTCCAAGTAACAAATCCCCCTTGTACAAAACTTTTCTGGTGCCCTGGTCCAGATCTGCTCCTACTCTCTCAGCTAATGCTGCACTCACATTGCTAAATATACAACTTCCGTTTATGAAAGTGAAATCTTATTTGCACAAGTTTTTTCTACCTGCTGGAAAGTGTCAGGGTCCTAACAGCACCAACAGGTCCTAATTGCCCTCATCAACATCACCTGGGGCCTCCACCCCACACTGTTATCCCACTGGCCCAGAACTGTATCTAAGCTCCAGACCTCCTTCTTGGTGCTGAGCTGTATACAGCCTAGTGCCTTACTCATCCTGTCCTGCTCTCCACCCTATGGCCTGGGACTTGTGCAGTGATCTCCAGACCTGCTCTCATCTCTTTTCAGATCCTGGAGGACTACAGCCTTTGCTGGGAAGAACATTACCCCTGCTTCTCACCCTCCCTTGCAGAGCATCCCTTTCCTGCTGCTCTCTAACAGGACACTTGGCAAGTAATGGATTCTAAACGAAAAGCAATTTGATGTAAAGTGATCAAGCTGAAAACCAATGAAGCTCTCCCAAAGGAAAGGGGGCTGAGGAAAGATGTAACCACAAATCTGTCCAGGTAATCTGAGCAGTCAGAGAAGGAAGAACCTAGTCAGAGTGTCTAATTTGCTCGTTGCTGGAGCTAAAGCCATGTCTGGAATCCTTCAGTGGGCTCTGCTCTATGCAATGACACTTTCAGCTACCCAAGGTGCATGCCAGATGGTGGCTTGTGAGGGGAAGAACTTTAATAAGCAAGTTGAATCTAAACAGTAGACAGAGTTTCTAGATGCTTTGGGAAACCTTTATTTTGCTATGGGTCTATGTTGCTTAGTTTGGCCCTTTTCCAGTCATACACAATGTAAGCTTTCAAGTGTTACTGTATTTACTTATTTGTAATATGTATGGAGCTAACTGTATTCCAAACCATGTCTAAAATGTCATTTACAAACATGCAAGATGCGATCCATCATTACACACATTATTCTTTAACTATCATCCTTGTGAGCAGTCTCAAAAAAATCATCTTCTAGCACTTACAGTTTTACCAGAATTCAATTGCTTTCTGTAAGTCAGAACCTAAAGGATATAAAGGGATAGTGTTCTGTAATCCAATAACTCCTACACTCTGATCTTTGGGCCTACTTCTGATCCCCTTGAAGGAACGTCCAGAGCATTTCTGCAAGAGGTGAGTGACGGATACTATGACCAGTATTAGGGGGGCCCTGCCTCCAGCCAGGTGGGGGAAAGGGACAACCGAGTTTATTGGACAGTGTGGATTCGATGGCCTGGCACATCAGAGCCACAGGAGTATAGAGCTTTAGTGGACACAGGTGCACAGTGTACCCTAATACCATCAAGCTATAGAGGGACAGAACCCATTTGTATTTCTGGAGTGACAGGGGGATCCCAAGAATTGACTGTACTGGAGGCTGAAGTGAGCCTAACAGGGAATGAGTGGCAAAAGCATCCCATTGTGACTGGTCCAGACGCTCCATGCATCCTTGGTATAGATTATCTCAGGAGAGGATATTTTAAGGACCCGAAAGGGTACCGGTGGGCTTTTGGCATAGCTGCCTTGGAGGCGGAAGAAGTTAAACAGTTGTCTACCTTGCCTGGTCTCTCAGAGGACCCTTCTGTTGTGGGGTTGCTGAGGGTCGAAGAACAACAGGTGCCAATTGCTACCACAACAGTTCATCGGCGGCAGTATCGAACTAACCGAGATTCTCTGATCCCCATCCACAAGCTGATTCGTCAACTAGAGATTCAAGGAGTGATCAGCAAGACTCGCTCACCCTTTAACAGTCCCATAGGGCCAGTGCAGAAATCTAATGGAGAGTGGAGGCTAACTGTGGACTATCGTGGCCTTAATGAAGTTACTCCACCGCTGAGTGCTGCCGTGCCGGACATGTTAGAACTCCAATACGAACTGGAGTCCAAGGCGGCCAAATGGTATGCCACAATTGATATCGCTAATGCATTTTTCTCAATCCCTCTGGCAGCAGAGTGCAGATCACAGTTCGCTTTCACTTGGAGAGGTGTCCAGTACACCTGGAACCGACTGCCCCAGGGGTGGAAACACAGCCCCACCATTTGCCATGGACTGATCCAGACTGCACTGGAACAGGGTGAATCTCCGGAACATCTGCAGTACATTGACGACATCATTGTATGGGGCAACACAGCAGAAGAAGTTTTTCAGAAGGGGAATAAAATAATTCAAATCCTTCTGAAAGCCGGTTTTGCCATAAGACGAAGTAAGGTCAAGGGACCTGCACAGGAGATCCAGTTTTTAGGAGTAAAATGGGAAGATGGACGCCATCAGATCCCAATGGATGTGATCAATAAAATAGCAGCTATGTCTCCACCAACTAGTAAAAAGGAAGCACAAGCTTTCCTGGGCATTGTGGGTTTTTGGAGGATGCATATCCCAGATTACAGTCTGATTGTGAGCCCTCTGTATCAAGTAACCCGGAAGAAGAACAATTTTAAATGGGGTCCTGAGCAGCAACAAGCTTTTGAACAAATTAAACAGGAAATAGTCCATGCAGTAGCTCTGGGGCTAGTCCGGGCAGGACAAGATGTTAAAAACGTGCTCTACACCGCAGCCAGGGAGAACGGCCCTACTTGGAGCCTCTGGCAGAAAGCACAAGGGGAGACACATGGTCGACCCCTAGGGTTTTGGAGTCGGGCCTACAGAGGATCTGAAGCCCGCTATACTCCAACAGAAAAGGAGATACTGGCAGCGTATGAAGGGGTTCGAGCTGCTTTGGAAGTGGTTGGTACGGAAGCACAGCTCCTCTTGGCACCTTGGCTGCCGGTGCTGGGCTGGGTGTTCAAAGAAAGGGTCCCTGCTACACATCATGCAACGGATGCTACATGGAGTAAGTGGATTGCATTGATCACGCAGCGAACTCGAATGGGAAACCCCAGTCGCCCAGGAATTCTAGAGGTGATTATGGACTGGCCAGAAGGCAAGGATTTTGGAATGTCACCGGAGGAGGAGGTGGTGCGTGCAGAAGAGGCTCCACCATATAATGAACTACCAGAAAATGAGAAGAGATATGCCCTGTTCACTGATGGGTCCTGCCGGATTGTGGGAAAGCATAGAAAGTGGAAGGCTGCCGTGTGGAGTCCTACAAGACTAGTTGCAGAAGCCACTGAAGGACAAGGTGAATCAAGCCAGTTTGCAGAGGTGAAAGCAATTCAGCTGGCTCTGGACATTGCCGAGCAGGAAAAATGGCCAGTACTTTATCTCTACACCGATTCATGGATGGTGGCAAATGCCTTGTGGGGGTGGTTACGGCAGTGGAAGCAGAGCAATTGGCAGCGCAGAGGCAAACCCATCTGGGCTGCTGAATTGTGGCAGGATATTGCTGCCCGGGTAGAGAATCTGGTTATGAAAGTACGTCATGTAGATGCCCATGTACCCAAGAGCCGGGCCACTGAGGAACATGAGAACAACCAGCAAGTGGATCAGGCTGCTAAGATTGAAGTGGCCGAGGTGGATCTGGACTGGCAACATAAGGGTGAATTATTCATAGCTCGATGGGCCCATGACTCCTCAGGCCATCAAGGAAGAGACGCCACATATAGATGGGCTCGTGACCGAGGGGTGGATTTGACCATGGACACTATTGCACAGGTCATCCACGAATGTGAGACATGTGCTGCAATCAAGCAAGCCAAGCGATTAAAGCCTCTTTGGTATGGAGGACGATGGCTGAAATACAAATATGGGGAGGCCTGGCAGATCGATTATATTACACTCCCAGAAACCCGTCAAGGCAAGCGCCATGTGCTCACAATGGTGGAAGCAACCACTGGATGCTTGGAAACATATCCTGTGCCCCATGCCACCGCCCAGAACACCATCCTGGGCCTTGAAAAACAAGTCCTGTGGCGACATGGCACCCCAGAGAGAACTGAGTTGGACAACAGGACTCATTTCCGAAACAGCCTCATTGACACCTGGGCCAAAGAGCACGGTATTGAGTGGGTCTATCACATCCCTTATCATGCACCAGCCTCTGGGAAGATAGAACGGTCCAATGGACTGTTAAAAACTGCACTGAGAGCAATGGGTGGTGGGACTTTAAAAAATTGGGATACACATTTAGCAAAGGCTACCTGGCTAGTTAACACCAGGGGGTCTACCAACCGAGCTGGCCCTGCCCAATCAAAACCTCCACGTACTGTGGAGGGAGATAAAGTCCCCGTAGTGCACATGAAGAATATGTTAGGGAAGACAGTCTGGGTTAGTCCTGCCTCAGGCAAAGGCAAACCCGTCCGTGGGACTGCCTTTGCTCAAGGACCTGGGTGCACTTGGTGGGTGATGCGGAAGGATGGGGAAGTTTGATGTGTACCACACGGGGACCTGATTTTGGGCAAGAATAACCAGTGAATGAAACTGTATGATGTTAATTGCTAAATGACCCTGCCACTGTACATCTCATTTCTGTAACTGCTATTGGTTGTACTATAGTAAGAATCACCCAAACTAATGACAAATGGCCTCTGATGAAAAACCAAGTAAAGTGCAGCAGCGAAGGGACCAGAACTGACCTCAGCAGCTGGTGTCCAGCAACTTCATTGAGATCAACATCTTCAACCCATGGACCATGGACATGAGCCGCACCAGATACATCAGCCACAAGCCCCAAGAGAATACAGCATGCGACAGTCCAGCTCCACACACGCCATCTTGCATGCGCTGAGGGACTGTTCCAACAGATGGAGCTCGAAGTCATGGACTAAATGAACTCAACGGACATTTTAGAGTGATGGCCCACAGACTAAGGACATTACGCCTGTATGGAGATACACATATGTGTGTATATATATATGTATGTCAGGGGAAACTGATAGTATTTAATTGGAAACTGTAAGATCTGGGCATGGCATGAAATGGTATGGAATAAGGGGTGGATGATGTCCTGGGTCTGGCGGGAATAGGGTTAATTCTCCCCAGGACCTAGCAGGGACACAGGTATCCCATCCCATGGGAGCCATGCCCAGGGGGTAACAGGAGCTGGCCGGGGAAGGGGAGGGGCAGGAAGTCGGGGGGGGAGGAGGGAGGAAGTCATCCCCCGGGGGAGCGGAGCGGTCGGGGGGCGTCCCGGGTGCGATCGGCAAGCGGTGGTATCGTACTCGTGGCTGTGTATTCCTCTGTCGGTGTTATTATTGTTGTTGTTTCTTGCTCTCCTTGCTGTTCTGTTAAATTGCCAATTGCTTTGGAGGAAAAAGTTTTTTGCCTTTTTCCTCCGATTCTCCCCTCCCGGCCGCGCTGGCGGTGGGGGCCCGATCTGAGCGAGCGGCTGCCCCCTGGTTCTTTGTTGCCGTCTGAGGCCAAACCACGACACCTGCCCATAGATGTACTTTGTTGTAGTGCTTATAGCTCATGCCATGAATTTAGTGTATTAAAGACACTACTGATGTCAATCACATGCCAGTGCAGGCTTTTTCCATCCAATATGAGATGTACAGGGTACCACAAAGACTTAAGTATATGCTGGTTTCTAAGAAAAGCACCACAAACTCCTAATAGGAATTAAAAGGTCAGTTTTGCTCTCGATAACATCCATGATAACCTAGAATAGTTACGGTATGCTTACTGCAGATTGAAAAATAACGTAATGATGTACCAAACCTCACCCCAAGAACTTCGTACCATAACTTCTTACAGCTTCTGAAAGATGCTTTCAGATCCTGTCCAGAGTCTACCCAGAAAGCAGAAGAGGAATCAGTGATTCATTCCCACTTCCAAGAACCAACCCACATACTGTTTCTAGGTAATGAATATACAGAAAATTAAGTATAGTCCATAGAAAATAGAAATTGAGAACACTGACCCACACAAGGGTTGAAAGAATTAGGATTGCTTATTCCAGAGAGGAAGGGGCTGAGGCTGAGGCTTTATGTTTATCTAAAAACATAAAAGGCTACAGCAGAGCTCTGTGCAGAACAGGGCAGGATGCAGTGCTGCAAAATTACAGCAAAGATCATCAAAGTGGGGCATTTGGGAAAACTTTCTCAGAAATCAGGGTGACCCATGTCATAGATGGCCTGGAACAAACTGCCTGAAGGGGCCTTGGAGTAAGTATCACAGAGGATTTTGGAAAACAGGTTGTATAAACACATTTAGTGGAAGACATATCTATTGATCTGTATTGGAATTTGGGGATGGAGTAACCTTCAGATTTCTGCTCTAAACCCTATTTTGGGGGTGGGGTGGGGATAAGGGAGGAAATTGAGGTGCCGGGGTCAAATAATGAGGAACAGGTATCTTCTGATTTTGCTCTTCGACTATATTGCTACTTTAATAGCAAATGTGCTTCTCTGAACTTCTCAGGCTTGCAGTCAAGGTATTGTTATTTACACTGATAACACTGGCATCAGAATCCTGGTAACTCTTGACAAAGAAGCCATCATCATGCTCTGGGTTGACCAACAACAGCTTCTTGGTAACCAAGTGACAGCAACTCTCAAAACTGCATATAGGTACAGAAGTATCTCACAAAGGCTTCAGGAAACTTTCATTTCTTTGCATTAATTATGACTCTTAGTTACAGAACGCACAAAAAATCCCTTACTATCAGTTGCATTTGAAGTTCTGAAACCTCCATTCTTGGTTACATTTAAAACCTAACTGGACATGTCCCTGGGGAACCTGCTCTAGCTGACCCTCCTTTAAGCAGGGGGGGTGGACTAGATGGTCTCCAGAGGTCCCTTTCAACCTCAACTGCCCAGCCACATTGAATTTAACACATATTATCCACAAGTATAAACTTTAGTCAAGGCTGTCTTCTGAATAGAAGACAGAGATAAAAAGGTAGTTTCTTAGTCCTCAACAAGTGATGGTGGATAATTTTGTATATGAATCATAGCAAAAAATGTGGCAGAAGAGGCATTTGGGCCTCCCACCTACAGAGAACTGGAGAGAGGATTTGGAAGAACTTCCAAAGATACACCAAGGGGAATGATCAGAGGGAGGAACAACCAAGAAAGCATTGGAGTTAAGGGAGCAGAAGGTTTTAAAACTGTGTTTCAGCTTGGTCAGGGATCATGAGGATGAAGCGCCACTCTTGACTGAGTGTTCATTGTAGACTTTGGCAAGAACAACTCTCAACTGGGGAAATAGCTCACATTTTTTGCTTTACTTAAGTGCTAACAAAAATATTAAAGCAATGCTTCATTTTATTTTTTGTTGTTTTTTTAATCACTGATCATCTTTCATAGCTCAAGCTATTCCTACACACAAAAGTTTCTGGGTAAAGTTCCTGAAAGCATGAAAGTCCCTTGGATGCCTCTAAAAAGGCTTGTCTGCATTGCTTTGCGCTGCCAGGGTTGCAGGCAGCTGAACACTTAATCTGGTCCAGACATTCCTGGCTAACTGGCGGCATGACTGCAGCACATCTCTGCGACAACTTAATTGGAAACACCAACTGGTTTTTGCACTTATTCCCATTCTTGACTAAATCCTACTCTGTTACTGTTGCTCTGCAGGCTGTGCTGCTAACGGTCTGCTGCCTTTCACAGCCGAAGGACAGTTCCATAAAGGACTCGGCAGCACTTGCCTGCTAGTATCGGGTGTGAATTTCTCCAAGGTGCTTGGTTTCTTAAATAATTAGGAACAGAACAGACTACAGTGGAACAATATAATGGACTTTTAATGCCAGGGACAAGTGCCAAAATCACTCTGGAGTGCTCATGTTAAGATTTCCTGGGACAGTTTGTTTTTATTTATTAACTGTAGGAATTTTTTCCTTATGCCAGCACTGATGTGTGACCATAATATGTAAAAATCTACTATCTAAAATCCAGTAAAGTTCCAGGAAAAAGTTATACAAGCTCCATGCATAAAGTGATGATGGAAATATTCAGTCCTGCTTTAAACATAGAATCATAGAATGGTTAGAGTTGGAAGGGACCTTAAAGATCATCGAGTTCCAACCCCCCTGCCATGGGCAGGGACACCTCTCACTAGAGCAGGTTGCTCAAAGCCCCATCCAGCCTGGCCTTGAACCCCTCCAGGGATGGGGCAGCCACAACTTCCCTGGGCAACCTGTTCCAGTGCTTCACCACCCTCACAGTAAAGAATTTCTTCCTGAAATCTAATCTAAATCTCCCCTCTTCCAATTTAAAACCATTACTACTTGTCCTGTCACTACACTTCCTGAAAAGGAGTCCCTCTCTGGCTCTCCTGTAGGCTCCCTTCAGATATTGGAAGGCTGCTATGAGGTCTCCCCGGAGCCTTCTCTTCTCCAGGCTGAACAACCCCAGCTCTCTCAGCCTGTCTTCATAGGGGAGGTGCTCCATCCCTCTGATCATCTTTGTGGCCCTCTGCTGGACCCATTCCACCAGGTCCATGTCCTTCCTGTGTTGAGGACTCCAAAGCTGGACACAGTACTCCAGGTGGGGTCTCACGAGCGCAGAGTAGTGGGGTAGAATCACCTCCCGCGACCTGCTGGCCACACTTCTCTTGATGCAGCCCAGGATGCGGTTGGCTTGTGGTCCATCCATCGAACCCATGACTTTCCAATTTTGAGACCAGGATGTCATCCGGGACAGTGTCAAACGCTTTGCATAAGTTCAAGTAGATGACGTCTGTTGTTCTGCCCTTGTCCACCAAGCCTGTGGCAGTATCGTAAAAGGCCACCAAATTTGTCAGGCACGATTTGCCCTTGGTGAAGCCATGTTGGCTTTCTCCAATCACCTCCTTATTTTCCATGTGCCTTAGCAGAGATTCCAGGAGGATCTGCTCCATGATCTTGCCAGGCACAGAGGTGAGGCTGACTGGCCTATAGTTCCCTGGGTCTTCTTTTTTTCCTTTTTTGAATTGGTTATGTTCCCCTTTTTCCAGTCAGCGGGAACTTCGCCAGATTGCTACGATTCCTCAAATATGATGGAAAGCGTCTTAGCAACTTCGTCCGCCAGCTCCCTCAGGACCCATGGGTGGATTTTGTCAGGTCCCATGGACTTATGCACCTTCAGGCTCCTTAAGAGGCCTCGAACCTGATCTTCTCCTACTGTGGGCAGTTAGTCACTCGCAGAGCCCCTGTTTTTGCTTCCGTGACTTGGGCAGTGTGGTTGGAGGCCTTGCCGATAACGACTGAGGCAAAAAAGTTGTTCAGTAGCTCAGCCTTATCCATATCCTGGGAGGCCAGGTCTCCCGTTTCCTTCCAGAGATGGCCCACAACCTCCCTAGTCTTGCCTTTATCCCTGACATATCTATAGAAGTTTTTCTTATTGTTTTTGATGTCCCTGGCTAGATTTAGTTCTGCCTGGGCTTTCGCTTGCCTGATCTGGTTCCTGGCCACTCGGACAGTTTCTTTATATTCTGCCCATTCTACCCGTCCCTGCTTCCACCTTCTATAGGCCTCCTTTTTGGTCCTGAGCTTGTCCAGCAGTTCCTTGTTCATTCACACAGGCCTGCTGGCTATTTCGCCTGACTTCTTTTTTGGGATGCACCTCTCCTGAGCTTGGAGGAGGTGATCCTTGAATGCCAACCAGCTTTCTTGGGCCCCTCTCCCCTCCAGATCTTTCTCCCACACTACCCTGCCAATCAGATCTCTCAGGAGACCAAACTCTGCTCTTCTGAAGTTCAGGGTAGCGAGCTTGCTGCACACCCTCCTCACTGCCCTATGAATCTTGAATTCTACCATTTTGTGGTCGTTGCAGCTGAGGCTACCCTTGAACTTGACATTCCCCACCAGCCCCTCCTTGTTGGTAAGGACAAGGTCCAGCACAGATCCTTTCCTCGTTGGCTCCTCGATCATTTGAAGAAAAAAGTTATCATTAACGCACTCCAAGAACTTTCTGGATTTCACATGCCCTGCTGTGTTGTCCCTCCAACAGATATCGGGGTGGCTGAAGTCCCCCATGAGGACCAGGGTATGCGAGCGCGATGCTGCTCCTATCTGTCTATAGAGGGCCCCATCCTCCCTGTCGCTCTGATGAGGTGGTCTGTAGCAGACTCCTACTGTAACATCACCTGCCCCTGTTCTCCCTTTAATCCTCTCATAAGACCCATAAGACCCATAAGCTCTCTCTCGGGTCTTCATCCATCCCCAGGTGGAGCTCCATACACCCCAGCTGGTCGTTGACGTAGAGGGCAACACCCCCACCCTGTCTGCCCAGCCTGTCCTTCCTGAAGAGTCTGTAACCCTCCATTCCAACACTCCAGTCATAAGAGCCATCCCACCATGCCAATAAGATCGTAGCCCTGGAGGCGTGCATATGTCTCTAACTCCTCTTGCTTGTTCCCCATGCTGCGTGCGTTTGTGTAAAGGCACTTCAGCTGGGCGCCCAATGGGGCTGACTTACTGGCTGGAATGGCTCCATTTCCTTCATGTTTCTCCTCAGGTGGCCTTCCTTTGTGGTGCTTTGTCTGTGTTTCCCGGATTCCTTTCGCCTCAGGAGCCTCGAGGACAGGCCTGATGTTATCACCCACCTCCCCCTTCACATCTAGTTTAAAGACCTGTCAATCAACCCCGCAATCTCTTGGGCCAGGATATTCTTCCCCCTTTGGGAGAGGCATCTTCCATTTCCTGTCAATGAGCCCGGTGCCGTATAGGCCAACCCACTATCAAAGTACCCAAAGTTATGGTGGTGACACCAGCCACGGAGCCATGTATTCACTGATTGGATCTGTCTGCTCCTCCCAGCATCATTGCCTGCCACTGGGGGGAGTGACGAAAAAATCACCTGCACCCCGGATTCCTTTACTAAGCCTCCCAGCTCCCTGAAGTCTCTCTTTATAGCTCTTGAGCTTCGAGTCGCTGTCTCCTCTGCACCTACATGGAATATCAGTAGTGGATAATAATCTGAGGACCGTACTAAACCAGGAAGTTTCCTGGTGATGTCCTTCACCCAGGCACCAGGAAGAGAGCAGACTTCCCTCTGAGGAGGGTCCACCCGGCATATTGGGCCCTCTGTCCCCATGTTCAGCTAGCACTAAATTCAGTGGGATCCATAATGACTGGAGGTTTACCCTCCATATCCATTGCAGAATTGCAATTGGTACAGGGAGATCCACATGTGAGTTAGAGGTTTATGTTTATGCTTTTCTCTGTGCTGGTAGCTCAGTTTGATAAATACCTTGGACTGGCTTTTCAGAGAGCACAAACAGCTGCAAACTGTTAGCTACAAAGAGAAGAGGGAGCTTGTGACTTCTCTTGAAAAGAAGAGCTAAAGATCCAGAAGTTCCTGTTGAAAAATACGTCCTAAAGATGGGAAGCAGTAGTTATCATAACCAGTCACATGAAGAGCGTCTTGCTTAGTGACCGGAGCATGGGGCGCAGAAGGGCCCAGAGTAGCTCTGGTATTGCTTAGTCTGAGGAGCTTAGGTCTCGGTCTCGCAACACATCTCCTGAACTCTACAGCCTTCCTCAGGCACATTAAGGACACACTTAAATAACCTACTGGATGGGAGCCAGAACGTACAGCACTGTGTAATCAAAACCAGAAATTTACTTTAATACTAACCTGGCTCAGCTGTGATTGGAAATAATCTCTGTGTAAAGGCTGTTCAGAAATGGTTTGGACGCTGACCCTGCTAGATATTTGGCAGAGGTGAAACCACTTTTTCTACAGTCCCTTTCATATCAGTGAAGCTTTGCCACTTATGTCTCCCATAACCTAAATTCTGATTTTAAATCCTTTTTGCATTGCTCTCGGGGAACAAAGGAGGGTAACAAAACTCTTCTTCCTTGCACCTGTGCTGTTTTTGGCAGGTTTCTTCAGAACAGTGGGGTCTGGCACTGCCCCCTCCTCTGTGTCCCCTAGGTCAGTGCATCCTGACTGACCTCAATGCACTCTTTAATGTTTCAAAAATCATGATTGCTGGGTCCCAGTTCTTTTTCTTTGCTTATCCTTTGATCACTGTTCTCACAGGATTATGCCTGGGAACAGGGAGATCTGGTGCTGTGCTTAATTATTGTTCCTTTTTAATGGATAAAGGCCATTAATTGCACTTTTCTATTGAGGAAGTTCACCACATTTCCAAACACTCTCTAAAACAATGATTAAGTTGATAAATAACCCCTGATAACACTGCAAAAATTATTGAAGCGCAAAGGGCTCCCTTTTTTTAGGACTGCATAAAAATGCTGATTTACAGATTTGAATTTAAAGTTACTAATGAATCTTTCTGCTTAAATAAGGAAAAACAAAGTCCTGGCAGAATACACATTTCTTCATCTTTCTTCCGGGTTCAGTAGTCTGCACAGTGCAAAATATTGGGCGGAATTACTTCTCATTTTGGCAAGCATCCTGAAAAAACTTTCAGATGCCTGATGCTATTGAATCAACATCACCAGATCTGACCCCCCCACCTTAGCCTCTTCTGTCCCATCTCCCTTCAGAATGGTGCTGAAACGTTGCAGGGATCTAAGGCAATCAATGCCGTGAAACAGGTAAGTATTCTTGAATGAGTAAGTATTATTAAGGCATAATGCATAAGGAATAACTGAATTGCAAATTTATGGTACGTTAGCTCTTCTTTATTAACACATTCTTTGACTTTAAATATATACATTGAGAAAGAGGTCCTTTTTCATTATAAGAAGTAATTTTCATATTCAGAATTGATTTGAAAGGTAAAACATTGTGTGAATAGTTTTTCTTTAATATTTTTTACATTGCTCAAAGAATATCACTAGTTTGTTCTGAATGGCTTCATTTGTCCCATTTACTTCTGTTGCCCATTTATAAATAGGATAGAGCAAATAATTTGTATGTGAAAAAGACCCACTTGTGATACTTGGCTGAAACACTGGAAATTAGGACTGATGCTCTTCCAGGTTAGATTTGCTACTTTGCATAACTGCTTTAGGCCTAATATCTTCTCTGCAGAAAATACAGTTTTCTATGCAGCATATACAGCTTGGCTGCATCTGAAAAATGCTAGTGTATTAAACCTGGCTACCTCTGAAGATGTTAGTGTATGAAACCTAAAACAATTCAAGTGTCTGAGGTATAATGAATTTTCATTAAACCCAATACAAGTCTGCCTGAATTGCTGCCTACGGTCCTGGTCCAGTACTCCAGGACTGGGTCTCTTTCAGATCCTTTCACCTCCGAACTCTTTACTTCTGTGGCAGACTTCTAGACGTGCCCCAAATCTGTGTCTCCAAAACAGACTCTTCCCCAACATTGTGACCTGACCTGCTGCAGGATCAGGCAGTGGCTATGTGCACAGCTCCCCTGGATCCTTAGCAGACCAAGCAGCCCCAGGACTTCACTGGGCACGGCACGGGCAGAGTAGCTACGGGCACACCACCAGCCCCACAGGGCAGGTACTTTGAAGAACTCAACCATGAAACTGGGAGCCGGAGCCTTCTGGGTGCCTGAGCCTTCTGGGTGCCCTGTTTCCAATGAGACACATGAACCTGGGCTGACTTCTCAATAAAACTGATTCTTGTCAGTTTTGTGGGTGTTAAGAGTGAAAGACATGACATGAAAATAGCTCCCTTTATTATATGTCTGAGCTTCCTATCAGCCTGTGAAACCACTAAGAGACAAAACCTGTGACAAATAGCTGAGGAATCCCAGCAGTACAAGTTCTGTATTTATAGCTCATCTGGTGCTTTTTCTCTGTGTTTCCAAGTAACAAAAAATTCAGGGAAATCTTTATTTGCTTGAAATCGCAGTATTTCTTGTGAATCAGAAATCCTTTTGGTCAGGCCTATCAACCACATGGCAACACTTACCAAATAATGCAGCAGTGACCTCTGCTGCATGGCTGATGCTATTCCATACTTGTTTTGCTGAATTGAGCTGGCTGTTAATGCTCTTCCAGATAAGTTAAAACAACATTTTTTTCAAAAGCAAGTATACTTGCCTCAAGATAAGATCATTCTTCTTTTTATTAATAAAGAGGGGTTCAAACCACAGAAGATTATTTTTCAGATTACTGGCACGAACATACCACAGCTTAGTCTGAATGCTTTCACTGGTTATCAAAAATAGTACTAGCATTAAATGAACCTTGAACTATTCTCATAAAAATACTGCTGTTAATTTTACTGATAAGGAACCTGAGGCACAAGCCACTGGGTGACTTGCCCACTGTCACACCCAAAATCAATGGCAGAGGCATCAAGGTCAGGGGAAACTATGATTTCAAGCCCTGTCACAAGATCATCCTTCCCTGTGCTGGATCAACAGAATATCACCCAGCTGTAAATGGCTCGTGTTATGCCTGTACATTACACTCCACACATCCACGTGACAAGGAAAAGCAACACAAACCGGAAAACAGACAGGATGCTTGTTTTCAGCTCCTGACTGTACTTGATCATATGAGAGCACAAATCCCATAAAGCAGTCACAAGCTCTTGATTTGATCTTAATGAAATACTAAACAACCATAAGTTCTGCTAAGTCAATGGGAGCAACGTGTAAAACACTCTGCCCTTTTCACCACTAACTCTTCTCTCCCCACTCAGTCCTCCAAGGGACCAGGGACTGTCCCTATACTGTGCACAGGAGAAATTTGGGTCCTGCCACTGCAAGAGTCCACACTGCCCAGTCCAAAGTAGTTACAGCTGGCACGGAGCGAAGCTGTGTGATCCCACGCTGCCTCTGCGTGGTGAAACAAGGCTGGAGCAAGCTGCAAACTCACTCAAACCTTCCAGCCATAAGCAGAAAGTTTCCTGACAGCGTGATTACTCACTTGCTACTGCCAGTGACATCAAATCCAGCTGGTAACAGGAGTAAAAAGATTTCTCAAAAAAAAGCTCTTAAAGTCATATTTCAATCTCAGATGTGCAGAGGCAAAGGACAGTGACTGAGTGTGGCAAACTGGCTTGCTGGAAGTATCACTGAGATGGTGATGCCAGCTGTGGATAAGATTGCAGCTTGGAATTTCCTCAGGACAGCACTGGCGGGTAGGATTTATGAAGTATGATGGCTCTGACTTCTCAACTTAGACTACTGAGCATCCAGGACTACTATAAAGATCCCTATTTACATGTCAGTACCAGGAAATTATGGGGAAAAAACAAGGTTTTTGAAAGAATATAAAGTGAGAGCTAGTAAAATATACTGCTGACCAAATACAGCTATTCTCAAAATGCTTAACACAAACTCCAGAAGTTCTGCTGAGAAAAACATGGCAAACTCTTCTGTTCCCAAACCATGCTTTGCTGAGAGGAAGAAAAACCACAGGCCTTAATGGATATAGTGAGTGACACGCAAAAAGAGCCCAGTCATACTGCCCAGAAGTAAAAAGCATGCAGATATGTCTAATCAGCCATGGTGATGACAATTAAAAAAAAAAAAAAAATTAAACCCTGATCTATCCCAGTAGCTTGTTTTTGGCTAATCAGACTGTATTTTTGTTAGCACTACGCATACACACACGACCATGCTGTTTCAGGTTGTAAGACTTCCTATGTATGTTCCGGCTTGATCCCTTAGTTCCTGTATTGCAGGTGGAAACTTTACCTGAGTGACATACCTCGGTTATTGTCTGAACAAATCAAATGGCAGACACTGTACTCTCTCTCTGTTTGGTTTTTTCCCAGGGTCAATCACACCCAGCCTTAAAAAGGTGTGTGTCCGTTTCACACTGCCTCTGTTCTGTCTCCAGCCATTTGTTCATTATTGTGTCCTTGCTCTTTCTGGAAAAAGCATCCCTGCCCCATCTTCCTTCCTCATGGAAGAACTTAAAACCAGTAATCAAGTTATTTCTCAGTGTCTTTTATCATGATAAATGAAACATACAACATTCTCTAGTGTCTTCCTGTGAGGTGTTTTTGCCAATCTTCAGTTTCTGGCAAATCTTTCTTTGCTCTTTCTGGTTTTTCAAGACTCTTTTCAGAGAGTGCTGGAGTTGTGTGTGGATTTCCACCTCGCTGGTGCCTCTACACAAACATTACTGCCCTGTTTCTATCTGTTGCAGTTTTGGAGGTGCTACTTTCCAGGATAAGTCTTATTGCCTAGGCTGGCTCACTTTTTTTTTTTTTTGCTCCATGATGCATTAGTTTCAGCATCTTTATGAAAAATGCATTTCCCTGGAATGAACCCAGCAAGCAGACAAACTAGCTCTCTTTCCTATTGCTTTTTAATATTCTACCATTTTTTGCATCAATTGCAAAAGTTCACCGTATTTCACTTTTACTCTCCCATTAGATAAAGGTATTAGGTCCTCTACAAACCACTGTGAAGCCCTACTAGTGAAAAATCTAATAAATGGCCGTTCTCCCCAACAACTCCTTTCTTACGTTTTCCTGTAAACTTGCTCATCTTCTTGTCTGCTTAACACTTATAGCTTACTTTTATAAAACTTATGTGAAATGTCATGGCATACTAAAGCTCTTAACAGAACTGTTATATCTATGCAGCTACCACCTGAACTCAAAAAATAAAGTCAGTTTCTCTGAAATAAATGTTTCATATCAAAATATGTTAGTTGACATTATATTTTGAGTCTTTCCCATCTGAATCTTTTCCATGCTTTCATATGATTTTGCTCAAAACACATGTCCAGCAAGCTCATCTGCAGTTACTACTTCATTTTCTCTTTGAATCCTGACAACCAGGATTCACCTTTTGTAAATCCTGGCACCAACGCGCTTCTGGTTTCACAGAATTCTGTAACATATTTCATATTTGAGCCAAGTATAATCCGGATTCGTACATTTAGACTGCTTTGTACTTCTGCCATATTGGCACTACATTTGTAACATTCCTTGGAGCTAAGTGTAAAAATATCCCCAAAAGCTGGGATAGATTATCTTAAGGATACCAAGCAAATACATACCATGTACCAGTAAGTACATATATTCACTTAGCATTCCTGAATGTCCTCTAAATGAGATTCAAATGTCCCTGCAAAGCTTGCTAGATCCATGGAATGATCTCCTGTCATGACTGGTGTCAGTGTAGTGTTCGCAGCAGCAATTGTGATGATATCCCTCCTCCAGGAGTAAGATGTAAACTGATGGCTTTTCAACTTATTATATCTTTCATCTATCAACTCGGTAAGTTTTATATGCTTGACTTTTTGAAACAATGACCAAAAAAAACCCCAACTAAATCTTTCTGGAGATAACGAATGAATTATCAACAGTACTCGAAGTTTTGGCAAAACTAAGTTTCTGGAGACAACAGATCTCTTCAGTGGCTTTATTGAGAACTTTTGGTTGCAAATGATTTATAGTCAAATGAAATGTATTTCTTACAGCTGATGTTGTTTAATAGTCTCTATGGCTACTTTAGGATTAAAGTGTTTTTTAATCCTCAGCTTATATATGTGACCAGATTTTTGCATTTGTCATTGTCCTGGGTTGAGAGACACAGGACTAACTTTTCTTCTAATGATGGGGAAAATTGCACTTTTAGAAGACTCTAGTGTCTGAATTTGTGAAAATATTTACTTTATTGCCAGCCAGGCTCTATGGAATTCAAGGTTTTAGTGTTTTCGAGCCTTGCCAGGTGCAGGGACAAGGAGGAGCAAGGCCTGGGCATTTGACCCAGGCTGGCCAACAGGAGTATTTCATACCATGAACGTCACATCCAACATAAATTAGAAAAGTTTTCTGCGTAGCTCTCTCTTGATGGCGGCAGGTCCAGACAACTCCTTGCCCTGGTGCCGGAGCCCTGAGGCCTTCCCTTCCTCCTGAAGCCATTGCGCTCCCAGTGTCCAATATTTGCTGTCCCTGCTGGGAGTGCACAGCTTCCTACTGATAGAATTCACTGAGTATGATTCCTGTATATCTTGTATCAGTGTTGAGATTAATACTGGTCCTTTAGTATTATTGTTAATTATTTAGTCTTAGTCTATTAAATCTATTTATATTTCAACCCTTGTGTTTCTTTGTGTTCCCCAATTCCCCTTTCCGGGTGGGGAGGGGTCATCGGGTGAGAGAATAATTGTCTAACGACAATAGAATGTTATGGGTTTTCTCAAACCATAACAAATTTGGCGCCCAATGTGGTATTTTAACAAATTTGGCACCCAGCGTGGTATTTTAACAAATTTGGTGCCCATCATGATATCTTAACCAATTTGGCACCTAATGTTGTTTTTTAATCAATTTGGTGTATAGCATGGTATTTTAACAAAGCTTGGCATGCAGCATGGTATTTTAACAACCTTAATACTTAATGTGATAGTTTGCACGTAATTTAAATAGTGCTGGGAGAATCAGAGGCCTTAATTTGAGAGTTCTGAAGGGTTGAAGTTGTAAACAGATTTGATCGGATTTGTAAAACAGTCATTATGGATTTGTTGGAGTTGATTCAAAGTACTGTAAATGGAGTTCTCTGGTATCTCTGTGCAGCTGTATGTGGGCAGCTATGGGAGTGGTGCAAGAGTCTGTTGCCATTTCTCATTGGTTTAGGGAAGCTTATCATTTCTAAATGTGGAGTTAAAAACATTGCCTTGTTATTTTGTGCAGCGGTGTTTTGCTATGTTATTGGGTCTTTTGTAATCATTCCATTTTTTGTCATTTATGTAATTGCATCTCACGAATTGCCGCGGTTAGAATCACCTCAGAATGAGGGAACATCCTTTTTGGGCACCGTGCATAATTACACCTTGGGTTATATTACGGGCCATTTAGTGAGGGAGGGGATATCTTTTGAGGATTTGTATGTTCCCGTAGCATCCATAGTAACAGGTTTTGAGAGTTTGAAATACCCTTGGAATGTTTTGGTCATTGTGTTTATATTGTTAATTTTTGCAGGCTTGTTCTTTTTTATGGGCTGGATTTGCGGTAGAAAGAAACATCTGATAGAGATCCCACCAGCCCCCCCGATAGACATGGCTCCTTTAGAGAACCTGGCGGCCTCCCCCACAGTCAGAGCTCCTGTGCAGCCCCCACAGGCTCCTGCGGCAGATCTTCCTCCTGCACAGACCCTACTGGCCCCCCCGACAGACATCGCACCCGTGCAGACCTCGCCAGCCCTCCCGACAGACCCTGATCTTACCCAGACCATGCTGGCTCTCATGACAAGACCTGCAGCTGCACCAAGTACTGAATCTACTTCAACCTTGGTGATGGATGATGCAGCTGATCCACAGACTCAATCGGTGCCAGTGTCAGTCAACCCCGTACATAAGAGGAAGCGTGCCGTAGCATCAGATGACAATGGTCAACCAGGGACACCAGGCGATACAGTAACAGAGGAAACTACTCAATCATTAACCCTAACTGAGCTGCGAGACATTCGTAAGGATTACAGCCGCCAGGAAGGCGAGCAAGTGATTCCTTGGCTGCTCCGATGCTGGGACACTGGGGCTAATAGTTTGGACTTAGATGGTAAAGAAGCCAAGCGGCTAGCACCATTAGCTAGAGAATCAGGTATTGACAGAGCTCTTGGAAGACCACCACAATCCCTTAACCTCTGGAGGCAACTCCTGTTAACTGTGAAGAGTAGGTATCCCCATAGGGACAATACCATGTACCAGCCATCCAAGTGGACAACTATTGAAAGAGGTGTTAAGAATCTGAGGGAAATAGCTGTGCGGGAGATGATTTTCACTGACTTGGACGACCTGCAGACATCATTAGATCCAGATGCACTCAAAATTACTGGACCTGTTTGGCGCAAATGGGTACTGAGTGCACCGGCAGCATATGCTAATGTATTGCCATTATTTTTCTGGAGAGATGATGAGGCACTGACGATGGGTGATATGGATGCTCGAATACAGCATTATGCAAATAATCTTTCTGCCCCACAGGCCAGTGTCTCAGTGTTGAAGAAGTCATTTGGCAAGGCCAATATCTCAGGTGGGAACAAACACTTCCCTACTAAACCTGGTCGAGAGAAGCAAAGCACACCACGACACATCCTGTGGTCTACCCTGCGTAATCAGGGAGAAAACATGAGGAATTGGGATGGAAAACCTACTTCGACTTTACAGACATGTGTACATGAGTTGCAGAGTAAGACACCCCGCAGGAGGGGTTCTTCCAGGAGAAGTGTTGCTCCAGTTTCCAGAGAAAAGTCCCCTAGAAGGCAGAGATGGGCCTCGGAGCCTGATTTACAACACACAACTGTCACAGATGGAAGTGGTGGGCCCTCTCATCAAAACTAGGGTAGCCCTGCCTCCAGCCAGGGGGAGGAGAGGAACAATCGAGTTTATCGGACTGTGTGGATTCGACAGCCTGGCACATCAGAACCACAAAAGTATAGGGCCCTGGTGGACACTGGTGCACAGTGCACTGTAAGGCCATCAAATCACATAGGGGGAGAATCTGTCACTATCGCTGGAGTGACAGGAGGATCTCAAGACCTGACTGTACTGGAGGCTGAAGTGAGCCTGACTGGGAATAAATGGGAAAAGTTCCTCATTGTGACTGGCGGGATGTACCATGCATTCTTGGCATAGATTACCTCAGGAAAGGGTATTTTAAGGACCCGAGGGGCTACTGGTGGGCAATTGGTGTAGCGGTGGTGGAGACGGAGAAAGTTGTGCAACTGTCTACATTGCCTGGCCTGTCAGAGGACCCTTCTATTGTAGGGCTGCTGAGAGTCAAGGAACAAAATGTGCCCATTGCTACTACAACGGTGCATAGGCGACAATATTGCACTAACCGGGATTCTTTGCTCCCTATTCAGCAATTGATTCGTCAGTTGGAAAGCCAAGAGGTTATCAGTAGGACTCACTCACCCTTTAATAGTCCCATATGGCCAGTGCGAAAGCCTAATGGGGAATGGAGACTGACAGTAGACTGTCGTGGCTTGAATGAAGTCACACCACCATTGAGCGCTGCCGTCCCAGATATGTTAGAACTTCACTATGAACTGGAGTCAAAAGAGGCTAAATGGTATGCTAAAATTGATATTGCTAATGTTTTTTTCTCTATTCCTTTAGCAGCAGAGTGCAGGCCACAGTTTGCTTTCACCTGGAGGGGCGTCCAGTACACCTGGAATCGATTGCCCCAGGGGTGGAAACACAGCCCTACTATTTGCCATGGACCGATCCAGACTGCACTGGAACAGGGTGAAGCTCTGGAACATCTGCAGTACATTGACGACATCATCATATGGGGTGATACAGCAGAAGAAGTTTTTGAGAAGGGAGAGAAGGTAATTCAAATCCTCCTGGAAGCCGGTTTTGCCATCAAATGAGGTAAGGTGAAGGGACCCGCACAGGAGATTCAGTTTTTAGGAATTAAGTCACAAGATGGGGGTCGCCAGATCCCGATGGATGTGATTAACAAAATAACAGCTATGTCACCACCTACTAACAAAAAGGAAACACAAACCTTCTTAGGCGTTGTGGGTTTCTGGAGAATGCATATTCCTGGTTACAGTCAGATTGTGAGCCCTCTCTATGAAGTGACTAGAAAGAAAAATGATTTTAAATGGGGCCCTGAGCAGCAGTCAGCCTTTGAGCAGATTAAACGGGAGATTGTTCATGCAGTAGCCCTTGGGCCAGTCCGAACCGGACAAGATGTAAAAAATGTGCTGTACACCGCAGCCGGGGAGAATGGCCCTACCTGGAGTCTCTGGCAAAGAGCACCTGGAGAGACTCGAGGCCGACCCCTAGGGTTTTGGAGTCGAGCATATAGAGGATCAGAGGATCGCTGTACTACCACTGAGAAAGGAATATTAGCAGCATATGAAGGGGTTCGAGCTGCTTTGGAGGTAATCGGTACTGAAGCACAGCTCATTGGTTGGACTAGATGATCTTAAAAGGTCCCTTCCAACCTCTGTGATTCTGTGATTCTGTGATTCTCCTGGCACCTCAGTTGCCAGTGTTGAGCCGGATGTTTAAGGGGAAGACTCCTTCCACACATCACACAACTGATGCAACGTGGAGTAAGTGGGTAGCACTAATTACTCAGCGAGCTCGCATAGGGAACCCCAATCATCCAGGAATTCTGGAGGTAATCGTGGATTGGCCACAAGGCACAGATTTTGGAGGAACCCCAGAGGAGAGAGTGGTGCGGGCTGAGGAGGCACCACCATATAATCAGTTGTTGGAAAACGAGAGGCGATACGCGCTGTTCACTGATGGATCTTGTCGTATTGTAGGAAACCAGCAAAGGTGGAAAGCTGCTGTGTGGAGTCCTACTCGATGAGTCGTGGAAGCGACTGAGGGAGTGGGTGAGTCGAGTCAGTTTGCAGAAGTGAAAGCCATCCAGTTGGCTTTAGATATTGCTGAGAGAGAAAAGTGGCCGGTACTTTATCTTTATACTGACTCATGGATGGTGGCGCATGCATTATGGGGGTGGTTAAAGCAGTGGAAGAAGAGCAACTGGCAGCGCAGAGGTAAACCCATCTGGGCGCTGACTTGTGGCCAGATATTGCTGTCCAATTAGAAAAGCTGTCTGTGAGGGTACGACGTGTAGATGCCCATATACCTAAGAGTCGGGCCACTGAGGAACAACAAAACAATCATCAGGTGGATCAGGCTGCTAAGATTAAAGTGTCCCAAGTAGACTTGGACTGGCAACGTAAAAGTGAATTGTTTTTAGCTCGGTGGGCCCCATGACACTTCAGGTCATCAAGGAAGAGATGCAACATATAGATGGACTCGTGACCGAGGGGTGAAGGTGACTATGGACACTATTGCACAGGTCATCCATCAATGTGAAGCATGTGCTGAAATTAAGCAAGCCAAACGATCAAAGCCTTTGTGGTATGGAGAACGGTGGCTGAAATATAAATCTGGGGAGGTTTGGCAAATTGACTATATCTCTCTTCCACGAACCTGCCAGGGAAAACACTATGTGCTTACAATGGTGGAAGCAACCACCAGCTGGCTGGAAACATATGCAGTGTCTCATGCCACTGCTCGTAACACTATTTTAGGCCTTGAAAGACAAGTCCTGTGGCAACATGGTACTCCAGAGAGGACTGAGTCAGACAATGGGACTCATTTCCAAAATAATCTTATAGATGCCTGGGCTAAAGAGCATGGTATCGAGTGGATATACCACATCCCCTACCAGGCACCAGCTGCCGGGAGAGTGGAACGATGCAATGGACTACTGAAGACTACACTGAAAGCGATGAGTGCTGGAACATTTAAAAAGTGGGATGAACATTTAGCAAAAGCCACCTGGTTAGTCAACACCAGGGGAACTGTCGGCCGAGCTGGTCCTGCTCACTCAGAGCTTTTATCTACTGTAGAAGGGGATAAGGTCCTGTGGTGCATGTAAGAATATGTTGGGGAAAACAGTCTGGGTCACCCCGGCCTCAGGTAAAGGCAAACCCACTCGTGGGGTTGCTTTTGCTGAAGGACCAGGGCATACTTGGTGGGTGATGCAAGAGAATGGAGAGGTTCGATGTGTACCTTTAGGAGATCTGATTTTGGGTGAGAATCCTTAGTTTAAATGATATGGTGTCAATTGTTACCTAATACTAACAGTGTTCAATAAGTGTTTTCCAGGATAACGTAGTGGTAGTGGAACCAGAGCCCGTTCTGTCGAATGGTGTCCAGTGACAGGGAACATGCTGGCTGTGAGCACAACATCTTATATTGATGCACCCAACTCCAACCATCTGTGATCCTGTATTGAGGCCTGGTCCTGATCTGACAACTGAGTGGATGCCACATCATTCGTTTCTATCCTAAAAGACTATTACGACAGATGGAACTCACAGCTTTGGACTAAAGAAATTCATGGACCTTTTAGAGGAATAGTTCATAGCTTTAGAGGATTATATATGTCTCTCTCTCTATATATATATGTATATTAGAAGATAAATGTAATGGTATACTGGAGTGTGACATATATATGGTATGAAATAAGTGGTGGAATGTCCTGGGTTGAGAGACACAGGACTAACTTTTCTTCTAATGATGGGGAAAATTGCACTTTTAGAAGACTCTAGTGTCTGAATTTGTGAAAATATTTACTTTATAGCCAGCCAGGCTCTATGGAATTCAAGGTTAGTGTTTTCAAGCCTTGCCAGGGGCAGGGACAAGGAGGAGCAAGGCCTGGGCACTTGACCCAGGCTGGCCAACAGGAGTATTTCATACCATGAACGTCACATCCAATATAAATTAGAAAAGTTTGCTGCGTAGCTCTCTCTCCCCCTGATGGCTGGGATCCTGTCGCAGACGGAGTGATTAACTTCACTAGTTAGAGTGAAGTAGTGAAATATTTATTAAGGTGAAACAGTGATTTAACAAAATCAGTAGTAAGTGCGATAAAACCAGTAGTAAATGCGATAGTGTTTTACAAGATTCGATGTCAAGGCACACTATTATTTCCTGCAGAGAGGACAGGGTCAGACAAGCTGTCAGGGAGACCCTCCCGTTGAGTCACGAGGTTCAGAAAGGACCCCCTTGCTCTCTAAACTCTCTCTCAGAGAGGAGTCTGGGTGCAGCTGGATCCAATCCTAGTCCCAGACTTGGTCAACGGTTTATGTCTAAAGGATTATATATGCGCAATCAACCCTTTATATTACTTAGCTAAGATTTCAAAGTTTAGCATGCTGTTAGTCACTTACCAAGAATCTGTTGCGGCAAGGAATCTCTGAAACTCGAGGAGTAGAACCTTAAGCGAGCGTCCTCACAAAAGGGGAGATCCTGGCGTGCAGCCCGCTGCCATACAGGAGAGTGCAAAGGGCTCTTGGGCTGTCCACTATTTATACAGTAATATAATTGACCTATAGTCACATTCTCATGGGAACAAAATATCTAGGTCCCCACTCCAGACAGTATTTTGGCTGTGTTGCCAGCCATCCCCCAAAGTCCAGGTGCAAGTTATCACAACTGATGTTGTGATGGCCATGGTGGCCAAGGCCCGAGCAGGAGCTGGGGGGCAGAGAGCAAAATAGTGAGAGCACACCGCCACAGATCCAGACGACTCCTTGCCCCGGTGCCAGAGCCCTGAGGCCTTCCCTTCCTCCTGAAGCCGTTGCGCTCCCAGTGTCTGACATCTGCTGTCCCTGCTGGGAGTGCACAGCTTCCTACTGATATAATTGGCTGAGTATGATTCCTGTATATCTTGTATCAGTGTTGAGATTAATACTGGTCCTTTAGTATTATTTAGCCTTAGTCTATTAAATCTATTTATATTTCAACCCTTGTGTTTCTTTGTGTTCCCCAATTCCCCTTTCTGGGTGGGGAGGGGTCATTGGGTGAGAGAATAATTGTCTGATGACAATAGATTGTTATGGGTTTTCTCAAATGGTAATAGTCATCAATGTGCAATAATTGATTTATACAGAGGTTTTAGTATTGATTTCTGAATTACAAATAATTTCACCACCACCATCTAAGAATGAGCTGTTGCCATTTCTAAAATGAGACAGGCCTGTCCTTTTCCTCCTAACTTTTTTTTTTTTTTTTAGTTTTACCCTCTGGACCACATGAAGTAATATACCACCTTCATCCTCGGTTTCCATCGTAGCCATTCAGGTTCAAGCTGCTTTCTCCAGCAGTCCCATCCAACCCTCCAGCACATTGGGTTTATTTTAACCAACCTTAATACAAGCTGGAGAGAGCATTAAAAGCCTGTTGTAACATTTAGAGAAGGGAGAGAAACATTCTCATCATAAATCTCCATAAACTAAAAAGCTGAACCTCTCTCTGTGTTGGTCCAAGGGTTTCTCCCCTAAGACTCCTACTGGTTGTGTAGCCCTTTGTCCACAGCCACCACCCTCCCAGATGCCTGCTGGAATCCTCTGACCTTTCTGCCTCCTATGGCCTTAAAAAATTACCTCTCTGATCTTAGAATTGAAGGCTTCTGCTCCCTTCCTCACCTACCAACTCTGCTGTAAGCTCCAAATCCACTTCATGTGCACCTCTCCACTTAAATCTCTCCACGGATAGGATAGGATAGGATAGGATAGGATAGGATAGGATAGGATAGGATAGGATATTTCAGTTGGAGACCTACAGTGATCATCTAGTCCAACTGCCTGACCAGTTCAGGGCTGACTAAGTTAAAGCATGTTAAGGGCATTGTCCAAATGCCTTTTAAAAACTGACAGGCTTGGGGCATCAACCACCTCTCTAGAAAGCCTGTTCCAGTGTTTGACCACCCTCTCAGTTTCCAGTCCGGTCTAAACTTCCCCTGGTGCAGCTTTGAACCATTCCCACATGTCCTATCACTGGATCCCAGGGAGAAGAGCTCAGCACCTCCCTCTCCACTTCCCCTCCTCAGGAAGCTGTAGAGAGTGATGAAGTTGGCCTTCAGCCTCTTTTTCTCCAAACTAGACAAGCCACTCCTCATAGGACATGCCTTCCAGAATAGATAATATTAGAAAATGCCATCTTCGTGTTTACTGTGTCATTCCCATTCCCCTACAATTCTCACTGTTGTTACCACTATTTTTGGTAGCATTTTCCGCCTCAAACACTTCTGTGTCTCTCCATCATTTCACCTCATACCTATCTGTTCAGCACTGCTACAGCGACTCTCTGGTCTCTGATCAGAACTTTTTTGTGCCGAGCACAGTAAATCACATCAGCCTTGCTGCAGCCACAGCTTACAATCCTTCCAAGCAGTGAAGTAAAACAAATAAAGCAAACTTGTGGAAAAGGCAGCAGGGGAAAATAGCAGCTACAGAACACAGCCCAGCAAAGGAGACAATATTCTCAACATACAAACTTTTCAAGGCCAGAAACAAACCCACAGTTTTCCACCTATTTTTTAAAAATGTAATATTCCTTTATTTTCTGCCTTAAGCATGCAACACTGCTAAGCATCTTGAGATTAAACTTACAAGCAGAACCTATAAAAAGGAAAAGCAGTTATCTTACACTATGCTGAAAGGGACCGTTTTCCCTCTAAAGTGAATCTGAGATTCAGATTCTCAGAACGGAAGTGGATGTTTTGCAAGTGAGACTACAAAAATTTACCAGAAAACCCCACTGATGAAATAGCAGGAAAAAAACTTGACCACCTTTTTCCCCATACTGAAAGGACAGGAGAGAGAAGCAGTGGATAAAAATAAATTAAGTTGAGGTGCAAGAAAGTAAAATAAAAGTAGATTTTCTTTAGTACCTTTTAATTCTTGTGGATACAGCGTTGTAAACTCAGTTCCTTTAAAAATAAGTTAAGTTTTTCAGTTCTCAGATTTGGAAGCTCAAATTAGCACATGACCTCATGAAACACAAGTGCCGTTGTCTGTGATTCAGCATATGCACTGATTCTTCAAAGTATGCAAACTATCTTCTTGAAAGACAAAACAGCAGCCTTTCAAATAGTATGTAATGTGTCACAACATCAATATAGTATATTCACATGACAAGGATAACTTAATTTTTAACATCTTAATTCACCTGTAAGTATTTCTTCTCATTTCATGATGCTCATCCTGTGCATGGAGTACTCACCTTCTACCACCACACGCCAAGCGATGGTCAGTAAACACTTGTGAGCATCACTGTAGGACTGCAGAGAAAGCTTCACGAACAGGGTAATCCTTCTCCATCGGCCAAGCAGCATCGAGGCCTGAGGAAAGCTTTCGTAAAAAGTCATATGCTGTGCTCTCTGAACATTCTCACATCAAACCTGATTCTAGTCATGACTGTTGTGATTTTACATACTGACCAGACCTACTATCACACACAGGAACAAAGCCTTCATTTTCTAAAATCTCTAGCAGACTGCAATGTGTTAACTCCTAGTTTAGGAAGAGGCTGGATCTCATATGAAGCCTATTCGAAACTATTTAGAGAAACTGGTTTTCTGCTTACTTCCCTCATGGCTTTCCACCTGCTGATGAAGTTCCTCTAAATAAATCATGACAGATTCCTCTAGCAGGATACCACAGACATGAAACTTGCAACATCTGTGGAACAGTCCCTGTGCTAAAAGAAACAAAACTTATTCACCAGTCTGTCAAAACATGCTTTTTGGGGAGCACCACCAAAAAGATAAGGGAGAAGACACTTAGAGCACTAAAATCAGAGACGTTTTCAGAACAGATAACAACACTAAATTCTGTAGCTTTGACCAATAGCTAATCAGAAATGCATGGAAGTAGCATTATAGCATACAACAGTATTAAAGTTATTCTTTTTAAGATTAGAACAGATCCTACCAAAGCCTACTGAACAATTACAGATTAAAAATTTATTAAAGCCTACTAAATCCACACTAAGCCCTTTCAAAGGACCTACGTATAAGGGAAGATGGGCTATGACCTGTCAGAGCCCTTAGAACACCAACAGTCCCTAATTGCTCTCATCAGCACCATCTGGGACTTCCACCCACGCGCTGTCTGCCCATTGGCCCAGGAACTGTATTGAAGATCGGGCCTTTGCTGGTGTTTCTCCTTGTGGAATAATCCCTAAAATAAACTTATATTAAAAATATAGCATTATTCACACATTAAGGTAAGGTATAAAATTGAAACGTTTCCAGGATGGAACACAGCAGCAGCTGGTGTGCGAGGAATCCGCTACATCTGTGATTCCCTGAACAATATTTCTTGCAAAAGCAACACGGAGGATGGAGTGGAGTGAAGATTCCACGGCCAAGCTCTGTGATTACACAGCAGAATGGGAACAAGATGGTCCTATGGAACTGATAAGCTGCATATTTTCTACCCTGAGCCAAGTCTGTCAGATCTTGATGAAATGCTGTCCTTTGTGCGAACTTTGCTCATTATAATGTCATTATAATACCAAAACACACCTCCAGCCCGAAGGCTGCCCGCCTCCAAGGTGCGACCACTCCTCCTTGAGTCTGCGCCCTGAATTTTTCGTAAACTCTACCTTTAAATGCGAGGCGAGAGAATTTTACACCAATCATAATAAAGGTATTTATGACTAAAGTCACTCAAACTCCACCTTGAACGTAAAAAAAAATATAAAAATAGCCCGAGAAAGGCGGGATGCTAGGGAAGACACCATCGTAAACAAGTCAGGGAGGACCCCATCACGGACTGCCTCTGACTCCCGGGACCAGTCGAGGGGCTGAGCCTTTCTTCGCCCCATAGGGACGCCTTTGGGTAAGACTTAGACTGTGCCGAGTGCTTCCTCGGGGAACTTAGAAATCTCTCTAGAGGGTTACCTGCTACATTTATAGCCAGGCTGTATTGTTTGGAACTTTGTCGCCCACTTTGTACCATTAACAATATTTTTACTTGCACATGCTTGGCAGACAGTGTATTTATCACCGGCAAACCGTAAGAACCTTTATATCTGTTGCTTAAATAAACTGCACCGCTTAAGTAGCTAGCCATTTCGGTTTCTCATTGAACACGACCAAACACTTGAGAGTGGCCGTGCTAGTTCATGGGCACGACTGGACTGAAGGTGCAGTCCGCTATGAGTGTATCCGGAATTATTAATATCTCTGATACTAATAATCATGAACATTGACCAAAAGGAGCAACACAGTAACTTTTTTTTGGTTAAACAAACATTCTAATGGATATAGAATAATGTCAACATAGGATAAATCATTCTGGTAGCCTTTCTCTTACAGTTTGTCTTTGCTTCTCTGTGAACACAAGTAGAATCAAGCCCATGTGAAGTTAGGTGAGACAAAGAGCAGCTGGGGTGGACAGCATTGAAACTTTATTATTTGAATTACAAGTGGTTGCATTGGTGCTGACACTAATATAGCATGACTTTCTGAAGAGCTGCATCTTGTACTTAATTTTTTTTTTTTAATTCAGGTATATTAAAGCTGCAGCATGAACCTAGTGAGAAGTAGAGTTTTCAGAGTCTCAGAATAATTTACCTCTTGCTGTAGTGCTGTTGTTTCATCCTCATGCATGCTCTCTCTTTGTCTCTTCTACCAAGCTCTTTATTTTCCGACAACTTTTGGGAAGCCAGTATCTTCTGAATATAAGAGAAAAAATTAGGAAGGCAAAAGCCCAGCTGGAACTCAACCTGGCCATTAATATAAGGGACAACAAAAAAAGTTTTTATAAATTCGTCAACAAAAAGACAGTCAGGGAGAATCTCCATCCCCTGCTGGATGAGGGGGGAAACATTGCGACCAAGGACGAGGAGAAGGCTGATCTATTTAATGCTGCCTTTGCCTCTGTCTTCAATAGTCAGACCAGCTACCCCCAGGGTGTTCAGCCTCCTGGGCTGGAAGACAAGGATGGAGAGCAGAACAACCCCCCCATAGTCCAGGAGGAAGTAGTTAATGATTTACTTATGCAGCTGGACACGCATAAGTCCATGGGGCCTGATGGAATTCACCCAAGGGTACTCAGGGAGCTGGCGGGAGAGCTCACCAAGCCTCTCTCCATTATCTATCAACAATCCTGGTCAACAGGAGAGGTACCAGATGACTGGAGGGTGGCCAGTGTGACGCCCATCTACAAGAAGGGCCGGAAGGAGGATCCGGGAAACTATAGGCCTGTCAGCCCGACCTCGGTACCGGGAAAGATCATGGAGAGGATCACCTTGAGTGAGCTCTCATGGCAAGTGCAGGGCAGCCAAGGGATCCGCACCAGCCAGCATGGGTTTATGAGAGGGAGGTCCTGCTTAACCAACTTGATCTCTTTCTATGACCATGTGACCCGCCTGCTCGATGCGGGGAAGGCTGTGGACATTGTCTACCCGGACTTTGGTAAGGCCTTTGACACCGTCCCCCACAGCGTTCTCCTGGAGAAGCTGGCGAATCATGGCATAGACAAGTGTACTCTTCACTGGGTGAAAAACTGCCTGGATGGCCGCGCCCAGGGAGTTGTAATTAATGGGGTGAAATCCAGTTGGCGGCCGGTCACCAGTGGTGTCCCTCAGGGCTCAGTTCTGGGGCCAGTCTTGTTTAATATCTTTATTGACGATCTAGATAAGGGGATTGAGTGCACCCTCAGCAAGTTTGCAGATGACACCAAACTAGGTGGGAGCGTTGATCTGCTGGAGGGTCGGAAGGCTCTACAGAGGGACCTGGACAGGTTGGCTCCATGGGCCAAGGCCAATGGGATGAGGTTTAATAAGGCCAAGTGCCGGGTCCTGCATTTTGGTCACAACAACCCCAGGCAACGCTACAGGCTGGGGGAAGAGTGGCTGGAAAGCTGCCCAGCAGAAAGGACCTGGGGGTGTTGGTGGACAGCCGGCTGAACATGAGCCAGCCGTGTGCCCAGGTGGCCAAGAAGGCCAATGGCATCCTGGCCTGTATCAGGAACAGGGTGGCCAGCAGGAGCAGGGCAGTGATGGTGCCTCTGGACTGGGCGCTGGTGAGGCCTCACCTCGAGGGCTGTGTTCAGTTGTGGGCCCCTCACTACAGGAAGGACATGGAGCTGCTGGACCGTGTCCAGAGGAGAACCACGAAGCTGGAGAGGGGTCTGGAGAACAAGTCATATGAGGAGAGGCTGAGGGAACTGGGCATGTTTAGTTTGGAGAAGAGGAGGCTGAGGGGAGACCTCATTGCCCTCTACAACTCCCTGAAAGGAGGGTGTAGAGAGGTGGATGTTGGGCTCTTCTCCCAAGCAAATAATGACAGGACCAGAGGAAATGGTCTGAAGTTGGGGCGGGGGAGGTTTAGATCAGATATTGGGAAGAATTACTTTACTGAGAGGGTGGTCAGGCACTGGAACAGCCTGCCCAGGGAGGTGGTGGAGTCGCCATCCCTGGAGGTATTTAAGGAACATGTAGACATGGCACTTCAGGGCATGCTCTAGTGCCTGAGATTGTTGGGTTGTGTCTGTTTGTGGGTGGGTGTGGTGTGTGGTTGTGGGTGTTTGTTTTGTGTGGTTTTTGTTTTGGTTTTGGTTTTGGTGTTTGGTTTTTTGGTTTTTTGGGTTGGTGTGGCGTTTTTTTGGGGGTCTTTTTTGTTTGGGTTTTTTTTTTGTGGTTGGACTAGATGATCTCAAAGGTCCCTTCCAACCAAGAAGATTCTGTGATTCTGTGATCTTTGAGAATCTTCTTCTGAGTAAAACATATTTCAGACTTCTTAAATTATTACAATACTGTGGAAAGTGCAGAGTCTGAGATGCCATATGAGGGCTTTAGCATTGTGTTCCTTGTAGGTCAAGCTTTAGAAAGCTCATGAACTCTGGCTTGTGAATTCTGGGAATTCAATTATAGTTAGAATTGCTATTAATAAACTGTGACATATAGGACAATTAATATTTCTGCCTTTCTTTGTTGTCAGCCTTTCTGATTGCTTCATTCACATTTCTTTGGATCTATGCTACGCTTACAGCACATGGATCACAACGTGATGCTGCAGAGAGGTTCTACTGCACTACCTGCAAGGATCAGGAGCTGAGCATTTACAGTCACAGGGACACAGTGAAGTTGCTAGTTGTGTTATTCCTCATCTGACTTAACAACCCAGTTCCAATAATTTTTTACTCTTAAAAATGTAGGACAAGAAAGTTAAGCAACTGCTCTCTGCAGGCAAGCAAGAAAAGGCGGTGATGAAACTCATGTGAGCCTCTGACCCCAACTTCCTCATGTTGGGAAAAAACCTACGAAAAAAACCCTTAGATAATCTTAATTTTGGTTATCTGATGAAACCACATGTAACAACTCAAATTGGGTTGACAGGCACAATTTACCTACTTATTTATTAATGACAACAGGTATTATGTGCAATTTAAAATTTAACCATTTAGAAACTGATAAAGTTTAGCTGAACCTTTCCAAGCTAACTGTCTGTATGCTACTCTATAGTTTGGAAAAAAAGTTTGGAAAAAAATAAGTATTCTAGACAGTACCATATCATGGGAATGTCCAAAGTGCAAGACTAGATAAAGTTCAGGATGCTTGCATAATACTTTATATATTGTGGCCATATTTATTTTTTAATATTTAGTACCAAATAAATTATTTTTGAGTTTGATATTTCTAATGGGTTTGCTTTCTAATTTTGTTTAAACAAGACAGCAGCAAGTGATACAAGTGCATATAGAAACCTGAGCCCACTGTGGAAATCCCCACTTCAGAAGATGCTCCAAGGGCTGGAGCCCCTCTGCTGTGAGGACAGACTGAGAGAGTTGGGGGGGTTCAGCCTGGAGAAGAGAAGGTGCCGGGGAGACCTTAGAGCCCCTTCCAGGGAAGCTGGGGAGGGGGAACAGTTTTAAACTGAAAGAGGGAAGATTGAGATGAGATCTGGGGAAGAAATTCTTTGCTGTGAGGGTGGTGAGAGCCTGGCCCAGGTTGCCCAGAGAAGCTGTGGCTGCCCCATCCCTGGAGGGGCTCAAGGCCAGGTTGGAGGGGGCTTGGAGCAACCTGGTCTGGTGGGAGGTGTCCCTGCCCAGGGCAGGGGGGTTGGAACTCGATGATCTTTAAGGTCCCTTCCAACTCTAACCATTCTATGACTCTATGATCTTCCCGACCCTTCGCTAGACTCACTCTAGTATGTCCATATCTTTCTTGTATTGTGAAGCCCAGAACTGGGGATGCAGCTTCAGATATGGTCTCTCCAGTACTGAACAAGGTCTCTCTTGACCTACTGGCAACGTTCTTCCCAATGCAGCCCAGGATGCTTGTTGTCCTTGTGCCACAAAGGCACACTGCTGGCTCCCATTCAGTTGCTTATCTATTAAGGACCCCAAAGTTGTCTTCTGCAGAGCTGCTTTCTAGCTGGTTGGCCCCCAGCATGTACTGGTCCTGGGATTATTTTTCCCAAGGTGTAGAACTTGGCATTTCCCTTTGAACTTCATGGGACAGGACTCCTGTTTGCTCATTCCTTCATCTTGTTTAGTTGTTTCTGAGTGGCAGCACAACCATTGCCAGAGAGTCGCAATCCAGAGAGTCGCTAAATCTGGTGTTGTATTTTACTTTAAGAGGAAAATATTTTGCAGAAATATACTTAATGCCAGCTGCTTTCCACAATTATGAACCTGAGCCTACATGTGGCATCTATGTAATCTGGAAAGACTATGGCTTTTCCCTAAACCTGCCAGCGTTAGGGGTCATGAGCTTCTCTTGCACAATCTCTAAATGTTTCCTTTTTAATGTTTTCCATGCAGCTGTCTGTTTTGCTGCCTGCTTTCCTGTACTACTGAAGCCAAGAGGAAGTGGGTGTATGTGCTACCTCAGGACTTGGATAAGCCTTGGTGGTTTTCTGTCTCTCACAGTGCAAAGGGGGAATTTGCAACAGGTCATTTTTTTGTTGTTGCTACTTCCTGGAAAGAACACAATTGAAAAAAGTCCAGCCCGTACAGCCTCTTTTCACTCATGCCACACTGCTATTTTCAGCTTTAAAAAGCAAAAGGCAAAAAAGTACTTAAGGTGATATTATTAGAACAGTTTACTCTTCAGTTAAGTTCATTTGCCTATATTAAAGTGGATAGTTAGATAATTGAGAAGTTAAAAAGTCGGAATATCAGTCTCAAGATTATGCTGCATTATTGCAACATTTTCTTATATCGTGTGACTTAATTATTATATTTTTGGCTCAATTGTCTCTGCTACAGATGAAACACTGGCTTCCAAAAAAAGCTAGCAAGATAGCTGAACAGGCAACACTGTACTGAGGACAGACAACATTTAGGTTCTCCAGCTTGTTTGGACACTGCCTACGTGTGTCTCTTGCCACGTGTCCCTGTTCTCTCATCACTTTCACAGGAGAAATGATAGTGATCTCCATGGGGGAAGCAATTAAAAATTTACTGGAAGAAAGTGCTAAGCAAAAGCCAGATTGTGTTTAGCCTCCTTTGAGAAGTTCATATGCAATGTTGCCGTCTCAAACACTCAAAAATTCAGCCTCTCAAATTAATATGTTTTCAGTGAGACTGTGTAATAAAAAACAACGTTGTGTGTTCTTTTCAGTTGTCTTCCAAACTCTTGGGTCTGTAATGAATAGAATTTCAGAGGGGTTTGATTTGGAAGCTTCTAAATGAAAGCTGAAACTTTTACTTAGCCCCTTGATAACTGCAAGATTTCTTAAAACTATATCATTAATAAATTTTGAACAGGAGTGAAGTTCCATAAGTAGAATTTTTTGGTATAAAAAGACCTGCTTTTTTTTATTATTTTTTTTGTAGTTGCTATCTTTTCATATCACTCATGCAATTCATGGATTCTAGCCCAGCTAAAATTTCTCAGGTTGACAAAGGCTTCTTTGATCTGCAAAGGGCAATGACACTTGTGGTTGTAAAGGCTGCTGGGAAACCAAGGTAAATTCTCCTTTTTTATGTCCTCTGTGTTAGTTGGCTGCTTTCCACAGAAGAGGAGGAAGTACTCATCTCCAGCAGTGTCGGACGTAATTCCAGTTTAGTGTGTTAATGACCAAATTCAAAGACTGTGAAATCAATAGAAAATAATTTTAGTAGTAAAAAAAATTAGTTTTACCCTAGGCAGAGTGTTTTCCTAGATGACTGAAAGTCCACTGATGTTTACTGCAGCAATTCAGAATTCTTTCTCCATGTCACGAAGTGCAAGCGGGCTACCAGCAAAATTGATTATACCAACACTTAAATGGAAGTCAGTAGCAATCTGTATCTTTCAGATGCCTTTAATGTACATGTTGTTGCAACTTTGAAAAAACAAACAGAAAAATCTCAAAACAAACCAACCCAAATCAGCACACAATGGAAAAACAATGTTTAGACTAGATTTTCTTTAAAAAAATTCTTGTTGATTATTTGCACTCACTTGCGTATTTTCATATTTCAGAATTGTCAGGTAGAGAAAACACCACTTAGGATCAAGCCAATTAAAAAACTTGCCCCCTTTCCAGTGGAAAATTGAGGAGGCAGGCATGGTGTGGTAAAGATGGTAGTGCTTCTACAGGATGGGCTGCTTCTGGGGATTTGGTGAATACGGCTGTACTTTCTCTCTCTGGGAACAGGTATCCTCAGAGGAGGAAGGAGGGAGTGCTCACTATGTTCTTTTGCCTAGAAGAGCTTGAGTTTTGCTTGGTATGTGTAAAGCCTTTGAAAGCCTGCTTATATTCTCTACATACCTATGCTATATGTTCACAGCAAGGTCACACAATCTAGGCCTCTGCCATTTCACCATTAGCTTACTGGAACTATTTATCTGCAGGGACATAATTGATGGACCTGGAGGTTGACCGTTTCTCCACCCTGTCTTAATAGTGTTTATATTTGGAGTATATCATGCTCCAAAACAGATCACAAACACTTGGGACGTGGACGAGGGCACTTCTTACAAACCATTTAACAAGATGAGGTGTGTTACCCTGAGCTCTCTGCAGTCCAGGAGTTCTTCATCTTGTTCACGTTTACATGAATTATGAGTTTTGTGATACCTGTTTAAGATTCCACTATTTCAAACAGTTGGGAAAAGAATTAATAAATTTCTATGGTACAATTTAATCAGCAGAGGTGCTTGGCACTGTTCATTTGACAGAAACTGCCTAAGGCCAGCAGCTGTGATATTCTTGTTTAGTCATCTCGTTAATGACCAGGTGAATGTTACAATTATTTTCCAAAGCAGCACGGTATGCATGTTTAAGGAAACAATTTTCTCAAACAACAAAAAAGGAAGGCTTAGTTCAACTGCAAATTCATGAAATGGAAACCACAATTTTGTATCTTGAAGTATCCCATTACAGTGGGATACACAAATATTGTGTTCACGCAATACACAAGTACTGTGCCTGTCTGGAGTTCTGTCTTCTAAAGCAAGATGATTATACCATGGACTGCACTCACGCACTGTAGTTTAGGTTTTATAAAGGTGAAATACAGAGCATTTGAATCCCACCAATTTGAAGCCTAACAACATTTTAATATTCACTTCTCGCAAGACCTCCTGAAATCCACAAAGTGCCAAAGAAATGGCACCTTGGAACCTCCTTCTTTGCCAGAAGTTGCCCTGTACAGATGCTCAACTGGAATAACCGGATTGAGGAATGATGATGGAAACTCTTCTGAAATATCAAAGTGTAGTATTTACTGAACACGCATCAGAGGCTTTGGTATTTGGGTCATCTTAATGCTTCCATCTTCTGGTACTGCGTCATTCTCTTATTGCACATACTCCCTCTATTAATGCTTTGTCTTATGCTGTGGTCCTTTAATGCTGCTTCTTGCAAAGCTACCATTTTGTTTTAAATTTGATTGTAACTGGGTTCACTCTGTGTGACCGTTAGGAGGGGGAGACCTATAAACCACTCATGTCTTAAACTGTCTTATCCTTTAGGCATCACTATTACTCCTACTTTCAGGATGTTAAGAACATGTTTGTGTTCCCTTTATGCTGTCTAAGCTTGCGAGTGAGCCACAAAAACAATTTTGGATTGAAAAAGCAAATGTTCTAGTTCTTGCATTGCTGTGGTTAGGCTTTAAAAGATCTTCTTTGGACACTTTGAGAAGTTGTAATATGGTGGTTTTTTACTGTTTGTTCTTTGACACTCAGAGGCTCAGAGTTTTGTTTGTCTTCTGAATTAAATAAAAATTGGTCTTTGGGTTTTTTGAGATCCGTGGCTCTTCTGAACTACTTGAGCTGTCATTTAGCATGAAAAAGTGTACATATGAGAAATAACGTACTGTCTCTGAATTCTTCCTGCAGTTATAGTCAGACGCTGTCTGCTGTGTGTAACTCCATCAGGAATCCTGCGGACACTCACATAATGGTCATCTTAAGCGCTCTTCAGGTTACCTTCCTGTTCACTGTTGTTTCCCTTGCATTCAGAAGCGCACTCGCTGGTACTTCTGTTAGATCTCAGTCTTTCCCCATCCTTGGTGATAGCTCACAGTCTCCAGGCATCAAGCAGCTACTGCTTTTGGCAAGAGTCGTCTGTACTTCTCCAGTATCTATGTATTTAGGTATCTGTACGGCAACGAATGAATCCTATGCACAGGAGATGAGAAAGATTCAATGTCTGGTTTACCCATTATTTCTTGCTGGATGGTTTTATGGTTTTATCCCAAATATTTTCCATAATTAAAAAAAAGCCAACCAAAACCAAAAAAAAACCAAACCCCAAACCCCAACAATGTACTGAACGTTAGTTTTCTTAATTTTGTCTAATTACTGCACAAGACAGCCCTTGTGTAAGCCTACAGAGGTTTTTTCCTTGCCCATTATTTATAAGCTTTCATATTATGTGAGAACTTTAAATTTCTTTGGGTAAATTATATGTAGGTAAAATAATAACTGATTCTTTTAAATTAACATGTTCAGTAATAATGATGATTAATTAGTTCAGACCTGCACTGCAAATTGGCCTGTATGTTTCTGGTTTCTCCAAATACGGATTAAAATTAAGCTTTATAGTTTTATATTGAGGTTTTTTTAAAGCTGAAAATAATAATCAAAAGGAGTTAACAAATGCAGGATTGTTCTAGTGCTCTGCTTCCCCAGCACATGATATTCTAAAAATACAGAAGTACCCAAGACTACTTTAAGTGTCAAAGAATTTCTGCAAAATTAAGTCCTTCAAACTGTCTACAAAGCTCCCCCTAAGAAGTTTCTTTAATTAGTCATAAGGATTTTTAACAGCTGTGAAACTGCTGCAGTACAGTCTGAGCCTGAAAGGCTAATACCTTACACAGGGGAAAACATTTTTAATGTACTTTTTATGGAAGTGTAGACTATGGACACAAATGAATGCATTGTTGACAAACCTGTGGCCACAGCAATTTGACATGCTTCCAGTCTTCTCCAGGACTATTACAGCCCACCTATTTTAGCTTTGCTACTACAGCTGCCTCATACTAATTTCACTTCTGGAGGGGTGTGCTGGGCAGAGAAAGCTGATGCTGGTCAGATGGCTATGGCTGTCAAGCAATAACACGTTGTCCAAGATGGCATGCCCCACACTCCCGACTAGCAGTGTGCTTCCTCTCAGGCCACGGAGCCCTAGCCACATGATTTTTAGACATAGGGGACTTTCCCATGCTGTCTACCTGGACTTCAGCAAGGCTTTTGACACTGTCTCCCACAATTTGACACTGTCTCCGTCTTCAATATGACCAATCAATGACCTGGATGAAGGGATGGAATGTACCCTCAGCAAGTCTGCTGATGATACAAAACTGGGAGGGGTGGCTGACACACCAGAAGGCTGCGCCGCCATCCAGTGAGACCTGGACAGGCTGGAGACTTGGGCAGAGAGGAACCTGATGAGGTTCAATAAGGGCAAGCGTAGGGCCCTGCACCTGGGGAGAAATAACCCCCTGCACCAGGACAGGTTGGGGGTGACCTGCTGGAGAGCAGCTCTGTAGAGAAGGACCTGGGACTCCTAGTGGACCAGGGAGCCAGCACTGTGCCCTTGTGGCCAAGAAGGCAAATGGTCTCCTGGGGTGCATTAAAAAGTGCATCACCAGCAGGCCAAGAGAGGTCATCCTCTCCCTCTACTCTGCATGGTGAGGCCACATCTGGAGTGCTGGGCTCCCCAGTTCAAGAAATACAAGGAACTACTGGAGGGAGTCCAGCAGAGGCTACATAGTTGATCAGGGGTCTGGAGCATCTCTCTGATGAGGAAAAGCTGAGAGACCTGGGTCTGTTTAGCCTGGAGAAGACTGAGAGGGGATCTCATCAATGCTGATCAATATCTAAAGGGGGGTGTCAAGAGGATGGGGCCAGACTCTTTTCAGTGGTGCCCAGCGACAGGACAAGGGGCAATGGGCACAAACTGGAACACAGGAAATTCTTCTTTCCTGTGAGGGTGGCAGAGCCCTGGAACAGGCTGCCCAGAGAGATGGTGGAGTCTCCTTCTCTGGAGATATTCAAAACCCACCTGGACATGATCCTGTGCAACCTGCTCTGGGTGACACTGCTTTGGCAGGGGGTTGGACCAGCTGATCTCTAGAGGTCCTTTCCAACCCCTATCATTCTGTCATTCTGACTCTGTGACTTCTCTCACTTTGCTGACTGCATTTCTAGTGTAGCCCAGTGTGCCATTTTCCCCACTTGTGGTAAGAGCACACTGCTGGCTCACAATCACCCTAACTTCTACCATAAAACCTACATCCTTTTCAGCAGGGCTACTCGAGAGCCAATTGATCCTTAGTTCTTTGCAACTGTATGTTACCGCTATGCTTACCTACCCTCTAACTAGAAAACCAGTATTTTTTTTCTGTTTTAAGATCAACTTGACTTAGAAAGTTTAAGGGGATTTTGTACTTGTGCTGTTGGCTTGGTCTACAGCATAGATAAGCATCAGCTGTACCATCTGCATGCAGCTCTACACGCTTCCATATCTGGGCTGTATCCAATATGGTTTCTTCCACTGCTATATAGCTTTCCCTCTTGGCATTCCCCATCGTGGAAAAAAGCGGCTATCCAACCTCTTTTTCTGTAATCGCTCTCACTAATTACAGTTAATAAATCAGCCTGTGAAAACCCGTCTACAGCCACTAAAGAGTTACAGCTTGTCTATCTGGCCAGGAAATGTTAGATGTTTGCAGGCAGCCAATAAAAGGAGAGATGAACACCACAGCTGAGTCACGCAGCAGAGCTCAGCCGGGTTTGAATGCAGTTGGTATCTGCAGCAGTTTCACTCCATTGTTCTGTCGTTCTTATGCCCGTATTTCCAGGGGTAAGTTGATTTTTGTTTCCAATTCTTTTACCGAGCTATCTGAATATTAACATCCCGTAGAGTTTCTCTCATACTAAGGAAAGCATCTTTGCTAGGAATTGCTTTTTAAAAATTACGTTTAAAATCAGAAACTTGACCTAAGTGGTGTTATGGCAGCTCCCGTCCTGCATCTGCCTCCTCACTAGGGGAAGATGACAAGGTTGCCTGAGACTTTTAGTGTCTTACTAAAAAATAAGACAAAACCCTTTGTTGCGAAGATCAATAAGAAATACTGGGTTTGGGGTTTGATGAGTTTTTTAAAAGGGTCTAAGAGAAAAAGCATTCAGAAGAGCAGAACTACTGAAAATGGCTTTGGTACCAAAACTGCAATCTAGGGAGTAGAGATAGACCTTGTTATTTGTAACACCATGATAGCCCCATATTCCATGAGTAGTCCCACCAACTATTTTAGGAATCTGGGTAGCACCCTGCATAGATAAAAGATCTCTCATTTCAGGGTTAAACTCTTTTGGAGATTATCAGCAAATCACTCTAAACCTAGGTGTGGAAACAGGTATACAAGCTCAGACACAGGCACAATAGTGAAATGCAAAGACTGAAGTGGGGGTTCTCTTGTGTGTTTTGTGGTTTTTTGTTTTGGTGGTGGTTTTTTTTTTTTAGAAAATCTCTAGTTGAATTAGGTTTTGAAAATCCAAAATAGGAGCTGACAGCTAGTTTTCTTTTTTATCTGAGTAGCCAGTTAGCAAGTGTTTAAAAAAAAACTGTTACAGCTTTGCTTGATTCAATTTTAAGTAGAAACAGACACTTTCAGGGATGGTTTAGTTCCTATATTCATTGTTTGATCTTCCTTGTACTATGTTTGGAGTTGAATAAATTATTTTGGCTATTTAAACTATTATTTATTGTAGTATATAATAAAAATGAGACATAATTTTGCTCCTGCCAGCCTTCCGATTACCTCCTTTAAATTTAGGATTTGTAGATCTGTGTGGTCTGTCTTTGCAACTTTAAAGAATAAATGGCTCATTTGGAAATTTATCTTCATTCAGTGCAATCTCTTCAAATTTTATGAAATTCTTAACTTGTCTGTCAGCCTCATACCACATTGGATTTAGTCCTTAAAGAAACTCTAGTGAGTCTCAACCACAACAGCTCCTAAGGCAGCTATTGCTTTCAAACTACAATAATCTAACAAAAGCAAAAAATTCAACTGTGCTTTCCTATTAAAATCAAATACCATTGAAGCTGAACTGGTCAATCAGCTGCTGAATTTTTATTTGCATTTTGATTGTGGTTAGATGCAAAACTGAGTTTAGTACCCCTCTGTTATTGTGAACGTGTCTGCATGGCACAGTTTAGATACTAAGATTAACTAGAAATAAATTGGTCGTGAACTAGAAGCAGTTCAGCCATGAGCACAGCCTAATTTATCTTCAGGTTTCAGTTTCTGTTTTACTCATGGAGAACAAGTGATCTGCTTACTCAGAAGACTTTCAGGTTTCTGCATCTCGGGATCTCTTTTTGTAGAGCCCATCTGGAAGGACACAATTCTCACTCCACAGTCCTTACTGGTTACTGCAAATTTTTGGCCCTGTGACTTCAGTTCCCTCGTGTTTTCTTCTCTAGTCCTGGTCTACAGGGCTCTGAAAGGGAGTATCGCAGTTTGAGTTCTTCTGACTCACTGGCCACTGATCTCACAGCAATCCTTACCAATGGTTTTATCCCATCTGTTTTCTTTGCTTGCTCATTTTCCTCTTCCACTGCTGACTTTTGGTTATTCTCTAGTCTAACGGAGCTTCACAGATGTAATAAAAAATGTTACTTGCGTAGTAACCCAGTGATGCTTTGCAGAGGTTATCTCTAATCCACATGCATTGCCATGTAATGTGTCTGAAACATTCAGGTGGCCCTGGACAGTTACAGTATGGACAGGGCATTGGCCAAATTAGCAACTGCTATAAAGACACAGCTCCACTTAGCAGAGTTCTGCCAGCTCACAGCAACAAGAAATTTGTCTTTTATCTTGCTTTTGCATTGACATGTGATGTTGTATGAAAGTGATGCAAGAATGATGCAGAACAGATCTGCATGAGTTACGGCCTTTTTTCATGAGAAGCAGGGAAACTGTATTTCTGTCTAACGTAACTGTAAGATACTAGTTTGTTTTCTGCATAGTTCAGTATCACCTTAAAATCACACTTTGTACTGGAAATAATGGCCCCACATTTCAAAGTCATCAGATGGAAATAATAATGAGCAATTAATTAGCACTTTGCAGCCTCAGATGGCAAATTATGGTCCAGACACTCCTTTGCAATTAGCGAGCTTTTCCTATCTTTATAAGGAAAGTCTGACACAGAGTGGTAACTGGAAGCCTGTTGGATTAGGGTAATAGTTATTTGGGAAGTAAGGGGTGGTGCAACGTCACTGTGCTTTGGCAGTAGTGACAAAAAGCAGTCCTTAAAACTTTTTTTCTTTTCTGCCATTTTTCCCACAAGCTAGCCAAAGAAGAATGGCCAAATCATTACCTGTAGTAGCCCAAGAAGATTTGGAGAACTTTACCTTGACCAGGACAGGCTCAGGCTTTGCACTCAAAGCCTTTCATTTTTCTTGGAACACTCACATCTCGGTGAAGCTGCTGACCAGCCAGGACACTACAGAGAGGTACGTGTCTTATTTGGCCAACTAACCATGCAGGTGGCAGCACGGACCTGCAGCGATGGCACCAGAATGAATCGTGGCGTCCTCAGGATCATCTGATCCCTAAACACATCCCATTAAACACATCTCAACTAGCCAAGAGGCAGTTATGCCGAGAAACAAGCTTCATGTTTTTTACAAATTTTTATATAGTAGAGCTCAATCCTTGTCCCGGTTTGAAGTAAAACCGAACCAATTTTCTGTTCTGTAACTTTACATCCCAGCCAGGCCTCCTCTAACTCTCTGAAATTAACGGCATATTGTGGAGAAAACTGCTCGTTCTCAGAATGATCAGCCCAATGTTTGTGCTCCGTGCCAAGGAACGGTGTGCAGGGAGGCCCTTGCTTATACTTATTGCTGTAACAACCAAGGGCAGCCAATTCCGTTATTTGCCCCCTTAGAGGGTCGGAAACGGAAAAAAAGTAGAGGGGTCACATCGGTGGGGAGGAGTGGACAGGAGAGGTGACCCAAACCTGACCAACTGGGGTATTCCATCCCATCTGCCCCATGCTCAGTATAAAAGCTGAGGGATCAAAGGGTCAGCCCCTTCCTGCGATGGCCGACGTCCAGAGAGGACTCTGTCTGTCCATCCGCCTTTGATCCCGATCCGTGTGTTCCTGACTCCAGAGCTGGAATCCAGTTCCCATTTGTCACTGAGTCCAGTCTGGGACTTCCCCAGTGCCTGCCGGTGACGTGACTGTCATCCTGGGAGCTTGATACGGTTTTGTATATATTGTATCTATTTCATTATTTTCTTCTTTATTTTTATTTTAATATTAATTCTTCATTAAAGTAGTTTAGTTCATTCTAAACTTCTGAATCTCCTTATCTCTTTCTCTTCCTCTCTCCTCTTTTGGGGGAGGGGGAGGGAGAGGGAAGGGCCATCTGTCAGTCTGGTTTTGGTAAATTCGGCTGAAACCACGACAATCCTGAAGTCATTAATTATCTCTACTGTAATAATGTCTACAAACCCTGATCAGTAATACTGATGCTACGGCATGCTGTGGTATTACATTGTTCTGGAGGTCTCTGAAGAGAGCTCAGTTGAATTCAATCGGAAACAGAATGTACAGGTGAGGGAGTAAAAAAATGGGAGGAGGGAGGGATAATGGTGAGGGTTACAGGGCAGTGAGATGTGTACATGTCCTAATTATAAAAAGAAATGAGCAGTAACTGACGGGCGTCAGCCTACTGACCACAACATTCCAGTGTGCAACAAAAGCAGTTTCCAGGAACAGCCACAAGCTACTTCTGATGAAGCAAGACTCGATGATCTTTAAGGTCCCTTTCAACTCTAACCATTCTATGATTTTGTAAGACCAAAGCATTTAAGGGAATGCACTTACCTGACTCTTTATCAAAAAAAGGAGTGTCTGAATCTATGGACTAGTTACTCTTGTTAGCGGAGAATGCTGCCTCTCAGTTGGCTTTTGTTAGAAGTAAAATACAAAAGTGTCCTACTCGAATAGATAGTATTTAATTTGTTCATTTTAAAGGCAGAGGAGGAAAAAATAGTATTTCATATAAATATTTTTAAGTTGACACTTTAAATTGTCAGTGATACTTCAAGAACCAAATGCTGCCAGAATTTGGGAACAGTAAAAATTTAAGGTTAATTTTTTTTGTGGCTGGGGGGGAGGATGGCTTGTTTTTAGACAATAGAAGTCCAGCAATTTTGTAATCTGAACAAATGTTATTTGTTTGGTAGCTTGTTTAAAGAAAAAAGTTTCTTTAAATCAAATATACCCCAAAATAAAATAAAGTTACAGAAATCAACACTTTACTTCGCTTTGAATTTAACATGCTATTCTGATTTGGCATCTTTTCACTCAAACTTGCTCCCTAAAACTAAAGCCACTGCTTTGCTTTTCTCTCTCTTTCTACCATTCTGATCTCTTGTTTACACTACACTGTGTTTAGGAAAGCTGGGAGAATAACCTGTGTTTTACTGGGCTGCAAAATGTTTCACCGTGTGCTGATGATAAATATTTAATTTGTGGAAATAAGTGTTAAAATAGGTGGGGCTGTGAATTACTTCCAGTGATTAGTTTACGGGCTTGTGAACCAACACAGCAAACGTGAGAAACTGAAGCCTCGATGTAAAGGCTGGTCAGAATAATGGGAATGAGCTCCAGGTCTGTCGAAATCAACTGAATTTTGAATTAATTTCAATGAATTTTCAGCTCATAACTACCACAGAGTAAAGATAATCAGATCGTTAAAATCAAATATAAAATTAACAAAAATTGAACCTGTAGCAGAAGTTATTTCCGTGAAAACGCACTATTGAATTGATAGTTCAGTGTTTCCTCTGCATGAAGAAGGAACTGTTGAAGTCCTTAGGCAGCAAAAGGACTTTATTCTTCTGATAACAATCAAAGCAAAGCTCTTTAATATACCCTGTTTGGATTCAGGTCTACAGTCCAACTGCAGCTGAGCTTGAATTGAATTTGCCAAAGTCACCAGCGTGGTACTGCTTACATCCAACCCCAATTTGGCTTCACTCTTATATAATGCTGTGACATGCTATATCATTTATATAACATGTTCCCGTTAGATAAGCATGGAAGATCATAATTTCCTTGTAAATGTGGATCTCGCTAACAGCAGAAGGATACAATACAAGTTCCTGGGGACAGTAAGGGGAAACAAATTTATTTTTCTTATCTAGCGTTTCATATAGTTCAGTCTTCTCCTTCCTTTACACTTCAGTCCCGCTTTAAGCGGCGGTCTTATGTTCATATTAAAGATTCCAGAGGTCTTTCATATTATATGAGAAAATTACACTACCTAAGGGATTGCTTCATTTTCTTAGAATTGTTTGGAAGATGATATAATCTTGGTTTTATTGGTAGTATTATATTACCTTGTTTTCAACCATATGGTTATCTGTCATTTCCATATCCTACACTATCTCATCTCTATGTGAAATTCCCTTCAGTCTAATCTGCCTCTAACCCTTGCTATTTATTTTTTTTTTTACAGGGAGTGGAAGTTACTACTTCAGGATATAGCAAACATCAGGCGCTGCAAGTCTGAACGTCTCCTGCCTTCTCTTGGGATTTACCAGTACCATGGACTTGTGGGCATAGTGACTGAATGGATGAACAATGGATCCCTCCACTCACTCATCCATCAGGTACAAAAAAGAAGTCATTTCTTATGCGATAAAATTAATTACAAGGTCAGCCAAAAGAGAGCAATCAGCATGTAAATTATGGACAGTAGTCACAGTCAATCTGTTCCTTAGTTTCTATACTGTAATTCTGTTTATTGTCAAATGAAAATGTGAATAGTAACAATTTCACACTATCAGACCCCATATCTTCTGTTACTCAGCATCAGCTGTACCCAGAACTTCCATTTCCCGTACTCATAAGGACCCTGAGGGATGTGGCTGAAGGCCTGCACTGCCTTCACAGCCTCCAGCCGGCTGTCTGCCACTGCAGCCTGAAACCTTCCAACGTGCTTTTGGATACGCAGTTCAGAGCCAAGGTGGGAGCTTCTACTTCTATCCTATTCATGTAAAATCCAGTGATCGTCCTATTGTTGCACATATTTATCCTAATAGTCAACATTTAATACCAAGTCTTGAGGTATTGTTACTAAAATTTACTTTTTCCTCCCATCTCTCTAGATATCAGACTATGGTCTAACCAACTGGAGGAAACAGCAACTGAGGGCAGACCTGCAAAACTGCAACCTGAGAAACTGCCAGGATTTAGTGTACCTCCCTCCTGAAATACTTGAAGGAGGCCTTCCTTCCCAGGAAGGTGATATTTACAGGTGAATGGGATTTCTAAGGGGCAGGTCATACCTAGTCCTTGCTACATTGTGCAATGTTGCCAAAATACTTATTTTTCAAAGATGTTACAGTAAAAATGCCAGATCTACATAACGCAGTAGGATAGTATGGCACAGGAGGCCAATTATTGCAGTGAATTCAACTTGAAATTCACCATATTTGGTGAATAATATACCAAGGTTAAGAACTGTTCTCAGAGTTCATATTTATCATCATATTTCATATTTCATCATGTTTATACAATGGACCAAAACGTTTAAGAAGTGTAACAGCTGCCAAAACTTTTTCATATACATTTAGAAACCTAGTAACTAAATTCACATGGTTCCTAAATGTGAACTGTTGTTGGCTTTAGTTTCAGGAAGAACTGTCGATGCCTAGATGAGGCCCAGGTAAAAATAAGACCTTTCTCTCAACTGTCTCCCGTTAAGGTCCTATGGAATCTCTGCTGGAATAACTTACTGAGCCTCTCAAGCATTCATACTTTTTAACTAAGGTGATTTATACAAAAGAGGAGGATGACCTCATGTCCCTTTTGGATATGTAACACACTTCATAGTTGCTGCAATAAATGAGAGAACCTCAAATTGCAGCTCTTGTCTGTATGGACATTTAGTATCTTTACAACTGGCACACAGAGCCTGGGGACTAACATTATAAATACATTAAGCATGACCGCTCTTCTGCTCTCAGAGCTTTTATGGAGCCAACAAACTTAAACTCCTGCTTTCTTGTCACAGAGGCAGGCTCCAAGACGAGTCAATGCATACAGCTTGAGACCTGTAAATGATGTGACTAATCTGATGTTGTTCACAAACACAAGACTTTTGCACAGGCGGCTCACTTTCAGGTGGCATAATTCATCTTCCAACATGTCATTCCTAGATAATTTTAGAGGCTCAGTTGTGACTGGGTGCATGTCCAGGCAGTGGTGCAACAGAGAAAACAAAAGTATGTGTCATAGGAGATACTACTTAAGTACATGCAACTTACACGTACAAGTACTTTCCTAGAGGGTATTTCAGTAATAGCACTTTCGGATTTTATGTGGAAACAAGGCAGAAGAGGGGGGGTTCTTTTAAACATCGTAATTCAGCACTACAGCAAGATATCTGAGTAAGCAGATATGATTTTTCTAGAACTGCTTCTTCCCCTTTTGGCTGTTTTGCTTCTGATTCATGCAGCGCCTGCTTTCTCTCTTCCAGCAGCCTCCTTGCCTCTGATTTTGCAGATTGAGCTTTTTATCAAAAACCTGTATTTTATACCACCTGAGCAGATCTATGGTATCACTAGAATACTTCCGAGGATGTTAGAAAAGTAAAAAAGTATTTGGAGCTCCATCAAAATTTGCTTAAGAAAATAGACATGCAGTGGGTCAGAACCAAGTTTTTGGCTGGTTAATCGATGTGCTCGTCGGTACCTGCTGAGAAGTCCAGATCTTTCAGTTGCTATTTAAATACCTGAAAACAAAACAAAAATGATAAATTTGAAATTCACAGGAGCAAACGGAGATCAGGTGCTAACCTGAAATGTAATTCTAATTGATCCTATTTTTTTTTTTTTTTTAAAAGAATTAAAATTAATTTTAACTGATTTATTGTTTTATAAGAACAGCTCCATTGAAAACTGAAACTTAATAATGCAGGAAAAAGGACCTCATCAAATTAGGAAAGATTTGGCTAGAATTTGTCTTGAAAAACTCCTTTCTCTTAAACTAATAAACTTGGTCTTGGAAACAAGAACATAGGTATGGATTACAAACTAATGAACAGTCTTTTGCCCTTCATTCTTTTTTTCACTTCTTTTTCCCAGTTTTGGAATACTGTGTTGGGAGAGCCTAAGCAGACAGAAACCTTTTGAAGGTATTTATCTCTGTTGTTCACATCAGACTTTGTGTTGCCTTAATATTTTTCACAAATTCTCTTATTCCAAGGAAATTATGATAAAAACAGCACTGCCTTTTCAGATGTCCCATTGCCTTATATACTGTGACAGCACATAGCTCCACATTATGGCATGTAAAGATTAGAATTCCTTAATATATCCTCAGTGTTTCCAAAGAAGCTGGTCTTTCTGCAGGGGAAAGGCGCAGCTCCTTACCCAGCTAGTATCACCTCTCTGCGCTTGCTGAAGAGCTCTGTTACTACCTGGGTTTTCTGACTACCTTTAGTGAGAAAGAAAAACCACTTCACGTTTGACAGCTGTAATTTTAAAATCGGAGAACATTTTAGTGGCAAGCAGATAACTGGATGAGCAGAATGCTCATTTTTCAAGTTGCCATGGGTTTCAAAGCCTCATGAAGAAATGCCAGTTCATGCTGAATTCTCTCAAGTCAGCGGGGAATCTTACTTCCTTAGATGAACGTGTGAGTGGTTTTAAAGAACTTAGTTTGCAAAGCATCATTGTATAGTAATTGTCACAGTCTAGGAATGATCCCTTTTTCATGGAGGTGGAGATCAATGAAAAGCTTCTTTGCTATGGGCTCTCTTCTGTATGGCAAAACAGAAGGACTCCTGTATTTTACGGGCTGAGGACCTTTTAGATACACTGCATAGACTAGTACCTTCATGTTCCTACCGCTTAGAACTGCCCTCTGGTGGCTGCACCAATTTTTTTTGTACACTAGGAGATATTCCTGTAATGCAGCTGTAAGGCTTTATATAAAACTGTGTGCTTAAAATATACCCATAAAAATTACATGTATACCTGAGGTATCTGTGCATGTAGTTTACCACGCATGTACACAGCCATTTGTGACATTTGGACAGAGTTCCTTATTCTGATATGCCTGTTGCAATAAGCAGCTACGGTTAAAGGTTACACAACTATTTACAAGACTGTTAATCTACTTTTTTTTTTTATTATTTTTGCTTTTAAAAACACTCTTTGTTTTAAAATACACAAAATAACATGCTGCATATCATTTTAAGAGACTTCTGAGGTATTCAATGTTTTTTTTCAGTGACATTTTCCTATAAATTGCAGGTCAGACAACCCTGCTGGAAGTTCTGACAGGAATCTGCAGCAGTTTGCGGCCTGGCATTTCGGAAAAGTTCATACCTAGCAATTTGCCCGAGAGGAACAGGCTGTTGCACCTTATCGCTCTGTGCTGGCATCAAGAACCAGATTCCAGAGCACGTACCGCAGGTAACACTCAGGATTTGCTTTCTTTGCAGGACTCTTAATGGAGATGCTCTTGTTGGGACCGTGGCTCCAGCACTAAATCCCAGAATGAATGATATGGAGTTGGAAGGGACCTCTGGAGATCATCTAGAGATCAATGACAGAACAACTGATGTGGAAGGCAAAGCTGTCTTCAGGTCATCAGAGTACTGTAGATGGGTTATTCTAACTGAAGCTTCCCACCAGAGGTGGGGTGCTTCTCTCCATTGATATGTTTGGTATAAAGTAAAAGTGAATCCAAATAAAGGAAGTGATATTGTCAGCTCTATATACTATTTCAACAAATATCTACCCATCTTGATTCCAACGCATAACCAGTTCCCAAGTGTGTGATCATTGTTTACTTTAGTGGAACTGTTATATTTATCCTCTGTTTCTGAAAAGATAGCCAAGAAATGTTGAAATTGTGATAACTGAGGACTTTTAAGCAAATTTTCAAAGTTGAAATATGCAAGTGCTGAGGAAGTGATTTGCATGTAGCTTTATTGTGACAGATTTATACAGTCATCTGTAAACCTTTTGTAAGTCCACTACATCTGTATGAACCTTTAAGAAAATGTGATTTTAATCTGACCATCACCACTCTTTAAAATCAGTTCAAAAAGGGAACCAAGAGGATGCATGAGGTGGAAGTTGTATTAAACTAATTTCATGTATTTCATCTAGCTACTCAATGTAATAGTAAAGTTAGTTGCAATACATTGAAGCCTAAACATATATACGCTTGCATATGCAATATGCTATTTAAAATGCTTTATTCCCCCTGCAGAATGTGTAGAGCTTCTAAATGGAATTTTGACAGGTATAAATAAGGAGGAGATTTCCAGTGCAATCTACAATCTGATGGATGCAAAGGTTAGTGCAAAATTAAGTTTTGTTCTCCTATAAGGACATCACCTGATTCTTTCAATTGCAATCTTTGTGATCCAGAACCAGGAAATGCTTTATCTTCATTGTTTTATTGGACATGCCAGAGGGCTGGAGAGTACCCTTTGGCACGTCAGGTTCATTCAGGAACTGTAGAAAAGAGATATGGTGGAGTTCTCTAGAAACCATGTCAATTGTTACCTGCAATTATAAAAATATCACAGCTTCTTTCTAGTCACTAGCTGTAGTCAGACCGGTAAACCCATGTGAGTGAGAACAAGTATCAGCCTCAAGTAGGTCAGATCAGGGCTAGAACCAAGGCCAATTTTTGTGGTATGTACTGGTAAGAGGATATTTATTCCAAAACCTGGACAGCGTTAGTACCTGCCGCAGCACTTTTTCTGTACACTTCACTGTTTCTAAATTGATGTGTTTCAGGCACAAGACACTGTTCTAGGGTCTAAGAGGGTTCTCTGATACCACAGGAATGGATGGGGAACAGCCAACAGCTGAGGGATACAGCTAATTCCATATATGTCTACATCGCCATGGGAAATCTGGCACAAATCTGACTGCCACAAAAATAGCTATATCCTATCTAGTTAACTTAGATAGTCATAGCGGGGAAACTAGTGATACATGCCTCAGCACTTGAACAAGTGTTCTAACTCCATCTGGATATGCACAGCCCATGCTATGTTGTTGGTTTCATTGCTGGGCTTCTGTTAATGCATGCTGGATTATTTCTACATGTTGCAATCGCATTTTAGGATTAAAACCCAGACTTGATCAGTGTTTTAATAGGTGGCATAAATGACTTATACTATAAGTCATTTTTACTACTGTTGAAGGTTATTTAGGATTGTACTTACGAATATTCCATAATCTAATGCTTTAGTCTCCCTTGAGCAAGGTTTTATTTTTCTATTTGCTAAATTTGCAAAGAGCACTACTTATTGTTCAAACAAATGAACAGCTAATATGTCCAAAATCACTGAAAATGCTAATGGGGATTCCTGAAAATGGATTGATTCATAAGTGCTGTAGATATAAATTAAAAAAATAGTAATAGTTGAACAAATCTGCCGCAGATATACAACATGGAAAAATGCTGCAAGTATTGACACATCCTTATTGCAGACAGTTTGGCATACTAAACATCCCTGCTGTTTGGATACTTAAAGGAAAACATGTTATAGCAAGCCAAATCTTTTTCTCTCCCCTCTTTGCTTCAAAACTGGATTTTAAAATAAATTTGAAACAGCAGAAACAGTAGCAGGGTAGAGCTGTGTCAGATGCTATGCCTCCTTACATGTGTTGCAATGCAAAATTGCTCTGTGCCATTCAATATGACTATATATCAGGGTACCTGAGAGTTTAATATATGTAGTCAGTATAATTTGTCAGTGTCAGTATAAAATCTTGGCTCCTGACAACTGAATTGAACAAACCATATGTATATTACAAGAGTTACTGTGCTTTTTTTTCCAGGAGACAGCACTTAATGCATGCAAAGGTTCAGAAACATATACATTGCAGACAGGCATACGCAATTCAGAGGTGAGTATATGACATGCATTTAAGAGTCCTACGAGAATACTTCATAAACTGCTTGTTTCCCCTGCCAGCCCTGACAATGCATAATCAAAAGACTGCCAGGCAATATGTTCCTAACCCTTTTTGTCCCTAACAATGATAGCTCCATCCAGTTAACCAACAAAACTACTGTTTTACCTTCTTCCAAGTATCTGATGCTGATGTTGCTCCTGCAAAAACAACCTCTTCCAATCAAGAGTTGCTTTGAACCTCTCCTTGAAAAGGTTCTAGTGCAATTGCAAAAATCTAACCTTTCTTGTAGTGTTTTCAAAATGATGGCTGGAAAAAGTCCCAGGCTGAATTCTAGCATATGAAACCAATTTTCTTAGAGTAAGGCTAACTGCTTTGTGATAAACCCAAATACAGTGAACTCTCATTTTCAAAGTGACTTTTGGCACTTGTGGCAGGCCTGCCAATACTGTAAGATAGAGACAGAACTGAAGCTCGCATGCCTAGATCGGAGACAGCTTTAAACAGCTCAAGTTCTAGTGATGCCATGGCTACTGGCAGCATGGGCTACAGTGTGATCTAGGACTGCAGTAAACCCTATAGGAGAGTCAGCCTATGGATGTGTGCTGCCACAGTACCCTAAGGTGATCAGCTGAAGTTGAATTAAGTATGTCTGTAGGCTCAACAGCTGCATACCCACCCTGCCCTGCACTGTGATACGTATATATGTATCATATTATATATTCCTTATATTCCAAGAGAAAACAGCTTAGAAAAGGTTTGGGAGAACAAGTTTTCAAGAAGATAATTCTTCTCTGTTTTGATCTTTTTCAGGTCATCTGTCCACCAAAACCCAACCATGTAATCAGCAAAAAAATTCCTTTCGTAGTGTCAAGCTCGTCAACTATTCTACTTGATAGCAGTGCAAGTAATGCAGGAAGAGAAAATATTCTTGAGATGGATCTGTCAAATTCTATCCCACAGAACATAACAACAAAGAAAGGTCTCTATCAGCTCCAGCCAATCTAAAAAAAAAAGGATAAATATTACCAGTTGTTCCATATCTACGTTATTTTCCAAGTAAAATTGTCCCTTCTCAGAGTACAGCTGTGCCCTCTACTGGTACCATCTGAAGTGAGTTCACTGCAGAAAACCAGTGATGCCACAATATATTTTTTCATTAAGTGTATAGACTAAAACTCCTCTTTGGGTTAAAAAAAAATAATATTTTTTTTTTTAGAACCCTGACCTTTAACATACAACTCCCTTTCCCTCACACATCAAATGTTGCCTGTTGCTTTTGACAGAACAAGTCCTTCCTGGGAACCACTACTGCAGTTTCTATTGCTGTGTGACACCAAGAATAACTATTTTTTTTTTATCTGCTAATAAAAAAATGAGATGTTTTTAAAATAGTTCTCCACATGTCCTGTGTCTGCAGGAACATGTGAATGATTCCTGGTAATCACCATTTCTACATAAATAACTTCCTTTGCCTTTCTGAAGTGGATTTGTCCTGTTAAAGTGGTTAAACTTGTGTTAAGAAGTGATATATTTCTTTAAAAGCTCCTTCTGTTCTCCTCATGCCTTTGGATACAAAAGTTGAGCTATAGGAAATGAATTAACTTATGGCAACATCTGCGTTTCCAAGCAGTTTAGTTCTGATCATCAGCTGTCAGACTTATGGACAGAATCGAATGTTCCATAACTTCAAAAGTAATTCCTACAGACAGTTTGACAAAGTCAGATGTGTGTGGTAATATATGCCAAAATCTTCCTAGGAATAATGATGTATTAACAGGGGCCTAACGGATGGCTAGTAATAAGTAAGTGCTCTCAAGTTAGTTTTCACTTCAGTTGCAGCCTTCTGCAGCGGCTGACATATATATGTTCTGTTGTTGTTCAATTCAGGGGTCTCATCTTACTCATCTTAAACGTTTTCTAGATCACTCCAGCTCTGACAGTAGAAAAGCAAATTCTTTTTGCACGATTCCTTTGTCTGGTTCAACTGCAGGCAAAGAAAACGGTCAGCATAAGGACCCACCGCTGGCTCTTAAGCACAGACCACAACCTATGCATCTTGAACAAGCAGTGACAGGTAAGATCCCTTTTCCAGTTTGAGGTGGTAATATTGTCTTTGGCCAGATCTTAGTGATTAAACTGTTTAAACTTTGGAGGACACAGGTCTCTAAATTTCATGCATGTTTTCAGGTATTTAGTGTAATAACTCCTCCAAACTTGATACAAATGTCTCGTGACTCTACTTGAGTTTAGCTACTTCTATGTTCTCAGAAGTTGGCCACTGAGAACATTGGCTTGTTCTTTTCCAGGCTCATATTCAGGCTGAGAACGGTTCTGAAAAGACCATAATAAAATTACAGAAAATATAGCACACATTGAATGTGAAAGACATTAGTTATTTAAGCCTGGAAATTTGTTTAATTTTAAGCTGTGTATTTTATACCTCTACAGAAGTAGTCATTGATTACAGAAACAGGTGACTAGGAGGAAGGGGGACCATTAATTTCCTTACTTATGTGCTCTCAGTTCCTCCAACTGAACAGAGGCAGAAAAGGCAGCTTGTGTTCTGTGAAGCCTCTGCCTGTAGGTGAAGCTTTGTGAGCTTCTTTTTTTGCTAGCTTTTTGCAAGCTGGCCTATGACAGTTCTCACATCTAGCTGGCCATCCTTCTCCACTTCAATTTGCTTCTGAGTGATGAAGTAATTCCTGGAGTAGTTCATGCAGCAAAAGTTCGTCACAGAACTCTACTGGCAACAATCAGAAATCAGAACGACAGAGGCATGTTCTCCAAAGCAACAATGGCTTTTGGTTATTAATTTTCTCTTGGTGTACGGCATTTACTGTACACTAAAAATCCTAATGCCAGTACTAAGTAGTCTAATCAGTTTGTGAAAAGAGACAGAACCCAAAGCTCTTCATCATTTTGCCAAGAGTATTACTTTTATTACTAGTTTGGCTTTGACATACATCCAAGTTCCCAGTTTCACAGTACATATTTCAATCAGTTCTACTACCCTGAGCTACCACTTCCACTTTATACAGGACAAAATTTTCTCATCTACATTGAGCCAACCTGCTTTGCATAAAGTTTGATACAGATACTACTTGAACAGCGTGAGACCTGAGAATCTCCTCCTCTTACACAATCTGAGCACTTTAGAAACACTTCAGAAACATCTTATTTTCTGTAATTTGGTGTTCATGAGTTTTGTTCAAAAGATGAAAATACATTGGACTAGTTTTGTACAAAGAAGGCAAATAAACTAACTCTTCCTGCTCCTTTACTGAGTTTATATTTCTGGTGTTGATGCTATCACTTGCCAACATGTTCCGGAAGAAAAAGAGCACTTAATTTATCTCATTTTGTTTCCTTTTTACTCAAGATTCTTGTTGCAAAGGAACCTGCTGTCAAATACTAGCCTGCCAGAGACAGACCATACTGAGCTGCATGACGGAAGGACGCCTCAACCACATCCTGGATGTTCTTCGCTCGCAGCAAACATTGTCCCGAATGGATTACGAAACAATTACCTCTTATCCCACAGTGACTGGCCGTGCTCGAGCTTTGTTGGACACTTCCCTTTGCCTTGGAGAGAGGGCAGCACAGGTTGTAGTGACTCTACTTTCAGTGACCAAATATAGTCCTCTGGGACGAGGCAGCCATTGCCCAGAGTGTCCTTCTAAGGTAAATAGGCTGTTGTTGTGACTTACTCTTTTGCAGTTTGTTACATGCATCAGAGCACTGGTAATTTGTAATGGCAATGATTCACATTAATTCCTCATAATCCATTGATTGAAGTCAATCCTTCCTACAGCCCTGGATTTTAGTCCTCTAGTGGAAAAAGCTAGCTGGATTAAAAGGTCAAGTCAACCACTGCCTGCAGAAATTACCAAGAGTGATAAAACACATTCTAATTTGGACCTCAGAGACGGGAGGAGTGCAATGTGTGTGCCAGAGCAAATATAGTTCAAGTCAGATGACACCTTATTTCCTTGGTTTTTTAGAAGGGAGGAAAATGGATCGTGGCTTTTTGGAGGTCACACTATGGAAGAACGGCTGTTACTAAATCCTTCCAAATAAGGAGAGCAAACAACAGGGTTCTGGATGAGGACAAAAAATTTCTGCCTTTCATTGAGCTCGTATCTGAGCCAGCTGTTAGAGTGAAAGGCTTAAGAGAATCAAGAAATATTTCTTCAGGGCCTTAAGTAAGACTTGGAAAATCTACATTACGCATATAAACGATCTTATTTTCACTCACAAATGGTCATATGCTCTGAAAATGGGGCACTAATAGTGGCACTTTGGAGAGGTGGTGCTTAAAGTATTTATTAAATGGAAAAAAGTTATTACCTTACATCCATGTATTTCTTTAAGTATGTCTGCAGTTCAAATGTAAAATTAGAACAGGAAGAAGTGCCAAGCTGATAATTTTGAAACTCTGGTTCTGTTGAACTGTGAAGAAAAGTAGTAAGATTATTAATTATAATGCAAATAAGGTTATATAAGATGCTGGTTTTCTGAAGGCACAGCAAGATTCCTTCGAGCTTCATGGCACTGGATTAACATGAGAACTTGTTATACAATCTACAACTATTGCACATGCAAAACCATGTTACTCTGTTTCCCTATGTTGCATTTCTTCTCTCTGCAGTTTCAAACTGCTTATTGAATTCAGTAGTTTGGCTGCAATTTTAAACACAGAGATGGTATGTTTTCTAGGCACACTTAAGAGATTAGAAATTTGTTATGTCATATAATACCATGCTGCTGGAACCATAAATACAATTTTATTTTTTTTTTAACAAATTCTTTAAACATTAAGACTGCCTTGAGATAATGTATTCTTACAATTAAAAGCAATGTCTATCAGAATGTGTTGAAAATAGTTTTGTCATTTAGAAGGCGTAAAATAATCAGAGTAAACCAGATAATCATTCACCTGTGACCTGTGGGCTCGGGTGAGACTTTCAGGAGAGAAACTGGCAATATTGTTGAAACTTAATTATCAGCTTTCAAAAACTACTCCATTCAGTAGTTCTACTGGACACTTCATACCTCTGTGAGAGATGGCAGGCTGTGCTGATTTTTTTTGTCATTGTGTTTTTGACATAGAAACAGTTTTGGCTCTTTTCTTGAAACAGCTGCCTACTTGAGAATATGGCTTGATGCCAGACCTAAGCCCAGTCTTAACTGTTAATTGCAGGAACTGGCATCAAACCAGTGCAAGCACAAGTTATCTATTTTTCCAGCCAGATTTTTGTTCTCCTCGTACTTAGCTTTCCAATTTAAGTATTTCTAGTAGGATGCGACCTTAAAGTTAGATCTATTACTATCATACTTACCCAAATTTTTTAAAAGATAACCCAAGAAGACAGTTTATAACCAATTACAAATTGAAGGCAAATTTGTTACTTCATGTTCAAAAGAGCCTGGATAGAATTCTTTAAATATGTTATTTAATAATTAACTCTATCCACAATCAGATTTTTGCCACCTTGCTCAACTGAAATCAATGCATGAATTTGAGATTTTTATTTTTATTTTATAGTGATACATTGGCTAAAAGCATTGCCATAACTAGCTATGCTACTGCCAAAGCCTTGCTATAAACATACTTAGGTTGATGTAGCCATATGTATAGACTTCCTCATAACTCTCCCTTGTGTAATATAAACATTTAAATTTGTGGGTTTGTTGACAGTTGCAGCTGTTGGAAATCTTTAAGTGTGGTATTTTTGAAGGGATTCTACTAGTTTATTGTAATTAAACTGCTGTTGATATAAAAAGTTTTGACACAAAACTAGAAAGAATACAGTAACCTGAAACTAGCATCATTTCGTCTTACCAAAAATACATACTCTTCTAAGGCCTATAACGTGTTGGCTACATAACAAAGACATCAATGTAATGTTTTCATCACTGATGTGAAATATCAAACTGCTTAAAGCTTATGGTATTCTGCTTGTACCTAAGCTAGTTCATTAACCAAGATATCTATTGTCCTTGCCTCTGTGTTCTGCAGTTCTCTTGATATCACAAAAGAACATAGAATAAATGCACTGAGCAAGAGCAAAGATAAAGAGTCAGATTTTCCTTTAGTATCTATGGGAAGAAACAAGATTTGACCGTAAAGAATGTCTTGAATCTCAGGAAGGAAATATAAAACATGGGTAATGCTATGCTATAAAACAGCAAAGGGAATCACAAAAATAAGTCGCTTCAGGACTGACCATAAAAAGCGATTAGTGAAACTCTCTCTCGCAGTTACTAAGAAAAAAACAACAAACAAGAATTAATAGATGTTAAAAATGAGAAGTGTTATTCAAATTCTATGAGGTTATTTAGATTTGTTAAAGGAACAGTAAGTGGAGTAGGCAGACTGCTATTTTTCTGACTTCGTTGTAATGTATTTTTCTTCTTGATGCTGGCTGCAGCTATCTTGTGCTGACTTGTAGAAAGATGACTGTCCCTTGCCCTCTTTCTTATCTATACACCTTTATCTTAGCTGGGATAATTCCTGTAATGTAAGAATGTCTGCACTAGCATTTGTTTGAGGCTAATTTGTGGAAAATTAATCTGAGGTACTGGCTGGAATGGAACGTCTAAGAGATTAATCCTTCCAGTAGAGAGCAAAACAAACAAAGCTATAAATACCACTCAATAGTTGTCACCAGTGCCTGTTCAAAACAATTCCAGAGAACAACAGAGGAAGGCAACAAATGCATATTCATAAAATACTAATCTACAAAATTTGAAAAAATGCATTAATGAACTGCTAATGTACACAGAACAATTTTACACCAGGTTGGTAGTCTAAAATATACAAAAACTAAAGCACTAACCCAAACATACTAAACCTCAAGGATTCTTATTTTATTGTTTCAAGTCTGAATTCTACATAACCTTGCAAACATTGTCATGCTTGCACAGATTTAATCACTTGAGCTATTCATGTGAAGATTTGTAAGGAAGGTTCAGTGCATATATAAATACTTGTGAGAGTGGTATGTTAGGGAAGGACCCAAACATCATCAAGGCTGGCATAGAGAATTTAGTTTTCTTTACTGCTATTATACTCTCCTCCAGTAATATATATGTTGTCTGTAAGACTGCTGGGGTTTTTTATGCATGAAGAAATCTTGTTTTATGCTATGTTCCCTTTCATTCTTTTCCTGCCCCCTTTCCAAAATGTTATACTGGAGCTCAAAAGGCCTTAGCATAGTTCTGATTTTGTTCTTTATCGAAGGAAGTAATCCCTTGCCTGGTACTACATTCCCTTTACTGAGCGCAACATGGTTGACTTGACAGCTGGTATGTCAGCCGAGTTAAACAAAACTCCTGGATTTTGAAGGTAAGTCCACCATAAATTAAACTACCTGACAAGGTCTGAAAAGAACATATTTAATGAGTTATTTGTGTTATATTAAAGTTAGCGTAGCTGCAAGAATACATTAATTGTACCGTTCAATTCAGTACGAATTGAAGAAAGGCTGCTGGTAGTTGCAGCGCTGCATTTTGCTTAATCCCAATGTGATAAAAATGGTAGACAAGAAGCTCAGTTGTATTATTTCCAGCTCTTCTGTTGAGGTGACAGAAATTTGCGATCGGCATTTCATGACTTCATTTCTCTTTGCCAAGAATAAATCCCAAGTAAGAGTTACAGAGATCTATAGCCTAAAAAATGCAATCTTTGCTGGGCTTTAAAGTTGACCTTTCCTCTTCCACAGAAGTAAGAGACGCAGCAGTTGAAGGAACTGTGGAATCCTTCAACCAGGCTGAATTAACTGGCACTTAGTGATTTAGAATTAAAACTTCACCCCTTGAAATGTGATAACATTCCAAAGTATTTCAACACCTATTTCCAGTTGTTGGTCTTAAACTTTCCTCATAGCAACAGCAATATCCGTACAAGCAGAAAGCACAACTGAATTTCACCCTTTCAGAAGTCACCTGGCTGTACTCCAGAAAGTTCTGTACAGTTAGTCCTTTCTTTAGATTTCAAGGAAAAGCGTTCATATTAGGTAACAGAATGCCTACCAACATTATATTTGTTTTCCTTTGTTGACGGAAAAGGGCTCAAAGCTTTTTTTCAGCTCATTAGAGTGTTACCTAGGGAAAAAATGCTGAGAGAAGTAACTAAGGAATACATGTGAAAAATAAATAAAAAAAAAAACCCAAATGCATGAGACTTTTGACCTTGGACTAGCTGCAAAATATGTTCCCAGCAGAATTGTCTTTATGCCATTTACTTGGGCTGTGATAGTGTCCTGTCACAAAAGAACAGGAAACTAGAAGGAAAACACTGTGAGGTGATTGCCTGCCACGTTCACCTGTGTGTGTGTGCAAGGTGCCCAAGTAACCATTGTTTTCCATTCCAAGCTGGTAATGTTTTAGCTGGAAAAGAGCATTCAGCTCTAGGCATAGGCTGAGGAGAACCCAGAAGCCAGAGGAAGGCTGATAACCAGTGAGGAAACCTGACGTGTAAGGACAAGTTGATAAAATTGTGTTTGTTTGGTCTAGCAAATAGGAGGCGAGGGGAAGACACAAGAGTCTGGAGCAGAGGTAGTGAACGTCCAGTGATGAAACAGAGGACTTGGTACCAAACAGGTGTCTGTTCTTATGGGTTTATGATTCTGGAGTGGCTTTCAAGCAGGTACTCCAAAAGATTTAAAGGCTGTTATGAAGACAGTCACCTTTGCCACACCCACAGCAATTAGCAAGAGTTGTGGAATGTTTTTTTACCTGAACAAGAGCTCTTTAGTTGACAAAATTAATATAAACAACAAGTGATTTGCTAAGCCGTTTCCCTCACCTTGTTCAGTTTATTTCTGCAAAATACAAATGTTTACAATGATTTAAGGGAGAAATTATTGTCTTTTTGCTGAGTTACATAACATGAATATTTATAACTGCCCTGTAACTCAATCACTATTTATTTCACTAAAATGTACCTGTGACTGTGTACCTGTACCTGATAGCAAGTCAGCTATCAGGAAGATGGAACCGAGAAAACCTGAATTAAAGAGCCCAGAAGAGTATGTCACTCAGTGTTTCTGTGAATTCTAAAAAGAAAAGGAAAGAAGGCACTCCTACATTTTTGCTTCTCTGCAGATCATGGTTGGTCATCTTCTCTCAAATACAATTAAAATCTTTTCCATCTTTACTAAAAGGAAATCTTTATCAAGCAAGATTTCTGTCAATCCCTCAAATGTTTGCTGAGTGCACCACTAAAACATGCAATCTTTTCCATTTAGAAAAATCATTAAAACTACTTAAGATTCATTATTACCCTGAACCTTCTCTTCTCCCCTTTGTTTATTTTTACAATGTCTTCATTTTGATATATTTTCCTTCCTCTTTTTACATGAAACCACAGGAACATAAAGAAAAATTTATAATATACAATGTTAAAATGCAAACAAAATCATAGGGGGAAAAAAACCCAAATGTTATTTGTGCTGAACTGGTATGATGACCTCACACAGAAATTTGATTGTTTTTCTGATAGACTGCATGTCCCAGACAAGTTTTGCTAAACCCTGTATGAGACACAGATTTACAGCCAAAGAAATAGTTCAACTCAGGGAAGCTTTCTGCAAAACAAGCCAGTGCTCCTGTCTCCTCCCCTCTGCTCTGATTCCTGCAGAGCGGGTTCAAAAGCAGTCTGGCATCTCTGTCTAAAACCTGTTCTCTCTGCTAAAATTAATTGTGTGCTTGTCCTGGTTTCAGCTGGGATGGGATACAGTTCATTTTCTTCATAGTAGCTGCTGTGCTGTGTTTTGGATTTAGTTTGAGAATAATGTTGATAACACACATTGTTTTAGTTGTTGCTAAGTAATAGTTATGTTAAGTCAAGGACTTTTTCAGCTTCCCAGAGCAGCTGAGAGGGAGCAGAGACAGGACAAGCTGGCCAAAGGAATATTCCATACCACAGATATCATGTTCAGTATAAAAATTGGGGTTGTCTGGGGGGCAGGAACCTGCAATCACTGCTCAGGATGGGCTGGGCAATCAATCACCGGGTGGTGAGCAATTGCATTGCATCACTCATTTTGTATATTCTTTTACCATTATTATTTTCTCTTCCACTACAGTTCTAATAAACTGTCTTTATCTCAACCCACGAGGGTTTTTTTTAATTTTTCTCCTTCTTCTCCCTATCTCACTGTGGGGGGAAGTGAGCGAACAGCAGCGTGGTCCTAGCTGCTGGCTGGGGTTAGACTGTGACAATGCTGGTAGTCAAAGACGCAGATTTATTTGTTTTACAGAAATCTCTCACTTAGGTATAGAAATAATGAAATATTCAAGAAAAGAGAGATTTGGATGCTGTCTTATATTATCATGTTTTTCAGAAACAGAATTGGACAGTCTGATTTAATTTTCTATATGAGATAAATAATAGGGTTTGAACTCTTCAGCTGCTGCATTTTATTTTAATATGTTTAGTAGGAATGTTTTCTGGTATTTCATTACTAGTATATCAATATAGCAATTTAATTTGTTCTTAGCTGGTCTGAGATAATTTTTTTTTTTTTTTAAATCTGACAGCAACCCTGTTTCTTTGCCCAAGCTAGCCCCCAGCGGTGAAAGCTGTCATTTCTTGTTTAGTGTTCCTTATGTTCACCCTTGGTAGCAAGAGAAGGTGCACACACTGTGGCCAGGCCTCTCCTGCTAATAACAGTGCCAATTAACTTGCAATTACATTGCACAGTGACAACTGCAGAGTTAAAGGTTCACTATGGATTTGTTATTTTAAGGTATGCTTGGGCACATAGAGAGTGTTTTTCTTGTCTGTTTTTACAGCTGACTATTTAATCACAGATGCTTTTTCTTGGGCAAATGAAGCCTTTTTAAAGAACAAAATAAAATATAATTATCAGAATTTCACAGCTGTAACTTTACTGTACAATATATACTGGATTTAACTCCAAGAGCATGCAACGCAGCTGTCTTCTGTTCGTTTCAGTACAACCGCCTAATGTAAATCTGTCTTTGGTTTGCTTTTTTTAATGACAAAACATTATGGGTACCTATAGCATATGTTATTCCAGCATAGAATAATCCAAAAGAACAATTTCTCCAGTGATACACCACCTCAGTAACAAAATTTGTCCTTTGCAGTAAGGACAAATACAGAGTTGCTGATGTAGTGTGGCAACCTAGATGAGATCAACATATTTAAGCGTGAGACGAGGCCACTTACAGGACTCTACCTGTAAAGTTTGTTGCATGAAGTAACGCTGATGACGCATCCTAACAATTAACCTGCCCATCCTCTATAGTTTCAAAATAAGTTGAGGTCTTCCAAGCTTTCCCATACTAGTGACTCCGAGGTAAAAATATCTCCCTGACCTCCACAAGCAGTAACGTGACACCCATCACCGTGAGGTTCAGTTTCCTCTCTCATACTGCCCGAGCGCTGACACAGAAGCCCAAGCGCTTGCTCTCACTTCACCTACTCTTCCAGATTCACATGAAAGTAAAGACAACCTCATTTAATCAATGCTACCGGTATTCAAAATGCTCTTAGCTTGTGAAATTTAAGCTAATAAAAATAGCACTGAAAAAAAAAAAAACAACCACAGCAGTAAACCTTAACAAAAGTGACTACTTTCTTCTGGAACTAAAATATACCTATAAGCACATGCAGCACAGCCTTGAGTGTTTTCAAAAGTCTGCTTTATGGCTCTTCACAGTATGTGACTGGTAGGCTGAAAAAGCTTTTCATAGTTGGGGGGATCTTGCATAACTTGGAAAACTCTTGGTACTTCTTAATTAGTCCACTACAATTTGCTCTGTGTGACACCGAACGCACTAAGTAATCAAGAGCCAAGTGTGGAACAAAGGAGCAAAGTGCAAAATGCACACAGATAGACTGCTGAGACATAATTTCTGAAAAGTTAGAAAAGCCAACCATAATTTTAATTTTAGGGCAGAATACCTTCTAGCAAAGAAGGGATTAGAAACTGGAACAACTGTGCTGGCAGAGAAAAGACAAAATCCATTAATAGGCTATCCCATTTATTGCAAAGGCAAATGGACTGGCAATAAAACCTCCTTGTTTCAATAAAATGCAATTTCCCTAATTTTCAAGACTCCCTTAACATTTGAAATATTTTATGTGTAAATTTTTAAGGTGTACTTTAAAACATTTAGATATTTGAAAATCTTACTCATGGAACATGTGGTCTTGGGCAAGCGCTCAGCAAAACCTTCAAGGGGGTTCTGATCTCGTATTTGTGAAACAACACGGTTGTGTTTATTTTAAAGGAATGCCTACGCTAAACTTGAGAATTAGAACTTCTTTAATTGTCAGTATTTCCAGGTTTCCAGCTGTACACATTTGTCTGTTCACTTTACAGGCAAAATGTATTAATTCAGGTCAACATCCATAGGCATATTTGATTTGCATATATTGTGTGGGTATCCATTCAGAAAGGTCTTTGGGTTTATGTTTTGGAAAACTTTACTTTTAAAGACAGCAAATACAACTACAGAATCCTGCAGAAGTCTGGAAGTTTGGGGAATAAAGACTGTCCCTATCATCTGTTCACCCAACAATTGTTCCCACCACTGTAAAGTACTGCGCTATTATATGTTCTCTAAATAAAATGTGAGGGAACTCTTTTATAAAAGGCACAAAATTATTTGTATTGTACAAACATTTCAAGGTAATTCAGTAATTAGGAGAAAAGTAACAGGAGTGCACTAAAAGCAAAGCTGCATTGGCGGGGTGCATCAGTCAGCACTGACGGAGTTGTACTGTAACATGCTGAATTCCAAGTAGCTCTGCTAAGGAACATCTGGTTGAATTTAAATTGCTAAGTTTGGACTCAGCATGATAATACAAACAAAATTATGACATTGGCTTCAGCCTCTGGTAGCGAGCTGCTCGCAAATAGGGTATCAATGTAACTGCCGCTGAGTATTACTAGGATCTTCTAAGCTTCCATACTCCGGCTTTTAATCACAGAGACAAGTACCACAGGTGAAGAAAGTACACCAAAAATGGACTGACAATAATATAATGGAATCTGTAAAACAAAGGAATTTTGCTGTTTTGAAGAAAGTCTGAGCAGTCATATTAGAAGGCTGAGAGTTGCAAAATATAAAAAAACCAACAGATGTCTTCAAACTGTCTCATCCAAAAGAAATTTATCTAAATACTGTGAAACTGAGTTACAAATGCCGCCACTAAGGACTTCATAATCTATGCCTACCCACATAATAATTTGGGACCAGAAATGAGAAAAAGATATTTTTTCTTAAGAAGCTATTTTTTACAACCAGAAATCCTCCTTAGCTTGTTTTTATACATAATCACTTCTATTAGCCTTCAAAACAGACACAGACAAAGAGCATTATCTTTAAAAATGCCTGCAGCTTTAAAGTCTTGGTGAAACGATGATTCTAAGTCCTGTGTTGTTTCCCAAGAAAATGAAGCCAGTGATTCACCCACCCTCATTATTAAATAGCCAGGTCCTTAGGAAGGTAATTCAACATAGATAAAACAATTTGTATCATCAAAGGGTAGGGTTTCAGAGTTTAATTATTTAGTTGTCTACAAAATTAAGTCAAACCACTTCTTTAAAAATAACTACAAAGGATTATTTTTTCCAAATAAACCTTAAAAATTGACTGGGAAAAACAAGACATATTGCACATCCCACTTGTAACAGAGAAGATTACAGTAACAAAAAAAAAGTAAAATGAAAATAGAAAATTTGGGGCATTAATTAAAATAATGCTGAAAAAATACCAGTCCTTTGAAATTTATCTGAAGATTTGGATTTTTTTGCTGTTGTTTCTTTGCTCTCCTAACAAAGTTTTATTGAAAACATGATATTTGAAAACTTGTCCATCCTTTAGAAGACATCTATTCCCACTTCTGCTTTGCAGCACGGACAGCATTGAACAAAAAGAGCTTGTAATCCTGTGCAACAAAGATACGTACAAGCAAATAATAAACTTTGATGAGAGTGGATGAAGCAGTAAAAAGAAAGGAAAAGGTACCTGAAAGGCAACAGAACCAGATGAGAAAAATAAACGATGGGATGTCAAAGCTTATTTTACAGTCTCTTTTAAAAAACTGCAGTACAGAGAAGCCAAGTTTTCCATAAAAAAAGGCCTAATGTTAATTTTCAGAGTATTTAAATAAGAGTGCAGTGGCCATCCCACAGTTTCTGGTCATGGAAGGGAAATTTTCCAGTACCTCTTCCTCTTCCTTTTCTCTCTGCTCCTAGCTTACTCCACGTTTGTACTTTTGTGATTATGATAGCAAAAAAACCTAACCTCCACAGAAGTATTGTTTTCTGTCAGCTTAGTGAGAAGTATTGCCTCCCAGAGGATGCCAGGCAAATGTCAGAGCCCATCAAACGCTGAAAGCCAGTGGAGTAGGAGGAGACATGCAGCTAGGCACAGGGGAAGATAAATTTAGAAGCCTAAATTTAGATTATTTTTTTAATTGCCTAACATTTTGGTGCTTGCAGTCACTCTCAGTTGTATGTAATATGTACTCTGTTTAAACCACCTACAGCAGAATTTTGTATGATGGGAAGTGGAAGGTAAAAAGAAGGGGCAAAGCATCAGCTAATTTGTTTTTGTAAGCAAGGTTACTCAGCTTTAATCAAAAAAAAGAGAGAGGCACTTGCACTCATTTTTGAACTGTTTCTGTTGCTGTCCTGAAAGACTACAGACTCCACAGCTGACATTGTGTTGTTTGAGATGATGAGGGTTGAAAACTACTAAAAAGAATCTCTGCTTTGAGGTAATTATAAACATTTTCATTTGCTGGGATCTGGCTAAAGCCACAGATTTACTGTCCTGAATGATTTTATGATCCCTATCAATAACTCATGTGTCCACAGAATGTACATTTCAAAAGAAGCACGAAAGTGGTCCCAAGACTCACTGTGTGGCAAAATTTCAAAAGGAACCAACATAAACCCTCAAAAAACATGGCTGGAAGCAACATCTCCATCCTAGTTTATAACATAAGTTCCATGTTGCAATGAGTACTACTTACATATACACAACACACCTTCAATCCTGACCTTTCAGGAGCTCAGTACATGCTCATTCTTCCATGAATAAAGTGCATGAGCAACACATTCTTGGGGGACTTATGCAGTAAGGATATGATTAAACTCACCCTGCACACCAGAATTAACTTGCTAACGAGCACAGAGCTGATGATCGGGCTTCAGATTTGCTTAGATTTAACAGCAATTTTTACCTTGGCTCTGTCATGTTCTAAAACCATTTAATGAATATCCTGTGGATTCGTTTTTCTTTAGTCTGATGCAAGTTCAATTTTGGTTTGTTTAGAGGTATTTAATCTGTTTATTCTTCAAATTTTTTTAGTTGAATGATATTTTCTAAGATGTATTAAGTGATTAGTCAGAGAAAAAAAGTCAGAGAGGGCAAAACTCACACTTATCAAAACTCAGTTTCACTTTGTTCTCACTAGCTAAGAGAGATGTGATCTTAACTTGATTAAATTAGTATCAGACAAAATCCTAGTGGAAACAAAGTTTTTCTTTAGGTTTTCTCTGCTAGCGCTTAGAGAATGCACACTCCTATATAAACGTAACTTACCAGCGGTCGTTTATGGAGGATCAGGGATGAGGAATACAGTTTGTACAGGTAATCTGTAGCAAGAAGAGAAGAATTAAAGTGAGGAATCTGTTACTGTTACCGAGGTCAGGTCTCTGCTTTGTTTATATGCTAACTAAAATGAGTTAATTACTGAGCTTCTTACTGTGTGCAAAAATAGTAGGTCACTGAGCTGATAGTGATAAGGATGGGATAACAAGAAGTAGTTAATCACCTCAAGGTTCTCTCTTATGTCAAAATATGGACTCCTATACCAATTAGGACAGAGCTGTGGCTACTTCAAAGGACATCCTTATCACCCTCAAGAAGTTGGCAAATGTACAGTAAACTTTTACTGTCCTGAGATGACGCAATACCTTAAAAGGATAACGTGAGGAAGGGTATCCCTACCCAAAAGACCACCGAGGAGCTCACGCCTGCGCAGAAGTGTTTTGCAGACACTGCAAAATTTAATACGCATGTGCAAAAAGGCTATTGGGTCATCTTAATGAATATGTAAGCCCAGGTGAAGTTATGGATTAGGTAGGTGGAATAATGAGAATCTTTTGTGTATAAATAATGGGTGAATGTCCCTGGTAAGGTGTGCTAGGTTTGTGGATTTTCACCTAGCACCCGACATCGAATAAATGTCTCCTCTCTACACTGCTTCTGGTTTCGAGATCTTTTGTTTCAGGTAACAAGTCCAGACTTACATCTGGCTTCCATAGTAAAATTTAAGAAGTAATTACTCTGAAGTTCATTTCTGATCACTTGCAAACACTTCAGAAGCAATGTCTAGCCTTATGCTGATGTCCTAACTTGGGTCTCTCACACCAACCTCTACAGTATTTTAAGTTTTCAGAATTCAAAGGGTGAACTTCTGTTTTGAAATCCACAAATGGGCATTTTTTCCCAAAAAATCTTTTTCAATGATGTTCTACAATAAAATGTCGTCCACTGTACTTCCAGCATATACCTAATAATTTGTTTCCTATGTCTTTTATTTCTTGTTCCTAATGGCGATTTTATAATTAGCTTACATTTTATGAATCCATTTTTTGGAGGAATGAATGCTGTCTCTGATAGATTCAATTTGGGAGAGCTTAAAAGGCACTCTAGCAACAGCTAAAATCAGCTGCATCTTTCATATTCACACTGAATCCATTAATCATGTGCGAGACAACTATTGCAAGTATCCATCTAGGTGAAAAATGCTGTGTTAGTATTACAGAAAATAGAGCACTATCAATATTTGTAACAATGACTAAACACTATTACCATCTAATAACTGCTTTTTGGTTCATATTATAACAGCAGTCACTTAGTTTCCTATTGTAGAAATTTGAGTTATATTCCGGGGATATCTTCTATCAGTTCTTTTTAAATGGCTTAAAAACAAAGTCGCGTAGGAGGGCTGTTAAGGGTTTCGTTTGCTGCTTTGCAACATTGTCAGTAGTTTTAGGAGGTGATAGATTTAGTGTACATGTACTTGCACAAGACCTAAACGCGACAGAAGCCAAACAAAGAGTTGAAACAAAGATAATTAAACAACTGAGATGATCAGGATCGTTCAGATTATGACCTGCAAATGACAGTTTGTTTTGCTATTGTGCTGTATAGTTTGAAAATTAAATCTAATGTAGTTCTCTCCCATATGTGCACTTAAAAAGCCAACTTTTAACAAAAAACTTTCTTCACTCATTGTTTTCCAAACACAATATAAGGAATATCTGGAGATACAGAGGAGGGCAGCAGTTGCTTTGTATTCTGATTGTCTCTGGGACAATGACAGCCAAAAAAGGACTCCTCGATAAAACAAGCAAGCTTTGAGAGAGAATGTAGTATGGAAATGAGAAATGTAAACCCTGTGGTAACAGAACTGGACTCCAGCATCGCATTAACTGTCACGTTTATGGGTATTGCAGTGCATAGTGTGCCTTTTCCTGTTCTTTTACAGCCTCATAATTTTTATTTGCCTGTAAGGTTTTTACCCCAGTATATCCTATTGAAAAAAATCCGCCTCTGACTCATCTATTTGAGACTGTAGATAATAATCATGGACTGGGGGAGGGATAATTAGATGGTTTTGAGCAAGACAAAGACTATCACATCTCCTGAACCCCGTTGTCTTTCCAGACACTGACCTTCTCTTTGCCTAACAGGGAACAGCAAAAAGGGCAGTAAAGAACATTAAGAAGGGGCTGTGGTTCACTGGATTAGACATGCTAAAACTATTAACCTGACAGAGGAAGGCAAACAAGAACGCCTTCCTTATGCTACCCCAGATAACTGTGCTGAACAGCAAATTGCTTACTATTATTTTCAAATACCACCGGACACTTTTAATCACAATTTTGAGAGATCCATTAGATGCACTTTATTGGAGCCAACTTTTGGGCATGTCTCTGCCCCTCCTGAGGGCAGGAACACGCTAACAGTAGTATTTTAGGGGGTTCCCTTTTTTATTTCCATATCCTCTATGGCTCATGCCGACCACCTAGTAGTCCTGCCCCAAAATGTCACCACTTCGACCCTCATTTAAGGGCTTCGACATTCATTTTAAATCAAGCTCATTCATTCTCTAAGCAATCCTGCTCATTCTCTAAGCAATCCTGCTTCAGCAGGGGAGTTGGACTAAATGATCTATATGGTCCCTTCCAACTCTAAAAAATTCAGTGAAAATTCAGTGAAAGCTCATGTGCGTATAACTTTGGGCCGTGTCACCCCCCCCGGTGCTTCGCAGCTGCTCCGTGTCCCCGAGGCTCTCACCTCCCCTCAGGGTAAGGGCAAGGCCCACCTCCACCTGCGCCAGCCCCAGGCCCAGGCCGCGGGCCCACGGCTCCTCCAGTGAGCCCAGGCTGAGGAAAAAGGCTCCGTTTCCGTACCGTCAGCGCTAAGCCTCTTCTCCATCTTGTGCCTGAGGAAAAGGATAAGGATGGCTCCCGGCCCGGCTGAGGAGAAGGGTCAAAGTCACCCATTCCCAGCTCGTCGCCCTCCTCACCCAGCTGGGCGCGGCTTAGGTAAAGCGGGCGGGGGGCCGGGCCCCGGGGCCTCTCCCTCAGGCAGACGGTTTCCTGCTGGGGGGAGGGGAGCGGAGACGGCGGCTGCGGGCCCAGGGCGGAGCGGCCGCCATCACATGTCGTGTGGCAACGAGCGAGCATCCCCGGGACGGACAACGGCGGGAGCGGAGGTAATGCGGGCGACCGCGCCGCCACAACCGGCGGGGGAAGGTCTGGCGGGGAACCCCGGCACGGCGGCTGAGGCGCCGCCTCCCTCCCTCCCGACACTCGGGGAAGGCGGCTGGTAGCCCGGCTGGGCGCAGGGGCTTCCCGGCGCTTCCCCGCGCCTTTTCCCCTTCGGCATCCGGGGCCGCGCCGGCTGCAGGTGTGCGGGGTGGCAGCGCGACAAATGGCGTGTGCTTATTTTATTTTTTTGTGGGGGCCTTCAGCGGCGGCACCTGAGGGTACCTCAGCCCTGACAGCCCCGGGCGGGAAGCGGCTGCCCGGCGCCTTCAGGACTGAGGCGCCGGGTAGCCACTTCCCGACCGGGGCTGTCCAGGAGGCATGAAATATGCCTGAATCTCGCATATTTTGTAAGGAAAACAGGGTAACCACCGCTTGGTGAGGGAGCGAGCGGCCACCGAAGGAGCGAAGTGACCCCAAATCCTTCTCCCTCCCTGCGGCGTGACCCTGAGGGCCGCCGGTCTCCTCACGCCGCTCCCGCCGGCCACAAGCCCGTCTTGTCGTGCACATCCCGGCTTTTTGAGGGTGGTTTTCTTGGAGCTATGTATTTTATTTGGTTTGGCAGCCGGCGGGCGGGGGCTGGTACTCAGGTCGGGTTATAGCAGGGTGTTTTTGGGCGGCTGGTGCATGTAATTATAACTGCTCTCTTAACTAGTTGTCGCAGGGAACCGAAGTGGGTTTAGTAATAGCCTCAGGCGAGCATGGCTTTGCTTGCTGGCATTTGGTAGTGATTTTGATTGTTTATGTGTTTTTTACGTGCAATCTGCTTGGGTGTGGCTGTAAGTTGGAGCTAAAGAGCACAGATTTGTAGGTGAGTGGGTGCCTTCTGACATTACTTTCCCCCCTATTTTAAAGGTTTAGACTTTTGTGCCCCAGCATAAAAAAATAAGGTAAATTATTTTAACCAACTCTATTATTGTCTCTTCTGTCTTTACCTGGGTCTTGCTGTATAAATTTCACCAGATGTTCCTCTTACTGCAGCTGCTCCGTGCACTCCCAACCTCACTTCTGTCTAAATCAAGACTGTCTACCACAAAGTCCGTTGTTGTGAGCTTGCTTCTATTTTTTCCCTTGGAAATATAAAAATAAATTAGAAGTGTGAAGGCTATAGTGGCATGTCATTTTCCACTTGTAGCTAGCACAGTTCCCTAACTTTAAAGTGACTTGGTTGAAAATCTCGATTAATATTACAGAGGTGGATTTGTCTAGGATTGGTACTTCAGAAAATTTTGAAAAGTTTCTGAGACATTGTAACTGAATGTCTGTTTGTGAGGCGATTATAGGTCTTTCCCTCGTTAAGTGTTCATAGTCTTTCTCAGGATTTGTCTGAACATGTGGATAGTATGTGCATTTGCTGAACATCTCTTGTGCAGCTGTCTATAGACAGGTCTTACCGCTATCATTGATACACTGTCAAGTGAATGATTGACACAGTGACTTCTCTTTTATACCTTCTTACATGATAAACACACCTTATCCTTTTTTAAAAAATGGGTGTTGCAACCAATTCTATTTGATTAAAGGTTTATGTTGTTTTTTATAGTGCTAAAGATGGTGTGTTTGCGTATGCAAACACAAAAGACTTGGCTGAACAGATTAGATCTTTACATTGGGAACTGCTTTTGTTGCAAGGGCTTCCTGTCGGTATAAGCTTTTCCCACTGAAATGTTCGGACTGTGAGGTGCCTAAATATATACATTGCAAGGAATAGGCATTTCAGGGACTTGGAACCTTTGCCCTGTTGGTGCTTAACTCCCTGAAGATTTTCATGCTGTTTGCCTGTGTAGGGCAATCTTGACTCTTACCCCAAGGGCCAGTCGTTGTGTTCAGAAATAGGTGTTTTACAGCTGGTATGTGTGAATAGTGAAAAGTATACATGTAAAGCTATGTTACAACAAGAGCTGTTTTATGCAATCAAGAAAGTGGGAAAGACAGAGGCAAGAACACTAGAAATCTTTGCTAATTAGCAGGTATTGTATAAAAGTATAGCAAAACATAGTAAGCTTTTAGCAGTTCAGTATTTCACTTCGGTCATTAAGCCGCTTGCAGGTTCACCCCAAGTTGAACAAATGGCAGCTGTGCTGCTCAGTAGGAGAGAGGGGATCTGAGAGGATGGTTCCTTTTTCTATTTTCTTAAAGGAGGGCCACCCTGTAATGCATTGTTAGTACTTTGCTAACTGCAGGTTAACCTCCGTTAACTCCTTTGGTACACGGCCGAAGTGTGATAGGCTTTATCAGAATATATATTTTTAGTGAGACAATGAAGTGATCCTAGTTTCAGGTCACTCTGTCCTGGTTTTGTATCAAAGCTTTCTATATCAACGGCAATGGCATTTCAGTAAAAAAAAAAAAAAAAAACAAACCACAAAACAAAAAACTCGTGTATCAGCAAAAAGATTCCTCACAGCTGCAACAATCGGCAAAAAAAAAAAAAAAAGAGTTTAATGCTTTGTATTGCACAAGGGTGAGCGATGAGGAAATCCACGTTACTTCGGGTGGAGGCATAAGCCTGCATTAGCCATAACAGTCCTGTGGCAAGGCTTTGGCAGCATTAGAGGTCATTCCAACAGTGTTTTTAGCTGCAGTATTACAGCAGCTAATTGTTGTATGTTAGAAAACATATACTGTTCCTCTCTGGTTCTTCTCTTCCAAGCCTGTCTTCTGTTTCCACAGAAATAACGGTCTTGTGAGAAAATAATGGATTCTAATGTATGTGCTTTTTTTCTCTATATTGCTAACCTTGATATGGCTTCAGTTTCCTCTATAGTCTCTGCTTGCTCTATTCCTTTGTAGTTTTTTTTTTTCAGTTGGTCAAAGCTGCTGAGTTTAGTTCCAGTTAGGATTAAGTGAAGTGCTTGTAGGGAAAAAACCTGCTGATAGTTGGGTTTTTTCCTGTCGTAGAGGTGGTGTAGTAGGACATGCGACTCAGGCAAATAATCAAGTCCTGCCCTTAAGGCTTTAAGGATATAAACCAAACGAGGTTAGAGAAGAGAATGAGATGCCAAATCTTGAGTGAGTTGTTGCACACACCTTCATGCAAATCCTAGTTATCAGCAGATACCTGAAGTTGGGAATAACAAAAGCAGACTCAGAGAGGAAGAAAGAGTTATTGGGGGACAAAACAAGCTCGGTTTTGAGATACTGCGATTGTTATTTGCTGGGTAGAGTAGGGCAAGAAACAGTCAAGGTCATCGGTAACAAAATTGTATAGAACGGCAGTCACGTGCTACTAATTGCAATGGAGGTATTTGAACAGTGACAGGGCCTGTAGTTACAGGTAATTGTACCTCTGAACTTCAGACCATGAGGTAAATCACAGTTACTCTTAGTGTAAAACTGCCTGTGTGTGCACACATCAGATTCGATTTGATTTGAATGATTCAATGGATTTGAATCAAATCAAATAATCTAAATGCCTGAGTATTCCAAGTAATGTTTATGCTTCTGCACAAGTCGTACTTTGAAAGGTGTTCCAGGAAGAAATGGGAATGATGATTAGGATATGTGGAGTAAGGTATCATAAAGCTGTGTAGTTATCACCAAAATGATGTTTTACATCCATGAGTCAGTTATTAACATATTACTCAATTTTATCCTTTAGCTGGAAAGGCGGAGAATGCCAGTTTGAAAACATGCTGTGATCAGTTGTATGTCATGGATGTCAGAATAATAGCTGTAGTATTCTCATTTTTTCCATTGACATTTGTTCAGAGTGATTTGCCTTCTGAAATACATTTGTAATTACTGTCCTGTCATAGTCAAAATAGAAATGAAAAGACTCAATTTGGAGTTGAATGTTATTTTTACGAGTCACAAGTGTTCTTTAAATCCACTTCTTATGGTCAAATTACTCGGGAAGACATCTGCTTTGATTATTTGTCCTGCTGTTTTACACATTTATGCTTTCTTATAATTCCATCGTATTTGCAATTTAGAGATGAATGATGTAATGTGTTTCAGTAAATGATATGTACTCCATTTCAGTAGAAGTTACATTTTTATTGATTGAAAAGAATCTTTATAATTTTCACATTTTTAAAGCTATTCTAGTTCAGGGATGTCAGGTCAGATTTTCTGTACTGTAGAATACAGGTGTTGGCTTTACAATAAAAGAGGAGTATGATTATGAAGTTTTCCCTCCAGAAAGGTATGCCTCTAACTGCATGAGCAAAACCTTGTATGTTCCTGTATTGCTGGATGCATAGATATATATGTAGTTTGGGTGAGTGCATACTGACTCAAAATCCTCATACTCAGGGGTTTTGTTCTCCTAGTTGACGAGTTTATTGTTGGTATAACAAAACCTTCTGCAAAACTAGTGTTACCCCAAAAAAGTGCAGAAACTTTCCCCCCAGCCTGCTAGATCAGCTGCTTTATTCTATTTGACCCAGACTTTTAAATTTTTCTGGTTTGTAGTAAATGGCTGAAGTATACATTGAGGGTTTAATGAGGGTCAGGGCATAGGAATGGTCGTGCATTCTGGCAGTTATGTAGGGACTGTTCTTTATGCAGCTGATAACGTAGTAATCAAAAGCAAATTTGCAATTTAAGCTGTTCTCCATACAAGACTGTTCCTTGAATAGATTATTTACTTGAACTTTTATAAGATGAGCCTTATTCAGAATTACTGCTAATTTTCAGTATATTCCTGTGCTAATAAATGTTATTAGCAGTAACTCGCTTTTGGAAGGCATGGGAGAATTTCCTGGAGACTTGAGAAGGGGGCTCTTTTCCAAATGGTCAATTCTGAAGCAGAGGAAAAAAACTATTTCATTTCTGTCTTCTTAACTACTGTTAAATACAGTTGTTAATGGAGGAATTTGGATTGAAACTACTGTGGGCTTTTTCATGTACAGCCTGCACTCTTAGATAACTCCAATAAATGAGGAAGTGGGAACTGAGAACAGTTTCAGGGAGGCATGAGGGAGCGAACTGTAATATCAGTCAGAAGTCAAGAGTTGGATCAAGCGGATTCTGGAGTAAGTATCTCTTCATGTTCCCAACAACAAGAGCCCACACTGCAATAATAACGTGCAACCCTGTTACTCTCTCACTCATAATTTACATTTGTCCATACAATAATTTGATCAATTTTTTTAGTACTGTAATAAATCTATGTTCATGCTTAGAACTTCAGCTTGGTTTTACAGTGCTTGCTTTTCTATGTCACCCCTCTTTGCTTCTATCTGTTATTTATTCCTTTTCAACATTGGAATCACTTAATTCTGTCCTTTCTATGGTTTTGTTTGTGTTTGTTGTTTGGCTTTTTTCTCAAGGCAGAAGCTCCTTTCTCAGCTTGAGCTATATTGGAATTTGTCTCTTGCTCTCTCTGTTGGTTTTTCTGTTTAACTATTATGAATTTACCTGTGTGTAAGAAAATGTGTGAAGCAACAAAAGGGCATTTATCCATTTACATTTGTAAATCATAAGGTAAAAAAGTAGAAAGAAAATTTGGCAAGAAATTCTTGGGATAAAAAATTTTATAATGATTTCAGCTGTCTATATTTTGTTTTAGATTGTGATTTGGAGTCGTGGAGAATTCACAGTATTTCCACAATGGGAGAAAGGACAGACTGTACGAAGTCGCATAGTTCGCTGGCTGAATACAGCCCCGTCAATAAATCAGAGAGGACAGATGGAAGTGACAGCTGTGAGATGCAGGATGGAAACCAAAATACATTGCAACTGAAGAAAGAAATATCTTTGATAAATGGGATAAGCCTTATAGTAGGCAACATGATTGGTTCAGGTATCTTTGTATCTCCCAAAGGAGTTCTCATCTACAGCAAATCTTATGGATTATCACTAATAATTTGGGCAATTGGAGGGCTTTTTTCAGTTTTTGGAGCTCTCTGCTATGCTGAACTTGGAACCACTATTACAAAGTCAGGAGCCAGCTACGCATATATCTTGGAGTCTTTTGGGAGCTTCATTGCTTTTATTCGTTTGTGGACCTCACTCCTAATTGTTGAGCCAACTAGCCAGGCAATTATTGCCATCACCTTTGCTAACTACATAGTTCAACCTTTCTTCCCTTCCTGTGATCCTCCATATTTGGCTTGCCGGCTCATAGCAGCTGCTTGTGAATGTAAGTATTTCTTGAAATTTACTATGTTATATTTTTGTCCAGGGTTAAGTTTGATTAAAGTCCCAGAGTTGTTGCGTACCGAATCTGCAATGGTTGGAGTTACAGTGGGGAAAAGAACAGTTTCCAACACATGAATAACTTGCAGGTGTTCAGTCAGTGAATTATCGTTTTCTCATTCGGAAGCAGAACAAGGTATTTAACTCTTCCAAGTTTACTTACATGGCAAAAATGGCGGGAACAGGTTTTTTCCCTCAAAGTATATTAAATCAAACTTCAAGATACTCTTGGTGTGGTCTAAGAGTTGTTGCAGAATACCTTTTATGCTATAAATTCTGCTGTAATTTATTTTACAATAGCTTCTCGACGTAGACATCCTTAAGTAATTGCTCTGGTAGGGTTTCAAAAGATCATTCATTCAAGATTATTCTTTATCCTCGTGATTAACTGTAACATCGGTACAACAGTACCTGTTGTAAAGCTGTTTTGAAAAGCGGAAATTTTCTGTGCAAATAAAACCTTGAAATGTTTGTAATCAGGTAGCAGCTCTGTTAGTCGATACAGAGGAATAACTCTCCATGTACTTCAAATCAGGACTGTTCTGCTGTATCAAGAGAGTGAAACTGTATGATTGTACTCTGTGTGTCTCATTTAATTTTAGGTGTTTCCTATTAAAAGTGTTTATATACATGTATTACATTTCCAGTAAACAGTGAAAAATATATTTCAGAAAGTCTGTATGGCCATCTGTTGTCAGGTACTGATCATTACCGCTGTGTGCTGTGGAGTCTGCCATCCCTATTGACCTGATGCTCTTGTCATAGACAAAAGCTAATACAGAACTTGGGCTTTTTTACTGCTAATAATATGCTACAGGGAGAAGATGTGCTGTTCCTACCTGGTTCCTTTTTGAGGCAACAGGGAGCCTATTGAAATAGCTCTGAAGTTCCTTATTACAGCTGTCTGTAGGGCACAGGACTAGAAGAGAGGGCAGAGACAGAGCAGTGGTGTGTATTTCAAATACTTGACCTCCATAACTGGCAGTGAACGTTATGGCTTCCCCTTCCATTTTTGTAAGTTAATTTGTTACTGCTGGGAGAGCGCTAATGTTCTGGTCCATGTCCAGGTAGTGGGGAAGAATAATAACAAACTTCTTCCAAAAAATCTGTCACTTTACTCAGTTCTGTTCCCTCCGTCTCCCTTCTCCCTTCCAAATGTGTGTCCACATTTTGTTACAACTTCAGGAAAGAAACGAAGGACCTGTAATGTCATGTTCACAATCCTTAAACCAATACTGTCCCAAGGCACAGCTTCAGGAGTGCAGGGGAATCTGCTCTTCCATTTACGATGTCTCACGTCTGAGGGGAGTTAACCCTTAGAAAAAGCAGTTTATCAAAAAGCAAGAAATTAAGACAAAGTGATTCAATTAGAATTATTATATAGTAGCTGTAGGAACACAATGTGATGTCCTCTACGCTTGCTGCATTCAGCACCTTTTTCTTTAGTGGAGATATTTGACAGCAATATCACTCTCATGTAGGTGGAATAACTTACTTTAATGGTCCATTTTATGGTTTAAATGCCTATTCTGCCCTGCTCCTACTCTCACCCCTGCTCTCCAACTTCATTTAGCTCTTCCTGTTAAAGCCTACACTTCTCCTTGGCCTGGCAGGGCTGATGCATGTCAAATCCTTATCTCTGGATAAGATTAATACTTTATTAATTAATTTGCTGGGAGTGGAATTCTGAACATTGGTTAGATACAGATTGTATGTGACAATGGCTGGGTTTGTTATGTTTTAGGGATTTTTTATTGTGGTTTATTGTGGTTTTTTGTGTTGTTTTTTTTTTTTTAACTAGTAGTAACAATACTAGATCTAGTGTGAGATCAGTCTTAGTGTTATGCAGCATTACTTTGTCACTCATTTTGGAAATGGGGGTGGTGTCTGGTGCTGCAGAACTAAACAGTTCTTAGGAAGTTTAAGTAGCTAAATGATAATTAAGTTGAAGAAAACATGAAAGAATAGTTTTGGTAAAAGAAGGGGAGGGGGAATGTGGCTTGTTCAGATTCTTGATTATCTCTTTTCATTTTTTTTATTTTTAAGATAACAGACACAGTAGCATCTCATCTGAAGTAGAGACCAAGCCCTAACTCACTAAAATAATGAGTTAATAATAATTGCTCCCGATGAAAGTTGCTCAAAAAAATAATGGCCAAAATAAACTCTGTGAGCAAATACTCCATGGATAATACCAATTGTTAATAGAAGAGCTGAGACCAAGCAGAGTTGTTTTTTTTTTTTTCAGGAGGGCTCTTTGGGAGCTGCAGCTCCTGACTTGAAATTTGATACAGCTGCCAAGCTCAGTGGAATCTGGTTCAGCTATTCCACTTGGCCGGGCTGTCTGGTATACTAGTGCCGTGCTTTTGAGGTCATTCTTTTGTTACCTTTTTGCAGTTATTACTTTTGCGCTTCATAACTGTGCTAAGTACATTTTTATCTTAATAGTATCACATTATTCTTGGATTATGGGGAAGGAAATAATTTATCTCATCTTCTCATTTAATTTTTTTTTGCTACTACCTTACTCCTTAAACAATCATGTTTAGTTTTTATTTATATGCATATTTAAAATACATAGTACAAGAAAATTGGAGATAAAGTACAGTAGAATATAACCACTTTTTTACTAGCTACAGAAAAAAACAGGAGATTTGGGGAAAATATTTAAACTTCTGGATTGGAATCAATAATGTTATGATAATCTGAATAAGAAAAATATGCACTGGATTAGTACTTTGTTCAGTAAAGAATACTGAAGAGGCTGTCTGGCTCTCCACTTGAGGAAAAAGTAATAAATGCAAAAGCAAAATGTTGAGAGCCATGAGAACAGTGTATTTCAACAACAGCTCTAGAAGTGTTTGTTGGGGAAGTTGATCATATGAGTAAGTTCAGTCAGCTGCTGTTACCAAAACAGCTGTGAAATCTGAAAGTCTCACTTCAGGGTCCATTACAATCTTGTGCAATTGGTTTGACACTGATTTATTTTGGGATAGAGGGAGGAATGTATTCAGAATACTCATTACTTACTGTCACTTCTTGAAAATCCAGATTAACGTTGCATTAGCTATAAAAAGTTTGTTATTTGGCCAGATCTGTTCTAACCTCACTTAGTAATCCAGTTTAATACAACTGGGAAAGAGTATTGAATCGCCTGTGACCATATTCAGTACTGCAAATACTCCATGGATGTTGAACTCGTCCTCAGACTAACAAGGAAGCGGAAAGAACTTTTCACAAACTATTTTAATGTTTGCCCAAAGGAATTTCTGTATAATTTAAATTCTTTGAAAGATGAATTAAACTGAATATTGTTCAAATAATCTTTTTTTTTTTTATTGTTTTGTTTTTTTTCTCCCTAGGTCTTCTAACATTTATAAACTGTGCCTATGTTAAATGGGGAACACGGGTGCAGGATGTATTTACTTACGCTAAAGTCACTGCACTTATTGTCATCATCATAACCGGACTTGTTAAAATATGCCAGGGTAAGCTTATAAAATTAAAGCAAAGGTTTGTATTTATCAGTTAAACTAAGTAAATTGTCTAAAGACTGTAAAATACCTTTGTATGTGTTATCAAAAGCCTCAATACAAGCATAGTATAACCACTTTGAGAGCACCAATGTTAGGCATTATCATGATACTGTATCATGAGAAGCTGACCTATCTCAGTTGACTTTGAACGGGGTAGAAGAAGGTAAGTGATCACTCAGCACTGTTGTGCAATTTACAGCCTGCAGTACGGAATAATAAAGGAAATGAAAAGAGGAAAATACAGAGCTGGCAAAATACAATGGGAGTGGAGAAAGCTGTAAATTTCTGTAAGGAACATATTACTTTACAATGAGATCAACTGAATTTTTTTTTTATAAAATAAATTTTTTGCAACTTTTTATGAAAGTGACTCTTAAAGTAAAAATAGTTTTCTAAGAACATGTAACTCGATCTGTGGAACAACAGCTGTATTTTTGCTCGAGTCCTGAGTTCTATTATAGCTGTTGAGAATTAGAAAGTTGCTGGGGTTTTGGATTTATTTATTTTTTTGAATCTATGTGTGTTGGGCATTGTGCCTTCAAGTTAGAGGAATTCTGAATTCAGTTTTGTTCTTAGCCCTTTCTTTGAGGAGAATTTATTGGTGTGTTAGCTTAAAAAAAAATACCCTGCTTTCAAACCTGCCATAAAGGCCTTTCCCTGGCAATCTGGCAATTTGTGTCCTTTGCTCTAACTGGTTATTGTTGAAAGTCCATGAGCAAGGTAATTATTGTGAACGGAATGTGTATGTGAGCACCGTGCTGGAGTGTTAACTCCCTCACACATCTGCCCATCCCTTCTTTTGTAGATTGTGAGCTTCTTCAGTACTGACTTCCTTGATATTCTCTTCCATCTCTGTTTCCAACTCAGCAGTTACTCTGCCTATGTCTGTGCCAAGGGAATAGCAATGTCTGGTTAGGATAAAAAGAGAGAAAGAAGGGAAGACAGTTTAGAGGCCTCAAATATTTGCCCTGGCCAGTTTTGATGAAGTCCAAATATTTCAGGATGTTCCAAAACATAGAAGGCATGTTTTGACATAGTTACTCACCTTCCTGTATCTGGTGTTCATGTGTGTGTGTAAAATAGTCTGAATATATAAAACTGCCATTGCTGAGCTTGTCTTGACTTGCCTAAAGCCAAAAGATGGCACAAGTTCTCACAAATACTGGTGCCAAAAAACCCATACACTTTTTCTCTTACCTTGAGGAAATTTTGTCTTGAGCAACAATAATATTTTATGTTCTGTTAATTGTTCTCAGTTTTCTGTTTTTAATAGCTAAAATGTAAAATTCATTTAGGAGTTTGTTCTCTTTTGTCGTAGTTATCTAAAATCAACTGTAATCTTTTTGTTTTCTGCGTAGACTAAATGATTGAAAGTTTAAAAAGATACAGAAGGATGCAGTGGATAATTTTATAAATATATATATATATTATAAAAGATACCCTTAGCCTGAATGCTGTCACTGCCAGTTGTTTGTAGTTTAGTCTGAACTTTATGTTCCTGAACTGTTTTGTGCCATTGCGGACAAACTAGGTGTTTAATTATAGAATCATCCACAGAGCATAATTGTTAAGTCATTTAAATGCTATGCTTATTCTCATGGCAGGAGCACAGAGTAGAATTGGAAAGAGCTTAATAAGCAGCTTTTAAGGAATTAGGGTTTCTGAAGTTTTTTTGTATTTGTGTGCCAAGTAAAAAAAAAAAAAATTACTTGCTGTATTTTATTATCTTCATATTATCTTCATTGTGTCTCTCCCACATACAGGACAGTCATCGCACTTTGAGAACTCTTTTGAGGGATCTTCTTTTGATATTGGAGACATTTCCCTTGCACTCTATTCTGCCTTGTTTTCTTACTCTGGTTGGGATACGCTCAATTTTGTGACAGAAGAGATCAAAAACCCAGAAAGGTAAACGATTTGAGCTTTCTAAACCTGGATAGTTACTAAGTTGCTCATTTTGTGGCTGTCGTTCACTAATGAGTTCTGAGTCAATACAGAAATGAGTAGAACTGCTCTGTACTTAGATGGTGAGGCTGTGAACAACCAGCAGCAAAGGTTTACTAGTTTTAAATGACATTAAAAAACAAAACAGGATACTAATAACTAAGACCATTGGAGGATGCTTTATTCAATGCTTGATAAGCTTTCAGTTCAAGATTAATTAGAACAGGTGTTAATATTGCAGTGAAACAGTTACATGAGTGTAGTCTGTGCTGTGTTTCTCTGTGCAATAATTCTGATTTCATATTTTAGAATGTTATATTTTCCGTGAAGTTATGCTCAAAAAGTGCGACTGACTAATCTGGTTCAGTCGTGAGCCTGTAAGCAGATGCCTTTTAACATAAAAATAGAATCCCATTTGATCATTTCTACTTCCTATTACAAGCAACAGCTCAGTTTGCTACGACTGGAAGATAAAGAATGGAAGAGAGATTTTGTTTCAGTTCGCCCAACTGACTTTGAATTTCTGCTGTTTATTTTGTTCCCCTTGAGTTCTATGCTGTGCATTTATTTAACCAGGGAAGTTATCTGTTCAAAAGATAAAATAGCAGATAAGTATTTTAACTCTAAAAATAGCTATTTTTAGTCAGGCTGAATTTCAGGTTGACAGTGTTTCCTTAAATTGTCTTGCAAATATTTGTTACGTGTTCAGAAGAGATGTACGTTTTGTGTTTGCATCAGTCATTTGGTCCTTCATATTGTTTTTTTTTTCACTGAAAGAGTTCCCCTCTTGAGTGCTCTTGCAATGCATTTTCATCTTTTTAGAGTTAGTGTATTCTTATGTGTTACAAGTTGGATAACTCTTGTATTAGATGTATTGTTTTGAAAAATAATTTTTCTCACAAGATATTCAGCTGATGAAAATTTCTTTAGATTCATTTGCTATTCATAGGCATCAGTGCCTAATACCAGCTTCGTTCTTGGTAACGATTGTAGTAAAGTGAACTCCAAATTTCAGCTTTCTACATTCATAGTTATTAGGAATAATGAGATGTTCCAGACTGCTATAAAATTACTCCCAAGAATTACATGTTTTTCACATTAATTTGATTCATGGTGCCCTCATGCTTGTCCAGTCAAAAGTTGCAATCCACAACTTAAATTTTAAGTAGTCCTTCAGCTTTAATGTTGGGTGCTGCAGTCCTTAAAATGCCACTTCAGGATTTTGTTACACTACGTAACATTTCTCAATTAATTTATTAAGTGGTTTCTAATTCTGTTTCTTGTCTGCACTGAGGTTCACAGATGCCTTGCTGTGAGTGTGCAATCTGGAAGCGGAGTCAGAACTCCCAGTTACTAATTTACTGATTTATATGGAGGGGCTGTGGTGTGTGTTTGTTTTTCTACTTCCACAGCATCAGACAGACGCAGCTGGAGTTCTGGGCTTCAGGAAATTTTTGAGGAAACTTCCAAAGTGTGTTTCATTTTTCTGCTTTGTTGGGGTTTTGCTGGTTTTCTTCTGTTGTTATTGGAAAACACGTTCATGGCAAATACTCATCCAAGTCACCATGTCATGTTTTATTTCAAACTGGGCAAATGTGAGACTTTCCCTTTTGAGACATTTGAATATCCCTGCAAGCTTCGGGGAAAGAAAAAGGCTGAGAATAGCCAGAGCCTAAAATTAAAAGTTTGCTTCTGCTTGTGCTCTGCAGGCTTGCTCCCGATGGAGCTGCAGACTCAGGGCTGTGAGTTTATCTCAGCTTTAAATTAAGTTTTGCCTGTTTACGTCTAGAGGTTTGCAGTGTTTTCATGTTACTCTAGACTCCTTTTGTATTCCTTTCCAGACACGTTTGCCGGTAAGATAACACCACATCCCAGGATTTGCAGCTGTGTAGCAATTTTGGATTTGCCCTCTGCACCTCTGCTTTCTGCAGTTACACAGCCCAGTTAGTTGTCGCAGTGGTGAGTGCAGATGAGATCAGGGGTTTGGTTTGCTTTGGTTTAGTGCATCTGCCTGCACTGGCTCTAGAAGCAGTGAAGAAGCTACAGGCTAGCAGAACAACAGTGTTCCCCAGGGAGAAGAAGTGCACTGACTCAGACTCTGCCCCTTTCAGTTCTAGTTGTAGTAATTAACATGGACAATAGGAAATAATTTAAAGCATGTACATTTGAAGGCTATTATTACTGCTCTGGAAACCCTGAAGTTAGGGTACTTGAAGAGCAGTTGCATAGAATCCCTTTTTACACGTAATTTAGGTTTTAAGTTATTGCAAAAAAAAAAAATCATTTTTTTTCCCCCATATTCTATGTTAGAATTTCTAGTTTTAAAAGAAATCAAACTCTCCCAGAGATACCTGTTCTGAAGTCTTTATTTTGTCTTTTTATCTGTAAGGTACAGAATGCAAACAAATAGGTTTATGCTGTTATTAATGGATATTTTTTTCCTGAGTTGTGGGGTTTGGGTTTTTTTTGTCTTACAGGAACTTGCCACTGGCTATTGCAGTGTCTATGCCCATTGTGACTATTATCTATATTATGACCAATATAGCTTACTATACGGTGCTGGATGTTGAAGCTGTTCTTTCTAGTGATGCCGTGGCAGTGGTAAGTTGACCGTGTGGTATTTTGCTATATTAGTCACTTTTCACCTTTTAGGGATGCTTTTCATTTTGAGGAACAAAACAGGAAAAAAATCCCTAGTTTATTATAGTACTTCAGTGAATACAGGAGGACGGAACAATTCATTATGAATAATTAAATCTTAAATAGAAAAGTAGTTAATTAAATAATGTATAATAATAATATATTATCAGATTTATTAAAACAAACACAGATTAATCTTGTTAACGAAGTTTGCAAAGATGCTGATTAGACTTGTGCACTTCGAGCTGATTGTAAATTAAATTTATTAGTACACAATTGTCTTCTCTGTTCCTTTATGCTGCAGTACTTCGCAAGCTGGAGCGGTTTGCAGAACAGTGTTGCGCTGAGCTGTATTCTGTTGCGCTAATCATTGGGGCAGTGCGTAGCAGTAAATGGATGTGTTGCAGCTCAGCTGTGACAAAGATTAGCTTTGTACCTCCTTTCTAATAACTTAAATCACTGTCTTACCAATATTGTATTAATTCCAACAACTTTTAATATTTTGAAATTTGTTATTTTTGTATATGGATGGAAGCTTAAATGCAATTAAAATATATAAGCTTCTTAAAGTAAAAGCTTGTCAAAACAGGTATGCTTAAAGCTAATCATTAAACAAAAGTAGAGGTGTGGTTTTTTTTTCACTGTAGCCAGTGAATTAATTGGATACCTCTGGTTACTATATCCTTTAGACTTGGAAAATTTCATCTTCTTTTTGGTTATTTAAATTGGAGGGAAAGAAATAGCTTTCCTCCCTTTTAGATTCCCCGTTGGCTTCTATAATTTAAGTAGTTAGACAATAGACAGAGGGGTTTAAATACATCAAAATGAAGGAAGTATTTACTCAAGTATTCACTCTGTTCCCACAGAGGATTACTGTGATTAGCAACTGGCTTAGCAAACGAGCAAACTTGTTTCAGGTGTTTAGGCAGATGATTCCACAAAAGCACTTACTTGACTTTCTTTCAAGCTTGAGAAATATTTATATTTAATATAAGCTTTCAAAATAGATTATGGTAAATGTGAGCTGTAACTTGTTATTTCAAATGTAATTATGCAGATGTTTATTTCAAAATGTATTGAAAGTAAATGAACTTTCAATTCTTTGCCTCTTTTTAGCTGGAATATGGAAAGACGAAGTTGTCATAAAATATATTGTGAAAAACTTGGTAAAACACTTCAGAATGAAACAAAACAAGACAAGGACAGAAAATATTTTATTTTGAATCAGCATATGATAAGGGGTAATTAAAATCTCCAGGAATATTTATTTCTCTTGTAGGCTATGGTATCCCATATAAAATCATAGAATAGTTTGGGTTGGAAGGGACCTTTAAAGGCCATCTAGTCTAATCCCTCTGTGATGAGCAGGGACATACTCAACTAGATTAGGTAGCTCAGAGACCCGTCCAACTTGACCTTGAATGTTTCTGGGGGTGGGGCATCTACCACCTCCTCAGCCAACCTGTTCCAGCGTTTCACCATATAAAGTACCTTCCAGTGACTCATAATGGAATTTTCAATTCTTGTCTAGAATTAATTAATCCAGACAAAACTAAAAGGCAATATACAGTCCACTGTCTGTCCTGAGTTCTGTAAAGCAATACACTACTGTTTTTTTCTAACAACGACATGGAAAATATACTCCTTTGACAGCAATGAAATTCTCCAATCCAGCCTATCCTCTAAGAGTATTCTGTGCCTACTCTACTGTTCCCGGCCTTTGTCATCACAGAGGTTTATCCATTTGGTGAATGGGATCAGGAAAACTGATCCCCCCTGGCAGATTGGGGGAAGGACAGGAATGATTCACTGTGGGCCTGTCCAATCAGTGTTGCAGCAAGTGACAGCACTGCAGCAGCAATGGGTGGCCAGATAAAGGAGGGACGATGAATGCCTGAACCTTACTACACATGTGAAACCCAGGCCTACGTTTTTATGATTTTATGTATCCTTCATTTAATTTTCCTCGATGTTGTTCTTGACCAGAAGTGTGAGTATATATTTATTTTTGTGTGTGTGTATACATTTATGTATATACATATGCTGTGTAATTTTACATGAAATTGTGATACTTAGAAATGGACAGATTGAGTTTGCCTTTCTAGTATAGGATGCACTGGACATGGAGGAGAAAAAAAGGAAGACTTAAGAATGATATAAAATCCTTAGTCAATCTAATGAAAAAATATGTTTGTGATTTCCAAAAGTTATTAGGGATTTTACTTCTTATGCTAGTTTTCATGGAACTTGACTTCCAAAGTCATTAATTTGGTTTAGAGCTGCGCTTTTTCACTAGATCTCAGGATTGCCAAATACTTGCACTTAAAAGCTTAACTAATGTTCTATGCAAAGGCATTTTTGCTGAGATGTCTCATCAGCTGGCAAACAATGGTCTTCAGATTGCCACTTTTTCCATCCCTTTTAGAATGATACGGTGAAAGTGCAGCTGAAGTTTAATACTTAACACATGACTCATAAAAGATCCCTTTTCATTGCTGATGTGAATTTAATTCCCCAGTTCTATGAAACTATCTTTAATACATGATCTACTAATACATTAGCAAGTAGTGTGGACCTCTGGAAGGATGTCTGTAGGGTGGAACAGTTGACACTGACACTCACTATGTGTACTTCAGGGGTATTTTACTTTGGACGACTCGTAATGATGTCCTGTGGCCTGAATGCTTACACGTGGTTGGATTGCAGCTGGGGAGGGCAGTAGGTGCGCTCTTGAAGTTTGTCTTCCAGTTTAGCCTGTTCTAAAAGGGAAGCACCCTTTAGCTCCGATGCTGAACCATGGGAACCGAAAAGCAGTAAGTGTCAGTAATTGGGAGAGTTGCTTCAAAAATGCACTTGCAGTCCAAATTAAAACACTAATAATGCACCCATAGTTTTCTAGTGAAGGGGGGTGGGGGGGGAGCTAATGACTGTAATGGTTTGTATTTCAGAACCCTCCTATAATGCAGATATGTAAATGTTTCCCTGTGAAATTTCTCTGGGTGGTAGAAGAGAATTTTATTCTCAGTGGAATCTTTAAGGAGACTTGGAGCATTGTGGTCAGGGGATGAATGAAAAAAGCAGATGAGAATTGAGCCAATCCAAAAACTCATCTGATGAGAATGAGCATCTTTGATCTGCTCACATATTCTACATGTGATATATGATACAGATTGCTGTAGTTTCCTTATTGCCCTCTATGTAGTTGTAGGATGAAAATTACAATAATGATTTTTTTAAAGAAACATGGTAATAATACTGCTGCATTCTAGAGCCTTTTTTGTAGTAAAGCAGCAGTTTAAATTTAATCTTTCCTTGTTGCTATTTTGGGAAGGAATGGTGTAGCTTTCTCCTATTCATTTCAGTCAAAAGGCTTTGAGCTGGAAAGGTGTGGGGGGAAGCTATTTCCGCTTCCTTTTTCAAAGATTGCGGTCCCAGTGTCACAGTTGACTTCTGTTATACCTCCTTATGCAAATCAACACAACTCCTACTGTTAAGTTTTATGCATATGAAGCAGTTACTCTGGAGCACAAACACACTTAAAATATCTGCTTTTATTTATTTTATCTCGCCTTCCCCTGTCACTAAACAACTATTTTTTTTGCACTGTATTTTTTTTTTCGTGGAGAGGGCAGCTGGGTCCACGAGCGCTTTTGGGGCTGCTCCATCTTCTAACAAGAAAGAACGTTCTGGCTACCAGTGCGTAGTGTGTTACCTGCTTCCTGTTTGGTCATGCCTGGGGTTTTTTGATTGAGTTCATATAATAGGTGATATACGGCAGCTTACTTCTTTTACTTGGAAAAGCTAAAAATGATTCCTGGTTGAAGCAAATAGCTGGTTGTCCTGCATAGCTGCTGTCATCTTTCTTGGAGCTTTACAGCTTTGTTGGTAGGTTGGAGATAAAGATGATGATTTCAGTTGCATCTTTGACTAGCATCTTGCGAGTCCAGTGTTGATCAATCCAATTTACGCTGGTGTACTTATCCAGAGCGGACTTGCTTTGCTTCGACGTGCCTCCTCCTTCAATGAACCAGGAACATGGGAGGCTGTGTATTCTGGCTGGTTTATTCTTTTACGGTGTATAGTTTAACAAAGGATGAGTCTCTTTCTTGTAACTGAATTCAGCCAGAAATTCTTAAGTTATCCATAGACTTTTTGGGTATTACTTCTTCCTTCGTTTGGCCAGTCACTGGCTTCTTTTCTGAATAAGAATATCTGGTTGTCTTTGGCTGCTAGTGTCATGACCCCTTTCTTTGCCTTGCACTGGCACCTCCCAGTAAGGTTCCTTTGGATGCAATACACATTGTGTACCTCCTAATGGAAGAATTCTTCATTAGGGACGCGCAGTTGCTTTTAGAAAAGAGCTGTTTAGCAAGTTATTTGCCTTCTTTCTTGGAGTCAGCTGTAATTCACTACCAATGCAGCACTCCTGTTGTCAGTTATGTAGAAGTTCTCTGCCTTGGGAGGCCAAGCTGGAAAGCTGAGCCAGAACTCGAAAATTTGAGTGCTACATATTTTCAATATGAAAACGGTAAGAGACTTCGGAAAACATCTTATTCGACAACTAGCTATTCAAAATGCTAAGAACAGGATAAACACCTGAGAAGATTTAGATGAAGTATCTTAAGCACCTCCATGAAGCCATAAACGAAACTGTTCTACTGTTGGAGCTGGCATCTGTAATCTTAATGTAGGCCATGCAGAAAAGACACGTTACATGCAGTAGTCATGCAGTATATTAATGCAGTAGAATAGTGCTGGTTTTTCTTACCATAAGATTGTATTGAGTGACCTAAAGATGAAGAGAGAATTTCATGCTGGAGCTTCCACTGCAATTGTACCTTTTTCTCCAAGAAAAGGCATTGCCAATAATACAAGGAGAGAATTATGTGTGAGTAGAATCTATTAACAGAATGGTGGTTGAAACAAGAATTAGAGGAAACCTGAACATTTAAATTGCTTTCTTTTGGACTTCTACAAATTTCTGACTCTCTCTTCAGTTGATGTGCACTCTTCTTTCTTTAATATATGTGATGTTATATCTAATTTGGTCAAACTGGACAGATGTCGTACAGTATCTTGACAAATGTAATCTATGGCAGTGCAAGAAAACTTCATCTACTTAGTGGCTTTTTTGCATGTGTGGCTTCCTGATTGCCGTAAGTCAGAGTTTCTTTGTTTCCTTTAGGAACTTTTTGGGCATGTTTATTTTGGAAAGAGGAGGCTGAAGGGGGGACCTCATTGCCCTCTACAACTACCTGCAAAGAGGTTGTAGAGAGGTGGGTGTTAGCCTCTTCTCCCAAGGGAATAATGACAGGACCAGATGAAATGGTCTGAAGTTGGGGCAGGGGAGGTTTAGATTAGATATCAGGAAGAATGAGTTTACTGAGAGGGTGGTCAGGCACTGGAACAGCCTGCCCAGGGAGGTGGTGGAGTTGCCATCCCTGGAGGTATTTAAGAAATGCGTAGACATGGCACTTCAGGGCATGCTCTAGTGCCCGAGATTGTTGGTTTGTGTCTGTTTGTGGGTGGGTTTGTTTTTGGGTTTGTTTTGGTTTTTTGGGGTTTTTTTTGGTGGTTGGACTCGATGATCTCAAAGGTCCCTTCCAACCATGAAGATTCTGTGATTCTGTAAAGGCCTGAGAAGCTAAAAATTGAGAAAACAGACTGTAGTTCTGACTTCCACATCTTCCTGTAATGTGGGAATATATTTGTACTCTGCCTCGAGAAAAGTTAAAGCCGAATTAATTACAATTCCAAGATACTACTGGGATTGCATATATATTTTAATCTCCTTACTGCTCTGTGTGACTTTCAGGGTAAGAACGTTATAGAACAGAGCCTGGAAAAGCTTGTATGTGTGATAGGATCTTGAAGTGAGCTACATAAAGAGGCTCTAGAGCCTCTTAAGCTTTCCTGATAGAAACATCTCATAATCTTTGGGTATTGTTTTGTATAAATTTCTTATTCATGTTAGACTACATTCTCCTTGCATTTATCCATCTGATCAATGCTGTTCCGTGCTTTGCCAGCCCAGCATGTGCTCACAGCTCCATATGCTCTCAGTGTAGTGTGACATTTTTTATGTGCCTCTAAAGTGCACTTTGTGTGGCTCAGTGTGATGAAATGGTTCTCATCTTGTGATTGATAACATAAATGTGGGTCTTTCTGATCGTTTGTGTGCCTGAATTACTGGGTGTGAGGCACTATCCTGTGTGTTTTGTTGTGGCAGCTCTTTGTGCGGGGCAATTCCCACTGCTTTTAGTTCAACCTGTTTGTATAGAACTGTTGTTTGGACCTTTAAAAGGACAAAAAAGTGTTCTTGTAAACCATTCACAAGTTGCCAGCCAATGATCATGAGATCAAACTAACCCAAGATAAAAATAAAATGCAGTTAAATCAGTCATTCATGTCTTGAAACAAAGCTGTAATTCAGTTTTTGACCATTCTTCTGGGAGTAATGTAACATTTAAGCCATGATGAAATGAGGGCAGTTCAGCTGAGAAGTGCATGGCTGGAAGCTTCTTCCTTCATTATTATTCTTTGTTGATGGTTTGGAAAAAAAAATCAGAACTTAGGGGAAGAATTCCAGGTGCATGTTTTTCTACAGTGTGCGTGTATATATGTATATCTTACATGTCCAATGGATGGGAGGGCATAAAAGGACTTTATCTGTAATAGCAAGTGCTACACCAGCCACTGGATTCTCTTACTGTTTCCTAGCTGTTAGAAGCAGTTGTAGTTCAAGTCTGGAGTACAGGACTTGTCAGACTATAGCAGAGATGACAATTTAATCTCTTAATCCTTCTTGCTCTTTAGACTTTCTCAGAAGAAACCTGAGAAGAAGTCCATCCCCATAGTGGTGGCTTTCTCCTGTTATGGTGGACTAAATGCTTCTGCTATAGCTGCCTCCAGGTAGGCTCCTCTGTCATCCTCTGCATCCCTTTGCGAATGCTCCATTCTTCCCCCTGTTGCCAGTTCATTTGTTTTTTATAAATGCACTTCACTACTCCCAGAAGTAGTGGTAGTTACAGTGGAATTAGTCAGGAGCTCAGTTCAGAGCCCAGGTCTAGCTCATTTGTGGAGGATCCATGATGGTACAATTGCAGTTTTAGCAGAAAGCAGCCACTAACTCTTCTACCCTCCCCCCCTGCTTTTTTTTTTTCCCCTTTTGTCGCAGTGCACGTGGTTTATGTGCTTGATAACTTGATTGCATTTTGTACTTTTCTCTGCCCTTCTTTCTTACATAAAATAACCCTCTGAGAGTGCCCACAGTTGAATGCTTATTGTGGTCACTTTTACTTACGCTTTAGTGATACTTTCTGCCAGAAAAACCGTAGAGATCTTTGGGTTTGTGGTTGTTCACAAGAGAGTATAGCTCAGCTTTGGAGAGACGTTTCTTGTCATCTATTAAAATGGGAGTGTTGCAGGATTTATAAATGTGTACTCTGAAGTATAAAATTGTGTTTATTGTCTGAGTAGCAATACACAAACTTGGATGATTTTTATGTTAGAACTGAGGGTGAAAGCCTGTCAGAAAACACCTGCATAATGGCAGGTGGGTCTATACTTGTCATGTTAAGCTAGTTAATGTCACTGGAAAGTTTAGCCAAACTTCACGTAGCTTTCAACTTTGTTTTGCTGAAAGATCAGCTTGCAGGCAGATTTACTTGGCAAACCAAGCCGAACTTTCTAGATCATTCTCAATTAAAGTATTATTTTGCTTTACCTCACTTAAGGAAGAGTTAAGTTCTTGAAGTTAATGCTCCACCCATTGCTCTCTCAGGAATCCCAACTACATCATTAGAAAGTACATTGGAAGCGACAGTGTTTGGTAAAGGCTGTCACAAGGTTATTCTGTCTTTTGAAGGGGCTGACTCATACAGGTCTAGGGAAATTGATTATTTAGACTTTGAGCTGGATCAACAGCTGTTACACATCATATAGTTTGCATCCAGAATTCAATCTATAAGGTCTTGACCTGTGTATTAACTTGTGGCAGTGATACCATGGCTTTGCCTTAACTCTTTGTGGCTTTTACTGCTCATATGAGGGATTGCTGTTTTCCAGGATGTGTGAAACCACAGTAGCATATCTTAGAAAGGCTGCATATACGTGATAGGGTGGAAATGGCTTCTGAGTTAGTCCCACCTCCGGCATTCCACACTGGCCCATTACTATATGTTTCAAACGGAAATGGGAAATGCTTGCAAGGAATAAAAGCCAACCTGCCTTTTGGGGGAAGAAGTTTCTCCAAGTGACATATTAACTAATTTGCATCCTGCAGCATAAGGTTACATTCGTATGTTTTCTCTCTCTTCTTTAACTTTAGCTGTTTAATATTACTTTTCTAAATGCTTATCCTTTAGGCAACTTTACTAAACATCTTAGTTCTCTAACATTTTGAGTGAGTTCTGTATCTTAGCTTTTTGTATGTGTGTATATATATATATAAAAATTCTCTAGCAGTTTTAAGTTTGGTGTCTAGTAATTTCACTTCCTGTTTGGCTTCCGAAATCAGCATTACAGGTTTTTAAATCATCCTTTAAAATATTACAACAATTGCCTATTAGAATTTTCATCTTGTCCTCATTCTTACTCGTTCTGGAGAAGTTGTCTTAATTCATTCGCTGGATCACTATGAATTGCATTCTGCTGTGGGAGACTAGGTTTCTCAGAGCTGCATTTAGATGCAATAAGGATCTGAGAGAAGCACTGTGGGCTCTAGTAATTACTTATTCTTGAGCAGCAGAAATCTTTTATATACAATAATTTAAATTATCAGTTGCTTGTTCAGTTTCAGTTGACTGAAAAAGGGTATTCCGTGATATAAACATTTCTCATGGCATGGTCTTTTGCTAAATGGATGTTCTGATTTCAGCATAAAACAGAATTCATACATGGATTAGTTCTTTTATACTTTTCTTGTGTTGATTTTTGTAATTTCTGTGGGAATCTGTGTGTGTGCATTTTTCCACCCCTGTGTTGAAGCTCCATTTTGAGGGAAGCTATACTAATATGTATACACTAAAAGAGCTCAGGAAGAGAGGTGCTTTAGTAAGAATCAGGGTGACTAACACAGTTGATGCATTGACTTTGAACCTTTTGGCAAGGTTCCCGTTGAACTGATTATGTGCTTTTGCATTGTCCCTTAGCAGCAGGAAATCCCATCTGCCTTTGATGGGGCTCAACTAAATTACACAAAAGGATGGAATAAATTTTGCTTTTTAGCAGAATGGTTTAGATGGTGGTTTGCAGCTAAGCAGAGTTGCCTTCTGAACCTTAACCTGGATGATGTGCTGAACAAAGCACTTTGTCAACCCCAGCAAAGAACAGGAAGCTTTAACCAGCCAAGTTTGTTTTATGTCAGTATTTCTTTCTGCTTTTTATGGTTTAAAGATTGACATTATATCCAGGGGGCTGTCTCATGAAAATCAATCACTCGTTTCACACCAAAAAAAAAAAAAAAAAAAAAAAAAGAAAAAAAGAAATCAAATCTATATTAAGTCATTTAGGCTTTTTTGACCTACAAAACCATTCAGAAAACAGATCAAGATGAACTGCTTTTTGTTATCTTGTGCCTGGAGTAATTAAAGGAAAAATTTGACCACTATCAAATCCAGATAGCTTTATGTGCTACAGACAAGGGCCAGTTCTGAATATTGGTCCACTTTGACTGAACTTCTTAACTCATAAATTTATGATGAAGACCAATAGTTTAAAGGGGAGGTCAAGGGGGAGGTGTTTCAAAATACAAAAATTTTCTTCAGTTTTTTATATTTTAGTAATAGAAAAAGCAGACCTGCAGAAAGCTGAACTAGTATCTATGCATAGTAGATGGCACTTCCTTTTTCAGATATGTAATAATATTTTTGTCCTTTAGCCTCTGTAATCGCTATGTTACACTTGAGTTCTGTAGTTCAGTTGGCTAATGAAATATATTAGGATTGGTGAGAAAATTATAAAAAAATTTTTGCTTTCCTCTGAGCATTATTTCTGTGCACAGAAAATGTGAGTTCAGGTGCTTGGCTAAGGAAGTTTGTGCTTATTTGGAATCCAAAAATGAATAAAAAAGCTGTGTGCTTCTCTGTGCTGCAATATGGATTGTCCTTACTATATTACTATTTTTCCATACAGGCTTATTACAAAAGCTTTGTTGTCATCGTTTAACATACGCTTTGTTGCAGATATTTTCATCTTTCCTTTTTCTTTTCCCTTTCATTAGACGTTTGCTGACCAGGTATTTGGTATCCTCAGCTGGACAATTCCCATTGCTGTAGCCTTTTCTTGTTTTGGTGGACTTAATGCTTCAATTCTAGCATCCTCCAGGTACTGCATATCTCTTTCCGTTTGACAAATATTCATGAATATTTTTACATATTACTGTTACACTCATCTATGACGAGTAGCAAAAATACTTTTTGTAACCGAACCTGTAATGAATAGCCACAATAAAATAACAGGCCTAAATAAACCTCTGTGTGTGTGTGCATACAGAATCACAGAATGATATGGGGTTGGAAGGGACCTCTGGAGATCATCTAGTGCAACCCCCTGCCAGAGCAGGTCCACCCAGAGCAGGTTGCACAGGAACGTGTACAGGCAGGTTTGGAATTTCTCCAGAGATGAAGACTCCACCACCTCTCTGGGCAGCCTGTTCCAGGGCTCTGCCACCCTCACAGGAAAAAAGTTCCTCGTCATATTTAGATGATTCAAGTTTGTGCCCATTCCCTCTTGTCCTGTAACTGGGCACCACTGAGAAAAGACTGACCCCATCCTCCTGACACCCATCCTTTAAGTTTTTATAGGCGTTGATCAGACCCCCCCTCAGTCTTCTCTTCTCCAGACTAAAAAGACCCAAGTCCCTCAGCCTTTCCTCATCAGAGAGAAGTTCTAGTCCCCTAATCATCTTTGTAGCCCTCTGCTGTACCCTCTCCAGCAGTCCCCTGTCCTTCTTGAACTGGGGAGCCCAGAACTGGACACAGTGCTCCAGATGTGGCAGAGTAGAGGGGCAGGACCTGCTCCCTGGACCTGCTGGTCACTCTCTTCCTGATGCACCCCAGGATGCCATTGGCCTTCTTGGCCACAAGGGGACATTGTCGGCTCATGGTCAACCTGTTGTCCACCAGGACTCCCAGGTCTTTCTCCTCAGAGCTGCTCTCCAGCAGGTCAGCCCCCAACCTGTACTGGTGCAGGGGGTTATTTCTCCCCAGGTGCAGCACCCTACACTTGCCTTTGTTGAAGTTCATCAGGTTCCTCTTTGCCCAATTCTCCAGCCTGTCCAGGTCTCACTGGATGGCGGCACAGCCTTCTGGTGTGTCAGCCACCCCTCCCAGTTTTGTATCATCAGCAGACTTGCTGAGGGTACATTCCATCCCTTCATCCAGGTCATTGGTCATATTGAAGACGGAGACAGTGTCAAATTGTGGGAGACAGTGTCAAAAGCCTTGCTGAAGTCCAGGTAGACAACATCCACCGCTCTCCCCTCATCTATCCATCCAGTCATGCCATCATAGAAGGCTATCAGGTTAGTCAGACATGACTTCCCCGTGGTGAATCCGTGTTGACTACTTCTGATAGCTTTCTTTTCCTCCATATGCTTTGAGATGATGCCCAGAACAAGCTGTTCCGTCATCTTTCCAGGGAAGGAAGTGAGGCTGACCGCCCTGTAGCTTTCTGGGTCCTTCTTCGTGCCCTTTTTGAAGACTGGGATGACGTTGGCTTTCCTCCAGCCCTCGGGCACCTCGCCTGTTCTCCAGGACCTTTCAAAGATGATGGGGAGCGTCCCAGCAATGACTTCTGCCAGCTCCCTCAGCACTCGCGGGTGCATCCCGTGAGGACCCATGGACTTGCGGATATCTAGTTTGCCCAAGTGTTCCATAACTTGATCTTCCTCAGCCAAGGGGAAGGCTTCCTTTGTCCAGACTTTCTCTGTTACCTCCAAAGTCTGGGACTCCTGAGCAGTAAAGACTGAAGCCAAGAAGACATTCAGCAATTCCACCTTCTCTGCATCCTCTGTCACCAGGGCACCCGTCTCATTCAACAGCGAGCCCACATTTTCTCTAGTTTTCCTTTTACCTCCAATATACTTGAAAAAGTGCTTCTTGTTGACTTTCACATCCCTTGCCAGGTGTAATTCCAAGGAGACCCTGGCTTTCCTCATTTCATCCCTGCATACTCTAATGGCATTCCTGTAATCTTCCCAAGTGGTCAGTCCCTTCTTCCACGCACTGTAAACTTCCTTCTTCCACTTGTGCTTTTTCAGGAGCTCCCTGCTCAACCACGCAGGTCTCCTGCTTCCCTTGCCTGATTTTTTTGCTCTTAGGGATGCACCGATCCTGAGCTTGGAGAAAGCGATATTTGAATATCAACCAACCCTCTTGAGCCCCCCCTACCTTCCAGAGCCCTAACCCATGGGATTTCTGCAAGCAGTTTCTTGAAGAGGTCAAAGTTAGCCCTCCTGAAATCCAAGGTTTCAGTCCTACTTGTTGTTTTGCACATACTACCCATGATCCTGAAATCTATCTTTCCGTGGTCACTGCAGCCAAGGCTGCCCCCAACCTTAATGTCCTCCACCAGTCCCTGATTGTCTGTCAGAACTAGGTCCAGTAGTGCTTCTCTCCTTGTTGGATCCTCCACCACCTGAGTCAAGAAATTACCATCAATTTCTTGATGGTAAATTAAGAAGGAACCTCCTGGTTTATGGAGGAACCTCCTGCCTTATGCATGCCTGGCTGTGTAGCCTTCCCAGCAGATCTCAGGGTGATTGAAGTCCCCCATGAGAACCAAGGCCTGTGATTGCGAGGCTACTTTGAGCTGACTGTAAAAGGCCTCATCAGCTTCCCCATCCTGATCAGGTGGCCTGTAATAAACACCCACAACAGTGTCCCTCATATTGGCCTGCCCCTTAAATCTTCACCCACAAGCTCTCAACTCTCTCTTCATCTGACCCCAGGGAGGGCTTTAGGGACATCTCCTCACTCTCTATCCATTCCTTAACATAGGGGACAACACCTCCACCCCTCCTTCCTCACCCGTCCCTTCTGAACAGCTTGTAGCCCTCAATAGCCGCACTCCAGTTGTAGGATTCAACCCACCAGATTTCAGTGATGGCCACTATGTCATAGCTTTCCCGCAGCACAGTAGCTTCCAACTCCTCCTGTTTGTTGCCCATGCTGTGTGCATTTGTGTAGAGGCACTTCAGCTGGGCTGTTGGCTGTGCCACCTTCTTACACTTTGAGGTGTCTCACAGGTGTTTCTCTGTTGACTTCAACTACCTCAAGAGCCCCTGGCTCATCTCCATAAGACCGTGACTGCAGTGCAGTGTCACCAGTGTGCCTCAGGGCAACAGGCTGAAGGTCTTTACTAGCACCCTGTCCCTCTAACCCTGATGTGTTACCCCATAGCTTGTCACAGACAAGCGTGATATTATTATCCCCCTCCCCCTTCACATACACCCTTACTGCTGCCTTACCTCCCCAAAGCCTCCCTAGCTGTGTGTGTGCAGAGTACAATTAAAGATCAAGTGAATGTTGTCTGGGTAGCGAGTCCTCAGGCCACCTGATTATTTGGATTATCTTCCATTTTACTTGATATATCCAGCAAGTTCTTATTTTCAAATGTATTTACTTAAAACTTACTGACTTCAAAAATCTTAGTATCTTTTAAGTTTTTCTAAAAGTAAAAGGTTTTAAAAGTTGCTACTGCTATTAAGCTGCAGTCAAAAAGCTTAAGATACAGTAAAGAAGCTTTTGTCTGAGCACTGATTGTGGATGTGACTAGTGAATGTTTTAAATAGATTTATTCAGGCGATTTCACATGCTTCCTGTCCATTGAATGTATGCATAGTGCCTCTGTGCTTAGAACAATTATGAGTATGATCTGGTGAAGTAGTCTGTACAGAACAATTTGCAGTTGGTAATAAAATAATGTGTGTTTGTTTTTTGAGCGTGTGGTTGAGTGAGCTCTGTTCAGAGACCTGGCCATCTCTTCCGCTTGCCATTGAAAACTACACTGCTAGGAGCTGGAGTGTTTTCACTGCTGGCTTTTAAAATTTTTCAAAACAAAAGGAATTTATTTCAGTTACTATAGATATTTTCTATTTTACCTGTAGGATTGTTTTCTAAAAATGGGTGTTAACACCATGTTTCTAAAAGCTTGCATATCTTTTAATGGTGATTGTACAGTACATCTTTACCAGAAGGGTTGAATCCATGTACCAGTGTAAAGGATGGAAATTCAGTGGTTTAAATACTTACTTTGAATGGTATTGTTCTTTGATTTTCTGTAATACATTCTTTCTCACCTGTGGCCTCAACATCTGTTCTCTGATTTGTGTTTTTCAGGCTATTTTTTGTAGGATCTCGAGAAGGTCACCTTCCTGATCTGTTGTCTATGATCCACATACAGAGGTTCACACCTGTGCCAGCACTGCTTTTCAATGTAAGTTATTATTGCTTTTCGATGGTGCAGGTGTGACTATATGAATTATTTAAAGGAAGACTTTTAAAAAGCGCAAGAGAGAACTGTCATTGAGGTGATTTCTGACAGCGTGAATTTTGAGAGGCATGAAGTCATGTCAAACACCAAGGAGTAAGAGGTGTTACTTTCATGCAAAAAGCTGCATAAAAAAGAAGTTTCAAACTTTTGTTGTTCATCTCACTCCTGTTCTTTTCTGACAGTGTGCTATGACCCTTATTTACCTGGCTGTGGAAGATGTCTTCAAGCTTATTAATTACTTTAGTTTCAGTTACTGGTTTTTTGTTGGTCTGTCTATCGCTGGACAATTATATCTACGTTGGAAGGAACCAGATCGACCCAGGCCTCTTAAGGTAGTGTTTACTTATTACAGAATTGTTTAAAATCCCTCTCTTCCACATAATGTAAAAGTATTATGTAAAATCTGGGCCATACACGTTATCCCTAAAGGTTACAAATTGATCAGAATGCAAAACATGGTTTTCCTTCTATGTTGTACCATGGAAGCTAGCTTGTCTGCTAGGTAAGAGTAAGGAATTATTGTAACAGTATACTCTGTCATTATACGTTAGTTCAATCACTGTTCCTTCTCTCTGTCAACTGGAGAGTGTCTCATGAGGCTAACATGGTAGTTAGCCTTTTTTGTTGGATTAGAAATCTCAAATTAGGAATGCTTAATTAATTCTGTCAGTGTGGACCACACTTAGCTCTGGTGGTGTTTCAGTTCAATACCTCGCCCTCTCACCACCGTCTTGTACTTGAAGTTGATAAGCTACGTGAAAGTCATTCTTGTTTCCTGGGTTTTATTGGATTTTTCTAAAAACACTTCATCCTGTTACACAGTTTCTTTCAAGACAGCAGTTACCATACTTGATTACTTTTGTGATTTTTAGCAGCAATTCTGTTGAAGAATAATTCTGCAATTTGCTTATGATTCCAAATAGCCAGATGTGTAATAGGAGGAGCAGATAATTTTACAAAGTGGTACTGAGAGGGAAAAGTCTGTAATTCTCACCAAAATGCTTTTAACTGTAAACAATGAATATTTCAGTAACATTCTGTTCCGTTTTTTCTGTCTGCAGCTGAGTGTGGCTTTCCCAATAATATTCTGTATATGCACAATATTCCTGGTGGTAGTGCCCCTCTATAGTGACACTCTAAATGCATTGATTGGAATTGCCATTGCTTTATCTGGAATTCCAGTATTTTTCTTGGGAGTCTATTTACCTGCATCAAGGAGACCTCAGTTTATCAACAAGCTTTTAGGTAAGTTTCTTTGTAGATGGAGATGTTGTTAGGAAAGAGGAAAATTAAAGAAGTGAATCTGGGTTTGTTAATGAAAAGGGTTGTGGTGAGTTGACCCCAGGCAGCAGCTAAGCACCCCCAGAGCCGCTCACTCACCAGCACCCCGCAGCAGAATGGGGGAGAAAATAGGAAGAAGAGAGGTGAGAAGACTTGTTGGTCAAGATAAAGACAGTGAGGGAAAGGAAGGTAAGTGAAGGAAAAAGGGGAGAAAAACCAAATGATGCAAAGGCAGGCACTTCACTACCTCCCACGAGCAGGCTATTGCACAGTCGGTCTCCGAGCAACAGGCACCTTGAAGAAACCCTCCCACGTGCACGCTCTTCTTCCTCTGCCTCAGTTTTTATTGCCGAGCGTGACATTTACGGCATGAAATATTCCTTTGCTTAGTTTGAGGTCAGCTCTTCTGGCCATCTCCCCTCTCAACTTCTGCCCAGCCCCATCCTGCTAGTTGCAGGGAGGGCAGAGTGGGAGGGAAAAAAAAAAAAAGCCTTGATACTGTGCAAACACTGTTCAGCAAAAGCCAAAACAGTGGTGTGTTACCAACCCTGTTTGAGCCACAAATCCAAAACATAGCACCACGTGGGTTGCTATGAAGAATGTTAACTGCATCCCAGTCAGACCCAGTAAAAAGGGTATACTGATTTTAGATGGTTTTACCCCTATTTACTGTATATTTAAAAGGCTGTCCAGTTTCTACAGATTTTGTTCTACATTTTTATACCTTTCTCTTCAATCAGTGCACAAAAAGCCTTGGTAATGCAAGCTACCTGTCTTGCTTTACTGAACCAGCTGTTTGAAGATAGATTTTATGTCAGTCACAGATGGAATTTTGCCTTCTATTGAATTGCTGCAGTTAAATTGCACATTTCTGTCCAGCAGTACGCTGTTGTCATTGTCACCGTGTGATAAAACAGCGATGAGGGATGTGGAAAGGAAGGTTTATAGCAGAATTGTAGAATGCAACAGGATTCGCTGTGCTGCAGCAGCCAGCGAATATGTAAATACTCAGTAATCTTGTCACTTTCCTGTGTGCTATGTGAAGGTCTTCTTTCAGTTTTTTGTTCTACCAATTTTCCACTCTTAATTAGAGAGAAAAAAGATTTTTCTTGTTACTTGACGGGGTGCCTAAGAGGAAAAACAACCTAAGATATCAACGGAACAGTTATAAACATTATCTGTTTTAGAAAAAAAAAAAGGAGTGGAAGACACTTTTTGTATTAACTTTCATCATTTTGTTTCCCTTAAGAGAAGTGAGGCAGCATTCTTGACAACTCTCTTTAATTGCTCAGCTGCATGTTGTGTAATTAGAGTTGAGTAGGTGGCTATTCTTCTGATTTATCTTCCCTTTCCTATGCAGGTGCAGTCACACGGAACATGCAGCTGCTCTGTTACTGCGTTTTAACAGAGATGGACACAAATGAAGAAAAGAAGTTAGAAATCAAATCCAACTAAAAATTCAAAGCCATTACAAGAAACAGGAGGGGGGATAAAGCAATTATGACAACAAAAGGGAAGAGATGGAGCTGGAAAAAATGGGAAAATTTGTTTCCAGTGGTCTTTCAGAAACACTGGAAATGTACTTACTTGCAGTTGGATTCTCACACAAATCGTGCCCTCATGTCACCCTCCTAAACTGTGGCATGTTTTCATTGGACAATGATTACCTACTCATTTCAGGCACACAAGCCATGCGTCAATACTGTTCCTTCTTCAGAATTGGTATTAAAATGGTAAGAGCTAATGGATCAAATCAGATTTTGCAGAACCAGGTGGTGAAGTAATGCATTTTTAAGTTAGACTGAAAAACACTTTGACTCAAAAGAACAGAAGTCATTTTTAGCTTAATTGTGATGGATGTTCGCATGAAATTATTTGCTGTTCCATCTCGGTTCTTATCCCGGCAGACAGCTGGTCCCAACAAACTACCTAACTTGTCATTGTTAGCAAAAAAAAATGAATAAAATTGTGCTACATTATTTAAAGACTGAACCAACCTCTCTCCTTTACAGATAAGTATTTTATTCTGCACTGAAATGTGGTATCTGACCGTGGCAAGGATTTAATCAACAAAGCTCCTTTGCACTGAAGATCTGATTAACATTTGATGATTCTTTCCTGTTAGCTTGTTCGCACTTGGTCAACTTCTGACAGGCTTTATCAAACGTCCAAAATTAAAGTGCTCAGTTTGCTTGTATGCGTTTGTTTCTGAACTGTTTTAGTGAAACATGTTAGCAGTGTTACCTCAGCAGTCAGAAAATTCCCTTGCTAAATTTCAGTGCTGTTCACTAGAAATGACCATCGAGAACTTCACAGAACAAAGCACTTTCTTTTTTCTGTGGCAGCAACTGTATCTTGAAAGCTAAGTAGCAGGGAGAGAAAATAGGAATAAAAACAGAAATAAAAAGTAATATTGCCATACAAACTGATACTAGTTTGTACTATTTGTAATTCCAAAGCTGTAAACCTGTTGTGGTTTTGGCCAAATTTACCAAAACCAGACTGACAGATCATCCTCCTCCCCCCCCTCCCCAAAAGAGAGGAGAGAAAGAGATAAGGAGATTTAGAAGTTTAGAATGAACTAAACTACTTTAATGAAGAATTAATATTAAAATCAAAAAGAAGAAAATAATGAAATAGATATAATATATACAAAACTGTATCAAGCTCCCAGGAGGACAGTCACGTCACCGGCAGGCACTGGGGAAGTCCCAGACTGGACTCAGCGATGAATGGGAACTGGATTCCGGCTCTGGAGTCTGGAACATACAGATTGGGATCAAAGGCAGATGGACAGACAGAGTCCTCTTAGGATGTCGGCCATTGAAGGAAGAGAGTTGACCCTTTGATCCCTCAGCTTTTATACTGAGCATGGGGCAGATGGGATGGAATACCCTAGTTGGTCAGGTTTGGGTCACCTCTCCTGTCCCCTTCTCCCCACAGGTGGGACCCCTCTAGGCTTTTCCGCTTCTGACCCTCCAACGGGGCAAATAACGGAATTGGCTGCCCTTGGTTGTTACGGCAATAAGGATAAGCAAGGGCCTCCCTGCACACCATCCCTTGGCACGGAGCACAAACACTGGGCTGATCACTCCGAGAATGAGCAGTTTTCTCCACAATATGCCGTTAATTTCAGAGAGTTAGAAGAGGCCTGGCTGGGATGTAAAATTACGGAACAGAAAGTTGGTTCTGTTTTACTTCAAACCAGGACAAAGCCTAACATCAGGACGTTTTGATACTGAATTTTGGTGCAGTGAGCAGTAACATGAAGCCAGCCCGTTTGGCCAGCAGAGTGGATGTACTTCAAAAACATACCTGGAATTTTTATCGTATTTTGGAATGTTTACCTCAGTTAACCTGAGCGTGTCCGCGTGTGCAGATTTTTGTGCACTGAAGCTGAACTAAATCTTGTAACCACAAGAATACGGCTGAAACAATGCACGCTTCATATGCTGCACCGCATTTGCATCAAGCACTTGAGTAGTGAGGATATTTGCATTCTTGTACCGTCTCCCTGCCCGAGGTTACCTGAAACAAAAAGCTGCAGATCATGGCAAATGGTAGTAGATCCTGAAGACTAACATCAAACAGTCTTGGGCTACCTTTATGAAGCAGCAGTGGCATTTAAGATGATAGGTAAATTCTAGCTGAGGAACTTTGTGCACAGTTAGAACATAAACACGTAGGGTTCTCTTCAGTATTTAATGAAAATTAGCATTTAGCTATTATAATGCAGCTTTGAAATCTTGCGTATGATTCGAATGAATCCAGGATCTAAGTTGAGACACCTGTTCAAGGGGCAGGCGTAGCTTTAAGAGGCTACGGTCGTGCCATAGGTCAACAGCTGTATTAACCTTTCTGTGAAACCAAGGAAAAAAAGTACTTTGCCTCTATTACCTTGACATCACCAGCCAGAACTAATTGACCTAAAGTCCCTGCTGCAACCTGCAGCTCCTGCCTGACCTAGATCTAACCCCGTCAGCTATTTCTTATGGATTCAAGTAGGAGAGTGCTGAAATACTTTGGGTGTCCAAACAGGCAGATTAAATTCTTTTAAAGATAAATACAGTTTAAAATGCTGATACGGCTTCAGCTGTACCAGCTCCTCTGATCTTTCAATGAGTAAAGAAAACTCAGTCAAAAATTCTTTATTTACAACTTAAATACATATATATTGTTCTACTCCAATAGTAAAATTACTGGGGAGAGATACAGCAATAAAATGGACAGGTCAAGGCATTTCACTTGCTCGAACACATGTAAAGAAGGTAACTTGAAACTTAGGAACAAATACAGTAGGAAGCACTAGGACAGAGTGCCTTCTTTCCAGAACTTTCACTTGCCATTGCGGCAAACATACTAATCTTCTTGTGAAACCTGACAAATTTGTCATGACAAGAAGGGCTGCTGCCAACAGCGCCTCTGTGTACAATGTGGAGGTACCGCTGGTACAGGTACAAACGCTTGGGTGTGCAGCTTTCTTAAAAAATAATAATAAAAAAAGTTCCTTCAGAACCTCAGCATCACAGAATGGACAGAAAAATCTACTTTAAAGCATACAGTATCTTTTGCTTGGAACAAAAATTTATATTGTCAAGTGGCATATTCACACCCATCAGTCTGATCTCTACCAGCTAAGTTGGCTGCTCAGCCAGGCAGGAAAAGGTTTTGGCATTTACTAGAATCCCAGTCCAGTATCTAATACTCATGCCTGGGCAGCAGCATTAGGGTGAGCCGCGCTAGTCACCAACAGCTTCAGAAGCCAGACAGGCAAAAATTTAGCTTATACCTCGTCCATGTAAAGATTGGATTCCTGCTGTCCCAGTGAGCACAACTTTTACCAAACAGTGGTTTTCGACATTTTGGAGGGGTTGTTTTTTTTCCTTCGTTGTGGTTTTTTGTTTTGGTTTGGTTTTTTTTTTTATTTTAGTTCAGCATTCTTATGCATAGCCATCAGCAGCTTTCTGGATTTTCAATTCTACCACAACAGCAGAATTTCATCTTCAGTTTACATTTCACCTTCAAAAAAGGGCTGTTAGTCAGAATCCAAATCCTGGATCTCATCATATCCAAATTCCTGTAGAACCTCCTGCTGATATTTGTTCCATGTTCTTCTCCTGTAACATTGGTCTTCATCACTGAAACTCTCGTCAGACTCTAAAGAAAGAGCATAAATACTTTTAGATTATCACTTCTTTTTAGTTAAACAATTAGATTAACAAACTATTGTAAGCTTCTTGAGTAACACATTAGGACAGTAACAAATACAAAGTCAACAACTTCTACATTAAATGAAGTTTGAATTGTGCTTGGATTGCCCTGGGATGAGGAGTTAAGAAAGCAAAGACAGCGTTTGACAAGCGTGTGGAACCAAGTCATCTATTCCTTCCCAAAACAAGCCATCTTCTGCAAGTGCAGCAGCCTGAAATGGAGTTCTTAATGTTGGCTTTGCAAGAACACTAAGGTTTCTTGTAGTTCCAAGAAAGGTGATCCTTCTCTAAGCAGACTGAACCCACAAGAGCAGAACACCACCCCAGCAGTGCTCAGATAGTTGCTTTTTTTAGAGACAGCACGCAAAAATGTTCACAGCATGAAAGCGAACAGTATTTATGACAAGCAGACCTTTTTCTCCATCACCTTCTTCCTCAGGCAAGAATTCGTCTTCATCAGGATAATCATTACGCCAGTTATTTTCATCATTTTCATCATCTTCATCTTCATATATTTCCCCCGCAACATCATCATTATCTACCTGCACGTCAACACAAAAAACAACATTCAGTACAAATACAGACACTTGGCATTAAGCACTTTTTCACCCACCGATACGATACTACACAGGTCCCAAAGAGCCAAGAGACCCTGATCTACCCCAGGCGTTAGTTATCCAACACTGCACACAGCGGCTGTCAGTACATTCACCATTGCACAGCAATCTGCTTTAGGTGAAAAAAAAATCAGTGAAGCCATGCATTTAAATGTTCCGGTTCAGCATTTAAAGGCCAGGGTTAATGTCTAAATTAACCCTCCTCGCTTCAGCAGTCGTGTAATAGATGTGGAAGCAGAAAAAGTAGCTTCAAGTTCCTGATATGCAAGTCTATTGATCACAGTATCTACGCAATGAAAGACTTCAGTTTACATTTAACTTCCTAACTCCAGTTACCAAAGGACAATTCTATTGCAAGAAAATATCTCATATTAAGATTGAAGTCAAGTTCCCAAATACTGAAAAAGATACGCGTACCTCCCATGTTCCTTTTTTCACCCAACTGTATTTACAACTACATTTTAATGGCTGCCTCCTAGTCACAAACGAGATGTGAATTGCTTCAAGTTTACATTTGTGTGCCAAAATTTACTTCGCAATTTGCAGCCAGACAAATTTTTCAGAGTAGGTGAGCACCGTCCCTTCAGTTTTCATTGTCATATCAGAATTTGCTTGAATCAACAGTAACCCGGAAGAACACAGGACCGGCAGTTACAAACAGCTGAACACAGACACCGCTGAGCGTCTGTAGTACCCCAAAGGATTTTTCTTGGCAACTTCTGATGACAGGACTTTAAGCATGCTTATTTGTGACCTTTCTATTTAAGAAAGATCTGTTTTCCCACATCCTTACCAGTTCATATTCTTCTCTATACGGCTGTACAGAGAGGATATTTTCGATCCAACCAGGGGCTGATGTTTCCATATAGTAGATGTCATAAACATACTCCTCTTTCTCACGGTGTTCTTTTTTAACGTCTTCAGAAACATTTAAACGCTCACGGATCATCTCTACTGCATTGCAAAGAATCACATCTGGATCAGTCTTCTGCTGAGAAAAAATAAAAATATTAAAAGGGCATATGTCCACTGAAGTCGTGCACACAAAGTTTTAGTTACAGCCAACTGCCTTTGTAGACAGCAGCCAACAGCTAGCTAAGGATGACATTCTGAAATCTTCAACCGAAACGCTTTTCCATCAGAATGCTGGTATTTGGAACATTAACTAGAACAGAAAGACACAGAAGAATCTTCCAATTAATGCAGTGAATCCAGCCATGCCCAGTTCAGAAAACTTCTGGGACAAGTTCATTAGAAACTACTGAAGGGGATACGACTAACCTCATAGAACTGTTCATCTGTTTCTGATGACGTGTTGGTTGAAAAGACCAGTTTTAAGGCAGCCTGTGCTGCAGGAAAGATGCACATACAGTAGCAGTGGTAATACACAAGCAGATTACAGTGCACCAAGTGTGCAGGAGAAACAATGACAACATGAGAGATTAACAGGAAAAGGCCGACACACCCTACAGATACGCTTTTTCTTTCCTTGTTTCCTCACTGAAACACAGAAGAAATTTCCCACATAAACACTGTAGAAATTTCTTTGTGCTTTCTCCTTCCTAATAAATTATTTCCAATGTATTTGCTTTAGTGACCAGCACTTGAAGGTCTACACAGGCAGGTTTTTGCTGCCAATTTTTCTCTGCTAGAGCATTTCAGAGTATCTTGTCCAATCCACAGGGGTGTCTTCTGAGCTACTTAAGTAATTCTGAGGAACAGCTAGACCAGCCTTTCACTCATGTCTTAATACTTGCAGAATGAAAAAGAAAGCTTACTTCTTACTTTCAACACTTACTGCTTGTAAGTTCTGATGCTACATCGGTTTCATTCCTGTTTTTTCTAATCAGCAGAGTGACAGGTAACAGTTAACTAACAGATCTCAAACATCTCTTTGAACTACGTGCTTAATAAAAAGCGAGAGTTCATACTAATGTTTGATGGCAAAGCCCTGAAATAGCCTGTAGGAAATGCTGAAGGATGACAGCTGGTTGGGCTCTTCCTCACCCAAGTATCTTCTTTAACATTAAGCATTTTAAGTTTTCCTCAGAGCTGTGACGGGCTGCATAAGTAAAGCATCCGTGTGTACTTACAGATCATAGAACCACAGAATGGTTAGAGTTGGAAGGGACTTTAAAGATCATCCAGTTCCAACCCCCCTGCCCTGGGCAGGGACACCTCCCACCAGACCAGGTTGCTCAAAAGACCCGTCCAGCCTGGCCTTGAACCCCTCCAGGGATGGGGCAGCCACAGCTTCTCTGGGCAACCTGGGCCAGGCTCTCACCACCCTCGCAGCAAAGAATTTCTTCCTGAGATCTAATCTAAATCTCCCCTCTTTCAGCTTAAAACCATTACCCCTTGTCCTGTCACTTCCCTCCCTGCTAAAGAGTCCCTCCCCAAATATATATAATGAAGAAACTACTAAATATATATATAATACTATAAATATATATATATACACACACATACAGTGAAGAAGCTACTAAAGAAAGCATACACAGCCCTCTTATCTTCTTTTCCATATGGTTATGAGTCTCGGATACAAAATCTTCTGAACACTCTGTAGGGTCAACCCTACATAGAAGGCAGAGCTGCTTCTACTTAAAACCATGCTAGACATTGAGCAGATACTCCTCAAACTGAAAACATACTTAACTCTTAATACAGAAACAGGATGTAGAGGCTTAACCAGCCCGTTAAACATCCATAGTTCTGCTAAAAACAAAATAAACAATAAAACCTTGTATTGGAATTATGAGAAGGGGAAGCTCAAAAGTATCTTTTCCTTCAGTGAATCTTGCCTAAAAGCGACATTCCTGGCATCTGGGTAGGTAAGAAGACTCCAAATTAGATTTTTTTTTTTCTTTTCTAGGTAGGGAAGTTAATCAAAAACCATCAAGATCCACCTGACAGATGAATGTGAGAATTTATACATCTGAGCAGGGTATAGGAAAACCAGGGCGGTACAAGCCCTTCCTGTAGACAGTTGTGTGGAGCTGGCTACTGTCTCAACAACATTAGCGCACTTAAGGATCCTCAAATAAGTTACTCCCTGTAAAATACTCCAGCTTGCAAATACCTAGTTAAAGCTCCTATTAAACAGTGGAATACTTACAATGCAAAAACCTTCCACAGCGGTCAGTTTGCCCACATGTACCAGTCAACAGTGATACCAAATTACTTCAAGTACCCTAAGCTCGTTTGCTGACCTGAGGGTTTGCAGCAGTTACACTGGAGTCTTCCACCACCTCCTCTTCCTGTTCAATATCAAACAACTGGAATTTCCCACAGCAGTCCGAACTCTTATACTCGGCACCGCTCTCCTTTTGTGAAGCATCTTCCGTTGCCTCAGAGTCCAATCTGTCACCATCAGTCGATGGCTCGCCATTTTTGACAGGTGCGGCTGTTCCGGCACAGTCGGGACGATGGCTGGCTATCACACGGTAACGGTTTTCCTTCCTTTGCTCTTGCTTGGAAGAGCGGAGCTCCTGAATGATCCGCTGAGTGCTTCCTAAAGAGGGTCGCAGACTTTGAGCTGCCTTCTCTCGAGTGATCACTTCTTGAACATATTTCTGAAGTGGTTCGTTCTGGGTAGAGGAACAAAATGGAGGAATATAATGACACCACCAACACAGTAAGCCAGACTCCTTCCTGGAAGTGATTAATAACTACTATTACTGGTACTTCCTACTTGAGGACTGCAGTACTAACATTCCTAACAACATTCAAGTAAATTCTACTGCTTTCAGCAACATAACTATTGTAACAGTCTCCTGATATTGGGAAAAAAGTGTAAGACATTTGTAAATTGTAAGCCTGCTTCAATTTGATTTTCAAACAATATACTTTGTGGTACAGAACAACCCTCCAAACAAAACCAAATGCTTTTTGAAGACTGGGATGGTCCTTAATTCAAGGCGTAATATCCTTTACAATTTCCAATGAAGACCGGTTCCTCAGAAGTACCAACTTTATTCGATATAAAAGGCTGTACAGCGGACGGACACTGTTAACCTTGTAGGGCTGAGCTTCAGCACCTCAAGCAGCAGAAATTCAGGCTTATTGCCTGGTCTGTAGTTCATAAGCGAAGAGCGGTCTGTCAGCACAGAAGAGCCGGAGCTGAGCCCAGCTCACCGCGGGGGGTGCCCTGCGCCAAGCTCCCTAACGAAGAGCCCGCAGGGGAGCCTGCTCCCAGGGGCACAGAGAGGGCCGCCATGCCCTTACAACACCTCCCACCCAGACGCTGCTCTCCCGGACCCGCAAAGACCCGCGGGAAGCAGCGCTGCCAGCCCGGAGCGGGTTTGCCGCTTTCGAAAGCCCCTTTCAGGAACACAACGAAACGCCCCGGCCGGACCACACCGCCCTCGCCCGCCTGAGGAACGGCCCCGGCCCGCACCGGCCTGCGGCGGCGAGGGAGCGGTACCTTGGAGGACACGGTCGCCACCAGCTTGAAGAGGCCCTTCTCCACCGGCTGGGCGCCGCCGCACTCGGTGCGCAGCCGCTTGCAGGCCAGGAGCAGCGCCTCGGCCGGCTCCGTCCCGCCGCGCTTCCGCTTGACGCGCAGCACCGCCGCGCGCTCCATGGCGGCCGCCGGGCAGGGCGGGAAGGGGCGGTCCCCCCCGCGCGGTGCAGGCCGGGAAGGTGGCGGCCGGCGCACGCGGAGGCGGCCTGAGGGGTAGGTGGTGGCGGCGGCGGCCGTGGCGGGGAGCGTGGAGCGAGGTGCCGACTCGGGGCCCTGAGGGGGAGATGAGGCCACCGCGCAGGTTTCGGGCAGGGGATAGCGAAGAGCGCGCTTGCCGTCCCCCATTGCAGCCCTTTCATGAGGCGGGAGAGGTCTGGGCCGAAGCCGCTCTGCTGGCGGCCGGGCCTGTCCCCACAGCTGCCGCTCCCCAGCGCGGCCCGGGGTCCCGGCCGATCCCCCCCGCCCTGCCGCTGCCAGCGTTCGCAGGTCCCTCTTCAGAGGAGGTTTGGGGACCCTGTAGCGAGGGTGTCTGGTTTCTCCCGGCCCGACGTGCTGTGCCTCAGGGGATTTGTTTTCCTTGGAGAATTTAATGGTGATTAATTTCTTTTTTCTCCGTACTGAGTTCATGAGCAGGGCTGGGGGAGCTTAAAACATCCTTATAGAGAAAGCATAAGGCAGTCACCGGTGTTTCTGGCCAAGGCAGGTGTAATAGGGAAAGTATATATATATATATATATATATATGGATCTAGAGCTAAGGTGATGTCTGTTGTTTTCACCGAAAGCTTTGTGGTGTTTGGTTTTTTTCACAGCCAGTGTTATGGGTATTATACTGAAGCCAGGGCAGCAAAACTGTACATAATATATAAGTAATACAAATTGATATTGATCATGAAGACCTTTTGTGGAAGAGCTAATCCAACCACTGGTGCGATGGAGTGGTTAGAAGAGGACGAGAACTATGACTACCATCAGGAAATTGCAAGGTATGCTGGAAAAAAGTACTTTGTTGTTCCACTAAAGCTACAAAAAAGAGGAAACCTTTTTAGGGTTTTAGGACCCCTTGCTTTTAGGACAGATTTTTTATTTATCTCTGCAGAAGTTTGAAGGGCGTGAGGTGAACAGACTGCAGGACAGTCTAGATGTTACAGTCCCCCGTGTTGTACAGGACAGAACTGTGAATGTAGAGTTCTGTGAAATGTTCTCCAAGTAGTTTCTTCTAAATTTTTTTAAACATTTTCTGTGATGCTGATCTTAATACTGACAGTGATTGAGTTGTGGCAAAATGCATTGACTAAATTTCTTTTGAATACCCAGGGCAACAACTAATTTCCAGTTGTCTGTTGCAGTAGTAACTACTTAAGTGTGTAGTAGTAACAGCCAGAGAAGTTGGGAAGATTAGAATTTGGGGTATATTTAAGTAGTGTGCCTCATGAAGAAATGGGGACCAAAGAAATTTAGATGTTGGTAACAAATGCTAGACCACTAGTAGGCTGTCTTTCCTTGCTGTGTATTGCTCTGTATGAAGCTGCATCTGTCCCAGCTATTGTTTCACAGCTGTTTGTCCCTAGGTCTTTGCATTGGATCTATTGCTGAAGAGAGGATATATGCCAGCAGTTAATTAGTTCATTTATATGCTGGTGACCAAATCACTGAAATGGCGTTATTCCTTAAATCTGGGGAACGGTTCAGATCCTCAAGAGTGCATCAGTTATCTGTGCATTTGGAGACTATGGGGACTGGTTGCCTTAGTAAGAGAAGACATAGGAGGCTGTGTAAGATGTAGGAGTTTTGTTGTGCTTTCCAGTATGTAGTATTTTGAATGGAATCTTTTTTTTTTTTTTTATTGTAGGTCACGCTATGCAGATATGCTTCATGATAAAGACAGAGTAAGTATAGAAGCCAAAAACTTTTGAATGGTGAGAAAATATCTGTTTCCTTTCTCTTGAATAGCTGTCGATGAACAATTGTGCTGGTTTCTCTGAAAGATGAAATGATCAGATTTGTACTCTTTAAGATACCAGACCTGCTCTTAGATCAACAGATGCCTTCTTACATCTGACTCCAGTGTTCTGTTGTTTACTGTAGAACATGGTATTTACATTCAGTAGCTGATTTTGCTGTTCTGTGTTTGGCATTTTTGAAAGAGAGCTCATTAGATGAAATTTCAAAGGCTGTAAATGTGAATCTAGGCTTCTTAGTTTTTATAGGAATGTAAGTAAAGTCTGTCTTTATTATTTTGTGGTATTTTTAGCTCTTATTTACTGCTTAGGATTGAGAAGAAAAGTGAGATAGGCATGATAAAGTCTGGAGTGAATGATCTAAATGTTCTTTTTGCTCCAGCCATTTAGTCAACCGTTCTGTCAATAGCCTCTTTAAAGAGTTTTATGATGACTACTCTGAGTCTTGAATTCATATTGAATTGCAAAATACCAGTGGGATCGGGCGTTTAATAAGCCATATAGAGACAGCAAGTTGTGTCTAAGTGGTTAAAACAGCTCTATTGGAATTGCGTATCAAAAGTGTTAAATAGAATTGTTCGGAAAGGGATCCAGCAGACCTTCCAAATTTATAATGTCCAAAGATAGTGTATTCTTTGGAAAGGCTTGATAAATCAATAGGAAAGGTATATCTTAGAGTAGGCAGGGGAAAAGTGATCAGAGTAACAGTAGTATCTTACATGGATCTTATTGCTATTTGCTCCAGAAAATGTAAATTTTGCGTGCGCTCTAAATAGCTGACTAATCAATGACGATGTGAATATTGTGATAAAAATTGATGCACTTGAAATGGACTGATCCCTCCAAAAGCATTACCTTTTGTTGAAAATGGCTTTGGTGTGACTGTATAGCGCCCAGGATGTCCGTAGGCCTTTTTCTAATTATAAACTCACAGTTGGAGAATGCAAGATTTCTGCACGAAAATTCAAAGTATAAATGGATAAAAGGTTGATGATGATTTTTTTTTTCCTTCCCTCCACAGAATGTGAAATATTACCAAGGTATTCGTGCTGCAGTGAGCAGAGTAAAAGAAAGAGGTGAGAAAGCAATTGTTCTAGATATAGGGACTGGCACAGGACTGCTGTCGATGATGGCGGCTTCAGCAGGTGCAGATTTCTGCTATGCAGTCGAGGTAAGCATTTGTTACGGGTTGCATATACTTCTGCATACGTGTTTATAGCCTCTTCATCTGCGTGATTACTGGAGCGGATGCATTTGCTATTTTGTATTGTGGCTTCTGAAATGCAAGCTTGATACTTTCATGTGTCAAAAACACTTAGATCTTACAAGAATATAGTTGAAAAGGTATAGTGCATTTTTCACTTTTGGGACAGTTTCTGTAAATGTACAGATTAAAATTACTAAGTCAAGTTTTATTGTATTCTGTTTTCTATACTTCTTATCAAAACTCAAGCATAATATGGAAAAATTTAACCAAGTTTTTGAAAAATGTGAGTATTCTCTAACCATTTTGCTAATCTTCATAAGTTTCAGCTCTTGGAGATGGGTTCTCAGACCACTTAATCATAACATGGACCACATCATAATAAAATGATTTTTCCATTCTCTGTGATTAGATAAAGCATCTGTGTTTTTATCGACATCCTGATGGTCATTAGCAGCCATTACTTGTATTAAGGTTAATAACAGGAACATTTTGGCCCATTTAGCTTTTTTTCTTTTAAGCACATTTGAAGAAACCAAGAGAAAAGTCACTTGTCTGTGGGTTATAGTTGAAAGAATGCTATGTGATTTTTATCCAAGTAAAAAAACTACATTTTTTTTAGTGGAGGATTTTACCCTATGATCATTTTTCAGGGAGAGTCCTCTTTCATGTAGACACGGGAAGCAATCGGAGAGGGCTTTGCTGGTTTCCAGAGTGGCCACAAATGTCTTAAGTAATCAGATTGTGTGACTGAGCAGAATATTTAAAATTTTTGAGTTTAAAAACTGGATATGAACATTAAGCCCTTTGAAAAAGCTCTTCATCGTTTTAATCTTTTTCAGCCATGCGCTCTCTCTATTCTTCTCTTTGTCCTGAGGGAAACAACAATTCTCGTCATAGTTATTCTGTTAATAAAAGATTTTTGGCATACTTCAGTGACTAGTTTTGTGCTGGTTGTTTTGGGTTCTTTTATTAATTTATTTATTTTATGTCTTGAGCACATACGTGTAAGTCTCTTGGGGCTTCTCTTGATGCATATATATCTTTATTTTAAAAAATAAATGAGTTTGTTTATGTGCTAAAATATTCTTAATGTGTATCCTTGTCTTTCAAAAGTTAAACTGGAGTAGCTTGTGGAGACACCTGACGCTCAGTTTGTAACAGTGACATTGGAGCTCTATGAACTATGAAGTAAGGCTTGCTGCCTTGTTTCATGGTCATGAACGTCATACATAGGAGAAGACACAGATGTTAAATGTTTACAGGACTAAGTATATTGCATTTTGTGCTGGTGTCCTTTCATTTTTGATAGCCAATGTTAGCTTACCGGTTTGTTATACTCTTGCTATTTACAGGTTTTCAAGCCCATGGCTAATGCCGCTGTGAAGATAGTGGAGAAAAATGGTTTTCGTGACAAGATCAAGGTAATCAACAAACACTCCACTGAAGTCACAGTTGGCCCAGGTGAGAAAAATAGGCTGGGGTTAGAAAACTTGCAAAGTACCTCAAAACCATGAAGGAATATATCTTATTCTTATTTTCTGCATGTTTTTAATTAAAATGAGCAAGTCCTTTATGCTCTAGGAAGTAATATTGGAAATTTACTTCAAAAAGAAGTGTTGTAATAGTAATTCAGTAGTCATTTGTATTTCATAGTAAACTTTTAAAGGAAAATAATTTGCAATCTTCAGCAGGTTCTCTAACAGGATTAAGATTTTTTTTAAATTACTTAGGTTTTCAGGATAGCATCTTCTTGAAAGACTTTTTCTTAATGTTACAATATTAAATTGTGTCTTTTAGATGGAGATATGCAATGTCGTGCAAACATCCTGGTAACAGAATTATTTGATACAGAGCTAATAGGAGAAGGAGCTTTACCAACCTATGAACATGCACACAAATACCTTGTACAGGTAAGAAAACAGAGCTAGTGTGTCACGTTTATCCCTAGAGAAACTCTTCTGTGTTTTGGAGTAGGATAGAGATTATACTTGATTTAGGATTCTGTGTCCTTTGTAAATACACCATCAGCTGTGCTAATTTCTTATTCAGTGAATAATTTACTAGATTCATTTCTAAAATAAAGCTATTGGAGTTCATATTGTAAATCACGGGCTCTGAAATGACAGTTGTTTTGTATTAAAACCTGTAACTTGCTGGTTAATAAATACCTTCCAGAAAGGCATCCAGTTCTGATTTGGAGCTTTCCATAGTAGCTTGTTCCATTAAGTTTTCAAAAAATTAAGTTTTCCTCCTAGATTTGTTCAGCCTCACCTCCAGGCATTGGTTTGTTTTTGTGGTTTTTTTTTTTTCCTAAGGAGCACTTGCTACTCCACATGCTTTTTGCCTGTGGAAATACTTTAAACACTGCAATCAAATTAATATCCAGGTTTTTTGACATATAATCTATAGGGGTAATTCTAGGGCTTTCTCTTTTTCCCTTTCTAATTTTTTACTTTAATTAAAATGTGGATGGCTAAACTTTATTTTGGGTTCTAAGTCTCATTTCTCCAGTTTTACATACAAAGACAGTAGCGCTCCATAACTTTTTACTGCTCTCCATATAAAACTCTAAATTGTAATTAGTCTTTTTTTGTAAAAGCATTGTTCTTGGACTTCACAGTAAGCTCTTAGTTCACAGTGGTTTTTTTTAGAACAACTTGCATGTTATCTGTTCTTTAATCATGGATGCAAAGTTGTCATTGCATAAACATTTGAGCCATTATTTTTCGTATTTACTCGCTGCAGTTACAAACTCTCTTTTTAATGTTGATACCTCAGTAATTGTTTCCCTTGAGAAGCTCGAGATAGATCTCTTATTTCAGAATGAGAATGGAAATGCAAGTTTAACTGAGGCTGGTACACTGATAGTGTTACATGGTCAATAAAGTAATCTGGCCTTGCTGAACCATACTGAACAGGACAGGTAGGTGTATCGTACTTCACAGATAAGGAGACAAAGAGAAAGTGCTCTGATGTTACAGAAGTCTCTGAAATAATTTGTGTTTAAGATTTCAAAGCTCCTAGTCCAACTTTTCTTGAAATTGGTTAACATTTCAATTGATTTAATTCTCATGCGTGTTAATAAGTCAGACTCATTGAATGCATTTACCCTTTGTTTTGAACACTCAGGAAGGATGTGAGGCAGTGCCTCACAGGGCAACAGTGTATGTCCAATTAGTGGAATCCAAAAGAATGTGGTCCTGGAACAAACTGTTTCCTGTTCATGTCGAAGCTGAAGATGGTGAAAAAATTATTGTCTCCCCCTCAGAAATGGAGAACTGCCCAGGTGTTCCTTCTGTTTGTGATATCCAGCTGAACCAGATGCCTTCAAGTGACTTCACTGTCCTTAGCGATGTGGTGACAATGTTCAGGTAAGGTAGGCATTGTTTTGTTCAAAACAATTTTCCTGTGATGCCTCTTATATAAGTTGTGTATTTAGCTTAGGAAGGTAGTGAGAATTTCCAAAGAATGCTGAACTCTTTCTTTTTACAATTTTCATGCTTCTCTGCAGTGTGGATTTCAGTAAGCCAGTAAGGAGTGCCTCTACCTCCTATAGAGTGCAGCTGGAGCCTGTGAAATCTGGCAAGGCACAAATTGTACTTTCCTGGTGGGATATTGACATGGACCCCTGGGGGATGATAAATTGCACAATGGCTCCATACTGGGTAAAATCCACTTCTGCTCTCCAGGTAAAATACTCAGCCTTCAGATACCATTGTTAGATGACTATCAGTAATTATTTTGAGTAAAGTCCATACTGGGTGTTTTAAGCAGCTGTTCCTTAAACTGCATAGGAACTTTGCTAATGTTTTATGTGTTGGAAGGTGCTAAATAAGCAAATCATAGAAATGTTAACTATAGTATGTACCCGGTTTAGGTTTTTTTTAATGTAAAACTTAAATGTAAGCTTTAGTGTAAAGATTAGAAACTGGAACTGTTCCAGATATTTTTATTTTATTTATTTCTTTTACTTTAAGAAATAAAGTTTTCCACCTATTTTTTCCTTAACTAATCTCTATCCTTGGTCAAAATATTAGTCTATAGTTTGCTTCCATGTAGTTCTTCTATTAAATTTCTAAATAAGTTTATGGTAACATATTTATACTCCCATAAAAAAGCAGATGTATGAAAATGCTGGGTTGATACTGGATAATTAGAGAAACAGGAGGTCACTATGAAATCAGATTCCTGTGTTTCTAAATGAATGTATTTGCTAGTAGGATGAACTTAGTCAAAAGGAAGCTACAAAATGATTGTTTGCACTTACTGTGTTTTAGAATAAAATTTGAAACTATCAAGCTTCGGAGCATTCAGTCAGCTTGGAATGACCGATCAGCTTGGAATATTTGCAATGTAGAAAATAGCTTTTTGAAACACGGAATACTTGTACTGTCATATCAAAGTGACACTAAGTGATCTCATTTGATGCGTGAGGCTCCAAGCACTGGTCACTGTCAACAATTTAATACAGGTTTCTAACATAAGTGAACTATAGAGGTGAAACAGCATTAGTAAATGCAAAGTGTATTTTGGATTAGTTTTTCATTTGATTAAAAGACCAGCTTAGCTAGTCAGCAAGTCAGTGGTCTCAGGCTTATTCTGTTCTAAGAAATCTATATAAAATACATTTATTCAATACACGGTATTAGTCTTTATTCAGCCTTGCTTGTTCAGCTGGAACATGGGAAGTTCCATTCAAATATGAGGAAAAGCTTCTTTCCGGTGAGGGTGCCAGAGCCCTGGAACAGGCTGCCCAGGGAGGGTGTGGAGTCCCCTTCTCTGGAGATCTTCAAGCCCCACCTGGATGCCGTCCTGAGTGATGTCCTCTGGGCAACCCTGCTTTAGCAGGGGAGTTGGACTAGATGATCTCTGGAGGTCCCTTCCAACTCTAACAATTCCGTGATATGAACAGGATTCTTTTAACTAGTCATACATCAGTGTTTCAAAGTTGTGCCCAACCTTACTAATTGATTTCCTGCTATTTGTTTACTTTCCATTTACTATTTATGAGTTACTTCCTAAGGTTTTGTTTATTGACCCTTTTCAGTGGAGGGATCACTGGATGCAATGTGTATATTTTCTTCCCAATGAGGAGCCAATTGTCCAGGGCGAGAAGGTGTACCTGACTGCTTGTCGTGACAAGTACTCTGTGTGGTACAAGCTGCAGAAAGCCCGGTAAAAATACACGTGTGTAAAAGGGTGGTATTTTACTCCAGTCTGGAGTATTTGCTGCTCTTAGAGCAGCTATTGTGTAGAAGAGCAAGATAAGAACCTAAAGACTAGAAAATTATTAAAGCCCACTTCATGGGCAATGCACAGGTGAAAAAAATTATGCATAAAAACACAGTTGAGGTTTCGACTGCAGACTCTTGCCTTATACCTGGTAGAGTTCTCTGACAGAGATACAAAGACCACTTATGGCTGGCTCTTGGAAATCCTAAAATACAGCTCAGCTGGTCTGGCCTAAAGGTAAACGAGTGAAATAATTGCCATTCCATCTCTGTTTTCTATTTTTCCTAGTCAGCACTGTCTTTATGACATTAATGCCTTTTGCTCAAATTAAAAGGAGCTTAATCATGTTGTTTGTGATGACAATAGCAGCTAAGATTTTTAAAAATCAGTGCCAACTTTAAAAGTTAATGTCTGAATTTTTATGTGCCTTTTTTACTTAGGAATCCAAATGAGTATGTTTTGTACTAGAAGATCAAAGCCTGAAATACCTAACCATCACAATTAGTTGGAAAGTTTGGGGGGGTTCTTGGTTTTGTCTTTTAAAAAAAGTGAAAATTTAAAAAAAGCCCTTTCTCTTCTTTTCATTTGGAAATGCCAAGCTACAAAAAAGTCCCTGGAGAACTAGTAAACTTGAAGAAGAAACAGTGGACTCCATAGGCGCTAATGTGTGTACTAGCTAAAATGCATAAATGTACCTGTTTGCGAAAGCGTGGTACTGGTAGTGTAGTTAATACTTTGTTGAAATTTTTTTTCCAGAGGAGAAGAGGAGAATGAAGCAGCTGTTCGTGTTGAGAGCCCTGTTTGTAGATGCCAGGCTCATCTTCTTTGGAACAGGCCACGCTTTGGGCAATTAAATGATCAGAACCGAACACGCCAATACATCAAGTCTTTGATGAAAGTGAGTGCGTGTTGCTTGTAGGTTTTTTGACCCCTGTTATAGATGTGTATATTGCTTTATTTGCAGTAATTATTTATGGAATTTGTTTCTCTCTTGCTAAAGGGCTTTGCTCACAAAGTATATTTTATTTACATCAGGAGATGTAAGTTACATTTTGTCATGAAAACTTTGGTATTACTTTTTTTAAATTGTAAGCAGCCATTTTTGCATAGGAATTTGTAGCAGCTCTGTGTATTTGTTAGAAGGAGTATTGGTAGTTGAATAAAGACACCCAATACGTTCTTAAGCAAACTTTTTCTGACTAAAACGAGGGGATTACATGAGTATTTCTTACACTGTTGTGTTCTGCTTGACCTGGTTATATTAATCGCTGTATTTTCCAGATCTTACTCGATACAGAAGTATATAAAGTGGGGAAAAAACACCACCAAAATGTCTAGAATTTGAAAACTTTTTCATCTGGAATAGGAATAACAATGACAATTTGTTTTCTGCAGGTTCTGAAAATAGATAGTGTTTGCCTTTGTATCAGTGATGGCAGCCTGCTGCCTGTTCTGGCTCACTATCTTGGAGCAAAGCAGGTAGAGTACTTCTTCCTGGTTTTCTCATCTTTGTGTTTTAGCTTGGTATTTTTAGTTCTCTTGTATAATTCAGCATTTCCAGCCCATTATTTAATTATTTCCAGTGCCTCTTTAGTGGCAAGTGAGAAAGAGGCTCCCATTATTTTGAAATGGGGGTTAAATTCATATCTGATCAAGCTGAAGTCTAGGGACATAATAATTACCAGTTTTGATGTTTGTAGCCCTGGATGAAAGTGGTGTTCCTCATTCCTGTTTGCCAGCTAGTATTTTGATGCTTTTGGAAATGCTCTTTCTACCAACCTAAATGTCTGGCAGTTTTTTTCTTCTTTATGTTTGCAATTCCATAATTCCATGTATTATCTAGTCTGAAGTGGAAGGTCTGTAACAGCAAGTAGGAAGCAGTAAGAATACCAGGTCTGTGTGTAAATGAGAGCTGCCTGGCTCTCTCACTTACGGATATACCTTATGTGATATGTTCTCTAATGGGGCTCTTCAAACTAAAATCTATTATAATTGGACTGAATATCTGGAAATGTGTAACATTATATAATCCTGAGGAAGATGCTAGGCAATTCATAGAAATAAATAAACATGCTGAGTTAAACCAGTGATCCATGGTCCCTGTGTTTCTGTCTTTAGTAGTGGCTAGTCACAGATGACTTCTGAGGAGAGTGGAAATGAATAGGGCAGATGGAGATTTCCATAATGTTTTCCTAGCCTTGTGGCAGCATATTGCCTAACTATTCACCAATTTTGAATAAAGCCTGATTTTTTTTCTTACTTCAAAAGGCTGGTGTGCTGCATTGCAGATTCTGAACTCTTTGCAGCTGATACAGTCAGATCATGTTAAATAATGCCTACAAGGAGTAAGTGCTGCTGGAGGTATATTTAGCACGCTGGCAATATGCTTGCATTTCTTCAGAAGTAAATACATGCCTATAGAGCAAATTAGCAATACTAATATACTATGTGAATCTTAAAAATGGAAAATAAACTTTTGCATTCTGATGGGTTTTTTCTTGTATGGCTGTGAAAACAGCATTATTTAGCCGTTAGCTATGTAGGGTGTTTCTGTTAAAAAAAGTACATGACAGTGGGCTGTGGAACAGGTGTGTGGTTCTTAGAAACTGTGTTCACCCGGGCATCAAAATGGTTCCTGCATTGTTCATTTACATATTCTTTTAATTAAAAATTATAAAGCTAGTTTGACTAACTGTTGTGTATTTTCTTTAGGTGTTTACGTTGGAAAACTCTGCTGTGTCCCGTTCTGTCATGGAAAAAGTGAGTATTCAGTTTTCTGTTAAAGCAGTAAATGAACTCATGGCATTTCTAAGGCCAGAGCTGATGCCTTCGATTGTCCTTGCATCAATTGCTTGGAGGTTAAATCAGTTTAATGAATGTATTTGATCATACAGTTTGACAAGACTGCAGGAGGTAGGATATATTGGGGGTGAGGAGTTCTTATTTTTTCCTGGTATTTGTACAGAGCTTTATGCAAATGCCTGGAGGAATACATCCCACTGGAGATATGTCCCATCTCATAGCTTTAACCACAAGCTGAACAGGCCATTGGGAAAGTTGAGCAGAGGGAATTATGGTTGTCAGTGCTTGATTTGATCTTCCAGTTGCCTGTTGGCTTATCTGCTTGAGCTGTTGCTCTGCTGCCCTCATTGCATTGGTGATAAAAGCTGACCCGCTTGTTTCTGAGGATTAGTGGAATGTGAGAGCATCCCATAGCTTGCACTGGTCTTACTGGGAAAGTGGCATCTAGCAGTTCTGTCTTGCAGCTGGGATGAGTTGGGAATGCCTGCTCTGCTGTTTGGCTTGTAGGAGACAGTAGGCAGTGGCTCTTAACTGCAAGGCACGTTTCAACTGCTCCCTTGGGGTAGAGCAGAGGAGGCCCTGCCAGCGGAGTGGAGGCTGTTCAGGAGAGGCAGCTAATCTCTAGAAAGTGACTGGAAGCAGCTTCCTGAAGTCACCGTTCGGCTGTGTCTGTTTTAGTTGGCACAATATATTTGAAAGAAGTTTGCCTCGGCCTGTGGCTTAGGAGTACAAAACACAAGCAGTAGGCAAATTAGGATGCAAACCTGGTCTTGGACAGAAGCTGAATATGCAGTGTTTTCGTAGTTGAAGTAATTTTTATCTTTCTTGACTGTCCTTCCCATATGCTTCAAAGTACAAATGAATGAAGGTGAGGCAACTTTTGTGTTATCTGCCTTGTTATATACTTAGTTGAAGGAATACGTAGGGCATGTGCTTTGGTTCACTAGGTGTGACATGTTGGCTCTAAGTGCATGCACCCTTCAAGAGTAGACTTGTATCATCCTGATGAGTTATAGTAGGCAGTTTTTTAGAATTTCTTTTGGCTATTGGTTTTTTTGGTTTTTTTTTGTTTTAAATAAAATTATTATTTTGGTATGGGTTTGAGTCTCAACTGTAGCTTTTGATAAAGACTCTTTGTTTTAGTTTTTTAAAGCAAATAATCTTGAAGATAAAATTAAAATAATAGAAGCACGTCCTGAGTTGCTGACGTCTTCTCATTTGGAAGATAAAAAGGTATGTTACAGTTGTCCAGTACTGAATTTCAGTGGGGTGGGGGGGAGCAGAAGGTGAAAATAGATCTTGCTTTCCTACTGTGCTACTTGTAACCATAATGAATCCCATGACATCCCAGTTTATATGAAATGTAATGAGTAGATGGTTCAGTCGTTGTCCCACTGAAACTAAATGAGACTAAGGGCTGGGGCAGGGAGGGTTCACTTTGTTTTTGAAAGGGTGTGACTTTCCCTTGCTGCAGAATTTACACCAGTTGTTAAGGCAGGTAAATTGATTTAACTGTGTATGTGCTACTAGCTGTAGCTCTTCTTCCTCAAGCCACTCAGAAGATTGCAGTCTATATTTGGAAGTACTAACATCCTTAAATTAAAAATTTCAAAATTCTGTTGCTCTCATTACAAAGCCTTTCAACCTAAAACTGCAAGTTTTTCCCTCAAACTTTTTTGCAGGAAAATTAGTTTTAAAATTTGCTAACTGAAAACAGAAGAAGGTGCCTGTTGTGCAGCATATGCAGTAATTAAATCCTTATGGAGCAGCAGCAGTTTTTATTTAGGTGACTTCACTTGCAGTGTTGCATTGTCAACTATTGAAGATATAAATGGCCTGTGCTATTGAGTTGTTGTTCTTTATTGTAATGTTTTTGATCTCCTCCTTTCTTTGCCAAGATTTCTGTTCTTGTGGGAGAGCCGTTTTTCACAACAAGTTTGTTGCCGTGGCATAACCTGTATTTCTGGTACGCTAGGACAGCTGTGACCAGCCACCTTACCAGCGATGTCACTGTCCTGCCTCAGTCTGCTTCTTTGCACATGATGATTGTGGAGTTTCAGGTGAGATTGTTTAGAGATATCCATTTGATATTTACTCTTCCAGGATTTTTTTAACAAGTTTCTCTCATCTTAATACTTCCACTTCAATATGTTTTGCGCTGACCACCTGAGAAAAGACTATTTGACATCTTGAAGATGAGTTTTGCTCTTTCAGCCATCTCTTGTCAGAAAATTAACTCGAGTAAATTTACTATTTTAAATGAAAGGGCTGAATATTTCAAAATACTTCTCCAGATTAAAGAGAGATCGCTGAAGCATGTGAGAATTGTGGTTATTTATAAAATCAGATATTCTGCAAAATACCAGTTTCTAAAACGATGCTTTATGAGTATAAGACTGTAGGCAGGATTCATAATTGCATGTTCTTTTTTTTTAACCACTTAAGGCTTTGCACAGTTCAAATTTGAGCATAATAGGGGTCACATCTTAAAAATACTTGGAAAAGTCATCTTTCAGAAATTGTACAAAGGTATAAACTTTCTTGCAGTTATTAAGGACTTGGTCAGTAAAGATTGTGAAGAGTTTACCTGCAATGGAAATTATATAAAGTACTTTCATAATTAATATTCAAAGTTTCTGTCCAGTAGCTTAAGTGAGGGAACTCTTCAGTCTGAAACTGTATAACTAAAATATACATATCTATAAATTAAAAAAAAAAAAGCCTATAATCTAACGAATTTTCACATAAACATAACCTTCAGTTCAGCTGTTAAAAATACCAGATCGTTTCTCTCTTTTCTTCCCTCTGTGTGGTTCAGCAGCTGTGTACTTCTGTGTCTGAGCCTTCCCTCCCTTAACAGTTTCCTTACTTGAATGCTCTTAACCTTGTTCTCTTACTTCCGCCTTTGATTTGTGCATGTGAAAACATGTATGTTCTTTTTCCTTCTGGGACTAATCAGCTATGCTGGATGGTTTTACATATCTTTCAGATTTCTGCAAAAACATAGAGAATTTAAATATGTACTGAGTAAATAGTGTAAATCTGAATCTTGTAACAAGAAGCAGATGTTTAAGACTAATCAACAGTAATCAGATTGAAATAAGCAATTAATTTTAATTTCATGCTGTCTTATCTAAAGGATTTACTTCCCCAGAACTCAAAGCATTTTTGTAAGGAAGTAAGCATTATTCTCTTCATGTTCTGGATGAGGAAACTGAAGCATGCAGAGTGATGACTTAAGATTATTCAGCCATCTAGTAGCAGAATGTAGAGTAACGTTAATGTTACTGAACCTCAGTTTTACACTTTTGTGCACGGGTTTGTGTTCAGAGATGATCCACATAGTTATTTTGGTAGAACATTTAACTTGCGTTTCATTCCATTAAGTGATTCCAAAGGCTATTGCTTTAATTTTACCTTTTCCTCTTTGTTCAGTGGTCAATGTAAACTCAAAGCCTAGAGTCTGTGGGCTTTTTAAAATAACCTCTGCATTTTCCAGTTCTTGGTTAAACAGAAGGAACAGACATAGTGTTGTAAGGTATTTGGCAGACCTGGTTCTGTAGGCTGTTCTACTTTGTCAGAATAGGGATATGTCTTTACAGTTAAGCAATTAGCAAAAGCTGGATCCGGGAGAAAGAATTTAATGAAGTTATGTTAGTTATAAACTTGTTTGGTCCATAATTGCATTTAGAGAGCAGGATGCTACCTATCTGATTTGATAGTTCTATCAGGTGTGCCATTCAGAGATTCTTTATAGTCACTCTAGTTCATGCTCTATTCAGACACAAATTATGACCGCATTTATTTAAATTTATAGTAGTTCTGCTGCCATCTTGTAAAGCAGGAACATTTGAGGTTGCTAAATGCAACAGTGAACAAGTAATAAAATGCATATATTCACAACTAGTGAATACTCTTGTCCTATTAATAAACCATTAATGCAGTCTAAGAAAAGGCAAAAGTTGAACTGAATCATTGTCTGTCTGGTGCAGAGGTGATGGAGTGCTAAAGTCAGTGAGAGGCATAGTATGAAGTGCCTAAAATGTTTTTATAGTCTTTGGAGTGCTAAAGTGAAATATGGTGGTCCAGTAGGCCGTAAGATGTTTGATGCAACTGGGAGCACTTTCCTGTGCTGGGTACTGGAAATGGGGGGGTGCTGTAAGGGTTTAATCTTGGCAAATTCATACCTACTCTAAAGTAAATTGTGCGTAGAGATGGTAGGAAATGTGGCATATTCTTTAGAGGGGATGAAAATTGAAATCAGTGGCTAAAGGACTAACTGACTTGCAAAACATTTTCCCAGAATACACTGTCTTCTGATTCTTGCAGTAGTTCTAATGGTTTAGGAATGTATAGATAGTAAAGAGTCTTTATCTGACTTGTTACCAAATGTCTAATCTACAGCTAAAATTATTTTAAGATTTCCTATTTCCTTTAATAAAGCCAAACGAAATCCTGTTTTCTTTTTTAGGACTTATGGAGAATCCGAAGTCCATGTGGCACCTGTGAAGGTTTTGATGTCCAGACTATGGATGATATGATTAAAGTAAGACGACTGAAAATAGTTTCAGCACAAGTCTCAGTGAAACAGGACAAACCTCACCTTGGCTTAAAAAAGTATTTAGTGACAGTTGAAAAAATTGTATGTTAGGCAGAACACCATTGGTTTAGTTTTTCATAAATATGGTGGCTGTTTAGTTCTTGCAAAACAGTAACTTCTCTGGCATGGTTTTTGGGATTGTATGTTTCTTCTCATTTGCCAAGCTCTTCAGTGCTTTGTGCTGTTCTGAAAATAAGTCTGTTTGGTCAAAAAGAAAAATACTGTTCTCAAAGTTTTGTTCTGAGCTTGAAATCAAATCCTCTGGGAGTTGTTCATAGATGAATCCTGTGGCCTTTACTTGCCCTTGCAGCTATTTTGAAAGAGAAAAAGGCTTTTTGACTTCTGAGAGATAAACATGAAGGGTGAGATTTATCTGTATCAATTTCTAGAGCTGTATTGTAGATATCCGTATTTGAGTTAGCCATTTAGACTGCCTTTATAGTCATTGTGGAGCAGTACAGGCAGTTCTAGAGTAGAATTCATCTCAAGGGAGAAGAGAAGTTAAATGCATGGTATTTTAAAAGTGCCTGTTTCTGTTCGACTGCTGAGGACCGTAGTCATAGCAATTAGTTCATGCACGTAGTACATGTTTTCCCTTGTGCCTAAGAAGTGCAGTCCTGTCCTCTTGCACTTTATTGCTTAAATACTTTGGGTTCAGGATACATAATTAACTTGCAAACGGGGACTGTTTGCCTTTGGATTGTTTTCAAATAGTTTTCTTTCTTCCGTTCTTTCTTTCTTTCGTTCGTTCTTCAGAATTCTCTGAATTTTAGGGAATCCAAGGAAGCAGAACCTCACCCTCTGTGGGAATATCCTTGCAAGTCACTCTCTGACCCCCAGGAAGTTTTGACATTTGACTTCAGAGATACTGTACCGGAACACTCTCTCAGCACAGAGGGTTCTGTAAAGCTTTTACGGTGAGTTTTCTCATTGCAATAAATATTCTTGTCATAATCCATTTTTTGTCTCATATACAAGGTCTGTGTGCACGTGTGTGTATATATATCCATATCCATATATATATTTTTATATATATATATAATGCGTGTGTGTATATATATAAAATATAGAGAATGTATAGTTAACTATAATAGTTAACTAGTGGGACCATACTTGACAGTTTTTAAAAATGTGACCTAAAGTTGTGGAAGTTACTCTGACATGAATTTCCTGTGGCTGTTCACAATAGGCTATAACAGTAAAGGTAATTTCTTAGATAATATGACTGTATAAAATAGCATTTTTCTAGATGTTGCCATGATTTAAAAATAAACCAGATTAATTTATAGTTCAGAGAAAATAAACCATTGTCTGGATGTTTATAATCTTTCTCTTTGTTCCCTGTTGCTGAGTTCTTGCAGAAAAAGCTCATATTTAGCTTTCCAAGTTACTCTGTTTAATAGCTTTAACGTGTACACTATTTTTCCTTTTAACTATAATTCTGACAATCTTGATATGTCACGTCTTGTGATATATTTTTGATTATAATCTATCTACAGATTGTAGTTAATTCCATTCAAACGTGAAATGCTGTTAAGAATTTAAAAACAGGGGAAAGTAATTTTTAACTATCTAGACCTTATGTAGCTCAAACACTGCTGTAATTATGTTTCTCTGTGAAAAAAAATTCAAAGTTTCTCAAAACCCAGAACCATCTGCATGGGGTCTCTGTGCCTTTGCACCAGTTGTTGTATTTCCAGGCAAAACACTAGCGTGACCTCTGCTGCTTGTGGAGCAGGCACTTGAAGCGAGATGGGATATGTGGTAGATACTTTATCAGAATTCAGAAACAATAGAGCTGGCGTCTCTGAAGGAATTACTCCCCAGATACGCCAAATAATTTATGGCATGTTATGTGCCTATTAAATGACTGTGTGCCTGTTAAATGATTTAGTTACGGCATAGTTTCCTCTTCCTTGTCTTTTTTAGATTCCATATCTACAGATACTTAAAAAGTTACTACCCATTTACCAAGTCATTACGCTGTTCAACTTTTTTTCAAGCAAACAAGTTATTCATGGTTTTACAGATCTTGCCTAAACTGTATGAGGAATGGGTGCAGTGTTTAAGCTATTAGTTTGGGATAAAGTAACAGGTTTTGATCTTCCACCTCTACCCAGGAAAGGAAAGAGCCATGGAGCAGTTCTGTGGATGGAATATCATCTTGCGGCTGATATCTCCGTTAATACAGGACTGATGCAAATTTCAAATGAAAAGGTATTTCTTCAATCTAATTTATTATGCCCAAGTCTGTAGGATTACAGTGCTGAAAAGTGGGTCTCTGTTGGCCATGCTTGGTTTATGCAGTGCTCTTTGTTACGCTGTTTGAATACTACATGGACAGAACTAGTAGAAATATCTGTTCATATTTTGGGGGGGAACGGGAGATGTACCTTAAAATGGGAGAGTCTGAATTGGATCCAAATGCTGCCATAGTTCTGAGCCACATTTAGAACTTAAGTATGATTCTAGTTCAAAGTAGAATTTACTCATACAAATCTCTTTTCTCAGTTTAATTAAAGCAAAAATTTTGAGGGGAAGGAGTAAGTATTTTCGATATTCTATCCAAATATTCTTTGACCAAGTCCGTTTTTTCCTCTAGCATATGGTATTGCAAGTTATGTGTTCCTATAACGGAATGGATGGCAATGGAAGCAATAACTATCTGATCATTGTATACTGAGCTGGGAACAAGAACTCTTGTGCTCTTAATTGCTTTATTACTATCTAGTAATAATATCGTAGAGTTTTGACTGCTTTCACTTTTAACTCTGTCCTGTAGGGAAACTGTGAATGGAATCCCCACTGCAAGCAAGCTGTCTATTTCTTCGGTTCGGTTATTGAATCAGAAACTCTGTCAGACCTTCCTAGTGCTGTCATTTACACTATAAATTTCAACACAAAGACAGGAGAGATTGCCATGGATTTTAAGCTATTATAAAATACTTTACTTTTACTCATGTTCCTATATTATAATAAACTTACATAGTATTTTTTTTGTATGGCAGAGGGGTTTTTTTATTGTGCTTAGAGAGCAAACTGACTGTTCTGAAATACCCTTTACACCTTTTTGGTTTTGTTTTCAAAATATATAGTTGGGGAGGTAGAGAGGAACCTTTTCTTAAGGACAGATATTCCTGACAGGGTTAGATATGTTTATGCATATACTTGTTATCATCTGTTTCAGTGTGAAACTCTGGTATTTTGGGGGTTTGAGTAATGTTGTTAGGCTACAAAACAGTTGACTTGCTTGTTATTGCATGGCGTATCAGTGGATGAAGACAGTGAAGCTTACACCAACAGTAGATACAAGTGAGTTAAACTCATCTATTTTTAGGCTTTGCTTTTGTCACTCTTAAATGAGAAATAATCTTCAGAGCGCACAAAAAGAAATCCCAAGTCAAGCTATATATTTATATCAGTAAACTTAATAGGGAGAAGGAAACTTTAGCTGCTTGCAGACTTGTGTAAGTTGCGGCTGGTATTGAACTGAAATGGTCAGTGAATTGAAAGTATGAAGCAGTGACGTTCTGCTGGAGTCTGAGCTGCTGCATTTCTGAAGAGAGATTTCCCAAATAGTGACCAAAGTCTGGAACAAAGTAACTGGAAATTAGAAAATGTAGATATTTGGGTTAATTGGAAGTGACAAAATTCCAATGGGTAGTCTGGCCAGAAACAAAAGAAAAAGAGATGTAGTCTAAAAAACTAGTAAATCTGTAGGAGATATTTAATATGCATTATATGATCAAAAATGTGACCTTATACTCATTCCGCTGGAGGTCCAACTGATATCTGCCAGTTAAGCAAAGTTGTGCTGTTGCAGAACAACGTACATGTCCACAACTGAGGTTTTCTTAGTTGCATTCCAAATCATGTTGCCAGAAACTCTAGTGTGTAACCGTGTATATGCAATTAATTCTGCTTTAGATGAACAATCAATTGGTGTATCCATTTTGTATGTGTGACCTATTAAGGGAAATAGAAAATCTATGCACTGCCTGTCCTAAATTATGTCAGCCAGCAGGGAGAACTCTGCTTTCCAAAGCTACTGCTATTTCCTCTGAGCAGTAGCTTCAGCAAAGGGAAAAAAGTGCCATAAAGAAACCGTGAGTGAGCAGGAGCCAACTCTACGCTTTCCTGGTCACCGTGGTACAGAATTCTGGTGAGTAGGGATTTTTCCTATTTTTCTTCCTAAGACTGTGATCATATTTATAGACTTGGAAGTCATCTGAAATATTCCTAAATTTTTCAGAACTATTTTTCTGAAATAGTCACTAACATGACTAATGTTTTTTGCTAGCACAGGAACCCTGCAGCGCCTACTGAGATCTGTGGATTTCACTCTTCAAAAATGTACTTTAGATATCTTAACTTCAGACTCTCATTTCTTACAAACTGCAGTGGAATATATAGGTTGCTCTTCCTTAAACGATTGTTTCTAAATTTTGATACACTGATCCTAGCGCACAGAAAGTAAGGTGGCATATACTGGGAACATAAGCTGTACAATTGTAAAGGGAACAATAATATGGCCAAACCTTTTCAATGGTGAAGGCTGAGACCTTTATGAAAAAGCAAAAGGCACAGAGACAGTTGTGCGAGGCTGAATGCATAAGGCTTGCATTGTGTAGCTTCTCTTCTGGAGGAGATAACGCAGCAGAAAAAACCGCTGCTGCCTCCTGTGTTTACTGGAGGCCTGACACAGAGAGCGGGAGCTGCTGGTATTGTTCTGCAGCAGGAAGAGATTCCGAAGGTGCTTTGCATTTAACTGCACAAGTGATTCTGGATCTAACAGAAGCGTACAGTGTTCCAAAGGAAACTATCACAACTATTAGATAACAATGTATTAGAATTTATATGTTTAAAAACTAAGATAGAACAAACCCACAACTGAATTTACGGTATTTTAATGTCGTGTTAACTTTCTTAAAGATAAGTGTGTATGTGTGTGCTTGAATCATGCTTCCTCAGAAAAAATAAAACAGATAAATTTGCTAAAACGCCAAAGGAAAGAAATCCATTGATGGGAATTTGTATTTTATTATCAGTGTTATATATGTTGAAGCTGTGTGGACACTGCGGTGGGTACCAGGCATGGCGACTGAGAGATATCTTTTTGAACTCTTGGTATTGAGAGACTTGAGACTATTGAGATTCTCTAAGGTGGGTGTAGTGAAAATGAAGGGCATAGGGTAGATGCAGTAGCTGGCCTATCTCCAGAACTGTGCTTCCAGAACTGAACTGTGGCAATTAATAGGAATCATATTATCTGCATGTGAGGAAAAACATCTTAAATTTCAGTATACCTGGAGTGGTAATTGTATCAGTCCTGTCCAAAAAAATTAAAATTCTGGAATGCTGAGCATATTTTAGCACCTATGGGTTCCTTAGAGGAGTAAAATCTGATGGATGTGCTTAGGAAACCTTATGCGTGTGTTAATTCACTGCGAGTGTGATCAACATTACTAATGCTTGCTGGTTATGCTTAGTATTTAGACAGGCACTGAAAGCGCTTTGAGGATTTGGATAAAACATGCTGGAAGCTGTTCTGTTGAAGCAAACCTTTACCACGTGTGTGGTTTGATTGATTTCATGTAAGTCACACCACTCATTAAATTCTGATACATGCAGAACACAACTGTGTTGATAGGAATGTGGGAGACTTGGGGAAGGATTTCTTCACATGTAAATAGGAGTATTTAGTGTATGTATTGGTTTTCCTTCTGTGAATTCTTCAGGTTGGACTTAAAAACCTAGTGTAATCTGTAAATCCTGTGGAGAACAGCTGCTTATATTGGCCATTCCTTATATATGTATGCAAAAACAAAGCAAAAAAAGTACTTTTATCTCTGTCCTCTTCCACGGGGCATTTTACTGCCAGCGTACACGTGGGGGAGGAAAGCCACTGCATCAGAAAAACATACCTACCCAGTAGCGGTGTTCAGGCTCCTGTTTGTTCCCCGAGCTGACAGAAGCGTTGCCGTGATGTGCTGAGTTGGAAGAGCTTCTGTCTACTGGCATCTTAATAAGCAGAGCCAGAAGCCTCTTTTCTCTTAGAAGAAACTTACTGTGTTTGGCCATTACAGGCAGGTTTTTTTTCTAAATGATGACAGCTTTGATCCTGACTAGGCTTGCAGGTGTAGAGGCGTGTTTTAATAAAAACGAGATCCCCTGCCACCACTCAACTAATAGTATTACAGCTTGTATATTATATAAAAGCCAGTGTGTAACGGACAGATTTTTTTAAAGTGTCACAAGAGAAGCTTACATTAAAGATGCAGGTTTTAGTCAGGTATTAAAAATAAACATAAGCTACAAAGTTAGGCCATTTGCTTTTAACTTCCCTATTGTAGTTTTGCTGCAAAAAGAGTAACTTTTCTGTAGCTCTGAATTGTAATGAAAGTTTTACTACTGCTTGGTAGTTATCACAGCACAAATCCACAAGAGGGTGCTGAGAATCCACTTTTAAATTGCTTAGTGCATTTTCAGATCATGTTTAGTTCTCATAAGGACTTGCAGTGCAGCTGTCTCATGCGAATAAAATGCTTGTGATGTTATGATACACCATGCATATGTGCACTGAAGCGGAAAAACAGTTTAAAAAGCGGTAACTGCTAGTAAGCCTAATGCATGCGCATACCATAAAAAACAAGACAGTCAACAAAGTGTCTCATGCTAAATATACTGAATAATACTTTCAGGACAGTGAAATTGTCATGGCCCTAATGATGGACAACTCTTGCATTTAATTTAAAGGGTGTTTTCTAAATCGTGGCAGCACCTGCAGGATTTGTTCCTTTATTTGCAAAACGGGTACCTTTTGTGTGAAGGCTGGGCAGTCGGAGATCTGATATCCTGGAGCTTGCTCTTCTCCTTCATTAGTCCTTTTGAAACTGCTCTATATAGGCTTCCTGCGTTTAACAAGATTGAGGATGCAGTTCACGTCTAATTCATTTAGTCACTCGCCTTTTGTATTCTATTTGTAGTTACAGTGGGTTGTTAGGAGGGGAAGAGACTATTACAGCTTCCCAGTGTTAAGATTTTTCCAGATGATTGTGAGCTGTATACAATGGGTGCTTGTGTTGTCATTCTGCCTTATTGACTCCGACAGCATTGCAGAATGTTAATTTGGTTTGATACTTCATCATTTTAAAACTTCACGTTTCCAAGCGTTTAATGCAGATTAACAATCAAGGTGCCTCTCAGAGAGGCGCGTGTTGTTATCCCCATTTTTCAGATGAGGAAAAACTAAGTGTGATTTGCGTGGGTGTTCAAGTGTTTCATCTGCCCCAGGCTCACTATAAGATTAGGGCCTCAGAGCTAAAAATGATTTGCTGGAGGCCATGCAAAATAAACTAATCCCCTGACTCCCTTGCTCTGCTTTAATCATTTGTTTTCTTAGCACAGTGTGATTTCAAATGCAGCCTTAGGAGATTTGACCGAGATACAGCAGATAAAGGCTGAGAGGTAGCAAATCCTTAGATACTTGAGTAATTAAAACCATGGGGTTTTTCACATATATAAAAAATATATATCTATATATTATATACAAACTATATTTTTAATATATAGATGATATTTTTTTTTACATTTGTTTTTGTTTTGAAAGGGTGTCATGAAGATAACCCACTTTTTTTTTTTCCTTTTTTTTTTCTTCCCTTTTTTTTTTTTCCCCCAGCAGGATTCTGTCTCAGATTTGAGAGCCCTAAAGATGCCTTTCTTGTGGACAAGGGCACTAATGAAAGAATAAGAGCTAATGATCTCCCGGTATGCAGAGGGAAAGCTGGGCAGCGGCAGGTCAGATGGTGCAGGGCTGTGGGTGCCGTATCTTAGAGACTGGCCATGGAACCTCCTGTTCCTGGGGGTTTTACTCAAGAGCAGCCGCGTAACTATTGTCTCTCGGGCCGGGCATTTTCTGCAGCCTCTGCTCTCTCTGGCTATGCCCATCGCGCTCCACGCGAAGTGTTGGTCTGAGAGAAAGAGCGGGTGCTGTGGTTTGCTGAGTGGGCTCCTGTTCCCCGAGGCTGACGGATCCTGCTGTGTCTGTGCTCCCATCGAGCAGCTGCTTGCTTCATGTCAGAGTATCTAAGAAACCAATTCTTCACAACCCTGGGAATCAGCAAATAAATCAAGCTGCGGCGATGAAGGGGGTGGGAGAGACAGACAGCCTTCACTGCAGCACTTGAAAATGTCATATTTCTTCTCAACTGCAGCATTTCGAGGAACAGTTGAAGTGACTGTACTGTAGGTCCACACGCATCACCTCATGCCTACCTCTCAGCAGCTGCAAAGTCATTTACAGTGAAGGGCTGATGAGCCCTCCCTGAGGTGTGGAGGGCCATGAGTGCATTCAGAATTAATTAATCATAGAATCACAGAACGGTTTGGGTTGGAAGGGACCTTAAAGATCATCCGCTCCCACCCCTGCCCTCCCTCCACCTCCCTCCCCACCTCCCACCAGACCAGGTTGCTCCAAGCCCGCTCCAGCCTGGCCTTGAACCCCTCCAGGGATGGGGCAGCCACAGCTTCTCTGGGCAACCTGGGCCAGGGTCTCACCACCCTCACAGCAAAGAATTTCTTCCTTAATTAGCGATAACCCGGCTCCCCTGGAACCTCCAAAGGCGTGAGGGAGAGGCAGCCAGCCAGCCCTCTGGCCAGGGATGCCCCCGGAGTCCGGCAGCGCCTCCTCTTCCTTCCCCTCCTCCTCCCGGGGCCGACCCGCCGCAGCCATGGAGCCCCGCTGCCCCTGCCCTCGCGAGCGTGCCCACCCCGCTCCTGATTGGCCGAGCCCCCTCCTCAGCGCCGCCGGCCGCCATTTTGGCCCCCCGCCGCCTGAGGGGAGGCGGGAGACATGTTCCCTTCCTACCCCCGGTCCTCCCTGCCCGTCGCCGGGGAGGCGGCGAGGGAGCAGCCGTTCGCCTCTGCGCCGCGGGAGGGCAGCCGTAAACCAGGCCGGGGAGGCGTTGCGCCGCGCAGCTGGCGGGGGTTCTTCGGGGCTGGCCGCGGCGGGCGGCCCTGGGCGTCGAGCACGGGCGGTTTCCAGTCAGGGCGGCGCGGGCCCTCGCCCGTCTCGCCGCGGTGGCGCTTCCCAGCGGGCTGTGCCTGACCCTGCTGCCACGGCGGGTCTGCACCGCCCGGCCAGCCTCACTGCTTTCCACGTCAAATAAGTTGTGTCAGCACTTGCTTCCAGTCTGCAAGTTTGCAGGAGGGAACAAACTTTGCCTGGCTTAGAGGCCTGCTTCGTTTTAGACGTAATAGTGGGACTTAAGAAACAAAAACTCGTGTTGAGCGTGTCTGTGTGACTCTCATATTGAAGAAGCCAAGGGCACATATGGGTAATGAACTGCTATGAAAAGAATATTTATACCATATAATTTTGCCTCCTATTTTGCCACGTGTGTATCCTGCGATGTTGTACCAAGTACTGAGTAGGCTAAGGACCAAGACAGTGGCTTTAGTATCAAATGTTCACGCCCCTGGTGTTTTAAAACAGCATTTAAGGTCTCTTACCTCCTCAGCTGATGTTGTCTAACAGTTCTCCGTAATACTTCTCATAGCCTCTTTCCTGAGGGTGGTGCCTCTGTCCTGTGGCCCTTTTAGGGGAAAGCTTATGAAGAGGGAAAATTAGCCTCTTTCTGTAGAGGTATAAACAAAAGGTTTAAAATTGGAGGTATTTTTTTGTTTACATATAACTGAAATTTACTTGCTTTTAGGTTTAATTTGCTGTAGAACTTTCATTTTTCTCCTAGATACGCATTTACAAATAATATGTCTAAACAGCTATTTCCCAAGCCGTGCTGACAAAGAGGCAAACAGTATGTAAGGCTGTTTTGTGGGTTTTGCCCCACTTCAAGATACCTTTCTGTGTTATGGCTAGCATTTATTAGCTTTCCTTGCTCAAGGGGAGGGCAGTGGGGGATAAAAGGAAAATAGTAATTGCAGAGTCCAGTTTTGGGTTAAACTTAGTGTTAATTCTATTGTAATCTATACATGCAAGGCTGAAAATTCAGGGGAGGGTTCTTTATGTTAAAGTCCAGTCATCCCTGGTTTGTTTTACAACATCTCACTCCATTTTGAAAGCAAATTACAGTTTTCAGCTTGATCATACCCCCTGTGTTAAGTGACAGGGATCAGCCCCAGCTGCCTACGCAGACAGCTGTCTCTGCCGCTTTGTGTCTCTGGTAGTGTGTTCTCATCTGAGTGATTGAAGTGGTCTTTGGACTCCAACTCTAGCAGTTTCATTCCGTTCAGGGAGTTTAAGTAATGATCCCTTGAGTGACCTTTGCTGGCATTGCTCCTCCTTGAGCCTTGGCCTTGCTTAAAATCAATGGCCATCTCTTCCACTGTTGTGCCCTGTTGACCAGGCTGTCTGTCCTCCGAGCGCAGCAGAAGTGTCAGGGGCTAACAGAAAAACAAGCCAGGAAGTCTCCCAGAATTAGGCAGGCACTTCAGCAAAAGGTGTTTCTGCCTACAAAAATGTTTCATCTAAAGTTTATGCATCTGGAACTGAAGCATAAACCCAGACCTATCTGAAGACACTGGTGAGGCATGGGGTAAGTGTGGTGAGGTTACAAGAAAGTTATCTCACGCAGCCTGTGTGTCATTGGAGAGCACTAATCTCAAGTCTCCAGGCTCAGCATGCTGAGGGGTAAAGATCTTGGTGTTAATGTTACGGTCTTGTGTTGAAAACTCTGCTGGTGTACTACATTAAGATGGCTTAGTATGTGTTCCTGTTTTGTGTGAAACTGTTAGGGAAGTTGCATGTCTTTTCCTTCATGCATTAAGAAAATTTTTTTTAGATTTTTTTTTTAGATTTTATACACACACACACACACCCCCCGCTTTTTGCATAATGCTGACTAGTGCTCAGCAAAAACTAGCAGTTCCTTCTGTGTTGCACAGCAGAACCATAAGGTCAACTTCCATGTTAAATGTTATGTTTTCACCTTTTCTTGATTATCTTGGCATGCACTCTGCAATACACATCAAGAAAAGCCTCCAGAAAGGGAAGAGGCAGAGAAAAATCTAGGAAAGGCTGTCTTCATATTTCAATATGAAATAGGCCTTATGTCTGCTGTGGCAAGGCGCTCAGCTCCACGGGTTTCATGGCTATACACTGACAAAGCATTTAATTTCTGTGTGTTGTCTTTTTTGCTTATCAGGGAAGCTCAAGGCCAGTCTCTTAGTGTATTTGTGTGCAGTGCCTGCACTGCCAGGCCATGGTTTTTATTTGATGTTTAGAGATGATATGAATGAAATAGCAGGGTAGAAGTAGCTTTTCCATTCCAAAAGGGGCATCAGCACTTTGGATCGCCTAAGCAGTTCTTCCTAACCCAGGTAGTGTCCGGGTTGCACTATGGAGAGGAGTACTCTAATTATCTTTTGTAGATATGCTAATGTACAGATGTGGTTGGCAGTGTGTTTCTTCTTACATAGTGGCAGTCATAAGGTATCAACAGGAGGTTTGTGGTAAAGATGCGACATGGCCCTTTTAAGTGCTGTTTAGCCTGTTCTCTTTCTTTGAAGGCTCCCTTGATGGCAGAATGTGTCCCCATTTAGAATGATGCCATTTTTGTATTTGTCACAGTGCCAGTCAGCTAAGCCATGTAGTTTGCCTGAATAAATAAAGGTATTTTCTCACAGGAGATCATCTGTTCAGATCGATGCAATGCCTTATATCCAGTGCCAGCTTCCTGCAGCTTTCTTGGATGCTGCTGCCTGTATCCCTTTGCTTATGGGCAGAATATTCCACTTGTGTCTCTGCCTCTAGCTGGGAACTAGATACACTGCTCCATTCTTTACCTTCTCTTAAAAGCTGAGAGCTGTGATTCTCTTTTTGAGACAGTCTGTATTTGCATTCCCTGGGTTGGCCGGGCAACAGCTAATCAAATAATTATATTTAAAATAAGATTTAATAAAAAAGCATCTCTAAAAGTAAAGGCAAGGTGTAGTCATGGTTCTCAGAAAACTAGTCAGCAATACACATACTGTGGAATGTTTCCCAAATAACTAAGTGCCATTTAGACTTTTTTAATGTTCTTAACTTTTTTTTCTGTTGCTGATTTTGGTTTTTTTTTTCCTTTTCAGATGCTCTTGTGTCTTTATAGCATGCCTGCAGATCAAGCATCTCCTTCCGTTCCTTTTGGTTATTTTCCATTCTCCTCTGCCCTCCCCACACTGGATGGGAGCTTTAAGCACAGTCTTCTTACATAGAGCTTTGATAGGGAGCTATTCATAATTGAAGAGTTTCTACTACTAAGTGACAATTCTGCCCATGTTTAAAATGTGAATAAAAATATAAATTCTTTTTTAAAAGAATAAACTGAAGATCCCAAACAGATAATTATGCTTGCCCTTGTAAATAATCATTACCCAGAGGCAAAAGAAATACTGTACTTTTCCCCTGTCCTCAAACCAGGCACAGGACTGAGTGGGATCTTCCGGGTTGCTCTCTATAGTCCCTTCTTGTAGTAGGACTTGTGCATATAATCTGTCTTTAAAAATACATCAGACTGTTTTAAAAGCAGTGGGGTTTCAGAGAGGAATGTAGGTTGGTTTGTTTGTTTTGCATTCCATTGTGGTCGTTTGGAAGCTGGTTTTGAACTTGTCTGGTATAGTGCTCAGAAACCTCCTTCTAATTGTCAGCCCCTGGGAATACAGGCCTGGACAAGGACCTCTTATACCGGGTACAGAGCCACTACCCAGCATTTAACCAGACTCAGCGTTTCTTTCTGGTAGTGTGTAGTAACTGCTACATATACAGCTTCTAATTTGCTCTAACATTGGAACACCCAGTTGCAGAATGGTGAGGCTGAGGATTTTGCTGTGGGTTGGTAGGACGTTCAGGGTCAGCTGTGGATAAGAGCACTGGTAGTTCATATGTGCCACGGAGTTCCAAGAACACCAATCTAATAATTAATGAAGTAACTACAGCATGAAGTCCTCCTTATGTGCTTATTGTGGGATACAAAACACGTTTTGTTAGAAGTCTGAGTTTGCTGTGGCTATAAATAGCTTTCTCGGCAAATGTGGAAAAGAGAAATTATATGTAACTAAGGAGTAACAGAAAATAGAGTTTAAATACTTGTTTCATAACAGGCTTATTTTGGGGCTGAGATAATGGACCAGGCTGCATACTAACAATTAGTTTGACTCGTGTGATACACCTTTCATTAGAAATATATTTAGCATAGTGCTTGGCACCATACTAGGCCAAGGATTTTTTTTTTTCCGTTGGTGTCTTGCAGACCTTGCGATTGCCTTTTGTTCCTTGATATTCTGAAGGTCCTTACTAAGCGATATAAATTATTCAATATTGGCTTTGCTGAAGCTGGTGACAGTGTGACAGTTGACTTCAGGAGAAGTTTTTAATTGCAGAGAAAGATCTAGCTGGATTTTGCTGAGTATTAAAAATTCTGGATTGGCATTTGAAAGGTATTTAAGAGCCTGTTGCAGCCAAACACAGAGAAGGTAGCAATTACACCTAGTTAGATCCGAAAAGGTAGTGAGGATGTTACCCGAACTGCAGCAGGGCCAGGGCGTTCGAGCTGACAGTCTTCTGCTAATTTAGAAGTTCATGAACCTCTTTAATGAGAACAAAGGTACTTAATTACACTTGATGTGGAAAGACATCATCTTCCCCTCATCATGCTCATCTCTTTCTGTTCTTTGCAGTGGGATACATTTGGAATATATTGCTATTGTGTGATTTCAGGTTCTGAACTCCCACATTACTTCTTTCAAATACTGAAGTGTTTGGAGGCTGCTCGTGCAGGCGCTGGAACCCACAATGCTGTGGCAGCACTGGAAACCCCTTTGGTTGTTTGTACTGCATCATCCAGCATCTTAAAATTACAGAAGGATTGTTGTGGAATAGAGCAGTTCTTACTCTAGTTGCATCCTGAACTCTGTGTGGGTCATTCCGCCAGGCATTTGTGGAATCACAGCTCCACGAGTTAAATGTGTCCCCCTGCTTTACAAAGACGTTACTGTCCTTTCTACGGGCAGCTTTGTTTCTTTGGTGTTAACACTGCATCCTCCATTTTGTATCATGAAGGCAGAAGGGTTTATATCAGTTTCTAGCTAATACAGTGTTTAATGTGTGTATCTGTGAGGCAAATTCCATTTTAGCAGGGTGGAAAGCAGTCAGAGATATCAATATTCAGTATACTAATGACAGTATAGCATTCAGGATCACATTAAGGTCTCTATTGAGCTAATCAGGCTGACACATCTTGTTGCTGGGATTTGGAAGAGTCCAACGTTTGTGAATAAGAGTGGGATTTTTAAGGCTTCTGGCTGCTTTGGACACACGCTGCCATGACTTGAGGAGCTTTAGCAGAGCTTTGCAAAAAAACTGTTGTGCTATGTAGTATAACAGTGAAAACTACTTGATGTAAGAAGCTTTAGGCTTTTGTTGCAGTGTTCATACAGATAAAGGATATTGTGACACATGTGGCTTGCCAACTGTACTGTGGCACTTGAGGCAGTCTGGAGTTGTTCTGCCAGGCTTGGCTTTGGAGACATCAAAGGTTTACTTACAAAAGGGAAAGGGAGGGCTTGGCAGTGGCGCAGAGTGTGCGGGCGTGTGTATGGGATGCTTATGTGGGAACTGAGGGAAGGTGAAGCATCAGCTTATGGACATTTCCAGGGGAACAGAGTAAGCAGGTGCTGTTTTCTAGGAATTACGCAATTTGCGGACAGGAAAGCTAGCTGAAAGCTAGTATATTAATAGGGACGTGGGGAAAATGTCCCTTTATTTTATGTGACTATATACAATTAACCTCGTTCTTTAAAGCACACAGGAAGGCTGTAGCATTTTTCTACTATAGTTAATCTCTTGTGATTTCTATTTATTGTTTACTTGGTTCTTGGTGCCTAGGAACCATTTTCCTTTACAATGTAGTGCTGAGTGCTGTATAAAGACAGGACAGTGACACGGTCTTCTGCCCCAAAGAGTCTGTGAGTCAGACAGGAGGAGGGTGAGAGGACATAACAGACAGTGAAGGCCAGTGGATTGGGTTCACAGGTTGGAAAACCCTCTATCAGTGTGAGAGGCAATGGTATCAGCGTGGGCACTATGGCATGTGCAGCGCTGAGCGCAACCTCAGCAGCTCATATGATGTCCAGTAGTACAAAATGTTCGTCAGACCTATAAAGGGGTTTTGGAGGGGTCAGAGGAGGTAAAGGGAATTAATATATGGCCCAGATTAAATGTTGATGGAGATTCCATGATCTTTTCGGGCACACAGACTCAGTATGTCACTACTGTTGCTACTTTTTTTCTCCTCCCTTTTTCTTCTAGTCTTAGGTGCAATTAATGCGCATTTCTTCCCATTCATATCTTATGGTCATAAGGAGCAGTTGTTAAATCTGCCGTTATGTAAAAGATGAGAAAGAGGATTGTTGTTTTCCTGCCAGTCTTTCTAGCAAGGTTCGTTCCCTGATTTCACAAATGGCTGCTTGGAGCCTTCCCTAAATGTCAGGGAAAGTGTGGAAGAAAATATGAAGGGCTTAGAGATTTAGGAGTGGTAGATGTAGAAATCTGGATTAGTCAAAAACAACGGTACAGGGTAAGAGCGTGTCTTTCAAAAGGCCGTGAAAATGTAGATGAGCAACTTGAATTTGCTGCAACAAGGAGAATTAGTACATCAAAGTATTAAATAGTCAAAGAGAAGGGCTCTAGAAGAATAACAGTTTCAGCAGCACTCTGAGCAGGAATTTCAGTGGGATAGGGAGGCTTGTATTTTAGTAGGTGCTTTGCCAAGCGAATCTGTGCAATAGCCAAAGAGACGGATGGCAATGCAGTTACAGTGCTGACTGTCAGGCAGCTGTGGGCACGAGTTCATAATAAACTACAGTGCAACTCCGGGGGCAGAGAGAGCAGGAAGGAGTGACAATTTTCTATACTTGTTCTTCTTAGTTAAGTATCTGGAAGAAGCAAACTGTCAAGAATTACTGTGTTTTACCTTGTGGTTCTATAGCCATTTCTGAGCCACTCACATAATAATGCAAATTGCAACTATGGAAAAATAGATCAGGTGTTGCAGGAGAGGCACATACTAGGAATCTGCCACTGGAAAAGGAAGTCTGTCAAAGTGCAATGCTGTAGTAGCATCAGAATGCAGACAAAAATCACCTGTACAGCAGTGGAGAAAGCTGCAGAGATCCATCTCTAGCACCCTGTCTCACAAGATGGAGTGGTTGCTTTCTGAGCTAATGACAAGAAATATGCACACGGTGCTCTTGCTTTATCATTTGCATTCCACTGATTGCCTCCTTTCTGCTTGTGGGAAAAAGAAATTCTTCAAGGTGGGGGTTCCCTACTGGCTTTTTTTATAAAAGACTTTGAGGACTGTTGAGAAAGACTGAACCAGTAAAATGGATTCTTTTCCCTTCACGTTGTTTTGCTAAATCACTGGAATTCTTAAGGACATATGTACATGGGGGCTTTTGTTTTGTTGTGGTTTTTTTTAATTAACTTTGGTTGGACAGTATAAAGGTAATAACCTGCTTTCTGTTAGTTCAGGGACTAGATAAATATTGAGATGTCAAAATACACAACTGCATAAAAAGAAATTGCTCTTGTGGTCTTGCATTAAATGCTAGCGGAATGCAATGTGGAGTGGATACCCTCATACTTAAAAGCATGGACTTGGCGCGAGATGCGGGGCTCAGGTTTGCAGCCTGCAGCAGGCACTGTGAATGCTTGCCTGAAGGTTGCACACCTTGAAAACTGAGCGGGCTGTGACTGTGCAGGGGGATGTTTGAGCAAAGGGAGACGGGGAGTTAAAAGCACTCATTTCTTTTGCCCTTCATTTTCTGCAGATTCACTAGAATAGGCATAGCACAGTGAGACCATACTTGACCCACCCACTGGACTGCGTCTCAGAGTCAGGTTTCTGTTAGTGCTGTCAGACTCCACAGAACCAGAAAAAGTGGACTGCACAGAATTATTTGAGCCTTGAAATTTTATTATCTTGTTTGCATCAACCAGTTATTCCTTTCAGCACCAATAAAAGACAAAAACCCCTCCCTATTGTTCAAAATACCTTGTTTTAATCAGGTCTGAGATTGTGGTTTTCTTGCAGGCAAAGAAACCAATGAAAATATTTAAATTTTTATTTTTTTAATACATTTATAACAAAATGTCAGAAGGTGTGTGCTTACCATATAAAAACATTAGGTTCCAGAAGGATACAATACCGAAAAATCATTGAAATAAAAAAGGTTATTCTTATAGGATTTCTAAACCTCAGCAATAATACAAGTCTTTAAAAGCATCAAGATTATATTTAAAACAAGATGTCATGGAAAAATGAGACCTTCAGTAACAATTTAACCCTCATTGCAATGGATGATAAAATCGGGAGTTTTTCAAAGTGTTTGAATGGTATTTCTGTTCTCATCCTATAGTGCCAGGAGGAGGTAAAAATGCTTCATTTCTGAGCTGTTGATATGTGTTGACACTGACATGCTGCTGTGTGAGCCCAGGGTAGCTCAGAGACCAAACTGGGGACAGTCAGATCTGCTTAATCTGGACCACCAAACAAAGGCCATTTAAGAAAAAAAAAAAAAAAAAAAAAAAAATCTTTATTGAAATTTTAAGTTCCTTATATCTTACTGTCTTACCCAACAAGTAGGACCGAGGGTCTAGCCAGACTAGCTGAGAGTGCTTCTGGGTCAAAACCTTGTCGTAATACCAGCACAAGATAGGTAAACTCGTACCAGCTTTCTCCAGGGTTTCTCTAGAGCAGGCCACACCTCAGCAGGCTGCAGGCTTCTCTTGGAGCCAGCCTGTGGTACAGTTTGGTTGCTTTAGACAGCTTCTCTTAGGCATCCGATTTGTGATGGAATAAAACTAGCTGACCACCACTTGAATTAGTTATAGTAAGCACTTTTTCACATAGAATCATAGAACAGCTTAGGTTGGAAGGGACCTTAAAGATCACCCAGTTCAGCCCCCCCTGCCCTGGGCAGGGACACCTCCCACCAGACCAGGTTGCTCAAAGCCCCGTCCAACCTGGCCTTGAACCCCTCCAGGGATGGGGCAGCCACAGCTTCTCTGGGCCAGGGTCTCAGCACCACATAGCAATAAGCTGTACACGAGGCGTTGCTCCCCTGGTCCTTGGTGGCTGAGCTGTGGTGCACAGCAGATGGATTATGTATCCCACAGACCCTCAGACAAACAGTGCACAGATTAACTGGATCTGAGTGTGCCCAAGAGGCTACGTACTGTTTTCTATAGGTTGTGTTTCTGAAGTGATCTAAAGGTACCAACTTTGTAAGGACCTGACATCCTTGAAACTTCTGGAAGTTCTTAGTTTTCAGTGTCCTCATTTGTGTCTTTTGTTCACTTGTTCTAGAAGCACTGTTGTAAAATGCAAATTGAACATGAGAAACAGAAAATGTTACCTAGTTTTTATAAAAACAGATGACGCTTCATCTACAGTATCCCTGTTGAGTGGCACTTACTAAACCAAGAATAGCATTATCACCCACTTCTTGAAGATACCTGAAATTCCTGTACAAAGTGGGGTAAGCATAGCAGAGTAAGCTTAACTCAAAATTCTTATAAATAACATCCTACTAATAAATTGGGTCATGCTATCCTTAAGCAAAGTGGGATTGACATCTGAAAAAGCGATCCAGGGTTTGATTTCCTGGGCATGTTTTGCTACCCCTGCTCCCCCCCCCCCCCCTTTTTTTTTAAATGCAACTATTCTATTAAATAGTATCTGTCTAAGGCTTGTAATGATTGATATCCTGCCAGTATCTATGTGAGATAGTATATGGAACTGTGGTAGTAGCGGTGTAGACAAAACTCATTTTTCTCCGGGATGTTGCTCTGCTGGAAAGGAAAGCCTGTTGGTTACAGGTTACCGGTACATTCGCTCTTTGACTCCTGCAAGCGTACCAAGGCATGAGAAGGCACAGGATCAATGCAAAGAAAGCAAGGAGCAGCTGTACAGTGGTGCCACAATGCTGTACTTCCCAGCATCACTCTTGCAAAGTTAGATCCTTAAGACAGTAAATTAGTAAGAACTACCTAGACCGATTAAATGTATTTGTATTGTTTGAAGAGAACATTTTACAATTATCCATTTCTTGATCACTGAGAAACTAAGAACATCAAAATCTAAAACAGTTTACTTCAAATTTGAAAAAATATTTCTCCACATATCTCAAAAAGTAGACAAAAGTGCCTGGTTTTTAGTCAGCACAAAGCCACAGAACGAATTTAAAAATAATTTAGACCATGTTAGTTTTACTGTGAATGTAGCATTGTTTGGCAGTAGTGTTTTATGATTATATCCCACACAGTGTCAAATTCAGCTCCTGCAACTGATACTCAGTGAAGTTGATATCAAATTGTAATTTACATTGTTAGGAAAGCTATTAAAAATACTGTACCTTATATTTAATCTTACTACTGAGAAATAGCTGCTGGACAGCACACAAATTGCTACTGATACTGTTTGTTTCTTTTTTTAAAAAGGTTAATAAAATACAAGCAAGGTAGAAAATAGGATTAAAAGCATTGTTTCAGGTACGAGTCTTTCTGAATTGGGTGGAGAGATAAGAAACCCGAAAAACACATTGCACATATGTGCACCCTCTGTATAAAGAGAAACATACAAAGTGGGAAACTGGTGGTGCACTGGGATAGTACACTAAAGTCTCTGATGCTGTAAACTTGAATTCCTAATTTTATCAAAAAGGGGAATTGAGTGAATCTGGTTCCATTGTTGAGTCCCCACGGGTGACACTTGCAGACTACCCTATGGTTTGGCACAGTACACTTTTAAGAGGCAGTCGCTGCTGAAGGGATGCCAGGACTGGAAAATGAGGCATAAATAGGGTCAAGACCAGGTGTAGTGGGAGAGCATGAGAAGTGGCCCACTACCTACTTGAAATTAGCCAATACTGTTAGTCCAGTACTTTTAAGAGTTTCTCTACTTGCAAAATCAGGCTGATCTAAGGAAAAGTTCTGTTTACTGTAGCTAATTAAGCCAGTACCAGAGGCTGTGCAGACTGGGGTTTCTAATTTTAATCTACTCTGATTTAGCTCAAGGTGATTCCTAGCAGGTATAAACTAAACCGAAACAGGAGCATCTTCAGGAGTTTGTGGCCAGCATAACTAAAACAGTTTACTTAATAAAGTAAGTATAAGTATTAGATTAACTCTTTTCAGCACAGGGAATTTGTAATGTAAAAGTAACACTAAAATTGAACAGGAAGTAGGCAGAAGAAACTAAGTATCAGTTCATACGCAAAGGGTCTTACTGTTCTCCCAACAACACAAACCCTTCTGAATGTAAATCCCTAAAAAGATGCCAAGTCTCATTATGGACCTGCTTCTCAGCTTTTCATTATTTTTGTTAAGGTTAGAGAGGCTGGGTAGGTCAGGTAATGGGGATAAGATGGCAGAGGGGAGCCCCCACATTTAAGGAACTGCAGTGGAAAGAAGGTATGCATTAGATGGCAAGACCCCTGTTAGAGTCTGCGAGCACATATCAAATGGAGAATTGTCTCGCAGACATAGAGTCACAGATCTATTCTCTAGTAGCTAGCCACGCTACACTTTCCCTTTAAGTGTACTGATTCCTTTGGAAAATTGTTGGGTTATCCTGCCTTATCAGTCATACACTGTTCTACACTTTTTCTCCCAAAAGGTCACTTACACTTATTTTAACTCTATATCTAGCATGCATTTTACAAGCTATTTCCCACTTAACTCTCTCTAGCTAAGGCAGAATGTTGGCTCTGGTGTTACCAATGGTACTACAGGAATCTATTCACTCTACTGTAACATACATATTATCCCATACCATAATTCAGAACTGCCCCACGTATGGGAAAGAAAGAAAAGACATTACAGGGGAACTATACTTCTTAAGGGAATAAGTTGCGCTTAGAAAGCTAAAGGCCCAGTTCTGGAGTCATCATTCAGACAAAACACTTCATAATTTCAGTGGGAACACAGTTGGAATAAGGGTAGAACTGTGTTCTTAAAAGACTTAATTTCAAATTTTTTAAGTATCCTTAAATTGGACAGGAAGATATTGGTCTGCAAATGGGATAGTTTTTGTTTGTTTTAAGGTCTATCTGTAATGACAGAAGGGTTTGCCAGTCCCAGAATGCCTTGCTTTGGCTGGTATCTGATTTTTGAACTCACTTCCATTCTGATATTCCCCATGGTATCTTACTATTTTATCTCAGAGTGGCATGCAGTGCGGGCGCATGCTACTGATGCAAGCACGCTACTACGACTTTTAACAGGCTAAAAAAAGGAAAAAAGCTTTAGCTTCTTAGTTATACAAAGAAATTATGCAAAAAACCATTGAGCAGCACTAACTCACAGACTAATTACAAACTAAATTGTGCTATATATTAGTATAAAAACATGGTTTAGTAAGAATGGCACTGGTTCAGAAGGAATTAGGACTTCCATCTTGGTTCCGTTCGGTCCACAGTGAAGCATTGTAGTACAGGCCTGCCCTGTTGCCTGAGCAACTTGTGACAGTGGCTTTGGGCCACAACCCCTTCCCTTTCTTCCCTTTGTATATCCGTCATCGTTGGTGCCTTCTTGGAGTAGCCTGGGTCAGGTCTGGTCATCTTGCCTAATGTGGCACCAGAATAGTTCATTCTTATCCTCTGATATTTTCTTAATATCGTTAACATTTCCCTCTTCTCATCTCTCAAAGCTGGTCAGTTTTAAGGGTCATCTTCTCCTGTAGACACCATGAGACGCATTGCTACTGGTAGGTGGTCTGTCAAGCCTGCTAACTGGGTAATAAAGCTGAACTCTTCCACTTCCTGCAGAAGGAAAACAGATGTAAGAAGGAAGGAACTGGAAAACTGGTCTGTTATACCTCACACCAAGACTCATCTTTTATGTCCCTTTCTAGTTACTTTGAACTACCTTACTGTATTAGTAGATGTATGGGACCATAGTATGGTAAGCTATCTGGCGCACAGGGCATGTCAGCGTGGTGCAGTTGATGAGGTGAAGCATTTATACAGTACACAGTTGAACTACTGGGGATGAAATCTGTTTCCTTTTCTGTAACATCTGTGTTGTTCCAGACAGCCGGTAATCCATGTGCGTAGAGAGGCACTTGCTGGGAGGAGGGGCTGTACTGCACTAGGTGTAGCATGCAGCTAAAAAAGGAAACCTGTCTTCATTAGATTGAGGTGTTAAACTTTGAGGAAACTTAAGGCAACCAGGAACCCCGCTCCTTGCGTCTCTGAATTCCAGCCTTTGTTCTGGCAGCTTTTCATAGGACCACATTAAAGTTGTGTAGGAAACGCTGTCTGCTTCCCAGCTTCTGAAAGCTGGGTGGAGCAACCTTCAGGCTCAGTTGATACAATGCAGTTGTCCACTCTTACAGGCCAGCTACTTAGAGCAGCCTATCTACCAGTGTTGCTACCAAAATCCCTAAACTCACCTTAAATTTGTTTCTGCAGCAGGTTTACAAACTCAGTACTTGCATGCAAAAGTAGAAAATAGCAAAGCAGCAGGTTCTTCTTGGAGTACAAATTTGAACCCAAGCAGAACGGGCTAGAGTGCCATCCAGACAAGTTTGTTGTATAAATTATGGCCTTTTTTGTCAACTCGGAAACTCACCACTTTCCATTCCAGGTAGAGACCTTCTTCTGTATAGAGCATATAGTCAATCCTCCTCCCATTTCCTTTCAGTGATGCTTTCCTCCCCTTTTGACTGGAACTGTGGTTCTTGCTGGTGGGATAGACTAAGTATCCTTTCCTTCCTTCTTCACTTTCCAGCACCCTATTTTATTAAAAATCAAAACAAGCGCTTTAAATGTTTGCTCATTCTGTCCTTTTGTGCATTACACTAGGTTCTCTCCCAGTCCGCAGTAAGGATAATACCTGTCTAAAAGGACTGTTAAACTTGTAAAGCACATCTTCTTCCAAATGCATTTTGCAATATGAGGCTGTACAGACTGCTGACAGTGCTCTTAAAGCCTCGAGGATGGTTTGTTATGGCCTGTGCTGTACTGGTGGACCTGCCCTTGTAGCCAGGAGAACCAACATCTGAGAGGAGGACCTTGCCTGCCTGGTATCTGTTGTATATGGCAGCCTACAGCACCTCCACTGATTTCCAGTGTTGCTGAGGAGAAAACTGTTTCATGGATTCCTTTAGAACAAACCTGAGTACTTCGATACAAACCTCTCCATGCTGATCAGAGCAACTCCGTCTGAAATGAAGACAACCAGCTTTACAGGTGGGGTATTGATGAGGAATGGTTTTCGGGAGGACACATTTGGGCACAGGGTAGTTAGTTTTGAGCAAGCCTCAGCATCAGATTACTGTGTCTTGGACCCCAACCACTTACTTCACTAGTAATGACAGCCTCGTTTATTTGACTCCTGTATGTGACACTCTTTAAACTCCTCTACAGAGATTGACTTACTCAGCAGGTATGTTAGGACTGCCCCCATCTTGCATGGAGATTACCCAGCCCAAGACCACAGACAGAAGCAGTCAAAATTAAGAATCGGTTTTCTACGTACCGGTCTCGTGTTCAGGCAAATAAGCTGCAGCTCTCCTATTACAATTTTTAGTTTGGGTGCTTAAACCTTAACAGTAGGTTTTATACAGAGGACTATTAAGGCCCTGAGCAACTTGATCCAACTTTGAAGTTAGCCCTGCTTTGCACGTGACTTTGGACCAGATAACCCCCAAAGGTCCCCGCCACTCTATTTTTGCAATAATTCTATGTTGCTGTGCTCTTTTGTGTTGTTTTGCTGTGTTGTATTGGATTTAAAAGGAATCTTGGTTTGCCTCCTTGTATTCTATTTAAAAGGTCTACCGAAGGAGTGCCAAAGCGACAGACCCAGCTGTGTGTGCAGAAACAGCGGGTCGCATACAGTGACTGCGTGGGAAGGGTACTCTGCAGAGAGTGAAGATCTAGTACAATCATAGCTGTTTTGCATGGTAACTGTGGATGCAGAGAGGGGCAGATCAGGTTGTGGTTTTGCTATCTGGCTCAAAACACAAACTACTTTCAAAACCACCTCCTTGAAGATCATTTTCCTTTACTTACCTGCCAAAACCTGAGCTCAAGGTTCTGTGGTTTCCCTTGAAAGAGTTGATTACGCCATTAAGCTACATCATCAACTGTCGCAGGAGAAACACTGAGCCATGAACTTGGGTCCTAGCAGGTACAAAGCCTTTAATTTCACCTTGGAAAAAAATAAGATATTTTTGATCACCCAGTTTTTAAGGTTTGACTTTGGATGGGTTTTATGGGGTTGGGTTTAGAAATTTTTTAATGCATGCATGTGAGAGTACAGAATGAAGGAAAAACAAGAGACAAACACCAGACTCTTGTGATGTGTTTTAATGTTTGAGATTCAAATGGTTTCTTTGTCAAATTTTGTCTCAGGAAGGACTTGAATGGTGGCAGAGGGGACACAGCACTTGCTACAGTTGACTAGGTCTCAGTAGTGTTATAATCTGTAAGTTTGGGTCAGTTGATGCATACAAGAAGTACTTCATGTGTCTTCAAAAGATAACAATGACAAAATTCTGGTCATAGTTATTTAATCAGAACCTTTCTGAACCTTCTTTGGACTTAGTGAGGTACTGAGGGTTCTTACGAGTTTATCGTAATCAGTTTATGAAAGTAAACTTCCTTTTATTCAGTTTTAGGCTGTCATCTAATAACTCATGTTAAATTAGGTTACTGTCTGCACCCCATTTGTGAGCTGATTCTACAAAGAGCTGCTGCCTGAAATTCTTTTTGTACGTTCAAGAAAGCAAGCTCTTTGATGGGACTGACCTCTTTCAAAAATTGTATTTATATTTGGCAAAGCTAATTAAGTAACAAAGTAAAAGAAACTGCTGATTAGCGCTGCAGTACTACTGCAAAAAAAAAATAATCTTATTTGCATTAATTTAAAAGATGAATCTGTTTTAGCTTCAATTACATCCTTTTAAAAGTCTGTGAATGCTGGCTATTCACTTAACCTGCACAACTGCTCACAGAAGGGAAATGTTAATTTCAAATACATGAGGAAAACTAATTGTAAATGTGTATTCATCTGCTTCTGACTAAAACTTGTACCACTCTGTATGCAATGCTTTGCTGTTTGTCTCTACAGAAAGCAGACACAAGTAGTGGACATCTGGCTATGCTGTGCTAACAGTTAAATGCTAACAATTTAAGTGAACGTACCGAATTATGACTGATTTGCAGAACTAAACCTGAATTGTGTCGGAATAATTGTCTTAATTCATAGGACACAAGGAAACGGAGGATAAAAAGTAATTGGAACTTTATTTTTTCCTTGAAATATTTTCAGTCCCAAATAACTCCAAAGTTTAAGTATGAAAATTGTGTCGCGCAGCTCTGGGCGATGGTTGGTTTGCAGTGCTGACTGGGCTGCAACGAACAGAGGAGCACAAAGAGCAGGATATGTAAGGGAGCCATAAAGCAAAACTTACTACCTCATTGTAAAGCTTGAGGGACCATCTCTCGTTCACCCCAGTTAAGGAAGATTTTTCTCACTGGTGTTGCAGCCTGTTGCCCAGAATCGTGAGCCACCATCCAGCAGTAGAGATTGGAAAAATTCGCATTTAACTCTTGTTTATTAGCTGTGCTGTAAAGTTCTCTCCTGAGACAGACTCCATTCAGGGCTTAGAGACAAAAATGGGCTTATTCCAGTGCTTTGCTTGAAGTGACAGTCATCTTTGTGAAATGAGATGATTTGTGTGCATTTCATGAAGCCTTTCTGAGCAGAAGCTCGTGTGGCTTCCAGTGCTGTGGCAGCGCCCAGATCGTTACATCTAGCTTACTAATTGTTCTATAATTATAAATGACTTGCTCGTTATTTGTACCAAGTATGTTCTTCTAGTCCGATGTTTTACGTATGCTGTACTTGACATAAAAGAGATATTTAAGAACTAGTTGTACTGCTGCTTTTATGGCCTAATTAGTTTAGTAATGTGAAATACTTAATTTTATTTATAAACCAGAGAAGAGTGCTGATGAAGAAGTAATTCCCTGGATAGCTTACATTGCCAATTTGAATGTCTGTTTTAAATGTCTCTAAAGTTTGATGAAGATTTATTATTGAAAAATTTAAGAAAGGATCGATTTTAGGCTGTACCCTGTTTTGCTGTGTATATGAATTATAATTGTTAGCTAGACAGCGCTGCACAGCTTCTGTGCTATTTAACATTTCAATGTCCTTAAAGCCCAGATTCCATTAAGGGCTTTAAATTTTACTGAACTTATTTAGGAATTCTTATGTTTACCGATCCCTTGCAGAGATGGGAGGGCATGCTCCCTTGGCTTCTCATGAAGTGAAGGTTTCTCTAATATATAAGCACATCTACATAATGTACACATGCAGATGTGCACAAAAAGCTAGTGGAAATTCTGGTCTAATAGAGGGGTTTTTTCATCAGTTTAAAAGAATTGTAATGTATTGCAGAAAACAAACTGAAAGCCACTTTTAGTAGGCAAAATGTCTTGCGTATATTCTGTTATCAACAGTCAAGAATACTTTCCAGTTAATTCATACTGGGATGCTGTACATAGACATAGGTAGTGGAAGTTACGCTCTTAAATCTTCATTGATCGTTTGATGGCTTTTTATCTATCAGTAGTGTATTTGTCAGTGGAACTTCATTGCTGAATACAAGTAACTCTTCAGGGAATAATATCCCAAAAGTAATTTGGTGACAGATTGTCTCTAAAGGCTGCTTGAAAACACAGGGGATTTGGTTGGTTTTTTTTCATTATTTGTTTTTTAAAGAGCTCCAAGCCTGCTTTTGAAACCATAAAATAGAATGTTACACCCACATACAGATTTGCATTCGCAAACTTGATTGTAGGGCCGAATTACCTTACTTTTGCTTTGCAGAAATCCCTTTCACTTGTACCAAGTTCATGTTTTCAACGCATGCATAGAAATGCCTGGAAATTTTGCAGGCACTTGAATGTGCAAAGTGTGACTTGCTGTAACAAATCCTTATTTTGAATATAAACTAAACCCAGACCTTATGTCTAGAATTCAATTTCTTTGTCAAAACTGATAGAAGGAAGACTTCAAGAGGTAGCCTTACCTTCAGTGAAGTGTCCAGCTATACCATGCATTGTGCTGTACTTAGCAAGTAAAAATGCCAACATAAACTGTACCTACATAATGTACCATTTCCATTATACATGTTAACTGAAGCATCTGCACAGACTTATTAATTCAAATAACTTTACCTCTTTAGTATATTTGGATAATGAACAGCTAGAATATGTTTTATAGTTAGTCATGATAATACCATATTTAGTCCATTAAACTGCCTTCAAGGGAGAGAAGGTGTAAAAAGGATTATCGCATTCATTAAGTAAATTTTCCACTGGCATATTATTTAACAAACAGTGCAGCTATTCAAGAAATTTATCTTAAGACTTCTGCACGTTAAGGTTTTTTTATATTTCTCTTAAGTATCAAACCAAAGCTCAAACCAAAGATACCTATTTCTCAGTATCAAACCCTCCTTAAAAGTAATCCTGCACTACTATCACCAATAGATATTACGCCTTATTCCTAGTTATGTCTGAGGTACTATTCAATTCCTCTCTATATTTGTGAGCTTGATTTTTTAGGTGTATCGAATTCTGCCAATTTCTGGAATGGGCAAGTAGTTGTTGGGTTGGGGGTGGTGTTTCAAACTTTATGGTTTTTTTTTTTGAGGAAAACTAAATTTCCTTTTGTTGCTGTCCTTTACAGTGCCATGACCATGGAACTGGCTGCCTGCAGAAAGATTGTCAAACAAGCTGTCTCCGTACCCTTTCCAGTAGTGCTCAGAGTTTCTTGTCCTATGGGCCTGTTCAGGTAGGATCAACTCTAGAGACATAAAACCACTGACTGCAATTGCTCTCATCTTTTCACCCACTGAAGCCAATGCTATTAGACTTAGAGAAGCAGCCACTTTTCCTTCCCTTCTTTTCCTCTTCCCCAAGTGCCCCTGAGTAAAAAAGTTGTGTTTGGCTGTGGGTTTGGTTTTTTTTTACAGTCAATAAAACACCCCTCAATTTTTGGCATGTTAAATAGCAAGCAATGAACTGGCTTTTTAAGGATTTGTCTAAAGCATGTGGGAGGATTAAGAATTGCATACTTCTGTAGGTTATCTGGAGTGCACACTTCTTCATCGTATAATCCTTCAGGATCCAACAAGGTACCTGTGAAAAGAATGAGAGATGTGACCGTTCCAGCATACCTCCTGTGACTTGCCTCTCGGGAGGCTTCGGGGACACATGTGTGTGAGGGACAGCCTCCATGTGGGAGAGGGGACCACTCTGAGCGCTTTGTGTCACTTCTCCTCTGCCCACACTTCCCTACTGCCTGCCACCTCTCAAAACGTTGCCTCCGCTCTTCAATTTTCTCAGCCCCAGTGTCTCTGGTTTTCCTTTTTTTCTGCTACAACTGAGTAAAGCCACACTATTAAACAGTTCCACATTCTTACCTTTAGTATCTTAACTTATTGCTCCTCTAGAAAAAGTCTTAATTCCTGATCTAAAACTTTACCCAGTTCAACTGAGTTTCACCAGGTATGAATATCTCGGAGTTCCAGGAAATCTTCTGTAAGGTGAACCCAACAAGTTCATAGTGTTGAATTGCTTTGTTACATCTCACTTACATATTTATCAAACACCAAATGGAACATTCTAATCAAAAGCTGCAGGCATTCGCTGCATGCAGAAAGTACAGAAGCAATAGTTTGGCTTCCCCCCGAAGAAATCTGGAAATTATTTTAAAAGTAGAATAGGTGTGGGAAGGCATTCAAGTAGCTCGATGCATAAGTTCTAGAATGTGGATTGAAGTTTAAGTCTCTGGTTCTTAATTATGATTCAACAAGACACTGTTAAGGTTTATAAAATACACATTACAGAAATACACCTTGTAAATATTTGGTCTCTATCAAATTACTGCCAGTTAGCTGAACTACCTGCTGCTTATAGATGTTGTGTCAGTGACAGAAAAGTAAATGTTCATACACTGACAGCTAGAGAAGGTCTTACCGATTGCCCATGGTTTATCCTCCCCAGGACCAATTCGACACGGGTCTTTATAGTGTGTAAACAGAGAATGCTGTTGCTCCAGCTTGTCCTCTGCAGGGAAAGAGCAAACCCAAGAAAAGGCACATCAGCTACGTGTTGTGAACCATGGACAACTGTGTGTCCTGCCACAATAGAAAAGGCAAGTCCTCCTTCCTGCTCAGTATAGTGAATTGAATCAGTTCAGTAGTAGCTTTATTGCACAGCAATATCTTGTCTTGATTAGAAATTCCAACAAATGCTTGCTAATAACAGTGCTTCCCTGCAAAGTCTTTCTATGAAAGACATTTTTTGGTAGTTTCTACCTGTAAACTGAAGGTTTTTCAACATTTTTCCTTACCCTGCCATTGACATTGCATTGCTTACACTGGTACAAAACTTAGGTTGAAATAGATCACGCAATGGAAAATTGGACTGACTTCACAATGTGAAAGGCTGTTTGTGGGTGTATATATACATCTTGGTAAGTCTGAAAATAAGAGCTTCTGCTTTGCTTGCTTCAGAAGAATTCACTGAATGTTTTCCAAGCTATAATAGATAAGAGAAAGGACAGGCAATTGATAATTTGCTTGGGACACTACCTAAATCATTAAAGCCATTCTAAACATAATCAGCATCACCTATCTAAGATAGATTAAGATTTTATTGTGATTAATTTGCAAATGATAAAACAATCAGTCTGACTGGAAGGCATTTTATCTTATGCTAAAAGGTTTGAAAACGTAATAGACTTTTGCGCAAGCCAGTCCAAAGCAACCTGACAGTAAGTAACTTTCTAATAATGTTCCCACTAAATGTGAATTCACTGTATGAATGTTCTCATAACGTTCTGTAAAGCTGGAGGGGAAAACTGAGTTGCAGAAAATTTGTCATAAGCATAAGGTTGATCATGGACCTGGAGATCTTTGAAAACTACTGTCAATACATCTGTGAATAGAAGGTTGATATTCACTGAAACGTTAATTACTTGCAGTATCAGTCTGTGCAGTGGGAAAGAATACAGAAAATCATACACAGAATTACAGGAAGCTAATTATTGTTTAAAAAAAAAATCAAAATGTTACATTTTCTGTAATGCTAACAAATGCCCCTAAAACAATGAGTAATGTAAAAATGGAGGAGAAAACTTTAAAACATTGCGTTAACCTTGCTTAGTGCATAAGGAAAGAAAGCAATCTAAAAATAACAAATGAAATAGCTTAATTTCAGTTTCCAGGCTTGAGTGAATTTTAAGGGGAGGGAATGTAAATAAGCTACAGAGATAGCAAAAATGGTTTTTTTGTAACCTACTTTTCAATCCTCTTTAGCAGTGGCTGCAATATTTACAACTATTGTAGGGTTTTTTCACTTTTGCTTTAAAAAGACAGGTTACAACAGCATTAATTATACTCTGTACTTGTGCAAGATCTTGGTTAGCGTGCCAAAACTTCTCAGGTAGATAGTGCTGACCATATGTTCTGCCTCACAGCTTTGCTCCCGTCTCTCTCTCATGCGGCACAACCCCACTCACTTTCCATTTGCTATGTGACTGGGCAGTCTCCCTTTGGGTAAGCAGCAGATTGTTTATTTCCTTGATGGACATCTTTGCCTCCAGGCCGCTCCATCCATCCAGCAATATTGCAAACAGTCAAATCACAGCAGATGTGTCCATTTCTATCCCCCAGCTTCTCTCCATTCATCGGGACTGCCGCAATTGCTGCCTCAGCCTGTCTGTGTAGCAGCTTGGCTAGCTGAAGACCTGATCTCGACGACATTTCTTCCTTCCTTCCTTCCCTAAAAGTGCACTACCACTGCTACTGTTATATTTTATCCTAATAGCTGTTTAACTCCAGTATTCTGTAGCCATTACCACTTAACTGTTCACCTCCACAGTGCATAACAGATTCTTCTACCCATCAGAGCACTTGCCAGCACCTTCTGACAATTCTGAGCTTACTTAGGATCATAAACTTGTGACTGATGTACTTTCTGTACATACAAGCTAGAAACAAGCAACAGAAGGGCTGAGCTTTGGGTTGATGGTCTTTTTCTACCCAACTAAAATGTTTCTCCATCTTCGTTAAAAGCTTCCATTACAAGTGTCTGATAGAAGTAATGAGGTTAGAGAATATTAGTTAATTTTTGAGATAAGAAAATGCTTGCTTTTTGTGTTTTAAAATTATATTTGGTACAGGTCTTGCCCTCAGCCTGACTTACCTAGGCTTCTCATGAGGACTGCAGAACTCACACTAGATGCAGTTCACAAATTCACCTGTTAAGCCACAAACTCTGGTCTGAATTGCTGAATCCCCCTTCGAATGCTGCAGCCTGAGCTCACCTGCACCTTGCACATCTCCATGCTAACACAGCACAGACAAAATCCCTCTGATGACCCACCCTTCACTGTACCTGCCTTGTGCTTTTCCTACCTCAGCAGTTCGGTTTTGGCCCACTCGCACAAAAGGCCTTTGAGCCGTCAGCCGTGCGGCCCGCTGGTCCCTGGGCACGGCTGATCCATTTGCCAGCTCCAAACCAGCAGAGTAGATAGCCATCACATAGAAGCAGCAAGGAGCTCAGCTGGGTGCCTGAGCTGTACGAGCAGGAAGGCAGAGAGGATACACAAACACAATGCTCTGCACTCTCTGTTGGCGATTTAACTCTTAACAGAGCACAATATTTATGTTTGGAAAAGGCTACTGTCTCTGTGAACTCACCAGACATTAATTATGGTTTTGTGGAGTTCTTTTTCTAGTACCCTCAGCATCTAAATATAGACAAAAAATATTAAAAATTTAATAAAATAAAACCCCAGAACTACAAAGCATCAGTTAATTTTTTCCAAGACCTGATTCAGCAATGTTTAGTTCTCTCTGCAGCATTAATCTCCTGCAATCATCCTATGCATGTGTATATGCACTATCAAATTATTTTTAACTGCATGAATTTCATACTTTTTCTCCACAAAAATCCCGTAACATACATGTCTTTCATTAGTAACTGAAATTCTAGGACAGTAGGTGTCTATCTAATTTCAAGTAAAGCTAAACCACTAGATCTGTCCTCATTATTGCTACCACAAGTCACAAATTATTGCCCTTTGTGCCTTAAAAAACATCATTAAGCAAATAACTCCGCAGAGCTCATAAGTGTGAGCCACTCTTCTTGGCTCATATCAAGGCTGGTATTTTTTTTTAGAAGTATCTGTAGGAATGAAATCTTTGCTTGCAAAAACCAGTCACAATTTTGTATACTGCTGTAACCCAGAGGAATTGAGAACCTTCCTATTCCTTTTTGGAATAGGTAGATGCCAGGAGAAGAAACCGTTGTTTTACCAGAGGAGCAGTTATCAAAGTTGAGATCTCCACAGATTACATCAAATGCCACCAGCTCCTCTGGATTGGCTGTACTGGAGGAGGAGGTAGATTTTCTGAATTCAGACAGCCAATCTTGAAGCATATCCAGTTGCTCACATCGAACAGTAGTATCTCCTGCAGCAAACAAACAAATAAACAACAAAAACATGAAACCATGTTACACAGCCACATATTTGTTGCTAAGCTATTGTTAAACAACTTGAGAAAAAGAGCACAAGATAAAAAAAGGTGTGGCTAATGGTATACTCAGAACATAGTGCTCAGCCCATTGTGAAGTTCATTAGGAACCACACTTTTTGATGATTTAAATATCTCTTTCTGGAATCAATCATACCAGCCACATCTGAAGAAATAAGAAGACAAAGTGCATCTGTGCTGCAGACCACCAGCTAAAATGACATTTCTGGCCGCAGGAGGGGGGTGGTCTGATGTGCTACATTTATAATCAGGAGTTCAGAGTTAAAATCCTACCTCAGGCAAAACTGGACAGCATGCTCTGGGGTAAACCACGTGATTTTTCTTTGCTTTGCTTTCTAATTTTTAAAAATGAAAAACTTAACTTTCAGTTGGTTATTAGTAAATATGCATCACTGGTAAATTCAACTCACTCATGCTGTAGCAGTCCATCAGAGAGTCCATCTTACATTTGTGTTCAAGTAAGAATGCCTAAACTGGAAGTATTGTTTTGTATTTTTAAAGGTATGTGTAGATCCAGGTTGGGGCAGGCAGCACTGCAGAAATAAAGAACCAGCTCCTTTACCCAGTTGCAGGGAAGTTACACTGGGCTACGTGTGCTGAGGATGTGCCCCATTTCGTAGGAGTGATATGAAAGGGTTGAGATTGATTGGTTGCCAAATATTTTTTGTTTGTGAAACCATCTGACACACAAATCAGTTCTTTAATTAGAGCAACTAATCATACATTTCAAGCACATTAAGTGACATGAAGTCTAAGAAAAAATTAATTACTGGCTCTCTTAAAATGATTACAGGAAAAGCTTGATGTGAGGAAAGGAGCAGGAAGAGACACACTCTAGAAATAATTGTTTACCATATTGTCTTTCCTTTCTTTTTCTTTTGTTTTCACTGTACCTATCGTTAACAGTTACTATTTTGCTTGTTTCAGACTTGAAATGATATGTCAAGTCAGACCGTTACTTTTCTTCAAAAGAAAAGATTTGTTTTCAGATGCCACAATCAGAAGGAAAAGTAGCAATCCCAAAATAATTTAGTCTGACTACAGTTTTATTTTAACCTAATTTGTTACTTTGTGCTGGCTGTTAAAAAGGTGTAAAACACAAATTAGAAACATCAGTTACGTATACGTCCAAAGCTGCTGTCAGTGGCCACTATGGAGATGGGGAGTATTTAAGTCTGCGTCCTCATAGCTTGTTACTCACTCGTCTCAACTGCAGCTGTCACCAGCACTCTACAGGCTTTCAAAACGTGGACGGGGCAGTGCTCGGGAGCTGCGTTAACCTACGGACAGACTTCAGGCCTTAGCTCTTCATTTTCCTACCACTATTAACCTGTGAAGGGTTGGAATTGTCAAGTACATCTCGGGTCCGGGGGGGGGGTTGGTAAAACAACAGTTAAATATAAACTGAATCAGAAATGTTCAACCAAGCATGATTTGATACAATCCTAAATAATTAAAAGAAATATTAAAAACAGCATGACCAGGGAAAGGGAGAGCTTTAAGTAGGTTCTGACACTGACTTATCTCTTCAGACTGGTAATTCCAACAGCAAATAATCTGATTTGTTTCTTCCACTCGTGTTATTCCCAACAAATCTTTACCAGTTGGGCTGTAATATAAAAGCAGGTACAAGTGCTTCCTGGATCTGTTCCCTAACCTAAAGCTTCTAGTTACTTGTACCTCCAGCTCACACACTACCTACTCGCACAGCTTGATGTAAATCCAGACCGATGTGTTCTTGCTACAGCAACTCAAGAAACTCCCTTGCTACAGCAGCACAAGAAAGCCCTACAGTGAAGATGTAGCTAGACAAAAGCACAAGAAATAGGTCACGTGGAATAAATACAGCCTGGGGCAGGTGACACTAACCACAAAAGGTGTGCATGACTAACATACACATTCTGCTTAACTAAAGATACAGCAAAATTACAGATTCACAGCAAGCAGGAGCTTGCAAGGGACCTCTGGAGATCATCTAGCCCAACCCCTCTGCTCAGGCGGGGTCACCCACAGCCGGCTCAGGACCATGTCCAGGCAGGCTTTGAATAGCGCCATGGTTAGAGAGTCCATAGCCTTTGGGTATCCCATTCCAGTGCTTAGTCACCTTTGCAATAAAAAATGTTCTCCTTTGTTTCCACGGCATTTCTTGCATTTCAGTTTGTGCCCATTGCCTCTCGTCCTGTCACTGGGCCCCACTGAGGAGAGTCTGCTGCCACCTTCCTTACAGCCCTCCCAGTGGGTATTTACACACTTCGGTAAGATCCTTCCTGAGCCTTCTCCTCCTGCAGCTGAACAGGCCCAGCCTTCACAGTCCTGGTGAAGCTTATTCAAATTCATGGACTGTCCTTATTTTGCAGCAACTGAATCTTTCTATTCTGTCTCATCTCCTTAGGCCAGTACTTTCTTCTGGCCTGCCTTTGTCTCCTCATAGCGTAACTTTTAGGCATGGTGCGTGTTGTCAAGAATGCAGTAACATCCCCACAAAGTCCTGATTATATAAATTGCTCTCTACAAATCCTGATTATGTCAATTGCTCAACTAAGACCAGCTTTTATATCCCTGAACTGTCCAGGTCTTTTTGCATTTTCTGTGAATTACCCATCTAGCATGGTTTCACTAGGATGAGTGATAAAATAATGCAGCCATTACCATATGGGCATAAAACTCAGGCAGCAACCTGTCACAGACCAGCATGAACGATGTAGCAAACCCACTTAACTGAAATGCACAAAGGTAAAATTCTCCAAAACAGAAAACCCTTGGGAAAAAAACCAGACAGGCAAAAACATTTTAGGAGGATATTGCAAAAGTTGTCTGGTAACGTGCACTGCTATTATTAAAAAAGCATTAACTACATAGTGACATACATCTGCCTGGTAAGAAAGCTGAGCTTTTGTAGCAGCACTAGACACCAGATGACCTCAGGGCTCTACAGAAAAATAGCCTCGGAAATCTAGAAACAGATGACTTTCATTTCTTTTTAGAAAAAGGGTAGAACTTGTGATAATCTGACATCTCTGATGATGCCCACTAGAGGTCACAGAAGTAATTGCACTTTAGTACACTACCATGACAAAAGATGGGATCCTCGTAACGCAACTGGAATATAACTGTTTTCTGAGATTAATATTAAACTAACGGTATCCAGCTTATTGCAGCTCCACAGCAGGTACTGCATGTGTCTGTATGCAAAAGTCACCAGTGAGACTCAGTCTGACCAGCTCCCAGTGATCAATAGCTTTGGAGATGAAGAATGAAGATAACTGAACTATCACCTGAGTAGAGGAGAAGCCAAACCTGTATCCAGAACAATCAGGGGAGCAGACATTTCAAAAACTGCTGCTGAAATGAAATAGCATCAATAAGTATTAACAGAAGAGAACTAGGTAGTAACTCCCAACACTAACATTCAACTTCTCCTTCTTCCAGCCTTCAGCTCTAATTAAACATTCAGATAGAATCACTGGTCTGATTGACTGCCACCAGTGATTAACCAGAGAATACAGATTTGTACTAATTGCTTTACACTCTTTTCCTCAGTAACTGGCCTGGAAAAATGCAAATAATTGTGTTGTGACTGGTTCCTGCAGTCAGCCTTTCCAAATTCTTCACAAGTTCTCTTCAGCTTCAAGTTTTGTGGAAGGATGAAAGGGTAGTGTGGGAAACCTCAGCCACCATAAATAAATACTTCACCTTTGTTCATTATAAGATAATCATACCTGCACTTTCCATTCGCTTTGGAAATGCTTAAGTGAAATACTGGCTTTAGTTAGAGCTGCAGGTAGGTACTACAGGCTGAGGAAGACTGTTTTGTCCTACTCTGAAAAGATGTTGAACAAAGCAGCTGACAGGTCTAGACAGAGGAAATGAAAAGATCCAGTGGAGGTTTTTAACCGCTACATGCTATGGGATATACTGACAGGGAGCCTGGCACAACTGAGAGGAGGGGGCAAGGGCAGGCTGCCACGGTGGGGATATGCCAGCCTTGCTGTTTCAGAAACATCTGTGGAATCACTGCCTAGGGATGCTTAGCACTGAGGTTACTCCTGATTGCACCATCAGATCCCTCCAAACACTGAGGGATCTCTCAGGACTGAGCCGAGTTCTGCTTAAGCTGTGTGTAGGCTTGTGGAACTTGACACTAGAGAAGCACGAGCTGCCAGTACCTGCACTGCTGATGACCAGATTCACGCTGAACGCCCAACTGCGACATGAACGGGGTTATGAGCCAGAATCCAGCATCCTACATCAGCTGGGCCTGGGCTGGAGTAGCCTGAGGCTGACTCTGTTTTCATGGCTTGGTGAGGTGTCTGAAAGGCGTGACTCAAAGGGACTTGGGAGGTGGGTGGATTCTAGGCAGCAAAACCTGTCCAGAACATTAATCACTGACTAATTGAAAGACAAAAAAGAACCATGTAAACTTAACAGCCCCTTGGAAAATAATTACGTTCAAGTCTCATTAAAGGATCCCCTCATTTGTCACTGAAACGCAGCTATTTCCACAGTGGAAATAGAGAGCTGCTTCCTAGCACTGTTCAGTAATAGGTAGAGAACTGAAAGGATAAACTAAATCTAATTCTAAGGTTTTATTGAAAAAGGTGAATGTCAGGTCTGAAGAAATAGTAATTGCTCAGAACAGAGTTGAGCCAGCCCGTCTCTTCATAAAAGCATTAGTAGTTCATCCCCGACCATAAGCAGTCAGATCCCTTCATTTTATACTCATGTAAGTATCAGAACTGTCAAGTGTAAGTTTATGTAGCCTAGAAGGGAAGCCAAATTGCACTCAGCCATGTATGACAAGATGATTTAAAGGCTAACCTTTTAAACAGCGCTTGTTTTTATAGATACCACATCTTTACATCCTTGAAGTGTTTTTCGGATAATTTTTTAAATGTGTGAAATGTTATGAATCAGATTATACAAATCAGAAAGCACAGCTCTGCCAAACTTATGAACTTTAGTTTTTCATTTCCTTACATAAACTAATATGATATATCAAAGGACAGTTAGACTCTTACATCATTGTCTGCTCTATTTGAATGTAGTTTGAACCAGATAAGCCTAAAAATACGAAGCAAAAACAAGTAGGAAAATGAAAGGTTGTGTTTTACCCTTGAAGAAGCTTTAGGCTGACTTTGAAAACAGAACATTACTTCCCCATTATTCTTCCCTGCCCCCTCTTCCTCTTTAATATTTCAGGGATTTCACAATGTGGTTATCAAAGACCTACTGAGAATACATGACTAGGTAGTAAAAAGGAACAGGACTGGAAGTGGAGGTTTATAACCTAAACTAGAACAGCAACAAATCTCAGCTCCACAAAGCAATCTCACAGTACATTACCATAATTCCAGAGCTAAAAATAGAAAGCCAGAGAAGGACGTTACATTGTTAAAATGTAGCTGAAAAATTCATGAGTCTTCTTTAGAACTATCCAGTCTCTCTCATGGACTTCAGGGACTGGCAGTTTTGTTCCCAAGCCTGTCTCTCTGCGACTGAAGCACTGACAAAGTAGAAGGCAAGCGAGCTGCCTGGCGGGGTTACCCTAGACACGCTGTAGCGCAGAGGTTCAAAGTTCTACCATTTATAATACGTGACCATCTCGCCTCAGTCTGCGGCAGAGGCGCTGTCTTCAGGCAGGCTGGGAGGGCTGTGTCAAGCTCTCCAGCTCTCGGCAGCACGAGAATCGCAGTTGCATCTAAGGATAGATGCAACTAAGGATATCAGAATCAGAATCAGAATCAGAATCGTAGTGGTTGGAAGGGACCTCAGAGATCATCGAGTCCAACCAACAGTAAAAAAAAAAAAAAACAAAAAAAAAAACCCAAAACAAAAAAAACCAAAACAAACAAACAAAAAAAAAACACCACAAACAAAACCACCACCCACCACCTGAACACACAACAACAACAACCAAACCAAAAACCATCACCCACCCACACAGCACCCCACCACAAACCAGTAATCTTGGACACTAGAGCATGCCCTGAAGAACCATGTCTACACGTTTCTTAAATACCTCCAGGGATGGTGACTCCACCACCTCCCTGGGCAGCCCATTCCAATGCCTGATAACCCTTTCAGTAAAGAAATGTTTCCTAATATCCAACCTGATATCCCTTAGCTAAACTAAACCCTCTGGCTAAACTAAATTTGGATCTTGCACAAAGTAAAGGTTTGTAGATTTGGCTTTTATTTTATCACTACACCTACTCTAAGTATAGAACTGATAGCTACGATGCAAAATAAACAGAGCATGCTGTGACACGGTGTGTTAAATGTAATAGTGGAACTGCTTTTAAACATGACCAACAGAATTCTTAGTAAGGGTATTAACTTTCTAGACATTTATATTTGAAATTTGCAGGTCAAAAACCAGAGAATTTGGGCTTATACCAGCTGCTGACTTCTGATGGAAAAACTGTCCCAACTTCTATCTTCTGATAATCCCTCAGTTATGTACAAAGAAATTTTAGTTTATATGTTAATATGAGTTGTTAAATACTATTGAGTAATGATGATAGAAATGTACTAGCTAAAATAACAGTATTTGGTAAAGAGGGAGCAAGAGAAGAAAAGCTCTCAAAGGATATTCTTTGTTTGTGTCCTATAATATTTAATTACTCTGAGATTGAAAATGTGAAGCTTTGGGGAAATGCTTGTCTGTCTTCGCTATTTCGCTGCCATTTGCAATGCACATTGCACTTTGTCAGAAATACCGGAGGAGCAATGCTTGCTACTTTTGCACAATACCACCCCCACAGGCCTAGAAATAGTGAAAATTGGGACAGTACCTGCAATAGCTTGCAAGTGAGTGCAGGAAATGTATCCCACGATTCTTTGGTCCTGAGGTGTACTTCCCACTTGCACCTGGAAGGGAAGGAAGAAATAAAAAGCTGATTAATGGAAGAGCTCATACAACTCCACTTCTAACCCCGGCTGCACGGCCTCTGTACACATTATTGGCCTCTTCCACCACTCCTTCCATCCAGGTCCATTTTGAAAACATGCACACAAAAAACCACCAGAGACACGCTGGAGCTTACTGGTGTCCCACTTACTGCTGGCACACTGACTCCTGCCTGACCGCCACTACTTCAGTGTTTTGATTTTGGATCTGCAACACACGCAAACATTTGACTTCCTCCCATTCTTCACATTCCTGTGAAGTTCTGTCCCGGCTGTGTTGCCACCCTTTTGCATCCCAGCTCTTGCTTGTGGGCAAGACCCAGGCCCACCACTGAAGTGCCATGTAATCCCATCAGCAGTCTCGTGCTCGGTGTGTAGCATGCAGAAGGAAAAAATGCCAAGGGAGTCTGGGGAAAAGGATGAAACATGAAATAAATACTGGGTTTGTCTATGTTTTCTGCATTCCACAGCAAGTTTTGGGTTTTCATGGATTTTTTTACATTCTTCTACAAAGGTGCTGTGTCTCAGCCAAGTGTTTACATTCTTCAGCTCACGGCAGCAGCCTCCAGATCTGTCAACCAGATGAAAACACAATGTGTGCCCCTGCTCTTACATGCAGAAGAGGCAGGGCTTTCAGGGAAGCTGGAATGTAGTATGATTCCTCAGCTGTATCATATGCAACAATCTTTTAAAAATGTATTTGCTGGTGAACACACAAGCAAATTAGAATCAAGTTCTGGTTTAGGTTTTCAACTCTATTGAAGGTTTTGGCGGTTCAGGACTTACACAGCTGCAAATCAAAATTCCTGATGATTGAGGATCAAGATTTGGATTGAGGCAAGAAAGTAGTTTGAGCATATGGTTTTCCTGTTGAGAATTAATGTGGGAACACTGCATGGACTACTAAAGAAAATGCCCACAGAGGAAAGCTGTACCCAGGGCTCAGAAACCAAACCCACAGATGACTCCTTCACAAGGCCAGGCTCAAATTTCATCTGACACCTCTAAATAACATGTAGAGCTACATTTGATACAGACGCAATTTTGCCAGGTTGGTTGGTTTTCTTGTTTTTCAGCTATCCAAGAACCATCTGATTCATTTTATAACTGGAAAGTCAGCTTTGCAGTGAGTGAATTTAGAAGTCATTTTGCTCAACAATGCCTTGGTAACTTTCAGGTTTTGTTCCAGCTAGAAGAGTAATAAACAACTTGCATTATTCTGTCCTCAGTCTGTTCAGTCCTTCTTTAGACAGTTTTCCAAACAGATATTGATGGTGTTCTGCTGTTCCCATGCAGTTAACCAGCTTCAGGGAGAGCGAAGGCAGAGGAAGATGAGGAAAATACAATCACTGGTGGATCTGCCCCTAGGCCAGAGAATTCTCCTAAACTCACAAGGCTGTAGCAGAGTCCCAAAGGATATGCTGATCTGTAGGATGGCTGTTAGTGACTACTGCAGAAGCTTTGCTACACAGACCTCCCTCAGGCTGCCTTGGTGTGAAGATCACAATGTCACTGGTGAATTAAAGGAGCATTCTCTCTCAATTTTTTATGCAACATACGCCATTCCAATAGAAAAGTGGGAAACCATTAGTTTATATCCTCTAGTATCTAGGCCAGACAATGTGTATGAATTATATTTTCCAAACTTAGTAATTCAAAATCAGATTTTCTCTGAAAACTATATATTGTAAAGTCTCTACTAGTTTACAATTTGGGAGTCTCTCTTCCTGTAGAGAAAAGGTATGCATGTCGTACATCTTTAATGCCATCTACTGTAACCACACTGAAAATACTGCATGTGAAGTTTTCTGCCTTACAACAAGAATGTGCTGCTTATAATCCTCTTATTGACTAAAGCGATGGATATGGATAGAGAGTGAGGAGATGTCCCTAAAGTCCTCCCTGGGGTCAGATGAAGAGAGAGTTGAGAGCTTGTGGGTGAGGATTAAGGGGCAGGCCAATATGAGGGACACTGTTGTGGGTGTTTATTACAGGCCACCTGATCAGGATGGGGAAGCTGATGAGACCTTTTAAAGTCAGCTCAAAGTAGCCTCGCAATCACAGGCCTTGGTTCTCATGGGGGACTTCAATCACCCTGAGATCTGCTGGGAAGGCTGCACAGGCCAGGAGGTTCCTCCAGTGTATTGATGGTAATTTCTTGACTCAGGTGGTGGAGGATCCAACAAGGAGAGAAGCACTACTGGACCTAGTTCTGACAGACAAAGAGGGACTGGTGGAGGACATTAAGGTTGGGGGCAGCCTTGGCTGCAGTGACCACGGAAAGATAGATTTCAGGATCATGGGTAGTATGTGCAAAACAACAAGTAGGACTGAAACCTTGGATTTCAGGAGGGCTAACTTTGACCTCTTCAAGAAACTGCTTGGAGAAATCCCATGGGTTAGGGCTCTGGAAGGTGGGGGGGGGCTCAAGAGGGTTGGTTGATATTCAAATATCGCTTTCTCCAAGCTCAGGATCGGTGCATCCCTAAGAGCAAAAAAATCAGGCAAGGGAAGCAGGAGACCTGCGTGGTTGAGCAGGGAGATCCTGAAAAAGCACAAGTGGAAGAAGGAAGTTTACGGTGCGTGGAAGAAGGGACTGACCACTTGGGAAGATTACAGGAATGCCATTAGAGTATGCAGGGATGAAATGAGGAAAGCCAGGGTCTCCTTGGAATTACACCTGGCAAGGGATGTGAAAGTCAACAAGAAGCGCTTTTTCAAGTATATTGGAAGTAAAAGGAAAACTAGAGAAAATGTGGGCTCGCTGTTGAATGAGACGGGTGCCCTGGTGACAGAGGATGCAGAGAAGGTGGAATTGCTGAATGTCTTCTTGGCTTCAGTCTTTACTGCTCAGGAGTCCCAGACTTTGGAGGTAACAGAGAAAGTCTGGACAAAGGAAGACTTCCCCTTGGTTGAGGAAGATCAAGTTATGGAACACTTGGGCAAACTAGATATCCGCAAGTCCATGGGTCCTCACGGGATGCACCCGCGAGTGCTGAGGGAGCTGGCAGAAGTCATTGCTGGGCCGCTCCCCATCATCTTTGAAAGGTCCTGGAGAACAGGCGAGGTGCCCGAGGGCTGGAGGAAAGCCAACGTCATCCCGGTCTTCAAAAAGGGCACGAAGAAGGACCCAGAAAGCTACAGGGCGGTCAGCCTCACTTCCTTCCCTGGAAAGATGACGGAACAGCTTGTTCTGGGCATCATCTCAAAGCATATGGAGGAAAAGAAAGCTATCAGAAGTAGTCAACATGGATTCACCACGGGGAAGTCATGTCTGACTAACCTGATAGCCTTCTATGATGGCATGACTGGATGGATAGATGAGGGGAGAGCGGTGGATGTTGTCTACCTGGACTTCAGCAAGGCTTTTGACACTGTCTCCCATATCATCCTCATAGGTGAGCTAAGGAAGTGTGGGTTAGATTCATAGATTCATAGATTGGTCCAGGCCGGAAGGGACCTCCAAAGGTCATCTAGTCCGACCCCCCCGCAGTCAGCAGGGACACCCCCAACTAGACCAGGTTGCCCAGGGCCTCGTCGAGCTTCACCTTGAATATCTCAAGGGAAGGGGCCTCAACCACCTCCCTGGGCAACCTGTTCCAGTGTTCCACCACCCTCACGGTAAAGAACTTTTTCCTAATATCCAATCTAAATCTCCCCTTCTCCAGCTTAAAACCATTGCCCCTCGTCCTGTCGCTGCAGGCCTTTGTAAACAGACCCTCCCCAGCCTTCCTGTAGGCCCCCCTCAGGTACTGGAAGGCCGCTATGAGGTCTCCCCGGAGCCTCCTCTTCTCCAAGCTGAACAACCCTGCCCCTCTATTCTGCCGCATCTGGAGCACTGTGTCCAGTTCTGGGCTCCCCAGTTCAACAAGGACAGGGGACTGCTGGAGAGAGTACAGCAGAGGGCTACAAAGATGATGAGGGGACTAGAACTTCTCTCTGATGAGGAAAGGCTGAGGGACTTGGGTCTTTTTAGTCTGGAGAAGAGAAGACTGAGGGGGGATCTGATCAACGCCTATAAAAACTTAAAGGATGGGTGTCAGGAGGATGGGGCCAGTCTTTTTCCAGTGGTGCCCAGTGACAGGACAAGAGGGAATGGGCACAAACTTGAATGTAAGAAGTTCCATCTAAACATGACGAGGAACTTCTTTCCTGTGAGCCCTGGAATAGGCAGCCCAGGGAGGTGGTTTAGTCTCTGTCTCTGGAGACATTCCAAACCCGCCTGGACAAGTTCCTGTGCAACCTGCTCTGGGTGGCCCTGCTCTGGCAGGGGGTTGCACTAGATGATCTCCAGAGGTCCCTTCCAACCCCATATCATTCTGGGATTCTGTAAAGCAGATGGAATCATTTTCAGTGTCTCTATCCAAAAAGCATAAAAGATTTAAGTTGAAAATCTGAACACCCAAACATAAATTATAGTCAGTTGAGAAAAAAAGTCAACGGAAATTGGCTTTAGAATTTCCTGTGCAGCCTTAACGGAGCGCCTGACGGGGCCTTGTACTCACCAAGCAGTTTAGGCAGAGGATCACAGTCATCTCCATTAATCATAAATAAATATGTATGGTGTGGTGTCCCTAATGTGAACATATCTGTACTGAAATGGACTTGGGATCTTTCCCTCTCAAAGAATGACAGGAAGAGAGGACCTTTCTAAGAAGAAAGACCAACCACTGCTCTGCGCAGGTGGGCAAGCGCAGCCCTCGGGGGTCGCCGCCCCAGGGGCTAGTGCCCCAGGGCTCTGATGTGCCCGGAGCAATGGCTGCTTTGCACACACCCCTGAGGGGAAAAGGAAAGGGGCTTTCATAAACACCCTGCTAATTTTAAAAAAGCTGAAAAGCAAGAGCTGAAGACATTAAGATAAGAAGAATTTCCTTGGAAAGTGCCGGCGTGGAAGTACATCCAAAGCAGCTTGCCTCCCAGATTTTCCATTTCCTCCAACTTTTTTGACTTTTGGGGTTGGGTTGGTTTTTTTGACCGGCAGTATTAATGTAACCCACCATCACTTTGAGTGTAATGATAACGGAGGCAAACATTTGTGACAACTGCTCGGAGAGAAAATAAATATCCTTGCAGCTACCTAGTCAGTCCCCAGCAGAAGCACAAGTACATTAAATATGGTCTGAAATAAAGCAGTAAGGAAAATCTGTTTCTTCAGTGTAATTTGGTATTTCACAGATGGACAAGGACTATGGGATGTACAGACAGGAAAACTACTTGACCTCTGGAATAAGCAAATAAGCAGAGCGGCTCCTTCACCAAAAGCCTGGCTTAAGTTCGCTTCAACCATTGCATTTTAGTAGCTCTGTATCTGTATCCCCTTCGGTAGGGGACTACTTCAGATGGTGCTTTCTAAAAATCATTCTATCGTCTTAGTTGCATCATGGACCACTCTTCTGTATCTATGGAAATTTATAGGAAGGTAATATCTAAATTAAGTTCCCAATGTTTTAAAATAGGATAATTATTACAACAGGAAAAAGTTTATGCTATATCCTGTTAAATTCTTATGTTATACAGAGGTAAAATTAAAACTGAGAAAATTTATCCATGGTTTAGTAAAGTGTCCTAATTATATAATTTTGACAGAAACGAGTTAATATTTTTCAATATTATGCTGAAATATGCAAAATATATTCCAATTCTCCGTACATCTGCAAAGTTTAAGTAATCAAACTAGTCAAACCTTCGGAAGGTAGGAGTAGAGTCTGATCTTGTTACTGAACGTCACATTTTGTTAGCTGTTGGAGCGGCATAAAAAGCTCATTACCACTAAGAAAGAGGCTTTTTTCCATAAAGGAGAAAGCGCACTAAGGTTGTGTTTGGAATTCAAAATGCCAGTTTCTACATATTTACATTTGTCCTCTGCCTGTAAATTAAATAAATGTGAAACTGACAGCGCTGAATTTTTATTTTCAGTCGGAGTAGAGAAAAGTACTTGACATCAAGTACTTTTTATTAGAAGGTTTAATCTCTATGCCATAGCACATTAGTAGAGTCTGCTGGAGAGCCCATGCTGGTACTGTGCTGTACCATGCAAACCGGTATGTTCCCGTAACTGTGTATCAGAAACTGGTCCTATATGGACTGAGGATTGTATGTCCTCCAGTTAGACTGGCGTCAGGTAATAAATAGTGCTCATGAAAGAAATCAAGCCAACAAGGCTATGGCAGAAAGAATCTTGTTGACAAGAAAAAAAATATAATTAGCAATAGTTGAAATTTTAGAGCTTGAGTGAAGGAAATAACTGTAAATTCAATCTCATTACTTGCTATCATGGGAATTTTCTGAGGTAACTGGAAAATCTTGTACATCTCATGTTTACCATACCCTAGTATAATACATATACAAAGCTGCAAACATGACAAGTATCTTGTCTTTAACCATTTATATTTACACACATCTGTCCCAGCAATGCAAAACGGTTCTATTACATCCGGATGTCAAGAAAAGCATCAACAGATACTTAAACAAAGACCAGGGAAATGCTACCTAAATAGCAGGGAGATTTCAATATCAGCTTCAAACGTGTCATTGCTGTGCTAATAAATCATCAGCTACTTGGAAGGAAATGTTCTTTGGGCCGTGCCATACATGAGAAATCTCACTTGATTAAAGAGTGAAACTAGGTTCTCAAACACTGACCAGTAATGCATAGACAAAGCCAAGAGGTTTGTTATGAGGGGAACTTAACCTTTAGCGACAATGTCTAGAAGCTTCCCATGGCCAGGAGGGAGCCATTCAAAAAAATCTGAAACGAAGGAGACAGGTTCTTAAATGTGTACCCTGCAACGTGAAGGGTTTCTATCCATACAAACTGGGAAAGGTAAATAATCTGACTGCAACACCAAGACTCCTTCAGGGAGATGGGATGCTACACGGAATAGCTCTAGCTTCAGCCATTATATTTAATCACATCTTGGACTGTAATGAGCAAAACCATTCATTTCATCAGCTTAGTTGCCCATAAAGGTGTCAGTTTTGCAGTTGGAACAAATGTAAAGCGTAGTACTGATTCCTGCATTGTTCTTTGGAAGAGGGTGTCTCCAAAGTCTCGAGCCCTACAGCAAACAAACTCCCAGTCGTGGCAAGAACCAAGCTAATGATGCTTATATTATGAATTAAAACTAGCCAGTCTGAAAAGCACATCTGCACGCTCTGTGGGAAAAACCCTCTGCTTAGAAACAAAAGCATGAACACTGCATTTGTAAAGAATGTCGTCTAAGTGGGGGCCTCGAGTTACTGTTTATCTTGGAAATAAAACACCCAGATGGATAATAAGAGCAGGGCAGAGAAACAGACTCTACAGGAGATGTGACAGTGACTTACTCCCACAAAAATATTCAGCTTACCATATGTAGCCAATATTGTTTAAGTTCAAGGGAAGCTCCATTAAAAATCCAGGAGCATGAGATTCAAGTGAATTATTGCAGATAAAGCAACTGTATGTGCACAAGGAGTGTGTCCCCACGTGCGCTCGTGGCTCAGAGCTCCCCGGGTTGATGCTCTGGGACGTGCTGGTAACAGTACAGTGTTTGTACCTCCCTATTTCAGCGACTGTGGGACTGTCGCTATAGACAGCCTGTGCAAAAATAATGAGCAAACAATAGAGTGAGGAAGACAAATGAAAGAAATAGAAAATATAGCTTGTCTTTTTTTCCAGTACAACTTTTCCATTATCTCCCAAATTGTATCTTCTGGACATTTTTTTTTTTTCATTTCAGCACATGCCCAAGACAAACAGGAGGGTTGGCACCAGGAAACTAACTGGAACAGTCAGTCAAACTGTGCACAATCTTCACTCCTGCTACTGTTCCGGTGCCAAGGAAAACTTGCAGCTACTCACATTCACAACTGAAACATTCCTGTCCCACAGAGATGACGTAGGTTAGCGGTAAGATGTATTTTATTCCTGTACTTTGTGTTCTTTGTAGTAGTTTTTTGGTTAATTTAGATACAGTGTAAAAAGACCTATCTTATTTTTAGTACTTTGACAGCTCCGCCTTCTGCCTTCAGGGATATGCAGCAGCTTCTAAATAAGATGCATTAGTTAAATTATGAATTTATTATAATAAATATATTACTAATGCATATTAAATGTAAAAAGTTTAAAATGTTATAGAGGTCAGCTTAAAATTCCAATTGGTGCTCTGCATTTTTTTCTAGCCACATTTGTACTTCATTATTTCAGAATCCTATTTTTCCCCACCTACCACATGACAACAATTACTGTTCCACGAACTCAGAGAACTAGTTATTTGGCGAAGCTTCATTAAGCTTTTATGTGAGGGGAAAGTAGCTGTAAATTGGTGCCATGAACGAAGGGCTCTTCCTCTGCTGAAGAGGATAAAGCCCACAACTCACATTCTCTTAAACCTGTATTTCATTGTGCACAACAGTTTTAATTTGTCCCCATTAATGAAGGAGAAAAAGACTGTGATTAGTAACATTAATTAAAGTGAAGGAACATGGTACAGTGCCACGGTAAGGTCCTTTTTTTCTTTTTTAAAAAAGTCTCAGGCAGCTTATTGGACTCTATCCAATTTCTGCATTAACGTTTTATAGCAGAAACCGAACATGTGGAAAATGTTTAGGTTACCCTCCTGACTTAAACGGCACAGCTGTAGAGCTCTCTAAACAAATTCGTGAACAGCACTAGACATTTCTTTTATACATCTCGGGATAACTGTTGGTACTGGACAACTGATCACGGACAAGAAAATCTAACCATTGAAATCTTGAGATGATGTTTTTTACTGGGCTCAGGAAACAACCAGTCCCCTTTTCTGTGCGATCCTTGGGTAAAAAAAGCTTCCCCTCAATATGCTGTGCAGCTGCCTAGCTCAAGCTGCCCCTTCGCTCTCAGCCACAACACACCGAAGTTGGGATGGGACAGTAAGGACAGCATAATTACCCAAGCAACGTGTATCTGCATCAGTAATATCAAAAAGGAGAATCACAATAATTCAGGGAACCCTCATTTTACCAGACAAAACGGGCACCTGGAGAGTAGCAAAGAGTGAAAACTGGGCTTCAAAGGAGTTGTACAGTCAGAGCTACTGCTCCTTCCACCATCTGTCACCGCCGGAGCAGCTCTTCTGGAAACAAGTCCAGCTTTGCACATAAAGCAAAGGTTGCTAGGTTTCCTTTAAGCAATGAATAATAACATGTTCTCTGCACAATTACTGTACTTCCTGAGAACAGCATTAATTTTCAGAGAATTTGAAAAGTAAATCTGTTAATAAGCTTAGGAATTAATATTAATTAAACACAAGTTCTTCCAGAAATTTAGCAAAAAAGCACAAGACCTATTTTTTTCCTCTTGCTTTTGTTAGAATACTATTAGCTCTTCAAACAACGTACATCAGACTGCAGTTTTGCTTTTGCTCTATGCTCACACAATGTGTTTTAAGCAAGCATTCTTATTTTTGCTAAAAATCTCTCTCTTGGCAGATGCCAAAACCTAGAATAATTTTCTACTAAGAACAACAGGAAGAACAGCCTTCTATGCAATGTATTCCCATATCTCCCAGTCTCAGTGGGAGGAAAACCACTCCAAAACCTCCTCAGTTAATAGCCATTTTGAGAAAAATACCTCTTTCATTCACCCCCCTACCCCAAGTATGCATTTACATGTCTTGTATGGCTTAGATTTACAGTTACAGCTATCACAATTTAAGGATAAGAGAGAGGCAAAGCTTGGCAGCAGAAGTGACAGTTTTTATTAGATTGATACATCTGGAAAAATATGGACAAGCTCTCCAATTCAGTAACGCATCAGGTCAAGACTGTTTTCTCCTTTTATTACGCTACTGTCCGAATCTTACACAGCATCCCTGAAAGACAGTCTAAGGCTACATACTAACCCCTCTCTCTAAGGACTGATGATGGTTTGAAACCTTCTGGTAAATTACAAACAGGTGACACATTACGCAGTTTCTGCTCAGCGCTCACTGGTACCTTCTACACTTGATTTGGCTGCAAAGTCATCACCCAGTTTCTGAAACTGTATTTTGAAACTCCCTTTAAATTCATCGAAACCACTGTGAATTAAAATTATCTACGTATCAAGCCAACAGCTGCAGAGTAACTGAGACCACTGCAACCTGCACCGCGGCACATATAGATCCACACAAGCTCGCTTTTCAGTTGGAATCGCCAGCAGGGAGTAGCATCTGCGTCAGTCCCATCTCCCTCCCCTCTCTGTAGCAGAGCAGCAGCAAGAGACAATTGGAGTTATAAAACCTACAAAGCAGACTAAAGGGTTCTTTTCTCAGGCATTTTAAATTAATGTGAAATGCAACGCTAGAACAGCGAGTCATGACAGAGTCTCCCAAGGGCCCAGAATGTCAAAGTATGAAAATGGATTGGCTGATTTATGTATTTGCTAACTTCTCCTCTGAGCCCTTAGCGGCAACTGGGAACACTGGTTTAACACTTCAGACGTGAAAGTGTCACTTGGATGCAACTGACATTTCCCCCCTCCTTCTATGATATTTTTTCTGTCACTGTGTCCCTCTTTCATCCCAACAAGACCCCCACATTGGAGACAGAAACACGGCCAGAATTTGAAGAGATCAAAGTGCTGAACGTAAATTAGTCCTGCAGTTATCAAGAAAATGGCTTTACACAACAGCTCCTCACAGCTACGTCACCCTCATGCCTTCTTGGAGGTTGACCTGGAAAGTATCAGCCTACACCAATGCAAAAAACAGTCTGTAACCTGTCAGGAAAAGGCTGGCGGCAGCACCCGGTGTGGCAGACGTCTTTCGGAAAAGAACAGGCCACGGCGAGCAACATCCCTTTGCGCAGGTCTCCGGATAGCTGTTGGGCAGCAGGAAGTCAGTAGCATGAAAGAGCCTTAAAAGCCTCCATGATTTACTTCCAACTTCTTTCCCTGGCTGTGACACCCCTGGTGTTAAGCCACAATCAAATCACTTTACCTGCCTGTGCTTCAGTTTCTCCTTCTCAAGCAGATATTGACCTTTCTTTGTTACGCGCTGAGACACATGAATGAAAAGCAGTGCGTAAGAGCTGATGGTGATTATAGCTACTAATAATAACCCTTGAGCTGTGTAAGTCTCTCAGGTAAAATAATTCTGTATGACTAAGGAAATCTCTCAAATCCTTCCAAAGCTCCACCTGAACTTTACAATCTAGATGGTGAGGACAGGGCAGGGAGGAGGCGGGCAATGGAAAATCATTTCCTCTTCACTGGAAACAGAACCTATTCCGAAAGCACAGAAATGTGTGAAACACTTGGACCTCAGCAGTAGGGATCTGTTAAGTAACACAACATCCCCAAGACAGTTTTGCCTTTTTGTTCAAAATAATTCAACCTTCATTAAATGTTTAGTTCTGAGGCTTTTAATTTATATTTGTAGTAAGGAGCCAAACCGCACTCATTAAATGAGAACCAGTTTCTTTCTCAGAACATTCTTAGGAATTTGGATGTTGGGTCTTTCCTGAGATTCAGAAAGATTTGAAAAAAGGCTTCATCCTTCCAGTGAGTGGAAACATTAAGTGATTTTATCCATATTTTCAAAACATACAATCACTCGCTTTTCACAACTTTTTGTTTATAAACAATATACAGAGCAATTGCTCCTTTATTCAGAGCTGGAAGCTGTGCAAGGGGAAGAGTCTTCATAAGTATACCTCCAAACCAAAACTCAATTGATGTCTTTTCTACTTCAGAGATGGGAGCACCGTGCTTCCCACAGGGGTCAGGAATCGACAAACGCAGAGAGTGCAGGGGACAGAGAGACGTAACGGCGTGCCACTACGGGATGGGGAGCGAGCAGGAAGCTCTTGTTCCACAATGCTATCTTACTGTCTTTGTAACCACACTGAGGTAAATTCCAGACCGGAATAATACAGATTATTTTAATATATTGGAGATAAAAAAAAAATGGATATAAACCAGACTGGATACATACAGAATATTGTAAGAGCCAGTAAAAGAAGTATGGATAAGCTGTCCGTTTCCAATGGCAGCATACTGGCTAGAAAGACACTTCCAACCACAGTTCGGATTCGCGGGGGCGGCAGCGAGGTACCAAAGCGTAAGACCTCGGGGCTTCTGAAGTTAATGGATTGATTCTCATTGATGTCAAAAACAAGCCAGGCTTTTACTTAATGTAGCTTTTGTCTCCGGAGTCCACACACACTCAGTTGCGGATTAAACGCTACATCAAGAAAAACAACCTTCAAACCTACTTTGTTTCAAAGCTAAAATTAAATAGATAATTCCTGCTTTTTTTTTTTCTTTTTTTTTTTTTGTCAAACAAAGAAATGACCAATGATCACTTAATGTACAATTAAGACAGAAAGTAATTTTGTATCAGGATAGACTTAACTCAGAATGAAAAATATTTTAGGTATGAAGTACAGTATGTCAGAATGACATAGCCATGAGGAAAAACAGTCTTTTAGCTGGGCCAGAATTTTGTCATTTTAAAAGAATCTCGTCGTCTTTGAATCTTCCTAATAATTGGTCCCTATTCCCTGCCCAACTGTAACATTATTTAACAACTCGAATCCATAATTAAGTTCATCTTCCCAGTGGAATTTTGAAAAGAGGCTTAATTTTCTGCAAGAGAAATGGATCCACTGCAGCCTGCCAGGCAGGGCAGCAAACCAGTGACTCAGCAACGGGCAGCTGAAAGCAGATTGGTTTTAATCTCTTAATCCCTACTGTATGCATATGTTGAAGGGTAGTCTTTTATGACCCTGGCAATATTTACATTGGACAATGTGTATGTTCATTTTTTGCATGCAGCAGTTTATGATGAAAAAAATAAACTTTAGCTGTTTATAAACACGTAAGAGTACAGTATAGAAAGCTCAGACCCAATTTTTGGAAACCTGTATTCATATATAGATAGGCTTTTGTTTATGTCAAATGTATATGAAATATGGGAGTACTATCAGACTGCAAATTCTAATATTTGGGGGGTTTATAAGCCACAATACCAAAAGTTTTTGCTTCTTTTACAAATTACAAACAGCGGGTACAAAACCCCCCACTGATCCTTATTAACAATCCATATTTTTAATGGCTATTAATGGCTTTTGTTGAGAACAAATGATTTTTTTTGAAAAATGAAATTTTTTTGTTGTGAGAACATGCAGTAGAAAGTACATATAATTTGAGCACCTAATGTATTTTGCTAGCATTCGAAAAAAGTCCAGTTTTTAGTCAGTGAAACCCATTCCAAACTGTGACTAAATCATAAAATCTGAAATTCTGTGTCCTGGGAGATCTTCAGATCTGTCTAGGTTTGGTTCTACAGATTTGGATCTCTGCACAGAGTTTTGGTTCTCGATTAATCACAAATCAGAAGAGTTCGCTTTCCAGTTTATAAAGAGCACAGCCAGACTCATCCAAGAATTATGCACTCTTGGAAAAGACTCGTGATCATTACGTGCAGGCTTTTATTTCTACTTTTCATGATTTACTGAAGTATAACCCCAGGTTTCCTGCTCTCACTACTATTAGTTAATTTAAGTAAACTGTGTTAATAAAGTGAAAAACCTCTCTGCTCCCCTGTGTCCCAGGCATCCTTTTGTTTACTCTCCTTAACAATTCTTTTGCAGCCAAGAGAGAGGGACAGCCATTTGTTTCATTGCAATTATTTCAGTTTTATTCTACTGGCATTTGGACTTTTGATTCCCTCACAAACACACAACATGCATAAGCTGGTTTCCAACTGTAACGTCTGTTGTACGATCCTTTGTTATGAAGCTTAGAATTTGTGCATGTTACTAAAGAGATTTCTGTAACAAAGAAACTAAAATGACACGAAAACTACGTCCGTTTTTGACACTTGAAATTATACTCAAGTTCTGCCTCCAGAAGTCCTTCATTATTTCATGCACATCCATCACTTCAACACAGTATCTAGGCCACAAAACCTATATATAGGTTAGATCAGGTAATCTAGATCTGAATAGTGACTCTTTCAACGCTAACAGAAATGACTGAGAGAAAATATGTAACTTTATAACTTGTCACATCTATAGAGTCAATATTTATGGCTTCAAAAAGGCTCTTACCTTGAGAAACAAGGCTCCCTTGGAAGCCAAGGAGTCCGTTCCTCTTCCATTGGGGTAACAGTGATAGGCAGCATCCATAACCGGATAGCGGCTGGCAAAAAGTAGACCACTGTTCACGAACTTAAAGCTACAGCAGCCATGGCAACTATAGACCCCAACATCATAGACAATGTATTCAAAATAGTGATGAAGCTGCTCTTTCAATTTCTCCGCAGCTCTTTTGTCAAACACTTCCTGCAAACACAGAAAGTCCAAGTTGGCAGGGAAGAAAGCGGAGATCTCGTGATCAAAGGTCTCATCTGTATGTTTCTTTTTCCGCACTGAAGTTTTCTTCATGATTGAAGCTTTGTAGAGGAGCTTGTTGTTGACAGTGCTTTGGTCCACTGTACCATCTCCAACGCGAACTTTAACTAAGGACTCTCGTGAAGCGGAGTAGCTGTCTAAACTCCCAGAATCACCTTCTTTCTGTTTGTGGTTTGGTGTTTTTGAGATCTCTGTGTCACCCTCCAGTGAGGGCTCTGCTGGGCCACTGGCATGAGCCTGGCCATTGACGGGATCTGGTTCTGTGTCTGACATGTGGCCGTTATCCTCTCCGTTTATGCGGACAATGCAAGTGTTTTCTTCTCCCTCATTTGACTCTCCAGCTCCACCTTTATCTTCTCGACTATCCTCACTGTTGTTTGAGCCAGAATTGTCTCCTTTATACTCCATTGATGTTGTCCTTTTGATGCCAGCATTAACAGTACGATTAGTGTTCTCTCCACCCTGGGGGGAGACCAAGCTGCTAAAACTTGCTGCGCTGATGGATGTGTTGGTAGGAGAATCTATGTATATTTTGATCTGTGGTCTGCTCGCCCCATTCCGGATCCTGCGGCCAATCTCTTTAGCCCTAGCCTGTGTATTGAAAACATTATTAAATCTTGCCAGAGAATCCGGCAGCAGGCAAACATTGGCACTGCCAAAGCAGAAGCTTTTCCCATTCCCTGCAGCCTTCCACTCAGTGAGCAGCGTGGCTCCATTGGCGTGGGTCTTGTCTTCTAGTCTGGAGTAGATGTAGGGCCGCCTGGCTGACTGGAGCGGGGACCATAACAAGAAGCCAATCAGAGCAAAAGGAAGAGAGGCTACCAAGAGTGCCAGGTAGATGGGAGTGGTAATAATGATGCAGAGCGCATGAAAATAGCATGGATCATCTGCTCTTTGACGTTTTTCATAGGTGGTTGGAACAAAAGAGGCTACAAGCCTATCCGCTAACCAGTAACATGGGAAAATCAGGCCCCAGGAAAAAGAATGCAGAACTGACAGAAAGCTGTTGGGAAATGGGGAAGTGTATAAAACCATTGCAACTTAATTATGACAACACTTCAGGGCCTACTACATGATGTCACTGTGTCAAGCATCCATAAGAACACTGGGAGGGCTGGGGAAAAAACGTCCAGTCAGGAGTTTGTTTTTTTCCAGTGAGAGTCAATAACAAAACTTTAAGAGCACCATTTCACTGTCCCAGAGTAAAAGTGAAACAAGGCCACTGTTTTCGTCTGACTTTTTGGCATCTAGGTTTGTCAAAGGATGTCATTGTTCACTGGAGGCTGCCATAACGAATCGCTCCCGAGGCAAAAAGGAAATCTGTAAAAACAAAAGACACAAAACATATGCAACAGTTATTCAAAGTTTAAAGCAGATTTTCTCATACCAATTTTGCCTTGTAATCTAAATTATTCCCCTTTTTTTTTTTTTGGTTTAATTTAGCATTTTTGATAGCCAGTTAACAAAGACAATGGATCTAGGGCAACTCCAACAACAAGGGACTGGTATTTCTGCAAATGAAAGCAGTCCATTGACCATTTACTGCACGTGACTAATGTTATCATGAAACACATTTCTATTATGAATTTTAAGCCTTACGTTGAGAAATACAGTTTGGAGTTTATTTTCTTTTATAATCCATTCACACTAATATTTATATTTATTTATATTAACGTGCAAATGGAACCTTGCAAATGGTGTTTAGAAGTTATCTCTAGGCTTCTCTAAAAGACTATTGCATCTAGTATTTTATCACTAGAGTTATATTTGCTTGAGTTGCCAAAGTCCTAAGAAAAAAAAAAAAGTAATGTGGTGGCAATGACAACAGCAACGGCACCTTGTATTTAAGAGCAGAAAACATTTGTTTGCTATAAAATATTATTTGCTTTGCTGCCCTTTAAAACAAAATGAGTTTATTTAAATCAATTAAAATACTCTATGTATGGTTGAATAGGGTTTAAAATTTTTAATATTCAGTTTATTAAAACTACTAAGTCAAACTACTTTGCTTTAATATTTAGGTATTTAATGCTCACTACTTATTTCAAGCTGCAGTTCAGTTCATTCAGCTAAAGCCCAGAAAACCTCCTGATAAGATTTCCTATTACAGGTTTCTTACATATAGTGAATAATTAAGCAAAAGATAAATTAATCATCATTAACATCATTGTTTTTAAATTCCAATTTTCAGCTTTGAAAGAAACAATATTAATTGAATATTTCAAGTAAGAAAAACAGTTTCACATCTTTCCTCTGAAGACAGTTGATATCTTTCAAAAGTTTTGCCACCAGTTGGCAAACTCTGATCTGAGGTATTTAGAAAATGTTATGATTAACCAAAGACCTCAAATTGTGAGGGGTCTGATCTTATAATAAAAAAAAGCTTTCCTGTAAGCATAGAGCTTACATACTTTTTAAGAAAGTAATTTAAGTCATCTTAACAACTTGTAGTAAGTTGAGGTTTTAGCACAGGTTTTGCTAATATGAAATGTAAATTATTTTTAAAAAAGAAGCACTCGCGTTAATCAAACTTTCTCAGCCTTGAGAATGGTATCACCTGTGAATGCAATGTCACCCCCCATAAACTGCAACTGTGACATTACGCAGTAAGAAGAGCAAAGCTGGATGGCTGATGATGGCAGAATTCCCATCTATAATGTTTCAAGTGTCAAGTGTAGAATGTAAATAATATTAAGCAGCACTGGATAAATTCATTCACCAAATGAGC